>NC_054381.1:123106804-124344304 GCF_017654675.1 Xenopus laevis
GGGTAGATAAATTTTGAAAAACTCTGTTCAGATGGTGGTTAGATTTTTCTGGTTAAAAAAAAAGATAATATAAGGATAAATAATACAGATCTGCATAGTACTTTGATCCTTATATGCTCCAGTTATAATGTATATGTTAAACGTAAATTATTGATAGATATGGCTGATTACGAGTACGTAGTACAATACATAATAGAGACAATGTCCAGAAAATCAGATGAAACGTCAAGCTGTATTCTCTGCCTTTGATCCTGGTCTCTAAATAACTTTTCCACTATTTGCCATAGACTCACTTGGTGATGCAAATATTTTTAAGATTTTGTAGTCAATGTTTGCACTTGTGTATGGACCTCTACTATGCCTCACATACCAAAGCGTATGGACCTATATTAAAATTTACTCATACTACTCTTTTTTTTGTTTATCTAAATAAATGCTGTTTAATACGACAAAAAGCAATATATTTTGGTTGAACCCTCTAGTGTTATATCCAGTGTACTTGCTTGCTAGTTACAATGATCCTCTGTTTTATCTTTTCCTTCCTATCTTTCCTTTCCTATTTTCTTTTAATTTTTCTTGTGATCTTGTTGTCCCATCAACATCTGCATATGTCTTATTCTATCTGATTGTATGATGATCATATGCATAAGATATCATTGTATTATGTGTGGTGAACTTCTAAGTCACATCTTCCAATTTGTTAAACCTATTGTCATGGCCGGCACCCAATACCAGAACAAGTGCCAAGCACCCTGGTCTTGGCTCGGCTTCACCAGAAGTGTGACCACCGTTGGGCTTCGGGAGGAGCCCTCAGCTTACTGGGTGCCACCTGGACTTAACGAGGGATGCAAGGTGAGATGTTCTGGCTGGCAAAGGGGCACGGCTGGTAGCAGAGTCTTTTTGGACCGAAAGTCACGGTACAAAGGATTAAGCAGAATCGTAGTCAGGCAGGCAGGGTCGAGGCAGGCAGATAGCAAGGATCGTCAAACAGGCAAAAGGGTCAAAACCGGGTGATCAATCAAGGGGTTAAACAGAAGAGTAGTCGTAAGCAGGCAAAGTCAGGATCCAGAAGTCAGAATAGTCAAAATAGCAAGGCAGGGGTCAAAACAGGAATCAAACAGGTTCAAAAGGAAGCAGACAAACTAGCACAAGGCTCAGGAGCACCAGGAATACAATCCTATCATGGGCACAGAATTCAAACAGAAATCCCTTTAAATACCGTTTGAATTCTGCGCCACTGCGCGCTGACGTCATCACGTCAGCGCGCATGCGCATAAAACCAGGAAGTGGCACGCGCCCTAACAGACCAGCGCCTGCAGGGAAGCAGATCGGAGCGGCAGGCGTCCCTGCCGTCCCCCCACTAGGCTACCAGGGTAAGATTTTCTTACACCTATAAATGATTGAAAAATAAAAATTATGACACAACAACAAAAAGGTTGTTTCAGCTCTTTGTTTGCAGCAAACCATAGACTAGAAGTAATTTTCCCCTAATAAGTCTTCTCTGCTAAGGCCGCATAATTATAGAATTTTGATTTGTTTGATTATTTGTGGTTTGAATGCATTTTTATCTGGTGGAAATGTAAAGGTGGCCATAGATGCACAGATAATATCGTACTAAACGAATTTTCGTACGATATTTGGTGCATGTATGGTGGAAAAAGAGCTGACCGATATTGGCAGAAGACTTGGATATCGGTTGGCTCCTCGATTGGGCTGGACAGAAAATTTTGATCGGGTGCCTTTTGAAGGCACCCAAATATCGGCCATTGTTAAGTGCTGAATTATCAGATACAGGTAGAATTCAATTGTTTCTACCTGTATATCTGACGATTCAGCTCTACATGTCTGTATTGAAACAAATGATCTTTCCTGGAGGTACCACAAATCAATATACATTTTTGGTAGTCCCTCACTCCACATGTGTTTCAGGGTATTTCCAACAGAGTAGTAGCCCCGTCCAGCCACAAAACTTCCAAATCAGCTTAAGAATAAACTCTGGAGAACCACAGCAACTGCAGTGTATTTTATTTCTCACAACATGTTTCAGATATAAATATCCTTCATCAGGTGCTTGTTGACAGAAGCCACAAGCACCTGATGAAGGATATTTATATCTGAGATATTGGCTTGTATCTGAGATCTGTTATGAGAAATAAAATACACGGAATTCACTATGGTTCTCCCTAGTTTATTCTTAAGCTTTGCTGGAAGTACAGCTTTTAATGCAAAATGTAATTTTATGCCTCAACTGCCATAGATCTAAGAAGTGAATCTCTGTTAAGAAGATAATCTCAGATACAAGCCAATTTTGCATAAATTCCAATACTTCTTAATAAAAATATACACGTTATCTGCCAAGTAAACAATACATGGAACACTGTCTTCTTTAGAAACTCTCCTGTTATTTGGCACATATTGCATTTCACATGTATTCATCTGACAGCTCTCCTTTTTGAGATGTGAGAAGATTTGTAATCACTCTTATCAGTTTCTCTGTTAGTATATTTATGTAGTCCACCCTTGAGTGTGCTTGAGCTGTGTGGACAGGATTCTGCTGTGTGTGTTGTGCCACTGACCCACTTGTACCCGGGCAACTCCCAGTACCTTGAGTGCTCCTCTGGGCAGCAAAGAATCCAAATCACAGAGAGGTTTCTTGCATCAAAATAACTGGTTAATTAACAAGGAACACTTAGAGATTTACAGTCACTTTGTTTTGAGGCAAATTCAAATGCAATAGTGACATATCCCTCCCAGAGGAAAAGCAGACAAAGTATAAGTTACCAAACTCCGGAGGCAATTCCTCTCTGAGAGTAGAGCACTTTGCTTTATGATCCTCAGCCTGGGGTATTGTATCTTGGCACCCTACCTGGTCCTCAACTCACCCACTGAAATCCCTGCACTAGTGGTGCACATACTACAGGGTCCTAACCCCACTAATCCTTCTTGTTCGAGCGAAGGATTGTAAGTTACATTTCCTTACTCCTAGAGTGACTATAACAAACTGGCTATCACTAGCTAACATTATCTAAAACTTAAACAACTGAAGCCCTGGGCCTGTATCAACCTCCCAGAGAGGTGAGGTCCCAGGAAAAGACCCTGAGCACATGTGTGCTGTTTCTTTTTTACATTTAAACACTGCACACTACTGGCAACAATAACCTAGATCAGATTACAATGGACCCAGGAAGAGAGACATAGCAGCCTGGGTAGATTGATGTGTAAAAAACAATGATAGTCATATTGTCAACCTGGAAAACTGTTAGAGAACATACAATTGAAACATATTTATGCATAAAATATTTGTGTTTTGCATCAGATACACACAAATACACAATGTCAAAGTGCTCGGATTCATCACTAGAGATCAGATCACAAGACACTACCATTGTGAGCCATTTGACATTATAAATTTGTGGTAGGGGCCTGAAGAATAATCATGGAGAGAGATCTCTCCAGTTCATAAAGTGATTCAGATACCCAATAAATCAAAGGGCTACCTGGGTGAAAATGTAGCGAGATAAGTAAGGGTACCTCGAAATGTTACTATTACTGCTCTACTTTTATGTACTGTACAGTGATTGGTAGTAATGTACAGTGATTGGTAGTACTAAATACATACCATTTTGAGGCCAATTGGAAAAGCTTCAGATGGGTCTTTTTTTCCCTCTGGAATAACAATCAGTTAGGCAGGTATTTTTTTATATATATAAAAAGGTAGAACCTCATTGGCATGTGCCAATAAAATCTCCCTTATTATGTTACTATGAATAAGAATACAGCATTTCTTTTTCCAGTGGCTCACGTGCAACAAGTTGCTCACCAACCTCTTTGCATGTTGCTCCAGTGGCCTCAAATCAAGTATTTATTATTGAATTCCTGGCTTGAAGGCAGGTTTAGTTGCATAAGAACCATGTGTCCTGACAAACAGAGAATCCTGTAGACTGCCAGCCCACATAGAGTCTACCATTAGTAAACCACAGCCCATATTAGGCTTTTTGCATTCTTATGCTGCTCTCGAACTTTTTGAATGTATAAGGAAGCTCCTTCTTGAACTTAGCTCCACCACACACTTCCCTGAGGTTGAAGCAAGGATTATGACAATGAATACACACTGATAAAATGATAAGTCCTCTTATAGAGCAAATAGCATTCATTGTTGGTTGACTTTATCTGCTCATTTCTGCTTGTTGACATTTTATGATATAGTTTGGGGTTGTGGTCGCATTGTTTCCATTGCTAGTGTAGGTATAAGTTCCCTGCTAAGACCGTATTAGTTACCGTATATACTCGTGTATAAGCCGAGTTTTTCAGCACCCAAAATGTGCTGAAAAGGTCTACCTCGGCTTATACACGAGTCAATGGGCTTCCCCCTATAGTTAGCTGCCTGCTGCCAGTACCTTTGTGCCTTTGGTTGGAGTCGAGGCTGCTGAGGACCCTGCTATGCATTCCCGCTGGCGACTGGCTGCACTGCGCCTGCATGAAAAATTCTACGTTGACGGCAGGAATCAGAAAACGTAATGCTGTCTTCGCATGCGCATGCGCATTCTATTACGCGAGGCTTTAACGAAGGAGCGCAATCTGGACTGCTACTTTCCATGTCTGCACCCCCTCAGGACCGCACCACGGGGGCTCCAGGTCCTAAAGGGCCCCCACCATTGCTGCTGGCCAGTACCTGCCTGGAGCTGAGCAGATCCAGGAGCTACAAATCTGCTCCTGACTTCTAGCGCCGGTAAGTGTGACTTACAACTGTCCCAATTTTGCATGTACTTGCGCTGGTTGCGTCTTTCTCTTGTCCCACTCGGGTGGTGCGGGGTGACAGAAAAGGGGGCAGGCTGGAGCACTGCTGGAAAAGTGGGGAGCCAGCAGCTGTGTGTTAAGGAGCACTAAAGGGGAAGCACTGACCCTGTGCACCTAGGTTCACCTGTCACACACCTGTACAGTGTGCCCGCTCACACTCCTGTCCATAGGAGGCTGGCGCTCTCACTTGCACAGGCGGTCCAAAGCCCAGTCCATAGCAGCAGCAGCAGCACCCTCACTTACACCAGAGCCCATATGGGATAGTGAAGTGAGAGGGAGGAAGCCAACATAAAACCAGGAAACGCTAGCATGGCTAGTATGGTGCAGGAGCGTGTGTTCTGCTGAAGATGTCGTAAAATGCATTTCTCACCCCTAGGCTTATACTCGAGTCAATAAGTTTTACAAGTTTTTGTAGGTAAAATTAGGTACCTCGGCTTATACTCGGGTCGGCTTATACACGAGTATATACGGTACACTATATCTAGTAAGAGAGTAAGGGGCATACTTATTATGTGGTGTAAAAAAAATTGAGGGATAATATAAATATAAATAAAAGTATTTGTTTAAAATACTTTTATAGAAAATATCCATATAGCTTATCTTTTCATTTTAACCATGGCACATGAAAAATATTAGCTACTATTACAGGTGTATAATAGTGTTTCCTTTTTAGAAATGCTCTAAAATCTTCTATTGAAACATCACATTTATCTAAATCAAGGCTATGCTTTTTTGCTGAGATTTTCACAAATTTTAATAAATCTAATTTGTCATCTAATTTTTATGAAAAACTTGTCATTTAACAAATTCTGTTTCTGTAGCTGAATAGAATAAAATTAAGTGTAGTGTAAAGGAGGCCTTACTTTATGATCTGAGACAACCCAAATTCACTGGTGCAGCCTGTGTTATCCTAAAAAGGTTTTGGGCTGCCTTAATCCATTCCAGAGAATAATTAAAATTTAGAGAGGCTTAGCCAAAGAGAGACCAACTGTTATAAATTTGAAAAATGTGAATTACAGTATTTAACTATAATGGAGTCTATGGGAGATAGCTTTCCTGTAATTTGGAGCTTTCTGGATAATGGGTTTTCCAGATAACATATCCTATACCTGTATAATTCTACAGGTATAGGGGCTGATTAACTAACAATCAAATTTCACATTTTTTCCACAAATCTCTAAAAATGTTCCTATTTTTTTTAAAAGCTCTAAAAATTTGAGATTTCTTAACGTGATACAGACACCAGAAAATTAACTTTTTTAATGTCTATCATAACATTATCTTTTAATACTATTTATAATTTTGCCATTAAATTATCTGCCTGATGCTTTTACATTACCATTCTTACCCCCTTTTTTCCCTATGAGGGGGCTGCCATATTTGTGCAGCAGGAGTCCATTAGCATTAGAAACTCTAACTGACAAGCTGAGATGGGACAGTCAGGTTGGCAAAACAGTCAGGTTTCAGAACTTCAAGTAACAATTACTTACAAAAGCAGAACTATCAGCAAAAAACGATCAACATGATCTATAGGTAACTTTTCATGTAGATTATTATTTTTATAATTTTTTTTAGTGTCGGTATCACTTGTGTAAAAACCACAAAAACATCTAATACAGACCTTTCCCAGGTAAAAGTCGTAGGGGTCCTATAGAAGTCAATGGGAGCTGCACTGATCCTATTGGACTGTTTTTAATCAATTAAGAATTTCAGAGGTAGATATATTTTTTTTTGATCAGTCAGCATTATTTTCCATTCGTACTTTTTTATTTGAAACTTTTTTTAAATTTCATTGCATTCACGATTTTAGAGAAAGTGAGTTTTGTCGTGGTTTCAAAAATCTCTAAAACCACTAAAATCATACTGTTAATAAACAGGCCCCTATGCTTCCCCCCAAAAAATGTCACCTTCTTCCTCAACCCTTCCCACTTTAATTACATCTAGGAGTGTACAGTAGGTTTACAAATGGTGGAATAGCCTGAGATACCACTTTGAAATAACTCTTATTATAACATTTGTAAAAAAGTGACTCATCTTAAGTTATTTGCTTTATAAGCACCTTTTTTATTAGTAATAAATCAAATGCATTAACCTTGTATTATAACATGTTTCTGCTTTATAATCATTGCCCATTAGTAATGGGTTTTTTTTCAGTTGTTTTCATAGTTTTCTAACTACTGCAATCCGCTACCTTGAGAATATTCTCACTGTATTACCATTCTTAGCATGCTGCTGTTTGTTCCTGTTAGAAAATTATACAATCTATATTTATTTTTCCCAATTAGGTGCTGTTGCAGCATAAACAAACAAAAAATAGACTTGAATTCCCGTTTTGCCAACATTTTACAAGCGATGGAAACAACCTTGTTGCCGAGTTGCCTGCTCTATTCTCTGATGGGCCGATATCAACAGGTTTTTAATTATTTTTTATATCATTAATTGTTATTGAAATTACCTGACCTTTAAACACAGTACCTTAGGATAAAGGATACATGTTATTTAACAACATAGTTTTTTTACAAAATGGTTAGTTTAGTAAAATCACATATATATATATATATATATATATATATATATATATATATATATATATATATATATATATATATATATTATATATAAAAATAACAACAGGCATTGAAGAACTAGTATCCACTATTTACAGCGAGGGAGAGGGGTAATTTAGGGGCAGATTTATCAAAGGTCGAAGTGAATTCGAGGGAATTTTCGAAGTAAAAAAGTTTGAAATTCGAAGTAATTTTTTGGATACTTCGACCATTGAATAGGATACTACGACTTGATTCGATTCGAAGTAAAATAGTTTGAATATTCGACCATTCGATAATCGAAGTACTGTCTATTTAAAAAATTTCGAATTCAATACTTCGCCAAATTAAACCTGACGAAGTGCTTTGTTAGCCTGTGGGGACCTTCTTGAGCAGTTTTCTACGTTTTTTAAGTCGAAGAAAAATCATTCGATCGATGGGTGAAATACTTCGAATCGTTCGTTTCGAAGGATTTCATCGTTCGATGATTTTACTTCTATCGCAAATGTAAAAAACGTCAACTTCGATATTCGAAGTGGAAGTATTCCAATTCCAATCCAATTCGATATTCGAATTTCGAAGCTTTTTCTACTTCGAAATTCGACCCTTGATAAATCTGCCCCTTAGGGTTCAAACCCCCATTGTAGTAAAGCATTTGGCAAGTGCCCCCTAAACTAAACCCAACGTTACAGATGTATGAAAATGTCACTTTTATTCCACTGGTGTTCCAGTTATGTTTCAGTTTGGACAGTAGCCCAGAGAGTGTAAATGCCATTATAACTGATCTATAGGCAGGACCAACCCCACCATTTTGGAATCAGGGAATTAAAGGGCACTTAAAATACATCTTCTCTGAATGTTGCTAATATAATGGTAAATCTTCCATGTGTATTTACTGTTCTCTAAAAAGTTAACTAATGCCACAAGGAAATGTTGTTTATTGGGCTGACCATGACTCAATGCTTATGACTAAAATGATCTGATTTACCAGAATGACATGAAAATGATATTGATTTGGCAAGTTTTAGAACTTGGTTAAGCAATGATTTTGTAACTCCCGAGAACTGAATGTCCAGACCTTGTGTTGGTGGTTTGGTCAAAAATGAATTAGTTCATCAATACAGCTGAATAGTGATGGGCGAATTTATTCGCCAGGCGCAAATTCGCGGCGAATTTGCGCGTTTCGCCGCCAGCGAATAAATTTGCGAAACGCCCGTGAAAATTCGCGTCAAAAATTTGCCGGTGTCAAAATTTTTTTTCGAAAAAACGGACGCCGGCGCAAAAAACGGGCGCCGGCGTCGAAAAACGGGCGCTGGCGTCAAAAACGGGCGCCGGCGTCAAAAACGAGACGCCGGCGCAGTTTTGCGAATTTCTCGCCGTTTCGCGAATTTCGCGCGAAATTCGCGAATTTTTCGGCGAAGCGAAACGGCGCAAATTCGCCCATCACTACAGCTGAACAATAAAACCATGCTGAATGTACCCAACATTTAAGGTTACAAAGGATAAGGATGAGATAGTTTGGCAGTGTATCCTCTGTACCTCAAAGTGATGAAGGTCTTGTTGGTCTATTAGTGCAAGGCAGCTCACAGATTTCCATTCCTTTCTAAATGATTACCTTTGTCTTTTTATTCATTCATTAGTGAAGACATATACTGTATTCCTAACAACCGCTCAGTCATCAAAGAAAACCACAGATGCCAGCCTATTTATTACCTTACATGGAAACTTGGGTGACAGCGGGAAAAGAAAGTTCTTTTTTAAAGGCAATGTTTCTGGAAAACAACAGGTTAAGTATCTTCACTATATTGTAAAAAGCAAGAAAGACGAATGTGATAATGTTTTAAGTTTTTATTTATCTGTCTTCTGTGATAATGTTTAGGGGCCCATTTACTAAGGGTGAATTTTTGATTTCAAAAACTTAGAATTTCGAAGTAAATTTTTGGGTACTTCAACCATCGAATAGGCCAAATTCGACTTTGATTCGAATTGAAAAAACTTTGAATATTCGACTATTAGAAATTTGAAGTACTGTCTCTTTAAAAAACTTCAACTTCGACACTTCGCCACCTTAAACCTGCCGAATTGCTATGTTAGCCTATGGGGACCTCCTAGAACCTATAGCCAACATTTGGCTAAGTTTTTAGAAGTTGAAGGTTTTTTTTTGAAAAACGATCGATCGATTAAATCGTTAGAATCAAAGGATTTAATTGATCGAACGAACGATTTAACTTTGATCGCATATGTCCATATTTGATCAAAAAAAACTTTGACTTCGAAAATTGTATTACTGCAATTCGATGGTCGAATTTCGACGTTTTTTTTACTTTGAAATTCGACCCTTAGTAAATGTGCCCCTTAGTGTTTTTAAAAATACTTTATTCTGCCTCATTTTGGAATACTTACAATTTTGCATTGCTTCTGTTTTGGGGATTTTTAGCTTTTATTCTTTATATAATGACTTGCTTTCCTTACAATGTTAAAATGAAAGACAGCAAAGAAAATGAAGTAATCACAATGAAAGCTGCCGCTATGGTATGGTAGAGTCTTTCAGAAAAAAATATTATTCAACTGCATTTGGCTTCTTTGAGAGAGTTCAAATACCATTTGTATATGTTTATTTAAATATCTTTCAACATCTGTAGGTATTGTAAATCCATGGGCTGTTTAGAACATGTAAAGAGAGAGGAAACTTCTTTGAACTTGTTTTCTATCCATGAAGCAGCTTAATTTTCTTCTGTTAATTTATGAAAAAATATATACAAACATATTATCCAGCATTGCCAAAGTACAAGCTAACCCCTAACTTACTATAATCCACTCCATGGGGCAAATTCACTAAAGGACGAAGCGCCTAACTCTCGCTAGCGTAGCGCATTTTCGTTAATCCGCCGATTCACTTACGGACGCTGGCGTAAATTCGATAGTGTTACTTCGCACCCTTACGCCTGGCGAATTTGCGCAACGGACGTAACTACGCAAATTCACTGACGTGTAAATTTTTCTGAACGCTACCTTTTACGCCAGATTTCCTTCGCCACCTCAGACCAGGCGAAGTGCAATAGAGTAAATAGGGATTGCTTCAACAAAAGTTAAAAACGCTGGTGTTTTTTCTTTTTTTATGGGTGATAGGCTGAAAAAGATCAAAATTTTTTTGAGGGCTACCCTCCTTTCCCCCTACATTTCCTAACTCATGGCACCTTAACTATACAGTGGGCACATGTGTAGGGCAAAATAAAATTTTTCCCAGGCTTGTGTAGTGATGCTACATATATCTCCATTGTAACTTCAATTTGGCGCCGTATGCAAATTAAGCATCGCTAGCGCTTTGCTTGGCGAATTAACGCTAGTGCAACTTCGCAACCTTACGCTTCCCCTGAGCGCAACTTCGGATTTTAGTGAATTTGCGTAGCGCTGGCAAAAATACGCCTGCCGAAGTGCGGTGAAACAGACGCTGGCGCAACTACGAATCTTAGTGAATTTGCCCCCATGAACCTTTCTGGAACATTAGCACTTAGAACCCCTAGGTATCTGCACCTACAGTAGCTGACCTTCTACAAAAAGAAACCAGAATTAATTGGACCTGGGCTTGAGAGAGCAAGAGCTTCAGGTCATTAATGTTTTCACATTAGCAATAAAGATCCTTTCATTATCAGATAACAGAGAACGGGAATACAGGTATGGGATCTGTAATCCAAAAAGCTCTGAATTATGGAAAGGCTGTCTCCCATAAAATAATACAAATTTTAAAAAAATATTTATTTTTCTTTATAGTATATGTTTTCCCAGATACAGTAGAAGTAAAAATTGTGTTTTCTGTATATAATTACAAGTAACACATCTATTGGAACTGCACTTAAAGGGATACTGTCATGGGAAAACATGTTTTTTTTCAAAACACATCAGTTAATAGTGCTGCTTCAGCAGATTTCTGCACTGAAATCCATTTCTCAAAAGAGCAAACAGATTTTGTTGTATTCAATTTTAAAATCTGACATGGGGCTAGACATATTGTCAACTTCCCAGCTGCCTCCAGTCATGTAACTTGTGCTCTGATAAACTTCAGTCACTCTTTACTGCCGTACTGCAAGTTGGAGTGATATCACACCTCCCTTCCCCCCCTCCCAGCAGCCTAACAACAGAACAATGGGAAGGTAATGTGATAGCAGCTCCTATCGAACCTTCTTTTTTAACTGAAATTTTTGGTATTTGGTATTGCAGATATTTTTTTTTTTTTTTGGATCGTTCAGTGTTTTTCTCTGTTCGTACTCTTTTAATTCAGATTTTGTAATACCTTGCATGACATTCATGAGAAATAGACTTTAATCTTGGTTTAAAAAATCTCTAATCCCACTTAAATTCGACCTTTAGTAAATGGGCCTCAAATAATAGTAATTACATGCGTTGTATTTCCATAAATTAAAGTGGACCCATCAACTACACATAAAAAGATAGAAAATTAAAGTCCTTTGCAAATTAAACATGAACCACAAATTATTTTTTCCATTAAAACATCCATACTTGTTATAAAGCTGTTTACATTTCTGAGCTGTCAATCAAATATTATCTGCCCCGCGGGGCAGTCTTTTACTTTCACTTTTTATTCAGAACTTTCTGCATTTCACAGCACTTCTCACATTGCCGCTTCCCTCCTCAGGCTCTATAATTATGTAGGGTATTAGGTTTCCGATTCTGGTGCATACACAAGATTTTGGGGTGTTACATAATTTATCTTAATAACGGTGTCTACAAAATGGCTCCTGTGATAGTGTAATTCCAATACTGAAGAAAACACAATTTAAACAATAAATATATTGTAAGTAAAGTTTATTTTGCTCAATTAACATGATAGAAAAAAAATTGGAATTATTTCTTAGGGTAACAGATTTAAGCAAAAAACAAAAAAAAAACAAAACAAGGATAATGTTATGGGCAGCTAAAGAGACAGGGACAAATTTATTAGAGATTTCCAATAATTAAACATTTTTTTTGGATCTATCACAACTTTACTGATAGTGAGGAAAGTTTTTAATGAATTGACATATTTATCAAAGCGAATACTTGTGTCAAATTGTCAACATATCAAGGAACTGTTTCAATGCAGAAAATGAATTAATTGAAATGACTGGTAACTTTTTGCAGAGTGGAAATGACATTTAGCATTCATAAATATATCAGCCCCTAAAAGCATATGTACTTATGCTATTTCTATGAAAAACAGCAGTAAATTGATTGATAAAAGTACATTTGTGATTGAATAGAATGTAGAGGTAACACAAACCAGAGATAAAATTGTTTCCTTGTGCAAACTCAAATCTTTTGCTGCCTTGTTTAATGTGATGTTATGTTTTATTCTGCCCTATATTTAGATGCACTATACCTAGCGATGGCGGTGCCATAGCAACTGCAGCCTCAAAGGAAAATATTAGCAAAACTTGATCTTTAATGTTCTACTTTATTGCTTCTCATTCTGTTGTTAAAGGTTCAAAGTGGTTGTTTCTTTTCTAAACATTTGGAGGGTTTAAGCCCTCCTTATAATGCAAAATGTAGACTTCTGGAGTCAACATAGGAGGTGAAAGTCACCACAGATTTCAGTAATGCTTACACAGCAGCTCATTGGCATTGATTATATATACTCGAGTATAGGCCGAGTTTTTCAGCCCCCAAAATATGCTGAAAAACTCTACCTCAGCTTATACTCGGGTCAAGCGCAAAAATGGTCGCCGGCGACTATTCTTAGACGCCGGCGACCGTTTTTGCGCTTGACCTGAGTATAAGCCGAGGTAGAGTTTTTCAGCATATTCCAAGAATAGTCGCCGGTGTCCAAGAATAGTCTCCAAGAATAGTCACTGGCATCCAAGAATAGTCTCCAAGAATAGTCGCCGGCATACAAGAATGGTCGCCGGCGTCCAAAAACGAGACGCCGGCACCTCCAATGGGAGCAGAAACCCTCAATTTTTTGATTGAAACTTACCAGAAGCTGCTGCATTTCTCACCCTATGCTTATACTCGGCTTATACTCGAGTCAATAAGCTTTCTCAGTTTTTGGAGGTAAAATTAGGTACCTCGGCTTATATTCGGGACGGCTTATACTCGAGTATATACAGTAAGCTATAAGGCATCATAACTCAACAGACAGACGGCACTTCTGGATGGGTTTATTGGGATTACTGCTATTAACCGCCTAACACGTTTCGGGAATATATCCCTTCATCATATGGAGCCTATGATTAAGGGATGTATTCCCGAAACGCGTTAGGCGGTTCACAGCAGTTATCCCAATAAACCCATCCAGAAGAGCCGTCTGTCTGTTGAGTTATGATGCATTTACAGTGGGGACACTGTTGACTGAGCACCTGGGCGAAGGGAAGAGTGGTGAGCTGGAGCGGTCTTTTTTTCATCTTTTCCTACTAAGCTATAAGGCAAGCCAGCTGTATAGAGCAGAGTGACAAACAATGGATTTATAAGTAAATGCAATGTTGATAACATAAATAAAGCTTTGACAAAGCAAAGAAATATTTTTGTTCAATACCAGCTGTAAAATATCAGAACTTTAATGCAACCATAACTTAATCATGTATAAATAATAGTTCATATTCTTTGTAAAAGGTTTTACTGGCAGATACAGATGTAGCACCAGCACAAAAAACGGACGCCGGCGTAAAAAACAGGCGCTGGCGGGTGCCGAAAAAAAAGTTTTTGACGCCGCGAATTTTCGTGGGCGTTTTGCTAATTTATTCGCTGGCGGCGAATCGCGAAAATTCGCCGCTAATTCTCGCCTGGCGAATAAATTCGCCCATCACTAGTGGAAAGCTCTCTGGTTGTGTGCACCTTTTTCAAATGTTTAGTAAAGTACCTTTTCATTACAGTATGATGTAACTTTGCATTTGTTTTCCTGCTCCCAAATAGCGGCTATGAAAGGCAGCAATGTACTTAAGGGTAATATTGACTCAGCTTTGATTCTAATAATTAAGCTTTTCTCTTTAATCAAAAACTTCAATTGTCCCCTCCATTATTCAGCCAAAGGCAATAACAGCCTTAACAGTTGACAATTTGTAGACATTGGTTGATTTATTACACAATAACATTACTCTAGGCTAGGCTAGGTAACTGATGATAATATATGGGATAATATAGTAGGAGTTAATAACCAAAGGTTTGGGATAGAGAGCAACCATCGACTATTTGGCTGACCAACAAAATGAATATTTGTAGTAATATTTAACTATATAAACAACTAGCATTTCAGATTAGGTACTTTAATTTATGATTTTAAAGGGGAAATTACGATTAGTAAATGAGCATCTTTCTCTCTTCCAGCACTTAACAACCAAAGCTTAAAGGGGATTTATCGCAAAAATGAAAATTTAATATAAGCTTAATCATACTGAAATAAGAAACTTTCTAAATATAATCACATTAAAATTCTGTACTATTCCTTAAATAATCAACCTTATATTCACTATCCCCCTCTCAGCATCTGTTTCTCTTCATTCTGTCTTCATTCAGGAGTGGGGTGTCAGATAATCATTGACAGTTAGAGCCAATGTATCTTTTAGGGGATTCTCTTTCTTAGCATATGTATTAGAGCTCACTCAAATAACCGACTCCAGCACAAACAAAACCTAACAAAATAACTGACTTTGGCTAAAACACTGCAAGTAGGTAAACAAGATTTCTGGTGATTTTAATAGTGAGATCTAATACATTTTCTAGGCAAAATGAGCCCCCCAAAAGATGTATCAGACTTAGGGGCACATTTACTATGGGTCGACCATCGAAGTTAAATCCTTCGACTTCGAATGTCGAATGATTCGAAGGATTTTAATCCATCGATCAAACGATTTTCCCCATAGGCTAACATTGGTGCTCAGTAGGTTATCGAATAGTCGAATAGTCGAACGATTTTTAGTTCAAATCATATTCTAATCTTTCACTCGAGCTAAGTAAATGTGCCCCTTAGACTCCCAACTCCTGTATGACGACAGAATGAAGAAAAACAGATGCTGAGAGGAGGAGAGTGAAGAGTAATTTGATTATTTCAGAAAAGGGACAGAATTTTTAATTGATTGTATTTAGAGAATTTATTATTTAAGTATGATGAAGCTTATATTACATTTTCATTTTATCCTTTAATTCCCTGTACACGAGGGAAGCCTCCTGCATACAAAGCTTGTCCGCTCAGCACCTTTTACTGATTATTGTGATTACTGACCTCTTGAAGAACTGAGGTCAAAGAAGTATTTTTACAACTGCTGTAGGCCCTCCTAAAGCCGGTCCGTGCAAGCACTGTTAGAGAAAATTAAAGTAGCTTTTTTAATTCAAAAAAAATTCTAGGCAATATTTTTTCAATGCATTTTCTAATTATTTAAATTAATTGATTCCCCCCCACCCGGTTTTTGGTGGATGACATTTTTCATGTCTATTGTTGAACTTAATGGAGAATAAAAAGTAAATCATTAGGGGGGCGAAATGTTAGGCACCCCTGAGTAATTATAATGACTTATCTGATATCCTGGGCTGGTGCTCCTATTAGTGAAGCAAAAAGCAGGCTTTTTCACTCTACTGCACATTGCCCGGGAGCATGTTGCCCGGGGACATTGAAGAGTGAAGAAACTTATGTAGAGGATCAGAGCACCCAGAATGGTGCCGTTTTCTGCTAACAATAGCACCGGACTGGGGTATCAGGTAAATCATTATAATCACTGGGGGGTCCCTAACATTTGGCACCACAGTGATTTAACCTTACCGATATTCTCTGAGAATACTTTACTAACTTAGTTGTACTGTTATTTATAAATAAGGTATATGTTAAGACATACGTGTAATCCCCAAATGTAAATGTAATATACAGTATATAATTTCTTGCCTGTAATACCATTAGGGAATTGGATTTCAGCTGGAAGCTGTTGACCTTGGTGTAATACAGGAAATAACAATAGAGCAAGAGAAACAAACTAAATTTCAACTGGAAAAGGTGGTTGTTGAGGAAGAACAGTTTATGAAGAAATCATACATCTTTATAGCTCAGCAGTGGAAGCATAAAGATAAAATGATGTCCATGACTCTGCAAGTGACTGGTTAGTATACATTAACACTTATACAGAAAAGATTTCATATATGAGAAAGTTTTTTAATTGGTGGTAAATCAATTCTTTCAAGTTAATAAAGTAGTCTGTTATCTCTGACTCAGTTTTGGTTTGATTCCAAAAATAAAATGTCCTTATAAGACAATTTACATTGTATTGATATGTATAACTCCCAATATATTTTAGTATTTGCTTGTGGGGGATGATTTACAGAAATTGGTGCTAAATTTTACCAGTGCATTTCCCTCGAGCAAAACCCAATCAGATTATTATTATTTCATTTACTAAATTGTCATTAACTGGTCAAAGCTAATTACTAACTGATTTTTATTGGAAACTGCTCTATGTTACTAATTAGTACCATCCACCAATAGGCTCATACTTTGTAAGGGTTCTGGGATTGCGGGAAATAGATCAACATTCTGGCATAAGCTATTTGATTAGAATGTCTTGTTTGTCTCACAATTGTTACAGAAACAATAGAATCAAACAACTCATCAGCAATGCTAAACGGAAGCAATCGTATGGCATCAGGTAACATTTTTTATAATCATAGTTACTATTTCTAATTGGTTTTCATCATGATGTGCATTTTATTTTGGTTCCTAAACATAATGTCTATTCACACGTATTTTTTTTTGTAACTTAAAATTTTTATTTGTTATTATTTTTCCATACATTGCGACTCTTCTCAAAAAAACAAGTATATAAAGTCATAATTGCAATTTTACAGAATGGTTTTGTAATGGATTTATAAAAGCTTATAAGGAAATGTTAACATTACTAATATCACACAGAAAAAGAAAGGCGGTCAAAGAAGTAGCAGGGGGGAGTTGTCACCTCAGCTTGGATTGTCTACCCGGACTGGGTTCTGAGATACATAATGGTCCCATTTTGACCATATTTTCTCTTGTTGAGGTACAAACCCTTTATGTTTTGCTGTCATCTCCTCCATTAGTTTCATGTCTGAGATGCGAGTGATATTCTCACCTACTGTTGGGGTTAGGTGATTTCCAGTTGGAGCTAATTGACAGTCTAGCTGCTATATATATAAAGTTTAGAAGTTTCTGTTCAGATGGAGGAATATCTGCATAGGGTAGGTCTAGGAGGACATTAGAAGCTTGAATAGGTATTTCCCAAAAGAAGATCTTGGGATCATATCCCTGATATCCTTCCAAAATTTAGACAGTTTTGGACCATGTCATATTAATATGGCAACCAAATTGTGGCAGCTAAAGTGCAGCTAATCAAAATAAATTCTATATTTAGTTATACCTAAATAAATAATGCAAGGGAAGAAAGACAAACTTGACAACAGCATTTCACCTTTGTTCTGGTTATACAGTTACAATGCAATGCTTTGCCACACTGTCACACTGATTGTAATTATTACTAGGGTTTTTAATTTTAAGTTATATTGCCAAAAATGGTGATGCAGAAAATGTAAGTTATAATAGTTTTACAAGTTGATATAATGGCTTTCCCTGAAGCCCGCCAAGCGCACAATGTTCCCAGGCCATTAATATAATCTAATCATTAGATTCAATTATAATATTAGCTTTGTGGCCAATGGGGGGACTCTGACATTCATCCTTTACGGCTAATGTCCCCAACCAGTAGCTCGTGAGCAACATGTTGCTCTCCAAACCCTTGAATGTTGCTCTCAGTGGCCTCAAAGCAGGTGATTATTTTTGAATTCCGGGCTTGGAGGCAAGTTTTAATTGCATAAAAACCAAGAATAGTGCCACGTAGAGCCTCCTGAAGGCTGCCAGTCCACATAGGGGCTACCAAATAGCCAATCACAGCCCTTATTTGGCACTTCAAGGGACTTTTACATGCTTGTGTTGCTCCCCAACTCTTTTTACATTTGCATGTGGCTCACGGGTAAAAAAAGGTTGGGGACCCCTGCTCTAATAGCAAGGACTGGCTGGGAAGTAGCCTGAGGAGTTGAATGCACCTGAATAAAGTAAGTGGTTTCCCAAAGAAACTGTGTATTGAAATACTCTAGTAGCAGGCGCATAACTACAGACAGATCCTGCAGCTGCAGGAGGGCCTGGATGTATAGGGACCCCATGAGGCCCTAATTCAGGGGTGCTCCGCCAATGAGGCGAGTTGAGGCTGTTGCCTCAGGCGGCAGCGCCCCTCTAGGTACCAGGGGCAGCAAAAATGCTGTTCCTGGTACTTTAAGAGCAAATTTCCAGGGAGGGGGGGCAGCAGCAACTGCTGCTACCTCAGGTGGCGGAGGGGCCAGGATCGCCCCTGCCTTAATTCATATACAATTTCAATAAATATCGGTCAACCTCTAGACACTTTGGGCACATAAAAAATAATTTGCTGTGGGGCCAGTAATCTAGTTACGCCTCTGTCTAGTAGCAAATCTGTGAGGACCATGACACAAGGGACATTTTGTCAAGTAATAAATCTGTGTTAGTTCAAAGAGAATTTGAGGGGCACACACCTGGTTCAAATTTCTAATTTGTTTGGGTGTACCACCCACAGTGTCCTTCCCCACTGGAACACACGTATCACGAATCAAGATGGGCAGCACTCCAGAATAAAGTTTAAACACCTTTATTCACAATCAGCAGGGCAGCATTTGCATAAATCTGTGTTAGCTCATTTGACAAAAGATCTCTAGTTTCCTAGACATGCCCAGTGCTAAGTAGCCAAATGTTTCCTTGTAACTTCAAGCTACTTCAGAATTAGGAATAACTTGTATGTCTAAGGAAACTAGAGATGTTTTGTTCCTACGGTACCACAGATTTAATGTGGACAACGGTAGCTCCAGGGTCCCCTGCATCAGTAGGCACAGCAGCACTCAATTCAGAAGGGAAGGTAGGAAAGACTATAGTATAGTTGCTATAGTGTAAGGAGCACATTTTAATGTAAGTACCATTAATGCAGGGACTACAACTGCACTTGTGGATGTATGAGCCCTCATGAATGGGTTCCCTCCCATACTTACTATCTATAGCGAGCAGTGACGGTGAGCACATAGCAGACCATGCTACCATCCATGTAGAAAAATTTACTTTGATTTTACTTACAAATTTACTTTGAATATACTGACAAACTAGTAACGCTCCATCATTTTGTGTATTTGCTATCTTTTTCTGTAATCTTGTAGCGCATTTCTATGACATGGCAAAATCTTCAGTGATATGCAATATTCTCATTGTTGAATTTTCAATGCCGTAGATGGTGAGTGGAACATTTCTTTGAACGAATTCAAGAAGGAAGAACATACAGAAATGGCAGAATATAACATAGTTATTTTGCTTTATGGAGAAAAGGGCAAATCTCAACCTTTTATAATAAAAAGAAAAGAAGGCTCTCAAGTTAAAGGCATACTTTCATACAAGGTACCAACATTTTTTTTTGAAGTATTCAAACACAGATTTTGAGACATACCAAATGTAAAATGATTTTAAAATGCTTTGGAAAAATGTAAGATGATTTTACACAGTTTCTAATGGCTGGGTAATACATTGTGAATTAACTATTAAAAATGTACACAATATATAAATTAAATATATGTTAAATACTGGCCAAAAGGGAATCATTTTTTGATTTCGATTTTTATTTATAAGTATAAAGCAGCCATATAAGTATTGAAGTTAGACTGTATGCACAAAATTAGCATTTTATGTGCATTTATATATTCGGTATAATTAATTACTAGAAAAACCCAAATGGGAAAATTCTGTATTTTACAGTCCCCCAAATACTGATAATTGCAAGCATTTAGCCCTACTTGTTGGGGTTTTATATGCAAATAAAGCATATGAATTATATGGATTGATAACAAAATTGATGATTTTTATTTAGTAGAGTAATTTGGTTTTTAGTAGGTCCTTCAAAATGCAATGCTACTGGAACTCCTTTGGTTTTTGAGTCAATATGAATAATATGAATAAATATGAATTGTTTCATTAGTTAATTTAGTTGAGTGAGATTATATTGATAAATTATTAAGAACCCAGCACAACTTTTGTTATTGGTTTAGTTGGGATTTTTAACGGGTCCACAATTTCACTTAGTGTACTGCACTTGTGAAAGTATATGAAAGTTTATATTTTTCAAGCTCATATGAACTCATATTTTTCACTAGGAATTGTCCTAAAAACTTGAATTTTTAGATGATCTTTCATTTGGCTCTTTTAATAAATGTCATGGCATTTGTAGTTTTAGAGTTTGTGAGTTTAGTTGTGGTTTGAAAAACCTCTAAAACCACTAAAATCCAACCTTTGATAAATAGGCCTCCACAAAATTTTCTTTGAAACCTCAAGTGCATGGTCTATGGTTTTTATTTGTAATAAACATTACAGAATAATGACAACAATTCCATATATACTAGTCTCAATAAGGAAGTGTGATGGGAAGAAAGGAAAGAATAGAAATAAAAAGAGGAGGAGAGAAAACGATGTGCATATTATCAATGCAGTCTTGCATTTAAAGACACTTATAGGCTTATTTGCCAGCATTAGAATTTTTATTTTTTTCACAAATTTAAATTATTTCTCTAAAAATGTATATATTTTTTAATTTCTCTAAAATGCAAAACATTTGAGATTTATGGAGTGTAAAAACCACAAAGAAACTCAAATACAAAACTTCCGCCACTAAAATCAGTCAAGGTCCTATAGAAGTGAGCTGCTCTGAGCCTACTGAACCTTTATTAGCCATTTGGACTTTTATAGTCTGATTTATTTTTTTTTCGATAGAAATTGTCAGAAAAACTTTAATTTTTAGATGTTTTAGAGGTTTTCTTATTTTTTAGCGCCTTTATCTCATTCATTTTTTTTATAGTCTGATCTTTTAATAAATGATATGGCATTCATGGTTTTAGAGAAAACGAGTTTATTCATGGGTTAAAAAACCGCTAAAAACCACTAAAATTAGAATGTTGGTAAATGGACCGCTTAAGGGACATTTGTTACTGGTATTAAGTAGGTTACTTGTGGGTATATACGCAATCAGGTATAAAAATAATTTGAAGCTAGCTTGTAAGTGTAAGTTTTGCATTACAGATTTCCATTATCAAGAAGCCTGTTATCCAGAAAGCTCCAAATTACAGGAAATTATTATTATTATGGCACATTATCTCCCATAGACTCCACTTCAAATTTTTGCAAATGATTTCCTTTTTCTCTGTAATAATAAAACAGTGCCTTGTACGTGATCCAAACTAATATAATATTCATCCTTATTGGAGGAAAAACAATCCTATTGAGGTTAATTAATGTTTAAATGTTTTTTTTTTAGTAGAGTTAATGTATGGAGATCCAAATTATGGAAAGACCACTTATCCAGAAACCCCAGGTCCTGAGCATTCTGGATAACAGGCCCCACACCTGTATTGTTTGCATATCTCTGCATACGAATCTTGGATATTAATGCAGCTACCACTATGTCCTTGTCACTTTAAGTGCTAGCCTTGCTCTCTCTCTCTCTCTCTCTCTCTCTCTCTCTCTCTCTCTCTCTCTCTCTCTCTCTCTCTCTCTCTCTCTCTCTCTCTCTCTCTCTCTCTCTCTCTAGAAGTCTGTTTATGCTCCTCTTATTTCACAAGAAGAAAGAATTGTAGGATTTCTGAGGTTGTAATAGTTGTTTTCAAACAGCAAAGCAATTAAAAGCAAAATTAAATACCTACTTGTGTTTTTTTCTAGTTACATCTTGAATATGATTTGGGATTATTATATAAAGTGAGACTGGGCCTTGAGAATGAAAAAGACAAAGGAACATTGTCTTTCTTTTACTTTAAAATGCAACACACAGAAACACTGGATACATTTATTTACTCCAACACAAGCCATCCTTTTCCATTTGATCAAGACAGATGGATTGAATTCCCGGTGGAATGGCCACTACAATCCTCCCTGTCTGGTATGTATGACAGGAGCCCTGTGTGTTTCACTCAACCGTTGCAATATTAGTAATTACTAATCCGTAACAATTCTATATTTCTATATTTTAAGCACTGTTTGATCAATCACAACCATATATTGTGCTACAAAATGTCAAGGAATTCTGGGAATTGCAAGTAAATCACTAGTGGAGACCCTTAGCCTACATGATACTAACCTGCATTTTTTGCCATGGCTACATCAAACTTTATCTCCATTTAGGTTAATATTTCTATAGATAGTTTTGTCTTAAGACTGTTATAGCTAAGAAGTAGTGAATTTCGTGGGAAATTTGCTATTATTTTGGCGAAGCGGAGAAATTCGCCCATCACTACTAAGAAGATAATGTTTGAATTGTGGGCTAGAGATATTGTTTGAACGTTATGAGCTTGAATACTTGAACTCATGGTATAATGAATACAGTATATACTATAGGTGTTTGAGTGTTTTAGGAGCAGTAAATGAGTGTTTTAGGAGCAGTAAATAGGTTTTGGATAATGTTTGATAGGAGCCAACACTGTATTAGCACCTTGGTGTATATAATGATCCATAGGTCAGCTGTTTATTTGGCTAAAATCAGTATGCAATGAGCAAATGACGATCTGCCATTTTTTCATTTTGCATGCTGCCTTTCTGGTTTGAAGAATAGACACTTTATTCTGTGCTCTGTTTGGGATTGAGTACTAAGGGGCACATTCTTGCACTTCTTCCCTGGGTCTACATAATTGAACCTTGTTACTTCAACTTGCCTTTAACAAAAGATAAGGATAATTAAACAACAATATCAATAGGAGATGACCTAAATAGAAAAAGGAGTAATCAAAAGTAGCAATAACAATAAATGTGTAGCTTTACAGAGCATTTGTCTTAAGATGAGGTCAGTGACCCCTGTTTGAAAGTTGGAAAGAGTCAGAATAAAGCAAATAATTAAACTGTAAAAAATAATGAGCAATAGAAAAGTTGCTTAGAACTTGCCATTTTAAGATACAATCAATCTGAGGTTTTTATTTCATGCTGAAAGCTCATATGATATTTTCCATCTTCTTCTGATTAAAATGCTGATCAGAGTTCAAGTCCATTGTGAAATCCAATGACATGCAAGTGAAATCTAAGTTATCAGACTACAGGGACCAAAGGGGTTAATGTATGTATTTCATTTCTTCAGTAAATAATGTAACTATAAAAATGAGTAAAAGTAAAATCACTCACACCGAGTACGCTGTAAATAACCAAAGCCTCTGCTGTTAATAAGAAGACCCAAAGAAACCAGATGATTGATTGCTGAAATACATCTTTCAATGGATCACTGTGCTCATCTATGTCAGGATATTACATCAAAACAATAAGCGGCCAGAAACCAAGCACAAGATACAGATCAATGTGTGTGGCACGGACATATAATGGAAATCTGTCACTGCTCAGCCCATGAAACTTTCATAAACCTTGAGATCAAGTGATGGCAGTGAGTGGCTGTTCTGTGCTTTGATGAAAAGTATTGATTTCAAATCCCTGACAAACAGGAAAGTCTTTAAATCCAGCAGGATTTTGTCTTATATGTACAAATATGTCCCCGCCTGTAAAGTAAACTCTTCAAGAGACGAACAGAAGAACAACTTTGTTGGGGAAAAAAACTGTATATACCAAAAATAGGAGGTGGTTTTATCACTTTAGTGAATCAAACAAGTATGCCAGAAGATGGTATGGCACATATTACCTATTAAAAAAACAAAACACAAAAAAATTGCATGAAAATGTTCAAAATAATGCCTCCCCCATAAAAAAAATGTAAGCATGGGCATAGACAGGAGAAGAAGACAATTACCGGTGTACAGAATCATCCTTGGAGCCTGTACTTTAGGGGCCACAAGAGCAAATTTGGGGCCCTGCACACATAGCAAACTTCAGTTGAAAACAAGTTAACCATGTGTTAACTTTGCTTTGCAAATTCTGGCTCCAGGGCCCAGTTCTGCACAAGAACCAGCTAATCTAATGGTATCCATTATTAATGATTTCAAGGTGGAATGGGCAAATAACAGTTTTTATTTAAAGTATATCAGATGCAATTGAAGTGATTAGTAGCCCACAGCATGGTGCAACCACCACTATACTTCTCTACTGCTCCATAGATACTGCCTGAAGGCTTAATTAGGAACTAATAGTGCAGTCCCAGATGCACAAAAAGCTTTTTTCCGTTACCCCCAGACTGCATTGTTTTTTCCCAAAATTCCAATGTCATTACAGTAAAACACTAACCCCCATATTATGGAAACCTGAAATGTAATTAGTACATGTTTGGCACATGACGGGCAATTGCAGCAGACACAACATTGGGGTTATGTAATAAAAGCCACTATATTTGCCCAGGAGCTGTAACCCTTAGCAACCAATTAGATGTCTGCTTTTAAACAGGTGACAAGTAATTTCTACCTGCTGATTGGTTTCTATGGGTTACTGCTGCTTGGCAAATTTAATACATTGTATTACATAACCCACAATTTTGTGATGTGCCAAACATGCACTAATTACCTTCCTTGTTTCCATGAATCCTGCACAAGTTGCAGCTATCGCATAAAAAAAGCATGCAGCGTTAAAAATGGCATTAACACATAATTCAGTTGCTGCAACTCAATAGTGCCAACTAATGCAACCCACTAATGGAACCCTGGAAATACTTCCAGTCTCCTTTACTCTGCTGTCACCAGTATGCATTTTTACTATCTTATTTCTTTGGAGCTCATAGACATGGCTGTTTTGCATGCATCTTTGATATCCAAGAACATAAGCAAATTGATTCCATTATATTCTACCTATTACCCACAAGTGCTCTCATCTGCACTGCTAACACATTTGTATCTTATCTAGTTGTTTTGAATGCAGCATGTTCTATTTTTACACGGTGTTCTAAACAAGATCTAATTAAGGAACTAACAAAAACACAATGCAAAGAAATACAATAAGTGTGTTTAATGTGCATATACGGAGGAAATGTTCTCAGAGAATAGATGGTCCTTAATATTTCCCTGCATCGTCTTCTGGTATGGTTGATTTTTTTTGTAGGATTCAGTATTTAGTAAATACTAATGCAACTATTGTAGAGCAAAGAACATCAACGTGAAATAACACATTGTGATGTATCTTGGTTTTTTTTGGTTTTTTTAAAGGCAAAACTATTGCAGATGTAAAGGTATGAGATCCTTTATCCAGAAACCCGTAATGCAGAAAGCTCCGAATTACGGGATGGCCATCTCCCACAGACTCCATTTAAATCAAAGAAATCATTCAATGATTTCCTTTTTTTCTGAAATAATAAAACAGTACCTTTCACTTGATCCCAAGTAATCCTTATTGGAGGCAAAATAATCCTATTGGGTTTAATAAATACTTAATTGATTTTGTAGTAGACTTAAGACATAAAGATCAAAATTATGGAAAAACTCCAGGTCCCGAGCATTCAGGATAACAAATTCCATTTCTGTACTATGAAGTATTTCTGAAACCTTACTAGCAACATCCTAGTTAAATAGCCCATAAACTTATGGTACAATTTCTCTGCTGCGGGCGACTAATCTCCTTGAAATGCCTTCCTGCCAGCAAGAATGTGATAGGCCAGCGGGATGGCATATGTATCAATTTGTAATTCTGAAGTTGCCCGAAGTTTCCTTGTGAGGCAACTTTGGGCGACTTCGGAAAAATGAAACGATGCATATGCCATCCCACCAGTGATTCGCATTCTTGCCGGGGGGGGGGGAAATAATTTGGGAATATTAGCCACCCGCAGTAGAGAAGATTTGTTGTTGGGCGACTAATCTCCCCGTCTGCCATCACCCTAAGGGCTCTGTGCACAACTAATAGAGAAAACAGCCATGTAATGCCAATGCTATATGTTTAGAGTGATGCTGCATATATTTTCAAAGGCTGTAGTATATTTGTTATTGCCTGTCTGTGATGATTGCATTTTCTGTAGCAAATCACCTCCATGACAGCTATGGATTAGCTAAATAAATTGTTGCAAAAACATAAATTCAACTGAAATATTTAAATATTTCCCCAGACACCTTGGGCACTACTAGAAGAATATTCCCAGTTTCAGTTGAGCCACCGGTACTGCTCCTGTGCTTCGTTGCAGTTGTGCATCCATGTTTCTTGCAAAAACCAAAGGTTTTTAGACTGAAATGCCCAGTATTCCCCATTGTGCATCATCTCTGTACATATAAGAGTCTTCAGTGAAAATCTAGCCTGCTTGTACATTATGAGATTGAATTCACACACCAACAGGCAATTACTCACGTCAGCCTGTCCTGCTTAGAAACGTATGATTATCAGGAGACTGATCCTTTGTCCTGGCCTTTAGTCACATCACTGAAGCAGAGCACCACCAGTTTCCATGTAAATTGATTTTTGAGAGCCAGTGTCAAGATATGCAGAAAGAAAAACAACTTTGACTAAATGCTACAGTTTAACTATGTCTTTAATCCAACCCTTATGTTTTCTATTATTTTATTCCAAGGAAGACCTGGGGAAGTTCTGGGTCTTTAAATTAAGTATGACACTGGACTTTTCTATGAAAAAGCAAACATATGGTTAAAGGGAACCCAGAAAGAAATCACCAGCACTCTGTCTTACCCAAGCTTGTGCCGGAGCTCAGTCTGACCCACAATCTGGAGTTGACCAGTTGCTATAAACAATAAAAAGCCAATATTTGTAGAGAAAGGAAAAGATGGGAGGGAGCTCCCAGTGTGAGCAGCGATGTCCGGTCACTCACATGTGCATAATGAAAATTGCTCATTATGCGCATGCGAGTGACACAACATGGCTGCTCACACTGGGAGCTCCCTCCAGGTGCGGATAGTGTATCACTGGTGGGGGGGAATTTTATAAAAAAAAAATTCAAGCTCTATTAGCCCGCGCCTTTGGTTGGGGATAACATTTTTACCCAACAGGTGCCCTTTAAGCATGTGCACTTGATGCAGTAATGGTCACAAGTGATAATTATTTTAGAATTTATATATTTTGTATTTAATGCACTTGGTTAATGAATTAATACAATGTTCACAGTTTCATGTGTATTTGTAATATTTGTTACTTTTTAGTGTTTATAAATTGTTGCGTGATAAACACAAGGATGTATTATATTGTTGCATCCTTTATATCTGAGTGTTTATGATATGTATTCATTGGTAGTTTATATTCAGCTCATTGCACTTCAATTGACCATTTGTGGGTGTGAAAAAAATATGGTAGGTGTGGTTTTTAGTTGTGTGCTCACTTCCAGTTTTACATCCTGGCAATGGTCCAGATGGATTGAAACGCTTGATGATGTCCTTGGTAATCCAATAAATCGTTTTTTTGTACATGCTGCTTTCGCAGATAATTGTGTGTATATATATATATATATATATATATATATATATATATATATATATATATATATATATATATAAAATGTCTCTGTCTTAAATATATTGATAATGGGTTGAATGCTGAGGACTCTTGTAATTGTCTATATATATATATATATATATATATATATATATATATATATATATATATATAGTGAATAAAGTACCCCCTCTTGTAAAATATAAGGATATTATAAGTTACCGAGGAGTTTCATGATCATATAAAACACAAGGCCGAGTGTTTTTATTCAGGTCATGGAACTCCGAGGTATCCTCATATTTTGCAACTGGGGGTACTTTATTTATTATAATACACAAATTTCAGTGAGTCATGTGACAGAAATGACATCAGAACTCACCGTTTATAACTGATGACATCAGGATATAATTTACAAGATATTCATAGATTTTGTGTAATATATATATATATATATATATATATATAGTGATGGGCGAATTTGCGCCGTTTCGCTTCGCCGAAAAATTCGCGAATTTCGCGCGAAATTCGCGAAACGGCGAAAAATTCGCGAAACGGCACCAGCGTCTCGTTTTTGACGCCGGCGCCCGTTTTTGACGCCGGCGCCCGTTTTTCCGGCGCCCGTTTTTGACGCCGGCGTCCGTTTTTCGAAAAAAACATTTTGACGCCGGCGAATTTTTTCCCGCGAATTTTCGCGGGAGTTTCGCGAATTTATTCGCTGGCGGCGAATCGCGCAAATTCGCCGCGAATTCGCGTCTGGCGAATAAATTCGCCCATCACTATATATATATATATATATATTACCTACACCTCCATTAAACAAAAACTGCTTAAATGGATCTTAGTGAAAAGTAAAGATTAGCCTTTCAGCATTTGTTTTTTTCTTTCCCTTTGCAGTGGTGAAATATACTGTAGCTGTATTTTCTACTGACGGGCTGAGCTGGAGAGATGGATCGTACATGTCTGTGTGTTTGCATGGGAAGAATGGAGACACGGGAGACAGACGACTTACTTGGCACAATTCCCAAGGCACAAAAGATGAGGTAATTTTGCAGCAACAATAATTTTAACAAGAACGTAACTCTAATTTATGTGGAGACGTTCCCAATTGCTGGAACAGTCACAAATTAAAGTCTTTCATAGCCTTAGCAAGTGTTTGCTGCAATATTTTCTCTTCTAAATAGATGGTAACACCTGCTCCAATAATGTGAACATAGTAGTATAGGGTGCATGGGTGCATGGCACTAAGGGATTTTGTCAAGGTTTTAACAGGTGTATAAAGTTGGAGAAAAAGGAGGAGTGATAAATTATTTTTTTTGAATTGAGATCAAATTAAGCAAAATATGTTTGGCCTAAAACCGAAACTGCTTCTAGGAAACAGAAACAAATCGCTTAACCAGATATTAAAAACGAATTGGAACCATGAAAACGGAGGTCCTTTAGAGGCCTTATCCCACTTTGCACAATGCTATTTCAGTAAATATGGCTTGTGTTGAACATACTTTCTATTTGTTGTTTTAATTGTCTTTCCTACACTTACTGTATAAGGGCAAATACTGCAGTTAATCAAACGTATACAGTATATACCCATCCTCCATATAACATACTTCTTTGGGGTAATACAGGAAAAATCCCAATGTTTGCAATAGAAACCAATCAGATGTTTGGTTTCAAACTTGAGAGTGGTAAATTGAAACTTGCTCTTGAGTTAGATGATTATTACATTATCTGTAAGACCAGTTTTGAGTCAATAATTAAGGTTGTCCCAAACCCCTTGCTATTATCCACCCCCCCCCCCCAGGCTTGGCAATTCATGCAATGATTTATAGTTCTGATCCAGTGCAACCAATTCTAACCAACTTTTCAGTTTGTCTTCATTATGTTTTTTTTTTTACAGTTTTGTAATTATTTCCCTTCTTCTGACTCTTTCCAGCTGGCAAATGGGGGTCACTGAGCCCATCTGAAAACAAATGCTCTATAAGGCTACAAATGTATTGTTATTGCTACTTTTACTCATCTTTCTATTCAAGCCATCTCCTATTCATTTTCCAGTCTCCTATTCAATCAATGCATGGTTGCTAGGATAATTTGGACCCTAGCAACCAGATTTTCAAAACTGTAATCAGGAGAGCTGCTGAATAAACAGCTAAATAACTCGAAAAACGCCAATAATAAAAAATATAAATCAATTGCAAATTGTCTTTGAATTTCACTCTCTATTTCATATGAAAATGTATGTGAATAACCCCTTTAAATAGTACAGTTAACCATCCAACCAATCAGATCTTTGCTTCCATTTAGTAATATGTACTATTCTGATCAGAATAATTTGCTCAGATGAATTGTTCCTGTTGCTCAGATTTTCTTTGTTAACTTTTTATTATTCCATTTATTGTTTTATTACATTGTCAGTGACAGTTTAATATAGTAGGCAAATGTCATCTCTAATTAGTTTGGTTGGATCAGTCTTGTATTTCCATGATCTTTTCCAGATTACAGTTTTGTAATGCCCCTCTAAGAAATTCACCCACTGATTTAAGGATTATCAATCTATTTATCAATTATCATTATGCCAGGATGTTCTTTTCTTGTTCCCTTTTTAATTAGTGAAATCATATATTATTATCATTTTGTTTTATTTCAATACTACAGTATATGTTTCATACTTAACTATAAAAAAAGTACTGTATAAATTGAAAGCACTCTTATTCTTATATCTTTATAAAAGCTGTTTTTTGCTTTTATCTTGCATAAGGGATGTGCTTGCCCAGGTAGTTGGCTGTTTATAAACACATATAAAAACTCACTTATCTGAGGTCTTGGTCTTATATTACATATGGGGGTAAGTATAATATAGGTAATGATATTCTGAGACAATTTGCAATTGGTCTTTATTTTTATCTATATAGCATTTCATTCTGCAGTTTTACAGTTTGGAAGTAACAGAAACAATAAAATTGTAACCTTGTAGAGCAAAAGTTTTGTGCTCCCGGGGACTGTGAACCGCAACAATCAGACAGAATTTTAAATTGCAAGCTGCTGTATAAGGAAGGCAAACAATTAAAAAAACTGGGGAAAAAATTATAAATGAAGACCAACTGGAAAGTTGGGCATAGGACATTATAGGGCATTCTATAGCATAATGAAGGTTAGCTTCATCTCAAGTAACAGACATGGCTATATGGTTCTTTTATTTATCAGTGCTTAATGAAGATGAGCCACCAAAGGTTTCTATAGGTAAGGGATCTGTTATCCGAAATCAGGTTATCGATAAAGAACAGAACATAGACTCCATTTTATACAAATAATCCAATTTTATAAAAATGATTTCCTTTTTCTCTGTAATAATAAAACAGTACCTTGTACTTGATCCAAACTAAGATCAAAGCTAAGATATAATTAATCCTTACTGGAGGCCACACCATAAAGCTGACATTTCACTGTGTTTTTAAATTATGAGAGGTAAAATTCTTTTAAATTCAATTACTTGTAACTAATGGTGGTATTCATTAGAATGTTGTGATGTAAGGCAGACAAGGCCATGTTCCTCCTGGTCTAATAAACTTGCTTGCTGTATCTTCCCAGGCACTTACAGCTACATTAGATGCGGTTGATCTTGGAGAAATGCATCATGCTGACATTTCAATGAGCAGCAAAAATGGTACGCTACATTTATCTTCTACTTCACGTCTCAAAGAAGCCATCATTGTTTTAATTGGGATTTTAAGAGTAAAGGGGATACTATTTGGGTGTTCTTGCAGTTAACATGGCAGAATGAATGTTTGTATTTATGCAGCAACCAATGGTAAATTCATTTAACCCTTTGAATGCCACCAGCATTTTTATGAGCTGAACTGGATTGGGAGTTGCTGGGTATTGATAAACCTGTCACCTGGAAATGTAAGATCTACAGCGCTGACACCCTGTAAAGGGAATTATATTTATGATGCAAATTGTATAATAGTGGTGTAAAACATACTTCGTGCAGAATATTTTGTATGAAAGTATTTCGAGAAATCATCTAATGGTAAATTTGCTCCATTGCAGAAACCTATAATAACATTTCCTTCCCAGTGGAAATAGTTAGTAGGTGGATTTATTTTATTAAACTGGGGAAAGCAAATTCCCTTTTACTATTTAGGTTCATAGAGATACTATCACAGTAGATCTTGCATGCTCTAGACCAGGGATCCCCAACCTTTTGAACCCGTGAGCAACATTCAGAAGTAAAAGGAGTTGGGGAGCAACAATAGCATGAAAAATGTTCTTGGGGTGCCAAATAAGGGATGCGATTGGCCATTTGGTAGCCACTATGTGTATTGTCAGCCTACATTGGTGCAGAATGTCAGGCTGAATGTTTGGCCCCCTCACCTTACCAAATCTGGCCCTCGTTGTAAAAAATTTGGACACCCCTGGCTTAAATTATATGGTAAAATGAATTATGGAAACAGTCTTTGTATGTGTACTGTTAGGGAAACATATCATCTTCATTGCTAATAAATGGTACAAAGGAGTGCAAAACACTTGCTTGTATATTACGTACATATAGTTACATAGTTGAGTTGGGTTGAAAAAAGACTCAAGTCCGTCAAGTTCAACCCCTCCAAATGAACCCTAGTGCACATATATACACATACTTATACAGACTAATCTATACACTCTCATATATAAACTATATATACCAATACTTATACTAATTGTAGATGTTAGTATCGCAACAGCCATTTTATTTTATGCTTCTCTAAGAAATCTTTAATGCCCTCTAATGTACTTGTGAAGAGCATAATTTTTCCAAAGAAAACCACCTCAACCGTGACAGTCTACTCTTATAGGTTAGATGTTCCATCCCTATAACCAATTTAGTTGCACGTCTCTGCACGCTCTCCAGCTCATTTAAATCTCTTTTAAGGACTGGAGCCCAAAATTGCACTGCATACTCCATGTGAGGCCTTACCAGGGAGCTATAAAGAGGAAAAATGATGTTTTTATCCCTTGAGTTAATGCCCTTTTGTCACGAATGGCACCCAGAACCAATGCTAGGCTCCCTGGTCTCGGCTCAGAATAGTCAGGATGGCAAGGGTCAAGATCACGGAATTCAGAATAGTCAGGCAGTCAAAACAGGAATTAGCAACAAGAATAAAGTACCCAGGAAACTAAAAGTAGAACCAAACAACGGCAATGAGTTTAAACTAAAAGCCCCTTTAAATACCTTTAAATCTCGCGCCACTGCGTGATGACGTCATGATGCAGGCGACGGTGCGCACTGTAAAACCAGGAAGTGCGCGCCACGCGTGTCCTAAGGCAGACCAGCGTGACCAAAGAGGAAGCATCATGCGGCAGGCATCTCCGCTGAAGGCGAGGTGGCCATCCCCGCCGGCCCACTAGACCACCAAGATGAGAGCTCTTTACACCTTTTTTATGCAAGACAGAACTTTATTTGCTTAAGTAGCCACAGAATGACACTGCTTGTTAATAGACAACGTGTTATCGACAAAAAACCCAGAACCTTCTCAATTAAGGAAACCCCCAACACCATTTAGTGTATAACTCACATTTGTAACCTTGTATTTATCAACATTGAACCTTATTTTCCATAATTTAAAGATATAGTGTCTGAGCCATACCAAATTGTACTCACTAATATGCATTGCAGACCACCAGATTCATATTCAAAAGATTCACGTGAAGGAATCTTTGAGGAACAATCTCTATATATTTGAAGTAAATAGGTAAGTGTCAAGCATTATACATGTAATACATAGGGAATGGCTAAGGGGGATTGCATAAAAGCTTGGTGATTCCCGAAATTAATCCAGTCTGAATTGGCTTTTTTAATACTGAAAAAGATCACAAGGATTGTGCTGAGGTTGTTAGGCTTAAGATGATATTTTGAAGCTGTAGGTTTTTAATAATATTACTCCGTGGAACAAAGTAATATTACATTTAGATTAGAGTGTATGCATATTAGTTGCCACCCACATGGTCTTTTTAGAAAAAAATCTTTATTATAAACATTATGAGTAGATAAAACCTACTTTATTTCAGTGTTGGGTACAACACAGCAAAAAATCAGTGCAGTGCTTATTGCTTAGTGTGGATGTGAAAGTGAACAGCACCTTCCACAAGGCTGGCAGTCTTGTTATAAATAGGCAGCAAATACAATGGTGCTTTTTTCCTTATTAGAGAAGAAACATGGAGGAGGACCAGGGCAATTAATCACAACAACTGCCACAGTCTGTGTTACTTTATTGTACATAGGTTATGCTCCTTGCTCTCACAATATTCCACATGGAATCTGAATTCATTTGTTCGTTCTTAGTGACTTCAGAATCAGCAGAAACAAGGGGGAAATTCGGAAAGAAGTCCTTGTCTCCCAGGTAATCCTTGACAAAAATGCTGACTTCAATCAAGAGAAACCATTTATCCCAGATCAGAAGAAGGACATTGAAGAAAAGCAAGAGGAACATTTGGTTAAAGTGTACACTGGGGAGGCAAGAGGAGCAGGAACAGATGCCAATGTGCAAATTGTTTTAATCGGTGATCAGTGTTCATCAGAAAGTGTTCAGCTTATTCATCCACTGGAACAACAAAATCCTTTTGAGAGAGGAAAGGTAAACATGGCTTAGCATTTACAGTTCATTTTTTTTATTTTATTTTCTGATTAATAAAAGACTGCCAAGTGTTTATCCATACTGCTCCAGAATGGGGATCCCTTCTCTTGTGCAACTAAACATTTTTATTATCCTTCACAAAAGGTTAATGGAGGAAATAATAAGCTTGTGTCAAACGACTCATTGAAACTTGTGTATTATTTAAAAGAATGCCCCTTCCGTTTAATCTGATGTTAGGCCCAGTTAAACCAAACAAAGTATTATAGTAAGTTTGTGCCAAATGTGGCTGAAAAAACTTTAGGGACAAATTTACCATCAGAAGGAAAGTTTTACTGAGCGTTCATCAATCAATAAAACTTGAATCACACATTAGGGTACCGATTCACTAAAGGGCAAATTGTCTCCAGCGAACGCTTCACCACACTTCAAAACACGTCGCCAGGCGAAAATTCATTACCACTAAGCTAATTCACTAAAATGCGAAGTTAAGTCCTGGTGACTTTTACTCTCGTAATTGATTCTGCCTAGCAAAACTTCGTTAGTCCTCTTACGCTTAGGTCAATTTAAAAAGTTATATGGATGTTATTATTAAGTGTTGGTGTGTGTGCTTGAAGTGGCCAATTTTATTACAAATGTCCAAGGAACCTGGATAAAGACAAAAGACATCCTCTAATGCCCTAGACATGAGCCCACCCAAAAAAAAAGGTTTCATGCCCCTCAAATGTCTGGGGAAAAAGTTTAATAGTTAGGACTTTTGCAGGCAATCCCGTTTAAAAAAAAAAAAGACAAGTTACCAGCATTTTTACAACTTTAATGCATTTCCGGCATAAAGGATATGATGTTTACAGAATTTGGGGAGTAAAGACTGTTCGCCAGAGCAAAAAGACGCCGGGCGATAGTGGGAACAAATGCTAGCGATGGTCCCGTTCAATAGCGAATTGTCGCCTACACTTGTCATTGAATTGTCAATGTCCCTGCAGATGGGATTTCTGGCGAATTTACGCTAGGGTTGGCCACTTCGCCCATTAGTGAATCTGCCCCTAGGATTGAACAATTTATTTCTGCAATGGAATGATTTATCCCAGCATGGAAAAAAGTTCTCAAAATCCACCTGTATTCCAGTTGACTCTTCTTTATTCAGTCTATTTTTGCATGACTAGCCTTAGGTTCAGATTTACCCCGAGGGTGCGCGGAGGGCAGCGTTTCCTCATCCCTCTCACAGGGTCGTGCGCATCATTTTTGTACTGGAACACTACTGCCTAGTGCTTAGTGGTCCAGAATCAAATTACCCGCATGATTGGGAGGCATGTTGCCCTCTAATTTATGCCTCCCTAGGCCCTAGCCTTGCCCAGGTTTCCCTTGGTTGACTCATTTTAGTATTATTTTAAAGAGTAAATTAAACACAGGTATAGGATCTATTACCTACAAATACTCAGGTTTTCAGGATAAAGGGATGTTTCTGTAACTTGGATCACCATATCTTACGTCTGCTAAAAGTCATTCAAAAATTAAAATAAACCCAGTAGCATTGCTTTGCCACCAATATGGATTTCTGCAGCTTATTTACAAGGTACAGTTTTATTATTACAAAGAAAAATGGAAACATTTTTAAAAATTAGAAAAATTTGATCATATAATGTGGAAGGGGGGGTCTTCAGAGCTTTCTGGATAACAGGTTTTTGAATAAAAAATCTCATATCTGTATAGACGACAGGCTTTTTGACAAATGTTCTCAGCTGCTATGATAAACTCTACCACACACACACACACTGGAGCTACCAGATCATCACTATGATCCCCAAGGATCTTGCATTTTAATGAGCAAATGCTATATTTAGCTGATGCATGTAGTGTTAAACCATTAATTGAAAGAGCAAAAGCAATTTTACTATCTTTCTACCTTTTAACCACATAATTTCTATTTTAACATCGAAGAGGTAAAATAATTACTATATAAAAGTTGGCTCACTAAACTAGATTAATCCAACTAATGATGGGCGATTTCATTCGCCAGGCGCGAATTTGCAAATTTCACCGCCGGCGAATAAATTCGTGAATTTGCTGTGAAAATTAGAAGCAAAACGGGACAAATTCTCCCATCACTAATTCCAACAAATGCAAAAGTGCATAAAGAATGATCCTAACAGTTTTACTACTGATGGAGCAATTTTGCTTTCAGACCGCTTTCTGAATTCTAAATGCTAAAACAGAATAGAACAAAAGATAAAGACAGAAAAGCTCACACACTTTCTACTCAGTCCTATAGACTTTCTATTCAATCCTATAGGATTTTTAGAATCATATTTATCAAATGGTAAACTCTAGCTTTCACTCATTGATAAATACTATTCTAAAAATCGCATAGGGATGAATAGAGAGTGGGTGAGCTTTTCTGTGCCGAGCTCTAATCTCACATTTTGATAAATCTGCCCCTTTATCTATGCTTGAAAAATGTGAGTAATATAGGGTAGACTAAATTGACTAATTTTATAGTCCTAATTACCTTCTCCTCCCACATAGAGAGGCTTTCCTTAATGTAAATGAACCCAATTACGACATGTTTTATTAAGGAGTTTCTCATTGTTTACAGGATGGTTTTAGAGACTGGTTACTTGTACCGACCAATAAACGATGAAAGTGTCCCGTTTCCCCCTGCCGTCCTGAAGTGGAGAAAATTCACCAAAATGTATTGGAGTCAATGGGTAGCCCAATTCCATTTTAGCTCTGTAATCAGGCCCGGATTTGTGGCAAGGCCAGAAATTCAGGGGCAGCATGCCTCCCAGCCGCATTAAAGTCAGTTGCGCACGCGCAACTTCGCATATTCAAGATATGTGCATATACACGCTGCACAAGGGAGGGGGACTCAGGCGGGGGGAGAGACGCGGAGGGGGAAGCAGAAGAGGAAACAGACGGGGAGGGGAGAGAGAGGCGAAGGGCAAAGCAGAAGGGGAGGACGGAGGGGAGAGAGACGCGAAGGGGGAAGCAGAAGCTGATGGGGAAGCAGAAGGGTAGGGGACGGGGAGGGGAGAGAGAGAGAGAGAGAGAGACGCTGAGGGGGAATGGGAGGGAGACGCGGAGCGGAAGGGGAGAGAGTTGCGGAGGTGGACTTGGATGGAGAGGGGGAGATGAGCAGAGACGGCCTAGGGGCACCCCATTTGTAAATCCGAGCCTGTCTGTAGTAGCATATACATTTATCTTAACTTGTTAGAAAAGTTTCTTCTTAGAAAAAAAGGTTCTGATGTTACCAATGACTTTCAAACATGGAGCCTAGACCACGCCTTAGATAGACAGGGCTTCAATTCAATTGGTCAATATGGAAGGCAAGGAGGGCATAATGATGTCTGCAGTTTTTTTCATTCCTCCACAAAAAACTTTGCTTATCCCTATCCTCACAGGTCTCCAATTTCCACGTTTACTTATCTATTCACTTGCTCTGAACAGATTTTCTGTGTTACCTTTACAGTAACAGTTTTCCTTTGGTCTCAATGCCACTTGGCTATAGCACCAGTACATTCACAGATCAATCGTCTATATGTTTGTGCTATTACCATATAGTACTATAATCATTTTTACAAATAATTTGTTTATATTTTTAGGTTGATACATTTAAAATTGCAACAAAGGCCTTGGGAAGGATACAGAGTATCGAAATAGGCCACAATGGAAAGGGGTTTGGTGAGTCTTTGCTTTGCCTCTAGTATTTTTTATAATTACGCAATATATAATTTTATAGGGGTGGGAGTAAATGTCAACACAAAATAGTAGAGGTATAGGACCTGTTATCCAGAATTATTGGGACCTGGGGCTTTCCGGATAAAGGGTCTTTCCGTTATTTGGATTTTCATGTCTCAAAGGGGTGGTTCACCTTTAAGTTAACTTTTAGAGGCAAATTTACTTATAGTCGAATATCGAGGGTTAATTAACCCTCGATATTCGACAGCGAATGGAAAAATCGTTCGATCGAACTTATAAATCCTTCTAATCATTCAAATCGAAGGATTTTAATCCATCGATCGAATGATTTTTCTTCGACCAAAAAAAGATTGCTAAGCCTATGGGGACCTTCCCCATAGGCTAACATTGACTTTGATAGGTTTTAGGTGGCGAACTAGGGGGTCGAAGTTTTTTTTAATCTATTCCTTCACTCGAACTAAGTAAATGGGCCCCTGTGTATGTTATAGAATAGCCAATTATACTTTGTGGGGGTTATTTATTAAAGTCTGAATGCCAAAAACTCAGAAAATAGTGAGAAAAGAAATCTCTTCAGAAATGCCTTTAGGTATTTGAGAGGTGCTTGAATTTACTAGCTAAATCTTGTTTAATTCTAATGGAATTCTAATGGAAGAATTGCTATTTCCTAGCTGAGTTGCTAACCTAGGGTGAACTTTTCTGCAACTTGCACAAAGCACAGATATCTCTGCAACTGCTGTCATTATTTATGTGATATGTCACAAAAGGTGAAAATCCAATTCAAAGACTTTAGCATACACAGGACAAATGGATGAGCGAGGAAAGAAAATCATTTTGCCTAATAAGCTTCAAGGTGCCCATTGTGTAGGCACACACAGCTGAGGACAGCCAGGCGAGCATTGCTATTTATCAGCACAGAAAATGAACTGAAATCTAATCCAAGAGGTAATTGAGATCCAGCTCATCTGGTCTTGAATTACAAGCGAAAAATTAGCTAAATATAAAAATATTATTTGGTCAGTATTTTTTTTTTTAAAAAAATCAACTCTCAATTACTCAATTAAAATAAGATAGAGATTTTTAGTATTGGAATTTTACTATTAATTTGCATGTCTGTCTTTTACCCCAATGGAAACATCCAGGGAGCGGCTGGTTCTTAGACAAGGTCGAGATCATAAATATAGCTACAAATGAAAAGATCATCTTTATGTGCAACAGGTATGTACAAAATGGTGAGAAACTTCTTCTATTGTCTGAATAAAAATAACTGTGATATTGTGTCAGGCTCTACTGTGGCTTGAACCCAGAACCTCTTGGTTTTTGGTTGCTCGCCCTATCAACCAGGCCAGGAGAGCAGCCTATGAGTGCTCATTTCCACTATACCTGTTGCCCTGGATCTGTTGCATCACCCCGGCAGCCATATTGGTTGGGTGGGGTCAGCCAATCAGGGCTGACTCTGCCCTATAAAAGCCCAGCCCTCACAAAAGGGGAGTACTGTGGCCCAGTCCCCTTCTCCAGTGCCCTGGCCCCATCTGCCCTTGTTTCTAGCCCTGTCCGGCTCTCCTTCTAGTTTTTTATCTTTCTGTCCGGTCTCTTGTTCTCACTCCTGCTCCAGTCTTGCTCCTGTTCCTGCTCTAGTCCTGCACTCTGACCTGTTTGTGTCCTGCTCCAGTCCACCCCCTGCTCTGTTACAGTCTTCGCCCGCACCATCCTGCTCCAGTTTTCCACCTGCTCTCTTCCAGTCTTCATTCACACCCTCCCACTCCAATCCTCCACCTGCTCTGTTCTAGTCTTCGCTCACATCATCCTTTCTTCATCCAGTCACCTATTCTTCAGTGTGTCCTTGGTACTACACCCTAATCACCCTGATCCTGTTCCTGCATCACCTATACTAGTCCCTGTGCACAGTAGCAGCTCCCTGCCTGAAGGACTCGCTCCCTTCCATTTAGTAATTCCTGAAATACTGTCTGTAGACATATTGAGCCAGATTCAGTTTTCATGAGAAAAATATTTCATGATTCATGAAAAGTCAATAGGATCCTGCAGTGGTATTAGGCATGTGATCTCCATTTTTCTAGGAAGGAATTCACCATCTTTTAAGATGTAGCCTCATATGATCTTGCTTTTCTTTAACACTCTAATCAAAGGGGCACTTTTTTTTTTTCAAATAACTGCAGTAAAAAAAATTGACCTGAGCAGCAGGTGTAATGGAGGCAAAATGCCATATGTGACCTAAATCCCCTCCATAGTCTTTGATGGAAACATACCCCCATATGTAATAAAAGGCATTAAGTTTGCCCAGACGCATTTGTAGCCCATAGCAACCAATTAGATGTTTGATTTAAACAGGTGACCAGTGAATAGTAACTGCTGATTGATTGGTTGCTATAGGTTACTGCTTCTGGGCAAACTCAGTACCTTTTAATACATAACCCCCATAAACTCTTCCAGGCAAGATGGAATATAAAGTGGTAAATGGTTTAATTTCCATATCAGATATGGGTTTATCCCAAATAGTGATGGGAGAATTTTGGGCGTTTCGATTCGCCAAAAAATTCGTGAATTTCCCCGCGAAACAGCAAAAAATTAGCAAAACGGTGCCGGTGTCTAGTTTTTGACGCAGGCAAACGAAAAAACTGATGCAGGCATCCATTTTTTTTTAATGGCGACTTTGCGATGCGTTTTTTTTTTTTTTTTGCGAATACGCGCCTGGTGAATACATTTGCCCATCACTAATTCCAAATTATAAATACTGTGCTACATCATTTCCAGACTTATATCTTAGGTGTGCCATTATTATCTCTCTTATTCCCCCCTTCAATTTTACATAATTCCTATAAAGATCTCTCCATATTGCAAAGCATTTGTGTTTTTTTCCTTCAATCTCATCAATGCCAAATATCCTGCTTTGTTATAAAGATAGCTGAAATCTGAGTCATCATGACAGGGCAGTATGAATAAGCTTCCCCTTGTAAGCAGAAAAAAATGATTGACCTTTTAAGAATTAAAATGAATCCCTTCCCCCGTAAATGGAATAGTACATATTATTTTCAGGTATAAAAGCCTTTCTGTTTAATAAGTATCTGTTTAATCAGTGTTCGGGTTGAAATGAAATACAGAATTAAATGGTTCTCCTACACTATCTGTGAGATACAATATTCATTACGAGTCGGGGCACCTTGTAATTACTTTTCTTTGTGTTATTTAGGTGGCTGGCAGAAGATGAGAATGATGGCAGAACAAGGATAACCCTATACCCATAGATGATCTTTATAAAGAACAGAACAAAAATGTGCTTGTCACTGACTATGAAGCCACTTTATTTCTAATGCCCTGTATTATATGATGCTGCTCTGTTTTGGGAGAAGGACAATCCAAAATATAAAGTCGCCCCTGCTGAATTCCCAGTCTATGATCATTTAATTTTGAGTATTGTTGAAGTACATATATTAAGCGTGATCTGATTATTTGGTTCTATCACTAATAATACTGATAAAAAATTTTTTTTACCATTTAACCAGTTTTGTATCAAATATGATTATAAAATAATGCAGTTTATTTATAAAGCAAGTTCTATCCTAAATGACTGGTAAATATTTTCACTGGGACTGAACCTGTTACATGATTGCCAGGGTAAAAATGTTGTGTAATTTGGATCTTCATATCTTAAATCTACTAGAAAATCATGTAAACATTAAATAAACCCAACAGGCTGGTTTTGCTTCCAATAAGGAGTAATAATATCTTGGTTTGGATCAAGTACAAGGTACTGTTTTATTTATAAAATGGTGTCTATAGGAGACAGCCTTTCTGTAATTCGGAGATTTCTGGATAACGGGTTTCCAAAAAACGAATCCCATACCTCTACACCTGTACACTGTCTTACAGACACATTCTATTCTACATATTTAAACAGTGCCTAAGCTGATGCCTGAACCCTCTATATACCCCCCCTCTATTGCCTCTAGTATGTCTTTGTAGCTGATCACTTCAGCCAGTCAACCATCCATTTTAAAGAATTCTGTCCTCATTTAAGGGGAATTAAATTTTTAATTTAAAATGGTAGTTTGCTTTAAAATATGTATTGTTATTCGTTTTCTGTTTTTGTGGGTTTTGAATTTTTTAAATTATTTGCAGCTCTCAGGCTTGGAATAATAAATGCTATCTAGATATAGCCTATTTATCCTGCCCCAGGCAACAGTTTGAAAGATATACTATAAGACAAATGATACAGTGGCCTGAACAAAGCTAAACAATAAAAAATAAAAACACTGAGCAAATTTGCCCATGAGCAGTTACCCATAGGAACCAATCAGTGATTAGCTTTTTATAGCCAGCTGCAAGTAGAACAATGAATGCAACAATTTGATTGGTTGCTATGGGTTAATGCCCATCGGGAAATTTGCCCAGTGTTAATAAATGACCCCACTCAGATTCATGCTTTTTTATTATTATGGGGGGCATTTGCTATGATTAAAATCCACTAAACGGTACTGAATGTTTATCAATAATAATATTAATGGTTATTTATATATTTAACAATTTACTTGTGCATTCCTCTACCTACCATGTATTTCCAGATGCAGCCAGCGCACTTTAGTAAAACACAAATTTATCCCATATTTTTATTAAACCAAGCTCGACCAAACGCCCATCCATCAATAAAATAACTCAAAAAAGTTGGGTCGGGAAAAAACGCAAAACACAAATCGTACCAATTTTTTGGATTTGACGCCTGAATCACTCGATTTTTTATGGTTATCGCCCAAAAAACCCCAATTTTTTTGGAATATTGGACAAAACCCAGGGGCACATTTACTTAGGGTCGAATATCGAGGGTTAATTAACCCTCGATATTCAACTGTCAAAGTAAAATCCTTCAACTTCGAATATCGAAGTCGAAGGATTTACCCGCATTTCCTACGATCGAACGATCATAGAAAAAATCGTTCGATCGAACAATTAAATCCTTCGAATCGAACGATTCAAAGGATTTCAATACATCGATCGAACGATTTTCCTTCGATCAGAAAATTGTTAGGAAGCCTATGGGGACCTTCCCCATAGGCTAACATTGATGTTCGCTAGGTTTTAGGTGGCGAAGTACTTGGTCGAAGTTTTTTTTTAAAGAGACAGCACTACGACTATCGAATGGTCGAATAATCAAACGATTTTTCGAAGTTGTAGTCGAAGGTCGAAGTAGCCAAAAAAACCATTCGAAATTCTAAGTATTTTTTCTTCCATTCCTTCACTCGAGCTAAGTAAATGTGCCCCCCAGTGTAGATCACGATATCTTCGAATTGTAAAAGGACATCTGCCATTGACTTCTACATGACATCGGCAGGTTTGAGATGGGGGATTTTCAGATTCAGACTTTTAGCGACTTATGTGTCTAATAAAGCTTGAAAAATGTAAGTTTTTTTCCCTCTAAAAATTAGAGTAAAAAACCTTGACCAGAAAAAAATCAAGGTTTAGTCACTGAGAGATTTTATCTGCTCTCATTGGCTGATACCAGCATGAGTTAAGAATCTGCAATGCACCACAGACACACAACAGTTGCTGAGTTGTTTTCTGTGCAAAGAAGTGCACTCATAAACCTTTATATCTCAAATGATAAAAGGGAAAAACAACTATTAGGCATCCACTACCGTTATGTGAATGTTATTTTAGCAACAGTTTTGTGTATGTTTTAGAGAAAAAATGAAAAACAACCATTTTAAAATAGTTTTTCGTCATTTCCTTGTGTTTCTGGCTGATAGTAATTAAAATAACAGGATTAACTGGGGATTATATAGCACTGGCCATATAGTCAGTTAATAAAAATGTTTACCCAACAAAGATATGGAAAGTGTACATGGAATGTTTCGTGATATTTTTCCGGTAAACCTATTTTTGGTGCATGTCCCTTTGTCAAGAGATGGATGGGTGTTTATGTCGTGTCACAGAAGCCCCGCCCCCAAAATATTGTAAACTTCTGTGACCTAGCAGAATAAAGGAAGGAGACTCTCCCTGTACACTTTGCATATCTGTGCACAGTAATCCTTTTCATTTATTGATTCCGCTACATATTTTGCACCAATGACATTCAAGGCTGATTAGTATTCTGTGCACGCAGTAAATAACATTTAATAATTAATATAAAGAAAGTGCTTCTGCTTGCAAAAATGGCAGACACTGTGTTAAGTAAGATTAAATTGTTATAAAAAAAGTTAACTGTGTTACTGTGTATTTCCTTGTTCAAATATCACAGTCACTGACATTCACCCAATGACTCCAAAAGAATTAGAACTTGCTTGATGCAGCCAAAAAAACAGACCAATAATGGGCATCAGTGCTACACAGCTTGATTCACTGCCAGAGTCCTGAACTGATTTGTATTCTAGAATAAGTCCCACACTAAAAATTATGATATAATTGGTATCACTGAGACCTGGTGGGATGAAACATGTGACTGGATTGTGAATTTAAATGGTTACACCCTTTTTAGGAGGGACAGAGGGATTAAAAAGGGTGGTGAGGGTGTAGAATCACTCTGGGTAGAGATTTTGACTGGGCAAAAGGTAACAAAAAGAATTATAATTGTTGTATGCTATAAACCACCTCGTATAAGTGTCGAGTATGAAGCCCAGCTACTCTTGCAGATACAAGCGGCTTCACAGCTGGGTCAAGTTGTTGCTATGGGTGACTTCAATTATCCAGACATTGACTGGGGTAATGGGGTTGCTAAGACAGAAAAAGCTAGTAGGTTTGTAAATATGCTGAATGACAACTTTTTATTCCAGCTTGTTCAAGAACCTACTAGGAATAACTCTCTTTTGGACCTTGTAATAATTAACAATACTGAACTCATCTCTAACATTTGTGTGGGTGAGCATTTAGCGAACAGTGATCATAACATGGTCTCCTTTGAGATTCTGTTGCAGAAGCAATTCTATAAGGGAGTAACTAAAACACTAAATTTCAGACGTGCAAACTTTGACAGTATAAGGCCATCTCTGCAACATATTAAGTGGGAAATGCTTTTCACAGGGTTAAACACAGAACAAAAATGGGAAGTCTTTAAAATGCTGCTTGATAAATATACTTGTCAGTATATTCCACTTGTAAGCAAGGAACGTCGTTGCAAAGCAAAACCTTTTTGGTTCAATAGAAGCATTGGTGTTGAGGTGGGTAAGAAAAGACGAGCTTTTAAGGCTTTCAAGTTAGCTGGTACAGCCGAAACATTTATAAGGTACAAGGAGGCCAATAAATCATGCAAAGAAGCTATAAGGCAAGCTAAAATTGATATAGAAAAGGATATTGCAGCAAGCAGTAAAAAAAATCCAAAATTATTTTTTAAATATTTTAATAGTAAAAAAATGAAGCAGGAAGGGATGGGACCCTTACTATCAGAGGGGGGGGGGGTCAGCTGGTTGATGAAAACAAAATAAAAGCGCAGATTCTGAACTCATATTTTTCATCTGTCTACACAAATGAGGAACCAGTAAGTGAAGGTTTCCTTCTTAACAGTCCCAATTCTAGTAATACAACTAATGATGCATGGTTCACAGATGAAGAAATTCAAAAGAGACTAGAACATGTTAAGATTAACAAAGGTCCAGGGCCAGATGGTATTCATCCCAGGGTAATTAGTGAGCTTAGCTCTGTGATTGCCAAACCTCTTTACTTAATTTTTCAGGATTCATTGAGATCTGGCATAGTGCCGAGAGACTGGCGAATTGCTAATGTGGTGCCTCTATTCAAAAAAGGATCCCGTTCTCAACCTCAAAACTATAGGCCAGTTAGTCTGATGTCAGTGGTAGGAAAGCTTTTCGAAGGGTTAATAAAGGATAAGATACTGGACTTCATAGCAAATCATAATACTATGAGTTTGTGCCAGCATGGTTTTATGCGTAATAGATCTTGCCAGACTTACTTAATTTCTTTTTATGAGAATGTAAGTAGAGACCTCGATTCTGGGATGGCAGTGGATGTGATTTACTTAGACTTTCCTAAAGCATTTGATACAGTGCCACACAAAAGGTTACTGGATAAATTAAGGAATGTTGGCCTGGAACATAGTATTTGTACCTGGATAGAGAAGATAGACTACAAAGAGTGCTGGTAAATGGAACATTTTCTAATTGGACCAGTGTTGTTAGTGGAGTACCCAGGGCTCTGTACTAGGTCCCTTGCTTTTCAACTTGTTTATTAATGACCTGGAGGTGGGCATTGAAAGTACTGTTTCTATTTTTGCAGATGATACTAAATTGTGCAGAACTGTAGGTTCCATGCAGGATGCTGCCACTTTGCCGAGTGATTTGTCTAAACTGGAAAACTGGGCAGCAAACTCTAAAATGAGGTACAATGTTGATAAATGCAAGGTTATGCACTTTGGCAAAAATAATATAAATGCAAGTTATACACTAAATGGCAGTGTGTTGGGAGTTTCCTTAAATGAGAAGGATCTAGGGGTCTTTGTAGATAACACGTTGTTTAATTCTGGGCAGTGTCATTCTGTGGCTACTAAAGCAAATAAAGTTCTGTCCTGCATAGAAAAGGGCATTAACTCAAGGGATGAAAACATAATTATGCCTCTTTATAGGTCCCTGGTAAGGCCTCATCTGGAGTATGCAGTGCAGTTTTGGACTCCAGTCCTTAAGAGGGATATAAATGAGCTGGAGAGAGTGCAGAGACGTGCAACTAAATTGGTTAGAGGGACGGAAGACTTAAATTATGAGGGTAGACTGTCAAGGTTGGGGTTGTTTTCTCTGGAAAAAAGGTGCTTGCGAGGGGACATGATTACACTTTACAAGTACATTAGAGGACATTATAGACAAATAGCAGGGGACCTTTTTAACCATAAAGATGATCACCGTACCAGAGGCCACCCCTTTAGACTAGAAGAAAAGAACTTTCATTTGAAGCAACGTAGGGGGTTCTTCACAGTCAGGACAGTGAGGTTGTGGAATGCACTGCCGGGTGATGTTGTGATGGCTGATTCAGTTAATGCCTTTAAGAATGGCTTGGATGATTTTTTGGACAGACATAATATCAAAGGCTATTGTGATACTAAGCTCTATAGTTAGTATAGGTATGGGTATATAGAATTCAATTAAAAGTAGGGAGGGGTGTATGGATGCTGGGTTTTTATTTGGAGGGGTTGAACTTGATGGACTTTGTCTTTTTTCAACCCAATTTAACTATGTAACTATGTAACAATCATGTTTCAGGGCAGAAAAGTGTTTAATTAGTAACCATGGCTGTTATATTACACAACCAATTTACCGCTGGCAGCGCTGGAAAACGTATCCACGGGAGACGGTAGGAATAATATCAATGTCTGGCTTTATTTAAACATACATAGTGGTTTCAAAGTAGTGGGAGTGCCAAAAACTGACGCGTATCGTGCCCCACACTGGGCACTTCTTCAGAGTTCATGTATGAACTCTGAAGAAGTGCCCAGTGTGGGGCACGATACGCGTCAGTTTTTGGCACTCCCACTACTTTGAAACCACTATGTATGTTTAAATAAAGCCAGACATTGATATTATTCCTACCGTCTCCCGTGGATACGTTTTCCAGCGCTGCCAGCGGTAAATTGGTTGTGTGTATGTGAAGGCTCGGCTGAGTGTTGCCGGGATCCCGCGATAGCTGCGGAGGACGTGGGAGAGCGGAAGGAGTGGGGAGAGCTCCGCCATCGTTTTCTCCTTTCTAATAGGGATGGCTGTTATATTAGTAAAGAAAATAATATTAGTTCCATGCTTCCATAGGCAGTAAGTACAGGTCTCTTCTGCACCTTGCATCTATGACCACTCCCTAGCCTGTCTGAATAACATAAAAGCAATGTTACGAGGAAGCCCACCACCACTTATAAATTTGGTACTGCAGAACAAAGGCAGCAAAGCAAAGAATGACTTCTTAGGCCACAAACCATAAGACAGGACACAAAGTGCAAAAAAACATGGCTGAGCACCAAATGAATTGGTATGCCCCCACAAAAACACTGCATATACCATTTGACACAGGCAACCATTTTTTGCATCTGTGTGTCAGTCCTGCTTTTGTATAGTTATAACCCTAATTTGTAGTGATGGGCGAATTTATTCGCCAGGCGCGAATTTGCGGCGAATTTGAGCGATTCGCCGCCAGCGAATAAATTCGCGAAAACGCCCGCGAAAATTCGCGGCAAAAATTCGCTGGCGTCAAAAAATTTTTTTCGAAAAAACGGACACCGGCGCCAAAAACGGGCGCTGGCGTCAAAAACGGGCGCCGGCGTCGAAAAAACGGGCGCCGGCGTCAAAAACGAGACGCCGGCGCGATTTCGCTAATTTTTCGCCGTTTCGCGAATTTCGCGAATTTTTCGGCGAAGCGAAACGGCGCAAATTCGCCCATCACTACTAATTTGTTTAGTCTCTTTAAATAGCAATTAACCCTTGGCAACCCAGGGCCCTAAATACCATTTTCATATGAAAAGTAAGGGGAACTGGGATTTACAGCGCAGTGCCTCCACCTAGGAAACACAGAGGAGCACTACTCAGGGGATTTCCACTAGGAAAAATAAAACATACACAGTTTGCAATAAAACATATATAAACTTTATGTAAACTGTATTTAGTAACTGTAAATGCAAATCACACAATATAGCTTTTACTCTGGGGAACCTGTGTGGACTATCAACCCCTGGCACAGTCTCTCAATGCCACGGTCCCACACTCCACATCGGGTGGATAAATGCAGAATCACTCTGGTCAGTTCAATGTCCCTTTCCCAAGAGCTCTTCTGTAGCACTACCTGCCCCAAGGTACCTTTCCCTTTGAAAGTAGTAGCCGCTCCCACGTGGCAGGTACACAAGCAAGACCTGTCCTCACCCTGGGGAAACACACAGTAGCCAAAGTATCCACAGGCAGGCGATAGAAACTGGTTCTCCCTAATGCTCAAATACTTTTTCCAGCAGAGCAAAATGCATCCTTTCCTTATCCTTCTTGGAACTTCTTTTAAGCAGCTGTCCCTCTCCACAGATCTTAATCTCTCTAGCTGATGCAGAAGGGATGCCTTTATAAGCTCTATATGTAACCCTGTACATTTGGCTCCAAGGTCAGGCACTCCCCCTCTCCCATGGATGCACTGGGGCGCCCAGCCAATCCGATGGCTCCCCAGCCTGTAAATAGGCTGGATGATGTCACAGAGAGAAAAAAAGGGGAAGGATTTGTCTGATCCCCTACATCGTATTAATAATACAGGTATGGGACCTGTTATCCAGAATGTTCGGGACCTGAGTTTTTCCAGATAAAGGGTCTTTATGTAATTTGAATCCTCATACCTTAAAGGAGAAACAAACCCCCCCAGCCTAAGCGGAGTTTCGGCTCATGTGCAGTTGGCCCGAAACCGAAAATTGCTCCAACTGTGCATCCGCTGCTTCGCCTGTCTCATTCCAAAGATTACTGAAGATAAGAAGATGGCGCCAGTGAACTCCGTTGGACAGAATCTACACGATGGGGTACGTAAAGAGTTAGGGGCATTTGCCTGGGGGGGCAGCTTGGCTGGGGGGAAGGTGGGAGGGGGGCATATGAGGCCCTTTTATTAAAGGTTTTAGTATTTCTCGAAAACCACAAATGCCATGAAAGTTATTAAAAGATCCCAATATAAAACATACAAAGGAAAAAAGTGCTGAACAATCAGTAATGATCCCCGAATATCTCTAAAATCTCTAACATCTGAGTTTTTCGGACAAATACAAGCAAAAAAAACTCCAAAAACCTCTAAAAGTCTGAATGGCTAAATATGTCCGATAGGAATTGCACAGCTCCCATTGACTTATATGGGACCTCGACTGCTTGGAGAAGTTATGTGTTAGCGTTTTTCATGTTACACTTAATAAATCTCAAATTTCTAAAGTTTATTTATTTTTTAAAAACACACTTACATTTTTTTTTTTCAAACAACTTTATTGTGAACATCCAACAATACAGGATATGGTAAGTATGGTAGGTCATTGTATGTTAAGTCATTGGTATAAGATAAGTGCAACTTATTGTCAAGCATACTTGAATAAAACAATAAAAAGAAATGTTGATTTATCTTTTGTTGGAAGGTACAGTGTCGGACTGGCCCACCGGGATACCAGGAAAACTCCAGGTGGGCCAAGGTGTCATTGGGCCCTCCTGCTTCTAAACATTTGGTTTATTTCATGGCCATTCCCTATTTGTATGAGAATAAAGAGGCTAAATAGATGGAATAATAGATTATAGTATGTAAAGAAAAGAGAATAGGAGAATAGAGGTTGAATAAGGAAAGGAAGAAAATAATACTTTGAGTGGTCTAAAGGTTTTTGGGTGGGCCCCTGGTCTAAGGGTTTTTGGTAGGCCACTGGTGTCCCAGTCCGACACTGGGAAAGTATGATCATAAGGTGCTATAAGGTTTGATGTGGTGGCGGCAGGAATGTTTGGGGGAAGAAGGGGTAGGTATTGAGTGTGCAGAAAAAGGGCAAGGAAGTGAGTAGATGCTGCAAGGGACTGCTAGAGAGAGCAACCATCTTAGCTATATGACTGAGTATTTGGTAAAGTGGTCCAGGGTAGAATCGGCAGATTTTGGTAATTTTATGATACCAATCTTCAATAGTAGGACATTGCAGTTATGCATTTGTGTAATGAGACCAGGCTATTATTCTAAGTAGGACCGATGCGTAGTAATATAATAGTAGAGAGACACCGCCCATACGTTTTAATTTAAGGTTTTGTAGCTAATTCTTGTTTTTTTCCTTGCCAAGTTTTGTAATTTTTTTGCAATTCATTCAGTTGAGATTCTCCTATTGGTAGTGGACATTTTTGAAAGATGTATACAATTTGGGGCGTGATATTCATTTTTTCCACATTCTTCCAAACCATGAAATGGGATTGTCTGTCACGGTCGGCACCCAACACCAGAACAAATGCCAAGCACCCTGGTCTTGGCTCGTGCTTCACCTGTAGTGTGACCGCCTTTGGCCTCGGGAGGAGCCTTCAGCTACTTGGATGCCACCAGGACTTAAACGAGAGGTGCAAGTCTAGAGGTTCTGATTAGACAGAGGGTCACGACTGTTAGCAAAGTCTTTGGGCAGTAGGTCGCAGTACAAGGCGTGAGGCAATAGAGTAGTCAGATCAGGCCAGGTCGGGCAGGCAGAGAATAATCGTAGTCAGGCAGGCAAGGGTCAAACCAGGTAGTCAATCAGAGGGTTTAGCAGAATCAAAGTCGGTAATCGGGCAAGGGGTCAGGATATAGAATGTAGAATCGTCAAAAGCCAGGCAGGGTCAAAAACAGATATCAAACAGGAACAGGATCAGAATCAGATAGCTCACGCTCAAAACACCACAAGGATAAACCTATAACAGGCAAGGTACTGAAGCCAGAATGAGCCTTATATAGGGATTTGAATTTCGCGCCAAAACTTGCCTTAGCGCGTCTGCGTCATCATGCCCGCGCGTCCGTGTCCATAATTAGAATGAGACCCTAAGAAACCACAATGGAGGAACAATGGAGGTGTGGCTGGCGTCCCAGCCAATGGCACGGCGGGCGTTCCCGCCGCACCACTGGACCACCAGGGCAAGTAGTTTTTATTACATTGTCTTTCCAAGCTTTTAGGTCTTTTTTGATATAAAATGTTTCAGGTTAAGTTCAGCCCAATTAAAAATGTCTTTAGTGAGTTGAAGTAGGTAAGTGTATGTGAGGCTTATTTGGGAATCCAGGGGATATGGCCCCAATCATCTCTACAGCAAAGGAGATATTTAAAGCAATAGATTTGAAAAAATCTATCTTGAAGTTGCTAAGGTTACTTATGGATGAACTTCCCGGTAGAGGGCAGGGATGGATGCTATAGGGTTGGCTATGAAAAATAGCAGTTTACCGGTTTGTTTGTATTGTCTCTGCCTTCCTGGAATGAACCCCATTTGTTCCAGGTGTATCAGATTGGGTAGAAGTGTCTGTATTTTATCGGAAAGGATTTTAGCCAGTTATTCTCAGTATCTGTTCATCTTTTAGTAGTAATTCATTAAGTCACCAGGAGTTTGTTTTTATTCCGTGTGGAAGGGTAAGTGTGATGGAGTGAGTGGTCTGACCATGTCCTAGTTAAAATTTGGCTGTGGAGGACGTATTGCAGTGAGTTATGGGAGAGCATTACGCAGTAGATTTTAGAGTAAGTTTTATGTTGATGGAAGAAAATGTACAGTCCTTCACGGTTGGGAAGAGAATTCACCATGGGACTGCTAGTTTTAACTGGTGCAGGAGTATTTTTAGTTTTAGTGATTTGTGACATAGGGATACTGGTGTGGTCTGAAGAGCAGTCTAGGGCAGGGTCTGTGATGCTTGCAAGTTCAGTCGCCTGGACAGCGTTAGGGAGGTACAGATTGGCTAGTGTATAGACTCGTCTGAGAAAAGTGCCTTCTATAAATATTTAGCATCCTTTAGGGTTACTTTTTTATCCAATAATGCAAATTTGAAGTTACGTGCAATTGATATTCCACCCTCTGAGCTTAGTAGGTTGAGGCCTGCTATAAAATAAATCTGGATACTGCCTGTTATTCCATTTAGGTGTGAAGCCTTCTTTGAAATTTGTATCATGTATGAACGCTATGCTCTCTTTTATTTTTTGCAATTTCCGAGTAGTGAAGTATTCTTTTTTAAGGGGAATTTAGTCTGTTTACATTTATGCTAATTATCTGGAATGAATCTGCCTTTTTCTTCAGAATTGTAGACATGTTAAGCAGTATCTACTCTCTATGGGCAGGCGAAGTTAGCAGACCACTAGTCCACCGCAGCAAGGAAAAGGGGAAATGATAAAGGGTAGCAAGGTTAAGTGGGGAACAGAGAGGAACAGTATAGGGGAGGGGTTAAGAGGGAAGTAGAAGCTCCCTTCCTTTGAGGGAAGCTAAAAAGTTTAGGCTAAAAAGGTAGGCTACTACTTGCCGTGTCCCATATTCTGTTGGTCAAAAGATTTGGTAGCATTGATAACATATCTAATCAAAAAACAAAATAACATAGGCAGTAAAAATGAAATAGTAATGAGATATGCTAAAAAATAAGGAAAAAATTTAATAGTAAAAGAAAAGAAAAGATCCCTGAGGGAGAGTGCACCAGAACAGCATTTAGGGAACTTAAAGGGAAAGGTATGGGAATTTGACCTTCACAGTGTTTGTGATGTGCATCACCTGTGCAGTTACTAGTTATTCAGTGGTCCCAGAACATAGTTGCCTGTGGTGCACTTGTTATGGAAACTGGTCATGTTGCCTTACATCGCAGGGTGTTGAGGCAAATTGTGGTTCGGCGGTTCCTCTGAGTGAGATAGAGGACTATAGCCTGGTGGTTTACCAGCATATGTTCAGATTAAGGTTTGTAAGTTGTTTCTCGGAGTGAAGCTCTGTGCCATTGAAGTTAATTCGGTATGCAATGGAATCTACATTGGGATTCCGGTAATTACCATCCATTCGCCCCAGGTAAACATGCCATTGGGTCTGTCAGCTAGATAGCCCAAACTTGTGGTAAGAGGAAAATCCGTCAGCTGTTAAAGCATATCTCTTGTGTGTTAATATTATGTTAAGAGGCGCTCCATGCTACTGGAGTCAATTTGGCATGTGATGATTTCTATCTAGGGTTCTGACTGGTTCCTTTCACTTACCCAGGGTGATCGCTCCCTAAGTGGATCTGATGACTGAGTGGAGGGCTGGATTTCCATAACGAGCGCCCCTAGGCCTGCTGTCGTTCATCACCCCCATCCCCTTCCTTTTATTCATTCAAATTTTCATCATGGGAACTGTAGCAATAGGGATTGGCGCACGGGAAATTTAAAAAACGATCATATCTCCTAATGTTTCTGAACCAACATGCCACCCCCTAAAATCCTGCTGCCCTAGGCCCGGGCCTTGGTGGCCTTTCTACAAATTCTGGCCTGACCGAGTGGCCATAATTTATAATGGTGTGAAAGGAGAACCTTTAGTGATTGAAGCACCTTGCATATATGGTAGTTCAAGTCCAACTGAATGTTTATTATAGCATTATTGGGTTAACATGGTTAAGTCAGGTGTGGAAGATAGAATGCGGAAAATGGTAACTCACGTGTTGGTAGTCTCAGAGGAAGGGGCTTAGTCAGGTTGGATTGGGGTAGTGGATATATTTAATAAAGTAGCAGCAGAAGAAAGAAGGCCATGTTATTATTAATCGAGGTAAATAGGGCTTTTCAGGCTATTCTATTTACATCATGAAACTGCAGCCACGTGTTTATTATTAAGGAGGTGGCCACACCTCAAGCTAACTTTTGTATGATCTGATCCGAACATCATATGTGCCACCCTTGTCATGTACTGTAAGCAGATGATATGTGTGGCATTATCCTTCAGTCTTGTGTGCAACAAACTGCCCAGTGTTCAACCAGGGCCTCCCACAAAGAGAAAAAGATCACCCTGTTCCATCCAGGCCAGCTGGCCATGGAATGTGTTCTCATGGCATGTATTATATTGAATGTTTTTCTCACTGAATTATACCGTAACCCCTTTCTGCTACAATCTTCAAACACCGCAAGTAATTCAGGGCGATTACTATGTGTGTGGGGTGGACCTAAATACTAGCAAACTTCTTTAAATCTTCTGAAAATCAGAAAACCAACACTTTTACATAAAAACGCTTTATTTGGCTCTGTACCAAGTAATTGTGAGTTTTAGCATTTAATATATGTTTTGGAACACATAACTTTTCAACCAGAACCTTTAATCCCACTTCAAAAAACCTCATAATCTTCCTTCACGGAAGAGAAAAGAGAACACGTACGATGAAATTAAAATCACAGATGACATTCTGTAAGTACCCATTAAGCCATTCAAGTGCAAGTGAATGTGGGAATGAATTGAAAGATTAAGAACACAAATGCCATGCAAATTTTCATATTGTATTTTCAGTGTACTTTTGATAGCGTTTAAAGAAAATATGCCATGCTGTTAGGAATAAATATTATAAACAACGCTCTCATGAGTCAACACTGCAACCCAAGATTTGGTTTTAATAAATATGATATATTTTTTCTGTATTGTAGCAGAAAATGTCACTACATTAAAGGCAATTAAACGGAATATATTAACTAGTAACTTTCCTTTAAGTTTATCATCTTGTTACAATTTATTCTCGAAACACTGAAAATGTTACCGTTAAGAAACAGTAAGAATATCTTCTGGCAATATCTACAGTATTTCCAGTATTTCATGCCTTCTGCCAAGTAAGTCAGTTGTATAGTTTTTATGTAACTTTACCCAGGTATGGGATCCATTATCCGGAAACCCATTATCCAGAAAGCTCTGAATTACGGTATGGTCGTCCCAAGGACTCCATTTTATTCAAATAATCCAGATTTTTTAAAATTATTTTTTTTTCTTTAATAATTAAATAGTACCTTGTATTTGATCCTAACATATAATTAATCCATAATGGAAGCAAAATTAACCTATTTGGTTTATTTAATGTTTACATGATTTTCTAGTAGACTTAAGGTATAAAAATCGAAATTACGGAAATATCTGTTATCCGGAAAATCACAGGTCCCAAACTTTTTGGATAACAGGTCTAACTATTTCTGTACAGTACTTACGGTGGAACACTGGATTAATGGCTTGCCGATGGCTGAATGTGAGAGGTCACAAAGCAGGAGCGATCAATTCACCCACTAGAACTTCTTAATTAGCCACCCCATTCACCAGCATAGATACCACTCACCCAAACAGTCAACAAGATCAATTTGATCGAGATTATAAGTACACGCCACTAGACTGGCATCAAAACTATGCATGTGCGTATTATGACGAGAGTACTGCAAATCTGTCGAGGAGAGGTTGGATAGCTCTGTCCTCAGGCAACATTGAACAATTAGAGACCCTGTTCCAAACTCCACTTCCAAACCAACCCCTTCACCCACAGCACAACCCTCCTGGTTAGTGGAGATATGCCCTTAAACAGGGCAGTTTTATGAGAAGAAAACTGCACCGGCCCGTGATTCTTCCAGCGAGCACCACGGAGCAATTGTCTTCCAGCTTCTTCTATCTTCAAATTTCCCAGGGCAGACACATGAACAGTAAAACAAAATAGCCAACTTTTTCGTTAAAGTTTACTTTTAATGATGGGCGAATTTGGGGCGTTTTGCTTTTCCGAAAAAAGTGTGCGAATTTCCCGTGAAATTTGCGAAACGTGAAGAATTCACGAAACGGCGCCGGCGTCCATTTTTTGACTCTGACGACCGTTTTTTTACACCAGTGCAAATTCGCCGCCGTCCATTTTTTTTACGCCGGCGAATTTTCGCGGCAGTTTCACAAATTTACTTTTGGTGCTACTGTGCCTGCACAGGCACGAGGAAAAAGAAGGAACCAGAAGACAATCGCTGTGTGGTGCTCGCTGGAGCAATCCCGGGTAGGTGCAGTTTTCTTCTGATAGGAGCACCGGCCCAGGGTTTCAGGTAAGTACATGCCATCACTAGGGGGTGCCTAACGTTTGGCAACCCCATGTTAAAAGACCTTTCCTTCCCCTTTAGCATAATATTTTACGGTTTGTGCCAGCCTTTGTTCTACATAGTTGTTTGAATGTGAGATAGCCAACATGCTTCTAATAACCCATGAAATGTAGATTCATGTAGACATGTAACACATTGGAAATGACTTTGGATCATTTATTTTTCAGCTGTAGAGAATAAGTGTGTTTCGCATGGTTAGTTAATAGGGTTAAAGCAGTTTCAATATTCCAATTTAAATCTAATGGACAAAAAAATGAGTTTCAGGTTTATGTGTGGGATGTAAGTATCACACTTTGTGCCCACATTTTTTATCTTTTTAACATGAAGGCCTTTGTTTCCCTGCTCCCTCTCTGTAATGTTGATCTATGTGCAATTATTTATAATAAAATGATTAGTGGACTGGTAAACACAGAGAGAAACATTTCTTCTGGTGCTTTATTATAATTAGCTAGAGTGACAACAGGACCCAGAACAAGCCAATATGGCTGGGAAATTAAATAATGTCTGATAAGAATGAGAGCCATACCATGGTAACAAAATGTGCTGCAACCCAACTGCTTTCTTAGTATAATTATAGTTCTGCTCAGACATTCAAAGCCCATGGGGCTATGATATTGCCATGGTTTTCCTCTCGAAAACATAAAGCCGGCTATTTCCTCCCATTGTTTTCAAAGAGAAACACATTACTTATGGCTTGTGGAAGTGCCTTTTTTAAAGGGCTGCTGATCACATGAAATAACACACGAGCCATAATACGTTTCAGATTGACAAATCACCAGTGGTTCCTATGGTTGGGCTGAAATGCATTTTGGAGTCGCTTGAGACCATCACATATGGAATAGTTCTGAATATTTAACTGTTTCTTCAGTAATTTCATGTTATATATTTATCACAAATATCAATGAGAATGAGGTGCATCTGGCTTCCTGGAGACTGAAGTACAGGTATTACACCCAGTATCCGTATAAACCCATTATCCTTGAAGCTCCGAATTACGGGAAAGGTCATCTCCAATAGACTCCATTTCATCGAAAATAATCCAAATTTTTTAAAGTGATTTCCCTTTTCTCTGTAATAATAAAGCAGTACCTTGTACTTGATCCAAACTAAAATATAATTAATCCTTATTGGCAGCAAAACCAACCAATTGGGTTTCTTTAATGTTTATATGATTTTCTAGTAGACTTAAGGTATGAAGATCCAAATTGCAGAAAGATCCGCTGTCCGGAAAACCCCAGGTCCCTAGCATTCTGGAAAACAGGTCCCATACCTGTACTACATTTATTTCCAAAGGCTTGAGTTCCTGACAATAATAAAACCGCAATCATATTAAATATCACTGCTAAAGTTGTTAGGCTTATTGTTGTCTACTAACATTACTGTTGCAATGGTTGTTATATACAGAAAGAATAATTATTGGGACAGCTGTAAAATAATGTCTGCCTAGAAGAAGGCACAGGCATATATAGGAACTTAGAGTAGAATGGATCCTCAAATGAGCTGCAAACCTGTTTAATGTACGGGTGACTAATCTCACTTCTCTAGATCATTTTAGATAAAGGATAACAGACCATACAAAAGTTTCAGCACTCAGAATTAATTGTAAAAGCAAAATGTTTTTATTGTACAGGTATGGGACCTGTTATCCAAAATGCTCTGGACCTGCATAAGGGATCTTTCCGTGATTGGGATCTCCATACCTTAAGTCTACTAAAAAATCATTTAAATATGAATTAATCCCAATCTTACTGTTTTGCCTTTAGTAAGGATTAATTATATATTAGTTGGGATCAACTATAAGTTACTGTTTTATTATTACACAGAAAAAAATTAATTATTTTATTAAAATGGAGTCTATGGGACATGGCCTTCCCATAATTTGGAGCTTGGATCATATACCTGTATGATAAATGTTTTAGTCTGTTAATAAGCCTTATCAAACAGGGGCCCAGCCACAACATTAATTTCCCTTATAAAGAGATGTTTAAAGCTTATAAGCCCTGTGAGTGTGGATCTGGAGTTTAGTGTAGTGCTGGAGTTTAGATTAGCCTTAAACGGTAAAGATGCCGGAGGGAGGTAGGAAAATAAAGAAGGTGGGGGTTAAATTAATTCTGACATAAAATAGTAGGATAAACTGCTATTTGGGACTAAAGTTTTGTTACTGTAAAAGATCAAAATATTAGTAAATGTATGTTTACTCATGCAAAAAAATACTTGCCAGTAAAGGCTTGACAGTAGAATTGGGGAATGGAAATTTATGAGCAGTGGGATTCAGAATGTGTATTGAATATATAATGGGCTTTGGTGGAATGGATAATTATTATGAAATGTACAAATAGCTATAGGGATGAAGACTGCTCAGCTTGCATATAGTATATACCTCGATGCTGAACAATGTGAGCACAACCTACAGATTTAAGAGTTCTGGTGCATCTCTTATGGAACGCAGGCCATTCATTTTATGTAATTCAGTTCCACTGGTCCCACTGGGGAAAATGTAAAAATGTCTAAAGTCTTTATAGAAGCTAGGGATGTAGCGAACTGTTCTGCGGCGAACTAGTGCGCGCGAACTTCGACCGTTCGCGTCCACCGAATGTTCGCGAACGTTTGGGAACGTTCGCATTTTGAGTTCGCGTTCGATTCGAATACAAATCGTTCGACCATTCAACCATTCGAATTCCTTCGACCGCTAAAAATCGAACGATTTCCATTCGTTCGAACGATTGTAAGCATTCGATCAAATGAAAAGCATTCGATCGAATGGCTTCGATCGTTTGATTCGAATGAAAAACCTTCGATCGAATGATTAAAATCCTTCGATCGTTCGAATCGAACGATTTTAGCGGGTGTTCGAAGTTCGCGAACGTTCGCATTTTTTGCCGGTGTTCGCGAACGGCGTTCGCAAACACCAAATCGGGAGTTCGCTACATCCCTAATAGAAGCATATCTATATTGATGGATGTTGAGAGTTATATACTAACAAAAAAAAGCATTTAGGGATCCCAGTTACCAGTTATTTATTAAAGTTTCTAGACCAAAACCAAGAAGCGGAGGAGGCCCTTTTGATCTGTTCTGATCCCCTCAGCTTTCTATCATTCTGTACAATAATAGTCCTATTTAAATTAAACGTGACACCAAATTGATTTTTTCATTGAAACATTCATAGCTGTAATAAACTTGTTTAAAAATATCAGCTGTCTAAGTGGTGAAAATTCGTCAGCGACGGCATAGCACCCATCACAAAACTTCTCCAGGTGAAAATTCGCTCAGACAACGCTAGTTTACTAAAATGCAAAGTTGCGTCCAGGGAGCCGAAAGCTGGTGAATTTCAGCCAATGCGAGAAAATCAAAGTGAAGATAGTTTGAGGTCTGCGCCTGTTAATAAATTGGTGAAGTCCCTGAAAACGGTAACGGTGGTGAATCTTCACCAGCGTTAGTCACTTTGCCCTTTAGTAAATCTGCCCCATAGAGACGGGGCAGGCAATTACTTTCCATTCTGCACTTCCTCAATGTCACTGCACTCCCCACGTTCCCCCTCCCTCCTCACCATCTATTTGTGCAGCCAGTGTATGGGCATCAAGTGCCCCATTCTGGTGCATAAAAAATAATTTGGTATGATGCAAAATGGCACCTGCCTGCTTGATGTGATTGTGAATTCCAAGACTGAAAGAAACATGATATAAATAATTTATATAGTGTAAATGAAGTTTATTTTGCTTGACTAGCATCATAAAATAGGATTAGGAATTATTTCTTAGGGCGACAGGTCCCCTTTAAAGAAAAAGCTGGCATTGCATTTGTACAGCTATATTATGTCCTATTTGGACTGCTCAAAACTGACATATAGTATGCTTGTGAGTGGCTACTATAAAATATATTTTGGAATTATTACTTGATTGAATTCCTCACTTCTCCTCTGGTCACTTCTGCCCATTCTCATCTACAAGACTTCTCTCGGGCTTCTGCTTTTCTCTGGAACTCTCTGCCACAAGCTGTCAGACTTTCTCCTTCTTTCCAAACTTTCAAGCGCTCCTTAAAGACCCACCTGTTTAAAGAGGCTTATTCGATGTACCTTAATTAATCATTGCTGTATCAAAAATGACAAAGTGTTTATATAATCCTAATGTCTCAATTGTACCCTAACCTTTAGTTTGTAAACCCTATTGTACTCTGTAATCCTTGTTTGTTATCCACCATTTATTCCCTGTTTGCTATAACTGCAGTAAAGCACTGCGTATCTCGACAGCGCTATATAAATAAATGATGATGATGATGATGATTGAATTTCTTTTTATGTGATGTAATATGGATAAAATTGCATTATATCACAGCCTCTGTGGGGGAAATATATGAATAGAAATATAAACTGTGACCTAGTGTGGGTATGGATAAAAAAGTGGAGCACACTCAGTGCACCGTTTCTCCATAGGCATCCCTTAGGTAACCTAACCTTGGGGGCTGTTAAAGCATGCCTATATTCCTCTACTGGCAGTTAGATGGACATCAGAAAGAAAAATGTTTCTAGCTGTCAATAATCTATGTATGGACATAGAGGGAACACTGCTCCATTAATCTCATATACACTTCTAGGGGCCGATTCACTAAGGGTCGAATTTCGAAGTTAAAAATACTTCGAAATTCGACCCTCGGATTGAAATCCTTCGACTTCGAATATCGAAGTCGAAGGATTTAGCGCTAATCCTGCGATCGATCGATCGAAGGATTTTCCGTTCGATCGAACGATTAAATCCTTCGAATCGAACGATTCGAAGGATTTTAATCCAACGATCGAAGGAAAATCCTTCGATCAAAAAATCACAGGCAAGCCTATGGGGACCTTCCCCATAGGCTAACATTGACTTCGGTAGCTTTTAGCTGCCGAAGTAGGGGGTCGAAGTTTTTTTTAAAGGGGAAGTACTTCGACTATCGAATGGTCGAATAGTCGAACGATTTTTCGTTCGATTCGTTCGATTTCGTTCGAATTCGAACGAATTTAACCAATTCGATGGTCGAAGTACCCAAAAAATACTTCGAAATTCGAAGTATTTTTCATTCGAATCCTTCACTCGAGCTTAGTGAATCAGCCCCTTAATGTATGTGTTATTTTATTTCCAGCCATGTGCAATTTGAATGCGATTTTATGACAATTTTACAACCACAAAGATAATTTATCAGATTCCCTGCAGCAAGAGTTAAAACACTAATGGGTGCAAAATCCCACATGGAGTGAAACTGCACATGGTACAAAGCTGTGAGATCAACACCTGTACTTGAAGGGCAGGGTGCCCTGCATAATGTAAATGAACCCTTAGATCTTTTATGGTTCCTTTTATTTCCTTGTAATCATAAACTAGTACAACATGCCCTGCTGCACCAGCAATGGCTTAGAACAAAATGTATAACTACAAGAATAAAATCATAATAGCCTGTGAGCATTTACACTGCTTAATCCCGTAGCCAGAATGGAAGTAACCACTGGAAAAATGATTGTTTTGGCAAAGGAATGTGCAAGAAGTATTTGTTTTAAACATCTTATTTAAGCAAGAACCAAGTATAATAAACAGGTACTTCATTTGCTAAAGTTCAATTCCAATTTAAAGGATAGAGGACCTCATAGACTGACTGGGCCAAAGTGTTGCTTTTTTTCCACAATTCCAGCATCATTGAGCTCACTGCTAGTTTCCAGCAATGTAAAAATTCAGGTGTGACAATTAGCAAATGTGGTGCAAGTTGCATCTTTATCTTTATGTGTGTAAGATAGTTGGGCTGTAGGCTGCACCCTCCAACAAAATATGCATGAGAAGTGGGTGCTTTTTTATCTAGTCATTGCCATGTTTAAAATACAGACTTCTCTTGTAGCATTGAACACTGCATCGCACAATTTACTAGTTCAAGGGGCAACCAAAGTATATACTGTATAAACAATACAAAAGGGGTGTATGTATAGCATTTCAATATGCACAAATCTGCATGTATTGTTGTGACCATAGCTGTACTGTACAGGGTCTATGGATTTTCAGTACTATTCGAAATGAAAAGCGTGAATAACTTTGGGTTTTTATGGACAGCCTTTATAAGAAATAGACTGGACTTTGCTTAAACATAATATAATTTCCTTCCCATTTCTTCCCACTGTTGGTAGTCAGCTTTTCTCTAATCCACTGAAGGATTCCAGAGGAAGGACCAAGTGTTCTGACCATATGAAATGCCTTAAATATTAAAGTATTTGACTGATCCCCTTCTGCCATTCTTCAGGCTCTGGTGCCAAAGACAGATATATCCTCTTCCTAATGGACTCCTGCTTTTAGGGTGGGGGTTGTATACAGGCCCGGATTTGTGGAAAGGCCACCTAGGCCCGGGCCTAGGGCAGCAGGATTTTAGTGGGGCGGCATGCTGCCCAACCACACTCACATTGGTTCAAAAACACTGGTGATGCGCTGGAGATACAATCATTTTTTAAATTTCCCATGTGCCAATCCCAATTGCTCCAGTCCAGATGATGAAAATATGCATGAATAAAGGGGAGGGGACAGGGGCGACGAACGGTAGTGGGCCTAGGGGCACCCACTATGTAAATATTGTATACTTGAAATCTAATATTGTGCCTTGCAAGGACCAAACATTGGGGCAAATTCACTAAAGGGTGAATTTTTGCCAGTGAACACTCCGCCACACTTTGCCAGGTGTAAATTCCTCAGCACTACACTAATTCACAAAACTGTGAAGTTGCATCTAAACAGCTGAATGCATTAATTCATCAGCACGAGCATTTCTTAGCGATCTTTCGCTAGCGTTCAATTCTGCCTATCGAAATTTCGTTAGTACTCTTACGCTTAGGTCAGTTTGAATAGGGCGGGTACATATAGGTCGTATAGACGTCTTTATTATTGATGTTGGTTAAAATGCTTGAAGTGGCCACTTATTATTACAATTGTCCAAGGAAGCAAAATAATGGCAAAAGAGATCCTCTAATGCCCTAGACATGAACCCACCCTAAAACAAATGTGGCATGCCCCTCAAACTGGTTAAAAAAATTAACACAAAAATCTAGTTAGGACTTTTGAAGGCAATACTGCTTTAAAAAAATATAAAATGCCAGATTTTTTTCACAACTTTTATGACTTTCCGGCACACAGGATATGATGTCACTGACATAAGATTGAGGCGGATGTAGCTTCACCTTATCAGTTCGCCAGGTCTAAGGTGACGAATGAAACTCTGGCAAAAGTGGTAACATTCTGTAAAATTCGCACTTTAAGTAACGATTGTTCAACTGAGCAAAATTTCACCTGGCTATAGGGCGAGAAACGTTGCTGTCTCTTTCGATAGCAAATTGTCAACTATGCGTGTAAATTGGCGATGTCCCTGCAGATGAAATGTCTGGTGAATTTTTTACTAGCGACGGCCACTTCACCCTATAGTAAATCTGCCCCATAGAGTTTAATTTCTCTGCTTGCCCTGTTTATCTCAAGAATTAAAAAACATTGGTTTTTTTGTGATTAAAACAACAAAATGTTCAGCCTAAATCCTATTCATTACATTTACGAAGAACAAGCGTTATACTGTCCTTTTGAAAAAGTGTCATCCCTAGGCTAACGGGCGTCAGTATCTCTTTAAGACTAATACAAAAATGACATTAAATCATGGATCAATATCCTTAATGAAACATACAAAGGAGGGTGATCAGGCATATAACTATGTTGTTGAATATATCAGGCTCTACACATTATACACTGAGTGAACAGTTACACTACAGTATTTTAATAATTGGAAATCACGCCTCATATAAATAGTCCCTCAATTGCCTCTAATCTGCAGTCGCTCCAATTCAATATACAGAATAGAGGTGATACAGTCAGCAGCACATTATATGGCTAATAAATGCACTGGAGCAGGCACATGAGTGCATTGAAGCATGCACCTTTATGATTCACGTTACCAGATGGAACAGTACCCCAAATAACAACTGAAATTATATACAAGAACAAACAGTTTAAACTACTGATCCATCACCCACATCCACTGCCTAAAAGTTCAAAAGGAAAATGATTGATACAGTCACATGCAGGTTGTGATGATGGGACTTGTGTCTGGTTGTGCTTAGCATTATCGGTGTCTTTGTGCAATGCCCTCTGTGCAGTAAATAACTGTCACCGCTCCAAAGTCCACACAGTTCATTGAGGTGCACAGCGAATAGTTCTAACCTTGCCCACAGCTGGCTGGTTTGGTAGATGGAGTCTTTCACTTTCATCCAGTTTAAAAAACATTGGAGGTTTCCTACAGGCTGCCCATGGGGGAAAACACAGTATTGGAGTAAAATAGATAGTGGATACTTACATTAGGCTGAAATGTTGAATCATTTCCTTTTTCTGCTGACACCACTGAGAAACCTACATTTTTATATACACCCAATTCAACCCGCTGACACAAGGTAAGAGTCCAATTGAAATGGGTTGGGTTAGGGTTAAGTACACAGACAGTCTAAGGGTGGAATCAATTCAAAGACTTAAAGGTAAAGTACTAAAAGAGTACCACCACTTTCAGGGGCGATCCTGTCCATTTTGCCAGCAAAAGTTTTTTAAATTCAACCCTTGATAAATATATATATATATATATATATATATATATATATATATATATATATATATATATATATATATATATATATATATATATATATATATATATATATATATATATGGTACCCATGTACTGCTACAAACCGCTTATTTCTTAAAATTGTACTTTACTTTTTTTTTTACATTATAACAGTATTGTGACTATGAAACACTAGAAGGAATTTAACCATACCTAGTTCCAACATTAAGGGCAGGGCCCCTTTTTATAGTGAGAGGATTTTCAAAAAGTTTATGATGCAAAGCAATGGGCACCATGAAAACTATAGATATTCTAATTATTTATGCAGCTGAAATAGTTGCAATATACAATTTTCTGTAATCGAGCAAGCAGTACGACTATGCCCTCTGAGAAACAACTCAGTGTTTACAGAAGTAATGTTAGCGTTGCTCTTCTAGGATCTTTCCCAACCAGGTTGATGGGTAGTAGACACTAATGAGTAGGAGCTGACCCACTCTTATAATACAGGCTGGCAAATCATAGCTAATAATAAGACAGGATCCCCATGGGGTAATACCCTCTCTTGAACTTTTTTTATAAATCATTGAAAGATACTACAATGTTCTTCCTCCATAGATAGGGGATACTGGCATTATGAAATAGCAGCTATATATTTATAACATTAAATACATACCAGGCCCAGCAAGAGATCATTTCTAAGATTTACTGTGATTAAGCATTCATTTTATAAAGGTCAACTGAATTTTAAACTACAGGTATGGGACCTGTTATCCAGAATGCTCGGGACCTGGGGTTTTCCGGATAATGGATCTTTCCGTAATTTGGGTCTTCATGCCTTAAGTCTACTAGAAATTCATGTAAACATTAAATAAACCCAATAGGCTGGTTTTGCTTCCAATAAGGATTAATTATATCTTAGTTGGGATCAAGTACAAGCTACTGTTTTATTTTTACAGAGAAAAAGGAAATCATTTTTAAAAATTTGGATTATTTGGATAAAATGGAGTCTATGGGAGACAGCCATTCCGTAATTCAGAGCTTTCTGGATATCGGGTTTCCGGATAAGGAATCCTATACCTGTATTAAGTTTCAAAGAAATGTTTATGATGATTCATTGAAACAATGCAGACCACTCATCTGAAGAGTAGTAAAATGCAACCCCAAATTGTACTATATCTGCTTGAAAAGTTGAAAACATAGTTACCTCTTATATTACTATGTATATTCTTTCATCATGTATAAAATGTATAGAGTGTGCTTTTTATTAATCAGGTATGGAACCTGTTATCCAGAATGCTCTGGAACCAGGGTTTTCTGGATAAGGGGTGTTTCTGTGATTTGGATCTCCTTACCTTAAGTCTACTAAAAAATAATGTTAAATAAACCCAATAAAGATTAATTTTATCTTAGTCTGTATGATGTACAAGGTACGACTTTATTATTACAGAGAAATCATTTTCAAAACTTAGAATTATTTGATTAAGATGGAGTCTATGGAAGATGGCCTTCCTGTGATTTGGAGCTTTCCAGATAAAGGATCCCATACCAGCAGGATCCAGTTGTCTAATATCAACATGTCTGAATTAAAAGAAGGAAATAACACCCCAATATCTTTATTCACTTTTAAATAAGTCATATATCATTCAATATGCTGATTGGAGCTAATTAATTAACTTGGCTTTTGGGAAAGGCTCCAGCAATAGCAGCCTAAAGTTTAGAGATGCAGCATTTTTCACTGAAATAATAATAAATGGACCGTTATGTCCCATTTTCCCTTGCTATGAATAAGAGTAATATGAATGGCTTCCATGCAGCTGGTAGCAGCTGGACATACAGACATGCAGGAAGAGATATTAGATATGACAGCTGACAAATGCCTACCAGGAGAATATTTTTCATCAGGAGTAGGTTTTGACTAAATGGTACAGCTAATTGTTTTAGTCAGTTTTCACCTGCTTAGTGATTTTGTTCCTCAGCTGTGTAATTATGTGGCATGGAGTGTGCATTTTATAAATCAGCCCTTTTAATGGCTTTGCACTGTGTATCAGTGCATCTTCTCTTGAACCAGATGTAGGACTTTTCATGCTTTAAAGCCTGACAAATCCTCTCTTCTCACAGTAATGATATACCGTTAGGCTCATAAATCTTTGGACAGAGACAAATTTTTTTCTAATTTTGGTTCGTTACATTACTACAATGAATTTTAAATGAAACAACTCATATGCAGTTGAACTGCAGACTTTCAGCTTTAATTCAGTGGGTTGAACAAAAAGATTGCATAAAAATGTGAGGAACTAAAGCATTTTTTCCACACAATCACACAATCACTCATTTTAGGGCTCTTACTCACTGGCGTTCTGACCTGCGCTCCCCTGCGTTCCATTTTTTGGCGTTCAGCCGCAGGGGAGCGCAGGAATAGACGCATGTCATTATTTCAAATGGGGCTGTACTCACTCAGGCGCGTGTAGGCGCCGAACGCAGGTTGAGACGCAACATGCTGCATTTTTCCTGCGTTCGGCGCCTACACGCGCCTGAGTGAGTACAGCCCCATTTGAAATAATGACATGCGTCTATTCCTGCGCTCCCCTGCGGCTGAACGCCAAAAAACGGAACGCAGGGGAGCGCAGGTCAGAACGCCAGTGAGTAAGAGCCCTAAGGGGTTCAAAAGTAATTGGACCATTGACTTAAAGGCTATTTCATGGGCAGGTGTGGGCAATTCCTTCGTTATGTCATTATCAATGAAGCAGATACAAGCCCTGGAGTTGATTTGAGGGGGGGGGGTGCTTGTATGTGGAAGATTTTGCTGTGAACAGACAACATGTGATCAAAGCAGCTCTCCATGCAGGTGAAACAAGCCATCCTTAAGCTGCAAAAACAGAAAACACCCATCCGAGAAATTGCTACAATAATAGGAGTTTCGGGAGGCCTGGCCGACAATCACTTCAAAACTGTTGCGTGCACTTTCACAAAATCATTTCCATGGTGAAGAGAAACCCCTTCACAACAGCCAAAACAAGTGAACATCACTCTCCAGGAGGTAGGTGTATCAATATCCAAGTCTACCATAAAGAGAAGACTGCATGAAAGTAAATACAGAGGGCGCACTGCAAGGTGCAAGTCACTCATAAGCATCAAGAATAGAAAGGCTAGATTGGACTTTGCTAAAAAAAAAAATAAAAACATCTAAAAAAGCCAGCACAGTTCTGGAAAAACATTCTTTGGACAGATGAAACCAAGATCAACCTCTACCAGAATGATGGCAAGAAAAAAGTATGGAGAAGGTGTGGAACAGCTCATGATCCAAAGCATACCACATCATCTGTAAAACGGCAGAGGCAGTGTGATGGCTTGGGTGTGCATGGCTGCCAGTGGCACTGGGGCACTAGTGTTTATCCATGATGTGACACAGGACAGAAGCAGCCGAATTAATTCTGAGGTGTTCAGAGACACTGTCTGCTCAAATCCAGCTAAATGCAGTCAAATTGATTGGGGGGCATTTCATAATGACCCAAAACATACAGCCAAAACAACCCAGGAGTTTATTAAAGCAAAGAAGTGGAATTTTCTTGAATGACCAAGTCAGTCACCTGATCTGAACCCAATTGAGCTGCATTTCACTTGTTGAAGACTAAACTTTGGACAGAAAGTCCCACAAACAAACAGCAACTGAAAGCCGCTGCAGTAAAGGCCGGCAGAGCATTAAAAAGGAGGAAACCCAGAATCTGGTGATGTCCAGGAGTTCAAGACTTCAGGCTGTCATTGCCAGCAATGGGTTTTTTAACCAAGTATTAGAAATTAACATTTTATTTTCAGTTTTTTAATTTGTTGAATTACTTTTGAGCCCCTGAAATGAAGTGATTGTGTTAAAAAAAAAAAGGCTTTAGTTCCTTTTAGTACATTTTTATGCAATCTTTTTCTTCAACCCACTGAATTAAAGCTGAAAGTCTGCAGTTCAACTGTATCTGAGTTGTTTCATTTAAAATTCATTGTGGTCATGTACAGAACCATAATTAGAAAAAAGTTTTCTCTATCCAAAGATTTATGGGCCTAACTGTAGCACGTACGGTTTAGTTTTAAAACTGTAGAAATATTTCAAAAATATGAATATTGAAATTTTAATCAGTCTGTAATGACATGGATAGTATTAATGTTCACTGTAATGGGCAACTGTTTCTAGACATTTCTTATAACTGGGTTTTCAAAACGATAGATCTACTACATCAGACATTTTCTACTGCTTTTCCCGAAGGCTTAAAACACCACCACCAAAATTACATTTAGGTTAAAGGGAACTAAGCACAGGTCCATGAAAGCTGCTGCGGATCGAGTTGACCGATTATCGGCCCATGTATGGTATTCTCTGATGAAAATTGAAAATCCCAACTGGGCCTTTGACGAACTGAAGCCCCACCATTGTGATCAAATCATTTGGCCAGAGGGCCAAACGATTGGATGAACCAGATATGACTTTGACTCAACATACTGTACCTGAACAGATGGATATCCTTCTGAGAGAATGTCCTTTGGACAGATGAGATGACAACATCTCTTTATTTACAGGGCAAAAAAACTAAATTAAACAAAGGAAATGGCATAACCCTTACAGTCAAACCATGGAGGAGATTTACTGATGTTTTGGGGATGCTTATCTGCCCCTGGTGAAACTGGGTTATTTGAGTTTGTGCATAGCTTCATAAAATTATGAAATTAACTGTCAAATCAAGGGTCTTCCAGCTGGCCAATAAAAGTTAAAGACTGTACTGAAGTGACCAGCAATGAGTCCAGATGTTGGTCCATATTCACCATGTGTGAAGAAATCTGAAAGGTGCCAGGTGCCAATATATTTGGGAACAATTGTCTGTGTCATGTTTTAGTTAGTTAGATATAGACACATAAAAACATATAACACATGTACAGTATACAGGTTTAGGGGCCTGTTATCCAGAATGTGGGGGTAATGCGGTTTTCCAGATAAGGGTTTTTTCCATAATTTGGTTCACCAATTCTACTAAAAAATCATGTAAACATTAAATAAACCAAATATGCTGGTTTTGCTTCCAATAAGGATTAATTATATCTTAGTTGAGATTAAGTACAAGCTACTGTTTTATTATTACAGAGAAAAAATAAATAATTTTTACAAATTCGTCAAAAATAAATATTTAATTAAACTGGAGTTTATAGGTGATGGAATCTCCGTACTTTTTTTCTGGATAAGGGTTTCTGGATAATGGATCCTGCGCCTGTAATAGTAATAGTTTTATAGAGATTCCTGATATTTAAATCAAAACCCCACATCAGTACAATACCACAATACAAACACCAGAAAAAATGCCCCTAACAGAATGTTGACTTAAGAAAACCATGACATTTTTTTTTAGAAAGTTTATATGCTAACAAATACAAATGTAAAAACAACACACTGTCTGCTTCTATGTGTGGAATAATTCAAACTAGGTAAGTATTTTTTTCTACTCCAAACAACAAACTGCAAACCTTTGCTAAAATTTTAAGTTTCAGCTAAATTTCTAAAATGAGTAAAAAGGCATTTTACTGTAGCTTTCCTCCTTCTATCTCAACAAATAATAATGCAGAGTGCAATAAAACCCTATAAAAGCAATTTAAAAATTGTATCAAATGAGTAGAAAAGGCATTTTACTGTAGCTTTCTTCCTTCTAGCTTAACATGTAACAATGCAGAATGTAATAAACCCCATTTAACCCAATAAAAGCAATATAAAAATTATAACATAGTAAATGCGGTGGTCAAAATCCAGGTTCTATGAGTCGCACTGCGCAGTGATTGTTTTATGGGCAAAACAAGAAATTGTCAGGAATGCAGAGTTAAAGATGCAATATAATCCTCAGAATTTAATAATTAATGAAATATGCAATGTGATTAGCCCTCACACGAGTCACACTGGGCAATAAAACACCTTTTAGCACATAAAAATACTTATTATAGTAGAAAAAGTGTATACAGTATGCGCTGTGAGTTAGCAAAAGCCCCCCTGCCCCCATAAATATAAAGTGCAGGTTTTTCCATATGTCTAAGGTTGTCCTGGGCCCCCTGAGACACTTGTGCCCCACAGTGAACACGTTTTCCCTCACTATGCTGATAGCTTAGGGTTGAGGACCTGAGAAATGCTGGGCCAGCCTTAAAGGGGAACTAAAGCTTAACTAAAGAAGTAGCTAGTGTCACGGGGGCCTATCGGCTCCCATCGGGAATAGTCTGGACCAAGGAGGAAGCTCGGGGTTAAGTCCAGACAAGGGTTCAGGAACAAAGCGTAGTCAAATCCAGGCAGAAGTTCAGAAGGCATGCAGACAGTAGCAAAATCGAGGTTCAGGCAGGGTCAGAAATCCAGGAATCAGTAGAATAGAAATTATCGAGCACCCAGGAATGTTCCAAACAAACCCTATAATCGGGCATTGAACCCGTGACCTGGAAGGGATTATATCGCATGGCGTCATCATGCCGGAGTCAAGGCGCCGCCAAACCACGTGGGTCATGGTCGCCATTTTGGATCTGACAACGCAGAAGACTGGAGCACCATCGGGCGCTCCTGACAGCTAGAAATGTTGTACATTCTGTATTTGGCTTCTGTACCAGCCCAAGGCAACCATAACCCTTTAGCAGTAAAGATCTGTGTCTCCAAAGATGCCCCAGTAGCGCCCCATCTTCTTTTTTGCAGATTCACTGCACATGCTCTGTGCTGCTGTCACTTACTGAGCTTAGGGACCACAATATACAGTACACATAGAATATAAATGTCACAAAATAAGGCCGATTAGTAATTAATACAGATAATTACTACATGGCAGCACAGAAACTAGTGCAACTGGCACCAACATGTAATAATCAGCTCTGTAGCATCAGCTTATATTACAGCCCAACCTCATTTTCTGCTTGATAATTAGTGACAACCCCTAAGCTTAGCTTCTCAACAGCTGCTCAGAGCCCACTGAGCATGTGAGTGTCACAGACACTTTCCAAGATGGTGACCCCCTGTGACAAGTTTGAAGTCCTGGATCATTGCTGCTATTGAGAAGCTGAAACTTTAGGCTGGTGCAATAAGTTCAGTATATAAAATATGGCATTATTAGCCATATTGATTTTTTTTGGTTTACTTCTCCTTTAAAACATAGATCACAGTTTATTAGCAAAATATGTGTTCTGTGGCACACTTTATGGATGCAACTGATGTGCCACTGATTTCTCCCTACAATGTACCTGGTTTGATTCACTTGCCTTGTTAAAAGTCTTAGAGCATTTGAAACGCAAACACTTTTAGAAGCTTTATACTAGTTTGAAAAGAACAATATCAATGCAGAAAAAGTTGGCACTGGCAGTGGAGGCTGTATTACAAATGGACAAAAGGAGCAGCAGCCATGTTGGAAGTGCAAGGATTTCACTCAAGCGGCTAAATACATATATATTTATGTGGGTTTTTGTCAGTGTGTCTGCACATAGTAGACTGGAAGAAAGGACCCTTTTTAGTGACCTTGAAATGGCTTCTTTTTTTACACCTACACTACTTTGAGTCTAGCACCAAAAATTCCTAGGGTGGTGTTGTCAAGTTTACCATTGGACTGCAATAGGTGACTGCAGTTTATTGCCGGTTGGTCGGCTCATGAATTAGGCACGTGTAACTTTTGTTTTCTTTTTGATAAGCTGAAAAATAGCTGGTTAGAGCCTATGTGAGGCATGTAGCTGCAAAGTGCATGCTCCATGTGAATCCACTGTTGGGCTATATTCCAATCCCCCCAACCACGGGGTAACATGGTAAATATGGATGAAATTAAAGAGTCTCTGTGTATATGTTTTTTAAAGGATTTGCTATTAAATAATTTAATAAAAGATGTAATATTTCTGTTGGGTTATATAGGCATGAGGCAGCATAAGTGTAAGTACACAAGAGAAATAGGGTGTGTAAAGGGTTGTCTATTACTATATGTTAGTAATTCTGCCATGTGCCCCACATACCCTTAATTTATCAAAAAGTATTTCATGTTGTGCAGGCACAGAGTGTTAACACTGACCAATTTAATTTAAAGAGGATTTCCACCCAAAGAGTGATGAAAAAGTATTCAATTATTTTAAAGTTATTTGTAAATATAACTGATTACTCAAATTAAATCATTATATTGCTAGTCAGTTCTACTCAAGACTCCAGTTTCCAAAATGCCCTGAACATTCTGGGATTAACTGACCTGCGAAGGAGAATAACAGGCATGTGCGAGGCATTGTGGGAACTGGATTCTTACCTGGAGGAGAGTTCATTTCTGATACATTATTCCTGTAGAATAATGTATGAATATGCATTCATTTTCAGTTTCAGCAGTTTCAGAGATATTTGCAATTGTATACTACTAATACCAGGTTTTTGGATTAACAAGAGTCACCAACTAGTTAACTAGCTGCATCAGTGTATTGACAGGAAAGATCATTGACACACTAACTTTCCAAAAGAGCTGTTAAACTGTAAGTCTGCAATTACCAAGTTTACATAAATTCATTTTTGGGTTGATCCCCCAAGACATAAAACTGAGATTTATGAGCCATAAAAGGGAAATAGTTTGCCAAAGGGTCAGCATATTGAGCATGGCTGGGTATATCAAGGGCATGGCTATGCATCCTCACATCACTTGTTTTTTTACATTGGGAACCCATTCTTGTTTGCAGGGCCCTCTGCCCTGGGCTCAGTGGGTTCATAATGGAAATTTCCTAGGGGAGGGGATGCATACCAACTTATGCTTCTGCCATGATTCTTGATAATTATGATGTGGAACTAGCAACAATGGTCCCATTAAAGCCAAATCACATGAAACTTCTCAAACCCGAAAAAATGAGCAAATGAGACCTTTGCTTCTGGTTCCGCACTCATCCTTAGATTTTCATAATTATAACCATACAACTTAGCTACAAGATGGCAGAGGAATTCTTCTTGGCCATGGAAGTAGTTCTTATATTTGTATTTTTCACATACAATAGGTTATAATTCACATAGACTTCCCCTGTGGCAATACCATAATTTATCCCTAGAATAATTATGCCCTTACGTCTGCTTATGAGATCTATTGCTAAAGAGTAATCTTCCTGACCACTAGGTGTCCTACAGTTGTATTGATCTAGGAGAAATTCCTCTGCCAAGACAAGTAACATGGCAGCTCTTCTCATTTATGCAAATGCCTAATCCATTAATTCAAAGTTATCTAAAGGGATTGTTCACCTTCCAAAAACTTTTTTCAGTTTGATTGTTTTCAGATTGTTCACCAGAAATAAAGATTTTTTTCAATTACTTTCCATTTTTTATTTTTTACCATTTTTTCAAAATCTAAATGTAATGTCCCTGTCTCTGGTGTTTTAATTTGGCAGCTCAGTAATTCAGGTGCAGATTCTAAACTTATAATTTTGCAACATTTAGTTGATACAATTAGTTGATCCATTTCTCAGCAGTATCTTTGGAATATTAGCAACTATTGTATCAATTCTAACAGCTGCCTTTAATGAAACTCAGGGATTCTGCTCAGCAGGGTCAAAGATAACAAATGTATCCACTAAATGTATCAATTTAGAAAATTTAACAGGGTTGGCGACACCCCGCAGAGCTGCTTTAGAAGGTGAAAAATTACACTTTACACTTCAATATTAGAAAAATAGTCAAACGTAGAAAATGGAAAGTATTTGGAAAAAGTCTTTATTTCTGGCGAACTATCTGCAACTAACTGAACTAAAAAAAGTGTTGGAAGATGAACAACTCCTTTTAAGGGATTGTTCACCTTTGAGATAACTTTTAGTATGATATAGAGAGTGCTATTCTGAGACAATTTGCAATTGGTTTTCATTTTTTATTATTGAAGGTTTTTGTGTTATTTAGCTTTTTATTTAGCAGCTCGTCTATTTGCATCTTAAGCAGTCTGGTAACTAGGGTCCAAATTAAACTAGCAACCATGCATTGATTTGAATAAGAGACTGAAATATTAATAGGAGAGGGCAGAAATATAAGGATAAGTAATACAAAGTAACAATAACAATGCATTTGTAGTCTTACAGAGCATTAATTTTTAAGTGATGCCCATTTCAAAGCTGCAAAGAGTCAGAAGAAAAAGGCAAATAACTATAAAACTACAAAAAAATAAATAATGAAAATCAATTGAAAAGTTGCTTAGAATTGGTTGGTCTATAACCTAATAAAAGTTACCTTAAAGGTGAACCACCCCTTTAATAATAAACTGAATATAAAACCAGTATAGAAAGAATGTCAGGGGTAGGAATGTGTTGCTTTGCAGGATTCAGCACCATGGTCAGCAAACCTCAAACTCCCTTCTGGTTACCAGAGGTACAAAGATCCTGCAGCACAAAGAGAAAAAAGAGGAATTATTCATTACCGCATTCTTATGTGAACAATTATATCAGATTGTACGTGAACAATTATATCAGAGTGTACAGTGGCGTAACTAGATGCCGGGCCCCACAGCAAATTATTTTTCAGGCCCCCAAAATATCTAGAGGTTGACCTGTTTTACCAATATTTATTTATAATTGTATATGTATTAGGTCCTCATGGGGCCCCTATACTTCCTGGGCCCCCAGCACAGGCAGGGTCTGCTTCCTCTGTAGTTATGTTTCTGCGAGTGTATATGAACAATTATTGATACTAAAATAGCAAAGTGATATAATGCAGTTTCCAACAACACCAAGATACACCTTCATGGCAGTAATGGCCTAAGTGACTCGGTCAAGGTCACAAAATACAGATAATCACCCCCCCCACACACACACACACAAACCAGCTCTTGGCTGGGGGTCATCACCAGAATCCACTGTGAAAACATGATTTTTGGTCATATTTTCACAAGGAAAGGGAATGTACCTCCCCCGCACCCATAGCTTTGAGAACTCCCCTAGAAATAAACAGTGATCAGGTTGTACTGCACATACTGGGGCTTGTTTATAAACAAATTTGCCCCATGGGCAGTATCCCATAGCAACCAGTCAGTGATTAGCTTTCTTTTCAGCCAGTTGCAGGTGGAACACTGAAAGCGATTTTGGTTTCCATGGGTTACTGCCGGGGTGCAAATTTGCCCAGTGTTTATAAATAACCCCCACTGAGGCTCCTGTCCAGTGGCCCCTATATTTGTATTAAATATTAAATCCTGTGGCCCTCCAGCTGCTGTAGCACAGTTCCCATTATTCCCTGATGCTGGACTACAGCTGCTGTCAAATATTGGATATTAAGGGGGTTATTTATCTAGGTCCGAATTTATCTCAATATCTGCTGCTACAAACTCCGATCTAACCCCCTTGGGTCTTCAATGCTTATTCATTATTACATTTTCCCGAAAATTACCTTCGCGGGAAAAGCTCAGATTTTCACGATTTTTTCGTGAATTTTCCCCAAAAACTCGAGTTTTCACCCGAAACCTCCGAAAACATCGTGAAATTGCCTGAAACCCCCGAAACAACCAAAAATCAATGGGACTGTTCCCATTGACTTTTATGCAACCTTGACAGGTTTGAGATGCCGTGTTTTTATATTGGGGCTTTTTAGCCCTCGGGGTTTAATACATTTCGAACAATTCTTGATTTTTTTTAAAAGCCTATGATAACAAAACATATCACAAATTTTTAGGATTTCATGGAATTTCGGGTATTCATACCTTAGTAAATAACCCCCTAAGAGTCATGATTCCACGGCAGCAGGAGGGCTGCAGGTCTCTGTAGACTGGAATTTCTTCTGAATGCAATTGCCTCTCCCTTCTGATGCGCTGTAATAGCGCTATGTGCATAATAACGCACGTAATAACGCCCTGCTGCCTCTATGTGTGGAACACAATAGCGCCTTGTGGAACATTAACCCTTTTAGTCCGGCGCTGCTCGTGCTGCTGTTCAGAAGGCTCCTCTCTCTGTGAAAGGTGGTCCCTCTCGTTCAATATGACATAATGCATGAAGAGATGGGAGGAGCCATGTGAAGTTTGCTGTGAGGGGGGATTTTGCAGTGTAGTAAGTCAAGGAGACAGGTCTGAGAGGGAGGATGATGATGCCTATTAAGAGTATAACAATGCAGTTATTGTGAATGGCACGAACACATCCTGTGTAGTCTCTATCCTCGTTTCACCTCTCCCCCCTATCTCCTCCTGCTTCACTTTCCCCGGCTGCTGCTGCTGCTGCACTGGCAGTGAGAGTCGGGCAGGAGAGGAGGAGAGTGGATCAGAGATGAGGTCATCCCTCTCCTTTTCCCCGGCCGCCCCTGGAGGAGAGAGGAAGGTGGGAGGGCTGAGCTGCACACACGGAGGCTGCAGGGTGAGGTTGGGAGGCGGAGCTACGCCTGGCCCCGCCCATCTTGTACTCAATCACACAGAGCAGGGAGCGCACGGGGGGCAGGGGAGGCTGAGGAGGAGGAGGAGGGACACGATAGGAACGCTGTCTCATAAAGGAGGGATTTTCTCTCTTTTTCACCCTCTCTATCCGTCCCTCGTTCCTTTTTCTTTTTTTTTTTTTAATCATCATGGCCGCTAAGTCAGACGGGATGGTGAATATGAAGAAAAGCGACGTTGCTTTTACCCCATTGCAGAACTCGGATCACTCAGGCTCCGCGCAAGGTTTGGCTACAGGGTCGCAGCCGGGATCCGCGACCGGGGACGGAGGCTGCTCGGACGGGGGCTCCCGGTGTTGCTGCAGTGGCGGTAATAGCAGGGCTCGAGTTGCAGGCGGCGGAGGAGTCGGGGGTGCGTCTTCCTCGCTGTGTCTGCGACTGGGGAGGGAGCAGCAGAGATACTCGCTATGGGATTTCTTATGGATTCTGGCCGCTGTGACCGTCTACTTTGCAGACGTGGGGAGCGACATTTGGCTGTCAGTCGACTATTACCTGCGGGGCCAGCGCTGGTGGTTCGGCTTGACCTTGTTCTTTGTGCTGCTGGGCTCGCTCTCTGTGCAGGTCTTCAGCTTCAGGTGGTTCGTGCACGATTTCAGCACCGAGAACAGCTCCCAGTGCAATCCTATAGAGAGCAAAGCGGCCGCCGGCTCTACTGCTGTTGCAGCCTGTGAGGGGGATGCGCGACCCTCCACTCCTCAGAGACAGGCTTCCACCGCCAGCAGCAGCAAGCCCTCCAACACTGGCACTAACACCGGCACTAACACCAACACCGGCACCAACAGGGCGAACAGCAGGGACAGGTCTTCCTCCTGCTCCTTCTGCATCTTGTTCATGCAGTCACTCATCCATATCCTGCAGCTTGGACAGATCTGGAGGTAAATGCACACATACATATACATACAGAGAGAGGGAGAGGGTGGGCTTGTGTATTACCTGACATTGCTTGCCCATTAATGAGCTCTCAAGCCCTCCTAGTAAAGAGGCACACGTGACTTCAAGAAATGGTGGCCTTCACACAATACTAGCCTTACACACTCATAGGCATGTCCAAGTCAAATCTGAGGACCTCCAAGCCTTGGCTGAACTACATTTCCCAGAATCCAACAGCCACATATTCCCTTGGGTTTTTGGAAGTCTAGTTCGTTTAGCGATGAAGAGCCTTGGGCTGGGCATGCCTCCATATTTACACATACACACACAATCACAACTGGTACACACCCATGAGTGCAAAGGCAGGCATTGTGTGAATGGACTATCTCTTCATGTGCCAATACACATACACTGGATCCTCTGGGTATCCATTTAGATAAACTCTCTTTTTGTGTATTTGCTGTCTCGCTGTGTTATAGATGCTTGATAGTAAGATGCCTGGCTCATATACAGCAAATGTAAAATCAGCTTTTTGCTATGAAACGACAAGGTTTTTCACGAGTTTCCAAGTGATTGGTTGCTTTTTGTATATTTGTTCAGTGCCTGGTCTTCTTGTACCTAACAGTCCATGCATGGTTTCATTGTTATCTGACACTATCAATGCATATGGTAATCTGTTTGTATAGCATCTCGCTTGCGTTGTTCCCAGCATTTTGGTTAAGGAATCATGTTGAATTGGCAGGCCTCTGTCAGCTGTAAACCCTGAATTCCTATTGCTGGGAGAATTAGTTGCAATTTGACAGATCTGTTATTGGGAGGTGTGTAAGCAGCAGCAAACACAATGGACACACCTATCAGTTACAGGCAAAGGGAATGTTTCAATGCTCCACTTTGTCCCATGCATTTCCCTATTTTTTTCTGGAAAGGACCTGCTGTTGTAGGATGTGTTTATGAAAGCATCAATGTGTCAGTAACACCATATGTAAGTCTGTCTAATATGCAGCTGTTGTTGAAATAAAACTTCTAAGAGGGGCTGCTGGGAGCTGTCGTTTAATAACCCGTAGAGCACTACATGTTCGATCGTACACAGTGACCCCACAGAGGGACACAATGAATGGTAGCCCATGTGGATCAAAATGCAGTTTACTAATAGAACTTCAAAGACTATTTAATATTCATTTCTAAATATTCAGTTTAAACATATGGCTTATGATATGCTATAGGGACAACTGTGAGCTCTTGAAGTCCGCTGTATCCCATTAGTCAGGAAAAAGATATGTTTTTACTCTTTCCAAGAATGCAGCTTTCTAAGGGCAAGCAGGCAGGCTTCAGCTGGCATTAGCTTTAATATTGTAAAAAAATAGAAGAATCCCTGCTGTGTCTGCTTAGCGTCAAGTAATCTTTGGAAAGAGTGAATGAATCAAGTCGCCAGGCTCACGCGCTAAGGAAGTCCTCAGGTATTTGAGTTATGTAAATCATGAATTGTTTATAGCCTATTGCTTTCCAGGGGTTGTGCAAGTCATTTTGATTATCCCAGGATGCAATAACATGTTCATTTGTACTTGATGTTTATATAGAGGCTTCTTGTGCTCTCGGCTTCCTACAGTTTAAATAAAATAACGAGCATTGAATTACTGATTATCGTCCAAATAAAATGCAAATGTAATATAGTGGTTTATATCATACAGCTATTTCTGATATATTTATACTTGAAAGGTTTTGGCACCCAGGGTATTTGTTTCTCTATCCATTTTAAATGCTTACACATTTATTACACTTCATCTATACCCCCTTCATCTTACTCAACACTTCTATATTGAATAACCCTGGGAATAAACAAAGACAGGAAGCAAGGAAGGAATACTCAGGCAATAAGGTAGGGAGGATCCCCCACCCCCCAAGGAGCTTACAGTCTATAGCAGTAATCCCCAACCAGTAGCTCGTGAGCAACATGTTGCTCTCCAACCCTTTGGATGTTGCTCTCAGTGTCCTCAAAGCAAGGGCTCATTTTTGAATTCCAGGCTTGGAAGCAAATTTGAATTGCATAAAAAGAAAGTATAGTGCCAAGTAGAGCCTCTTGTAGGCTGCCAGTCCAAACAGGGGCTACCAAATAGCCAATCACAGCCCGTATTTGGCACACCAAGGGACTTTTTCATGCTTGTGTTGCTCCCCAACTCTTTTTACAGTTGAATGTGGCTCACAGATAAAAAAGGTTGGGGACCCCTGGTCTATAGGGAATGTGGAAATGTAACACATCAATTGTAGGTAAACTGCAAGAAAGGGAAGGGAAACAGCTGGTTTGGGCCAGTTGAAACACTGATCTTATAGAGAATTATTTGTTTGAATTCACTTCACTGATACATTATTAAAAGCTCATAGTCAACCATGGAGGATACCACTGTATCAAGATAAGGTGTAGAAACCCATAACAGCCAGACAGATGTTTGCCTTCAAGCAGTAAATGCTACCTGCTGATTGGTTACCATGGGTTACAAGAGGTGTAGCAAAGGTGTCATGTTTTATCATATAGCCCCTTTAGTATTGATTGAGCTGTTGTTCAGATTTTACAGATTTTTTATTTCACTAGGATATGGGTACACAGAGATGGGACACTTGTGAACACATTGCACTTATTAGGGATGCATCGAATCCACTATTTTGGATTTGGCCGAACCCCCGAATCCTTCTTAAAGATTCGGCCGAATACCGAACCAAATCGGAAACCCTAATTTGCATTTGCTAATTAGGGATGGGAAGGTAAAAACATTTTTACTTCCTTGTTTTGTGACAAAAAGTCACGCGATTTCCCTCCCCGCCCCTAATTGCATATGCATATGCAAATTAGGATTTGGTTTGGCTGAGCAGAAGGATTCGGCCGAATCCTACTGAAAAAGGCCAAATCCTGGCCGAATCCTGAACCAAATCCTGGATTCGGTGCATTCCTAGCACTTATTTTATTAAACATTACAAACACTAATTAATATTTCATGTTGGTCACTAATAATAATGCGTCCATAGGGGCTGCACACAACCATTTAGTCTATGGGGTCTCAGGTAAGGGTACATATTATGGACTCTCTGATAGATGTAAGTTGCTGGGCTTCATTCATTAGAAGCTGATTGCATCTTAATTAATTGCAATCAATGCAGCTCATCTGGTGCCCCTAATTTTTTACACTATGGTAAATTGCAAATTGACAGTAGATGAAAGCCACATATCAAAATTTGGCATTTTCTAGATAACGAATCCTATACCTGTATTAAGAATTTCCTCTAGGGCAGGAATGTTAAAACCATGCAGCTGTTACGTACTGTAACTCTGGCATGTCAAACTCTGGCTCTGTACCTATAAATAAACTCCAGCTTTCATCACCCCCAATAGCTGAAGGTGTGAAATGTTTAATTCATAAATATTTATAGGTCATCAGGTTGTAGATCCTTGAACTAGCACATAATAATGGCTACTTGCTTGAATTACACAAATATGTGCTTTTTCATGTCAGCGTTTATGTATTTGTTGCTGTACTTTATTTAGTTGACTTATGTTTCCATTCTATTTCCCAATCTTAATTTTGAGTAGTGATCATCACTCTGATACTGTACAGCATGTACAGCTTGTTATTGTTAATATATTGCTTATCAATGTATGGAAAGTGAAAATGAATAATTTATAATATGCGTGTAGCATTGCAATTAAATGAGGATGGCAAGCAAACGGAAATATTTATTGAATTTGCTTGTACTATGCAGGTTAATATGTATTCATTATCATGAACGCATTTGTGGAATCTGTTAGTTGTACAGAAATAATAAGCTAAGCTTATTTGCAACAGTAAAGAGATATCATAAAGTATAATCATCAAAATAAAATATAAATATTACATTTTCGTAGTGGACTCCATCGAGAATGAAGTTTTGGAAATGTTTAGTTAAATTCCTGTTACCATATGGATGCTGAAGGAATGAAACAAATGTATATGTGATGGTGTGTTGGCAGGTAGAGGATACACATACAATAAGGGGGTTATTTACTAAAACTCGGATTGTTCTGGTCCGGCTTTTTGGGGCAAAAACTCAAATTTTTCATGGAAAAAGAAAACTCGAATTTTTCAAGATTTAATATACCCTGATGCTGCAAAAAGCCCAAATCAGAAAATCTGCCATCTCAGTCAATGGGAGATGTCTCGATCACAATTTGAATATATAGTGGTCTGTGCTGGGTTAAACCTTATAATCTGCAAAATTAGAGATTTTCTGGCAAAAACACAAAAAAATCTATCGATTCGGGAGAGAAGTCTGAAAAAGTCATAACATTTGGGGCTTCGCTCGATTTTATCGAGTTTTTCCTGGTCTGATTTATTTAAGTTATTTTAATGATAAATAAGGCAAAATTGTAGATGGGAGTTTGGAAATTTTTTTTTATTGAAACAATGAGATAACATTGGATTTTAGTAAATAATCCCCAAAGTGTTACAGCTACAATATATGAGCTGCTCCCAAAATTAATATGTATTTTGCCTTCACAGGTTAAGTAAAATAATGTGGGATGTTCAGACAGAATCAATGAAAGTGGGGCGGGGTGTTAGCAGGGGAGTTTCGGTAAGTAACGCCGCCTGAGGTGGCGTTCGCAATGCCGTCCGCCCCCCTGCTGCCCGCCACGCTTACCTTTATAGCCGACGGGGGGAGTCTCGTGCCGGCCGCATTGATAGCGCAGAGAGTGAAATTGCGCTCTCTGCACTAGAAAAGCCGAAATTCCGTTTTAAAAACCAGAAATTCGGCTCTTTAAGTTACCAGGAGCGACTTTTTGCCGCCCCTGGTAACGCCTGCGGAGCTGCTGCCTGAGGCAAGGTGCTAGTGTTAGTACAGACATACAGAAATACTGGTATGGGTGGATGATTAAGGTTAGTGGCAGATATATTGAGCAACAAGTAATGAATCAGACATTCATTATTTTGGTTTTGAAATAGATTTTTTTTCAGCTGCATTTGTATTGCAATAAAAGAAGGAGTCGATTTATCAAGTGTCTGTAAATGTTACCAGGCAGTAATGATAGTCACTGCTATGATTAAAATTATTAAATAATCCACTTTAATGTTCAACATTATTGCAGCTGGGTTAGGGCAGGAAAGCGTCCCACACACAGGGCCGGATTTACATACCGGACGCCCCTAGGCCTGCTGTTGTTCGTGGCCCCCATCCCCTCGATTTTATTTGCTCAAATTTTCATCATTTGGACCGGAGCAATGGGGATTGGTGCACAGGATATTTAAAAAACAATCGTATCACCTGCTCATACCCAGTGTTTTTGAACAAATGTGGGTGTGGTTGGGCAGCATGACGCCCCTTATAATTCTGCCATCCGAGGCCCAGGCTTTGGTGGCCTTTCCACAAATCCAGGCCTGCCCACAAAGGTGGATGCAGGGCTGAATTCCATGTGTAAGAGCCCAGATTGGAATGTGTTAGCACTGAGCACTGCTGCTGAGCGACGCTAAACATGGACAAAGTAGTTGAAAAAATTCTGACAAACTCAAACCCTTTTTCAGCTTTCATAAATATGTCAGTTCATATCTTCTTGTTTCTGTTATTTTTTTACAATCAAACTAACACTGTGAACTTGGTGTACCAGAACAGAATTTAGGGTTCCTACCAATATTCAGAAAGGAGCAATTATATAATAGTGCGTCTGACAAGCAAGCAATCTGTCATTTCTTGCTACTACTCCTTCCTTCTTTTGCATTTTTCCACCCCCTTAAGGCTGCTGCCCTAAGCATGGGTCCCCAGATGCCTATAAAGAACAATGGCCCTGCTTAAAGGAACAGTAACATTCAAAAAAATAAATTTTTTAAATAATGCAAATATAATGCAATGTTGCCCTGCACTGGTAAAACTGGTGTGTTTACTTTATATACACTACTATTGTTTATATAAATACGCTGCTGTGTAGCAATGAGGGCAGCCATTCAAAGGAGAAGAGGCTCAGATGACACAGCAGTTAGCAGATGAGTTCTGTAGAACATAATGGTGTTATCTGTTATCCACTATTTAACCTGTGCCATATAGCCTTTTTTTCAATTGCCATTGCTACACAGCAGCTTGTTTATATGAACTATAGTAGTGTTTCTGAAGCAAACACATCAGTTTTACCAGTGCGGGACAGCACAACATGATATTTTCATTACTTTAAAACACTTTAATTTTTTGGTGTTACTGTTCCTTTAAGTGCCGGCCATTCTGGTGTGTGTCAGACATAAGAACTCTGATGAGGAGCAAGCCAGTTTTATGTAACAGCAGGTGGTGAATGGAATATTGGTCTGGGAACAAGCTATCAAGAGGTTTTATGAATGGCTACTTAGGAGCTAAATCAACAGCAATAAGGCACTTGTGTAACCACTTAAATTAAGGACCCTTTGCTGATCAGAGTTTCAGATCGTCTCTGCAGTCAGTTGCAGTTAGAAAGTCGTGCGTGTGTGACTCTCATCATACACTGTTTGTTTGCAAAAGCTTTGTTTGACTATGTGTGATTTATAGACATGTCCAGTAATCAAAACAGCAGTGGCCCAGTACTCCTGTTATAATATAGATCTTCTTTCTAGTCTTGCTGTAACCAGCGGAGCTCCCAAGGGAAGACAAAGACATCCTATTGTTTGCATTAGTCTTGTAAGATTAGACATCTAGTTGAGTCACAGCCATGGAGAATAAATACGAATAGTAATGAAAGCAAATAATTCCAAGACACAGCAATAAAAAATGAATACACCAAATACTGGAACCAACATATAACAGAAAACGGCACTGCATTATTTAGATGGAACGTTCTGCTTGCAGTTGTACCTCAGGCTGTGGTTCAGAATGTTTCTTCCCAAAATAGCCTGAGTACAAAAGTATGCATGCCACATGGCATTTTTAAGCTTGAATATAGTTCAGAGCAACAACAAATGTACGATTTGTGTGTTTAGGAGAGTATAGTAGAGACTGATACCGATACTGGGGAAATATTAATAGGAACTACTTCTCATAGACAGGAATACTTTATTCAGTGTATTCGGTGGTGCTTAGAACAGTCTAGTGGGTAGGTCAGTGCCATGATGGACCCTCCAAATGCTCCCTTGCTTTTGCCTCATTTATTGTAAATGAGTTTCATTATGTCATTTTTGGTTCTGTCTTGTCTTCATTGCGAGTGACTGAGCAGTTGTGAAACGTGCACTCTGTACTGTTTGGGTTCTACTGCTTTATTAACAGGATCTCACCACCACTAAACTCTTAAGCTGGCCACAGACGCAAAGATCCGATCATACGAATCATCGTGCAATCTGACTTCCCCATCTCCCGACCTGCCACTAACCATTCGTATCAAATAAAGTACAAAAGAACAGATCAGCCGATGTTCTGCCCCTGACAGCAATCGTACGAAATTTGTGTCCGACAAAAGCTAGTGACAGTCTCCCTCTGAAAATCGTACAATCGGCAATACATGCAGAGATATTACCCGCAGCCGACAGAAATCTTTTAACCTCTCCGATCGACTGAACAAACGATCTCTGCCGGACGAAAAATGACGGGACTCTCCACACACGGTCCGAAAATCCTCGATTCGTAAGGTCAGATCTTTGCGTCTATGGCCAGCTTTACTCCACACCGAAAGTAGAATTGTATTTTAACCAAAAAAGTACAAATCTTTACAGCACTGTTGATTTATAGATTTTATATTTATTTTACTTTTTTTGGAGACATTTGTTTGGCACCCTTCCAGCACACGGCTACCTGCAGTCTAGAAGAGATAGTGGCTGCCACAGAGGAGACAGGGAAGACAAATACCTGGTTTAATAATGACTTTTTTTATTTGTATTGGTTTAAAAGAAAATATAATAACAAGGAGAGACATTGGCAGCTTTTTACATGAAATTATGTCAAATGCATTATATTACTTCACCAATGAACAATTCTGAAAAAGAAAGCAAACTGTTCATTTGATAGACAGTCATACCAATAGACTACTCATTATGGTCGAAATCAGCTATTGGAGGGGTGGAGGGTAGAGGGGGAGAAAAAAAAGGGGAGGTTCAGGTTCATTCTTGTTTATACAGGAGGGATCATTGTAAAGTATGTTCTACATAAGGTACCTCTTTCCTAACATTTCCCAGAACAGAACAAAAAGTCCACCAGATATGTATCAAAGACCCTGGTTCCTCAAATCCTCTGAGGGAGATTGAGAGGTCTGGGTTGCCACTGAGTTTGCTTATACAAGAAGGGGTGTAGTACCAGTGGTATATCTTTTTGTAAGCTCTTCACTATAGACTGTACATATGGATGTTTTACTGGCTGTGGTCCAGGTGAATAATGATAGTGTGCTTAAAGGGATACTGTCATGGGAAAAAAAAAATTGTTTCAAAATGAATCAGTTAATAGTGCTGCTCCAGCAGAATTCTGCACTGAAATCCATTTCTCAAAAGAGCAAACAGATTTATTTATATTCAATTTTGAAATCTGACATGGGGCTAGACATATTGTCAATTTCCCAGCTGCCCCAAGTCATGTGACTTGTGCTCTGATAAACTTCAATCACTCTTTACTGCTGTACTGCAATTTGGAGTACTATCACCCCCCTCCCTCTTCCCCCCCCCAGCAGCCAAACAAAAGAACAATGGGAAGGTAACCAGATAGCAGCTCCCTAACACAAGATAACAGCTGCCTGGTAGATCTAAGAACAACACTCAATAGTAAAAACCCATGTCCCACTGAGACACATTCAGTTACATTGAGAAGGAAAAACAGCAGCCTGCCAGAAAGCATTTCTCTCCTAAAGTGCAGGCACAAGTCACATGACCAGGGGCAGCTGGGAAATTGACAAAATGTCTAGCCCCATGTCAGATTTCAAAATTAAATATAAAAAAATCTGTTTGCTCTTTTGAGAAATGTATTTCAGTGCAGAATTCTGCTGGAGTAGCACTATTAACTGATGTGTTTTGAAAAAAACATGTTTTCCGATGACAGGATCCCTTAAAGTGAATACCAGCATTACTGATGTGCCTCAATGGCTGCTTCCACTTCCATAGTTATTCAAATGAGAACAACAAAACAGCAATAAAGATATTTTTTCTAGCCAAAATGGTTTAGTCCTCTGAAATGTACACCTGCCACCTACCCCCACAAGTCCCAGCCTTGTAGCAATCACACTCTCGCATGTAAAGCAAGCTTAATGTTGTGTGTATGGAGCAAATTCTTACACCAGTGTACTGATGTTTGTGTCGCATTCATTTTGTAGCCAGTAATAGGGATTGGTCTAGCCAGCCCAGGCTCCCAGCCCCCTACTCCATCTCTCATTATTACATGGAGCTCCCAGCTCCACCTCCTGTTCATAATCACTGCATTGGACTCATTCCATTCCTGTGTCTGTAGATAATGTGCTTGGTGGGCTCTGGCATACAATAAAACTGAAAACAAGTTATCATCGCTTGTTAGGTGCAGTGCACAAATACAGCTCATATTTTGTGTGATATGGTACATCCATATTAGTATTATATAAATACCATCTCAAGCAAAACTGCATGGGAAATTTTGCTTCAGGCTCACACACGCCTGAATAACTTCCTTGACAGCTCTGCTCTGAGTCTTTGTACTAAGAGCATGTGCCTTCCCTGACCTACCCTAAAAGTAGCCCTGTGTAATTGAGACATTATCCAAGTTCTGATTTTATTCTCGTTGTCACACACACAGAGAGAGAGAGAGAGAGAGAGAGAGAGAGAGAGAGAGAGAGAGAGACATTTTTGAGGACCTCTGCCCAAAAGCATTCAGTTCTCTTCTAGGTCACTAGCCAGGAATATTGGAGGTTAAGGGTCTTTTCAGAATAATTTTGGGTTGTAGTGGTTCTTAAACAGGAACAACCAATTTATTGCTGAATAGAAGTATTCGAAAAAATACACTCTTAGTAAAGATCACAGGCTTGTCACATAACAGTGCACTAATGCACTCATCCGTATGGTAGCTTTAATACCTAGACAACACCAGCATACCAGTATCTCCAGTGTCGGACTGGGATGCCATGGGCCCACCAGAAAACCTTAGGCTGAGGGCTCACTTTCAAAACTATTATACCTCCTCTCCTCACTCAACCTCTTTATTCTCCTTGTTTCTTTTCTCTACATACTATACTCTATTCTTCCATTATTACGTTCCCATAAAGAAACAGGGAATGACCATGAAATAGGCCAAATGGTCAGAAGCAAGAGGCCCACTGACACCTGGGCCCACCTGGTTTTCCTGGTATCCCTGTGGGCCAGTCCGACACTGAGTATCTCTGGGTTACCTCTCAGGGATTTCTTACTCTGCAGTTCCCTACTGAGTTTCTACAGTCCAGGGTGTGTCGATTGGAGAACTATCCCACACTACTTTCTCCTTGATGGAGAATAGAGACACTCTCATCATCTACCCTGGCTGCTTTTGCTTTGTGCTGTGACATGAAATATCATATTGATAACTAGAAGCCCTCAATCTTGTGTTGCCCATACCTAACTTTCACTAAGGTGTTCTCTGTACATAGGTTTCAAGCTTCTTCTTCACTGATTCCTTTTGCCTCTGGATCGACAGCAGCATCCATCCCTTCCTGTAGAGAAGGCCACTGATAGAGGGATCCTTTCTATTTCAAAAACTTGGAATTAACCATAATATTCATTGCCAATAGGGATACATCTTTGCCACAGGGCACAGGTGACTCTCCAAAAGATTTCCAGCAGTAGTAGATTGAGGAACACTTTACATCCCTTAAACAATCTTCAAACTATTCAATTATTCAGAGCAATAAGGGCTGAAATTTCAATGGGGCGGATTTACTAAGCGACAACTTTTTCTCAGGCGTCTGTTTTGCACCGATCGCAACACTTTGCCAGGTGCAAATTCACTCAGACTATGCCAATTCACTAGTATGTAGAGTTTTGTCCTGGATGCCGAACGCTGGCGACTTTTTGCTAGCGGTACTTCGGCAGTGCGAGCATTGCATAGCAAAAATGCTCTAGCGTTCATTTGTTCCTATCGAAAATTCGATAGTGATCTAGCGCTTAGGTCAATTTGCATACGGCGGGAAATTTAATGGGCATCTTTATATTAAAGGACAAGGAAAGTCTAAAATAGAATAAGGCTAGAAATGCTGTATTTTGTATACTAAACATTAGCATGAACTTACTGCACCAATGCTTTCAAAGTTGGCCACTGGGGGCTGTCATCTTGTAACTTTGTTAAACATCTTGCCCTGACCCTGACCCTGCACATGCTCAGTGTGGTCTGGGCTGCTTAGGGATCGTCATAAACAAAGCTGCTTGAATTCTGCATGGCTGGTAAGTAAGGCGGGAGCTCCCCCTGCTGTTCATAAGTATGATTGTTTCCCTGCTCAGCAGTTAGGGACTGTCTGACAATTCCTATCCACAGCAGTAAATGAAGGGAGAATTTCACTGCATACAGTCAGGTTTCTTATAAAAACTGTACACATTTTTTAATTAAAGTATATTGGAGAAAGGTTTATTTTTCATTAAAGAATGTAAAAATGGGATTTTATTGTTTTGCCTTTCCTTGTCCTTTAAATGTTGGTGCAAATACTTACAACTGCCACATTTCCAGGGAACCTTAATAAAGACAATAGAGTTATTAAAATGCTCTACACATGAGTCCACTGTAAAATGAATGTTCCATATGTAATAAAATGTGTGGAGAAAACCGCTTACCTAAAAAAAGTAAGTTAGGACTTTTGCAGCCAATCCCGCTTCAAAAAAGGAAAAGTCGCCAGCATTTTTTGAACTTTAATGCATTTTCAGCTCACAGGATATGATGTAAATAACAGAAGATTGAGGAAGATCCAGCTGCTTTATAGCACTTTGCCTGGTCTGAGGTGGCGAAGACAACTCTGGCAAAAGAGCTAACGTTAGCCACTTTACTCTTTTGTAAATCTACCCCAATGTTTTCCAGTGACATATTGGTGGACAACCTTCAAGCCTTCAGATGTTGCTGTCCATTAGCATCAACAGTTTCTTTCAGTTTTTTTGTTGTTCAATAACATATGGAAAGCCACTGGTAAAAGTGCCAGACATAGGGTAGCATGAGCTGAATGACTGAAATGATGCAGGTTGGGTCCCTGATTTATTTTGTTTGGTGTGTCATGCTTTCTATATGGTTTTATCCCCTCCCCCCCAATCCATCCCTGCCATGATGCTCTAGTTCAAAACTCTTTTATAGGCAACTATTGTATTAAATTGTACATACTTCTACAGCTTGTGCTTTTATCTTGGTAAGAAGGGGTTAGGATGTGGAGATGTGAATTATTAAAAAGACTATTGAGGTCACTTACACTTTGATCTTACAATGCACTTCAGATACTGTGGCAGGAAGCATCATACTGTACAATATGGACAAATAAAGCAGCAAGAAATGAACGTACTGTACCTGCAAAGAACCGTACTGACTGTATTTCCCAAATATGACATTATTCAGTGCACAGATCATTACTTGGTGCTGTTCAGCAAGACAATTTTCATGAAAAGCTAGGATACAATATCTGTCATAAGGGGTGGGTGAATAAAATGTTTTTCATTACCCAGTTAACCTTGAGAACCACAAAGGAAAGAGGAATTGATATAAAATAAAGTGGCAAATATCAATAAAAAATTGTCTGCTCCTGTTGTCAGCTAGAACCCTTTATTAGACAGAGTATGATTATTTAAATTATAATCAGAACAAGCAAATACATTTTTTTTTATGGTAGAGCACATTATTCAGAACTTTGCTTTGCTAATAAACATTGATAAGTATGGGATCCATTATCCAGAAAGATCCAAATTATAGGAAGGCCATCTGCCATAGCCTCCATCTTTAAGAAATAAATAAAAATATTTACAATTATTTACTTTTCCTCTGTAATAATAAAACAGTAGCTTGTATTTGATGCCAACTAAGATATAATTGATCCTTTTTGGAGGTTAAACAACCCTAGTGTGTTTATTTAATGTTTAAATGATTTTTAAGGAGATTTAAAGGGATACTGTCATGGGAAAACATGTGAAAACATAATAGTGCTGCCCAGCAGTCTTCTGCACTGAAATCTGTTTTTAAAAGGACAAATTTAGTTATATTTAATTTTGAAATCTGACATGGGGATATACATATTATCAATTTCCCAGGTGCCTCCAGTCATGACTTATGCTCTGATAAACTTCAGTCACTCTTTACTGCTGCACTGCAAGTTGGAGTGATATCACCCTCCTCCCATCACCCCCCAGCAGCCCATCAGTAATTAAGATATAAAAAGTACACCATAAAACAGATCCCCTTAATTATAACCCAACACAAATAGTGTTACACACTCATCATTAATATTGTTGGTATGTAAACCTGAAAAATAATCTTCCTGTCAAAATCTGTAATCCAACATTTTTCTGAAAAAAGTAAAGAAAACTAGTGGGTTATTCACTGATAGCAGCCTTTTTTCCTGTGTTACCCGTAGCAAGATTGTACCTAACCAATCTTTACGGCAGTGTCACATTTAATACAGTATAACAGTCAGAGGATCATGCAAACGAACTGCATAGCCCACTCCAATTCCCTTTCCTCTGCTCATTTTATCTTTCTCCAGTGTCCTTTTATAAAGCAATCCTTGCAAGCGTTTGAGAGGCAGCAACGTTGCTTCTGACCTTTGCAATGCAGAATTGAAGAATCTTTTTCTTTTTGAACAGGTGAATTAATTTGTAGCTAGAAGAGACATTTTTCAAATATGGCATTTCAGCACAGGCTATCCATAACGCAGACAACTTGAGCTCGGAATGGTGTAAAGACTGTAGTTCAACACACAAAGATAGCAAGCTATTAGCTTTCCTGGCCAACATACATCCAAATCTTGTAGATTTGTAAAAAGTAATCAAGTAAAATAAATGTTTCTTTAAAAAAACATGGGCTCCTTTGCATACATGTGTGTGTGTGTATATACTGTAGATATAGATGATGATTCATTATCTGTAAACCCATTATATATATATATATATATATATATATATATATATATATATATATATATATACTGTATATATACATATATAGTCCATAGATTTTCAGCACTCAAGATTAAAAACTCCACATTGCCTGGGTGTACGCCACAACCATTCACTCGATATTCTGATGAAGAAGCTACACTCTCAGGTCTTACAAAAAAAATCCTGTATTTTCGTAAGACCTGAGAGTGCAGCTTCTTCATCAGAATATCATATATATATATATATATATATATATATATATATATATATATATATATATATATATATATATATATATATATATATATATATATATATATATATATATATATATACATATATATATATATATATACATATATAATCCGAATGAGCAGGGAACACACAACCATAAGTATAATCCAAGTGTTGGGTGCCAGTGTTTAAACTTTTACAAATATCGATTCCGTATTGGAATCTTCGTCAGGGTGAGAATGGAATCGAAACGTTGGTCCACTAATAAACCTTTGAATGACTAGATGTCCTGTGTGTCCTGATTGATTATGGAGTGCTGCCATCGATGGCGATATATATATATATATATATATACACATATATATATATATAAAGTTGGGTCATGGGTAATTTAAATGGGTACCTATCAGTATTCATACAGAAACATACATACTGTACATTTTGACAGGGCCACAGTAAGGCTGCCTGACTTTTTAGGAAATCTAATTGATTTGTTGTCATTAAAAAAATGAAAAAATGTAGGTGGGGCAGTACTTGGCTTTGTAATAAAAGGGCAAGATGGCAGCAAAATTGCAACAGTCCTCTTTGCCCTCTTACAAACCACTCAAAGGTTAATGCTAGCTACCAGTTAAATCTCAAGGTAATTAAAAGTCAATTATTGCCATTATCAGTAATGAGACCTACACTGCCATTTTGTCATTGATTTCTGCAAATTGTAGAGAAGGTCAAAATGCCTTTGTGCTACAATACCTAAGAATATAGACTCTCTCGTTACTCATTACATGTTCCCTTCTCACCTGCACTGCTTTAAAAAGCTTCTTAGTGAAATCTTTGTACCATACTTACCATATTTATAGCCATTTCTTCTCTGGTCCTCCTTAATTATCTTATTCTCAAAAAGCTTCTATGTTAGTAATGCATTCTTGCAAGCTCTCTGTAATATGAATGGCAAAACAGCTTATTTTATATACAACCTGCTCCTTGTGTTTTCCTTTTGCTGATACACGTTACTGACATTGGCTAATCGCTAATCTAATAAGGCTCATACATATACAGTACATCAATTTGAATGGAGATGTGGCAGTTCATTGTTGTCTTCCCTGCATTTGGGTTGGAATAGCATCACTTTGGGTACATGGCATTAATAAGATACTGTAGGTCCAGATTGATGGTAATTCCAGAGTTGCGTTACGCCAATGTGTGCACTTGCACCTAATTCTTTAGAACAAGCTCAAGGACTAGATTCAATGTGAGTTCAATGTGTGATCAGTTTTGCAGCCATCTTAACGATTTGCACCTGTGAATGCGGTTTTAAACGAGCCTTAATAAATGGTATAGCTCCTAGATAGAGCTGGAGGGGAAATGTTTACAAATGCTTTTTTATTCCTTGTAAAACCCAGCCATGAAATCTGAAAGAAAATGAAAATTGCACAAGCAGCGAAGGAAATACAAACGTGTCTCATTAATTCCACCATCTGAAAAGAAGGAGAAACAGAGACAGCTTCTCTCATATGGAGGCAGATGTTCTTCGCATTTTAATCCAGTTTCAGTGGTCTGAGCCAAGAAAGCAGACCAGGCACCTTTACCTTTTTTCATAACCAGGGCATTATATACTACCTCCTACCCTAGCACTGCTATTAAGAACTGAGCTGAATATATACATTTCATTCCAGGCTGAGGAGTGTTCATGTGATTGCATTTAACATCTGCAGGTACAGAGCCTTTTGTGTCCCAGTACATTCAGACTTGGTTTGAGTAGCCTTTTTCTATTCATACTTTATGGAGCATGGGTATGATAAGTGGCATTAGAATTGTCCTTTTGTATCCATTTCTATATAAACACACAAATTAGGGAACATTATGTATAAGTATCAGAATAATAATAATGTATACGCTATCAGAATGAGATAGATCTGTTTACTCTGAGAGAGCAGCATGCTACCCCATTGGTGTGACTGAAGAAGTCAGACCTACTATGAATGGAAACCATGTGTGTGTGTCCTATTTTTTAATGACTGATTTGCATTTAAATAGTTGCAACACTCAGGGGACCGTGTAAGCAGTGTCCTAAGTGCTTTTTGGACCACCCTGTTTCAGCAACAATGAGAGCAGTCATTTGAATTTAAAATGTCCTCTTCTTTTTTCATAATGACAAATGGTGGATTCTGTTGGCCATCTAATTGTCTTCAGAAAAGCATTAGCGTCATGTCAATAGGTGGGGGTTTCTCTGGCCTGTCAGGCATTCGTCTGCTACCTGATAACCAGCTTTCTACTTCCTATTGTGTATTAATCATTTCTAGTCATTCCCTTTGGCTGTTGGTTAAAGGAGAAGAAAAGATGGAATCACAGATGGGTTGCAAGCTGTTAGGCACCCCCTAGGTATTCAAGTTGCCTACCTACCTACTTTTCCTGTGAGCACCATGATACCATTTAGTTGTGACATCCCCTTATTGAAGCTGGGTGCATGTGCATTACAGAAATCAGTGACAAATATCTGTACTGCACATCTGCTAGGCCAGGACCGACACAGGGAATGGAACACGGTACAAAATAGCGATACAGCCCTTTCAGGAAAATGCTTTACAGGCTTCCTCTTTTTGTGGAAGAGAGACACTGATCTGACGGAGGTGGTAAACAACTGAAATCACTGAGGGTTTGCTAACAAATTGTTACCCACAGTGATTCTACCTTTCATTTTGGCTTAACAGGGTTTGAGACAAATTCACTAAAGGGCTAATTTTCGCCAGTGAAAGCTCCGCCACACTTTGCACCACTTCGCCAGGCATAAATTCGTTACCACTACACTGATTCACTAAAGTTGCTTCTCTGTAGCCGAATGCTGGTGAAGTGTCGCTATTGTTAATTCGTCAGCGCGAGAATTTCATAGTGAACTTTTGCTAGCATTCGTTTCTGCTTAGCGCAACTTTGTTAGTACACTTATGCTTAGGTCAGTTTGAATAGGGCACGTACATATACAGTAGGTCATATAGACGTCTTTATTAGAGATGTTGGTGCAAATGCTTGAAGTGGCCACTTATTATTACAAATGTCCAAGGAAGCATAATAAAGGCAAAAGGGATCCTCTAATGCCCTAGACATGAGCCCACCCTAAAACAAATGTGGCATGCCCCTCAAATGGTTGGGAAAATGTCAACACAAAAAATGTAAAAAAAATGTTAACACAAAAAGACTTTTGAAGGCAATACCACTTTAAAATAGGAAAAAAACACAGCATTTTTTAGAACTTTTATGACTTTTCAGCATACAGGATATGATGTCACTGACATAAGATTGAGGAGGATGTAGCTGAATTTTATCAGTTCGCCAGGTTTAAGCTGGCGAAAGAAACTCTGGAGAAAGAGGTAACGTTCTGTAAAATTCGCTTTAGTGAATTTGAGGAGTTAAGATCATTCGACTGAGCGAAAATTCACCTGGTGATAGGGCACAAAACTGTGCTAGTGATGATCTCGTTCGCTAGCGAATTGTCCTCTACACCTATTAGTTAATTGCCAATATCCCTGCAGATGAGATTTCTGACGAATTTTCTCTAGTGACGGCCATTTCCCCCTGAAGTAAAGCTGCCCCTTTGTTTGTGCACATCTGGGGTAGTGAGGGGACAGCGACGCAACAACTTGACACTGGGCCACCCTGCATAAAATCTTCGAAGGGGCACTGCTCTCCTCGCCCCTCGACTGAATAATTTTCTTTAGGTAGTGTGACTATAGAGGAAGCTGTCCCTGGTGCAGGCCCCCCACTTTAAGGACATCATTTTTTATGTCAGTCTTGTCCTTTTTTGTTCTTTCTACAGCTTTCATTTATAAGACTAGGGTCCACCATCCATTCCATTACTAGTGTGATGCTGCTGAACCAAAGCGTGGGGTGTAAAGTGCAAAAAACATGGCAATGTACAGCCATAATTTGCACTCTGTCTTGTGATACATTAAGCCTCTAGTCTGCCGCGTTCAGTAAAGAATTAGATCAAACAAATCCATGGTCTCCCACAAAAAGCCTTTCCGCATACATTGACTGCTGATTGACTTGACTTGTGCTTTATTTATGCAATGGGTAGGGCACAACTTTTCAGTTATGGCTGACGTATAGTGTGCAAGTTGCAGCATACGCAAATTCTGCAAAAGCAATTGCATTTAAAAAAAATTTATTGTGGTAAAAAATATGTTTTAGTAAATGAGTGCAATAGTGTAAATAAGTGTAGGGTATGTTACAGGCTGATTAAGATTTATATAAAGCACAGGCTGCTGTGTCAGATTGTGCCCTACCTCGCCAACTGCCTGGGATATTAGAGAGAGCAAATACGTTCACAGACTTGGTAGGAGTCAAGGTGTTTTTAATTATGTCTGATAAGATCTGGAACACGGCACCAGAAGACTCACAGCTTTAAGCAACTGCGGAAGTGGCTTATGGGCATTTGGCTTCTGTGAATACACAGTACTCTGTCTGTGCATGACTTGCAGATAATAAAATAATCATGGCACATGGCAGGGGGTCACCTGTCCATAGGGAATATACAGAAGCTAATGTGTTTATAGGCCATGACATGATATATTTCATTTGGAGGCATAATCTTAGCTCTGAGAATCATTAAAGAAGAATTTTCTTCTTTGTCAAATTATATTATTCATTAATTTTTATATAGGTCACTGAACTCCGAGATGACTTCTAGTTTCCTCATATTTTGCAATACTAATAAATCTTGAACAATTTGAGGTTTTATTCCACGCAAAATTCAAGTTTTTGCCCCAAAAAGCCTGACCTGAAAAAAAATTGAGGTTTAGTAATTAAACCCCTTAAATATTGCTGTGCTCTGCCCTTTTTTAATTTTTTTAGGGGAATTGGTGTGAAATGCGCATTGTGCACAAATATTCTGGAATGGCTTTTAAATTTTTTTCAACTTCTAAAGTTGTGGCGTAACTTGAATGCAGAGTGTGCACATAAATCTTTGCAATTTGCAATTATATCTTCCATATTTAAAAAGGACAATCACAGCCCAGATAAAAATTCACAGTTCAAATCTTGTCCATCTAAGCCAGAATGTTTTTCTTAACATCAAAAGTTGGAGTAACACAATTTTGCAAGTTTAACTCCATGTTTTTGTATTTGACTTTGACCTAAATACCAGCAAAAATCTTTCATGCTCATAAAGGCACTAGTGTGCTGCACACTGGGCTAATTCGAAACCCTGGAGCCGTCTATCAGGAGGTGCTGGTAGTTCCAGTTTTAGGGCTTTAGCACACGGGCAGATTCGAGGAGATTTAGTCGCCTGGCGACTAATCGCCTCTTCTTCGGGGCGGCGATCTTCCCAAACTGCCTTCCCCCTGCCTTCCGCCTGCTAAAATGAAAAATCGCCTCCGGCAATGCACTCGCGGCCCTTCGATTTTCGAAGTCACATGTAGTTTCCTCGTGAAATTGTCGCCAGGCGACTAAATCTCCCCAAATCTGTCTGTGTGCTAAAGCCATTATGCGTCAATAGGCAACAGTAGCTATAAACAAGGAACAATTTTAGAACAGAGGAATCCCTGTATTGAGGGCTCACACAGGTGGTCTATTATAAATGTTTTCAGTAGGCAGCAGCACACAATTCTGAAGGGAAGGTAGGAAGGACTGAGCAGCATTGAGTGCAACTATACTAAAATTCAAGGAGCAACCATAGTGCAACTATACTGAAATGAAGATGCAAACACACAACTCACTGCAGGGAAAAGTGCAGGAGCACAACTGCCCTTGCAGATGTAAATGAGCCCTGACATGTAAAATGTATAACAGTCATCTGGATTGGAAATGCTGTTGTACTTGATTGAGATGTTTCTTATTAGGGAGAATCATAATAGTGTCTTACTACAAAGTGTGTATGCTCTTCTCTGAAATGCTAAAAAAAAAGGTTGCTGGTTCTAACTGTAATTAATTATGTTTCTAATTACAGGCTACATAACCCAGTGTTTTATGAAGTTGTCAGTTACAATGCAGATTTGTGCAAAACTGACTATTAAAAAGTGTTTAATTGTTCAGTCTCTTTTTTAAGTCCTGACAGTAATAGAAAAACCTATCAATCTATCTATCTATCATCTATCTATCTATCTATCTATCTATCTATCTATCTATCATCTGCATACAGTAGAGAGTAAGGAGAACGTATACCTCAAAAGGTCAATATCTGGTTATAGTAGAGTAGATCTAATTTTCCAGGAGCTACTTTATGCTAGGGCACACACACTGTGAAGATCTTATTTCCATCCTTTCTGCCTCACTGAGCCTACTGTGCACAGCAGTGGAGCAAGTGGGATTTGACACAACTTGTCTTAATATTGAGTCTGGTTATATGGATTTTGTGTTTCTGGCATTGATGTGATTCGGACCAAGTGTATGACCAAGTAGATGGCCATTGTGGCCAGAATTTGGGTTTTGATATATGTTCAGACCCCTAAGCTTATAAAAGGGATACAAATATACAGAATATTCTTATGTGAGTCTTACTACTATAGTAGCAACCTCAGCATATAGGCTTTCCAGCTTTCGCCACAAATCCCATTCAACTGCGGTACTTCGTTTAACTTATGCTTTTGTGTGCGTGCACAAAAATAATGGATTGGTCCTTCTCCAAAACTTTGTGCTGGACTTATTTTGGTAGCTCCTTGGTATTCATGACATTGTTTGTTTAGATAGGTTTCAGAAACAGGTGTACAGTATTTATTTTGTGATCATGAGACATGTCAATTGCAAAAGTTGGGCTCCATTGAACTAATTAAGTGACTACTGAAGGCAGTTGATTGGATCAGAGCTTATTTAGGGGTTCAAAGCAAAGGAGGGAAAGTATTTAAGTGTTTTCAGTTATATTTTTGCCAGTATGAAATATTTTGTGTAGCTCAGTGACATAAAATCACAATTTAAATGTATTTTAATTCTAGGTTGTAACACATCAACATTTGGAATGAGGAAACTGTAGCTCCAAGTACAGCCCCTAAAATAAACACAGAAATTCTGCAATTCAATGGGATAACTGTTTTAAAATCCTTAACGTACGTATGTCAGTCCTGGTCTGATGTACAAAAAATTGCACACGAAAAATGTATCTTGTGACACTTGGCTGTAATGACTAAGAATATCACGTAGATCAAGGATCACATCAGATCACAGTAGGGTTGCCAAAAGATCTACCAACAGGTTGGGGGGTGGGGTGAAAAGGGGGCGGGTTGTGACATAAAGGAGTGGGATTGCGTTGCAACTGGGAGGAGAGATAATGAAATAGTGCAGAGTGCTGATGAAATGGCCGATCGAGGTTGGATTATAGAAAAATTAGGGGAAGAGAAGAAAGGTAAGATTGGGGCAGATCAGGGGTTGATGGGGAGAGCCAGGAACTTAATGGTAAAGGTATGGGATTTCTTATCAAGAATGCTTAGGACCTGGGGTTTTCCAGATAAGGAATCTTTCTGTAATTTGGATCTCCATACTTTAAGTCTACTGAAAAATCATTTAAACATGAATTAAACCCAATAGGATTGTTTTGCCTCCAACAGGGATTAATAAATAAAACCTGGGGGTTTCCAGGTAAGGGATCTTTCTGTAGTTTGGATCTCTATACCTTAAGTCTACTAAAAAAAAATCATTTAAACATGAATTAAACCCAGTAGGATTGTTTTGCCTCCAACAGGGATTAATAAATAAAACCTGAGGTTTTCCAGGTAGGAGATCTTTCTGTAATTTGGATCTTCATACCTTAAGTCTACTAAAAAAATATTGAATTAAACCCAATAGGATTGTTTTGCCTCCAACAGGGATTAATTATATCTTTGTTTGGATTAAGTACAAGGTAATATTTCATTATTGCAGAGGAAAAGGGAATCAATTTTAAAAATTTTAGTTATTTTATTAAAATGGAGTCTATGGGAGATGGCCTTCCCATAATTTGGAGCTTTCCGGACAACGGGTTTTCGTATTACGGCTCCTATACCTGTATTACAAATTTACCAACAACTACATTGCCGGTAAATTTGTAATACCAGTCCCAGGTGGCAACCCCAGATTGAAGTAGCTCGAAATACTCCTCACTTAATCTGTTTATATCTGATATCTATATCTATAACTACCACAATAAAATGAAGCAGGAGTTATAGCTTCATTCTTATACTGTGGCTTGTAGCTTTTAGGGGATTAGGATCCCAATTTGGTCCTTTTAGTATAGCAGAATCCCCACCTCTAAATATATTTAGAGATCAATGAATATTGCTTAGCTTGCACGTATTCCATGGAGATTTATAAATGTGGAAACACTGTAGCATTTCTAAAAACAATTTTGAATATAGACATTGACGATTTATCCACCATCCTGAGACTGCTTTTGCAAACGTATACAGGATCCTAAATTATCAGTCAGTACTACTGTTTTGTTTAATGTTTTACTGTCTGCTGAGGCTTGCTTTTGATTTGTATAAAGATCCACATGCCATTGATGCTTCCCAATTTATATGATCCCAAAAACTATTCTTTTCCAAATAATCTGCAGAAAATGCAGCCACTAGCCTTGATTATTTGAAATATCCTTCAGCACTAGTTAGTTTATTTGAATTAATAACACTCAAATTATCTCTGATAATACAGTTCAATTCATTTCTTTGCCAAGCGTCTATTTGCTTTGTTTTCTGCTGTTTCTTATTCTACTGTTTTCAATCCTTTTTTTTAGCATTCATTGAAAAAGTCCAATTTTCTCTGTATGCCCCTAGAATTACCACACTCACTGAACAAAATCTCACAGAAATGATTTAATTGGCACCAGGTTATATTCTTTTGAGCAATATTGTTTAACGTTGATATTTTAAATTGTATCGTCATTGTGTTGAAATGTCTTAAACCCGGATTTTATACGAAGTATAATTACTTTGAGAGATATGTTGTGCTATATTACATTTAATATCTTTGTAAGGATCTCAGCAAGCAGATTCATTAAAAAATATTTGGTCTTACATAAAAGCTGTCAGATTTGTGCAGCCTGTTATATTTTTCTACTGATTTAAATAAAAATTTAGACAAGAAGTTAAAAGAAACAGCAATGTAATGGTTCTGTAATGGGTCTTCTGCAAATATATAGTAATAATATTAGAGTAGACTCTAGAGACTAGAATTTAGCCCCACCATACGTATAGTGGAACAGCTATACTCTGCTTATATACTTTGTATACTCTTCCCTTTCAGTGTTGTGGGCTGGTTATGTCATCTGAGCTATACACATTGCAGTATCTGGCACATACAAGTTGCTGCAGCTATGTACTTTATATACAGTACAGGTATGGGATCCATTATTGGGAAACCCATTATCCAGAAAGCTCCAAATATCAAAAAGGCCATCTCCCATATCCACATAATCCAAATTTTTAAAAATGAATTCCTTTTTCTCTGTAATAATAAAACAGTAGCTTGTACTTTATCCAAACTAAGATATAATTAATCTTTATTGGAAGCAAAAGCAGCTTATTGGGTTTATTTAATGTTTACATGATTTTCTAGCCAGGTATGAAGAGCCAAATAATGGAAAAATCCATTATCCTGAAAACCCCAGATCCCTAGCATTCATGATAACAGGTCCCATACTTGTAAAATAAATCTATGAATTGTTGTCTGGTATAAGATAGTATCCCAAGAACACACCTCATTCAACTAGGTGGAAGCAAAAGAGCACTAAGGGTGTCAAAGGCCATCCTGTAGTGCTTCTTTAAAAGAGTACTTCCATCTAGGCTCTATGTAAAAGTGCAACAGCAAAGGGCGCAAGGTAGCCTTGTGCTTTCCGCCTGCCTCGCTGCTGCTCCCTAACTTTGAATATGTACAAATTAGGGCATGAGTAAGAGGTGGAAGTGGGGTTGCATATCCCTGCCTACCCCTCGTTAATACATTACTGCCAAACACAGCCAGCCCTGTAGTAACAGTTGTGGAGGGTCAGTTGTATATATCAACCCACAAGTAGCCCACATTAACACTAAGGGTTTTATTTACTAAATTCCGAATGGAAGAATCACGAATTTTTTTTATATAAAATCAGACTTTTAAAAAATCACAAATTTTCGAAAGTTATTAAATCCTGAGGATGGAAAAGTCAGAATCTGAAAATTCAAAATCTCAGACCTGTCGAGGTTGCATATAAGTCAATGGGAGAAGTCCCAATTTTTTTTTGATGAGCGATGGGTTTCGTGCAATACCCCAAAGTTGTCTGATTTTTCGGGTGAGAATTCCAAAAAAATCGCGAAATTCATGAAAATTGGATTAAAAAATCCGAAACAATCGTGAAAATCTGACTTTTTCCCACAAAACAAACTTTCGGGAAAAAGTAATAATAAATAAGGGTAAAAAAGCAGAGCAGATTTGATCGGAGTTTGTAGCAGAAAATATTGAGAAAAATTCAGACTTTGATAAATAACCCACTAAGTTACCCCGAAAGGAGTCGGGAAGCCAGTGGAGTGTAAAGCGGCAGGCGAGATCTAAGCAGTACCAGGCTAATCAGACATCCTGGAGGTCAGGGCAGACAGAGCTGAATCGTAGTAAAGGATCAGGCAAAAAGTCAGGTCAGGCAGAAAACAGATTCAGAACAGACAAGAGTCAAAATACCAGAAGAATCACCAAAACAATAGACAAACTACAAGTAGGGAACCACATTTTGATAACCAAGCAAGACATTTTAAGGCCCAGGTGTGCAGTTTCTGGACGAATGCCCTGCTGCTTTACAACTCACACTGCATCAGGATGTACAATGTATTGCCTCACGATGCATGTGACATCTGCACTAGGCAGAGGTACAGTCAGTATGCAGGGAGCACTGTTCAGCCAGATAAATATTTTTACAGGGACAAAAGTCTCTGTACACTGTTTTTGAACAAAATACCTGCAGCATGTGTCAATGCCTGACCAGCACAGCAGACTGCAGATATTTTAGATGTAAAGCATTTTTTTACTGGAATTGTTACTGCAAGTAGCCATTTATTATGTAGTCAACAATGAGTGGCAGAAGGTGGGGGGTGATGTACACTTTTCATCACCCACAACCTCCTTACAGCTTGCAATTAGAAAGAGGGTTCCTCATATGCAGTAGCCCTTTACTCCTGTCTGGAGTGATGGAAATAAGCCATGCATTTCATAAAATGAAGTTGCTGACCCAGTTCCTAGCAAAAGCTGTAGCTCAGGAAGCCAAAAAACTCTCTCATTGGTCATACCACTAGGCTACAACAAAGTTATCTACGTTGGGATACAGAACCGATGTCTGGGTGGTCTACACTGCAAAAAAAAAGGAAGCACCTACTTTGGCACACACAGGAGGAGGCATCTGAGAACTCACTGATATTTATAGGTTACACAAAATGTCAATATTGTAAAGTACAGTGTCGTAGTTGCCAAACTGACTCCATAGACAGATCTGTGAAAAACATGCAGAGTTCTGTTATGCTAGTGCTGAACAGAAGATAGAGCTTCATAAGTAGCAGGCAGCAGTATAATGTTATCCACAAAAAAGTTATAGTTACAGGTATGAGATCTCTTATTTAGAAACCGATTATTCAGAAAGATCTAAGGTACAGGAAGGCCATAGTAATGATAAAACTATAACTTTTACTTGATGCCAACAAGGTATAATTAATTCTTATTGGAGACAAAATAATCCTATTGGGTTTATTTAAAGGGGAACTATGGTGAAAATGAAAATTTAATATAAGCTTCATCATACTGAAGTAAGAAACTTTCTAAATACAATCAATTATAAATTCTGCATTGTTTCTGAAATAATCAAGTTTATATTTACTATTCCTCTCTCATCATCTGTTTCTCTTCATTCTGTCGTCATGCAGCAGTTGGGTGTCAGATGAATGACCCAATATATCCTAGCAGATGTATTCGCGCTCACTCATATAAATGATTCCAGTACAAACAAAATCCAACAAAATAACTGCCTTTTGCACAAATTATGCATGTAGAGAGACAGGATTTCTGGTGACTTTAATAGAGTGAGCTCTAATTCATCTTCTAGGCAAAAGGAGCCCCCCCCCATAAGATATATTGGATCATTAATCTGACACCCAACTCCTGAATGAAGACAGAATGAGGAGAAACAAATGCAGAGAGAGGAATAGTGAAGATAAACTTGATTATTTCAGAAACGGTAGAGAATTTTTAATTGTTTGTATTAAGAATTTTTTTAATTTCAGTATGATGAAGCTTATATTAAATTTTCATTTTCGCGATAGTTCTCCTTTAATGTCGATGAATTTTTGGCAGATATAAGGTATGGTGATCCAAATTATGGAAAGATCCCTTATCCAGAAAACCTCAGGTCCCAAGCATTCCTGATAATAGATAGTATACATGTATTAGATGAATGATTATTCAGATTTATTTCAATATGGAATTTAATAAATAGTTGTTTATAGAAAAAAAACATAAACCGTAATTTTGTGACAATTTGTCAAATTGGTGACGCTTGTGTGTTGTCCATGGGGAAGAAGGTTGAGGACCACTGATGTATAAATTATATTTAAATTATTTATAAATTGCAAATGTTGCTGGCTATAATACTAGAACACATATCAAAAGTTTTTTAGCAATACTTTACCTGGGTTATGCTGTCTGATTTTCAAAATGATGAGTTTAAAAATAGATAAAAATACAATTTAGCTTCCTTAAACGAACAACAGATTTAAGGGCAAGTCAACCCCAAAATAAAAATTTGCCTGATAAAAGAAAACATATTTCCAAGCAACTTTGTAATATACATTCATTGCAAATTGCCTATGGTTTTTAAGTTATGTGTATATGTATTGCTATTGAAAGCAGTGTTTATCGTTTCCTTTCTATTCTCTGTCCTGGTGGCTCTGGTAGATTTAAGGTATGAATATCCAAATTATGGAAAGTTCCATTATCTGGAAAAACCCTAGATCCTGAGAATTCTGGATAATAGGTCCCATACTTGTGTATTGGAAAGTTGCTTAGAATTATATTTTTATTTTGGGGTTGACTTGCCCTTTAAATAGATCAAGTTAAATAATACAGATTTTCAAATTTAAATAAGAAAACTGCATTGCCAAACTTTAGGTTTTGAGAAACAAGTCTTATGTTACCCTTAGTACCAAGGAAACTGATAGCACAGTGGCATGTGGGTGGTGGAGTCGACCAGTGGGGTATGGAAGGAGGAACAGTCTATGTAACAGATGAAGAACTCAGCAGGTTGCTTTCTCGCTATTTAATATCAGATGGTATCATCGCTGCTAATTCCATCTTTGTGATCCATCCAAATGACTTCTTAGAAGCTCTGTATAGATAAGCTGCCAAAAATGCTAACTGGTCTGTAGATTATATTAAAATTATATTTGTAACTTCTTTCTTTCTTTCTTTCTTTCTTTCTTTCTTTCTTTCTTTCTTTCTTTCTTTCTTTCCTTCCTTCCTTCCTTCGTCCATACTAACTGGCCTATCAGTAACCTGTTTCTATTGTAGCGTTTTCTGACGAAGTTAGTACAAATGTATAGTGATGGTGGAGCTACGTGGGCAATAGGACTGGTGCAACTAAACAGTGAAAACTGAAACAGTACACATTAGTCATTATGGAATTAAAGCTTTAAATACTCCCCACCCATCAGATTTTGCAGAGAACTTATTGAAACGTCCATTTGTTTTCTGATTTGTGAAGTCACAGTCTAAAGCAAATGCAGTTGAGTCCATTTGGACTGACACCAACTAGAATGGAGAGATCTCTCTAGTAATGTACTTTACACCATGGCCCAACACATGAGATTTGAAGGTATAAACACAGCCATATGAGTTAACTGGTCACAAAAATTCAGATAATACTAAGAATAATACCCTGTAAGTTTTTCCTACATTTTCCATGTTAAGTTGAAATGAGGACAAAAGAAGAGGAGTAGCCGGTTTTTGAAGGACACAAGACAAATGTTGTTTTGCAGCTGTGATCTTATTAACCCAGGGGAGGTGCTGCTGCAAATCTCCAAATTTCCTCCGGAGAATTGACAGAGAAAAATAGCTCACTTCAGGTTAATAAAATGCCCAAATCTTAAGGGAAAAAGCCAAGGAATAAGAAGGCAGGATCGTCTTCTCCATTTCAGATGTCTGCTGATGGGGTAGATAGAGCAGGCTGATCTTCTGTGTCCTGCTTTAATCTCATCTCATGAATGTTACATAGTGGTTAAAGGGCACCTATCACACACAAAATCAAACACATATAACAACCTGACCAGTACAACATAAACAAGTTTAATCAAACTACATATATAGTTTTTTGAAAAAAACTGCAGGTTTTAAAAAATACCTTACTTTGTCAAATGGGTTCTTTCACTGAGGGAGGCCATACTGAGACTATAACAGAGACTATAATATGCAAATTTCAGGAACATGCTCAGATTGTAACACTGCTTTGAGTATTCTACCCAGTATGCCTTGTTTTAGTAAACTCCTCCACTAGAAGTATCAGGAGATTTCCCTATCTTGTCCCCTGCTGGTGATGTTATTATGCAAATGAAGGGCACACACTAACTTCCAGCAGGTGGCAGCACTACTGTACAGCAGCTAACACAGAGTTTTGGCTGATTTGAAAATAGCTTAGAAGGTTTGATAAGCAACAAGGAATTTGAACTGAGCATGTGCGAGATTTCAGAGCTGCAGTTGGCTGGGAAGATATAGGTAGGAGGAGCCAGTGAAATCCAAGATGGCTGCCTCCGCTAGAACTGCAGTGGAGATAGGGGAGATCTTGCAGAAGGTATAGTGAGCTGATCATTTACATTATACAAACAATTGTAACTGTTTTAAAAATCGGATTTCTTGAACTTTCACATAGTGTATGTACTTAGGAAATTATTTTAGTTATGATTGGTGCCCTTTAATCTTAAAATTAATGTAATGTCTTGGCCCACTCCAAAAACATTACCCTTCCAGGGGAATGCCCGGATCATTTTTGTCCGTCAGTGTATAGCATTGAATTGCCTTAGTTTTGCATATCGATGTCTGAGATTTTTATCCTACATAGCTAACTACTGACTAATTTTATACATATACGTATATTACCCCACTCCTGCACAACTCACACAAAGCACACATAGGGCAGATTCACTAAAGGGCGAAGTGGCTAACGCTAGCTACTTTTTGGCAGCATTGCATCGCCAATTCACTAACAGGCACAGGTGCCAATTCGCAAGTGAATGGGACCGTTGCTAGCGTTCATTCACACTATCGTCAGGCGACTTTTGGCTCTAGTGAACGATCGTTACTCTGCAAATTTACTGAACGTTACCTTTTTTGCCAGAGTTGACTTTGCCACCTCAGACCAGGCGAAGTGCTTGAAAGAAGTTGCATCTTCCTCAATCTTCTGTCACTTACATCATATCCTGTGTGCCGAAAATGCATTAAAGTTCCAAAATCACTGGCGACTTTCCTTTTTTGAAGCGGAATTCCCTGCAAAAGTCCCGACTTAAACTTTTTTTTGGGTAACCGGTTTTCTCCACACATTTCATAACATATAGAACGTTCATTTTACAGTGGGCTCATGTGTAGGGCACTATATTAACTCTCTTGTCTTTATTAAGGTTCCCTGGACATTTGTAATAAAAAGTGCTAAATTCAAGCATTTGCTCCAACATTTATAATAAAGACCTCCATACAACTTTAAATTACCCACCGTATGCAAATTGACCTAAGAGCAAGATCACTAGCAAATTTTCGCTAGGCACAAATGAACGCTAGTGCATCTTCGTTATGAAATGCTCGCTAGTGAAAAGTTGCCAGCGTTCGACTCCCAGGACGAAACTTTGCATTTTAGTGAATTAGCGTATTTGTAGCGCATTTGCGCCTGGCAACGTTATGGCGAAATGGTCGCTGGTGACAATTTGCCCTTTAGTGAATCTACCCCATAGTTAGGAACAGTGACTGGCTGGTAGGTGGGGATAGAGAATCTGTTCTTCACTCTTGTCAGCATGGGCCCAGATTTAAGAGATGTCAAGCTCTAAAATCTCATAGGGGCACAAAGTTGGAAATCTGGTTTACTCCTGGAGATTTGGATATACAGTATCACAACCATTTAAATGATAAATACAATTATATATAAAACTAAAACATTAAAAGAAATATCAGAATATCCCTTTTATATTGTTTTATTGTTTGCATCCTTTATATGGTTTGATTAGTGTAAGTGTGCAAAAACAATAAATAGCCTACAGCTTGTCTGTCTGCGTCTAATCCGTGAAAACATGTGGCCCTTGAATTAAAAGCAAGACGTAATTACATATTTAGTCAGTTTTGCCTGAACAGCAAGGTGCTTTCTTCTGCTAAATCCTGCAATTTTCTATTAAATCCAGTCTGCCCGAGTTTTTATCTTTTGATAAATAATAGCTTTTTCTGAATAAATATTTTGATAAAATAAAACATGGCTAAGTAATCATTTGTATACATTTACAGTAATGTAATGCGTTTTCCTGAGGCTCAGGTTTCTTTTGATATAGGTTTTAAGTTTCTTTAAATGGGAGAAGAAACAAATGCCCTTCTAGGACACATTTTCTCCTGCAAGTATTGAAAGCAATGCTAGAGTGTACTGACCAATGAGCTGGGGAGGTGTGTTTAGCCTAGGAGGAGGGTGTGGCTGGTTTGTTATCTGCCTGGTAGATGGAGCTGCCTGGAAGGCCTCCTTCATTCCCTATTTTACTCCACTGCGTCATGCCCCACTGTGTTGTTTTGTATGTAGGAGTAGACCATAAAGCTTGCTCAGCAATTAACTGAACTTATCTGTATACAAACTATGTCTCCATTTGTGTTCCAGCTGAAGGGGTGTGCTGTTTGTATTGTATCATTACAATGTGCAAATAACTTTTACAAATGAATAATTTACAGTCCTTGGTCTTTGGCATTAAAGGGGTTGTTCACCTTTACATGATGTAGAGAGTGATGTTTTGAGACAATTTGCACTTAGTGTTCATCTTTTTTTATTTGTGGTGTTTTAAGTTATTTCGTTTTTTATCCAGCATCTCTCTAGTTTGCAATGTCATCAATCTGGTTGCTATGGTCAGAATTATGCTAGCAACCATGCATTGATTTAAATAAGAGACCGGATATAAATAGGAGAGGGCCTGAATAGAAAGATGAATAATAACATGTTTCATAACATGTAGCCTCAGAGAGCATTTCATTTTTATATGGGGTTAGTAACCCTCATTTAAAGGAACAGTTCAGTGTAAAAATAAAAACTGGGTATAAAGATAGGCTGTGCAAAATAAAAAATGTTTCTAATATAGTTAGTTAGCCAAAAATGTAATGTATAAAGGCTGGAATGACTGGATGTGTAACATAATAGCCAGAACACTACTTCCTCTTTTTCAGCTCTATAACGCTGAACTAGTCAGCGACTTTAAGGGGGGCCACATGGGACATAACTGTTCATAACTGTAGATTAATATTTTGAAAAGAAAATTTTTAGTGTCAGTGTCACTTTAAAGAATAGTAACACCAAAAAATGTAAGTGTTTTAAAGTAATGAAAATATCATGTAGTGTTGCCCTGCACTGGTAAAACTGATCTGTTTGCTTCAGAAACACTAATATAGTTCATATAAACAAGCTGCTGTGGAGCAATGGCGTAAATTGAAAAAAGGCTATATGGCACAGGTTAAATAGTGGATAATAGATAACACCTTTATGTTCTACAGAGCTTATCTGCTATCTATTGTGTAACCTGAGCTTGTTCTCCTTGAATGGCTGCCCCCTTTGCTACACAGCAACTTATTTATATAAACAATAGTAATGTTTCTGAAGCAAACAAAGCAGTTTTACCAGTGCAGGGCAACACTGCATTATATTTTTATTACTTTAAAACACTTTCATTTTTTGATGTTAATGTTCCATTAAAAAGAGGAAGAAAAGATTACATATATAAAAAAAAGAATTAAACAGTCAAATGCATGAACTTTATTTCACACATTTTTTAACATTAGAGCCTTAAAAAAAACAATTAATGCTCTGACTGAAAAGTTGTTTCAAAAAAACAACTCACACTAACTTGCAGATAAGCCAATGAAACACCTTTAGATAGAAGACTGCTGCCATAGCTACAGAGATTATTGGCAGGTCGGTCATACAGTATGGTGCATGAAGAAATATTTGTCTGTTTGCCTAGGATGGATAGCTAGGCAGGGATTACAAATGTCTGTGGGCTTGGAACGTTTCCATTACTGATCTACTGGAAATCAGCACTCAGTCTGACATTTGGAGAGCAGATTTAGCCTTTTTTAGAGCTTTAAATTGGTAGCTCCCACAGAGAAGAGCTTCTGTGCACATCATGTTTCACTTTGTATATCTTTTTTTATTATAATCCTAATGCCTTGTGCATATATTTTGTGAAATGAAAGTTGCATGAAGTCCCACGCTTCTGTGGAGATTGCTTACATTCTGATCTGAAGGTACTGTGACAGACACAGACCATATCCCTCATATACCACAGTGTGCCCTGTGCAACTTATGGGTCAGTAATAGTTGCAGAGTGCCTAGGGCAGTGGGGAATAGGTACAACTCGAATAAAATGCTAATTTGCCCCTGGTTTTTGCACTTTGCACCCTGCCCTTCCAGATGTAAATGATGTGGAAACTCCTACATCGTCAGAGTGGGTTAAACGCTTAGGAAAGACCCAGGCAAAGGGAACAGCTTCCCCTGGCAGCAATCAACAGCTGGAGGACAGGAGTTTTAATGCATAAACTAGTTACTACAAAGAATATGCCTTTTTGTACTTTTATCCATCTTTTTCAATGCACTTTCCAATAGAGTCCTGCGCGGGTCCATTTTTTGGACATGCAATCCGCAACGTGACACACATTCTTACCCGCTTGGACCCACTACCTGACCCCACCTGCAAGTACCTTATCCGCAACCCGGACCCTTTGACCCGCTGACAATCAAGAATCAGGAAGTGCTGTCATTGTAACCCGGGAAAGTGACATCATCGGAAGTAGGCGTGATCAGAAAAAAGGTGTAAAAATCGCTATTGAGAAGACCCGCAGTCCGACCCTCAAACCCGCAGAACCACCGACTTGCGTCTATACCCGCACCCAGAACTTCTTCCTACAACCCGCAGGGTTTTGCAGGTACCCGACCCACTGCAGGACTCTACTTTCCAATCCGATTACAATCTCCTTTTGCTTATCTCCTGAGAGTTAATGTACAGAGAGGCCCTTTAATTTTTGGCGCAACCAGATATCCCTTAAGGTCAATTATTTAGCTAAATTCACCCTGACAAAGCTGGTCATATTTTATAGTTTTAAGAACAAGTTGTTGAAAACTTAAGAAAAACCACAAAGGGTTTAGAGCAAGAGCAGATCTGTTCCAGAGATAGAAAAGATTTGCCTGAATTGTTAATGCCCCCCACATTACTTGTTTGAGATGCGTGTTAGAGCTCAGTGCTGCCAATGAACTCTAACATCCCATTAAAAGGATTGTCTTTGACTGCTCAAGGCATTCAGAAATTATATTCTGGACCTTTCCATTAATGACCGAACATGATGCTGTCACTGACCCCAGTAACCAGAAGAGAGATCAACTGTTAATTTTTAAATGTATTTGTATTCTATTTTTTAGTATTTAGTTTTGTTTTCAGGGCACTTCTATTCTTCTTCCATTTTTTTGTTTCAAAGCTGCTCCCAGTTTCTAATTAAACCCCTAGCAACTAGATAGCAGTTTAACAATGAAGCCTGAGAGATGCAGAACAAAAAAAAATGGAGTTCTGTTAGTTTACACCATACTTAAAGTTAATCTGAAGGTGTGCAACCCTTTTAATTACATTCTAGTAATGAATGCAAATGAATTTTACAGCACTGAGGCGCAAATAATAGAAGCAAACACTGCCATTATCATTGCCGCAATCTGAGCAGCAGCTGAGCTAAGCAGACATCTGTATTCTACTGAGCACAAGTGTGTGTTTCAGCTATTTCCGTGTTTTTGTTAAATGGAAAATCTATGTGTCTCTAAGGCCAGCCCATGAAGCACAAATGGCTATCAGAAAAAAATAACAGGTCAACAAAAAGACCATCTAGTAGAGAGTAATGCTTAAAAAGTTATAATAAACCATAAATGTGCCTTTCATCTGCAGCATTACTGGAGGGGAGGGGGGGCTCATTGTATTACAGAACATGCCTTTTTGGAAATTCACTGAAATGCCATGTAAGAATAACCCAGGGACAGGTTTATTATATCCCAATAAAGATTGCTCTGTAGGCCGATACTATTAGAAAACGTGTTATTCTTTATGTTTTATCCACAGAGTCGAAGGCCCTACAAGGGATACTTTATGAAAGAGCAGTTATTTAGCTGCCGATTCATGCTACGTATTATTGATTTTTAATGAAGAGGAAGATTTCTTAATCTGTCATTTTTTTATCCATGGCCAGTGCCTCTGGGTTTCCCTTTAGGCACAAAGACAAATAAAATATATTATAGGCTCATCAGTTAAGCTGCAAAGTTAAACAGTTCAGATAAAGTGTATTGCGATTTGCTGTAAATATCAACATGAGATTTCGGGGAGCACAAAAATAAAATCAATTTTATAATTACAGTGCAGTAGTTTCAGTTTCATGATCATGTTTGATGGTTTCATGGTACATGTAAAAATATATAAAAAACAAAAAAAAAAACAAAGATATATTTGATATGAAAACCCTTGTGGCAGTAGCATGTTTTTCATTAAGATCATTGTATTGTGTTAATGAAGATCGATTTGGTACGTGTAACTCTCCCTTTTGCAGGATCATTGCTAGCAAAAGGGAAAAATCTTAAGTCTGAACTATACTATCTTAAGTCTTTTGACTATTTAATGTGATTATGGATTTGTGCAGAATGTTTTTTATTAACTATGCCCAGGGGAATGGCTGTGCCCTGCACCTTGCAAGTGTCATAAATAAGGCGGTTCCCCATCAAAATCTTTTTGAAAATCACAGTTAAGCTGCAGGTGACCAATGATGTGCAAAAAAGAGAGTCACGGATGACCTGCAATTTGCGGATCACCCACAGGGCAGGAGGCAGACCTGGGCCGTTGGGAGGAGGCTGCAGGGTCTTCTTCCTTTCTAGTTACTCCACTTCCTTTCTAGTTACCCCAGAAAATAAATTGGCATTCAGTACTGAGCACAGTTTTGGAGGGCACAGCCCAGTCCTCTTATCTGCATCAATTCTTATTTTCTAGGTCTGCACAGCTGAGGTTTTTATTTAATATCTACAAAACTTTAGTTGCTACCAGAGATTTGGAGAATTCAGTGTGCATTTCTCCAGGCTGATGCTGCCTGTGTCTTCCATAGCCACAGTGTTTGCCATTCATCTGAATGGGAAGTCAGTACAGATGGACAAGGGTGTTTTATCTGCTGCCAATCAGTTTGACAACACTGCAGCAGTCAAAACATTTTCTGTGCCATAAGCCTTAAAGGGATCCTGTCATCGGAAAACATGTTTTTTCAAAACGCATCAGTTAATAGTGCTGCTCCAGCAGAATTCTGCACTGAAATCCATTTCTCAAAAGAGCAAACAGATTTTTTTATATTCAATTTTGAAATCTGACATGGGGCTAGACATTTTGTCAATTTCCCAGCTCCCCTGGTCATGTGACTTGTGCCTGCACTTTAGGAGAGAAATGCTTTCTGGCAGGCTGCTGTTTTTCCTTCTCAATGTAACTGAATGTGTCTCAGTGAGACATGGGTTTTTACTATTGAGTGTTGTTCTTAGATCTACCAGGCAGCTGTTATCTTGTGTTAGGGAGCTGCTATCTGGTTACCTTACCATTGTTCTTTTGTTTGGCTGCTGGGGGGGAAAGGGAGAGGTTTGATATTACTCCAACTTGCAGTACAGCAGTAAAGAGTGATTGAAGTTTATCAGAGCACAAGTCACATGACTTGGGGCAGCTGGGAAATTGACAATTTGTCTAGCCCCATGTCAGATTTCAAAATTGAATACAAAAAAATCTATTTGCTCTTTTGAGAAATGGATTTCAGTGCAGAATTCTGCTGGAGCAGCACTATTAACTGATTCATTTTGAAAAAAAATTTTTCCCATGACAGTATCCCTTTAACCTTTCTTTATACATGTATGGGACCTGTTATTCAGAATGCTTGGGTTTTCCAGATAACATCTTTAGCAATTTGATTTTCTACCTTAAGTCTACTAGTAAATCATGTAAACATTAAATAAACCCAATAGGCTGGTTCTGCTTCCAGTAAGGTCTAATTATATCTTAGTTGGGATCAAGTACAAGGTACTGTTTTATTATTTGGATTATTTCATTATAATGGAATCTATGGGATATGGCCATTATGTAATCCCGAGCTTTCGGATATAGGGTTTCCAGATAATGGATCCAATACCTGTACTGCCTTCAATTAAGTCTCAATGTTAGTTGTGTACTAGGTTTCAAGTGAATGAATTTGAGCACTGGTTATCTGAACAACAATGCATATTTACACTCACTGGGATTCAGTATTATACTGTCTATGATAATGTAAGCCAACAATCGGGTAAAGTCTTTAGAATCACGTCTTAAAAATAAACCCTGTATCAATAAAATGCGGTCATTGTTTTAAAGGAGAAGCAAATCCAAAAGTTAAAAAACCCTACCCTACATAGACCCCTCTCCCTCCTCCCCCCAGCCTAAGTGTTACCTCGGGCAAATGCCCCTAACGTTTTACTTACCCCTCTGTGCAGATTCAGGCATCGGAGTTCACAGGCGCAATCTTCAGCCGCTTCGGTAACCTTCAGAATGAGACTGCGCTATTTTCATGAGTTTCAGCGCATGCAAAGTTGTCACGAAACAGAAAATTGCTCCAACTGCGAATGCACCGCACCTCTGGTCTCATTCTGAAGATTTCCAAAGATTTCCGAATGGTGGTTACCTTTTCAGGTTAACTATGCCAGATCAGCTGTTTGTATGTTGTGGTTAAGTCTATTTGTTTGCTGCTTTTAGCATTGCAGTTTTTTACTTTATGTGGTTGAAATCTGACATATCCCAGTGAGCATGTAGAGGTTAGGGGAAAGGGAGTAGAAATCTAATGACAGTAATGTGTGAACTTCTGTTATAAGCAACATAGACTTATTAGTCACCAAACATTTACCAAACTTATTAGTCACCAAACGTTCTTCAGTTCTGAATAACAATATTGTTCAAGGAACAAACAAAGTGACATGGACATAAGCTTAGCCATGAAGTATAGTGTTTATATATATATATATATATATATATATATATATATATATATATATATATATATATATATATATATATATATATATATATACATATCCAAAAAGCGGTCCGCACTCTCAGGTCTTATAAATCACTTATTTTTATTTGAAAAGGTTTTTCAAATAAAAATAAAAATAAATAAAAATAAAAATAAGTGATTTATAAGACCTGAGAGTGCGGACCGCTTTTTGGATATGTATTTACGCTGATTTTGGACACTGCACCCAGGCATACTATAAACCCTTATCGAGAGTGCCGGTTTCTGTGCTGTTTTATATATATATATATATATATTGTGCAAACGCAACTACAGTAGCAGATGCAAATGAGCCCTAAGTATAACATGTGAAGAGCAGTGTCAGAGCAGATTCTGAAATAAAAAGGCTTGTTTTTATTTTGCATAGGGGGAAATGTCTACGTGCTTCCCCCCTGCTGCCCTTCATCAATACAGCACTGACTAATATAGTCACCACTGTATTCATGGGGCAAGTGGCAGATCTTATGGTATTATTATAAGAGCAGAATGCAGTGTGCAGATTGTGGCCTTTTTTGCACTTTGCACATTGGGTTCTCTTACATAAATGACCCCTATAATCTCTACTGGCAAGAGTGTCCTACCTTCTAGATTAACTGTAAAAGCCGATAAGTATAGTTCACTGCACACCAGGCAGCCAAGTATCGGGTCTTCTTTAGTGTCATATTTCCTTCTTGGCAGTCAATAACACTAAGGGGCATATTTACTAAAGGGCGAATTGGCTAATGCTAGCGACTTTTCGTCAGCGTTGCCACCTTCAGGGACATCGCCAATTCGCTATCGAACAGGAACATTGTTAGCGTTCATTCACTCTATTGCCAGGCGACAATTCGCGAATGGACATTACTCAAAATTCACAAAACAATACGCAAATTCACAAAAATATGGATTTTACTGAACGTTACCTCTTTCGCCAGACTTGCTTTCGCCAGCTCAGACCAGGCATAGGTCTTCCTCGATCTTCTTTTATTTACATCATATTCTGTGAGTGGAAAAAGCATCAAAGTTCAAAAAACGCTGGTGTCTTTTCCTTTTTTCAGAGTGATAGCCTGCAATAGACCTCAAAATTTTTTTTGGGGTAATCGGGTTCCCCCCTACATTTTGTAACATATGGAATATTAACTGTACAATGGGCTCTTGTGTAGGGCATTATAACAACTCTATTGTCTTTATTAAGGTTCCCTGGACATGTGTAATTAACAGTGGAAATGTAATATATTTGCTGCAACATATAACATAAAGACGTCCATCCAACTTTAAATTTTCCACCGTATGCAAATTAACATTTGCGTTAGGCATAAATGAACATTAGCGCATCTTTGCTTTGAATTGCTTGCATTGCTGATGTAACACTAGTAACACTAGCAAAAAGTCACCAGCGTTCGGCGCCCACAACGAAACTCCGCATTTAAGTGAATTAGCGTTGTCTTAACTAATTTTTGCCTGGCGAAGTGTAGCGATGGGTGCGAATCGCTCGCTGGCCACTTTCTGTTGGTTACTGAATCTGCCCCCATGGGTTTACTTTACATTCTTGTTAAAAGGAATTTTTTTTTATTATTCTGTTTCATTCTGATCCCTAAGAAATCCGTTAAATATTGTCTCCATGTTATGATTGCCAAGAACAGTAAATAGTGGAAACTATTTATTTTTTCTTTGCGTTTGTAGAAAATAGTATTAAAGGGGTATAAAACTTTTTTCAATTGCTTTCCATTTTTTATTTTTTACCGTTTTACCAAAAAAAGTTTAATGTTCCTGTCTCAGGTGTTTCAGTCTGGCAGCTCAGTAATTCAGGTGCAGATTCTGAACAATTGCTACATTCGTTTATACATTCCTTATTAACAAATATTGTATCAATTCTAACAGCCACCATCAATGAAATTCAGGGATTCTGCTCAGCAGGGACACAGATAAGCAGTGTATCAAGTAATATATAATTTGAAACAGATCACAAAGTCGGTAACCCCCCCCCTCCAAGAAGTGCTTTATAAAGGCATAAGACGTTGTAAAATGAAATGTTACATTTCAATATTAGAAAATATAAAGTAATTGAAAAAAGCTTTTATTTTCCGTGAATTGCATGTGCTGCCTCCATGAATCATAGGGATTATTTCTACTTTTTACTTCTGTTCCCGTCGTCGCAACCATTCTTTTCTTCACGGATGCATAATATTTCTAGAAAAACTTCAGGGAAATTCACTCTCACGATGAGAAAAATGCAGCGACAACACGCCCATAGATCCCAATGTATTTTGCACAAAAATATTGCGACACCCATAGACTCCTATATATTCTGCGCTCTACACTTTATTTTTTTTTACAATGACATTGTATTGTGATTGGACAATATCACCTGGAGTGCTCCTACCTCTCAGTCTTTCTATGTTATTTTCTTGTTGCACCGTGATTGGGTAATATATATTTTTTTTAGGGTTAGGGATTTTTTCCTTGGTGCTTGCTCTGCTGTAACTAATGAGTCAATGTTCCACTTTCTCTTTGCACATCCCAATTAACAGAAAATTTCATAGCCTACCATTGGGTTGCTCATCCACTTAGGAAAAACATACTGTTACCCATTGCTACTCTGTACTGTTGTCTATGTAATAGGTCTTTCTCTGTGCCCTTATTCCTTATGAATACACAACTAAAGGGAAATATGAACCGTGTTGCTATGGCAACTCCCTATTGTACGAGCTATAGGCAGATCCATTTTTTATCACATTAAAATAGAAATGTCTTCCTTTTTTCACATGGAGTTTGTTTTAGCAAAATGTGATGTCTAACACAAAAATGAAAGAAATATGTCTAGATACATTTCTCTGATAATTATGAGAATAATCAGCATAAGAAACATTGTGGTTCAATTCGCACTTCATGAACTGCCATGATTTCAGATGAATACAATGCACTTATCTGTACTGTTGAGTGAAATGATAGTAAATATACGTGGGTTTGCATCGGAAGCTGACTATGTGCAATAACATGATAGCCTGCTCACTTTATTACTACTTGCTTAGATGGAATATATCAAAAATAACATTTATAGGACCATATTAATGCAGCTATAAAAGCCCTAAAAGGTGCATTTATAGATTTCTCTTAGTTTACAACTCATTCATAAACTGTAATCTGGTTATTTGTCTTTCTGTGCCAAAGTATCAAAGGACGTTTTTTTTTTTTCTTAAATCAGTGATGTTTTTTTCTTTGACCTTTAAAGAACTAATAATTCCTTGATTTAGAGTCCTGCACAGGTGCATTTTCTTATACCAGTACCCGACCCATACCCGCAACCCACAATTTTCCTGTACTGATCCTCTACCCTACCCACAATAGGCCAACTTTCCTTTCCGGCCCGGGGGACACGAGAAACCGGAAGTGGCATCACTTTAGAAAAGAAGTGACATCACTCCAAATTCACACAGAAATAGAAATAAATTACAACATCTACAGGGGAGCGTGGGTGGGTTTCAAGTCCAAACCTTTGTCGGGAACCCAGCAGGGTTACCCGTGGACTGCCTGCATGGCCTAGAAATCTGGAACTTTTTGCCCAAAACCCATCCACTGGTATTCCGCTGGTGCCCGACCCAGTGCAGGACTCTAACTTGATTCTTTCTGTAGCAAATAGAGCACCAGTTATAAATATGTTACAGTGTAACATGCATGCTTAGAATCCAGTGTTGGCTTTCCAGAAAACACCAGACCAAAGGTCCACTCATGGGAGTCATTTACAACCTCTAAGGTAGGGGTCCCCACCCTTTTTTACCTGTGAGCCACATTAAATTGTAAAAAGAGTTGGGGAGCAACACAAGCATGAAAAAGTTCCTGTGGGTGCCAATTATGGGCTGTGAATGGCTATTTAGTAGCTCCTATGTGAACAGGCAATCTAATGGAGGCCCTGTTTGGCAGTACACCTGGTTTTTATGCAACCAAAACTTGCCTACAAGCCTGGAATTTCAAAATAAATTCCTGCTTTGAGGCCATTGGAAGCAACATCAAGAGGTTGGTGAGCAACATGTTTCTCATGAGCCACTGGTTGTGGATCACTGCTCTAAGGCAATGTGCAAAGTGCAAAAAGGGGTTCAATGCCTGCATCATGAAGAATTGCCTATGGCATGTGGGAAGGATTGGACTGTGCAGGTTGCAACATTCCCTAGGGAGCAAGTACTTGTTAGATGAGCAATAAGGGGTGCAATAAATGAGCCCTATTCTATATTCACTTTACACATCTATCATTCCCTTTCTATTCTTGTCTCTCATGCATTAATAGGGTGGGACCACAGTACAAGGCCACATCGTTGGGTAAGCAGGAGGGCCAATTGACTTCTGCCTCACTAGCAGTTTTCCTGGTACTCTGGTGGAAAGGTTCAATCCTGTATGGCTCAGGGTTATAACACAGTAGCCACCTTACTTATTGCTAGGGATGCAACGAATCATTCAGCTGAATATTCAGTCGAATCTCCGAATCCTACTTAACATATACCAAATTTTTTGCTTAATATAGGATTCCATTTAACCATGCTCTTGAATTCAATCAAATCCAGCTAATATAGATTCTGAATTACCTGAATCCAGGATTTGGTACTTATGGCACAAAAGAGCCCTCGAGATGCACAGGGAATGAGAGGCAATGTGGATTCAACCTTACTGGTATTATTGCTATGTTCAAATGATTGCATTGTGGCACAGAAAGGATTGCAGCAAAAATGTAGAATAATTCACTTGTTATAAGGAAAAGATGATTACTGGCAATGCTAATTCCACTTGCAGTATATGGTTGAAAGGACTGAAATGGTTATTTGTTAAATAATCCCTTATCAATCTCATTTATAGAAATGTGGTCACTTTGAAGCTACTCTTGGTGAAGATAAATGATTATTGCTTTGTGTGCAAGGTTGGCTGCTGGACAAGGGGACAGGAATTGACTATTGCCGGAATCATACCAAATACTGATGTGCAATAAACCAATTGCCTCTTAATGTAGCGGGAGACACCCCTTTCTATAGATCAGCTATGAAAAGCAGTCGCTTTAGACTTATCCCTACTAAATACTCTATACCGAAAACCTTCATCAATATTTTTGGGTGAAGTTCCCCTTTAAGGGTGTACAGTAACTGCAGCAGGTTATTGATTACAACTCCCAGTGGGCTTTATGTAATTGGCAACATGATACAGTGAGGAAGAATGGCCTGCTGATGACTATTCACTGTAGTGTATAAGAGGAACAATGTGCCTGTATCTTCCTTGCAAGCGCTCAACACACACACACACAGTAAATAGCTCTCCGGTCAATACGTCTTTTAGTCAGCAGCAGCAGCAGGGAGTGATCAATGGATAGTGCTGTCATTTCTGCACAAGTCTGTCATCAAATTCTTTGCAAATGAAAGAATGCTGATCAAAAGACCATTTTTTTTTCAAAATTCAAAATTACTGTCATTTCATTATACGGCTACTAAATTGCCATCTGCAGCTGCCTGAACCGAAAGGAAAGTAAATGATTTCTGGCTCTTAACCAAACACAAGCATAAAGATGGCAGATTACAAGCGTGCTAATGCAAAGCCTTAAAAAAATCTTTTTAAACCTGCTTGCGTGTCAGATTTGAGAACTTATTTTATCTCAAAACGTCTGATTCAGGCAAGTAAATATCTGGGAAGCTAGAATGTTCCACTTTTCAAGTCCCCCTTACTTGTCTGTGTCTGACAGTGAGTGATAGTGGGCTTGGTGGGTGAGGTGCCCAATAGATTAGGGCACAGTTTTCAATTGGTTCTCAAGACTAACCAACACCCAGGGCCAAATTTAAAAATAGTGCACCCCCAGGCCACTCACGTCCCCCCGCTGGCGCACTACCCCCCTTACACAATTCAGCACACCCCCACCCCCTACCCTATCTCACCTTCTTTACTTCTGCAGTTTCCCAATTGCTGGGGACTGGGCCCTAGTTCAGTGGCTTGTTCCCCCCTCAAACATAAACTTCAGCCTATGCCAGGCCAGTTGTTGCAGAGTGATTGATTTAATGCTTTAAACCAGAGAGCATGCATCATTTATTATTGCTGACCAAAGAAAACCGGTGCAAAGTGGGAATTTCTTGCACTTGTTTCACCTTGCACCTTGCAAGCAATTACATGCTCAAGAGTCCAAAAGGGAGCATTCTACACTTGTACAATATAAATGGTTGGGTGCCTTAATATATATATATATATATATTGTATATATTTAAATGTTCAAGTATAGCACTTAACAGGGCTTTGGTCCCTAACTGTGACCATTGTCAAGGGAAACAAAAAACAAACTGTTTACAGGTATGGGATCAGTTATCCGGAAACCCGTTATGCAGGAAGCTCTGAATTACGGAAAGGCCATGTCCCATAGACTCTATTTTAATAAAATAATTAAATTTTTCACAAAGAAAGACAGTACGATCCAATTAAAGATATAATTAATCCTTACTGGAGGTTGGGTTTCTTTAACGCTTAAATTATTTTTTAGTAGACAAAGTATGGAGCTCCAAAATACTGAAAGATCCCTTATCCAGAAAACCTCAGATAGCAATCATTCTGGATAAAAGGTCCTATATCTGTATGTGTATATATATATATATATATATATATCTGTATATATATATATATATATATATATATATATATATATATATATATATATATATGGAGAGATAACAGGTATAGCACGCACTCCAAGTAGAATAAGTATTTATTGATTAAAATGTATCATTATAAAAGCATCAACATTTCGGTTCTTGGCCTAGAACCTCTGTCAAGATGCAAAACCAAATGCAAAACCAAATGCAAAACCAAGATGCAAAACCCATTTGCTTTTGCATCTTGACAAAGGTTCTAGGCCAAGAACCGAAATGTTGATGCTTTTATAATGATACATTTTAATCAATAAATACTTATTCTACTTGGAGTGCGTGATATACCTGTTATCTCTCTACATTTCCAAAATGAGGACAGCACCCAGCTTGAGACAATTGTAATTAAAGACTGAAAGCGTGTGCAGATTCATTCGGTGGAGTATATATATATATAAGTATGGCACATCCATTACTAAGCTAGGAAGCTCCCAGGGCTGCAAGTCATTGGGGAGCCCTGTACTTACTGCCTACAGGGCTCCTTTATGCCTGACAGCACTGGACTTTAACCTTGTGCTGTATTTTTAAAAATATAACCCTTTCTATAATAAGGTATTATTATATTGGTACCCTGCTAACTTATTCTCAGCCCTGGACAAAAATCATATCTGGTAGAGAATAGTGCAGATGGAAGATGGAATTGAGCAGTGATAAACAACAGGCATTGCTTTGTTAAGATCTCATACCTCGTGCCTGTTAAAGATTTAAGCGAACAGTAACACCAAACAAATTAAAGTGTTTTAAAGTAATGAACATATCATGTACTGTTGCCCTGCACTGGTAAACTGATCTGTTTGCTTTAGAAACACTACTATAGTTCATATAAACAAGCTGCTTTGTAGAAATGACAGAAATTGAAAAAGGCTATATGGCACAGGTTAAATAATGGATAACAGATAACACCATTATGTTCTACGGAGCTTATCTGCTATCTGCTGTGTAACCTGAGCCTGTTCTCCTTTGAATGGCTGCCCCCATTGCTACACAGCAGCTTATTTATATAAACAATAGTTGTGTTTCTGAAGCAAACACACCAGTGCAGAGAAACACTGTATATTTTTATTACTTTAAAACACTTTAATTTTTTGAGGTTACTGCTCCTTTAATGATGGGTGTTGGCCCTATAACCACCCTCAATACAGCACTTTACAGAAGAGGAAAAAAGCATTGTGGAACCTCTAAGTTTCATGTTGCCACATGTTATGTATGGGCTCAAAATGTATAAAAAATAAAATGTAATTTCCCAAACAAATGACAACATATTTTATGAAATAAATCCTTCCTTCATACTCATCTCATGAAGGAATATGTTTAAATGTACACTTGGCACAGTGAAATACGGCTTTAAATCGGGGTAGAATGCTGATATGAAGTGCTGCAGATTTACATGCAGATCACAGAGGCAGCACAATGATCAGGGGGAATAACTGCCCATGCAGGGCTATTGATGTCTTGCTGGAAAGAGTATTCTGACATCCCATTTGGTATTTGGCAGCACTAAATATTCTGTGCGCCTCCCTCACTTGTTTGAGGTTAACGCATTTGCCTGTAGAGAACGGTTTTAACCTTGAAGTCACTGAAGTTATACAAGCGCATCTATTCATCATTGTCTTTTTGTCCCAAGACGTTCAGTGTTTAAACACCTTGCTGACCTACCTTAACAGTTGAATTTTTTTTCTCATTGTATATACTGGAGAATCACGAGCACTTACATAGATTCCTGTCAGGAAGCCGATGAATCCTTCTCTAAACGTGGGCCACACAGAACTCTCTACTCCATTATTACATATTCCTTGGCTGGATGCCAGTGTAAAACTGAATATATTAGTAGGACTTTATTCTCTACAGGCCCAACCATTGGATGGGTACATAACAATAATGTCAACTACATTTCATCATAAGGCCAGGGGGCAGGGGAGGAGGTTGAAATTTTGTTTTGGCCAGGCTACCAACAATAGAAGGCTTTCTATAGGAGAACTTTATTATTTTAGTTGAATATATACAGGCCCTGGCCTAGGGCGGCACAGATTTAAGGGCGGCACAGATTTAAGGGCGGCATGCCACCCATCCGCACTGGGGTCTAGGAGATCTCTTGTGCATCTGTCCAGCGTAAATTTAAAGGAGGCGGGGGATGATGCTGGCCTCAGGATATATAGCATTTGATTAAAAATTAAAATTAAAAGAAAACATTTGACTTTTGTTTATCACCTACTTGTTATATGTTGCATGTATTCTTTGACAAGAACACTGTGTTTTAGAACATGGGCCTCTAGATTTGTCCGGTATACACCTATATTTTGCCGTTTGCTCAATTCCATGTCTCCTTTTTGTGTTAGCGTGTGATTCTGGGTCAAGTGCAATTTCTGGGTGAAGATATCTGACAGAGCTCTACAACATATATTTCTATGACTTGTTAGTGCAAACTACTGTATTTCTCATGTTACAATGCAGCCATGTAGTTCTCTTGGCTGTCTTCCTAACAAGACCTCTTTTTCTTTTTATTATTTTACTGCCAGCAATGCTGTTATGATTCTATTACTAAGAACTGGCCTTTTATAATTCAGCCCTGTAAGATTACATTTCTGCACTTCCATAGAATGAATTCACATTTAGCAACCTCAAGAACACAAATATACCCTACTGTTCAAACTGCATTCAGTGTTGCATGTTGGTGTGTAAACACTTCCTTGTACAATTATGATCTATGGAAAACATCTTAGCACTCGCTCAATGCATAATTGTGTTGTAGTTTTTTCCTCGGCTGTCCAAAACACCTAAAATATTCTTACAACCTACCAGTTTTAAGCATCTTTTAAAAGCAAAGTAGAGTATACTTTATTTTAATTTTAACTGGGAGCTTTTCTTTTAGCTCTGTGCATGGACTCCAGAAGAAAATATATTCTCTTTTTATTAGTAGAGTTGATTCTGCCTTTATATTCTATTCGTGTTTATGGAAACATATGTTACTTGGCACAGGGGGCCTTATATAACTACAAATTGTACTTATTTATTAATAATGGTCAGAATTACCATGTTGCTGCACTGAAGTTGACTATAATTAAATCATTACACTGCAATCAAAGCGTTCCACCCTTGCTTGACTATATTACATTATAATGTTTTACAAACACTGATGTGTTAGATTGACCTGCCAGAGTAGGGCCCAGGCAAGGGCCAGGGATATTTTCCATGAACTGTTTATTATTACCACTGTAGGCCTATATAATACCTGTACAACTCTGTACATCTTTTTCTTGGAAAAAGGTCCTGTGAAGTCATGTTCTTTCTTGGACCCCAGGAGATACAGCTTGGCATTGACATGGTAGGTGTATTGAATGGATTAACAAGAGCTGTCTATCCACTCTTAACTTATTGTTAAAGGAGAATTCAACCCCCCATATAATTACCCCCCTACATAGTCCATCCTCCCTGCTCCCGCCCGCACAGGTGATAACTCTATTAATTGCTCCATATCCTGAAATTACCCCTCGTTGCAGAATAAGCGCAGTGGAGCTCTCGGGCGCCATCTTCTTCTCTTCAGTTATCCTTGTGTCTTCTTCCGGATCTTCGGCTGTTTTCGTCACTTTTGGCGCTTGCCAAACCCGAACCGGAAGATTGCTTCAACTGCACACGTGCCAATACGACACTTGCTTTCCAAAGATTACCGAAAAAAAGAAATGGCGCCCATAAGCTCCGCTGCGCGTACTCTGCAGGAGTACAGGATACGGGACTCTGCAGGGTACAGGATACGGGACAATTAATGGAGTTATCATCTGTGTGGGCGGGAGCAGGAAAAGTGGACTATGTAGGGTAGTGTGTAGTGGGTTTTATTATATGGGGGGTTAGTTCTTCTTTAAGAATTAAATAGGCATGGGCCCATCATTATATTAAAGCCCAAATAAAATGAAAGATTTTGAGAATTTTGTGGAAGGTTTTGAAGTCTATAAAGAGAGTAAATTGCTGCAGTTTTGGGGCATATTTAGTATGCTGTGTTAAACTAAATTCATTTAAAGTGCTATGTAAAATAAATGGGGAATTTATCAAGGTGTGTGTAATTTTACACCATGCGAACACCAGATTTGCCGCCATTTTTTTCCCACGGAAGTCACTCGCATACAAATTTTACACTGTTTTTATGCTGTTTTTTTTTTAAATGACAAAGCCTGCTGATGTGTGGTGTATTATCTCACTGTTTTTTTTTTATGCCCCATAAAGTTCATATAAGTCAGTTACAATACAGGTAAGGGCAAATAATGTAAATTCGATTGAATGAATAGAAATATTGCTATGAAATGTTGCTACTAACCTAAGCATGTGCAGTGTAATACAGTCATATCTTCTGCCCTTAATAAAATGATTTCTGAAGTCAGTTTAAATAGTCAGTTGAATGCTAAATCAGATTCCGTTAAGACTTCTGTACTCCCCAAAGCATTTGCAGATTGTTCTATAATACTGTAGAAGATAGAAACAAATTACCAGCTGCCTTGCCATGTGGAGGGTTAAGGACCTCACATCTCTGAAAGTATGTGACTATAATCAGTTACTTTATACAGCTTTAGAAAGATTTCCATCCAGAACGTAATCTCAAGATAAACCAATGCCGTTTTAGAAGCATTAAAATGCACTCTCGCAAAAGCATCGGCATTCCAGAGAGAATCCGCTGTTTAGATTAAAATAATCCCTGCCATGGTGGATGTGCCAGTTATGGCTTGATTGCTCATCTATGCCCTCAACAAAATATTCACTTCATTAAAAGTTATCATGGCCTTTAAACAAAAAATGTAAAACTGCAGTCATTCAGTGAGTAGATGGCAAACACACCTCTGGCAATAATGCAGTCTGGGCACAAGTAATTGATGTAGGCAATAAGAACCTGGTCAGTGCCTTAATATTAGTGCCCTAATATTTTCAGCAAAAGACATCTTGCTCATCTCATTTTACCAGCCTTTGCCATCAACACATCCACAGGTTCATGTGTGTCTCTACCATGCACATAGAGTATACTGTATATCCTCCCATGGTAACAGGTACTGTTATTGAATGACTATGGACTAAACATAAGTTATTCATGTCCTTTAATTTAAGGCTAGCCAGGGTTGCCTTTTGCCCCTTGCCCCCCCCCCCATTGTAAATGAGCCCTTTAGCCTGCATCTGCTAAGGCTTATGGGGGAAAATTTACTAAAGGGCGAAGTGACGTCATTTCGGCACTTCACAGATTTACTAACGGGCGGTGGCATAATTACGCTAGCGAAGTGGACTCTGGTGCAACTTCACACTCTAACGCCAGGTGAATTTTCGCTCTGTCGAAAGAGCATTACTACGCAAATTCTCTAAGTTTTTGATCTTACTGAACATTACCTCTTGCTCCAGAGTTTACTTCGCCAGCTCAGACCAGGAGAAGTGCAATAGAGTAGATAGGAGTTTGTCCAAGTCCCAAAAAAACGGCGTCTTTTCCTTTTTACAGGGTGATAGGCTGAAAAAGATCAGATTTTTTTTAGGGGTTCCCTCTTCCCCCCTACATTTGATAACATATGGCACCTAAACTATACTGTGGGCACATGTGTAGGGCAATATAACAACTCTATTTTATTTTATTAAAGAGAACTAAACCCTGAAAATGAATAGGGCTAAAAATGCCATGTTTTATATAATGAACTTATTGCACCAGCCTAAAGTTACAGCTTCTCAATCAGGGTTGCTTCGCCAATGAGGCAAGTTGAGGCTGTCGCCTCAGGCGGCAGTGCCCCACTAGGTACCAGGGGCAGCAAAAATGCTGCTCCTGGTACTTTAAGAGCGAATTTCTGGGGGAGGGGGGGCAGCAGCAACTGCTGCTGCCTCAGGCAGCGGAGGGGCCAGTATCGCCCCTGTTCTCAATATCAGCAATGATCCAGGACTTCAAACTTGTCATGATCAGTGGGCTCTGAGCAGCTGTTGAGAAGCTAAGCTTAGGGGTCGTCACTAATTATCCAGCAGAAAATTACGCTGGTCTGTCACATAAGCTGATGCTACAGGGCTGATTATTAAATTCTGATGCTAGCTGCACTGGTTTCTGTGCTGCCATGTAGTAATTATGTGTATTAATTACCGTACTAATCAGCCTTATAGTGTGACATTTATATTCTATATGTACTGTATATTGTGAGTGGGTCCCTAAGCTCAGTAAGTGACAGCAGTACAGAGCATGTGCAATGAATTAGCAAGAAAGAAGTTGGGGAACTACTGGGGCATCTTTGAAGACACAGATTTTTACTGCTAAAAGGCTGTGGCTGCCTTGGGCTGGTACAGAAGTTCAAAACATAATGTACAACATTTCTAGCTACTTCTTTAGTTTAACTTTCCTTGTCCTTTACGGTTCCCTGGCCTTGTGTAGTGTAATGTATTTGCTGCAGCATATACGTCCATTGTACTTTAACTGCACACAAATTATCCAACGCTAGCGCAACTTTGAACTGCTGATCGTATTTTCGCTAGCGCAACTTCGTAAGCGTTTGGTACCCTGTGCGCAACTTTGGATCTTCGTGAATTAGCGTTATTCAGGCAAATTACGCCTGGCAAAGTGTTTCGATGTAGGCAAAGCCAGCGCTGGCGAATTTTCGCACGTAAGTAAATTTTCCCCATGGAGACTTCCTTATGTAAGACAAATAATAAGACTGCTTCCTCTCACCTACATAATGAATAAAAATCGATTCATGAATTAATCTGGGTTCTATGAGCTATCTTCACATACAGGTTAGGACCTGTTATCCAGAATGCTCTGAACCTGGGGTTTTCTGGATTCTTTCAATCTTCATACCTTAAGGCTACTATAAAATTATGTAAACATTAATTAAATCCAATAGGCTGGTTTTGCTTCCAATAGGGATTCTTTATATCTTAGTTTGAATCAAGCACAACGTACTGTTTTATTATTACAGAGAAAAAGGAAATCATTTTTAAAAATTTGGATTATTTGTATGAAATCTACGGGAGACAGCCTTTACATTATTCGGTGCTTTCTGGATAACAGCTTTCCTTATAATGGATCCCATACCTGTACTATTGAGTCTAACATAGGACATATTTAAGATGAACATTAATTCTAAATAAGGTATATTTGCCCTTCATCCAGCTGTACTGTATAATAATTTTTACTCATGTAATTTGGAAAATATTGTCTGAAGAGTATGACAATCAGCTCTGAATATTCAGCATTTTTTTTTTACTTAAGATTAAAAAACAAGAACATTTGGTCAGATCAAAATAACGTGTCATGATGTAGAACTCCCACTTGATAAATGAAAAATCTTTTGCTGCTCTAGTGAAAATTAAAGCCCCCAAAATGCATAAAAATACAGAAAACAGATGCTGTCAGTATTATTCCTTTTCCCTTTCTATTTTTTTTTTTTTTTGTATGAAATAAAGGTTTGGATGGAAAAGCATGCAACAAGTTTCTCATTTTCTGAAAAGGCATTTAGGATTGGCGCAGCAATCAATCAAGGCTTATTTCAATAAATATGTGACAAAAATAACTAGAGAAATACAGTAACGGCTAGAGGTTGAGTGACTGTCAACATCTGCATAGTGAGTCAGTGTGAGACTTATTGGTGTTCAATAAAGGAGAAATAAACCCCAGTTAATCAAAAATCCCCACCCCCTTCCCTCCATTGGCCCCATCCCTGCTTTCTCCCTCCATAGTACCTTACTTAATGTGGTTAATGTTGGCATATTTATGCAGAGTAGCACTGTGCAGCTCTTGGGTGCCATCTTTAGTGTCTTCAGATTCCTTATGGAAGTGAGTGCTGACACAAATTTTTTTCGCACATGCGCAGTTAGGGCCAATCTGGTAGTCGTGCCTACTGTGCATGAGCTGGAAAGAAGATTGCAGATGATTGCCGAAGGAAAAAAAAGGACCCATAGATACTGAAGATGGCATTGAAGAGCTCCACTCCACTACTCTGCATGAATATGCCAATGGGACACTTTATCAAGGTAATATGGAGGGAGAAAGCAGGGAAGGGGATAGGGGTTTACAATAAACTGAGGTTTAGTTCTCCATTAAGGCAACAGTACACAACCTTTTTTTGAACCACTGACCACTTTCAAGCAAGATATGGGGATTGGAGGGGGGTTGTAGATGCATGGGTGCATTTCAGGCTTGCCAAAAAACTGTCCAAACAGTATTGTGGTCCTTATCGCGATCAGTAGAAAGCTTCCTGGGCTTTGCACAGCTGTTGTCATGGCAATGGCGCGCCAGGGAGCCGGGGTTGCAGGTAATTAGGGACCAGTTCACACATAGCCCGAAAAAAAGGAAAGGTTGCTTTGTGGTACAGTAGTTAATATTGTTTGATAATTGTAGTTTTTTGTATTTCTGTTTTATTTTCTTTTTCACAATTTATATTCTTTCAGTTGCATTTTAAATTTGATAGAGCCAGGATTATGTCCCCAGATAATGATTACGTAATACTTTTATACCTTAAAAGTTGCCAACACAACTACATTTTATCAGAATTGGGGATTCGCTTTTATAGCTTTTTTATATTTGCAGTTAGCTAGACATGCGCTAATATTATACCTTGTAGATCTTATGCAAATAAATTAATATATAACTGAAGGCATACCTAGACCTACAATGCCCTTATCTACTGGAATGGTCCAGCAGACCATCTCACTGTTGAACCAATGGCTGGGACTACTATAAAAATCCTGAAATTACCAGTTAATTGAAATACATACTGCACTGTTACATGGTCTGCAACATCCATCTAAATGTTACTCCCCATTAGCAACACAGGATACAGAGTCAATATTTATCTAGTGGTGTGGTGCAAACCTTGATTTTAACTCATATCATGTAGCTTAGTTCTCACAGTCTGTAGTATCTAGTGCAGCAAAAACAAGAAAGAAGAATCTTCCCACTATTACAGTATGGCAAGAGATCCTTCTGTTAAAATGCAGGGCAGCCATCAGGGGGGGACAGGGGTGAGAGTTGTAGGGGGCCCGAGGGTAAGGGGGGCCCGGCCACGCAACACTTACTTGATTAGCCGGGCTCCCCAACTTTCTGAGAGCTGCTGACTTTGAGAAGGCATGGACATTTAAGGGGTCCTGGCCACCAATTTTCTCATAATGTGGGGGGGGCCTGGCCACCAATTTTCTTTTTCATGTGGGGTCCTAGCCACCAATATTTTTTAATGGGGGGGCCCTGGCCACAAATGTTTTTTTATGGGGGGTCCTGACCACCAATATCTTTTTATTTTTTATTAACATGTGGGAACCGTAGCCACCAATGTTTTTTTTGTTTTTTTACTGTGTGGTGGGGGGCAGACTTGTGGGGTGGGGAGGGCGGTCCTTTAGGTGGGGCTTGCGGTGGGCGCAGCCCAGGGGTCCCAGGAAATTATTTTGTATGGGCCCTGTGATTTCTGATGGTGATCCTGTTAATATGTGAGAATAAAATCCTTCCTGCACTGCAATATACATTGAAAACGGTCTGTCTGTACCACACATGAGCATAATCCTTTATTTGCTGCTTCATGCAATACTTGCACCGTGTGGAGTAGAAACACTTCCAGCTGAATCATGCTATAAATACATGTCCACTAAAAATAGAGCAAACTTTGTTTAGACATTTGGCTCAGATGGCTCCCATCATGATAGATCAGTTTTTCAATTTTTTTTAATGCGACATAGCCCTATACCTTTACTGTATTTTATATATTAAAAATGTCATATACTATTTTGAAAGCTCTTTCTGCTGTGACTGGCATGACATGGCAATACCATATGGCTGGCATGAATCCATCACTATAGTGGAAAAAATGACATATACACAGATTGTCTTTATTAAGAGTAACCTAGACAAGTGTATATTTTATTTTGTAAATAGCAAGATAAATAGCTTTAAACCTGAAGTGTGGTGCTGTGCCTTAGGACTTAATCTTGAGTGTAGCATCAAAATGTAGAACATTTTTTTTGTATTAAAGTTATTCAATTAGCACTTTCCTTTTATAGCATGTGAGTCATTACACTGTAGACCAAAACCAGTGATGTGACAAACTGGTTATTAAAAACATAAAATTCCCAAAAGCTTTTCTCTAAGACGCGGCTATCCTTGTGTGGCCCCCCCCCCCCACATGAAAGTCTGCCTGCTGTTTCTGCTTACCATGTGAAAGCTTTAAAAGGTATCACTACAGATTAACTGGTTTCTGCATTGTTTAAACCTCAAATTTAGACTGAAATCCCCTGTATTGTTCACACCTGTGATACCCCTGCATTGTTCATACCTGTGACACCTCTATTGTTCACATCCTAAAACCCTGTACTGTTCACACCTGAGACCCAGACTGAAACTGCCCACATTGTTCACATTTTCACACCTTATTCAAAATGCTAATGGGGCACCAGCATTGTGTCACTGTATGTAGTACATATTAGAGTGGCCCTGATGGGTTTCCCTGTCTCCTGCTCTGTTCTGCCTTCCCTATGCTCCCAGTGTTTGCTATACTTTGCCTGCTCTATGTTCCCTGTGTGTGCCATATTCTGCCCACCCTATGCTGCCTGTATGTGCAATACCTGCCCTATTGTGCTTGGGTGTGCCATACTCTGCCAGTGTCTCTCATACTCTGCCTTCCCTGTGCTCCCTGTATGTGCCCTGCTCTGCCTGAGGAACATAAGCCTGGTATTTGTTCTGGAAATCTGTTAACATTTGAAAATTATTGTAAGGGGCCCCTAAGGTGTTAATTCATGTGCTGGGGGATGCCGTGGGGGGAGGTATATATATTTAAGGGTATGTCTTAATATAACCTAACTTTTTTCACATATGAGTGATATCCCTGTAGTGAGCACCAACTATTTGTTTTTTTTGGTGTGCTATAATGTGGACATGGAGTAACATGGTTGTGGTTTAAAGTGGGTGTGGTCTAAAAACAGGAAGTGGCTAACAATGGCTTCCATTATTGGCCCTCCACCATGTAGACCAGAAAAATTCCAGGCCTCGGTACCAGAGAAGTTGGACAGCACTGCTTTAAGAAATTGATTCAGGGCCTCCAATTGGAATGCCTTTCCCCTTCCAAAAAGGTTGTTCTATAGCTTCCTCTCTCTTGCTATGCAATCTCATTATCTTGTTTCCTTTATTCTACAAATAAAGCCAAATATTCCCTTTTAAGGGGCCTTAAAAAGGGTCAGCTTATAGGCTGACCATAAAATGAAAAATATAAGGGTCATTTACAGTGAAAAACCAGTGTTCAAAGTGCAAAATAAGCTGCAATGAGCCTTTTATTTTGCACAAAAGTGTTCTGCTCTTGCAGAATGGACACAGGCCTCTTCACATTGTTTGGGGGAGCAGAGACCAGAGGCTTGCCCCTTCAATAGAGTGGAAGGAACATAGACATTCCCCTAATTTGCACGTCATTTATACGTTCAGGTAAGGAAGTGGTGGGAGATATAGGCCTTAATAGCCAGCTTGAATATATTGCAATATATGGACAAACAATCCCTGTTTTGTTTAAAGGGTAAGGCATTTTTTAGTTGCAGTATACACAAAATGCTCAATGTCTTAAATATATTGATAATGGGTTGAGTGCAGAGGACTCTTGTATTTGTCTATAGGTATAGCCTCAATAGAGCATTGTTTTTTCTGCCTGCACTAGGGAAGAAAGGACAGGGCTTATCTGCACCTCCTATGCACCTCCTGTGCACTGCTCCTTATGCCGGATTTTCATTGTGGTGTGAGGAGCAAAGTGCATCCTACCCCAGGGGGCCCCAGAGATCTATAAATGACCCCTATAATATAGTTCTACTTACAAACATCCTTTGCACATTGATAAACTGGAGCTCCATTCACGTACAGCATCCGTTAATGTACTGAACTACCAATTACAGAGTTATTTTGTAATGTCGCATTGAATGTGTTTCACTGGATCTTTCCCACTTCCTCGGTAGGCATAATGCTTTGCACTTCTCTTCCTGATTAAAATCACAAGAAAGCTCTTAAAATGCGTTCGGGTACAGGAGACATTGATGTATGAAGATTTTAATGGATGTTTGTGAGCAGAACTATTTTATATTTATTGGCCAAATGTATAAATAAATAAGTTAGACAGGCCAAGATTAAGACTGTTTTGAGTTAGTGTTAGTAGAGGGTTGAGCAGACAGTAATTAGGTTTGTCCAGCTTATAAATACTTACAGAATTATCTGTGCATTAGTTAAGCAGTACTCTCTTATTGGTTCCATTTACAGTCTTAGCTTACATATCCTTTTGTTTTGTTTTGACAAGCACATACGGGATATGTTATATATCTAATTTCGAGACACGTCATCTGGTCCCTCTGACAGTCTGGCACTTAGCCTCACTGGCAATTGACAGTTTTTCCTGCAGAGAGAACTGACCCACTGAAAAATGATAACAGGCACTTCAATTCCAAGAATGTCACCCAATGAAAGCCCAGTAGAATGGCAAAACTGTAACCATAATTTCAAAAGTATGTATATATCTATATTACAGTTTTTGAAATCGACAAAAAAATAAATCTGTTGTTTAACTAGAACTGAGAGTAAAGCTGAACTTGATTTATCCAAGTGGGCCTTATTATCTGTACATGATGGGATTTATATGTGTTTAATTTTTATGGGCAAAATAACTGTTGGCCTAATCTTAATTCTTTAAATGATCTCAATTTAATTATAATTATGAAATATAATTATTTAATAAAGCCATCCAAGTTACGTCACAGCAAATCACATCCAGTGGGACAGTGATCTACAATATATTTTTATTCTAGAAACGTTATGCTTTTAAAATAATAATTGAAGAATAAGAAAAAGCACTAGAGATATTAATGATTTTGGAGGTTTGTATTCTGGAATAATGATCTGAAAGATCTTGTTGTCTTGTTTCTTGGAGGTGGGCATTTCATAAAATGTTGGAACGGTGATGGCGTTGATGATGGTCTAGCCTTGACCTTTGGTAGAGGAGCTGTATGTATCTGAAAGAATGATGAGATATCTATAAGCATCAACAATAAAAAGCTTGGTTTTCCATTTTCCAGGCACCTCCCTTACAAAAAGGTTATTATTATTAGTAGGTTATTGATGGTGCAAGTTAAAAATGAGCTTGGTCAGACCAATGGATTTACTGTCAGCCAGGGAAAATTCAAGTCACTGTGCTAAAGTATAAAGAGGCAATCTTGTCCTCAAAGAGAAATCTGTATTTAGTAGTCACAGGAATACAATTTTATACCTACAAAAATAGCATCTGTTTATAAGATAAATTTATTTGTAGATGTAATGTTTGACAATAGTGTTTGTTTTACATTATTTGCACAATTAATGGAAAATGTTAGCTTTTACTCTTGTCCTTGATGTATTTTGACTGAAAATGTGTATGTATGGTCAAGGCAGTGGTGTTGCTAGAAATCTGATGTTCATTGAGTAGTGTTATGCATCAGTTGGGAGTCCACATCTGATCTCTATCTAATTAAGCCCCAGGGACTCGCCCCAGTTATAAGGCAATCGCACTCAAAAATTTCGGCGCTTAGTCATAGACACCTATGACTAAGCGCCGGAAGGTGCGAAACGCGTAAGGTGGGCCTGGTGGGGTGAGTTTGTATCCGAATTTTAATGCTAATTTAAATAAAGAAAAATTTTTTTACTGAGAAAAGCCTTGGGACAATTATCTTTGGATAAAGGAATTTTTGAGTTCATTGAGTAGTGGACTTGCTCTTTATTCTTTAAATATGAGCTGATGAAGATTCAACTCAGGGACCAAATACCATTGCAAAAAGAATTATGAAGTAGGGAAGTAGGGAGACAATTTTAGGGTTCAAGCCAGGTAGTTTGTGATATTTGTCTCTACCCATGTTTCTAGTTCCCTGGCCTAAGAGAATAACTGTAGAGATATTGAGTAGTGTAGGAAAGATGAGGGATTAAGGCAGGGTTGCCTGTGTTTGGCAACATCCAGACCTCAACATTCGCTGGCTTAGGTTGTTCCTTAGCGGAATAAGCAGTCAAACTGGGCAACCGATTACTATACTGGTAGGGAAGTCCACCAGTACAACAGAATGTATTTTTTTCTGCTCACATTTGAAGATACTGGGTATAACATTGTTGTTTATAATGGACAAAGAAGTTCTCTTGGCCAATCTGTTGTTGAACAACCATCAGCATTCACTGTCAATGACAGTGGACAGTGGAAGCTAACATTTAACAAACAATGCAGCATTTTTCGTTGTTCCTCAAGTTAGATAGCTCATTACTTTACACAGAGATCACGCACCCTTCCTGCAAAAGATGCTTCAGTGGTCAGACTTAAGAGCCCAAGGTCTTTGTCTGAATCTTTTCTTTCCCCATGATGATTAGTGCTAAACACGGACTGAGCTAGTGCAACCCAGCATATTCATACATAAAGTCAGCAAACTGTCACAGTGACCTACATCTGTAGCTGCTAAATAACAACACTGTGTGACTCACAATGTGCTTGCATCTGGATAATTCTGCTCAAAGCCTGCTTGATTCGCAGTGGGCGTGTGGAGCAATCACATTCACAGGAAACATTAGATTGTGAACAGCAATTCACAGGGTAGGAAAAGTGAATAAGTCTGCATCACCTCCCCCGCTCTGGCATGTGAGCTCTTCCAGAAAAAGATTCCGTGAGACGCAGATGTTATCAAAAAATGGCTACTTTATTTTTCCTATTTTCATTTCTCATCCAATAATTGGATAGACTGGAGATGGATTGCTGCCAGAATACTCTCTCACTGCTCCTAATTCTTTGCTTGCTGAACACTGTCTAATGAAAGAACAAAGGGGATGATTGCAGTTCCTCAGTGCCCAAACATTCATTTCTACTTTCAGAAAAAAATAGCTTTTTCAGACTTTAAGGGCAGAGCTGCCATTAACTGTTTATGGCTCCTGTCCACAAAAGCGCCAATTTCATCCAATGTTGTGTTTTCTATTTAAACTATATAGCTGGTAAATTATGGGCAATTACTGGGCAATATGGACAACCATCAGTGAAAAGTCTGCATTACTGTCCAACCACCAGTGTTTGAATGTACCATCACACAGAACTTAATTACAGAGATCATCACGCAATGCTGATTTTTTTCTCCCATGTTACAATACACATATACTAGTTCCCAGTAATTTTATCACTGGCACTTGCTGGCCAAGGGGCTTTATTCCAGGCCAGAGGCTAGGGCTAATGCCTTTTCTGAGCTTCTCTATAAGAAGCCCTCCTAATACTACACAGTATGTCAGTAAGTGGCAACTGCTAACAATTTTTCAATGAATAAGAGAAAAATGTAGATTAAAATGCCCAGCACAGCAATATGGTGAAATAGAAATATGAAATAGAAATTGGGCTTCTTCATACATATACATCAAGATGGATGATATGAAATAGAATTCCTGCCCTAATAAAGATGCACACAGTGAAGTGGTTTGCGAGACACAACAGGATGAGATTGTGACAGAAACATTTTATATCTGTGTTGATTGCCACTACCCGCTTACATCTTAATGTTACTTTGAGAATAACTAAAGGGGCCATCGGTTTTGATTTGACCTACTTTATATAATTTATTGAACCCGACAAACTCTGATTCTGCCTCAGGTTTTGCCACATCCAAGATGGCTGTAACAGGAATATAAATACATGGAAATGCAGTGGTGTGTTACTGTAGGAGAAACTAAACAAAAAACAATGAATATGTTTAGGACATTACCAGCTAAGGCTAAGGCCACACTAGGCGATAGCGCCGCGATTTGACTCGCTAGGCGATTTCGAGCGACAATAGAAAAAAGATCGCCGCGTGTGTTTTTACGCTGGCGATTTTTCGCGATTCCCCATAGATGCCAGCGCAAAAGTTTCCCCAGCGATTGCGGCTTAAAAGTCGCGGCGAAAAGTCGCCGCGAGTCAAATCGCGGCGCTATCGCCTAGTGTGGCCTTAGCCTAAAAGCGGGGAATGGGTGGGTATGTTAATATGCAACAGTTATTCAACAATCATAGCATGTTAATATGTAATTTTATCACTGGCACTTGCTGGCCAAGGGGGGTGTATTTCAGGCCAGAGGCCAGGGCTAATTCCCTTTCTGGGCTGCTCTAGAAGTAGCCCTACATATACTACACAGTATGTCAGTAAGTGGCAGCCGCTTACAATTTTTAAATGAATAAGAGAAAATGTATTTTAAAATGCCCAGCACAGCAATGCGGTGAAATAGAAATATGAAAGAGAAATTGGTCTTTTTCATACATATATATCAAGATGGATGATATGAAATGGAATTCCTGACATAATAAAGATGCACACAGTGAAATGGTTTGTGGGACACAACAGGATAAGATTGTGACAGAAACATTTTATATCTGTGTTGATTCCCACTTTACAGCTTAAGGTTGCTGTACTTGGAGAATAACTTAAGGGCCATAGGTTTTGATTTGACCTAATTTGTGTAAATGATTGAACCCCACAGTCTGGTTTTACCACATCCAAATTGGCTATAACAGGGATGCAGGAAATGGAAATGCAGTGTTGTGTTACTGTGAGAGGAACTAAATAAAAAACAATGAATATGTTTAGGACTGTACCAACTAAAATCGGGAAATAAGTGGGTAAATGCAGGACATTTTACAGCCATGGGTGGAGCAGGCATTCAGACATAAATAGAAAAAGGATGTGATAGATAAGCAGATGGCTGAAATCAATATTCCCATAGTTTATGCATTAATAGTATATGCGTGTCACTGGAAAGATATTCTAATGTATATCAGGTTCAGCATTACTTATGTGTTGAATGGCCAGAGCTAGGGAGAATCCTCTCTGGAAGAATAAATTCTCTGGGGCAAATGCACTTTGACAAGCTTTATAGGAACTGGTTTTATTGATTGCAGTACAAGCTTATGCACTTTGTCTGCAGCATCAGCAACTCTACAGTGTCTCAGCATAGTCTCCCTTCCCAAAAACCATTTCCTATATGTGGCTGAGGATTATGGGAGTTGTAGTAAATCTGCTACAAGGGGTGATGTTGATATCCCTGTTCTATAGTATACAGCAAGCACCGTGTGTTACTGGCATATCATCATAACTGGAAAAATATAACTGTCTTGATTTCCTATCTAATTTACTTTATTATCAGCCAATTCACACATAATGCTGCCCTGCATTGACATTTGACCTCTGATGAATACTGGCATTTAAACAGAGCAAGACATGTAAAATGCTTATGACTGGCAGTCACATTGGAGTCATTTCTGGCTCTTGTGCTTTATTTTAATTCTTTGTGTGTGTTGCATCTGTTGTTAGACTAGATTTACTCTTTGTACATTATTATTATTTCTCAGACAACAAATAGTCTATAGCACTGGCCTATCTGTTGTACTGTAATGTACAACATCCTTTCTAATTAAAACTAGACTCAGTGACAAGTACATAGCTGTAACAAGAATAAACATCATTGATCCTCCCTTCGGTGTCAGACCAATGCTAATGGCACTCCAGGTAGAGAATGTTGGGAAGTCATTCAATTAAAGAAACAAAATGCAAAGCTAAAAACTAAAGGAATGATTTAGAGAACAAAATGCAGTGTTGGATTCCTATAAATATACCAGGGCAGTGCAGCGTGAGATGGTTGTATGATTGTAGATATGAAAAATTAACCAGAATCTTTTAATAAAAAAAAGCAGCACCAACAGAGAGGTAACGGGACATCCTAGTAGTGCAGTGTATAATACAGAAGGCTTAATTAAAGAACCTGTAACGCACAGCTACACCCTTTATCTCCATTAAAGTGAGTGTTTTGGCGCGGACATCATGTGACCAAGTGTGTTGTTTAAGTGCCCTTCGTTTGTTCGTAATAGCGCTGACATATCTAGTTATTGGTAAAAAAAAATAGGTAAAGATTAGGGCTTATTTTTTTAAAAAGGATGCAAAGGACAAAGTACAAAATACCAGGGTGCTATATTTTTTGTATCCATAATGCAGTATTCCCAGCATTCCAGCCTAGTCACACCTGTAGCAAATAGGTATGCTGGGTAATGAACAATTCAAATTATGGTGCAAGTTGCACCCACCACATAAGGGATGGTATGGGAGTGGGACATGAGCATTTACCTGCAAACCCCTTTCTTGACCTAGCAGGACCTAGGCATGGCCATATTGCATCTGCTCTACAGCTGGATTGGCACAAGGAACATAAACAAAAACTAAACCCAATAGGATTGTTTTGCCTCCAACACGGGTTAATAAAGAAAACCTGAGGTTTTCCAGGTAATAGATCTTTCTTTAATTTGGATCTCCATGCTCTACTAAAAAAATTAGAGCAACCTGAGCAAATAGGGTGAGTTATATCCAGATTAGAGACTCAGAAGGTACAGGAGGCCCACTCAAGACAGTACAGGGAAACCAGTATGAATATATTTACCATGGCTGATACAGCTCTTCTTACATCTCAGTGTGTTTCAGCCTGTAACATACATATGACTCATTGCGCTGTGAACAGTATAAGGCACATGATTCTCCCTGTCTTATAAAAAGCTTGAATGTGTGAGTAAGTGGTAATGATCACATAGGATCTTTAGATTGGGTGGAATATGCTCATAATATAATCTAGTTTGTTACTAATAATACGATTAACAGTATCAGTAAGAGTAAAACATGAGTTCACAGGGACAGAAAATATAACCTCAGCCATAACCTTGCGTCATGGCTGACATTAAAGGAAAATCAATGGATTAACACGGCATTTTGAAAATCCATAAAATCTCAGCATCTTTTATTAAAACAGTTCTTGCATTGCTGTAGAATGCTTTGGCCTACAGTGCTAATCAAAACTGTGCACGGTGGAAAATGGAAAAATTAAAGGCAAGATCTACTGTATATGGAAGAATTCAGGTGGTAGAATGTGCTACTGTACTGTATGTTACTGCCTGCTTATTTCTGTGAGTTTATTATTCCGTCATTTGCAATCAGAGCTGTGGAGTCGGTACATAAATCCTTTGACGCCTTAATTTATGGTACCTCTGACTACCCTATTTTTAAAGGAACAGTAACACTGAAAACTGAACGTACTGTATATCAAGGTAATTAAAATATAATGTACTGTTAATCTGCACTGGTAAAACTAGTGTCTTTGCTTCAGAAAGACTATTATAGTTTATATAATAAGCTGCTGTGTAGCTAAGGGAGCAGCCATTCAAGCTGAAGAAAAGGCACAGGTTTGTTACATTGCACATAACAGATAAAGAATCATTGTATTGGACAGGGCTTATCTAAGTGCTATGTAATCTGTGCCTTTTCTCCTTTTTTCCAGCTTGAATGGCTGCCCCCATGGCTAAACAGCAGCTTGTTTATATAAACTATAGTAGTCTTTCTGAAACAAACACACAGCTTTTACCACTGCAAGGCAACAGTACATTATGGTCGAATTTCGAAGTTAAAAATACTTTTAAATTCAACCATCGAATTGAAATACTTCGACTTCTAATATTGAAGTCAAAGTTTTTTTCGTGGAATTTGGCTATCCTGTGGTCGAAGTAAAATCGTTCGGTCGAATGATTAAATCCTTTAAATCGAACAATTTACTTAGACTACAAAAAACGTAGAAAAATGCTCTAAAAGGTCCCCATAGGCTCAGCAGGTTTAATTTTTTTTATAGATGAAACTTTTTATTATTTTCACAACATAAAACAAAAGACAAAAAACAAAACATGCCATATCTATTCAATGATATTAGGAACAATTTCCATGACAAGTATTTACGCATTTAACATCGTATTGACTTGACATCCCGGTGCTTTGGCTGATACTTTATTGTCTCTAAAGCAGAAGCAATTACTCATTGAGACCCAAAAATTAGGGCTACATTGTCATAGACTTCGGTTCTCTTGGGTATGGATATCAACTTTTCAGCAGGTTTAATTTGGCGAAGTATTGGAGTCTAAGTTTTTTAAGGAGACAGTAATTTGATTATCGAATGGTCGAATAATCAAAGTATTTTTACTTCAAATCGAAGTCGTAGTAGCCTATTCGATGGTCGAAGTATCCAAAAAATTACTTCGAACTTCGAAGTTTTTTTGGTGTTCCTTTAATATACTAATGTTAATTTTCCATGTTGATTGAAAGACGTTAAGTATACAACATACAATGCATTTTATCACTATAAAATATAAACCACATCCTTTGGTAATTCTAAACCAAAATCAAAGTTAAACTACATAAATCGAAAACAACTGGAAAACCTAAAACAAAGTATAGATTAATCGAACCTGGCAAATAGCTGTAGAATAGCTATTAAATACAATCTAACATTTACTAAAGTATTGTTAGTAATTGCTTCTGCCAGATGCTTCTCATAGAAGTTCTTAAATCTGATTTGATTATTTTCAGTGCTTGTATTTAAAGTTATTAGGAGTCTGAGTCGCTACATTTTTGGTGACTCCGACTACAGATACCCAAAATTGCTTCTGACTCCACGACTCCAAATCTACAGCTCTGTTTGCAATACTGAACTGGTGAGTTGAGCAAATCATGGACATACAAACGTCAGAAAGAAAATACATATATATTTGATCATATTTATTTTTCTTTTGGATGGGTGTGCCCTTTCCTAGATTCCAACAAGATGCTTCCAAATATAGTTCCAAATTTCAAATGTAGTACAGGTATGAGACCTGTTATGCAGAATGCTTGGGACCTGGGGTTTTCTGGATAACGAATCTTTCTGTAATTTCTATAATTTTAGTCTAAATCATGTAAACATTAAATAAACCCAGGTTGGTTTTCCTCCAATAATGATTAATTATATCTTAATTGGGATCAAGTAGAAGGTACTGTTTTATTATTACAGAGAGGAAAATCAGGAAAAAGGAAAAATTTGGATTATTTGGAGTTTATGGGAGATAACAGGTTTCTGTATAATATGATCCTATACCTGTACAGATTATTTCGGGAATAAAAATAGATGTCTGAATTTTTCAGTAACTGTCACTTCCAATACGCTATAAATCACATGCTCACTGAATATAATGAAGAGTGATCGGCTGCAATTGCAGGTGTTTGACCCTCACCAATATTCCTCTAGGGAAAATGTGGCAATGAAAATACACACTGTACCAGTGTCTTAGAGGAGCTGACAGGATAACTTAAGTTATCACAATGCAATATTGTCTGAATCTCCTATAGACCATTATGAGCACCTGAAGAATTTAAAGTTACACTGCCCTGAAAATACATAAAATTGTGTTCAGTATAGCAATTTATGAAAAAAAGATTGCTTTTTGCTTTTGCAAAAGATTAATTTGTGGTTTTGCGGGGGAAGTGTACACAATGCTACCCATGTCCCTGTCTAGTGTGTCTATACAGGATGTTTAATATCATCCACCTTTTTCTGTTTTGTTTGCAGTTATATCTTTAAAAAATGCACCAGTCTTCAACAACAAATTGGTATTGGAGGTTCAATCATATATTGGGGTGACCCAGAGTTTAAACTCAATTTCCACTAATGTGGTCATATAGAATATTTTATTAAAGGGGTTGTTCACCTTTGAATTACATTTTAGTATGATGTAGACAGGGATATTCTGAGACAATTTGTAATTGGTTTTCATTTTTTATTATTTGTGGTTTTTGAGTTATTTAGCTTTTTATTCAGCATCTCTCCAGTTTGCAATTTCAGCAATCTGATTGCTAGGGCCCAAGTTACCATGGTAACCATACATTTAGTTACATAAGAGACTGCAATATGAATAGGAGAGGCCCTAAAAAAGAAAGATGAATAATAACAAGTAGCAATAACAATAAAGGTGTAGCTTTACAGGACATTTGCTTTTTAGATGGGGTCAGTGGCCCCCATCTGAAAGCTGAAAAGAGTCAGAAGAAGAAGGCAAATTATTAAAAAAATAGAAAAAGGCTTTAGGGGAGGTTGTGCTCATGCACACAGGGCCAGAACTAGGGGTAGGCAGAAGAGGCATGTGCCTAGGGTGCAAAGGTAAGGACACCAGACACGAGCCTCTACTACCATCTTCCCCTAGTTCTGGCCCTTGTGTTTCCCCCCATCGGAAGCTCCTACATCCTTTGCATGCACCAGTGATAGTTGGAACAATGATCGGAAAAAAGCACACTCTTCCACTTATGCGTGCCCACATCTGTGTGCGAGTACTAGGGTGAGGCAACATAACTTGGCCCGGCACTGCATACACATGACTCCAGGTCAGAATCATTTTCTGGCCCCCTATAAAGAGCAGTGAAAGGTTGACAGCTCTGTAATATCTATTATCTAATATCTGGTAGACTTGTATAAATATCTGATATGACCAGCAATCATTTTGTATAAGCCACAATGCCAACTAACAAGGAAGAAAGGTGTGAGCAAAAATATAAACTGGAAGACCACAGATAAACTACAATAATAATTGTATATTTGCTAAAAATCACAGCTCCCTATGACCATCAATGTTGACAGAAAGGATTTTTGTCCAGGTATGGGATCCATTATCCCGAATGTTTCGAATTGTGGCAAGGCCATCATCCTTAGACTTCATTTTAATAAAATAATTCACATTCTTAAAAATGATTTCCTTTTTCTCTATATTAAAAAAAAATACCTTGTACTTGATCACAACTAAGTGATCCTTATTGGAGGCTAAACAATCCTGTTGCATTTAATCAGTGTTTAAATGATTTTTTAATAGACAATCTCACATAGTTACATAGTTAAAGACTGTAAAAGGAAGAGTACTCTCACACCCGTGCCAACAGAGAAACGGGTAACTTGGTGCCCAGCGATAGAGGCAATGGCAACCTCCAGTGAATTGTAGGAATAGAAACACGCTGGCACACAAGAATCTTGTTGCTGGTTAAACCATGCACACATTTTTAATGCGTAAGTGCGGTGCAACGTTTCAGGGCCACGCCCCTTTCTCAAGCATGGTGGATCGCTGTGCAAAAGTACAATTTATAGTTAAGTGATTAACTTAACAGGTGCAAAAAGCATTTAAACGAACAGTAACACCAAAGAATGAAAGTGCTTTAAACTAATGAAAATATCATGTAGCGTTGCCCTGCACTGGTAAAACTTATCTGTTTGATTCAGAAACACTACTATAGTTCATATAAACAAGCTGCTGTGGAGCAATGGCGGAAATTGAAAAAAGGCTATATGGCACAGGCTAACTAATGGATAACAGATAACACCATTAGACAGACAGAGCTTATCTACTATCTGCTGTGTAACCTGAGCCTTTTCTCCTTTGAATGGCTGCCCCCATGGCTACACAGCAGCTTATTTATATAAACAATAGTAGTGTTTCTTAAGCAAACACACCAGTTTTACCAGTGGAGGGCAACACTGCATAATATTTTCATTACTTTAAAACACTTTTATTTTTTGACGTTACTGTTCCTAATTGAAAACATTCACGTTACTGTTCCTAATTGAAAACATTCATAGTCCATGAAATAATCTCAGAATTGATGATTTCCTAATAAATATTGTAACAATTTATCTTCGAAAGTTGCACCGCACTTACGCATTACAAATTTGTGCATGGTTTAACCAGCAACAACATTCTTGTGTGCCAGCGTGTTTCTATTCCTACATAGTTAAAGACCCCTTAACCAGGAAAAGCCAGGTCCCTAGCATTCTGGATAATACGCCCATAACTGTATTAGTAATTATGCTGCATAGTAAATCATATTGTACTGTAGGGCCATTGTATTGTAAAAGTAAGGAAATACCTTAGTTTGCACTTTTTTTATGAACATACCTAGTGCCACATGGGCTATTCTGCTCAAAGACTGTTTGATCTTTATTGTTGTGAAGTAGAAATATAATAACACTTTAGATTTTGTTCCCAGCAATTATTATAATGACCAAGTATGGACTTTGCATGTGACATCAAACAAGGGAACGACCACCGTGTAGGTTAAATTCGACTAATAAGATATATTATTGCTACTGCAACAAGAAAATGACTTAATTAAATCTGGCATTGTGTTTTGTCAGCATACAAATCAACCAGTGTGTCAGAGGGCAGCAGTGAAGGGCAGAAGGGTCAGGGCGAAATGCCAAGAGAACAGGAGGGCAAACAGGCAACACAGAAACAAGGGTTTTGCTATTAATAGAAATGTATGCTACCTTAGTTAATATCAAGTTACTCTCTTACTTTTATAAAATAAAAAGCAAATCAGTGAAAAATGATTTGCTTGGTTGAAAAAACACTGGGAAATGGCACGGATATATTTCGGAACTCTATCCATTACATATTTCTGCATAATAGATCCCATATCAATATTTTACATACAAAATGCTAGTTTGCTTATGACCAATGGCCACTCACATATGGGAAAAATGCATGGCCAAGGTATTGATTTCTACTGTGTATTAATGCTGTAAAAAATGTTTTTCTTTTGAGGATTGGTCTGCATGTGTTTTAGCTATTTGTTATTTTAGATGGTAAATAGCTGGCTTTTTATTAACACTGGTTCTGTTTTATGCATGCTCAGTATAGCCAAGGAATATAAAGTCATTTTGGGTAACGAATTTTATGATATTTATTATCATTCCCCCCCACCCGCCAACAGTAATTAGGGAGAACTATCTTGAAAATTAATATTTAATGAAAAATGTGCTATTTCTTTTTCTTCGTGCAGGAGTCAAGAGTCTCCTTTTGATTGACATTTAGGTCTAAGACATCCTTTGGGGGCTCCTTTTGCCTAGAAGATATATTAAATATCATTTTTAAAATCACCAGAAATCCTGTTCTCTACTTGGAGAATTGTGGCAAAGTCAGTTATTTTGTTAGATTTTGATTGTGCTGGAATCCATAAACGTGAGCTCCACTACTTCTGCTAGGAAAGGGAACATTCCGCAAAGATATATTAGATCTAACTGTCAATCACAATCTGACTCCTGTATGTGATGACAGTGAAGATACATTTAATTATTTCTGAAATGGTGCTGAATTTTTAATTTAGTTTTTTTATTGCAGGATTGTAAAGTTTATATATATACTCCTTTGTATTTACTGGAGATTTTTTACATGTTTCAAAATGTTGCTTTTCTGTAACTGTAATTCAGGAATTAATTATTCGCCAGAGTAACACACTTACTAAACCAAAATAATATACATCTCACCTGTTTAAGACTATGCATATTCCTATTTAGCTTTTCCTTAAAGGAACAGTAATAACATTGTTTTAAAATAAAGAAAATACAATGTAGTGTTACTCAGCACTGGTAAACTGGTGTGTTTGCTTTAGAAACACAACTATAGTTTCTATAAACAAGCTGCTGGGCAGCCATTCAAGCACAGGATACTTAATAAAAAACAGATAAGTTCTAAAGAATCCTATGCTATACTGCAGAGCTTATCTGTTATCTGCTCTGCAACCTGAGCCTTTTCTCCTTTTTCAGCTTTGAATGACTGCCCACATGGCTACACAGCAGTCTTTTTATATAAACTAGAACAGAGTTTCTGAAGCAAACACACAAAGTAGAAAGCTTTTAGTCTTAGTGGTTTCAACATAACCTACATGAAGTGTATAGGAATAAGTGCAGCAATATTCTTGCACAGGCTGCTGGTCCATAACTGCATATTACTTGGACAGAGGATGAACTCACATACTGCTAAATTTCTGGTGGCATATGGAAACGTTTGGGCATCCAAAACTAAGAGGTTTGGATCATGAATCATCTCACGTTTTTCTCAGGAAAGTGGTGGTTTGACATAAAAATATTTTATTGATCCTTAGCTTTTTCCAACCACTACTGAGGAAGATACAGCTTTGCTGTGGTTTGTTTCTCTGTCTGTATTGTGTTCCTGTGACAGGTGTAGGAGGGAAAGATAAGAAAGAAGCATGGAAAAGTAACACATAGCTTATACCAACCTGCTGCAATATTTGTGCCACGACCTGTGGCAGCTGTCAGATATTGTAATGCATTCATAGGATTCATAGTAAGTGGGCTGCACATGCATGTCGTCATCCTTACAGCACATTCCTTAAAAGTAAAGAGGAGCTATAGTCTGATTCAGTAATCAACCTGATATGTTTTCACTTATTTAAAGAGCCACTTGGCCATATGTTACAGCTCTCACCTTATTAATCATTGATGATCCAATATTAGATAATTGCTTGACATCAAAGTCATCATGTAAAATGATTTGCCCCCCTTCTGTTTCCCTTCTCAATGACATATGAGAGGGCACCATTATTGAAGTGCAGTGATCCCAAGGATAGTGAAACAGAACCCTAGGACAGATACATTTGTATATTAAGCAAGAGATAGTCATCAGCATCCTTACTCATTAAAATGATATTAAGATTTCTTTCTGTGGACTTGATGAGCCAGAGAGACACTTTCCCATTCTGTATGCTTATTTGTCTTACTCATGCCAGCTTTACTTAGAGATACATACAGTAAAATGTACTTTTCTGGAAATAAATTATTATCGTAATGATCAATGTTTGCTAAACACAAAACAACTGAACATCAAATGTGCCCTCTCTTTTGTTGTACAACAGTAAAGATTGCTATATACTTATGCCAAGCACAGTCATGCAAATGGGATCCTTAAAGTCCAACCAAGTCCATAACAAAATGACGAGCTTATATATAACAAATATTTTATATGGCTCATTATGCCCCCAAAGTATTACCCTCAGCCCAGCCATGCACAGAGAGGCTGTACAGGTATGGGACCTGTTATCCAGAAGGCTTGGGACCTGGGGTTTTCCAGATTATGGATCTTTCTGTATTCTGGATGTTCATTCCTTAAGTCTACTCAGGGTCAGACTGGGGGGCCCGGGCCCACCGGGACTCCTGTCCAGGGCCGCTGGGCCAGGAAATCGGGAGGGGAGGTCTGGCCACTCACGTGAATTCGAAATTCGATCCTTGATAAATGTGCCTCCTAATAAACCCAATAGGCTGGTTTTGCTTCCAATAAGGATTCATTATATCTTAGTTGGGATCAAGTACAAGCTACTGTTTTATTATTTCAGAGAAAAAGGAAATCATTTTGAAAAATTTGGATCATTGGATAAAATGGAGTCTATGAAAGACGGACTTTCTGTAAATGGGTTTCTGGATAAAAGATCCTTTACCTGTACCTTGTAACCTGTACCACATTCTTGCACATTTATGCTTACAATAAAATGATTTTAGTTACACGAACTGATTTGTTCAAAGGCAAAGTAATGAAAAATATGTAAGCTATCAAATCAAGTACAAAATGTATATAGTCTATCAATAAGCATTTTATTTTTATAGGGGATCCCCTATCAATTTTGGGCCAGAAATTGCACCCATTAGTGTGGGAAATTGTTCTGAATTACACAAAGCTCAGTAGTTTAGTGCCTGGCCCTTGTTTGGAGAGCATTATATAGAAATGTACTGCATGAAATAACAGGCGACTTCCTAGGGCCCACTACCTGCTATGCACTATTTACATTCCAGGTCTTTCATTCTAATACGTGGCAGGGAGAAGGTAGTGATTGGTTAGCTGTATGTTCAAGGTGTCACATTTGCCATATTAACTACTGACTCCACCCACTCTCCCACAAGACTCCACCCACTACCTGCACAGACACTGCCCACTGTCAGCCCCTTGCCACAGTTAAGACAGCGGCTGGGGAAGGGGGGCATTCTTGTTGGCAATAAATTTATGAGGACCCCCTTTTCCCAGGGCCCCCCTGTGACTGCGGGGTCTGCTACCTCTATAGTTACGCCTGTAAATGTGACCACTTTCAACACTGGTAAGAAATGAACAAAATGTCTGTTTTTTATATTCCAGTCTAGTCAAACTCTTTTGAAAGTGAGAATGATTAAATCCTAGAAAATGTGTGCAATAGCCTTTTATTCTCAAACAATGGCCACAAATGCAACTGAACAACTGCTAAGCAATGCTAGGATTTAGAGTTGGTAAAATAGTAATATTGAAAGTCAAACAATACATGTTTTCTGAAAGAACCTTAGTATAATTGACTCACCCTTACATTTGGCATGCAGAGTGCGCCTTACAATAAGTAAATGAAGACGTGGTAATGGGTGTGTGAAACCTTAATAACACTTTATAACTGAAAACAGTGACTTAAAATTAAAATGGGGTTTACAAAAGCAGAAACACAACAGCTCAGATTGGTTACATATTAATTGATGGAGATTGGTTACATATTAATTGATGCAGATTGGTTACATATTAATTGATGCAGTTCACTAGTCCTAGTTTTTGCCCAATTAATACCAGATTTAGAATTAACGTAGAATAAACATGAATCACCCTTTTGGATTGTGGTCAAGACTACAACCTTGCATATAATTTTTAATTTTAATTTTAATCAGCTCACAGTTGGACATTGTATGATTTGGCCATTAAAGGGGGTTGTTCACCTTTAAATTAACTTTTAGTATGCTGTAGAGGGTGTATTCTGAGGCAATTTGCAAATGGTTTTCATTTTTTATTATTTGTGGTTTTTAAGTTATTTAGCTTTTTAATCTAACAGCTCTCGGGTTTGTAATTTCAGAAATGTGGTTGCTAGGATCCAAATTAACCTAGCAATCATGCATATGAATATTAGAGGGCCGGAATAGGAATAGGAGTAATTAAAAGTAGCAATAATAGTACGTGTAGCCTTACAGAACGTTGTTTTTATATGGGGCCATTTGGAAGAGTTGATAGAGTCAGAAGAAGAAGGCAAATATTCCAAAAACTATAAAAAAATGAAGGCCAATTGAAACGTTGCTTAGAATTAGCCATTCTATAAAATAATGTAAAGGTGAACTACCCCTTTAATTATGTATCCTAGTGACATTTTTTTGCACTATTATAATGGAAAGGTGTTTTACAACTGTGTTTTTTACAACTATGTGCACTGAACCACCTTTATTTTTCCATATAAATAGCAGCACTTGGCAATTTCTGCAGTAGATGTGACAAATTATAGTAAGACATGCATGACTGCTATACTTTGCCTTTAAGCATGGTTGAGCTGTAGCCTTCACCAACTCAACAATGATATAATCAATGGATCTACAACCATGTATTTGAATTAGAGGTTCTTTAAATTCCTCCTCATGGAGAGTAAATAGCTTGACCTTGTACATACCATTTCAAAGTCTCTGTCTGTGGGTTAACTCATGTATGTCAGTTTGAAAACCTAAGGGTTTGTTGCTGTAATGCTGGCCATAGATGTTGAGATTTTTAAAAGATCCGATCCTCATCGTGAGACCACAATTTTTTTGGAACGATCATACGATCATACAAACTGACCATCAAGTAAAAAGACCAACTTGCCAGGAAAACAAAGGGGAGCTGCCTGCTTGGCCCTGCAAACATAGATAGATTGCACTGGGACCGACAAAGATTTTTTAACCTGGCTGATCAATTTCCTGACAGATGTCGTCCGAAAAATCGTAAGATGGTCGATCTTTCGAATCCCACTTACCGCACGATTATTTCGAAGGATTGGTCAGACTTCGCTAAAATCGGTCGTTCGGCAAGAAGAATCATCGTGTCTATGGGGAGCTTTAGGGCAGTGGCACATGTAGGCATTGCAGGCTTTTTATTGCAGAAGGAACTGCATATCTTTGGTTGAGATGCTTGGAATATGATATGTGAATGGTAATTGCCTGCAATCCCAGATGCTATCTCATGTCAGGAATACTGCTGTGTTACCTGATTTATATATTTGTGAAACCTCAGATAAAAGTATAAAAAATAAAATATACTATGGCACATAATACAGGTGGTGGATCCGCGATCCAAAAAGATCCACATTATTTTCCCTTAGGCTAAATTTTATCCAAATAATTGTTTTAAATTATTTCCCTTTTCTCTGTAATAATTTAATGAATCCTTATTGGAGGTAAAATAATCCGATTGGGCTCATTTAATGTTTAAATGATTTTTTTTTGTAGACTTAAGGTATGAAGATCCAAATTACGGAATACCTATTATCTGGAAAACCCCAGGTCCCAAGCATTCTGGAAATCAAGTCTCATATCTGTACAGATATACCATATTTAGTATCAGATTATTACACAGACTTCCATTCACAACATCCAAATATAACTTGATTTGCGGTTATTTTAAACTTGTTATTGTACATACTCAATTCCATACCAATGCTTTATTGATTGTCTTGTACTTTTCTTATGATCTCTTTTATTTTTTTAATTAGGACCAAATCTAACTTAATATTTTTTGTGTTTTAATTATTGACTGTGGTACAGATACTCTGCTTTTTGAGTTGCACTTAGGACTGCTTTTTGGGATGGATAAATACCTTTAAAATGATTATTCCATATTGTTAAACAAAGAGAGTGACATATTTTATATATTTCCGCTAATGCAAAGCCTGTGGGAATTTGCTTAATTTAGGACTCAAGAATCTGACAAAATTATAAAGGTTTTCTCATTTATGTTTGTGACATTTCTCATTCATTCAGATCATGGTATATCTGTAGAAATAAGATAAAAAAACCACAGCAAGTTCAGATGATTTGATTTATTTCTACAGTTTCTTATTTACTTCTGTTAAAACCCTGAATTTCTTTTGATTAAAATACTCAAGACAAGTTGGGGTCAAAGACTCAGTACGCTAAGCAACTTCTTTTTCCTAAAGTTAATACAATTCTTGTTTGTTTTCAGCCAAACGGTTTGTAGAGTGTCTGGTATCAAATTCTAAACGTATTTAAAAGTAACTATATTTCTGTATGGTTCAGGTGTGTTCTGGGAGTTCTTAATTTATTTTATATAGTCATAGAAGAGTGCGGCGACTCCTAATATAATTATAGTTAACAATAACATACATTCTCTATATAATAATAGTTCATGGTGGACCTTCTCTTAAATGCTGACTATAAACTGAGTCAAGAAAGAGTGCAGGCAGTATTATTATACTAACGATCATTTATGTACTACTAAAGTTATGGGATCCGTTATCCGGTAACCCATTATCTATAAGGCTCCGAATTACGGAATGGCAGTCTCCTATGGACTACATTTATCCAAATAATCCTGATTTTTTAAAAAGTATTTCTTTTTTTTCTCTGTAATAATAAAACAGTAGCTTGTACTTGATCCAAACAAAGATGTAATGAATCCTTATTGGAAGCAAAACCCAGCCTATTGGGTTTATTTAATGTTTACATGATTTTCTAGTAGACTGGGGGGCAGATTTACTAAGCTCGAGTGAATAATTTGAATAATAAAATATTCGAATTTCGAAAGTAATTTTTTGGGTACTTCGACCATCGAATTGGTCAAATTAGATCGAATTCGATTGAATCGAATTGTTCGAACGATTCGAAGTAAAAATCGTTTGACCATTCGATAATCGAAGTACTGTACTTCAACTTCATACTTCACCACTTTAAACCTACCGAAGTCCAATGTTAGCCTATGGAGACCTTCCCCAGCACAAGCTTTTTGTGATTGAATAAAAATCCTTCGATCGATCGCTTTATATCGTTCGTTTCGAACGATTTTATCGTTCGATCGAATGATTTGTATTTTGCGGTAAAATCTCGGAAAAAAAAAGCTTTCTCGCGGTAAATAAAGCTTTTGCGGTAAAATCCTCGAAATTCGACCCTTAATAAATCTGCCCCTTAAGGTATGAAGATCCAAATTACCGAAAGATCTGTTGTCTAGAAAACACCAGGTCCCGAGCATTCTGGATAACAGATTCCATACCTGTATAGAGGGGAGCAAACATCCTCTAAGTCTGCATGGTATTTGCTGTCATGTTGGTTTCTCTTGTTTATGTAAAAATCAAATAAAATATTTTAAACGAATAAGTTGCAAGATTCTTGTGGAATTTTAAAGATTTATATTAGATTTGCAGAATGAATTTATATAATTCCGTTATAATTCATTATTATTTCTATTATTATTAGGATTAATATAGATGAATGTAAATTAATGAATTAGCTGCTGATGTACTGTATATCATATGCATTTTCTGTAATTTAGCAATACAGGGCTTGATTCAGTTCAGTGAGAAAAATGTAGTTTATTACATGAAAACTCAACGGAAATAAACAGGTATAGAAACCGTTATCTGTAAATTTGTTATCCAAAAAGCTCTGAATTACGGGAAGACAATTTCCTATAGTCTCCATTTTATGCAAATAATTTTGATTTCACTTTTCTCTGTAATAATAAAACAGTACCTTGTACTTGATCCCAACTCAGATATAATTAATCCTAATTGGAGGCAAAACAATCCTATTGGATTGAATTCGTTTTTCAGTGATTTTTAGTAGACTTGAAGTATCCAGAAAACCACAGGTTCCGAGCATTCTGGATAACAGGTCCCATACATGTATAGGGACATCAGAAACATCAGACATCAGAAAATTAGGGTACATTTTATGTCATTCACGTCTGGCCCATTATCAAAAATTATTATATTATGTCCTTTCTATCCTATACATTTCTTGTCATTCTGGTTCTGATTTTAAGGCAAATTAACCTGTGGAGTAGGTAAACAAACCAATGGTGGTGAGGGGTTGTATAGACTGAATTCTGTAATACTGAGAAGGTTATTTATTAAAATTCGTACTTGTGTAATTTTGTATTTTGTGTAATTTTTGTCTGACACAAATTAACTTAAATGAACATTTAAAAAAGTACAAATGATTCCTTATTTAATAAAAAACCTGAAAACAAAAAACACTTGAATATATTTGTGAAAAAAAATCAGAATACCTCAAATTCTTAGTTTCCTCAGCTTTATGCGAGAGTTTACAAAGAAAATACGAAAAACGTATTAAAAGCCGCAAATTAGACAAATATTTTACAATATGGACCGATCCCACTGACTTCTACATGAACTCTGCAGCTTTTAGGCACCAAAGGTTTATATTAAATTTTTTCGTGCTTTTTTAAATAATAAGGGGCCCATTTACTTAGCTCGAGTGAAGGAATAAAGGGAAAAAAACTTTCATTTTCGAATGTTTTTTTTGGCTACTTCGACCATCGAATGGGCTACTTCGACCTTAGACTACGACTTCGAATCGAACGATTCAAACTAAAAATCGTTCCACTATTTGACCATTTGATAATCGAAGTACTGACTCTTTAAAAAAAAACTTCGACCCCCTAGTACGCCACCTAAAACCTACCGAAGTCAATGTTAGCGTATGGGGAAGGTCCCCATAGGGTTTGCTATCTTTTTTGGGTCGAAGAAAAATCGTTCGATCGATGGATTAAAATCCTTCGAATAGAACGATTCGAAGGATTTAATCGTTCGATCGAATCATTTTTCGTTAGATCGAATCATTTTTCGTTAGATCGAACGAATTGCGGTTAATCCTTCGACTTCGATATTCAAAGTCGAAGGATTTCAATTCGGCAGTCGAATATTGAGGGTTAATTAACCCTCGATATTCGACCTTAAGTAAATTTGCCCCTAAATCTCAAACATTTGCACTTTTAACGTCACTTTTAAATTCACACTTTTAAGCACAAAAATGTTTGATTCCTGGGGAAAAATACAAATGTTGATAAATGAGCTCCTTAGGAACAAATCTAGTAAATGTTGTAAAAACATGTTAAATCAGTGGAGGTCTTCTGTGTCTATACTGTATAGTTATTTATGTATTTAATAGTGCTTTTCAGTAGGATAGTGGTGTGTTTTTTTAACTATAATCTTCCTTTATTGCCTCATGTGTCTGTCACTTAAGTCATGACCTTGTGGCTATTGTTGCTTCTCCTATTCAGGTTTATTATTGATTTTTCTAGTTCAATAAAGGAAAAAAAACTGTTGAATTACAGTCCCTATCCCTTTTTGTCTGTGTGTGTGGGTTAATGTAGTCAGATTTAATTTGCTACACAGTACACACTCATATGAATAGGTTTGCTGACTGGCAGTGTATTCCTGTGTTAGAGGCAGTGATGGACTTTTCTAAAATAATTCTCTGCAGACATTGTACTTTTACTGGTAAACACTATAAGAATAACTCCAACCCCCCCCAATATTTAACCATATTGAAGTGGAAATGATGTTATCTACATGATGGGTATGTCTTCAGCTGTAATTATTTCTTGCAGAACACCACTTACTTATTTTTGTAGGGTCATTCAATTCCCTGAGCACTTTCAAGCCAAATAATAAACCAGTCGGGCTATATGCAGAGTAGAAGCACACCAACAAATGCCGACATATTCCTTCAACTCATTCAATTGCAGAAATGGTAGCATAAGCTTTCAGGGACCAAACCCTTTGCTCAGGAGATGTATACATGTGGAGGCCCATTTATCAACATTCACATTTTAGTGGTTTTAGAGGTTTTTGAAACCATGAATAAAAATTTTTTCTCTAAAACCACAATTGCCATTTAATGGATTAAAAGATCTGAATATAAAAAGCACAAACAAAAAAAATGCTTAACGATGCGAACCCTTTAAAAATGTGAGTTCTTCAGACACTTAGGGGCCGATTCACTAACTTCGAGTGAAGGATTCGAAGGTAAAAAACTTCGAATTTCGAAGTTTTTTTTGGGCTACTTCGACCATCGAATGGGCTACTTCGACCTTCGACTACGACTTCGAATCGAAGGATTCGTAGTAAAAATCGTTCGACTATTCGACCATTCGATAGTCTAAGTACTGTCTCTTTAAAAAAAACTTCGACCCCCTAGTTCGCCATCTAAAAGCTACCGAAGTCAATGTTAGCCTATGGGGAAGGTCCCCATAGGCTTGCCTAACTTTTTTCGATCGAAGGAATTATCCTTCGATCGTTCGATCGAACTATCTGCGCCAAATCCTTCGACTTCGATATTCGAAGTCGAAGGATTTTAATTCCTAGTCGAATATCGAGGGTTAATTAACCCTCTATATTCGACCCTTAGTGAATCGGCCCCTTAATAGTAAAAACTTCTAAAGGGTTATTTATTAATGGTCGAGTTGTGTTTTTGACTATTTAGAGGGAAAAAAGTTTGACTATTTAGAGGGAAAAAAGTTTGACTATTTAGAGGGAAAAAAGTTTGACTATTTAGAGGGAAAAAAGTTTGACTAGAGGGAAAAAAGTTTGACTATTTAGAGGGAAAAAAGTTTGACTATTTAGAGGGAAAAAAATGAATTTAAAAAAGATTTATTATGCCCTGAAGCTGCAAAAGTCAGAAACTAAAAATACCACAGCTAAAACCTGTTCAATTCATGTAAAAGTCAATGGCAAAGGTCCCTTTTACCATTTGAAGATGTTTTTTGCCTTCGCGATTTTCAAGTGTTTTAAATTCAAAGTTCTCTCGTTTTTTAAGCCTATAAATTTGAGGTTTTCAAGTTTTTTAAGCATATACGTTTGAGGTATTCATGTTTTTTTCCTACTTCCTACTAAGTTTTTGATAAATAACCCCCTATAAAAAAGTTCAAATAGGATCAGTGCAGCTCCCATTGATTTCTATAGGACCTCGACTGCTTTTACTTGCAGAGGTTTTGAATTAGAGTTTTATGTGGTTTTGTACACTTTATAAATATTTTTAGGGTTTCAAAGAAATTAAATAAACACAACTATTTAGAAATAAAATTTGTTTTGTGGAAAAAAAAAAGGAAATCCAAATGTTAGTAAATCAGGCCCTTACAGATTTCTATAAATCTAGAATTTTTAGAGATTTTTTTTAAAAAACAGAGAAAAAATTTGATTTGTGAAAAAATAGAAATTTGAATGTGAGTAAATAGGCCCCCTAATGAACCAAAACCCCTTTAAATACCATATAAATCATATAATAATAATATGTGATCTGTTTAACCCCATCCACACCGCATTATAAGTGAAAGTCCAATACAGCCATCACACAAATCAATAGTATTAAAACTGTACAAATTTATGGCAGCCTTTATGTCTTTATCTGTAAAATGTATCAATAAACAGTATCACATAAAAAATCAACCTATGCACAAAGTATTTATCAATATGAGGGTTATTTATCAAAGGTCAAATGTTAGAGTTTTTTATATCTCGAATGAACTCACAACTCGAATGGTATCTTATTTAGGAAAAAACAAAATTTCCTACATTTTTATCACATTTTTGCTGAGAGGAGAGAGAATCAAATTGTTTAATTCAAACTGTCTTCTCTTTTTAATAACTGGTTTCCAGCTCTGGGTACGCTAACTTGCTCTAATATTGTCTTCAGCTGGCCATTGTGATAATGGAACTACCCTTTGTGGTTATAGAATTCAGTGGTGATTTGTAATATGCCTTTATAATGCAGTAGAATATGTGTCCAGCTCAAACTAAAATATATAAAACAATTTTGACAACTGTCTATGTCAGAAGATTTCTGTTACATAAAACATACGGGTAAATTCATTTACAGACTCTTTCTATTTGCTATAGTTACTGTTCACATTTTAATGGGGTTATAGATTAAGTCATTTTGTACCTCTCCTGTAAGACTGTCAAACTTTTTGTTGCTTTAAAAGTCATTTACAATGGTTCATTCAGTAGGGTTTTCTAAAAGGCTTTCAAGCCTGTCACTGTTCTAGTCATCCTGGGTGTATAATGGCTGCTTTGGAAAAGTTAAAGAATAATTATGGTGCTCGTGTTTTCCATTGTGGAGTTATATTTTCAGAACTGACGGACTTTACTGTGCAGGCTCCCATGTGTAGCCAAGTGGGGGAGGGGGGTATTCCATGGTGGCAGAAGCTACAACAAACCTTCAGTAATTCTTGGAAGAAACTCTCCGAAAGGATAATTGTTCACATGAATGAGAATAAAAAAAGCAAACTCTATCTCAAAGGAATACTACATTTATTTTGGATGTGAGTTTCCTTATGCACAAGTGAACAAGATGCATTTGCTATTCTTGGTTGTTATGGAAGATGAATTAGTGTTAGTGCAACTTTTCTCCATCAAAGATTATTCTAAACCTGCTGGGGCCTTTGATAAATCATGTCGTGAATTTCTAATCTGGAGTGCTTTTTATACCAATGAGTGAAGTCTTACTAGACACCGTTGCATGTACTGTAAGTCTTTTATTAATGGGAATGATCCCTATTCCTAAAATATTTTTTCACCCATATATTTTCTTTAAACTGACACAAATGTAGATGTGAAGGAACATGGGGCATTACCTATACACACTTCAGCCACATTTGTACCCAAGGAGATGCCTATGTCCCATACACGTATCAAAACACAATGTGCAATTGTGGCAAGTACAAATCCACACATAGTCACAATTAGTGATGGGCAATAAATTTGCCAGGCACAAATTTCCGTGTTTCAGCACTGGCAAATAAATTTGCTAAACTTCTGCGAAAAGTAAAAAAAAATTTGGACGTGCGCCGAAAAGTCACTTGCGTCAAAACACTCATGCGTCAACACTATTTGGATGCCCACTGACTTTAACGCCGGCGTCAAAATTGACACGAGCATCAAAATTGACACAAATTGATGCGGGCGTCAAAATTGATGAATGAGTTCCGCGAATTTTTCGGCAAAGTGAAATGGGAGAAATTCGCGCATCACTAGTCGCAATTACGCTGAAATTATGGGAAGAAACTTGTGTTGGTAAATGATCCCTATAGTGTCATTGATGTCTATTGAGGATTCCTTTGTCAAAGAAGTTTAGCAAATCAAAATAGAATGAAAAATAAAAATGAATGTTTAATGCAATAATATAATGCTTTAAACTCTTTTATATATATATATATATATATATATATATATATATATATATATATATATATATATATACTGTATATATAGTAGCTGTAAAGATCTGCACTCTTCAGATATCGACATTCTCTCTAACATATTACGGAGGTTCATCTGTGCCAACCTTCCAACCTTCCCAGCCGCATCTAACCATTCAAATTAATATAAAGTTGTACAGAGAACAAATCACATGATGCTCGGGCCATTAATTGACAGACAGCAATCGTATGAAAGTTACGTCTGACAAATAAAAGTGACAGTCTCCTATTGATATCGTCAGATAAGCAATAGATGCAGAGATCTTGTTGTTAGCTGATATAAATCTTTTAACCTGTCCGAACGATCACCATGGTATGAAAAGTGTCGGAACGCTCCACATACTGTCCAAACATCATTTCATATGTTTCATACAATGGTGTCATTACGTCTATGGCTGCTCCTGGAATCATGTTTATACAAATGGAAATAGTAGCACACTCCTGGGGTTTTTGATTAAGATTGAAAAAATCTTTATGCCATCACGGGAGAGAATCAATCTTTCGGCTCACGCTTAGAGCCTTTATCGAGATTAAACAGACAATAAACCACCAGACTTAAATACAGTCAGACATCTGGGTGTGTCCAATTCCTTACACCAACCACCAAATTCCATGCGACATTGCATCAATTATATATGTTAATAGTGATGATACAATTTAAAAACAATCTCATCTAAAAGATTCCTATAAAACATGTATTACAATAAATACTCTGGCAGTACATATCTCGTATAGCTAATCCAATTCAGCAATATCAAATATCATATTTTATTAAATTCAGAGCTTTCTGGATGACAGGTTTCTGGATAACAGATCCTATACCTGTATAATGCTTATTTATAGATTCAGAGGCCATAGATGATATCCTAATATCCCCAATAATAACTAATGCTTAGAATGGAACTGTAAGCACAGCGATGCGAAATATGTTAGAATAATCCTTCGATCAAACGATTAAATCCTTGGAATCGAACGATTTGAAGGATTTTGATCCAACGATCGAAGGATATTCCTTCGATCAGAAAATTGTTAGGAAGCCTATGGGGACCTTCCACATAGACTAACATTGGCCTCGGTAGGTTTTAGGTGGCGAACTAGGGGGTCGAAGAATTTTTTAAAGAGACAGTACTTCGACTATCGAATAGTCGAACGATTTTTAGTTCGAATCGTTCGATTCAAAGTCGAAGTAGCCCATTCGATGGTCGAAGTAGCCAAAAAAACATTCGAAATTCAAAGTTTTTTTCCTCTTTTCCTTCACTTGAGCTAAGTAAATGGGCCCCCTAATGTTAGAGGCATCCCTACCAACATACCCAACACCCAACCCGCCCCTCAAGCTGTTGATAATTACAGCACAATTTCTGCACCTCATTTCTGCACCTCGTTGGAGAAAGGGATTGGAGAGATGTCACATTGCAGTGACAAATGTCACTAGTGGGACATTAGCCTTAACCTATATAAGTCACACAGTGTTCAAAAAATCTGAAATCAATAAAGACTAAAATACAGTTTTCCAGATCAGATTGTTTTGATGTTAATACTGATGTCATTGTGGCTTTAATACAGGTATGAGATCTATTATTCGGAAAGCTTGGGACCTGGAGTTTTCCAGATGAAGAATATTACTGTAATGTGGATCACCATACCTTAAGTCTAGAAAGCTTTTAAACATTAAATCAACCCAATAGGATTGTTTTGCCTCCAACATGAATTCATGCAGCTTAGTTACCATTAGGTAAAAGGCAGTAGAAAAATAATTATTTACCTAAAATGCACTCTATAGCCATCCCGTAATTTGAAGCTTCCTGGATAACAGGTTTCCGGTTAAGGGATCCCATACCTGTATGTATCTCAAAGCAGTTATTTACACATAGGAAATCACTCAATAAAGCAAACGTGGCTCAAATACAATATCTGATCTGCATTGTATGATGGCAATTGCTATTGTATTAAGCAAATAGAATTAGCTGATGTAACAGCTTGCAACGTTATTAAACAAATATGGGACATGGACAGTGTTGTTTGCAGTGACATTTATTGCAGGCCGATACATTTTATGAAATATAACCAAATGGCAGAGATTGCGAAAGAAAAATAACATGAATCTTTTGAAATCACTTTCAGCTCTATTCAGTATACACTTAGGGGGTTATTTACTAAACTCCGAATGCAATAATCACGAGAAATTTGTGATTTTTTTTATTTGTAAAATCAGACTTTTAAAAAATCACAAATTTTTCTGAATTTATTAAACCCAGAGGATGGAAAAAGTTTGAATCTGAAAATCCGGCATCTCAGACCTGTCGAGGTTGCATATAAGTCAATGGGAGAAGTCCCAATGATTTTTTGGATGTGCACTGGGTTTCGTGCAATACCCCAAAGTTTTCGTAGCTTTCGGATGAAAATTCCAAAAAAAAAACGTGAAAATCGGATTTTTCCCTGCAAAGCAAATTTTCGGGAACTTTAGAGTTCGGAGTTTAGTACATAACCTCCTTAGTTCTGTGTCTGATTTTTCTTTAATATCCTCTTGTTACCTGCAAGATGAGATTGCTAGCTAAGACAACATATCATTTTGTACATCCCACCACATTTGATACTCTCGTCCTATCTGTCATTGTCGCCTAAAACACCATTACAATTAGTAATTTGGTTCACTGACTCTGAGTCATCTTTGAGTTTGCAGTCTTTCACTCAGTCTCGTCTTCGTTACAAAAATTTTTATAGGTGCAGTTTTTGCCCCTTAGAGATACACAATGGGGGTAATTTATCAACACTGGGCAAATTTGGCCATTCGTAGTAACCCATGGCAACCAATCAGATTGTTGCATTCATTGTTTTACTTGCAGCTGATTTTAAAAAGCTAATCACTGATTGGTTGCTATGGGTAACTGCCCATGGGCAAATTTGTCTAGTGTTGATAAGTGAGCACCAATGTCACTAGAGAAATATACAATCAACAATATACAAATTATTTTGCTTCAGGATTATTGCAAGATTATCAGTGCCCTCTCTGGTCAATTTCAAATGCTGTGGCCAGTCTGCACATTGTACACCACCTATTGATGTTTGCTGCTCCTCTGTATCAATCATCATTTTAATATAATCTGAACATGTTGTATGTTGGTCTAATAAAAGAAAGAAAGAGTTGAACAGCGCTGCTCCAACCCATAAACCTTTATTTGCCCGACTGTATCAGGATATAAGGCCTATCACCAATAGACTGCATCTCCCTACTTCCCCAAACCCTAAATAATTCCTCCAGTTAGACCTAGTAGGCAAACCTATACAATATTTAATTGTAATTGTGTCTACTTGTAGTTTCAATGGACTTGTCCATACTTACTATAGATTAGATTTTCCAAAACTATGGTTTACTCATGGAGTGGGAGGTCCTAGTCTTGCAGTCAGTTAAAGTGAAGGCACATTCATTTGCTCCCTGATGTATTCTTAGAAATATGTCTAAAATATTGGTAGAACAATGTTGGATCAGAAAGGGGGGCTTGAACTTAAAAAGTCCAAACACTATTCCTTGGTTTGTAAGCCAAGGTGCTCATGACCTCCCATGACAGTAAGCCTGTTTTTCTCTTGTTGTTCACTATGCGGCACATTTACTTAGTTCGAGTGAAGGAATATAATAAAAAAAACTTTGAATTTGAATGATTTTTTTTGGCTACTTCGACCATCGAATTGGCTGATTCGACTATGACTTCGAATCGAACAATTCAAACTAAAAATCGTTCAACTATTCGACCATTCGATAGTCAAAGTACTGTCTCTTTAAAACTTTGACCCCCCTACTTCGGCAAGTAAAACCTACCGAGGTGCAATGTTAGCCTATGGGGAAGGTCCCCATAGGCTTTCTAAGCTTTTTTTGGTCGTAGAAAAATCGTTCGATCGATTCTAAGTATTTAATTGTTCGATCTGAGGATTTTTTGTTCGATCGAACTAATTGCGGTAAATCCTTTGATTTTGATATTCGAAGTCGAAGGATTTACCTTTGGCAGTCGAATATCGAGGGTTAATTAACCCTCGATATTCGACCCTATCTGCCCCTATGTGTATGTACGCAAGAAGACTTTATCCATAAGTCTAAAGAATCTGTTTGTCCCTTTATAGGCTAAAAGTAAACTAGTTTGATGCCATCTCTGGTTATTTATGCTTCCATATTTGTTTGCTTTTATGTCCTATTGCCATTTTAACGTTCATGTAGAAAACCCTTCGGAAATATACTTGATATCACTTAAAGCTGTTTTATTATCTTTCATTTGCAATGGCAGTAAAACACCTTAAGAAGCAGCCGCTAGAGAGATATATGAAATGTATCAGAGCAGTGGGTCAGATAAACATATTCACCTATTCAAATATATGCACATTCCATTTGCATAATGCGGTAGGCTGATCTGTGAGTTTGAATTCCAGCAATTTCAGAAGCACCTCAATATGACAGCGAATAACTATGGGACTGGAATCATAGATCCATTACGCACATCAGCTGAGGATGAGCTTATTGCAAAGAATAGATCATATAGTCCGTGACATGTTCTCTTATTCCAGTACCACGATATTCATGTCGAAGCAGTTTACACCGATTAAAAAGCGGTTGGCAGAAAATAATGAAGACATTTCTTTAGAAAAATAGGTTTAAATTAATAAAGACTTTCAAGCCTCCGTGTAAATGTCCATCAAATCGAGTTGTAACATAATGATGCTAACCTATTAATATAAAACTGACCTGGGGCTTTCCTACTAATTGCCCTTATTTATTATTCATACCCTAGAAATTTCGGTAGGGATTTCCAGAATACTGGCGGGGTTGACTAGGGTGTGGGTGTTTCTGAGTATAATTCAGACAATAGACATCTGGGTCCTAGATATCCCCCTTCCAGTTCCAATTTTTTTTTTCCATGACTCCTGATTTAGACATAGGGGCAGATTCCCTAAAAAACGCTGGCGTCTTTTCCTTTTTTCAGAGTGATAGCCTGCAAAGGTCTGTAAACATTTTTTTGAGTAACCGGGTTCCCCCCTCCATTTTCTAACATATGGAACATAAACTATACACTGGGCTCATGTGTATGGCATAATAACAACTCTTTTTTATGTATTAAGGTTCCCTTTGCTGCAAAATGTAATTTTATCATTTCCCACTGTATGCAAATTAGACAACTCTTCGCTTTGAAAATTCGCAAGCGTTCGGTACCTTGGACACAACTTCTCACTTTGGTGAATCAGCGTTGTCCTAGCGAATTTACACCTGGCAAAGTGTTGTGATGGCTGCGTAGCCGTCGCTGGCGAATTTTTGCCGGTTAGGGAATTTGCCCCATTATGTATTGGGTGCAGTCTAAAATGAACCACATTTCTATATTGGACCTGTTGGGAGGAATTTTATTCTACAGCTCTGCAGAATAATTAGTAAGTATTAATGTACCTACAAAGTCTTATGCTCCTTTAATGTGTCACATAACCTTCCATTCGTATAAACTTTTATGAAGTATTTAATTTCTTGGTGTCTGCATCAGCTGAAGCAGATCTCATGTCTAAAACAAATATGGCTTGAACATTTCCAGATCCAAAGTAATCTTACCTTATCTATGGCAAAACTGAGAAAAGGCAATACAATTTTCAAGGTAGCACTTAAGCAATAAAATAAACTCACTATTATATTTCAGGTAACTGAAAAAAGAAGCTGCATTGTACTCTTCTGTATAAGAATGAAATGGTCAAGTTCATCGGCTCCTGTCTAGTAGAGCTTATTTCCTAATCACAAACTCCTGTATGAGGGCCTTTATTGGGATCATGCTGTACACTCTTTATACACCAGAGTCAATAGATAGAATGTGAAGGGCACCGTAACCCAAATACATTATTTGTACATGCACCAAACTACACAGGGAAAAGTGAACCAACTGCAGATGTTTCTAAATGCAAGCGCAAAGATGGAATATTTGTCTGGTGATGGTTCAGATCGGTCCACACAGATTGCTTTTTGTAAGTGATTATATCAGTCTTAGAAGGCAGTCTAAGGTTTCACCTGTCAAGTGAATTGGTTTGTTCAACTCGAAATTCGGAAAAAACGACAATTGAAATTTATTTAAAAAAATCTTTTTTTTTAATTAAAAAAAAAAATTGATTTTTAAATGATTGTAGGAGGTCCCCCATAGGCTAAAACACCAATTCAGCAGGTTTTAGATGGTAAATAGTTGAATTTGAATTCTTAAAGGGACAATACATGATAAATTTAGAATTACGATTTTTTTTTTTTAACTCGAATTGAATTTGGACTACACTAAAATAAACTTGAAAATTCAAATTTGAGGTTATTGCACCTTTGATAAATCTGCCCCTTAAAGTCAGAAATGTAATCTCAAGTGCTGGTGCAGCTGCAGAAGTTAAGAAGAGGTGAAGCTGCATTTCACTTTTATTTCAATGCTGTCTGCCCTAAACAAATGGAACAATGGAAGGCAGCCATGCACTTTTAGGTATACAGTACATCTGTTTGGCTCACCTTTATTCTCAGTTAACAGTGTTAATTTCTGCAAATGAAAGTTACAAACCTAAATTCTGATGGCTTGATGAAAATGATGATCGTTAGTGATGAGCAAATTTGTCCCATTTCACTTAGCCGAAAAATTCGCAAATTAACGGCAAAAAATTAGCAAAACCCGAATTTTGACATCCGCATCAGTTCTGCCAGCGTTAATGGCAGCGTTAAAGTCAATTGGTGTCCCAAAAATATTGACACGTGACGGATTTGACGGAAGCGACTTTTCCTACGCGCGTCCAAAAATTTTGACTCCGGCAAATTTTCGTTGACACATTTTCGCGGCAGTTTAGCAAATTTATTTGCCGGTGGCGAAATGTGGAAATTAGCCGCGAATTCACGCCTGGTGAATTTATTTGCCCATCACTAATGATTGTGATGATCTTTGTGTAAAACAAAATTGCTGCCTTAAAGGATGAAAGCATACCCACAATGCCAGGCTCCCAGCATTTGTCACAAAAGGGGCCAACTGGAAGTCACAGAACTGTAACTATCTGTGTATCTTTTTAAGAAATGCAGAGTGGTAAGTAGTGTGCCACTTCAGGTCATCTTCTGTATGATCACCAGTTATTGTCATTGATTTGTACAGGTCTACCTCCTAAAGAGCAGTAGTTGTCAGACTTGGTTTAAACACCCCTAGGGACCCCCTCAGTTCATAAATTAAGGTGGCCATACATGTTCCAATTATGATCTTTGTTTCGTACGATAATATCTGTGTGTGTGTGTGGCCATCTTAAAGTAACACATATGAGATAACAGTGGTGTATGAATACATAGGGCAGCAAATAATTGTTTATCCTAAATCTCACCATAACTGTGTTCCAGTTCACCTTTTTGTTCACTCTTTTCTTAGCCCTTTCAATGCCAGGAGCCAGCGTCAGATTGGAACGCTGGCCCAGTCCGACCCTGCCTGGAGTCTTTACAATAAGAAATTTCCTATACATTCTGTTTTGACTTATTTTAAATCAGAACTCAAAAGAATTTATATGATGTTGCGAAGCCTCTTATTTCATATCTTTGTGCAGACAAGTCATAGAATTTGGAGGCAGCATGAAGGATCTCGGGGTGCACATTTTGGACTAAATGATATCCACAATAATTTGTCCCCCATATTTGCTTCTTGAAAAAAAGGAGAACAAACAAACACAAACTCATATGGTGAGGTCACATAACAAGCAGATGTTAGATTGCACTATTAATCTATTGGGTGAAATTAGCTTGATTCAAGAGTGAAATCCTTCAGGCTCACAAAGGAACCAATGACAGGGTGGACCTTATCCAGCAAGCCTAATCAATATTTAAATTACCCTTGAAATGATGACCTATTTGATCCCATACACAAGCAGTTCACTTGCCAATATGGCCAAAAAAAAGCAAAATATGCTTCTGCATCTTCATATTGTAAACTGAGACTTTTATTTGAAATAATAGTTTCCCAGAACATGTAATGTGATATCTAACACTAGCAAAGCTTCATTCAATGGAGATTCACACCTTGTGTATTACTCCCTTCCCTTTAGACTGTATGCCTATGCATAGGGCTTCCTCACCTCTTTGTACCTGTATTGATTGTGATGTTTGTTACTCCATATATTCTATGTATGTAATTCATGTGATGTAGTTGTATAATCACAGTTACTTTACAGTGCTACGCAATATGTTGGCGCTATATAAATACATGTTAATAATAATAATAATAATAATTTAAACTGCACTTATCTTTCTTTTCTAATGTGTTTCATACTACTAAGTATGCCTCTTTAAATAGGACATAAATACATGGAAAACGGGCTCATTGGTGATGCCAGATCATGCCTTAAAAGTGGATATTGGTAAAATAGAGATTCTATTCTTGTTAGTGATCATGCAGATGTCACATTCCTTTGCAGCAGTGTTAAACCACTGGCTAATCGTATAAAAAAAATATGTTATATACACTAGAGGGGTTATTTACTAAACTCGATTTTTTCTGGTCAAGGTTTTTTTTCTGAAAAACTCGAAATTTTAAAGGGAAAAGAAAAACATGTATTTTTCAAGATTTATTATACCCCTAATCTGCAAATGGGCAGAATCCGAAAACCTGCCATTTCAAACCTGTCAATGGGAGATATTACAATTTGAAGATATTGTGATCTGCCCTGGGTTTCGTTCCATAATCCGAAAACTTTGCTGTTTTCTGGCAATAACCTGAAAAAATTGAGCGATTCAGGTTTTCACTCGAGTTTTTTTCCAGCCTAAGTTATTTTATTGATAAATACGTTAAAATTGTGGATGGGAGTTTGGTTGAGCTTGGTTTAATAAAACTATTAGATACATTTGAGTTTTAGTGAATAGCCCCCTAGGTTTTTCGTGAGTTTAAAGACTGTTCTTGCAACAGTACTCTCAATATTGCTCTTCAAGCTAATGAAAAATGTATCTGGCAGAGAAGTTCATTAGTCTCCTATAATTAATGGACATGATAGAAGGAATTTATATCCACAGGCAGTGGAAGTGAGGCAGAAAAAAATGGTGTTAGTTCATTTTACATGCGTTCTGCATTCACGTCTGTCCCCTTGAATACAAAGCTGTATGGTCCAAAGAGAATCATTTTTTTCATGCTTTACCCTGCGCTTGAATGTGCAAACCCACAACACACATAAGCAAAAAGCCATTGATGTCAGTACACACAGCCTGGTACCTACATGGATAATTAGCAACTGATTCTTCCCAGAGTTCTCCTGTTATCAGTTTGATAATAAAAAGGTATAGTACAGGTGTCAGTATCACATTTATTCCATCTGCTGTAACATGAATTATATACAGTAAATATTGCCAGCAATAGTTAAGTATATTGAATATAACGGCACATGCATTAGACACCAGATGTATCTAAATCAGAACAAAACCACTTGCCTTCATAAAAGGGAAAAATCAGCCTTAAATGCTCAGTTATTTCATATCGCTAGATTTGAGCTCCACAAACAAGAGGATAACATTCAGCCAGAGAAATTTTCCATATGTCTGATGACGTGCCAGATGTCAGATATAGCAAATACATGTGTATTTCTGTCTGTACATTTTGATTGTTGTTATCGTTTTCCCCAAAATTGTGTACAGCCCTGGTGGATATTGTTGGCCATTTATAAATAACCTATAATAAACAGACAGGAAATTGTCTATTAACTTGAATTAAATTGCCGTTGTACTAAGCTTTAATGCACAAACCAGGAATCTGCGTGTCTAGCACACTTCAATCGCACTGTGCTCACTGAGCTTATTTTAACAACAGTGGAAAAGCAATTTCAGGCTCAGTTGGAAATGGGTCTGTAGCAGCAGTGCCAGATGAGATAAGAGGCCCAGTAAGTAACTGGACTGTATTCTGTGAATGCCCAATTTACATGAGTTTCCTGGACGCTACCCTACAGGAACCTGGATGGCAAACAGACATTTTTTTCCCCCAAAATTTAGCTTTGACCTTCAGGAAAAACTGAAGGTTATATGATGTAGAGGGACAAAAGGAAGAAATGTAATATCAAGATGTTCTGTTGTTTTTTTTGCTAGAGAGATCCATGCTGTCCTTCAATCTGTCTTTTTCCTCTGCAGTAACAACATTTCTTTCTCAGTCTGCTCAGCTATAGTTTAAACCAGACATGGAAAACGATGCCCTTCCAACTGCGGATAAATGTAGCCATCCTTCTGGATGACAGGATTGATAGCTCCCAAGTACTAGAGGGCTCCACTTCTTACAATAATCCCACAATGGATTCCGGTGTACAGTATCTATGTTCAGATATTTGCCTGGTTCAGTGAACGCTAAGAAATCCAAAAACCTCTAAGAATTCAAGTTTTTCAGACGATTACTTACGAAAAAAAAATCCGATAACTTTTAAAAGTCTGAATGGCTATAAAAAAGTTCATTGGGATCAGCACAGCTACCATTGACTTCTACTGGACTTCAACTAGTTTTTCATGGTTTTTACAATTAATAAATCTTGATTTTTTTAGAGTTTTACAGAAATTTAAAAAAATGAATTTTTAGAGAAAAATATGGCCCCTGTAAGACTTTATTCAAGTCTGTGTTGAATATAACTGCCCAACTCTTACCTTATCATTGTCTCTTCTTCCCTGCATCACTTCTACTACTTCGTTTAAGCCAGCTCCATCTGTTTTACTACTGACTTTAGCGCTTATCTCAATATATTGCCACCTTAAGTATCTCTGGTCTCATATTGACATACTTCCATGCTGACATACTCCCAAACAATACAAAATAAGAATAATGATATGTTAGACAGTGATCAGTTATATTACAAGTTTTAGAAAAAGGCTTATAATTGAAAGTAGACCGATTGAACAGTTACCTAGAATAGGTTTTTCAATATACCAATACCAAGATGGCTATTTCTTACACCATTTTTTAAAAATGCAAGCTTCCAGGCAGTTTCATTCTGTGGCTACTAAAGCAAATAAAGTTCTGTCTTGCATAAAAAAGGGCATTAACTCAAGGGATGAAAACATAATTATGCCTCTTTATAGGTCACTGGTAAGGCCTCACCTGGAGTATGCAGTGCAGTTTTAGGCCGGTCCTTAAAAAGGATATGAATGAGCTGGAGAGAGTGCAATTAGACTGGTTAAGGGGATGGAAAATTTATGATGGTATGAAACTAGGATGGTAGACTGTCACAGTTGGGGTTGTTATCTTTGGAGAAAACATGCTTGTGAGGGACATGATTACTCTTTATAAGTACATTAGAGGGCATTAAAGACCACTAGCGGAAAATCTATTTTTCCACACAATGGATCACCGGACCAGAGGCCACCCCTTCACACTAGAGGAAAAGAACTTTCATTTGAAGCAGTTTAGGTGGTTCTCTATAGTGAGGACAGTGAGGTTGTGGAATGCACTGCTGGGTGATGTTGTGAGGGGTGGCTCTGTTAACACCTTTAAGAGGGGCTTGGATGATTTCTCGGACAAACATAATATCCAAGATTTTAGTGATATTAAAATCTACAATTAATACAGATATTGGTATATATAGTGGGTGTGTTTCAGTTTCAGTGGGTGTGTAGGTATGTATGCTGGGATTCATTTGGAGGGGTTGAACTTGATGGACTTTGGTCTTTTTTCAACCCAACTTAACTATGTTACTATATCCCTTATGCATCTTTAAAAAATAGATATTTAAATTGCACAAATTTGTATGCATTGATGTTGCAGGCTAGGTCCAACAGGGCTGAACTTCCGCTCAACACCAAATAAATAGGATCCATATTCTATAAAAGTTTTCATCATATTGTTATTATATTTTAGCAGGTGAGTATCTGACCAGTCCCTGTGTCCTACCAGGTCCTATATCTATGAGCTCTTTGGTATGCTTAGGTAATTCTCAACTTGGGTCAGATTCAATTCAGTGAGAAAAAGTTATCTCATGGTTTATAGCATGATTAGTCATGGACGAGATTCAATTCGAGGAGAATTCTCCAAATTTAGTTCCATTTTTTTCCTCAATAGAGTTTTCGCATGATAAACAGTTAAATATAGATACGTTTTTAAAAAAAACTCTAAAAGTCCGAATTGATTAAAAATGGTCCAATAAGATCAGCGCTTCTCCCATTGGCTTCTATAGGACCTTGACAATTTTACCTGGTGAAGTTTTGTGATAAAGTTTTCCTTGGTTTTACGCTTAATAAATCTCAAATTCGTGAAAAAAATAAAAATGTGAGTAAATAGTAAAAAGTGTTAGTAAATTTGCCCCTTAATAACTCTCAAATTTTTAGATTTAGAGAAATTTTTTTTAAGAAAAAAATATGATTTGTAAATGTAAAAAAAAAAGGAAATACGAATGTTAGTAAATAGGCCCCATATTGTGATATTGATATAATAATTCTGTTGTTTATATTCATCATGTGGACAAGCATTCTCTGGTTTGCACATTGTAATTTCTATGGTCTTTTATTTATTTTATAATATTTATTGCACTGATCAGTTTCTGTTGGAATATTTTGTGATATTTCCTGTAGCACCTCATTTTGTGTGGGTACATGGACCATGTTTGCCTTGAGAAAGGCCCGAAAGGGGAACTAAATATCACCTCGATTGTACATACACCTTTAATACACAGATGAAAAGCAAAGTCCTGGGGGCAAATTCACTAAGATTCGTAGTTGCGCCAGGCGTAACTTTGCCGCACTTCGCCAGGCGTAGTTTCGCCAGCGCTTCGCAAATTCACTAAAATCCGAAGTTGCGCTCAGGGGTAGCGTAAGGTTGCGAAGTTGCGCTAGCGTTGATTCGCTAAGTAAAGCGAAGTTACGCTAGAGAAGGCTAATTTGCATACGGCGACAAATTCAAATTTCAATGGAGGAATACGTATCAGCATTACAAATGGCTAGAAAACCTTGAAATCATCAAATAAAAATTTTATTTTGCCCTACACATGTGCCCACTGTCTAGGTAAGTTGCCATGAGTCTGGAAATGTAGGGGGGAAGGAGGGGAGCCCCAAAATTTTTTTCGATCTTTTTCAGCCTATCACCCATAATGTAGAAAACACGCCAGCGTTTTTTGGGACTTAGAAAATTTTTTGACTTTTTTTTAAACAATCCCTATCTACTCTATTGCGCTTTGCCAGGTCTGAGGTGGCGAAGGAAGTCTAGCGTAAAAGGTAGCGTTCAGTACACTGCGCAAGTTAGTGAATTTGCGTAGTTACGTCGCTAGCAAAAATTCGCCAGGCGTAAGGGTGCGAAGTAACACTAGCGAAACTACGCCAGCGTTCATTAGTGAATTTGCGCAGTAACGAAAATGACAAACGCTAGCGAAGTAACGCTAGCGTTCGGCGCTTCGGCGCTTAGTGAATTTGCCCCCTGGTGTTGCTCATCATGTATATATATTGATATATAGATATATACTTGATGAACATTTGTCTTTTTTAATGCAAATACACAATGTAACTAAACAAACACACTCTCTTCATTTCAGGTATTTTAATACTATCTACTTGGGAATTCGAAGTAGACGAAGTGGAGAGAATGACAGGTGGCGGTTCTATTGGAAGATGGTATATGAATATGCAGATGTCAGCATGCTGCACTTGCTGGCCACATTCCTGGAAAGCGCTCCTCAACTGGTCCTTCAGCTGTGCATCGTGGTGCAGACTCGCAGCTTACAGGCTCTTCAAGGTAAGAATCGTGGGTACTTAGAACACTTCTATGAATGTGTTTTTTACTCTTACATTAAAAGAGCAAAGAGGTGGAAGCAGATGGAAGAAGGAGAGGATGATGATGATGATGTTAATTTAGAAGGCACAATCCTTAGTTACAATCAAGATATTATACATTATATTCAATACAGAATTATCAGATAATATTTTGATTGAATTAAAGGTAGTGTATGAATATACAGAATATATTATTGTAGAAGCTTTGTATATTTTGCCTGCGGTCTCTCTAATTATGAATACATTTGAGGATTTAACATGATTCTACCAATCAAATATTTTCCAGTCAATGAGACCTCCAGGTGACTGCTCATATTCATATAATTTCAGCTTCCTATCATCATCATCATCACAAAATATTACTGGTGTAGGAATCCCTGTACAGGTATTGGACTTATTATCCAGAATGCTCTGGACCTGGGGTTTTCCAGATAATGGATCTTTCACTAATATTCATATCTTAAGTCCACTGGAAAATAATTTAAACATTAAATAAACCCAATATGCTGGTTTTGCTTCCAACACGGATTAATTATATCTTAGTTGAGATCAAGTACAAGGTACTGTTTTATTATTACAGAGAAAATGAAGGTCATTTTCTAAAATTTTGATTATTTGGAAAAATTCTATGGGAGACGGCCTTTCTGTAAACGGTAACGTATTTGCAGATAACGATCCCATACCTGTACTACTACAGTATGAGAATATCATCTCCAATAGAGTCCATTTTAAGCAATGTTTTTAAATTATTTCAAAACAGCAGCTTTTACCTGATGGTAACTAAGCTGCATAAATTCATATTGGTGGCAAAACAATCCTGTTGGATTTATTTAAATGTTTTTTTAACAGAGGTAGAGGCCTGTTGAAGGTTGAATTTTAGTGGTGTTGGACTAAACTCCCTTTCTCTAAAACCACGAATGTCAGGACATTCATTTAAAGATCAGAATAAAAAAAAGTTCAAATGGAAAATAACACTGAACGATGCACTAAAAAATACGAATATCTCTAAAATCTCGAAAAATCCAAAAGCCACTAAAAAGCCAAATTTGATTTAAAATGGTTCAATTCGATCTGTGCAGCTCCCATTCAATTCTATAAGACCTTGGCAAAGTTTTATATTAGAGGTTTTTGTGGTTTTAACATCTTGAATATTTAGAGATTTTTTAAAAAAAATAGGAAAACCACAGAGATTTGTGGGAAAAGCGAAATTTGATTTTTAGTTAATGAGCCCATTAAGGTATGGAGATCTAAATCATGAAAATATCCCTTATCTGGAAAAGCCTAGATCCCAAGCATTCCTAGTAGTACATCCTATACCTGCAATTTACATATACTGTAGAAGTATGCATGTATATCTATATATATATATCTATATATATATATATATATATATATATATATATATATATATATATATATATATATATATATATATATATATATATATTTATCTATCAGTGCATTAGTCCTGCAAAGCAAAAGGAAGAGAAAATACACAGAAAGAGGTTAGGAAGGGTATCTGCATGGTGGGTTTCTTTATTATCAGAGGAGTGCTGTCATGCTGCAAATATAAAACAAAACTTCTGATAATTAATTTGTTGATGTGTTTAATTACCCTTTTTTTTGTTAGGGCTATTCCACACGGGGAGATAGCGACGCGTTTGCGGTCGCGGCGACAAAGCGCCGCGACCGGCGCAGGCGACAGTTTTGTATGGGCGCCTATGTAAAAACGCCTGTGCTAACCACACGAGGCGATGCGCTTTTCAACAGTCGCCTGAAAATGCCTCGCCAGGCTTTTTCAGGCGACTGTTGAAAAGCGCATCGCCTCGTGTGGTTAGCACAGGCGTTTTTACATAGGCGCCCATACAAAACTGTCGCCTGCGCCGGTCGCGGCGACTGTCGCGGCGCTTTGTCGCCGCGACCGCAAACGCAAACGCGCCGCTATCTCCCCGTGTGGACTAGCCCTTAGTGTCAACAAGGTGCACACGGCAGTGCATGGCTGTTTTATTTACCGTGCCTCACTGTGTGTTCTTGCATCAATTCTATCGAAATCCTAAGCCTAATTCGCCAGTTGCTAACTTACAGGCGCTCGTTTGAAAAATGTTTGAATGGTTATAGTCAGCGAGTGCAAATCAGTCAGCTCGGATTATTACAAAATAAATTACAGTGGTTAGTAGCAAAATAAATGTCACTTGTGTATTGCAAGAATATTACAAGTGATATTACAAGGAGTTTAATTATTATCTTTATAAACAAATTAAATGCCAACGTGATTTTGAATAGGTGCTTTAGGCTCGGTTATTAATTCTGTATTTATTATAATATGCAGAAAATGAATAGGAAAGGGATACTGCATCGGATGTAATGCAAAGAAAACAATTCCGCACCACTACGCACCTTTATCTCTATTTATTCAGTGTGTGATGCTTTCCTGTACAGGTATGGGATCCGTTATCTGGAAATCTGTTATCCAGAAAGTTTAGATTTTACAGAAAGATAGTCTCCCATAGACTCCATTTATATACAAATAATCTAAATTTTTAAAAATGATTTTAATGATTAATGATTAGATTTAATGATTTTAATGATTTTTCTCTGTAATAATTAAACAATACATTGTGGGGGTTATTTATCAAGGTCCGAAAGTATTTCTAACATAAAAATCCGATCAACTCCGACTGCCCGAATGGACCTTATTTATCATTAAAAAAGTAAGAAAAAATTGGGTCGGGCAAAAATCCGATAACTTCGGTGCTTTGCCCAAAAAGTACGAAATACTATGAATCTTTCTGGTCCAAAATTCCCAAAATTATGTGATATCAGTGCGGACAGCAGTGTAGACACAGGACCTCAAGAGCTTTGAGATGCTGGATTTTCAGAGTCTGACTTTTAAGACCACCAGGCTTTAATAAATTCCGAAAAACGTGTAGTTTTTTTTTTTAGTCCAAAAACGACAAATGATTTGAATTTCGGATATTCGGAGCATAATAAATAACCCCCTGTATGTACTTGATGCAAACTAAGATATCATTAATCCTTATTGGAAGCAAAATAATCCCATTGGGTTTGTTCAATGTTTATATGATTTTCTAGTAGACTTAAGGTATGAAGAACCAAATTAAAAAAAAATCCGTTATCTGGAAAACCCCAGGTCCTGAGCGTTTTGCATAACAGGTACTATACCTGTATTGTGCATCTGACACTATCATTCAGGCTATCATTTAGGCTTATGGTTTGTAAATTTTTCCATAAAAAAAGTATCTTCAGGGAGATGAAAAGAATGGATGTTTCATATTCCTGTGCGGGAAGGCTCTATTCTTCATAAGTTTTTGGTTGCACAGTAGATGTAAAAGCGACAGTAGTTGCAATAAAGGGCTGAATGCCTTTTAGCAAAATAAATCAATTGATAGCAGTATTAATATATACTGTAAAATGTTTATGAATGGGCTAAACTGAGTGATGTATTGGAAACAATGGATTTTTTTTGTTCTGGAGCACAGTTTTAAATTATGTTTTGTACTGTTGTAGTTACTCTGGAAGGTATGTTACTGTGTGCATACCAGCCAGGACCTCAACATAACATCAATATATAAAATTGTATAAATGTATCCATGTAATCAAAGACAAGCTTTTACCATTTTTCAAGGTTGGTTGGGTTAATTTGCACCTTGAAACTGTACCAAACACAAGATCTAGGAGCTGATTTCAGTGGCTCCATGGACCACCCCCATACCCCCATCCCTCTTCTGCTCAAATCTAACAAACATGAAAATGATTCCAGTTGTCTCCTGCCAAATTAATATTGCCCTTGCAAAAACGAATCCAACATTTGCAAGATTCTCAAATGAACATTCTCAATGAAAATCTTTTTATATTTTTTATTAACTTCTATTGTTTTCTTGTAAATATGTTCTTTACTGTTGTCCACTATAATTTAATAGTACAGACACGTTGCATTGCATTAATGTGCCATTAACTCTTAAAGAATTTCCTCGATGTGAACCCTACCCTGTTATGTTTTTAAGTAGCCGAGGATGAATAGAGAATAACAGTGCTTTATTAGCAGGCTCATGCAGCTATTACACAACAGTAACTTTCACTTTTAAGCTGTCAGGAAGTATGCACAGTATAAGTCTGGGCACAGTGACATCTACAGGCCATTTGTATAAACACTACATACCCCAGTGTTAGCTTTTCCTTCTAATGAGAGAGACAGATTAGATGTGGGTGATATAGGCTAAACAGTGTTTGCACTTATTGTGATGAACTCTAAACTAAGCTAAACTCTTGCCTTCCTACAACCACCATTGCTTACTAGGGCTGTACTCCAACATCCTTTTTTGTAGGGGACTACTATTTACAGTCTATTAACTTAGCTTTTCAAGAACAGTTCATATATTCAGTTTTTTGTTGTATGATGTTTAGCAAACTCTTTTTAACAGTTAGAGTCAAATGCATCAAGGGTCGAATATCGAGGGTTAATTAACCCTCGATATTCGACTGGGGAATGAAAATCCTTCGACTTAGAATATCGAAGTCGAAGGATTTTGCGCAAATAGTTCGATCGAATGATCAAAGGAATAATCGTTAGATCGAACGATTAAATCCTTCGAATCGAATGATTCGAAGGATTTTAATCCAACGATCAAAGGATTATCCTTCGACCAAAAAAAGATAGCCAAGCCTATGGGGACCTTCCCCATAGGCTAACATTGACTTCGGTAGCTTTTAGGTGGCGAACTAGGGGGGTCTAAGTTTTTTCTTAAAGAGACAGCACTTCGACTATCGAAAGGTCAAATAGTCAAACGATTTTTAGTTCGAATCCTTTGATTCGAAGTCGTAGTCGAAGGTCGAAGTAGCCCATTCGATGGTCGAAGTAGCCAAAAAAACACTTCGAAATTCAAAGTATTTTTTCTTCTATTCCTTCACTCGAACTTAATGAATGGGCCCCTTAGTGTTCAATAAAAGATGGCAGCTAATGGGTGTTTTGATGATATGACACCAGAAGGCTTAGGTTAAATACACATAAATGTTATAAACTGGGTAAGACCTCCTCCATACAATATTGTATTAATAAGTAAACTACTCTACATAGTATTAATTAAAGGGTGAAGGATTAGGTTAATCACTCTATCACACAATGCGAGAGTAAATCTTTCCTGATGACTAGTTGTATTTTAGAAGAATTCCATAGTTAACAGTGACTTGATTTAGTTATTGACTAGATATTAGAAGTAAAGCAGAGATCACATCAAGGTACCAGGCCTGGGAAAGGAGGGGGTGATAGTGGAGTCATTAACTATCTTAATGGGCCCGATTCAATTCAGTAAGAAAAGGGTTTATTATGTGAAAACTGCAATTCAATTTAGAAAAACATATCTGGGAATACACTGGAAATGAATTTGAAGAAAAGTCTTTTCTCCTTGAATTGTATCTCGTCCATGAGTTTTCACGTGATAAACCATGAGATAGGCATTGTAGAAGAGGAAAGAGGACCATTTCTACCTTAGACAAGTTTTACTTAATTATAGGGATACTGTCATGGGAAATTTTTTTGCCTGAAATTAATCAGTTAATAGTGCTGCTCCAGCAGAATTCTGCACTGAAATCCATTTCTCAAAAGAGCAAACAGATTTTTTTATGTTCAATTTTGAAATCTGACATGGGGCTAGACATATTGTCAATTTCCCAGCTGCCCCAAGTCATGTGACTTGTTCTCTGATAAACTTCAATCACTCTTTACTGCTGTAATGAAAGTTGGAGTGATATCACCCCGCCCCCTTTTCCCCCCAGCAGCCAAACTAAAGAAAAATGGGAAAGTAACCAGATAACAGCTCCCTAACAAAAGATAACAGCTGCCTGGTAGATCTAAGAACAACACTCAATAGTAAAAACCCATGTCTCACTGAGACACATTCAGTTACATTGAGATGGAAAAACAGCAGTCTGCCAGAAAGCATTTCTCTCCTAAAGTGCAGGCACAAGTCACATGAAATTGGGAAATTGACAAAATGTCTAGCCCCATGTCAGATTTCAAAATTGAATATAAAAAAATCTGTTTGCTCTTTTGAGAAATGGATTTCAGTGCAGAATTCTGCTGGAGCAGCACTATTAACTGATTCATTTTGAATTTTTTTTTTCCCATGACAGTATCCCTTTAAGTTTAAATGACTGACAAGCATGAAGATACCTTTAGATACCTAACAGATGTATCTATCTTCTCCTGATCTCAACTCACATATCTTAATTCAGGTGAATTGAGATATGTGAATTGAGATCAGAAGATAGATGAATTTTGCTAAAGGTGGGATTAAAAGAACTGAATAACATAATAATAATAGGTTGTAGGAAATAGACTTGAGAAACTCAAACAGAAAGAGGTAATGGAGAAGATGATATTTCATTGAAGGAGACACTAAAAGATTTGAAAGGTAAGAGAAAAACCATGACAGGACAGTGTCAAGAAACCAAGATAATGGAGAGACTGGAGGAGAAGAGGGAGAGCAGTGTTGTTAAAAGCAGGCAAGAGACAAAGGAATATTCATATGGAAAAGTGTTTGTTGGGTTTTCCCCTGGCTTGTATTTACAAGCTTGTTTTAAAACTAGTGATGGGCGAATCTGTCCCTTTTTTTTGCGAAATGGCGAAAAAGCATTGAATTCTCGAAACGCATTGAAGTCAATGGGCGTCAAAATAATTTTGACGCGTGACAATTTTGACATGACTGACAATTTTTATACGCACGACTCTTTTGTCCAAATGCATTAAAGTCAATGGCCATCCGAATAATTTTGCCGCTCAACAATTTTTATGTGCAACAATTTTCTTTTGTGGCAGTAAATTTTTCCACGCTGAATTTTTGCTGCATTTGTGGGCGTCGAAGTGCAGAAATTAGCTGCGAATCTATGCCTGGCAAATAAATTCACCCATCACTATTTAAAACAGCTCAACAATGTACATGCAGCAGATGAAATTTACTTCCTGTTTTAGAGTAATGAGACAGTAGTTGTTTTGTCACCCATGACATATTGGCTTTCAGTTGGGCAACAAAATGCCCAAAAAAATACCTTTCCATTGAATAGTATAATAATTACTGTACTATCGGTGAACTTAGTTTGGCCCTTGAAAACGCAGCAATGAGCATTTTCAAGCTACAAAGCTTGTTCAATGGTGTGGATGCAGCAATTAAAATACTTTTCGATGGAAGATTATTTGGGTAAACTGTTAGGTAGTTTTAGCCTGGTAACAAAATACCCATGTGCCATTGCTTGCAGAATTCTGGTAGTCTGGAGGAATTCTAACCAATTATTACAGCTCTAATATGGCCTCTGACAGCTTTAGGAATCATGGCAGCACAGCAAGAACAGGCTGATATTCACTGAGAAAAATCTCACTTCTATACAGGAACGATGGTTTACAAATGTTTAACATATTATTTGGAATGCAGATTCATATGCTACAACCATCATGTTATCAAGAAGCAATTACCTAGTCTGGGTATTTTCTAAATTTCAGCATTCCCTCAGCAGTTTTTCTTCTGCAATTTGTTATGTCAAGTATTTGCTAACCTGATATTTCTACTCAAACTCCTACTTATTCCTTGTGTACCTTTGCTGTAAGGAACATCTTGTATTTCCAGCTTGAGTTTAAAGAATGACAAAAATCTATTTCAATGCTTACCCTGTTATTGGCCAATGTATCCTGCAGACCTCATACTTTACCTTTCCAACCCTACTATGACCTCCACATGAAGAAGGCTTTAAAATCAAAGCATAGGATGTTGTTACACGCCAGTTTCAGATTGCTATAGCTGGCCGTTGCCAGTGAAGTAGACTGCAAAATCATGAACAGGTGTTATCTGTTTTTTTGAATGTCATATGTGGAATTGACAGGCCAATGCGGAATGTTTGTTTTAGAGTCCTGTAAGGTTAAATTATGCAGAAATTCTTGTAGAACTAAAGTGATTCGGGCTGGTGGGAGATGGGCTTTTGAATATTGAAAAGTTTAAAGTTAAAGCATGGGAGCTTTCATTGCCCTATAAAAATCAAGTTGGATTTTTGTAGAATGAATAATAAGGTTTCTGTAGAATATTTACAGCCAGCATTCCATACCGAGTGAAAAAAAAATCCAAAAACCTCTAAAAGTCTCAATTGATTGAGTCCAATAGGATCAGCTCAGCTCCCACTGACTTCTACAAAACCTCCAATGAAAGGCAGTTGACCCAAGGCAGATGACACTGATATGAGGTTAGGCACGGAGCTAAGTGACACTGACAAAAGGAATTGGGGTGAATGATAGATAGATAGATAGATAGTATTTATTATTTACCAGTCATTAGGGGGAATTCGCAAGAATGTTGGTAATGGAAAATGTTGTAAAATGTTACATAAAACTGCTGTATTTGCACCAACTTTTTCACATACCAATTTTCCTATAATTTTCTAAAAATGTCATTTAATAGTGGCAATATTTGTGTCGTATGTACGACCTTGAGAACACCCTCGACATTAGTACAGACATTTTTTTTACCAAAATGAAAATGTCAGAGAACAATGTTGAAAGGCTAATTTGGCTTAAGTCTGTGTAGATAAGATTGTTTGGTGCACAGACAGCATTTCCACAGCGCTATAACAACAGTTTTTGTACTGTGTATACTGCACTTTTTAAAATTTTGCAGAATTGCAATAAATCCGTAAAATATACCTTCTGTGAATTTGTCATGCTGGCGACATTTTTACATTTTGGCGACCAACACTTTAAGAACTATGCATTTACCAACACTTTTGTGAATTCCTTTCATTGAGCTCCAAAAACACCCCATTTAATTTACAACTAGCAAAGAGAATTAATCAAATCAAATCATACAGTTTATTTCAAATCAAGGTGAAACTTGGAGCCCCCCAAAAAATAAAGCATCGATTTGCATGTCATGAGTTTCAATGATTTGTGCCATAAGCAATTTGTTCCTCTCTCCTTGCAATGAGCTAAGTCAGACATAACTTGGCTCTCCTGCCACAGATCTTGCCCTAAAAGTGTTTCAGTCCAGTGAGCCGATCCTTCTCACATTCAGGCTTTTTATTTTCTGCTTCAACATATTGTGCAGCCATACAAGATTAAATAATGAAGGCGCACACTCATTAAAAGCAGACACATTTCTTTGGAGCTATTGACGGCGCTGTCTAATTTAGCTTTAGCTGTTTGCCGTGTTCCTATCCATACTGTTCTGCAGCAGTAAATAGAGTTTGCAGGGGGAATCACACATTATCATCCAGCTACAAGTGCCAGCAATATTGATCTCACTCCATTACTCTTAATGAAGACTGAAAGTGGATGCTTTAAACTAGTTTACCGCTTTTGTGGAGGTTGGTGAATTTTGCAGGAAATTAGTTCTCTTTTGATTCCTGCGTAAAATAAATCATTCCGATATTAGCTAATATGTTTTTATAATTCTATATTAATATGGGAAGCAATTGCTTAATATTGCTTTTTTTGCTCTTTATTGTATGTGGTCCTTCATGCTCACATACAGTCTAAAGGCAAAGAGGATTGATTGTCCATGGCTAAATTGCCCCTCACACATGTGCATTGTTCTTGTTCTACACCTAGTTAAGGATTTCCACCAACTGGGGATAGTGGCTCAGGGCAGCACTGGGTTCTTCAGTTGGGAGGTGACCGGAGGCACTATATCCTAAGAGTTTATATGTTCTCTCTGTGTCTGCCTGGGTTTGTTTCGACACTTCAGAATCATACAGGCTGGTTAATTGGCTCGTGGTGTGTGTTGTGTAATAGGCAACTTAGATGTGTCCTTGCAACATTGTGCAAGTGTATTTCTTGTGAATGGGCGAGCACTTATTAAATAATATATCATAGGCAGGGAATCCAATATCAGCAAACCCATTATCTAAAAAGCTGCAAATTACAGGATGGCCATCTCCCATATACTCTATTTTATCCAAATAAACGTTATTTCATTTTTCTCTGTAATAATAAAATAGCACCTTGCACTTGATTTAAGCTAAGATATAGTTAGTCCTTGTTGGAAGGAAAATTACCCTGTCGGGTTTATTTAAAGGGATACTGTCATGGGAAAATGTTTTTTTTTTCAAAATGAATCAGTTAATAGTGCTGCTCCAGCAGAATTCCGCACTGAAATCCATTTCTCAAAAGAGCAAACAGATTTTTTATATTAAATTTTGAAATCTGACATGGGGCTAGACATATTGTCAATTTCCCAGCTGCCCCAAGTCATGTGACTTGTGCTCTGATAAACTTCAATCACTCTTTACTGCTGTACTGCAAGTTGGAGTGATATCACCCCCTCCCTTTTCCCCCCCAGCGGCCAAACAAAAGAACAATGGGAAGATAACCAGATAGCAGCTCCCTAAGGGTAGGGACACACTGGGCGATTTGGGGAGTTTTAGTCGCCTGGCGACTAATCGCCGCGACTTTTCTCCCCGAATGCCCCCCCTCGCTCTGCGCCTGGCTAAAATGAAAAATCGCCTGCGCTAATCACACGCGGCGATTCGTTTTCCGAAATCGCCCGAAGTTGCCTCACGAGGAAACTTCGGGCGACTTCGGAAAACTAATCGCCGCGTGTGATTAGCGCAGCCGATTTTTCATTTTAGCCAGGCGCAGAGCGAGGGGAGGCATTCGGGGAGAAAAGTCGCGGCGATTAGTCGCCAGGCGACTAAAACTCCCCAAATCGCCCAGTGTGTCCCTACCCTAACACAAGATAACAGCTGCCTGTAGATCTAAGAACAACACTCAATAGTAAAAACCCATGTCCCACTGAGACACATTCAGTTACATTGAGAAAGAAAAACAGCAGCCTGCCAGAAATCATTTCTCTCCTAAAGTGCAGGCACAAGTCACATGACCAGGGGTAGCTGGGAAATTGACAAAATGTCTAGCCCCATGTCAGATTTCAAAATTGAATATAAAAAAATCGGTTTGCTCTTTTGAGAAATGTATTTCAGTGCAGAATTCTGCTTGAGTAGCAATATTAACTGATGTGTTTTGAAAAGGATCAGGATCAGGATCCCTTTAATGTTTACATGTTTTTCTAGTAGACTCGAGATATAAAGTTCCAAATTACGGAAAGATCTGCTATCCAGAAAACCCCAGGACGAGCATATTGGATTACAGATCCCATACCTGTAATTGCTTTTTTGCTCTGCCTGTGTGTTTTCCAGCTTTTTAATTGGGTAGGGCCAGCACCAACCTTTAACTTATAAATATTGTGTCCACATGGCTCCTGTTCCTCCTTGAGCTGGGTTACACATTAGGGTGGTTACAATATAAGCTGACTGCCAACTAGGAATAGAATGAATAAAATGTGTTTCCACATACTGGGAAGTCCATATATTCAATTTATTAGTTATGTATTTTTTGTATTCTGTTATTGATGCAAGGAAAAAAATGTCCTGTTGTCATCCAGTGTATCCAATTCTAAATCATAGGTGCCACTTTTTAGGTGCATTCAGTGAAGTGTGAGTGCTTATTTTAATTACTTTTGTATCTGTGTCTGCATTGTATTGAGTTTTTACACAGAAACACACACACACATACAGTTAGGGCCATAAAAATGTGGTTCTGTACATTACCCCAATTCATTTTAAATGAAACAACTCAGATGCAGTTGAACTGCAGACTTTCAGCTTTAATTCAGTGGGTTGAACAAAAAGATTGCATAAAAATGTGAGGAACTAAAGCCTTTTTTTAACACAATCACTTCAAACCAGGGGTACAAAAGTAATTGGCCCAGGGGTTCAACAGTAATTGGACAGTTGACTCAAAGGCTATTTCATGGGCAGGTGTGGGCAATTCCATAGTTATGTCTATCAATGAAGCAGATACAAGCCCTGGAGTTGATTTGAGGGGGGGGGGTGCTTGTATGTGGAAGATTTTGCTGTGAACAGACAACAGGAGCTCTCCATGCATGTGAAACAAGCCATCCATAAGCTGCAAAAACTGAAAAAACCCATCCGAGAAATTGCTACAATATTAGGAGTGGCAAAATCTACAGTTTGGTAAATCCAGAGAAAGTAAGAAAGCACTGGAGAACTCAGCAACGCAAAAAGACCTGGACATCCACAGAAGACAACAGTGGTGGATGATCACAGAATCATTTTCATGGTGAAGAGAAACCCCTTAACAACAGCCAAACAAGTGAACAACACTCTCCAGGAGGTAGGAGTATCCATATCCAAGTCTACCATAAAGAAAAGACTGAATGAAAGTAAATACAGAGGGTGCACTGCAAGGTGCAAGCCACTCATAAGCATCAAGAATAGAAAGGCTAGATTGGACTTTGCTTTAAAACATCTAAAAAAGCCAGCACAGTTCTGGAAAAACATTCTTTGGACAGATGAAACCAAGATCAACCTCTACCAGAATGATGGCAAGAAAAAAGTACGGAGAAGGCGTGGAACAGCTCATGATCGAAAGCAGGGGTGTCCAAACTTTTTGCAACGAGGGCCAGATTTGGTGAGGTGAAGATGTGTGTGGGCCGACCATTTAGCCTAACATTCTTTGAACCATTAACATCATTTAACTCATTTAAACAAGGAATCGCGTAGCCGTAGCAGTAATATTTGGGCACATTAGTGAAATGATCTGCCACTTGGTCTATACTGCTGCCTGTGTGCTGAAGGTGTTAGCAATAGACATGTACTGGCACGTAGTTTACTGTACTGGCACGTCAGTACGTCTATTGACACCTTCAGCACAGAGGCAGCAGTATAGACCAAGTGGCAGATTATTTCACTAATGTGCCCAAATATTACGGCTAGGTGATTCCTGATAGCACTGTGCTGGCGGGCCGCATTATTATTAATTTCATGATGAAGGCTGAGGGCTGGTGTAAATTTGAAGACGGGCCGCATTTGGCCCCTAAAGCATGACATGCCTGATCCAAAGCATACCACATCTCTATAAAACATGGCGGAGGCAGTGTGATGGCTTGGGTGTACATGGCTGCCAGTGGCACTGGGACACTAGTGTTTATCCATGATGTGACACAGGACAGAAGCAGCCGAATGAATTCTGAGGTGTTCAGAGACACTGTCTGCTCAAATCCAACTAAATGCAGTCAAATTGATTGGAGGTGTTTCATAATACAGACGGATAATGACCTAAAACATACAGGCAAAGCAACCCAGGAGTTTATTAAAGTAAAGAAGTGGAATATTCTTGAATGGCCAAGTCAGTCACCTGATCTGAACCAAATTGAGCATGCATTTCACTTGTTGAAGACTAAACCTAGGACAGAAAGTCCCACAAACAAACAGCAACTAAAAGCCGATGCAGTAAAGGCCTGGCAGAGCATTAAACAGGAGGAAATCCAGAATCTGGTGATGTCCATGAGTTCAAGAATTCAAGCTGTCATTGCCAGCAAAGGGTTTTCAACCAAGTATTAGAAATTTAACGGTATTTAGAAAATTTAATTTTCAGTTTTTTAATTTGCCCAATTACTTTTGAGCCCCTGAAATGAAGTGATTGTGTTAAAAAAGGCTTTAGTTCCTCACATTTTTATGCAATCTTTTTGTTCAACCCACTGAATTAAAGCTGAAAGTCTGCACTTTAACTGCATTCATTCATTGTGGTAATGTACAGAACCAAAATTAGAAAAAATTAGAAAAAAAAAGTTGACTGTCCAAATATTTATTTACCTAACTGTATACTGCAAAAGCTATTTTAATTAAATAATTCATAGAACACACTGTCAGTATAATTTGTGTAGTAAGTGTATCCATTCTTTGTCAGTGTTATGTGTATATTAAAGGAAAGACCTTAACGCTAATATTTATACGTCTCTATCATGAGATTTGCTGCAATGTACACATAAGAAAGGAGCCCTCTAGAAAGCTAAGGCACAGATTTTTTAAAAATCTCTTTGTAAGCTTTCAGTGTTCAGTGGATAATATGATCAAGTGTCTTCAATTGTACATTTCGCCATTCTGTAAAAAGGCTCTTTACAACTTGTATTATTACGTTTGGTTCAGAATACAGAGTACTTACAGTCTGAAGCTATTCTTTCCTTTAATATAAGCAGAAAGCTTGGAATTGGCATGACATTTCTATTCTCTTACCTCCCCTAAAGAAAGCCTAATGCGTGAGTTTGCACAAAATACACCATAAAAATATCAGCACCGCGGTTATTCCGGGGGTTTTGATGATGTTCCAAAGCTGAGGAAGGGATTTCTGACACAGCTAATTGGATTTTGCTGTTGGCACAATTTAGAGGCTTTCAAGATGCCGTCACACCTTTCCTTGCACATCTAAAAGAATACCATGGTGTGGGATTGAGTGTTACTTATACTGAGCATCATGTTGCTGTTGCCATGGATTCTGTCACTTACACTTTTTATTATTTTTTTTTTAATGGAAAACAAATTTAAGATATGAACTCTCTTTTTTCTGGTTCACAACTCAAGATATACAAGTAGAGTCTATAAACTTTAAAGAATATGTAAGCAGCTCAAAGGAAAAAGTGCCGGCTCTGGTAACTGTCAGTTGCAATGGTTGTGAGGTCCTCTGACTGGCCACCCAGTAGTCCAGAATCGACTCTATTGCTACACCTTTATTACCATGTGTGATACATTATTATGGAAACTGTTGACTGTATATTGGGACTATGGGCACCAATATAAGGCTAAATACAAACGGATCCTTTATTTTGAGTAAGATGGCCCTGTGCACCGTAAAGGCCTTAATATTAGGACATACAAAATGATATGTGCTCATTTACATTGCAGGATAGAAATAGTTGGATACCTTGTTTGTTTGTTATAGTCGTACAATAAAGAATGTGGGTGTTCTGCAAATAGTTTTTAATAGACAGCAAGGTTTGGTTACACTTTGACTGTTTTTTTTCTCTCGTGGGGGCCTATTTATCAACAGTCTCTTTTTCGTGATTTTAGTGGTTTTTGAAACCACAACGAAACTCACAAACTCTAAAATTACGAATATCATGAGATTTGTTAAAAAATTTTACTAAAAAAGTGCAAACAGAAAATGACGCTTAACTGTGTGCTAAAAAATCCTAATACCTCGAAAAACCACAAAAAATTCGAACAATTCCTAGTGAAAGAAAAATACGAAGATCTCTAAAAGTCAGAATTGATTTAGAGCGGCCCAAACAGATCAGCGCAGCTTCCATTGACTTCTGTAGGACCTCGCACAGTGTTTTGTGGTTTTTATTCTTAATGCATCTTGATTTTTTTAGAGCTTTTTAAAATGATGAGAAAAACACAATTTTTTTTAGATTTGTGGGAAAAAACTATTGTTAGTAGATGACCCCTTATGTACATTTTCATTATTTACTCTTATACCTTGAACCTCTCCCTTATAGCACCAGTTAGCAATTTTGAAAACAAGTCAAACTTTGTATTTCTTCCCTTACTTCACAAAATAAAGCTGCTCCTGTATGTTAGATTATTTCTCCAAAAAGTATTATTTATTAAAACCAATTAAGGATTCTGCTATTTTCATGGTAGACATATCAAAGTTTCATCCAAACTTATGAAAATTATTTTTATCATCAGCATTGCGACTCATATAGGAAATTATAAGGGGCCCATTTATTAAACCTCAATTTTTTCTGGTCAAGGTTTTTAGGGAGAAACTCGATTTTTTAGAGAGTTATCATAACCCAAAGCTGCTTAAAAATCAGAATCTGAAAATACCCATCTCAAACCTGTCAAGGTCATGTAGAAGTCAATGGCAGATGTCCTTGAAGTTGTTTCTTGATATCGTGATCTACACTAGATAATCTGAAAAAGTCAGGGTTTTGTACAATAATCTGAAAAAGTCGAGTTTTCTCAGTGAAAATTCGATAAAATTGAGTTTTCAGACCGTCAAGCGTACGAACTGACACTCAATTTTGTCTCTCTTAATTTTTTGAGAAAAATTATTGATAAATGAGTTCAATTCTTGGAAGAGAATTTGGTCGGCTTTGTTTTCATAAAAACATTTCAATAATTTGAGTTTTAGTAAATAATCCTAAATGTATGGATGTAGAAGATATCCATCCCAAAATAATATGTACCCCTCTATGTTTGCATCCTATGATGATTATGGGATGGGCTGTCTTATCTCTACAGGTGTCCATTTCTGAGCAAGTTATCAACAACTTAAAGGGATACTGTCATGGGAAACAATTTTTTTTTTCAAAATGAATCAGTTAATAGTGCTGCTCCAGCAGAATTCTGCACTGAAATCCATTTCTCAAAAGAGCAAAGAGATTTTTTTATATTCAATTTTGAAATCTGACATGGGGCTAGACATATTGTCAATTTCCCAGCTGCCCCAAGTCATGTGACTTGTGCTCTGATAAACTTCAATCACTCTTTACTGCTGTACTGCAACAATGGGAAGGTAACCAGATAGCAGCTCCCTAACACAAGATAACAGCTGCCTGGTAGATCTAAGAACAGCACTCAATAGTAAAAACCCATGTCCCACTGAGACACATTCAGAAAAACAGCAGCCTGCCAGAAAGCATTTCTCTCCTAAAGTGCAGGCACAAGTCACATGACTGGGGGCAGCTGGGAAATTGACAAAATGTCTAGCCCCATGTCAGATTTCAAAATTGAATATAAAAAAATCTGTTTGCTCTTTTGAGAAATGTATTTCATTGCAGAATTCTGCTGGAGTAGCACTATTAACTGATTCGTTTTGAAAAAAACATGTTTTCAGATGACAGGATCCTTTTAAGTTCTGGCACCCAACCTGATTTGTACCCCTGTTCTGGCACCCAACTGATATTTACCCCACTACATTGAACACAGGGCCGGATTTAGCTCTAGCGAGAGCCGGCGCACCGTAGCGCAGTGGGCATTCCGCCCTTACCAACTTGGCCTCGCCACAAATCCGGACCTGATTGAACACCATTCCCTACTGAATGTTAAAGGTCTTAAGGTGGCAGTTTTTGTTTACATTATTTATAAACACAGAATTTATTTCAGTACATTCTTGCAATTAGTTAGGATTTAAGTGTGCACTTGTGTATTTCCAAGTAATGTTATGCCATTACAAAGCTGCTCAGATGGAATCGCTAAGGCTGCGCTGAAGAGGGAAATATTTCTTGATGCCATTTTTGATTTTGCTGGTTTATTCAGGGCCAGCAAAGGAAACATTAGCATCCACTTGCCTTTACTGTAGTGTAGATTATGTAAACACACCTTTGTGCTTCTCTAGTTTCCAAGCTACAAATTCAATACATAAAATATTCTATTCAGAGTAAATGAACTTTAATAATAGCGCTTGATGATAGCTGGTGTTATTATTAACAGTGTGTGAGTCACCCAGTAAATACAGCTGTGCATTCATTAGAGATGTGGAGTTAAATGTGGGAATATGTCTGTCTTCATAACTAACACCAATATCCAGGCAAGGGGGAAAAAAATCAGAGGATAAGTCTATGGGCCACTGTGGATATTACACTCTGGGCCCTGTATTACTACAGAAGTGGTTCACAACAGCTGGTAGTAGAACAACTTCTACTGGGAATAAAACATGGCTGACCTGCCAACAAGTTGGGAGGAAGGAACAGATAGAGAGGCAGATGCTAGGGAAACTATATTACCCAAATGCTCTACAAAGCTACAAATTTATAGTTATTGTTATTTCTATTTTATTAATTCAGGCCTCTCCTATTCATAAAGCAATCTCTTATTGAAATCAGTGCAAGGGTAATTGGGGCCCTAGCAACTGTATTGTTGAAATTGCAAACTGGAGAGCTGTTGAATAAAAAGCTAAATAACTCGAAAACCTCAAAAAATACTTAATGAAAACCAATTGCTAATTGTCTCAGAATATCACTCTCTATATCAGACTAAAAAGTTAAAGGGGACCTGTCACCCTAAGAAATAATTCAAAAGCCTATGTTATCAAGTTTTTCAAGCAGAATAAACTTTACTTACACTATATAAATTAGATACAAACTTGCAAAAAATAGTGGGAGCACTTAACAGGTACTAGGATTCACCTGTGCATGTCACAAAACCGAAGATCCCAACGGTTGCTTCCAATGAGTAGAGATAAGTTTGTAGGTGCAGCACCAAGGAATCCAAGAAGTAGAAAAATTAAAAATATAAACTTTTATTTCAGCATTTTAAAATGATAGTAGAAACAAGCATGCCCCACACTGAATATTGGGCTGTTCACTATATAAATTAGTTAGATCTTGTTTCCTTCAGTCTGGAAATTCAAAATCATAGCAAACAGGCAGGTGCCATTTTAGGGAAACTCTTATTAAGCCAATCATCTTAAAACCATGTTTGTGCACCAGAATAGGGGACTTGATGCCCAATAGGGGACCTTCCCCATAGGCTAACATTGGTGCTCGGTAGGTTTTAGGTGGCGAAGTAGGTGGTCGAAGTTTTTTTTAAAGAGACAGTACTTCGACTATCGAATGGTCGAATAGTCGAACAATTTTTAGTTCGAATCGTTTTCAAAGTCAAAGTCATAGTCAAAGGTCGAAGTAGCCAATTTGATGGTCGAATTAGCCAAAAAAATACTTAGAAATTCGAAGTATTATATATATTCTATTCCTTCACTCGAGCTAAGTAAATGTTTATAACAGATGCTTTAATTAAAAAAAAAATTGTGAATTCATGTTTAATTTGAAAAGGACTTTTATTATACAATGTTTTATGTCTCGGTTACAGGTCCCCTTTAATTAAAGGTGAACAATCCCTTTAAAGGTTCTGAGACAATATGCAATTGCAATGAATTTTCTATCATTCGTGGTTTTTGAGTTGCAGGTATGGGATCCCTTATCTGGAAACCCTTTATCCAGAAAGCTCAAAATTATGGGAAGTCCATCTCCCATAGACTGCATCTAATGAATCACATTTTTTAAAATGGTTCTCTTTTTCTCTGCAATAATAAAACAGTACCTTGTACTTGATTCTGAGTAAGATATAATTAATCCTTATTGCTGGCAAAACAATCCTATTGGGTTTATGAATGTTTAAAACATTTTCTAGCAGGTATGGAGATCCAAATTACGGAAAGACCCCTTATCCAGAAAACCCCAGGTCCCAAACATTCTGGATAAAAGTCCCGAACATGTATTTAGCTTTCTATACATCAGCTCTCCGGTTCGAATTTTAGTAATCTAAGAGTCAGAAGAAAAAGGGAAATAATTAAAAAACATTCTGTAACATACTAAACATAACTTACAGTTGAACTACCCCTTTAAAATAGGCAATAAATGATGACAGTTTCCCCTTAAGGAAAAATAAATAAGAGTCCATATTTTATTTACATTAATGTTCGCAGACAACATTATACATGGGAACACTCAGAAATGAAATCCATTTACATTATTTGTAAGATTCTGTGCATAAGTTGACTTATAGAGCGGCTGTTGAATACATATGTGCACAGATCTGGTTCAAATAGTTAGTGATGAGTGAATAAATTCGTCAGGCATGGATTCGCGTTGAAAATTCGCTGGGCCAAAAATCAGCTGTGACGAAAAGAATTGGTGTAAAATTGCCTGAAATTATTCGGATGTCCGTTGACTTGAATGCATTTGGACAAACTAGTCGCGCATATAAAAATTGACGATCGCATCAAAAATTGTCGCTCGTCAAAATAATTTTTCCGCCCACTGGCTTCAATGCGTTTCGCAAATTTTCTCAGTTTTGAAATTTCGCTATTTATTTGCCGAATTGAAACAGGACAGATTCGCCCATCACTATAACTAGTTTAAGGTGGCAAATGCATTGGGGTTCAGTCTCTTGGGTCCATCACTAGAAAGAATCACATTCACATTTCTTACGTTATTCCGTTCAGTGAATGCCTAATGCAAGTAGCCATTCCCTTGTTACATGAATATCATACTGCCTGAATCCCATCCACCCCTGAATCGAATTTTGTCTTCTGGTTAATTATAATACCGTATTCCTGGTAATTATCACATCTGACAAAATCATTATTATGCCCCTTTTATCCAAATTGCAAAATTACATTAAACTGAAGCTGACGTCAAAGTTAATATGGTTTGCATGTGCCTGACAACAATTGATGATGCTGAAAAGGTTTATGTACTTTGGCTGATATGTAAGAATAGAAGATACAAAGGATATTTATGTATTTACACTACCTGGAGTCACAATGTAATAACAACATGTTAATGAAGCCTGAAAAAGAGAAACATATATAATGTTTATCTTTTCACAATTTCACAATTATCGTTGCTAATCCAGATAAAGCCAAGTGTTTATTTGCAGAGAAAGACAAATGTATTGCACACACCCTACTATTTTGGCACTGGCTGGAGTCATGTATGTGCGAATAGGGTGGTGGCTAGACATCATCATCAATGGGCTGCTTGTGAGGATGGACATATTGGACTTTTTTGCACTTTATTCATTACATTCTGGTTTTATGGCATTACCACGGGTCTCTGTGCTCCGTTTCGGAGCCCTGTAGGATCCAAATTTATCTCTTAATGGGCCAGATTCAATTCAGCGAGAAAAGGTTTATCATGTAAAAATTCATGGACAAGATTCTATTTCAGTTGCAATTCAATTCAGAAAAACTTTTCTTACTGTGAAAACTGTATTGAAGTTTATGGGGGAAAAACTAGAAGAGAATTTGGAGAAAAGTTTTATCTCCTCGAATGGAATCTTGTCCATGAGTTTTCACGTGATATACCATGAGATAACTTTTTCTTATTAAATTGAATATGGCCCAATGATATTAAACAAAGCTTGACCAAACTCCCATGCCAGATTTTATCTTATTTATTAATAAAATAATTTGAATTAACCAGATTGTTAAATCGAGCAAAAACGCAAATTTTATGCATTTTTTGGGCTTGTTTCCGAATTGCTCGAGTTTTTGCCCAAAAATCCAAAAAATGGATTGGATTTTCAGGCTAAACTCAGCCCAGACCACAATAACTTCAATTTGGAAGGGCGGTGGCTAGACATCATCATCAATGGGCTGCTTGTCAGGATGGACATATTGGACTTTTTTCACTTTATACATTACATTCTGGTTTTGTGGTATTACCACGAGTCTCTGTGCTCCATTTCGGAGTCCTGTAGGATACAGCTGACTGTGGAAGTAAGCTTTGTATAGGTGACACGAGGGAGGGGAAAGGCATGCAGGTGTCTCCCCCCCCCCCACCAATCCCCTTACTTGCACGTCATTTAGACACACACATTAGGGAAATGCTGCTATATGCACTAAACACTGGATTTTTGATCTAGTGCCCAGTGCAGAGAGCATCATTCCTGGGGCACAAGAGCTTGAGAACATTAAGTTGTGAGCTTTTGCGCCGCTTAGTGCTCTAGCACTTGTGCCCCGAGGAATACAAAATGAGCCCTTATATGTTTTTTTCAGAAAAAGTAGCAGGGAAAACAGACAAATTTGGCATTTGTTTTAAGCTGGTCATACATGTTGAGTTCTCTGCCCGATATGGCCACCTTTTAGTCTGGGGGGCCAACGATCATATAATAAATGAGACCCACAGAGAATCACCAGCTGAGGACCCTAACAACATACTTTTCAAACCTGCGGGATAGCTATCTGCCCAATTTTAAGTCAGGTATCAGTCAGGAATGCCCTCCTTAGGATTCCATAAACAGGGCAATATGCTGCCAAATCAGCACCTTTTATTGGCCACTTCACTAAGGAACATTTGATGGCACCTGAACACTTTTCAAGGCTCTCTTGTTTCTCTCAGTTTTCATACTGTGGTTGGTGTCTGGATCTTACTTAACAAACTTTTGCCTAAATTAAGCTACTGTCATTTTCTGTTGGTCTGAACCTTTCTAATGACCTCCTTGTGTTGTAAACCATAAATAGTGTAGGATTCATTATCTGGAACCTCATTATCCAGAAAGCTCTGAATTATGGAAAGGCCATCTCCCATAGACTACATCCAATCAAAGACACAATTGTTTGTTTAATTACCTTTTTTTTTCTCTGTAATAATTAACCTGTACCTTGTACTTGATCCCAACTAAGATACCATGAATCATTGTTTAGGCAAATTGATCCTATTGGGTTTGTTTAATGTTTAAATTATTATTTAGCAGACTTAAGGTATGAAGATCCAAATTATAGAAAGATCCCTTATATGGAAAGCCCCAGGTCCTGAGCATTCCAGATAACAGATTGCATACCTGTAAAAGAAGCCAGCAGTATGTGTAGCCTAATGACATTGAGGGGGTTATTTACTAAAATCCAAATATATCTCATAATGGGCCACATTCAATTCAATGAGAAAGGGGTTTATCAAGTGAAAACTCATGGACAAGATTTAATTTAAGATGCAATTCAATTTAGAAAATCATATCTCACTGTTTATCATGCGAAAACTCTATTGGCAAAAACTGGAAGTGAATTTTTCTCCTTGAATTGAATCCCGTCCAAGAGTTTTTACGTGATAAACCATGAGATAACTTTTTCTCAATCAATTGAATGTGGCCTAATATTATTAAAAAAACATAACCAAACTCCCATCCCTGATTTTAACTTATTTATTAATAAAATAACTTGAATTAATCAGAGCGAAAACTCGAATAATATGAATTTTTTGGACTTTTTTCCTGAATCGAGGTATATTAAATCTCTAAAAAGTCCACGTTTTTTTTTCCATAAAAAAAATCGAGATTTTTGCCAAAAAAAATAATTTTTTAGTTTAGTAAATAACCCCCTAATAGCAACAAAACTCTTACTTCTCCAATCAAAAGGTTTGACAATATAATTATCCTCCTTTACAAAGAGCAATCACTTTGGGGCCTGACACACACAATAAGAAAACTATTTCTTCTAGGAATACGATGCAATGATACATTGATATGTATAGAGACAGAGACCAATATCAGCACTCATAGAAAACCCTCCTTCAAAACAAGTGCTTGAATGTCAAGATCATATTGTTTTTGTATCTGTGTACAAAGTGGCCACAAGTTGTACCTTGATCTGCAGGAAACCCTCGCCCTTTCTCATTGCAGCCACCAGACGGGGGGGGGGGAGAGAGAATGTTTCTTTCCTTTTGAAATTGCATTACAAATAACATAGGAGTGAACTATGGGTCACATCACAGCAGGGTGCTAAAGTTATGAAAAACCTCAGCACCAGATCTGTCTGGATAGGTCATCCACTCGGAAAATGTTACGTTGTATGTTCCATATTGTACAATTAGATGGTGTTTTTGAGCAGGGCCCTTGGGAACTCAAGAAAGGATGTTTTTTTTTCTTTAATTCACAATATGTGAGGTCAGGAATATACTCTTGGGAATGGCAGAGCTCAGGCAAACAACATGGCTATGTGAGTTGCTGTACTTCGAAGGCGTCAATCGTGAGAGAAACACAGTGAAACATCTATGTATTAATCACTAATGAGTGGTAGTAAACTAATAGTATGAAATTCAGGTTTCATTTATGAAGTAAATTGGATAAATATGTAATAAGTAAAACCAACATACTCTTTCCAGGTGAAATTAACATACGTTTTATTAAAGGGACATTATCTGAGATTTATTAAAAGAGATAGATAGTAGTGTATAATCTTAAATTGCTATACAGTTGCAGTATAAGTACTCCAATTACTTGTGTGGCGGAGAAAGTAGAAGTATTTCATTAAGTGAGTAACCACATGGCATGGGATTAATGCATTTAGGCCAAACTGTGGCACCATAGAAAACAATATTTAAAAAGTTATTTGTTAACTTGAAAAACCTGTTTGTAAAGGCTATGATATATCTCTTCCTATGCATTTACACTCCTTAATTTGCCTATTGGGAACCGCCAACCTTGTTAGACCATCTAGTAGCATAAATATAGACAATTCCCCACATCATTATAAATTAAATAAGGTCTATGAAGAAAATGAATTATTCTTGTGTTGATATTTAGCTGAATTTATAGAATGAGATTTTGCTTATCCAATATTTAACATCATACAAACTAATTGTAAGATACTTGCAACCCTTTAGCAAAAATAAGCATTATTCTAGCTTTCTAGCTCCCCCAACCCTGATTTCACAGAACAGATGGAGGGTCTAAAGGTCCCCATAGACGTGACGATTCTTCTTGCCGAACGACCGATTTTAGGGAAGCCCGACCAATCCTTCGAAATTATCGTGCGGTTAGTGGAATTCGAACGATCGTACATCTTACGATTTTTCGGCCGACATCTGTCAGGAAATTGATCGGCCAGCTCAAAAAATCTTTGTCGGTCCCAGTGCAATCTATCTATGTTTGCAGGGCCAAGCAGGCAGCTCCCCTTTGTTTTCCTGGCAAATTGGTCTTTTTAGTTGATGGTAAATTTGTGCGATCGTTCTGAGAAGATCGTGGTCTCACGATCAGGATCTGATCTTTTTAAAATCTCAACATCTATGGCCAGCTTTAGTCCTGATATCTCTTGAGCTTAATCAGATGTAATTTATGCTTGGGACTTTCACCTTTTTCAATTTGCTACAAACTTAAGCTTTAACTTCTGTTCTGTAAATCAGTTACACAATTTACTATTTTTGACTCACAAAGCAAAGTCATTCATAAAGTTCCTGCAATGCTACTGCAAGATCTGACTGTGCAGGATTCAATTCAGTTGATGGTGGCATTGAGACCTGTGCTACAGAAAAGGCTCTTATATTTCACACAAAATGCCCGTAGCTCTAGTGGTGTGATCTACTTACAGTATTTTTGTAACTGATGTTGAACAGTTGAGCACTGAACTATAGATCATAACTTATCAGTGTTGGACTGGGCCAGCGAGACACCTGGGAAAAAAAACAATGGGCCCTGGTCTTTATGGTCCCCACTGGCCCAGACCTGCCCTCCTACCCAGACCATCCCCTTTCCTTTGCCCCAGACCAGATCGGGGTTAGAGGGAAGTACACAGTGTTGTTGTGGGAGGCAGGGTCTGGAAGCGAAGAGAGATTCTGCACCGGTAGGAAGGTCCTTTCGTTTTCATGGTGGGCCCTGGCAGTGGCTCTCCCGGTGGGCCACAGACGTACCAGTACCTTATTCCCATATCAAAGAGAAGGCAGTAGCAGAATATGCATAGTTCACACAAGTTAGGGAGCGTCAGGAGGTGTAGTCTCCATTGGGGCCTTGCAAGGTCGAACTGGGCCAACAGGACACTGGGGAAAAAAAACTATGGGCCACTGCCATCATGGGCCCCGCTAGCCCATGTTCGCTCTCCCCATCGTCTACCAGTGTAAAGGAGAAGAATGGCATATGGGACACAGCACTGGGGCCTTGCTCTTATTGCCTAATGCAAGTGGTAAAGTCAGGACTGATTTGCACCTCTCTCTGGACCCGGAGCCCACTGCACTTGCTCTCATAAATTACCCCAATTATCTTTGCCTGATGTAGTGAATAATCAGTGCACCATGTTTTGCCTAGAGCAGCTATAATCCTCTAATATGTTCTTACTTAACTGAAGAATAACGCTGAGATTGGATCTACAACAATATATAGCTTCTGCAAAGCAGCTGGAAGGCAGTGTAGTCAGCCGTGCCCAGTGTATTGTCACATTCACCAACTCTCTGCACAATTGGCATCTTGTACTCATGAGTAAAACCCTTTTTTTGGGTCTGTGTTTTAGAGAATGTTGATTTACAATGGAAACATAAAGAAGAAGCTTATAGTATTTAACATTATGAGGAAGAATAAATCTATCCTGTCTGATCAAGAAGGCAAGAAATCCTCTGACGCATTTATTTTAATTAAAAAAGGCTCTTGGCTATTTAACACTCCAATCTATTCTGCCGTTCTAACACTTCAGTGAACAAAGGCTTTTGTAAAATACTTACCAGCTATAGTCTACATTTAACACGCAACAATGCAATTGAAATAATGATGTTCCATCAGAATGACTGGTCTCACACAGCTGAAGGTGTATGCGATAATGAAGGTTTATCAATGTCTACATTGATATCCAGCATACCCGGAAACCATTTTATAACATTCACCAGCATTCACCAGGGTTTGACATAAAAATTTTATAAGTGGTAAGGTGAGTGGGTAACTGGGTAGGCAGGGGTCCTTTGGGAAGGTGGATAATATTGGAAGGAGACTTGGATAGGAAGAAGGGCCCAGTTTATGTCTGTTTATATATACATCATGTAAATATTCTGGTTAATAAAGAACTGTGGCCTTCTCTACCCAGTTGTGGTTGGGGGTTCAATTTGGGTGATGGGTACTGCAGCCTTCAACACTACACTGGTCGTGGAATGTCTGGCCCTTTTGTGTCTGCAATGGCTGCTGCTGATTTTTCAGGGCAGAAGCAGAGAGTCTGTAGTCTTAGAACCCAGAGGGTAAGCAAGTATGGGAGACCAGCTCTGGGCAACAATGTTTTTTTGCCTCAGCACAGAATGATTTGGATTGGCCCTGAAAGCTGGGAGCAGAGCACCTAGTTTTCCCAAGGATTAGGCCTTGTTGTAAAGTCTACAGATGGAAGAGTCAGTTGTAATTACAGTCAAGAATCAATACAGATCATGATTGGATTGTGAGAATCTGTATTGTTTGGTTTGAACAGTTAAACTATACTGAACATGGGAGCATCAACTACAAAGAAATGGCAGATTGATTGGCACATCATGACATTTATAATTTTACCTAAGTTCTAGCTCTGCGTCTGAATAGATTTGCTCATGTGCACTAAAGCCCAGCATGAGTGCAGTTATTTTCATTGTCCCCCATTTCGGTGTGGGTTGACAGGCCTACTTCAAAGCTCCTTCCCCTTATTCTGAAAGTCCTTCAACTGCATCACAAGCAAGATATTATAGTTGTTCCTCTTGTCTGTAACATCACAGATCGCATTGAATTATTGAACAATCAGTGGAATTATTAAAACCAGTAAAACTTGCTAGAAAAAGGTACCGCTATTGACAAAGGCATTACAAAGCCACAGAAGACGCAAGATAAGATTTATGATAAAAAAAATATTTTGTTGCCGAAATCTCTCAGGGCCACACTTTCAACACAAGGCATTTTCATGTGGACATTTCCACCACAAGTAAATTCCATGAGAATCAGTTCATGGTGTCTCTGGGAGATGTAGAGCCATGTTTCTTTTTTATGAAAGGCACATATGTCTCTATCCTTGCCTGAAGTGCAGAGCTGTCTACCCCAGTTCAATGTCATGGGGGGTCCCTGTGGCGGAAGCAGCCTGCCAGGACATTTTTTGGTCATGACCCAGAAGTGACTCTGCACACTGCCAGAAGTGGTGTAATGTGCAAATGCTCTCCTGAAGCCGCTGGATGCAACCCACACCTGCGCATTTGCTTCATATGATGTCACATAGCAAATTAAGATTTTTTCCAAGAATCTCAAAAAATTTGTGGTTTTCCTATTTATTTAGAAATTTCTAAAAATTCAAGATTTATTAAGTGTAAAAATCACGAGGATTTTGGATTTTTTTCGCTAGGAATAGTCAAAAGAATTCAAATTTTTAGAGGTTTTCCAGATATTCAGATTTTTTAGGGCATTGTTCAGCTTAATTTTCCAGAAATTTAAGAAATGTAGAGTTTGTGAGTTTAGTCGCGGCTTCAAAAACCCCTAAAACTATACAAATCTGACCTAAATGCTAACTGCAGATGTGCACCCCAGAATTTAAAGGGAACCTTTTAAAAAATCAAGAGCATGCAGTAGGATACAGGAGGCCTTGGGGTGAAGGCACCAAAATGGGGTAACTCCCAAAGAAATAGTGGGAGTTGACAGCTCTGCTAATGCTTATAATTTCCCCATACAATCAAATCAGTGCTACTGGCCATCCTCATGAGTCACCAAAATGAAGTCTGAACTAATCGAGTTTAACTATAGAGAAGTGTGCAGAGCGCATTTTGATGCAAGTACAGGTATGAGACCTGTTATCCAGAATGTTTGTGACCTGGGTCTTTCTGTAATGTTGATCTCCATGCTCCACAGTCTACTAATCAATAATTTAAAATGAAATAAACCCAATAGGATTGTTTTGCCTCCAATAAGGATTAATTATATCTTAGTTGAGATCAAGTACAAGGTACTGTTTTATTAATACAGAGAAAAGGGAAATATTTAAAAAAAAAATCGAATTTATTAACTTAAATGGAGTCTATGGGAGATGGCCTTCCATCTTCGCAGGGCTTTCTGGATAACGGGTTTCCGGATAACGGATCCCATTCGGAATGTGTTTCTGGATAGTGGATCCCATACTGTGTCTGTGGGTGTAAATGAGCATCTTCAATATTACATCACTAAATGTGACATTTTCTTCTTATTAATGCTATTTTTTTCTGTTTTCAATACATTCACCAAATGGCATATTAATCAGATTGCTTCTGAGTGAGAGAGTAATTGAGCAAGTGGGGTCTCCCTATGTGGGGTCATCCTATGCATGTGCAAAAGACATGTGCTTCCAACAGTTTCAATAAGCAACTATATCCTAAATAAATCAGCAGCGATGTGCTTACAATTTATAAGCACGTCATGAAAATCACAGCTACAAAGATGTTGTTTTTCTCTATAAAAGATATTACAGATATTGCAGGATCACAACATTATTTTTCAATGTGCGGAAAGACTGTCATATTAAAATGCATAATAATCCTTTAGACAGAGTGCGCCTGTAATGTCTTATTATTTATTGCACATGTTTACTTAGCGTTAATCATACTTTAATGATAGCTCTTCAGCAAAGTTTTCTGACTACAAGGAAATCTTGGCTTTTCTATGGCAGGCTTGTGTTCTTGAGAACTTCCCTGTAATTGGCATAAGTAAATGATTTCCTGCCTTGTTTGATGACAGTGAAGCAGAAACTATTTGTCCTTTAAGGTGTCCTGAGTGGAATAAGAAAAGCATTGAAGTATACCCAGTGTGGCTTTGATAGGAAAGTAATTAAAGTCACCGACTGAGCACAACACATGTTTGAGTCAGATAACAATACAATTGACTGTAATGGACAATAATCAAAAGATGTTAGTGAAACTATAGTTGGTCTGGGTAATTTTATTGATAAGCCAAAATATGTTATTGGTAGGGATGGGCGAATTTTTTCGCCTTGTTTCGCCACGGAAATGATGCTCATAGACTTTGCTGCGCGGCAAAATAATTTTGGGCATCGGTGACATTTCGCCAGCGGCGAAACTAAATGGGTCAAATTTGACCAAGCCTAGTTGTTGGCATCCCAGATAAATAATTGTCATTAAACGCACAATAATGATAATAAGAGGTATGTTGTGTTAAAATAAGATACAATGGCAACAGGATATTCCTAGTATGTCACATAAAATATGGAATGAAGTACTTGAACCCCTTTTTGAAAATCTAGTATCAGCCAAAGAGAAGTTAATTTAATTTAAATGTCTCCATCAAGTGTACCTTACTCCTTACAGTTTGCATAGAATTGATAAGTGCCCTAAATTTATATCATACTGGAACTACTGGGTAGAGATAATATGTGGAGAATGTGATGACCATCCCACCTTCATATATTACTTAGCCAGAATATTAGTCTCAGAACTAGACCCAATGAGAGCAGAAAGGCTATGATATGCATACTACTGACATGTGCAAGGAAATCTCTTACATTAATATGAAAGGCTCAACACCCCCTTTGATTTCCCTTTGGAGAAACTAATTACAGATGAAGTCACTTTGTTTTGTGTGTTTAACTAAACTCATTTAACTCACTTATCCCATTTAAAACAGAAAGGTTAAATGCATTAAATGAGTTAACATGACTTTAAATAACACAGTTTTTTGAGTTTATCTCGCGTCATGACACATTTAACACACAAATCCAAGTGGTTTTATCTGTAAATGCCATTCCTGATGTATTCCGGTTTGTCCGGATACATTTCTTAAGATATGATTCCCCTGGATAGATCTTCACTGATTTTGAACGACCCGTAAGAACTCTGTCCAGAGTGGGAGACTCTAGCTATCTCTAACTATGTCTTCATGTACTTCTCCCCACCCCTAGACAAGGTTATTGAGTGCAGTGCTTCACATGACACCCATAGTTACCAAATAGAACCAGCCAGAGACTTCAAAGCCACTACACCATTGTTATTCTACTCAAAGCTTTTTAGTTCAACTGTTTAAAGCTGGCCATAGATGTTGAGATTTTTAAAAGATCCATTCCTCATCGTGAGACCGCGATTTTCTCGGAACGATTGTACGATTGTAGGAATTGTCCATCAACTAAAAAGACCAATTTGCCAGGAAAACAAAGGGGAGCTGCCTGCTTGGCCCTGCAAACATAGATAGATTGCACTGGGACCGACAAAGATTTTTTGACCTGGCCGATCGAATCGTAAGATGTTCGATCGTTCGAATCCACTAACCGCACAATTATTTCGAAGGATTGGACGGACTTTGCTAAAATCGGTCGTTCAGCAAGAGAAATCTTTGCGCCTATGTGGACCATAACTCTAGTACATAGACGTTTTACTGATTATAAGGATTATATTATGCATCTGTGTGCATTTAAGGCCGGGGTAGCCTATGACTTATTGTATGTTCTTCCTTATGATTTCTCTTTAGTTCTATTAATACACAGTTTGTACCAATAAAAATTCCTTTGTTAACAAAAATATAATAACACAAACGTTAGATCACTAAGGCATGGAAAAATAACGCCTCTTGGAGACATAGGCTTACAGTAGTTGTTTATAATATTTCCTACTGTAAATTGACAGTATCCCCCATTTCAACATTAGTTCAATAAATAGCGCTTGTGTTGGACATATATTATGCCTATAGTTTTTATAAAGATTTTTTTATCTATTGTTAAATGTTGCACTAAACAGAACAATGACTGAAATTGAAAGTGACTTTAATTAACAAATTTATTGTTTTTTTATAAAGCAAGTTGAATTCCAAATTCCTGGTTCTTGCAAGGTTCACCAATCTAGAGCCTAACAAACATTGCAGTTGAGGGAAGGGAGGGGATTGATTATACAGAGGGCTTCTCAATAGTCTGCTTAACCACTTTTAAAGAACCAGGAAGTTGGAATTTCACTTACTTTTAATTGTATTCTTTGGCCTTTTTAGTGTAAGACAAAATAAAAACCCAATGAAACAATAGTTAAAAGCATGTTCATCACAATTTCTGTTCACTGTCCCTAACAGCTAAGAATGCCAGTTTTTAGAAAGATCTAAATTTACATTATCCGAATCCCTTCTAAGTGAGCATCTCAAATCCTGCCATTTTATGTACATGAAATTAAATATGGATGCCAAGAACATGAGAATCTTTGCATGAGATTTACTTATCGGAGCATTAAGGCATCTAGACTCAAACTATCTATGCCCATGTCTGTTACATTACATTATTTTGTTTATGATGTGATTTCCGGATGAATTCATAGATTTGATTGTTGAGCTGCTAGCTTGGTCTTGCCTGTTGTATTTTATAACATCAGTTATATTGGTAGTTAAATGAAATGCATTTTCAAGAAGAATGCAGTATAAAAAAGAAAAGAACAAGAAAGAAGAAATATGGCAAAATAAATGAACAAGAACATGGTCAGTCAGCAAAATCATGGGAAATAATATTTAGTACTGATATAGTTTAACATATCATTAATGACTTTTTTATAGGATACATTCAAGAAGATATAAAGCTCTCAACTCCAGACCCCAATTTCACAAAGATGGCCATTTCAAGATATTTAACCATAAAACCCCTAATATACAGTAATGCAAGCCAGCTCAAAAGAACATGTTTTTGTTACATTCTTGGGATTAAGGATGTATTTCGGGGTCTGCTTTGCTCCATGCATTTATTGGAATTCCACCTGGCCCCTTTGGAATCATTTTCAATTAAGATTACAGTGTTCGGTCATGAAGGGTAGACTTGGGGATTATTTGGGTGGTGTCTTTAAAATGTTAAACCTCTGAGTTTCATTTATTGATGGCACAAGTTCTACCCATGATGAGCTTTCTGCTGCCTAAAGGTTCTTCTTTTAGCAATTTGTCTTTCATTAAAAAAGAACTAAACCCTTAAAATTAATCTAGAAATGCCTTATTTTACAGTATATAATGAACTTGTTGAACCACCCTCAAGATTCAGCATCTCTATAGTAGTAATGAACCAGGCCTTCAAAGTTGTAACAGGAATTTCTCATCTTGAATTTTGTACGAAGTCTTTGACAAGAGAGAGAGAGAGAGAGAGAGAGAGAGAGAGAGAGAGAGAGAGATACACACATGAGGTCCTCTGCACTGAACCCATTATCAATATATTAAAGGAGAACTAAAGGTTAAACAAAGAAGTAGGCTAGAAATGCTGTACTTTTGGGCTTCTGTATCAGCCCAAGGCAAGCACAGTCATTTAGCAGTAAAGATCTGTGTCTCGAAAGATGTCCCAGTAGCTCCCCAAATTCTTTTCTGCACATTCACTTCACATGCTCTGTGCTGCTGCCTGTAACTGAGCTTAGGGACTGACTCAAAATATACAGCAAGAATAGAATATAAATGTCACAATATTAGACTGATTAGTAATTAATACAGATAATTACTACATGGCAGCACAGAAACCAGTGCAACTAGCATCAGAATTGAATAGTCAGCTTTGTAGCATCATCTTATATTACAGTCAACCTCATTTTCTGCTTAATAATTTGTGACGACCCCTAAGCTCAGCTTCTCAACAGCTGCTCAGAGCCCACTGATCATGTGATTGTTGCAGACACTTTCCAAGATGGTGACCCCTGTGACAAGTTTGAAGTTCTGGATCATTGCTGCTATTGAGAAGCTGACATTTTACACTTGTACAATAAGTTCAGTATATAAAATATGCCATTTTTAGCTATAATCATTTTTAGGGTCTAGTTCTCCTTTAAGGAAATTGAGACATTTTGTGTCTTAGGCTACTAAAAACATGCCCTGCCCTTTTAACAAAACAGGAATTGTTTCTCCATATATGCATTCAGTGATGGGCAAATTCGGGGCATTTCGCCTCGCCATAAAAAGGGTGAAAAATTCACGAAACGGCGCCTGCCTCTCGTTTTTGATGCCGGCGTCCATTTTACGATGACTAATTTTTGCGGCAGTTTTGTGAATTTATCCGCCAACGAATTCGCACCTGCCAAATAAATTCGTCCATCACTAATTGCAATATATTTAAACTGTATTCCAAAAAAGATGTGAGAACCTCCAGTAATAAAGAAGCAATTAATTAAAAAATTTGAAAATTTTATTAGGACATAAAAACCTATATATTTAAACTGGCCAACTATGTCAAAGTCATCCCTGGTAAGGCCAGTCCTACACTCAACTTTCATCTGTTCATTAAATCAAAGTCTTCTTTAGTAAGTGAAAAAATACATAACGCAGTGTTACTAGCATTTAATTAACACTGCGTTATGTAGTTTTTCACTTCCTGATTACGGCTTCGATGTAGGGGACGAAACGTTGAATAAATCCACTTCTCATTTTTCACAAGACCTGTGAATTCGGTTGTTACTATGTTGCACCAATATTACCAGCACCCAGGCATTTTTCCTTATGTTTTTTTAATGGCACCAGAACACAACTTATATATATATATTTCTTTTATATATATAAATAAATATATTCAGTATATTGTGCGTCAGTGCCTAAGCTCAGTAACTGACAGCAGCACAGAGCATGTGCAGTGAGTGAATCAGCAGAAAAGAAATGGGAGGCTACTGCTAAAGGGCTGTTGTTGCCTTGGGCTGGTACAGAAGCATAATGTACCACATTTCTGCCATACTTCTTTAGTTAAGCTTTAGTTCTCCTTTAAAATGTAATTGAATTAAAACTGGAGTGTGGTTTCTGGGTCCTGTCAAACAAGTTTTTATTCTGTTCAGTCTCTCTCCATTGTCAACAGACAATAACTTTCACTAACTATCACTAACGACAACAAACTCTTGGGGATTTCTCTCAACACAATTGTGTTGGCAAACTGTGTGAAAATGGCAGTAATTTACATTTTTATTGGCTCCCTTAAAAGATCCCATAAAGTTGTACTGCTTAATAAGTGTGGCCCTTTCCTTTAGAGATGTCAATACATATTTCATTATTTAAAAACTAATTAGAGGAGTTGTTAAATATTCTGCTCCCTTGACGTCCATGCATTGGTAGAGACTAATAATTCAAGATAATCACCAAATGCTTGCTAGGAATTCATAGAATGCTAAAATGCTGTGCTCTCTTTGTGGAGTCGGTCCAGAAGAATAAGAAATCAAAATTTCTTTTCAAATAATAATGACATATCTTCACTAATGGCAAAGAAGCTTTCAGATTTCATCAGTTTGCAATTAACATTTTGTGCCTATCAGGAAAACTCACAAACTGACCTATTTCACATTAGACAAAATGCTAATCCAGACACCCACAGCTCATCTCTTTAAAAAAGATCTCCTTTCATAACCCATTCAAGTGCATGCTTATTTAGCTGAATGTTGTGTTCAATTATATTGTTTTTTCAAAACATGAAACAAGTTTCTTTAACATTTATATTTAATATTTATGTCATGTAGCAATTCATTAATATTGCATTTGAAGGGAAAAAGTACATCCTAAAATTACTTTCTAATTTGTAAAGCAAAGTACTCAGTTGGGGAAAGTTAATCCTTTCTTGGGTTTCAAAACAGCAGAATGTTTATATTATAAAGGGTGGAAATGCCATTTCTTAAAGCCTGTAAGGTGCCATGTTAGATTTCTAGGCCAGCCCACCATTTAGAGTAGCTGTTCTAGTGTTGTGCAGCATGAAACTAAATACGCAGAAGCATTAGTAACCATTCATATTAGATACATGTTCTCAGTCTGAGTACTATAGGCCTGTTAGTTTGACATTGGTTATAGGAAAGCATTTGGAGGGAGTAATAAAGGAGAAGATACTAGAATACATTGCAAATCACAATACTACCCAAGTTGGTTTTATAATTGAGAACGATTTGGGGTTTTTGTTTTTGTTTTACAGGCTAGGCAGTGTCAATCAGTGGCTACTAAAGTACATTCTTGTATAATATAAAAAAAGGCATTTATAGATCACTGGTAAGGCCTCATCTTGAGTATGTATTGCAGCTTTGGGCCCCAGTCCTTAAAGGAAAGTTGTTTCACACTTGGGGGTGCCAAATGTTAGGCACCCCCAAGTGAATATATTTACTTACCTGAAACCCCAGGTCGGTGCTCCTATCAACAGAAAGCTGCACCAGCCGGGGGTTATTCCAGCAAGCACCACGGAGCGATCCTCTTCCGGCTTCTTCTTGTTTCTCTCGGCCGGCCAGCTATTTCATTCTACTGTGTATGCGTCTGCCTGGGAAATTTGAAGAAAGAAGAAGCTGGAAGAGGATCGTTCCATGGTGCTTGCTGCAATAACCCAGAGCCGGTGCAGTTTTCTGCTGCACCGGCCCGGGGTTTCAGGTAAGTAAATACATTCACTTGGGGTTGCCTAACATTTGACAACGACTTTCCTTCTCCTTTAATAGGAAATTTAACGAGCTGCAGAGAGTACAGAGACATGCAACTGCACTGTGAAAGGAATGCAGAAATTAAACTATTGGAACAACTATCAAGTTCTGTATTGTTCTCTCTAGAAATACTTGAAATGATATATATTTTCACATAGAAAACAACAAAGGCAACCAAGTCAAGCTATATAGTGTTGGCAGATTTCCTAAATGGCTGTATGAGTGGTTTAATGGCTCCTTGGACAACCACAGCATCCAGGGCTAAAATATTTTACACATAATTTTACACTGTCATTTGGCAAATTTCATTTTACACAGCATAATATATATGCTCCTAAGTTTTGTGTATGTATGTGTGTGTTTAAATGTAAGTGCCAGGGGATCATGATGGGCCAGATTCAATTCAGTGAGAAAAAGTTATTTCATGGTTTATCTAGCGAAAACTCATGGACGAGATTCAATTTGAGGGGAAAAACTTTTTTTCCAAATTCAGTTCCAGTTTTTCCCCATAGACTTTAATAGAGTTTTGAAATATGTTTTTGTGAATTAAATTGCAGCTCAAATTGAATAATATCTTTAATAGAGGACCAACCTCTTCAGCTAAATGAGGGACAGTGGCTACAAACATTTCTCCAGAATCGATGCTCAGTTCTAATTGAGTATTGTTAGTAGACAATAGGTGAATGACTCCTGATGATGCATATTTGGCTTTCACATGTATTTCTGTATGTATTTATTTTTGTTGGGTTTTTTTAGATTTATTTAAAGGTTTGTGTCATTTTGACATTGTGTGTTCTTGATTTGGGTGGGCTCATGCAGATGTTTAGGGGTTCATTTTGAACTGACATTTCAGGATACTGCAGCAGGCTCATATTCTGACTTGAGGAATTAAAATATTGTTCCTTGAACTTTGTAGTGTTTATGTATTATAGCAGTGGACTGGAACATGCTGACATTTGAAGAGTCTTATTAATTTCACACGTCTTCATAGAAAAGAGCACAGCGGGATTTGGTAAACTGTGTGATTTTGCCCTTTTTGGCCTGCCTGTAATAAATATTGATTTGATTGTCCAGATTGTTATCTTAAGCTGAGTGGACAGGGAGAAGGAGAGAGGTTTAGTAGAATTTAGCTCATGTTAACTGCCAGGCTAGAAAACAAGTTGGTAATTTATAGGCTAATAAGGGGACAAATGGACAGCCTGGAACTGGTAATAGCAGAGGAAATGCAGGAGTGTTGATTAGAGCTGTTTCCACACTGGATTTATTTAGTAGTTTGCTGATTTAAATGGTCTCCTAATGGCCCCTTGTTTTTTTTTAATAAAAAGTGAATGACTGTAAATGATGTGAGATGCCTGCAGTTAGGTGGGGAAATGGCCTGGAATATAAAGATGGAATCTTTAGCCACCTGATCTTATTCTGCATTAATCCTTCCTTTGTTTAAGTGGATAAGTGCTTTTCATTGGCAAGTCTCGTGGCCATTTATTGTCTGTCCTCCCCCATCTGCCTGCGCCATTCACCTCCACACCTTCTCCTTTACTTATTCTTCTTGATGTACTGGGCATGAATGGTTAAATATGAATGAAGTATCTGCATTCTATAGGTTGGAGCTACATTTTCCACTTACATAGGGATCATAAAGATAGAAAATGCCAAGCTCTGGCAACTGAAGTAAAGCATGCAAGTTCAGAATTGAACATTTCTGTACATTATCATTATACAAATGGAATACACATGGCACTGAAAATCGGTGTAGTAAAGTGTAAAGCATTGAATATGGTTTGATATCTGCACTTTACTCGATAAATAGAGAGGGTGAAGAATTATCATGCTGTTTTGTGCTATGGTAACAAGTACTCTGGCTTGGAAGAATATTTGTTGTACTTACTCTATTGGGGTCCATTTATATAAGTCATTTTGGTTTTCAGATCTTTGAACAAATACTTCTGATGGTTTTTTGGAAAAAGTTAGCAGGGTTTATTGAAGTGTTTAAAGGAACAGTCACATCAAAAGATACACACAGATAATCCTGTACTGGCAGCCCTTCTCTGTCTGATAATATCCCCGTATTTTGACTTTCAGACAAGACTTTTTGTCTTTGCAATATTTAATGGGCAGAAAGTTAATTGCAAACTTTATACATTACAGTGCCGGACCTGAGAAACTGTACTGCTTAAAGGAACAGTAACATGAAAAATTAAAGTGTTTTAAAGTGATAAAAATAGAATGCAGTGTTGCCCTGCACTGGTAAAACTGTGTGTTTGCTTCAGAAACACTACTATTGTTTATATAAATAAGCTGCTGTGTAGCAATGGGGGCATCCATTCAAAACAGAAAAAGCTCAGGTTACACAGCAGATAACAGGCCCGGACTGGCAATCTGTGGGTAAAACAACTGCCAAGGCCGGTATAACAAATTTACCGGCAATGTAGCTGCCGGTAAATTTGTAATACTCCAAACAAAAGCCCTCGGCCCGCCCCCAACCTGCTCAAAATGTTCCTTTTTTGCTGCCTTCTGGCCAATCGTGCTTTCTGGCTCCATAACTTTACGTCACAACCCGGCCCTTTCTACGTCACAACCTGCCCTCTTTTACATCACGGTCTGCCCCTTTGTTCCTGCCCCCCACCCAGGTGTAATTAGGACCAGTTGAGATAATACTTTCCCTTGAATGTCACATCACCTGACATTCTCTCCACTATTTAACCTGTGCCATATACCGGTAGCCTTTTTTCAATTTCCGCCATTGCTTCACAGCAGCTTATTTATATGAACTATAGTAGTGTTTTTGAAGCAAACCCATCAGTTTTACCAGTGCAGGGCAACACTACATGATATTTTCATTACTTTGAAACACTTTCATGTTTTGGAGTTGCTGTTCCTTTAATCAGTATTTATTTGTTGCAGTTTCTCAGGTCTGTCACTGCAATTTATAAAGTTTGCAATAAACTTTCTGCCCATTAAATATTGCAAAGACAAAAGTCTTGTCTGAAAGTCAAAATACGGGGATATTATCAGACAGAGAAGGGCTGCCAGTACAGGATTATCTGAGCTATTGACTTTGATTTACAGGAACTCTATGTTTAATGCTGTGTAAGCCAATAAGTTTGTATTATTTATATATATTCCCATTCCACAGATGACAGAATATAATAGTGGAGTTTAAAGTCTAATATACAGGAGTCTCAGCAACATGACTGGTAGAAGCTTTATGCACATCTAATATTAATTGCTTACACTCTATTATCATGGTTAAAGGGGTGGGTCACCTTTACATTTACTTTTAATATGTTATAGAATGGATAATTCTAATCAACTTTTCCCCTCATTTAGCCTTCATTTTATTTTTTATAGTTTTTGATTTATTTGCCTTCTTCTTCTGACTCTTTCCAGCTTTCAAACGGGGGTCACTGACCCCATCTAAAAAACAAATGCTTGGTAAGGCTACAAATGAATAGTTATTGTTACTTTTTACTACTTATCTTTCTTTTCAAGCCCTCTCCTATTCATATGTCTTTTATTCAAATCAATACAAGATTGCAAACTGGAGAGCTGCTGAACAAAAAAGCTAAATTACTTAAAAACCAACAATAATAAAAAATGAAAACCAATTGCAAATTGTATCAGAATATCACATAAGTTCATGTAAAGGTGAACAACCATCTTAAGGGAGGCCTACATTATGTAACATTTCTTACAATAGGAAAGTATGACCAATGCCTCATAGATAATGTACTGCCTGCCTGTAGTGATGGGCGAATAAATTCGCCAGACATGGATTTGCGGCGAATTTCTGTGTTTCGCCGCTGGTGAAAAAATTGTGCCAGAATAGTCAAGCGCATTAAAATTGTTGCTCGTCAAATTTATTCGGATGCCCATTGACTTTAATGCACTTGGACAAAATAGTCTCGCATATAAAAATTTTCGCTTGCGTCCAAATTGTTGCACGTCAAATTTATTTTGACGTCCATTAACTTCAATACATTTCACAAATTTTTAGCTGTTTCACAAATTTTTTGGCAAATCGCTCTGAGTGCCATCCGGTGATTTACATTTCAGCCAGCGGGATGGCAGGGGAGGTAGTTCAGGGATATTAGTCGCCCTGAAGAAGAGCAGATTTGTTGCCGGGCGACTAATCTCCTCGAATCTGACAGTGTGCCCTGACCCTAAAAAGCACCAGAAAGATTTGTGGGGGGGTTTAACTAGTCTTAAAACAGCACAAGGAAGGTGGTATCTCAAGCTCCCTTTGTGATCCAGAATTGCTTTTCCCTCTTTTCCAACACAAATCAAAAACCCCACAAATCTGTACCCCACAAAGACTGTAATGGTACAAGTTCTACCAGTTTTAGTGAATATATAACAGAAACTGAATAATTCATGCACAAAAAAATGTTTCTATTTAAACTGGGGATTTGGCGATTTTAGTATTTGATATAATGAGAGGTATATAATGAAAGGTGTAAAGTGGAATGACATTTTACAAAAATAAAAGCAATAAGCCAAATTGCAATGTAATAATGTTCATGAGCCAGTTTATTACACTGCACATTTTAATTGCCCATTGTATATTTTTAAACGAAAAACTAAAATAAATACAATTACCCCACGTTTCAGGTTTGCTGTAATTGTAAGAAAACTCAAGCATCAATAGTTTTATTAATTCATGCTGGATTAGTTTACCACATTTAAAAAATAAATAAGAAGCTCCGCAGTTTTATGTGGCAAACTTTTTATTACTAAAGAAAAATACTTTATCAACTGTAATCAAATGTGTTTCAATCGCTCTTTCTCTTGTTGCTTGTCATCCACTCTTCTGCATAAACGTGTGACATACAAATATGCATACATCACAATGATATTTTCTTACAAAAACTTGTTTGGTTAATAGGATCTGAAGGAATGCATTCAGAATGCATTCAGAATGCATTATAATCCCAAAGGGGACTGAATATAGAAAGTCATGGAATGAATAGGCTTTTAAATCAGTAGGAATTGCCAAAATCTATTTCTTTATCAACAGCAATCAAATGCATTTCATTCTCTCTTTCTCTTGTTTGTTTTCCACATATATGAGTTCTGAATAAAGATGTAACAAAAACTCCATTCTGCCTGTCTATAGTTATGGAATTGACACCTAGGGGCACATTTACTTAGCTCGAGTGAAGGAATAGAATAAAAAATACTTTGAATTTCGAAGTATTTTTTTGGCTACTTCGACCATCGAATTGGCTACTTCGACCTTCGACTATGACTCAGAATCGAACGGTTCGAACTAAAAATCGTTCGACTATTCGACCATTCGATAGTCGAAGTACTGTCTCTTTAAAAAAAAAAGTTGACCATCTACTTCGCCACCTAAAACCTACCGAGCATCAATGTTAGCCTAAGGGGAAGGTCCCCATAGGCTTTCCTAGCAATTTCTGATCGAAGGAAAATCTTTCGATCGATGGAATAAAATCCTTCGAATCGTTCGATTTTTCGTTCGATCGTATGAACGAAGGAAATGCGGTAAATCCTTTGACTTCGATATTCGAAGTCGAAGGATTATACTTCGACGGTCGAATATCGAGGGTTAATTAACCCTCGATATTCGACCCTAAGTAAATGTGCCCCCTTATATATGAATTTGTTTGTATGATTTTTTTGTTCAAGTATTTCTGGACCACAACCAAATAAAGGCACGTGTGCTAGGCTTTTAAACACATCACTAGAATAAGTACAATCTACCTATATCTATATATATATCTATACATGAATGGTTCAAGGTAGGGATGTAGCGAACTGTTCGCCGGCGAACTTGTTTGCGCGAACTTCGACCGTTCGCGTCCGCCGAATGTTCGCGAACGTTGCGCGACGTTCGCATTTTGAGTTCGCATTCGATTCGAATACAAATCGTTCGACCATTCGAATTCCTTCGACTGCTAAAAATCGAACGATTTCCATTCGATCGAATGCTTCGATCGTTCGATTTGAATGAAAATCGAATCGAACGATTTTAGCGGGTGTTCGAAGTTCGCAAACTGTTCGCGAACGTTCGCATTTTTTGCCGGTGTTCGCGAACACCAAATCGGCAGTTCGCTACATCCCTAGTTCAAGGTAACTGCAAATCTGACCCTTTTATTGAAGAGATTTAGGGGGTTATTTTCTAAAACATATTACCAGAAACAAAAAATTTGGCTCATTTACTAATAAACTTGAAAAAAATTGCATCTGCATTCTTATGAATACCTCGTATTTTTTGAGTTTATAAGCTTAAAAAACATGAATTTATTGAGTTATTGAGCAAAAACCTACATCAAACACCCAAAACCATCTTCAAATGGTTAATGGGACCTCTGCCATTGACTTTTAAATAAATTCAACAGGTTTTAGCTGGAATAATTTGGAATTTGGATTTTTTGCTGTTTTCGGGGATAATACATTTCTAAAAATTCAAGTTTTTTTTCTCTAAAAATTCAAGTTTTTCTAGTGAAAAAGCTAGAATTTTTAGAGAAAACAAACCTTGACTCCGAAGTCTAAGAAATGTTTTGTGCTTATTTTTATTATTATTATTATTGTTGTTGTTGCACTGCTTATTTCTCTTGTTTATGTTACATTATTCACCTCCCCAGTTCCCATCTTTTTCAACTCCCTTATTATCGGCTATTTCTTTAACCAACTTTGCGGTACCATTGCTGCTCCCGCCATTACTGCTTCCATTTCTGGTCAGAAAGAAGAATGGGCTGCTCGATAAGGGGTCCAACACCTGTAACGTTTTGGGGACACTTTTTAGAAGGAGTAGCGGTGAATATGGCAACATTGCCGTAGAATTTCGAGAGGACTTCCCATTTTAATGACATCATGTTAAAATATAAGTAATTGAAATGTTCAGCACCTATTTATAAACTGATGATAACTGCTTTTGTTTTTGTGAATTAGAATTTTTTTTATAGAATGAAAAATTATCATGCCAAAACGTTCTATACAGTTAGGGGCACCACTGAATTGTTTGTAATTGTATCTGTTTGTGTTACAGGTCTTACTGCAGCTGCATCTCTTGTATCCTTGGCCTGGGCGCTTGCATCCTATCAAAAAGCATTACGCGATTCCAGAGATGATAAGAAACCGATCAGTTACATGGCTGTTATTATCCAGTTTTGCTGGCACTTCTTTACCATTGCAGCAAGAGTAATAACATTTGCTCTTTTTGCTTCGGTTTTTCAACTCTACTTTGGAATATTCATCGTCCTTCACTGGTGCATCATGACCTTCTGGATTGTCCATTGTGAGACAGAATTCTGTATCACAAAGTGGGAGGAGATTGTGTTTGATATGGTGGTTGGAATTATCTATATCTTTAGCTGGTTTAATGTCAAGGAAGGAAGGACACGGTGCAGGCTGTTTATATATTATTTTGTCATTCTCCTTGAAAACACTGCCTTGAGTACCCTTTGGTACCTGTACAAGTCCCCCCAAATCTTGGATGCGTTTGCTATACCAGCACTGTGTGTAGTGTTTAGTAGCTTTTTAACAGGTATTGTTTTTATGTTGATGTACTATGCCTTCTTTCATCCTAATGGACCTAGATTTGGGCAATCGCCAAGCTGTGCTTGTGAAGACACTGTAACTGCCTTTCCTTTGCCCCCTGAAGGGGCCTCAAACACTCTTAGGTCAATGTCCAACAACCGTAGTGTGGCTAGTGATCGAGATCAGAAATTTGCTGAAAGAGACGGCTGCATGCCAGTCTTTCAAGTAAGGCATACAGCTCCATCTACACCATCATCAAGGCCACCAAGGATTGAGGAATCAGTTATTAAAATCGACCTGTTTAGAAACAGGTATCCAGCCTGGGAGAGGCATGTGTTGGATAGAAGCCTGCGTAAGGCAATTTTAGCTTTTGAATGTTCTCCTTCTCCTCCCAGGCTTCAATATAAAGACGATGCGCTTATCCAGGAGCGTCTGGAATATGAAACCACATTGTAACAGAAAAAGACTTTCAAGAGCTGCAACTTAATGTTGAATATCAGCAGATTAGTGGCAATGACTAAACTGCGTAATTCCTACAGATACTGGCCGACAAGCCATGACTTCCAGGGTCAAGGCGGAAAATTTAAAGGTGGCTATTCATCATGATTATCATTCTTTCTACTGCTGCAAGATGTCTGAAGAATAAATACAGTTTCTGTTGTCTTCTGTGAGGAAAGGAGTTTAAATGAAAACCAGTTAACAGTGTGATGCCTCGTACTGTGGAAAATGGCACTCAAATGCCACCATTGATTCAGGAGAAGCAAATATGAAGGTGGCAAAACTCATTTGAGTCTCAGCAAGTCCAATTGGAAGCCACTGTTGCTTTTTAAACTACTACCAAAGTTTTGAGGGCTCATTTAGTATAATACTTTGCAGAACTTTTCTAGCTCACATTTTTTTATTCGGGTAAAATTCTAAAAGGAAAAAAAGGAAACAGAAATCCATTCAGCATCTTTTATGAATTCAGTTTATTTTTAATATTCACATTTTATTTAAGTAGGTACACGTCAAGGTCAGTTCTAGATCATGAATATGGCACAATGATGACGAAATCCAGGTTTTACTTTTTCTATAGTTATACTTTTTTTGTATGTGTAAATTGTAGATAGCCAGCAGTTGGCTCATTTTTGCTAACTTGGTTAAATAGCACCAAAAACCATTGCAGTCATACTGTGTTTCAGCTTAAGTTCCTCCAGCTTTAGAGATCCAGCAGATGTAGTAAGACGTGTTTTGAAAGTCTTGTAACAGCAACAAAAATATTCATTTGCAATCAAGAGACAGATTGAATGATGCAATAGCGCTGAGAAAATGAAAAATGATAATCATGATGACATATCCCGTCAGCAAAACATTTTCAGAGGGACTTTTAAGGAAATAAGCAATTAGTTATCTGTATGAATAAAGGAGATGAGATTCAGGACTCTGAATGCATGGCTCAAAGTGACTTTTTACAGGTATGATAGAAAACAAATGCCATACCCTTCTAGTGCCAAACAAAACATATTGGTCATGATTGCTCTTGTTGCCTGAGAAACACAGATTAATGTGGTATGACGAGCCATGCAAGAGTATGAAGCAAGAAGGAAATGTACAGACAGCTCACTTTTTTATATCTATACCCTAAGTAAAATGATGTGTCTTTTAGAGGCCCATGGGCCGTCGATTAGTTAGTATACACAGTGCCGTAGAATAAACTACAACATTTGTGGAATACCATCTTGATCCTCCTCAAGACTCGTTTTCATATTAATAGAACACCACAATGAAACAAAAGGAAGACAGTGCTTTGCTGCTGCAGTTATTTCATTTTGATTTCCTCCTTCTTTACAATTATTGTCATGTTTAAGAGTAGTCCCCAATGGTGCTTTCATTTGCATTACAAAGTCAAAAAAAGGTTTTTTGTGCAGAAGTGAAATAAATCATGAATTAGTTTAATATTTTTGTATTGTAAGATATGGTTTACAAAAAGGTGTTACTTTTTTTATAGACCTCGGACCTTTTCATACATAGCATACCCAAACCTATACAACAACTAAAACATATGAAGTCTGTATGCTACAACATTTACAGCTGAATTCAATATTTTTTAATGTGAAACAATTACATTTTTGCAGCAAAAAAAAAAAAATGCTCCCTGAAGGCATGCGGGAGCAATTTTATCTAAAAATGGGGGGAACTGTGCAATTCATAATGGGCTAAAAATGTCTTATCATTCAAATCCCCATAGTACATATTGACTGACATATGTTGTTACATCTTTCGGCCAAGATTGCTGTATTGTCTAAGCTTATCAGAGAAGATATTGATCTTATAATGCAAGAAGGTTGTGTAAGAGTAGGGGGCAAATGTTTTTCATGAATTCTACTCATAGAATAACATAGCATGGAGTGAGGTTATCGCACACTTGGGAATAATAGCATTTTTGATTAAAAAAATATTTCTTGGCTATTCCATATTCCAGAAAGCTGTTGTTTACTATAGCATAGCATTTGTTTGTAAATAGGGGTTTCAGTGTGACAATGGGTATACAGTTCCATGACTTAAAAAGGTACAAGTGTCTCATGATGCAATTAAATGTCTGAAGTTTACTTGTTTTCTTTTTTTTCAGGATCCATGGGGTATTTGTGCTGCTAGAAATAATGTTAACAGTAATGTAAAAATAAGAACCTGACATTTCTGGTACTTAACAAATTTATATGGGACACCGCCATCCTTAGGAATAAATAAAAGATGAAATATATCTGTAGTTAAGACCTAAAGGGACTTGGAATGAGGGAAAGCCAGATCTAGTGTTTTGTGTTATGGGTGGCTGATAACGCCCCAACAAACCAGCCTTAGTTTTCTCTCCCCATAGATTAGAACAATACATAAGATTCAGATATAAAAATCTTGCCTAACCTTTTATCATGCAATGTATATTGTTCTGAGCTAGTTTAAGGGAAAGAAAAGAGGGGATTTGCCAACCTGTGTGGAGGCCCCTTGACCAGAAAATGCCATTGATTTAAGTACAAATGAGATATTATACCTCCAGCTGTTTTTGAACCGCAACCCTTCGGTGGGATACTAGAAGCTATAGTACTATAAAAGCTGTGGCATTCAAGTGCACATTCCTGATTGACAACGTTCCTTCCTTTTCCTCTTCTCTAGCTATGGGCCTGACATTGTTCCAAAATCATAGAGTTGCATCATGTGGTATCCTTCTGCCTGCAGATGATATATAGAAGCTAGTGACTAATTGGTTCATGATTCATTTGATTATAATAGCACAGTGAAACCTTCACGCTCTTACATGTGCTAAAATATGTAATTTAGTTAACGGTGGGCTCTAATATTTAGCATAAAATGTAACAAATTGTGGTCTCAGTTTCATTTGCCTGAGACTTGTAAAGTAAATTCCTTGTGTATTCTGAGCCTTTCAGAAGTGAAGGCTACAAGCAAAGGCCATGCTGTATTATGTAGTCACTCTAATATCAAGACAAAAGAGTTCAATAATGTATGGAGAACTGCAAGTTGGACAACCCATGATGACCTGTGAACATGGTGTCTTCATGTAGCCTAAGATATTAAAGGAGAAACAAACCCTTAATAAAAAAAACCCTACCCCCTACCCTACATAGACCCCCTCCACCCACCTAGCTTCCCCCCCAGGCAAATGCCCCTAACGCTTTACTTACCCCTCTGTGCAGATTCTGTCCAGTGGAGTTCACGGACGCCATCTTCAATCTTTGGATTGAGACCGGTGCTTCGCCAATTTTCGTTTTGGTGCATGCGCAGTTGTAGGCGAAGCAGAGAAATGCTCCAACTACACATGTGCTGCTTCGCCGGCCTCATTCCGAAGATTACCAAAGAGAAGAAGATGGCACCCGTGAACGCCGCTGGACAGAATCTGCACGAAGAGGGAAAGTAAAGAGTTAGGGGCATTTGCCCGGGGGGCAGCTAGGTTGGGGGTCTATGTAGGGTAGGGGGTTAGGGTTTTTTTTATTAAGGGTTTGTTTCTACTTTAAGATACAATATAATCTTTTAAAAGTCCCCCCTTCATGTACAATTTACTAACTGAAGACACATTTTACTTGCTGCTTCTCAGAAGGATAGTACGAGATTTACCAACAGTTACGATAAATGGTTAGATGTGTTCCCTTTCCTCCTCAATAAGTCTGTTCTAAAAGTCCATAATTTGTCATTCTTTGAAAACGGGCAACATGAGTGCTTTTAACAATCCATGCTTTATGATAACCTTGCCAAGGAACATATATTATTTGAATTCAAGGAAAAACAAATATATACGTATATATATAAATATACCTGTGTGTGCAAATCAATGCAAACTTTGGTGCTGTATAATTTACATTCATTTTTGTTATGAAATTATTTATTATCAGAAAAAATATAATGTAAGTTAAAGATGTAAATGATTTACTTGATTGAAAAATATAGTTGGCTTTCACCAGTTATGTATGATCATGTTTGATGATTATCGTTTCAGTAAGAAAAGTATTTACTGACTTGGGTAAATTTCTTGTCATTTAAATATGTGTAGTGTTTACTATGTTGGTACAGGTATGGGATCCGTCATCCGGAAACCCGTTATCCAGAAAGTTCCGAATTATGGGATGGCTGTCTCCCATAGACTCCATTATAATCAAATAATTCAAATTTTTAAAGGTGATTTCATTTTTCTCTGTAATAATAAAACAGTAGCTTGTACTTGATCCCAACTAAGATATAATTAATCCTTATCGGAGGCAAAATCAGCCTATTGGGTTTATTTAATGTTTAAATTATTTTTTAGTAGATCTAAATTACGGAAACACCCCTTATCCTGGAAAACCCCAGATCACAAACATTCTGGATAATAGGTCCCATACCTGTATCATAATATTGCTAGTTATTAGAGACATGAATAGCCCAATTTAAAAAGTATCAAAGTAAGAAAATTTGATTCATGTCCACAGTTTTCATAAAAGTAAGACTGTTCAAATTTAAAAAAAAAAAAACCTTTCTGATGAAATTGAAATAGGTGTCTATTTCCAAATTCATTTCAAAAAGTTACTGAAATTTCACAACATTTCAATGTCTTTGACATTAGTATCGACGTGTAGGAACATTTAGAACGAAAAATGTAATCTCTGTTTTTTCATCCTTCCAAAGGAATTCGTGGATTTGTCCATGTCTGAGGAGGAGAAACGGATGTGTAAGGCGAATATTTATAAAGCTGTGTAAAATGAATGGAATAAAAATAGAGTACATCATTTATAAAACCCTGTTGCAGTCACTATATATTTAATAGATATTTGCTTGGTGATCATGACATTTCTAGAGGTACTCCACTACATTTATAGTATATATTGATTTACAGGGCTATTACTTGTCCATAGCCATATAAAAGGATGAGGTCACAGGTCGAGCTGACTTCTTATAGCCTTTTAAATTTTAGTAGAAGTATATTATCTATTATGATGTTGTGCACCCATAACAACACTGACAGGTAATTCTGTGATAAAAGCTCTAATTTTACAATGCGCCAACTTGTAACTGATATCCTTATAAACAGAGCACCCTAACATCCGAAATATGTCATTGATAACATAAAGAGATAGCATCTCTGACAGGGGCTCTATGGGTTGACTAGGAGAGTTATATGGGGCAAATTCACTAAGATTCGAAGTTGCGCCAGGCACAACTTCGCAGCGCTTCGCCGCACTTCGCCAGGCGTAGTTTCGCCAGCGCGCCGCAAATTCACTAAAATCCGAAGTTGCGCACAGGGGTAGCGTAAGTTTGCAAAGTTGCGCTATCGTTGATTCGCCAAGTGAAGCGAAGTTTCGCTAGCGATGGTTCATTTGCATACGGCGCCAAATTCAAATTTCAATGGAGGAATACGTATCAGCACTACAAATGCCTAGAAAACCTTCAAAACATCAAATAAAAATTTTATTTTGCCCTACACATGTGCCCACTGTATAGGTAAGTTGCCATGAGTCAGGAAATGTAGGGGGGAAGGAGGGGAGCCCCAAAATTTTTTTCGATCTTTTTCAGCCTATCCCCCATAATGTAGAAAACACGCCAGCTTTTTTTGGGACTTAGAAAAAATGTTGACTTTTTTTGAAGCAATCCCTATCTACTCTATTGCGCTTCGCCTGGTCTGAGGTGGCGAAGGAAGTCTAGCGTAAAAGGTAGCGTTCAGTACAATGCGCGCGTTAGTGAATTTGCGTAGTAACGTCCGTAGCGAAAATTCGCCAGGCGTAAGGGTGCGAAGTAACATTAGCGAATCTACGCCAGCGTTCGTTAGTGAATTTGCGAAAATGCCCAACGCTAGCGAATTGACGCTAGCGTTCGGCACTTAGTGAATTTGCCCCATAAATTCCGATGGCCAAGTACATCATTAATCTTGCTACCATTTATAAACTTGTGCCTATAAAATAGCCATTCTGGATTTTAAAATAACAGTCTGTGTATTTACAAAAGGGTGTCATTTAAATTATACCAGATTCACACACAAAATAATTGCATTATTTTACACCACTTAGGCTTGGCACCTTCTATTGAAGTCAATGGAACAAATTCAGGTAGCAAAGTCATGCTTTTTTACCTTTAATTACTCTTTTTATGACATATTCTGCAGTTGGCTACACACTTGCAAAAAAATCAATACACAGCTTTATAAATAGAGGAGATATGACACAGCATAACGTGGCATTGAAAATAGTACTGTAATGACACTTATTTTTTACACAGCTTCATAAATATGGCCCTACAATTGCAGTTTAATTATGGTAATAAAGGATGACAGTGTGTTTTGGGTTTTTTTATGAAAAGGAGGGGAATGAAAAAAGATGGTTGAAATAAAAATGCATCAAAAATGTGTTTGAACTGATTGTTTTTCTTCATCAAAATGCGAGACGTTTAACATTGTAGAAATGTTGAATTTTTTTTATAGACGAACAGGTATGGGATCTCTTATCCAGGATTGATTATATCTTGGTTAGGATTACGTACAGTTCTGTTTTATAATTACAGAGAAAAAAGAAATAATTTTTAAAAATTTGGATTATTTGGATAAAATGAAGTCTATGGGAGACGGCCTTTCTGTAATTCGGAGCTTTATGGATCCAATACTTAACCATTTGTGAATATGGCCCATAGCAAATGCCATTAATCTATTTTTTGAAGGTTTGTTATGTTGGGGGTTATGTGCTAAACATAGTTTGCCAAGGTGTAGTAACCTAGACAACCAACCAACACTAAGGGGCAGATTTATCAAGGGTCGAAGTGAATTTGAGGGAATTTTCGAAGTAAAAAAATTGGAAGTAATTTTTTAAATCGACCATCGAATAGGATACTACAACTTTGAATTTACTTCGACTTTGATTCGAAGTAAAAATCGTTCGACTATTCGACCATTCGATAATCGAAGTACTGTCTCTTTAAAAAAACTTCGACTTCAATACTTCACCAACTTAAACCTGCCGAAGTGCTATGTTAGCCTATGGGAACCTTCCAGAGCGTAGTACGATCGTACGATGAATAAAATCCCCCGACTCCCCAAGGGGCAGATTTATCAAGGTTTGAATTTCGAAGTGGAAAATACTTCGAAATTCGACCGTCGGATAGAATCCTCCGACATTCGAAGTCGGAAGATTTTATTCATCGTGCGATCGTACGCCGATCGAACTTCGAATAGTACAATTTGAACAATTTTACTTTGAATATAACATAACTTAGAAAATTGCTCTGGAAGGTCCCCATAGGCTAACATAGCACTTCGGCAGGTTTAAGTTGTAGTATTCTATCCGATGGTTGAATGGTTCAAAAAATTACTTCGAAATTCAAACTTTTTGGACTTTGAAAATTCACGCGAACCTTAGTAAATCTGCCCCTTAGACGTCTATTTATAAAAGGGCAATTTTTTGTGTTTTTAAAGGTTTTTGAAAACATGATTAAACCCTATCAGGGGAATGTATTAAAAGTCGGTAACAGAAAAACTATTCACAATGAGAAAAGTTATGCCACTTTGCGAACAAATCTTCCTTTGAGCAAATTTAATATAGCTTTTGCGAATTGTATAGTTTGCGCCAGTGCGCAGTGAATGTAATAAAACCTTTTACTGAAAAAGTTGTTACGTTTGCTCCAAAAGATTACGACACCTTCAAGCACTTCTTAAAAGTGGGCAATGTGCAATGAAAATCCGCAATGTAATAGTTTAAAAAGACTATTACATTTGCTCTTTGCGACTTTTATTACATTCTCCCATATTTCTCTAAAAACACAAATGCCATGAAATTTCAGAATTTAAAAAATACTAATTAAAAAAATGATGAATGATGCACTAATAGGCACAAAAACCTCTAAAATTTTAATTATTTGGACAATTACCAGTGAAAAAACACAAAGCCTCTAAAAGTCTGAATGGTTAAAAAAGGTCCAATAGGATCAGTGCAGCTCCTATTGACTTCTATGGGACCTCGAATGCTTTTACTTGGAACAGTTTGAAGTGTTTATACTTGATAAATCTCACATTTTTAGATTTCACAACAAAAATATGATTCATGAAAAAAATAGAAATGCAAATGTTAGTAAATTGGCCTCTTATTGTACTGGTCTAGGGTAACTTTGAATAGAGAAAACAAACATCTCATTGGCTGCTCTAGGTAACAACATCAGCAAATGATGTCTAATTATTACAGCCTTTTGTTCACAATCAGATGATTTCATATATATGTGTAGCTAGTTAATTTGACTCTTAAAATTTACTTATGGTCGAATATCGAACCCTCGATATTCGACTGTTGAAGTTAAATCCTTCCACTTCCAATATCAAAGTCAAAGGATTTAGCGATATTCATTTTTTTTGGCCAAAAAAAGCTAGCAAAGCCTATGGGGACCTTCCCCATAGGCTAACATTGACTTCGGTAGCTTTTAGGTGGGGAACTAGAGGGTCAAAGTTTTTTCTTAAAGAGACAGTACTTCGACTATCGAATAGTCGAACGATTTTTAGTTCGTATAGTTCAATTCGAAGTCGGAGGTCGAAGTAGCCCATTCGATGGTCGAAGTAGCCAAAAAAAACATTCAAAATTCAAAGTTTTTTTTCCTCTATTCCTTCACTCGAGCTAAGTAAATGGGCCCCTAACTGTATGTAATGTGTTCCCCCCAAACTGGGGGTGTTCTACTGCCAGTTGTCTAATACTTCTGTTCTGCACACACGGGTGTCTAACATCCATCAAGTTCAGTCCTTTTTCTAAGTTGAACGTTAGCTGATCCAGAGATGAAAAAAAGCATCTGAAGTTACCTACAATTTGCCTCACTCATAAAAGGTATAAGAAGCCTTTACAATTTTAACATTCAATATATATTATATTATTACAAGCATTACCTCTGGAATGCCCATACCCTCCCAAACCTCTAGCTCCTGACTCCCCCCTGACCTGGTGTGTCCTCTGGCCTTATTTATATATATATATATATATATATATATATATATATCCTATAGGTATCAGGGAGTATAGGCATCAACTTCACTGCAGGGGGTGGGCTATTGCCTGGTGGCATCTCCAAACGAGGGCTAGAATATGTACAGTGATGGCACCAGGTGGGAAACGCAGTATAAAAATGTTGACCTACAACCAGCCCATGACCTGTAAGTGTGCTCTGCTGGTTTTGGCGTGACCTCTGTACCACAAGTGTCTAATATCTCATATTACATCATGAGAAGACTCACTAGTACACTTCTAATTCATTCATAAATAATAAATATGGAACTATTTGTTCTCAGAATCCATATAGCAAACTAAAGTGAAGCAAATCCTACTTATGATTGGATATATGTAGTATATGTAGTATATGTAGTATGTTCCATACACTGTTTAATTCAGGAAGTGAGCGCGCATGCACTCTCCAGGACGTACCATGGTATCTGATCCCCTGGAAGCCATGAAGTTCAAGTGAGTAAAGAAGATAATCGAATGTCCCTACACTAAATTGTCTGAAGAGCCTTGCGCTGGTAAGCACTCCAGAACTGAAGTGGATATTAAAAATAATAAGTGGCACTGATGTTTATATTAATTCAACTGTAATTCAGGATTGAATTCACCTTCACTAAAGGGCAGAAACTCATTTTCTATTAAAATATCTTTTTTCATGGGTCTTGTCATTTTCTGAACAATGCTAGAGATGTCGCGAACTGTTCGCCGGCGAACTTGTTCGCGCGAACATCGGGTGTTCGCGCTCGCCGGAAGTTCGCGAACGTCGCGCGACGTTCGCCATTTTGGGTTCGCCATTGTTGGCGCTTTTTTTTGCCCTCTCACCCCAGACCAGCAGGTACATGGCAGCCAATCAGGAAGCTCTCCCCTGGACCACTCCCCTTCCCTATAAAAACCGAAGCCCTGCAGCGTTTTTTCACTCTGCCTGTGTGTGCTGAAGAGATAGTGTAGGGAGAGAGCTGCTGCCTGTTAGTGATTTCAGGGACAGTTGAAAGTTTGCTGGCTAGTAATCGTTTTGATACTGCTCTGTTATTGGAGGGACAGAAGTCTGCAGGGGTTTGAGGGACATTTAAGCTTAGGTAGCTTTGCTGGCTAGTAATCTACCTTCTACTGCAGTGCTCTGTATGTAGCTGCAGTGGGCAGCTGTCCTGCTTCTGATCTCATCTGCTGACTGCTGCAATAACAGTAGTCCTTGTAAGGACTGCTTTTATTTATTTTTTTGTTGTTTTACTACTACTACTACTACTACTACTATAAGAGCCCAGTGCTATTAGTCTAGCAGTGTTGGGGAGTGGGACTGGTGTGCTAATCTGCTGCTCCTAGTAGTTCAGCAGCACCAACTTTAATTTTTTTTTTTTAATATTCATTTTTTTTTTATTTTACTTTTTTTTATTTTACTACCGCTGTAGTAGTGTATAAGTTGACCTTTTAGGCATTATTTGCCCTGTAGGCATTATTTGCACACTGTTTTCTTCAACCCGCCATCGAGCTGTGTGACCTTGTTCACATTCTGTCTAAATATCCATAATATTACCGTCTCCAGAAAAAACACCGGAGTGACTTTTTTCAAGCAGCCATAATATATTTTACGTAATCCGTATCCATCGCTGTAGTAGTGTATAAGTTGACCTTGTAGGCATTGTTTGCCCAGTTTTTTTGGCCGCAGCCACTGAAGCACAGAGGCCAGAAAAAATATGCCATATAAATGCTGAAAATAGTAATTTTTTGCCATACGTTGACTCAACGTATATGGCAAAAAATGACTATTTTCAGCATTTATATGGCATATTTTTTCTGGCAACTGTGCTTCAGTGGCTGCGACCAAAAAAACTGGGCAAACAATGCCTACAAGGTCAACGTATGGCAAAAAATGACTATTTTCAGCATTTATATGGCATATTTTTTATGGCAACTGTGCTTCAGTGGCTGCGTCCAAAAAAACTGGGCAAACAATGCCTACAAGGTCAACGTATGGCAGTTGTTTAAAGAGAACAGTAGATTACTAGCCAGCAAAGCTACCTAAGCTAAAATGTCCCTCAAATCCCTGCAGACTTCTGTCCCTCCAATACAGAGCAGTATCAAGCAGATTACTAGCCAGCAAACTTACTATCATCTGTCCCTGAAATCACTAACAGCTCTCCCCCTACACTATCTCTTCCAAGCACACACAGGCAGATTTTTCAGATACATTTTTGCCCTTGATCCCCCTCTGGCATGCCACTGTCCAGGTCGTTGCACCCTTTAAACAACTTTAAAATCATTTTTCTGGCCAGAAATGTCTTTTCTAGATGTTAAAGTTCGCCTTCCCATTGAAGTCTATGGGGTTCGCGAACCGCTCGCGTTTTTGCGCAAGTTCGCGAATATGTTCGCGATCTTTTTTTCCGACGTTCGCTACATCCCTAAACAATGCTTTCTTGAAGAGAGATGATGAATGTGGTAAGTGCTGGACTATTATGTAGAGCAGGGAAAGGTTAACTCATAATGCTCCTGCAGCTACAGCACTGCACACCCCCAGCAAGTTCTGATAGATGCTGGGTGCTGTAGTTTGGAAACAGCTGAAACACTCAAGGCAACATATTGCCCAATACTCTATCATATCTTAACAACAAGATTTTTATTTTTGCAATCATCTGTTTAGAACAGACCCACCCTTCATCACACTATATACCCCCAGCTACAGTGGTGGATCAATGAGATATGGGGCCCCTAGGCTACATCCACAGGTCCCCCTTCTAGGCTACTGCTGGGTCCGGATCCAGGCAAACGTGCACCGAGCTCTCTATGCCGGGTTGGTTTTGGCACATGCCTGTGACATCACTGGATTTGGACACATAGAGGGTTATGTACTAAACTCCTTTTTGGGGCAAAACACAAATGTATTGTTTTTTTTTTTTGAAAAAACTCAAATTTTTCAAGATTTATTAAAGCCTGATGCTGCAAAATGCCCAAATCCAAAATTCCGCCATCTCAGACCTGCCAAGGTTGTTTATAAGTCAATGGCAGAGGTCCCGATCCTATTTGAAAGTTTCTGTGGTCTGCGCTGGAATTAGCCCAAAATTCTGGCTTTTTGGGCAAAAATACAAAAAATTCAGGCTTTTCATGAAAAAGCCCCAAAAATCTAGCGATTCCGGAAAAAAAAACCCGAAAAAACATACAATTCGTGTTTTTGCTCACTTTTATCGAGTTTTTACCTGAAACTATTAAATCAAGCTTTTTAAATATTAAATAATGAGATAAATTTGGATTTTAGTAAATAACCCTCAAACTGTATGGGCGCATGCATGCACATGCTTTGCCTGCCTTCTTCCAGCAGGTGCACCCTGACCAGACCCAGCAGCACAAATAAATATAAACATTAAAATAATATAGAAATAATAACTAAAAAAAAAAACTAGATGGGTCTCTGATCACACTGGGCCCTAGGCTACAAGCTATTAGAGTGTGTGAATTCATCTGCCCCTGCTCAGCTGATTAATATGGAGAGCAGCTTGTGAGCAACCTGTTGCTCTCCACTCCCATAGATGTTGCTCCCAGTGGCCTAATATAGTAAGTACCCATTTTGAAAGTCCTGGTTTAAATTCAAGTCTTGGAGGCATAAAGACACAGGTTTACTCCAGCAGAGCCTCGTGTAGGCTAGCAGTCCACCAGTTAGTGTATCGCAGGCCTTATTTGGCATCCCCAAGAATTTTTTTCTTGCTTGTGTGGCTCCCTTAACAGTTTTTACATTTGAGTGTGCCTCACTAGTAAAAAAAAGGTTGGAGACCCCTGTTCTAAAGTGCATCTTGTGAAAAAAATACAATTATTGACTTCTCTTGAAGTGGAGCAATGGGGATTGGTGCATGGGATATCTAAAAAACTGTTGTATCTCCTGCTCATTCCCAGTGTTTCTGAACCAGTGTGGGTGTGGCTGGACAGCATGCCGCCCCATAAAATCCTGCTGCCCTAGGTCCGGACCTTGGTGGCCTTTCCACAAATCCGGTTCTGACTATATATATACAATTACAGGATATTTATGTTTCTTGTGTATTATAAACTTATAAATAATAAGGGCTGCTTTTCATCAGCATTGACTGGGCATCTTGTTGCAATACAAGGAAGAATGGAGGGTGCAAAATACAGGGAAATAACTGCAAGGGAAACTGAGCAGGACAATTATGTCAAACACAGGCAAAGTTTAATTGTTAAGCCACAACCCTGTGAAAACATGACACTATGGGGCACATTTACTAAGCTCGAGTGAAGGATTCGAAGTAAAAAACTTTGAATTTCGAAGTATTTTTTTGGGTACTTCGACCATCAAATAGGCTACTTCGACCTTCGAGTACGACTTCAATTCGAACGATTCGAAGTGAAAATCTTTCGACTATTCGACCATTCGATAGTCGAAATACTGTCTCTTAAAAAAAACTCTGACTGCATACTTTAAACCTACCGAGCTACAATGTTAGCCTATGGGGACCTTCCCCATAAGTTTTCTAAGCTTTTTCTGATCGAAGGAAAATCCTTCCATCGATGGATTAAAATCCTTCGAATCGTTCGATTTTTCCTTCGATCGATCGATCAAAGTATTTGTGGTAAATCCTTCGACTTCGATATTCGAAGTCGAAGGATTTTACTTAATTAACCCTCAGTATTCAACCCTTACTAAATGTGCCCCCTATATAAAAGCCGAGATATCATCCAACTAACCTGAAGAAAATCAAAGTAAAAATCACTTCCAAACATTGTGCAAAGCTGGTACTAACCTTAAACACATTGAAGGTGCAATTGCTGAAAAAGTTCTCTCTACAGAAAGCATGGGTTTTGAATATTCATGCAATCAGCATATTTCCATTATTTTTTAATGACATTGTTTTCAAACATAAAAAAAAGAAGTTTTTATTATTCTTATTAGAACCAACATGATGCACACAGGAGAGCTTACAATCTAAGCTATAATTCATACACATAGGGGTTTGTTTAATCAGGAGTCAATTAACCTGTCTGTATGCTTTTGGAATATGGTAGGAACCCCACACAAGCTCAACAAGACCATACAAAAAAAAAATAGTGCCCTGGTCAGAATCAAACTCAGGACCCCAGTCCTGCAAGTAATAAAAATATTTCAAGGAACATAATTTCAGTGTCAAATACTTCTGCAAGTACTGCGTGTAAGGCATTGGTCTAGTGGTGGTCTGTTTTTAATTCACTAAATAAACTTGTTTTTTATGGTGTATGGTGTTGCTGCTTTAACTTTTCCTTATACTTGTGAATGCTGATGCTTGAGAAACCGGGGAGCGTGCACCTGTATTCCAGTGGTGCAGGAGTGTCGATGGAGCTGTGAGTTGCTGCTTTGTTTTATAAGGTAGTAGCTACTGTTGGGTGTGGATTGCAAATTATTAATCCACGTTTTCTAAGGTTCATGGTGAAGTTAGGGGGGTGAATTTTGGGATCCCCATGTCACCCTCATCCCCATCCAGAGATGTGTAAATGAGGAGGGGGGTGGCAAGAATGGGCAAGCACTAGGGGTGGCAGGGCAGGTTCTTACGACTTCTTCTTACGACTTATTCCCACTAGTCTGCTGTTCCTTCAAGGATAGTTTAAGGTATAGAATGAGTACAAGATAGTTTAAGGTATAGAATGAGTACAAGATAAATTAAAGTATAGAATGGGTATAAGATAGTTTAAGGTATAGAATGAGTACAAGATAGTTTAAGGTATAGAATGAGTACAAGATAGTTTTAGGTATAGAATGAGTACAAGATAGTTTTAGGTATAGAATGAGTGCAAGATAGTTTTAGGTATAGAATGAGTACAAGATAGTTTTAGGTATAGAATGAGTACAAGATAGTTAAGGTATAGAATGAGTACAAGATAGTTTAAGGTATTGAATGAGTACAAGATAGTTAAGGTATAGAATGAGTACAAGATAGTTTAAGGTATTGAATGAGTACAAGATAGTTAAGGTATAGAATGAGTACAAGATAGTTTAAGGTATTGAATGAGTACAAGATAGTTTTAGGTATAGAATGAGTACAAGATAGTTTAAGGTATAGAATGAGTACAAGATAGTTTTAGGTATAGAATGAGTACAAGATAGTTTAAGGTATAGAATGAGTACAAGATAGTTTTAGGTATAGAATGAGTACAAGATAGTTTAAGGTATTGAATGAGTACAAGCCTGAAGTGAAGAATGTTGGCCTTAAAACTAAAAATACAATTTTGCACAATGAAAGGAAATCTAATTATAAGGAACTTTTCAATATACATTAATGTTCAGGGGGTTTTATAGGTGTTTGTATGTGTTTTTGTTATCGCTACTGAAACGGAATCTGCTTGTTCCTGTTTTTTGCACTTCTACTTCTGACAAGTGAAAATGTAGCAGAAATGAGATGATTGACCTGTGAAGAAGCATGCAAGGCATTGTGGGAGATTAACTCTGGACGGAAGGAGAGCTGACTTCTGCTATGTTTTTGATGAGGTCTAGGGTTTTATGCTAAGACAGGGGTTTTTTTTTGTTATTGCCAATCATGGTAAATAGCAATTAATGGTTCAAGCACAAAGTAGTGTAAATAAGTCATGCAGAAAATGTGTTCTTATTGTAGAAATGTCCAGAACTATCAGGACTACTATAGAAACTTGAGTTCAGCTGGGAATGATGGGATCTAGCAAAAAGTATCACACCGTAAGTTAATGTCCAGTGCTTTATCTGAACATCGGCTGCCAATAACCAATCCTAGTATGTAATCACAATATGTTTCTGCCACATTTAATCATCTTCAAGGACTGTATCATTATTTTTAAAGGTCATCCTTCAGTATTCATTTTATAGACCTCGAATGAATGCCCATAAAATGACAAGTGCTGCTGACAAGTTCAGAGTCCCACATAAAAGGCCATTTCTATAAAAAGGAATTTCCCATAAAATCTCACATCAAGGAGGACGGAACACAAAGCCGCCACAAAATGTAATCAAAGCCAATAAAGTGACTCAATACTGAAGAATAAATTCACATCAGGGTGCTAGGATCTTATTCCATGCTTATACAGACATATTTTCTCTGCTGATAGGGAACAGGTAATATTTTGTGGCAGATGATTATTCTACAATGTACAATGACATTCAATTACATTTATTCTGGCTGTCCTGGGAAGAGTTTATACAATGTATGGCCATGCTGCTTTAAGCTAATTAATAGCATAGGTATCCATTTATTGGGTTATGGTTCGGATTATACTTAGCGTACACCTCAGTACTGATATTTTTTAACTTTTAATGTCTTAAGTACAATATTTGGTTCTTCACCGTCTCTAGAACTCCTGTTATTAAGAAATCAACATTGATACACCCCATAATATCATGAAATGATCATTGATAGGTCTGGTTAAAAGACTGCAAGAGAGAAGCCCTGTTGTCCTTAAAGGGATACTGTCATGGGAAAAAAATGTGTGAATCAGTTAATAGTGCTGCTCCAGCAGAATTCTGCACTGAAATCCAATTCTCAAAATAGCAAACAGATTATTTTATATACAATTTTGAAATCTGACATGGGGCTAGACATTTTGTCAATTTGCCAGCTGCCCCTGGTCATGTGACTTGTGCCTGCACTTTAGGAGAGAAATGCTTTCTGGCAGGCTACAGTTTTTCCTTCTCAATGTAACTGAAGGAGTCTCAGTGGGACATGGGTTTTTACTATTGAGTGTTGTTCTTAGATCTACCAGGCAGCTGTTATCTTGTGTTAGGGAGCTGTTATCTGGTCACCTTCCCATTGTTCTTTTGTTTGGCTGCTGGGGGGGAAAAGGGAGGGGGGTGATATCACTCTATCTTGCAGTACAGCAGTAAAGAGTGATTGAAGTTTATCAGAGCACAAGTCACATGACTTGGGGCAGCTGGGAAATTGACAATATGTCTAGCCCCATATCAGATTTCAAAATTGAATATAAAAAAAAATCTGTTTGCTCTTTTGAGAAATGGATTTCCGTGCAGAATTCTGCTGGAGCAGCACTATTAACTGATTCATTTTGAAAAAAACTTTTTTTCCCTTGACAGTATCCCTTTAAACTTTCTTTCTTTTCTGCCTACCAACAAAGACTGGCATAGCAATAGTGTTAGCAAATCATTGGGCACTTATGTCTACAACTGTACAGAACCCAGAAGGAGCAACAGTCTGTGTGCAATGCAGAATAGTATCACATCTGTATTTCCATTTTGGCTGTATAGTTCCAGGCATGGATTTGCAATGAAATTCTGCATTTGGCCATCTGTGATTTTTTTTTTTTTGAGAAACTGCTGCAAAAATTCGCCTGAAATATTTCACCACAACAAAAAAAAGTCATCAAGACAGAATTGTCACAAGACAAAAAAGTCGCCATAAGAAAAATTGGCCGTTGACTTTAATGCATTTGGACAAAAAAGTCGCTGAGACAAAAAAGTAGACAAGACAAAAAAGTCGCTGCAACAAAAAAAGGCTCATTGACTTTAATTCATATGGAGTGAGAAAAAATTGTTGCGCAGGTATAAAATTGTCATGTGTAAAAAGAAAATGTTGATGCCTATTGACTTCAAAGGGATTCTCAAATTTTTTTGCAGTTTGGAAAAGCAAAACAAGACAGATTCGCTCATCACTAGTCCCCATACATGTATTCAGCAGTTGCAGTCCTTTCCTAAACAAATCTAATCTACAGGATGAAGTAGAGTTTTTTAATTCCCTTCTGAATTCAGCTTCTGCGCTGTGGTGCCCGCACTGCTGCCTCTTTTGTGCCCCCCAAAATCCAATTCTGGTTCATGCTAAAGACTAAGGATAAAATAATGTCACTGATGAACATTGATGTTTCTGAAATTGAACTATAAACCATGAAAATGCAGCAGAATTAGACTAGAATTGTTGCAGTCACCACTTCAGTCTGGAGAGACAAAAGTATTGTTCACCTTTCCATGGACAGACAATAACACTGAAATGACAGTGGGTAAAGAATGTCCGAGTGAGATCATTTAAGGCTGAATTATGACACTGACCCTTTCAGTGGACACCGAGGGACATCGCTTACCTGGAGCCATTAACTGCACACTGACTGCCATACCTTTCTTTAAGTAATCACTTATCCATTCAGCATTAAAAACCATGCCTGGAAGTGATCACAAAGCAAATCCGCAGATTAGCAGTCTCAACACTGTAATTACTAATTCAATAGTACAAAGAAAGAGAATGTGGGAGGAATCGTAGAAAAAACACAATGAACCATTTAATTTTGCACATAGTAGCAATTAGGCTAACTCACGCGAAGTCTCCTCTCTCAGCAGAAGGCTAAATGGAATAAATGGCATGCAGCCATTTATCCACCCATAATAACATTTTACCAATTCAGGCCAGTTTTTTCCCTGAGTGATATTATATCGTTCCATTCTCCCTTCTTTTTCTCATGATACTGGGTTTCAGTGAAGGAGATCAGACCTGTGCTTTAATGTTGGACATTGCTAGATATTTCTGGCACAGAAATTTATTTTTCTTTGGCACCATACATGAAGGCCTGGTAAACCTGGTTTGGATTAAAGGGACCCATACATGAAAAGATTAGCGTGTTTGGCAAGGCCTCCAAAAAAGCAGATCTGTCCCTGATATGCCCACCTTGAGGTGGGCGATATCTGGCTGATCTGATGGTAGGCCCTAGGGTCTGTCTGATCGACATATGGAAGATTTTCAGCCAGATATCAATCATAGAAGCCCATTGGACGGCTCCATACACTGGGCAATAAGCTGCTGTCTGTTAGCAGCTTTTCTTGGCCAGTGTATTGCCACCTAGAATACAAATGTAAAATACATGGCTTATTCATCCAGGTGAACACAATGACTTTTTAGCTATAAGGGCCCTTGAGCGTTTTTACACCTGAGCTGTACTCACACAGGCGCGTGTAGGCGCCGCACGCAGGAAAAATGCAGCATGTTGCGTCTCAACCTGCGTTCGGCGCCTACATGCGCCTGTGTGAGTACAGCCCCATTTGAAATAATGAAATGCGTCTATTCCTGCGCTCCCCTGCGGCTGAACGCCGAAAAACGGAACGCAGGGGAGCGCAGGTAAAAACGCACATGTGTAAGAGCCCTTAGGCTCGGTTTGAGAGTTAGTACACTCTATGGATCAGATGTTTATTTAGGCTATGCCTGTTTCTTGACCCAGCCCCCCCTTACTGCACCCAATCAAGGCCATAGCCACAAAGTTCCATTAATAAAAAAAAGAAAATTTATATGTTAATATGTTATACTTAGCTGTTGCTGTGCTCTGCATTGCTGCTCCTGTAGAAGCAAAAGCAGTATCCCTACAGTTAAAAAATAGGAAAATTTTTAGCCAAAATCTGCAAATGAGAACTCTGTATAGTGACAGTTTTCCCTAGGGATCAAGGTGAGCCGTGATTGCACGGATTGGATAAATCTTCGTAATCAACCTTAGACCCACCCACTGTTAGGGGAACAGGGGAGAGGCAATATCTAGTGTAATATCTCATATGTCTCAGAAATTGATTTACATTCCATTTCCACCTCCATTAGAATGAAGTGGGCTTTGCATTATTCATGCTCTGATTGGTTGGATAAGACAGGGTTGTAGAATGTTGCAACACCTTCTACATAAACTCATACACTCTCCATAGACCTGTACTGCAGGGTACAACTAGCCAGACCAAGTGAGACGCATGGAAATCGTTCTCCACAAAAGCTTTACACATGGACGTGGACCCACAGGCTGTCACCAATATTTGGCCAATCCAATTTGCTTAATTATTTGCTTAATAAAATTGCTGCTGGGAATAAGATCAGCTAACAAAGGTCTTCTAGATAATTAAAGACATCATCGTAAACAGATATGGATCCTGAAAGCAATATATATTACCCATGGCATTTTGCTGAACAAAGCACCGCTACTGCCAGGTCTAACAGATGCCTTCTTCAAAAGTATTTCTTAATAAAGAAAGAATTCGCCAATTTTGGATTTTTTATCATATTGTGGCCAGTGAGAACACTGATAAGTGTTTAGGGGGAATTGATTGCAAATTCTTGTACAGGTACGGGACCTGTTATCCAGAATGCTCGGGAACTGGGTTTTTCCAGCTAAGTAGTCTATCTGTAATTTGGATCACCATACTTTAAGCCTACTAAAAAATAATTTAAACATTAAATAAACCCAATAGACTTATTTAGACTCCTATAAGGATTCTTGCAGCTTAGTTGCCATGAAGTACAAGGTACTGTTTTATTGTTACTGAGAAAAAAGGAAATCATTTTTAAAAATTAGAATTGCTTTTTTAAAGGGGTGGTTCACCTTTTAGAATGTTATAGAATGGACAGTTTTAAGCAACTTTCCAAATGGTCTTCATTATTTTTTTAAATGATTTGCCTTCTTCTTCTGACTCTTTCCAGCTTTCAAATAGGGTTCACTGACCCCCTCTTAAAAAAACAAATGCTCTGCAAAGCTACAAAAGTATTGTTATTGCTACTTATTTCTTTCTATTCAGGGCCTCTGCTATTCACATGCTTATTCAAATCAATGCGTGGTTGCTAGGGTAATTTGGAACCTAGCAATCAGATTGCCGAAATTCCAAACTGCTGAATAAAAAGCTAAATAACTCAAAAACCACACATAATTAAAAAAAAGAAAACCAATTGCAAATTGTCACACTCTACATCGTACTAAAAGGTGAATAAACCATTCAAAATGGAGTCTACTGGAGATGGCCTTACCAGCTTTCTGGATAACGGGTTTCCGGAAAACAGACCCCATACCTGTAGTCTATTTTCCAATTGATATAAAAGTGGACATAAATATTTGCAAACGTTTGTTCCATTTTAGTTTCCACTGCCCTGTTTTTTTCTGACAGTGCAAGTTTTTCTATTTCCACATAAATTATACATATATATTATACTGTATATACATATATTATATCTTAATAAAAGCAGAATGGCAGTGCCACTTGTTTTAAAATATGTATACTTACAATAAAGCTTTCCAGCTCATAATAACCTATACCCATATATTTTATATAGGAAAATTACGTGAAAAATGTATTTATTTTTTCTGTACTTTCACTAAATATCTTTTTGAGTATTCCCAAACATACAAGTCATTTAATTCGTATGAGTTTTGCATTAGACGTAACCACTAATGTGAGCAGATAAGTAGTCTCCACTCTCCATCAAACTGACCGGGGAGGTTTTATTCATACTTTTTTTATTCTATTGAGCCTCCTGAGCAGAAAATGCACCTTTAATTATTAATGGCAATACACAGAATGTATGTGTCCTACTTATCTGCTAAGGAATGTTTGTAATTAGTTTTACTGTATTCCCCAGTGTCGACAGTTTGAGAAGTGCCGAGTATGACCCATTTTAGCACCAAACTGACTGAGCTTATGCGGCTCACTGTATTCACAATGAAAATGGTTATGACATTCGGTTAATGAAATGGGCCAAGCAGTGTACTCCTCTGGGGGCTACGGTAATGCTGAGATCCTATACGGGAAGAGAGAGATGGGAAAGAGATGGGAAAATGCAGAGCAGTGGAACCAAGTCCAGCTAAAAGAATCTCTTCAGGCACTGCCTGGAATACATAATCCTTCACTCTGTATTAGACATAATTACTGATACCGGATACGACTTTCCGTTTCTTCAGTCCATGTTCCAGATTGCTATCGGGGTTGGATGGAATCCTCTCTCACTGCTGTGGGGTTCTTTTATATTATTGTCTGTTAAATGGACCAAAGCGCCATAATGAACAAAATAAAACATGTTCTGAACTCTGACACAGCTGACAGGGAGTGTAGCATGGCAGCTTGTAGCACGGTGCCCAATGACTTTTACGAATAACTGGCCACATTAAACCTTTTAGATACATACCACTATCACAGATCAGCAGGGATTTGTAGTTGCACATTTAAAGGAGAATTAGCTGGAGGTCCAACTTTATTCACCAGTACAGCTTCTTCAATAATTAGTGTAACATCAATCTCCAAGCAAATTTTAACAAACAGAACAAGTTTTCCTATGCTCCTGGGCCTTCCTGTTCCTCCTCTTCACGCCAAGGGCTCTGAACTGTAAAGACTACAGGCACAGGGCTCAGCCTGCTCAGCTTGTGTATAGCTCACTAGAGCTCAGGAGTTAAAGGAGAATTCAACCCCCCCCCACTAATAAAACCCCTACCCTATATAGTCCTCCCTCCCTGCTCCCCCACACCTGTGATAACACCTGTAAGTGCCCCTAATCCTTTAATTATCTCTCGATTCAGATTCAGCACAGCTGAGCTCACGGGTAGCATCTTTAGGTTCTTCTATATACTTCGAGTCTTCTTCCTTCCCTTTGGCAATTTTTTTGCCTTTCGGCATATGAGCAGTTGTCATGAACCGGAAGACTGCTCCAACTGCGCATGCGCAAATACGGCACTTACTTCCCGAGGAAAACTGAAAATCCGAAGATGGCACCCATGAGCGCCGCTGCGCTGACTCTGCAATGAGAGGTAATTAAGGATTAGGGGTACTTACAGGTGTTATCACCTGTGCAGGGGGGAGCAGGGAGGGGGGACTATGTAGGGTAGGGGGGTTGGGGGGGTTGAATTCTCCTTTAAGGGTAAGGGCAACATGCAACACATGAGAAAAAGGATAGCACACCACCTCTCCCCTTCTGAATCAAGCGCAGCTGCAGTAACTCCAGGGTCCCCTTAACGCCCTGTGTCAATGGGTACAGCACACTTGCATCTGAAGAGTAGGAAGCCCACATCACCCAGTAAGCACAACTGCAATCCCATAATTCTGGCAAAAACAGAATGCATTATGGGGAAAAAACATTGTGCTAAAAACTGCTCTCTTTATGGGTCAGATTCCCTTAAAGGCGAAGTGAATAACGCTAGCGAAAATTTGCCAACGTGACTTCATTTCGTAACTACGCTGATTCCCTAACGGTCATAACTCTGCAATTCCTTAACATGTGGATTTTACTGAACGTTTCCTCTTGCAACAGACTTGCCTTCGTTGCCTCAGACCAGGCGAAGTGCAATGGAGTGCGTAGGACTTCCTCAATTTTTGGTTGAAAAAGCGCTGGCGTCTTTTCCTTTTTTCAGGGTGATAGCCTGCAAAAGACCATAAAATTTTTTTGGGGTTCCCAGGTTCCCACCCTACATTTCCTAACATACTGTATGGCACATAAACTATACACTGGGCTCATGTGTAGGGCAATATATAGTGAATAAAGTACCCCCTCTTGTAAAATATAAGGATATTATAAGTTACCGAGGAGTTTCATGACCATATAAAAACACGAGGCCGAAGGCCGAGTGTTTTTATACAGGTCATGGAACTCCGAGGTAACTTCTAATATCCTCATATTTTGCAACTGGGGGTACTTTATTTATTATAATACACAAGTTTTAGGGAGTCATGTGACAGAAATGACATCAGAACTCACCGTTTATAACTGATGACATCAGAACTCACCGTTTATAAGGATATAATTTACAAGATATTCATGGCTTTTGTGTATTATATAGTGAATAAAGTACCCCCTCTTGTAAAATATAAGGATATTATTAGTTACCAAGGAGTTTCATGACCATATAAAAACACGAGGCCGAAGGCCGAGTGTTTTTATACAGGTCATGGAACTCCGAGGTAACTTCTAATATCCTCATATTTTACAACTGGGGGTACTTTATTTATTATAATACACAAATTTTAGTAAGTCATGTGACAGAAATGACATCACTACTCACCGTTTATAACTGATGACATCACTACTCACCGTTTATAAGGATATAATTTACAGGATATTCATGGCTTTTGTGTATTATAACAACTTATTTTATTTTATTATGGCCTTGTGTAGTGTAATGTATTTGCTGCAACAAATACGTCCATTCAACTTTCACTTCCCGCTGTACGCAAATTAGCCAATGCTGGCGCAACTTAAACTTGCTTGGCGAAGTAACGCTGGCGCAACTTTGCCAGCGTCGGCGCCCAGGACACAACTTTGCATTTTAGGGAATTAGCATTGTCCTGGCGAATTAACGCCTGGCGAAGTGTTGCTGAGTGGGCGAAGCGGTCACTAGCAAATTAGCGCCGCTTAGGGAATTTGCCCCTATGTTCGTAAATGTCCCGATCGGCACCCTAAATCCAGAATAAGTGCTAGGCTCCCTGGTCACAAACCTGGGCCCCTGTTTAAGATATGAAATTTTAAGCTTAATATTCACTGTGGATAACCAAACCAAGTCCCCAACCCAATATTTGAATACCTCCCTATGGGACTTATCAGCTGCTCTTTTTTGATTGGACGTAGCTGCCAAAAGGGAACCATGTACCCCAGAACGAGACTTAGAACATTGCATTACAGAAGGGAGTTATTCTAGGAAAGTAACTGCCACAATTTGAGTAGAAACTAGGCAAGAATATTTACACTTAGACCCCCCCAGTGAATAACCTCCCCAGTTACCTAATCAATGTGGGGATTGTGTACCTGTAACCAGGTTAACCCCAAAATTAACGTAGATGAAGAACCATCAAGAATGTGAAAAGATAATATCTCACAATGTGTATTGTTAATGTGTGGAGGTGTAAGGGTAGCAAGGGGAACATTATACCTTTCTGCGAAGGCAGTATCTAAGAAATTCCCCTCAGCCCCAGAATCCACCAAGGCCAAACTTTAACCGGACCCCCAGGCCAGGACAAAATGACAGGTACCAAGTTTTTAGTGGCAAATTAGGGAGAGGAAATCTCTCGACCCAAATGGAGCTCCCCTTCTCCATTTAGGCATTGAGGTTTTCCTGGCCTCTTAGGAAAATATTTAAATGCCCCTTATCCCCACAATATATCCACAGGCCCTGGGATTGCCTACGGGCCCTCTCCTCAGGGGACAAACGAGAAGGCCCCAATTGCATGGGTTCCCCCTGAGGAATAGGAAACGAGGAAGTCGGTGATTCCTCAGTACTGTAGGGAAATGTGTACCCCGTCAGTCCACCTTTCCCTCTGCCTCCTATCAATTTGGATGGCTAACTTCATGAGGTCATCCAAAGTGGATGAAGGAGGGTAATTAACCAGGCTGTCTTTGACAGAGTCAGAAAGCCCCACCCGGAATTGGCTTCGAAGAGCTGTATCATTCCACCCAGTTCCAACCAACCAGCGGCGGAATTCCACCAGGTCTTAAAGGAGAATACAACCCCCTAGGCGCAAAAATCCCTCCCCTGGGTAGGCTCCCCTTCCCCCCCCTGGACAAATGTCCCTAACTTGTTACTTACCCCGCCTTCTAGGTCCTCTCCAGCGGAGTTCATGGCAGCCATCTTCTCCCGACGGCTCTTCATCCCGTATTCAGCGGCGTTTGGGGGCGCATGCGCAGTAGGAGGTATTTACCGGTAAGGATCTACTGCGCATGCGCTGAAAGTCACGAAGTTTCAGAAAAAAGGAATCGGAAACTTTGTGACTTTCGGGTGCATGTGCAGTAGCTCCGTACCGGCAAATGCCTCCAACTGCGCATGCGCCTGAAAGTCACGAAGTTTCCGATTTCATTTTTTATAATACACAGGTTTTATAATACACAGGTTTCACTAAGCTCCGTTTATAACTGATGACGTCACTAAGCACCATTTATACATAAGTCTTGTGTATGATATATAAATATATACACACACACACACACAAGGGGAGGCATTTTACAAAATCCAAATTATATTTTGACAATGCCATTCAGTGAGGGTTGTGCCAGCCAAATGACAGAAAGAATAAGGAACATTAACATGGCTATCACTCTTGATAAAAGATCCCAATTTATCTTACTTTGTAGCATGAGCTGTACAAGCAACACATTGTTAAAGTACAACAGAATGCTTTAAAATCATCTATTGCTACAAAGTGTAAATGAGCCCATAAGTATTGGGTGTAAAGGCTGATTTCTAGCTTATACCGCTGCCAGTTTTAAGATTTAATTTTTTCTCCCACAGAAACATCTTGCTTTTGTCAGATTCTGCTTGGAGTGGCTTGAACTTAATTAATTTTGCAGACGTCTTAATCTTGCAAACGTGCGACTTGTAATATTTTTCTGAACTCATTTCCCGCTGACATTAATCAGATTCAGCTGCTATAAAAGGGACTTGCCGTCCAGGTTGGTGACCGTCTGTACCTTTTGCTGCTGGTGGGAAAACAAATCAGAGCAGGGAATGACTAGCGACTCTTTGCTGACTTATTCCCCATCATTTTGCTGTGAGTCATTCATTGTGTTGGATTCTGCAAGTGAGCACTTCAAATCAAAATGGATTTTTTCCCCTATGTAAGCAGAAAAAAAACCTGGCAGTCATTTGGCCTAAAATGTTGTTTATGTCCTAAGTCATCCCATTCAACGGTACACTAAAAGCATACCCTAATTAGGAAATCTGAGCCATTTAATTTGCTTACTTCGTTTATAAATGCTTGAATGGTATTCAACAGAAAGTAAAACTATTGATTTATTGCATGCTCGTCTCTCTTGGATTTGTAAAGGTTTACATAGCTGTTTTCTAAGTCATTTCTTTCTGCCTCAGCTTCCCACATAAATGAGCATCTCAACATAAAGGGGCAGTTATATCAAGGGTCAAATTGAAAAAATTTATTTTTAAATTCGAATGTCAAGGTAATTTTATTGTACTTCGACTAGGGAATAGTCCAAATTTGAATCGAATTTGAAAAAAATTCAAAAATTAGAATATAGAAATGTATCATGTACTGTAAAAATTCGACTTCTACTATTCGCCATCTGAAACCTGCCAAATTCCTGTTTTAGCCTATGGGGAACCTCCAAGAACCAATTTGGATCCAAATTCTATTTGAAAGTTCAAATACAGCCTATTGTCCCCATGTTAAAAAATTAGATTTTTTTTAATAAATTTAGTTTGGTCTTTTTTTATTCGAATTTCGAGGTGATGGCAGTTTAAATTAACTCCCATCAACTCGAAATTCGACCCTTGATAAATCTTCCCCATAGTGCCAGGAGCGACTCTGTAATTGGACTAGGGATGCACTGAATTCACTATTTTGGATTCGGCTGAACCCCGGAATCCTTCGCAAAAGATTAGTCCGAATACCGAACTGAATCAGAATCCTAATTTGCATATGCAAATTAGGGGTGGGAAGAGGAAAACATTTCTTACTTCCTTGTTTTGTGACAAAAAGTCACGCGACTTCCCCCTGTCCTTAATTTGCATATGCAAATTAGGACATGGATTAGGTTCTGCCGAGCAGAAGGATTCGGCCGAATCCGAATCGTGCTGAAAAATGCCAAATCCTGGCCAAATCCCGAACCGAATCCTGGATTCGGTGCATCCCTAAATTGGACGAACAGGGTTCAGGAAATAGGGGATATTTTTATCATCACCAGAGAATGTTGCATCTGGTGCAGTTAGAGGCCCATTTATCAAAGGTTGAATTTCAAATTCATGTGAGTTGTTTTTAACTTTAATAAAGTAAATTTTCCTCGATATTCAATTGGGAGGTTATTTAAGAATTAAATTGAATATCTAAAACTCGAACTAATTTTACTGACTCGAAAACTAGAATCGAAATTGAATCGTAACCGACTAAACTCCAATCGAGTTCTTTCTCCAGAAAAAAACTGAAATGTCAGGAAGGCTAGTACCATGTTCAAATTGGTCCCTGGACATCTCCCATTGACTTATACATGAACAGGTTTTAGGTGGCGAATAGTTGAATATGAATTTTTAAAGGGCCGTGGTTTGATAAATCTCGAAATTCGAATTAAACTCGAATTGAGTTTGGATTATTCACAATTTAAATTTGACAGTTTTGACCATAAAAAAAATATAAATTCGAATTTTCAATTCGACCCTTAATAAATCTGCCCCTTAGATTAGTGTAATTGTGCTCGCACTATGACATAAATTGGACGTAATTGTGCTGAAAATGTTCTAAGTCTGTTTGGCATCATTTCTGGAATTTGGAGTGTGACTGACAGATGCACCCTATTCTTTTGGCAAAACTGTACTGACGCCGCAAATGATGCTGAATACAATTTAGACTAATCACCCTTAAATTCAAAGCAGTCCATAACTCTGCCCCATTCTAAACCTCTGAACTCATCTCTGATTTATCAAAAGGAAAAGTTCCAGAAATCTAAATAAAATACATCAACAGCACTAAACTGTCCCACTTTCTCCATTCCTGTCTGTAACTTAGGATGGGGGTACAACGAATATTGTGAATAAGATCCAAACTTGATGTCAAAATTTTTTGAGGTCTAACATTTTATCAGTGAAGCCCTTAGCCAGGTTTCAGATATGTGAGAACATTGTTGTGTTAGTCATTCATACAGTGTTCTCCAGAAATCTCAACCTAATTGACATCCAGGCTGAACCACTGCTCAGTGGGGGGCAGCCTTCCAGTGTAAAAAGTAGCATCTTACAGCATTCTGATGTCCCAGGCCTGCTCCCCAAAACACAAGCCGCCAAGTAATATTTGGTGCAGAATTTACCATGGCTAGAAAGTCTCCGGATCTGTGAGTTCTTGTCCTATACAGGTATGGGACCTGTTATCCAGAATGCTTGGGACCTGGGTTTTTCCGGATAACGGATCTTTCCATAATTTGGGTCTTCATGCCTACTAGAAATTCATTTAAACATTAAATAAAGCCAATAAGCTGGTTTTGCTTCCAATAAAGATTAATTATATCTTAGTTGGGATCAAGTAGAAGCTACTGTTTTATTACTACAGAGAAAAAGGAAATCATTTTTAAAAATTTGGATTATTTGGACAAAATGGAGTGTATAATTCAGAGCTTTCTGGATATCGGGTTTCTGGATAAGGGATCCTATACCTGTATAGCATAGCATAACAGGTCTTTTAAACCATAGCAATTATGATAGCATTTGCCAGTCACTATAAACAGGCTTTTCTTATTTCTAAATATGTGGTATGTCTTGTAATATATTTTTATTGAGACCTCCAATGCTCAGAATGACTATTGTTATTGTTTTATAGTCACATAGTAAAGTTGAAAAAAGACCAAAGTCCATCAAGTTCAACCCCGAATGCATTATAAGTTATGTTGTATTCTGTAAATAAAACAATGTATTAATGAATATATTCTTATTCAGTGACAAGCTCTCTGTAAATAGTTCTATTTTTCATGTTATTTATATGCAGAAAACCATTCTTATATAAAGGATATATTAGCCTTTGGATACATTATATAATTGTTAATAATACTACTATAATTATAATACTAGCATTTTTTTCACATTATGTTTATATTTTAGGGTAAATAGTAAAATACTTAATCGACAGACCGTGGAAACAGATATTTATCTCTTTTTAAAGCCTTCCTCTGATAGGTTTACTGCTGTGCATAGAGTGTGCCTACACCCTGGGAACACATGAGCTGCCAATCTGTGTTTAACAGAGATAGTCCAATTTATCTTGAGATCCCCACTGAAAACTCAAGGTGATGGATGTGTTACTGTATGAGACTTCACAATGGCTGATTAAGAGAGTTTATAAGGAGATATTAGTAAGATTAGTGCAACAGTGGTTTGAGTACTGGAAAATGAGCCTGTAGTTGTCGCATCAATAATACTATTAGCAGCAAAATGTCAAACCAAATAAACTATTCCCAGCGTGAGTAAAATTTGTGCCTAAGTTACTTTTTCTGCCTGTCACTATGCTTGAGTGTATTCTCACAAGGAAAACTACTGAATGCAAAAAGGAAAGGTTGTGGGAGCACTCCATGGTTAAATACTAAAATACAATGGAAGCGCTACCGATCTGGCCAAATTAACTACAGACATAGAGAAAAAGAAAAGAGTTTGATCAATGCACATTCCCTGGTCACATAAGTAATCTACGTAGATGCATGTATTTACAAAGACAGGGTTTTTTTTAGTTAAAAAATTATGATCATAAAATTGATAAGCCACCATACCACGTCAAGGTAAACCCATATGGTGGTCCCTAACTATTTACCTCTGGTCATAATATTATAATGGCTGTTCTGGGCTCTGTGCCAAAAAGCCTCTTATTTTAATTAAGTTTCAGAAACGTATCTTTTTCTAGAGTCAGTGCAGGAGATCAAAGAGAAAGCCAGGACATTTCAGTAACAAACCTGGGACTGCAGGTTGCGCTGTCAAAATTGGGACTGTCCCACAGAAGAAGGCTCAGTCGGGAGGTATGTGGTTATTTCCTCTCCCTGCTGCACACTCAACTCGGCCCACCTCATTAACCTCCAATGTTCCCAATTAATTAATTTAGGGGCTTTATAAGCCTGCTTCCTGTAGCTCCCAGTGCTCGTTCATTAAAGCTTCCAAACCAGATCCAGCCTACTATTTGTTCCTGTTTGTCCCCCACCTGGTTTCCTGTTTGTTCCTGCCTTCATTACTGTTCCTTGTTCCTGAGCTCCTAGTCCTTGCCTTGTTCCTGTGCCCCGTTCCTGATACTTGCCTATTTACCACTGACCTCCTGGTACTTTACCTCGGCTTGTTTTCTGAACTACCTTCTGTCTTCAGCCTGCCCTGATCTCGGCCTGCCCATTGGACTTTCTTTGCCAGCTGCCTGTCCAGAAATTTCTACCAGTTATTGGACTCTCCTTGATAGCTGCCTGCCTCTGACCACTGGCCTGATAAAGGACTAGTAAATCACCTTTTTCACAAACATGTCAACTGCCTTTTATCAAGCTTCATTCCTGTGTTACCCTCGTTACACGCACATAAGCTCCTACCTGCTAGCCACTCACCTGTGGCCAAACCTGACACATACAAGCCATTATAACTTATAAAATATCTATTTTCTAGCAAGCTAGGCATCTGACACTCACTAGAATACGAAGGAACCATCTACTATGGGGCACATATGATTCATTTACATAAAGTTAGTAATTTCACCCAGTACCTGTCACTATCAAGAACAGGCTACTATACCCTCAAATGTTCCTGCAAAACTATAGTTAGAACATTGAAATACACACTGTATGCATAATTTGCTGGTATTTCTTTGTCCAACCTATGTGAAAAACTGCATTGTCTATGTTCCAAAAGGGACATTAAACATAATAAAAATGTGCTGGGTACTTTTAGAAGGTCTCAGAGAAAACAAACCATGGAATACTGTAACTGTCTTGTTATTTTGCATTAACATTGGATACATGCAGTTTCCTGTGTTTCAGTTAAAGCCTTGCCCCATTTCTGGGTAACGTGACATTTGAGGCGTATATGCCTACGAGCGCAGCCTCATCCTGAAAGCCAAATTTTTGAAGGTCAGTTAGGGTAAGATTTTTGGTGAACACTTTTTAGCTGTCATAGATGTTTAAAGAGCTATAGACAAGCCCAGATATCTACTTGGGCCTGAAGGTCACCTGTGAGCATGCCTTCACCGTGAGCGTGCCCCCCTGCAAACGTGTACATAGATACACAGCCTCTAAAAAGTGCTGGGGATTAGGTGTGCAACAGCACGTCCCCTAGTGCTTCCGATAATATTGAATTGCGGCTAGGTGGCATGCTGCCCCTATAATCTTGCTGTCTTAGGCCCGGGCTTTTGTAGCCTTGGCACAAATCCGAGCCTGGCTATAGACACAGTGACTTATATACTAATTGTTTATTATATCTATCACCTTGTTTATATGTAAGGGGGGCCTTGACTCAATGCTGAAAAACAGAGGGGTCTAGTTATAGCAGCAAAGGGAGGACCAACTTTATGTTATTACTCTTGGTTTAGGAATAAGATGTTGGACAGGTAGATTTCCAGATACTTTTGAACTTAAAAAAGCTCTTATTCTACACAATGTTTTCTAAATGCAGTGGAAATGGGAATAATTTGGACAGCAATTGTTAAAATGAGAGAGTTATAAGTTTAAGCTTTTGTAATTGGACATGTATAATGAAATGGTGATGAAAACCTAAGACATTCACAATTCTAAGCAAATCCCTAGCCATAGCTGATTCACAACTTATATAAAACTGTGCTTTATACTTATGCCCCAATTAGAGATCCCAAACAGGCACACATGCTGTACAGAATGCACAATATATGAGTTGACTAATAGGACTTATTCATGCATTAACCTTCTTTCAATCCTCAAGTGACTGCAGTAAGTGCACAGGTAAAAGTTAGATTTGTTTTGTCAGTTCATTTTTGCATGGATTCTCTTGTCGCTTCATGTAAATGTTGCCATTTTTTTACTGTTCCTAGTAATGCCACAACAAATCTAAATACATCACAAACAATGACAGGGTGATCTCATACAAAAGTAACAAAGGGAAATTGCACAATCTCATCCCAGTGATTTCTTGCTTTGTTTGTTCGGTGTTAAAGTTATTGAAGGATATTTTGAGAAGAAAATATGTAATATGAAACATCATATCTATAAATTGCATATACTTTAATAAACATGAGTCAAATTATACTGTTTGTGTTGTGTTCTGAAAATACAAAGTTATTCCCATGGTTTACTCATTTCCTACTCTGTTCAGGCCTTTCTTGGAAAATTAGGAGGAAATTCCTATATCTAACATGCAGGGTCCCTCTAGGGCAGCTGACCATTGGAGGCAACAGCCAATAAATAAAATATTGTAGATTTGTGGTTTGTCACAGCATGCCATGGAATACATTAGTCATTTATATGTTGTGCAGGTGCAGGCAGACCTAATTAGGACCCTTGTACTGTTGCTTAGCCTTAGGCCAAAAGCCTTATTCTATTCCAATGTCAATGCTTTCTGAGTCTGACCTTAAGAATAGTGATGGGCGAATTTGCGAAAAAATTTGCGAAACAGCACCGGCGTCTCTTTTTTGACGCCGGCGCCCGTTTTTGACGCCGGCGACCGTTTTTTCGATGCCAGCGCCCGTTTTCAACGCCGGCGAATTTTTGCCGCGAATTTTCGCGGGCGTTTCGCGAATTTATTCACTGGCGGCGAAACGCGCAAATTCGCTGCGAATTCGCGCCTGGCGAATAAATTCGCACATCACTACTTAAGAAGTCACGTTGTGCTTCAAGCACCAAAATGAAATTAAAACTCTACATTCATTTTGTGCGAATTAAATAAAAGCAGCGTGTTACTAATAAACGCCTGCCTTGTGAAAGGCCACAGAACAGAAGAAGGTTTACTTTAAGAAAATTAAGTTTATTATGGTTAAACTCTGCTCTAGACCAGGAATATCCAACATAATGGCTTCATCTGCTGCATTCTCAAACCTAAAATGATGCATCTACAGTGTTGGATAAATGTGAATTTTCCCTGCACTCAATTAAACATGAAGGAATCTGTTTGGCCAAACAAGAAGCTTCTGTAATTTTAGTGCTGAAATCCTGCACTTGCCATTGCATACCTGCTATGCCAAGGAGCTAAGAACAGTATAGAGCTCTAGTTATCTTCTTCAAATGCCAGCCTGTATATTAGAAACATTTACTGAGCCTTTTTTTGTACATTCCATATACCATTCAATGGATACTGGCCCACTGAATTGAGGTTGTATAAATAGAAGCAGTGATGTAACCTGCTACTTCATTCATTGCTAGCGGTAGTCTTCAGCCCCTCCATGGAGCAGGAAACCCCTGTTTCTCCAGTACCCCCAAACTTTCTGTGGCAGCAAGGAAACAACTCCACTTAAGAATACACATACATGATAGACAAGGGGTGAGGTGAAATAAGGGTTCGGGTAAAAGGTCTAGTCAGACAGCAATGAAGTCAAATAACAGGCAAGGGCTACACCAGAAAATAATGAAAATAAAATTAAAGTCTATGTAACAGGTGGATGGGTTAGGGGTGCCTCGACCTTCCCATTTGTTACTGTTTACTGGTTTCAGGACCCTGACAAGAGGTCTAACTCCCAGCAACTCCCGGTAGGCAGGAATATACTTAGACTCTGTATCTTCAGGTTGGCCCTCGCTTATGGGAAAGGGATACCACTCTTGAATGGGCACACATCATTCACTCTTCCTTAAATAACTTTGGGCAACAGTGGAACAATTTATGGAACAGTTGGTACACTCTCAGGATGCCAAGTACTTCCAATATGTAGGATGTGTGCTCAGTTGGTATAACAAGCAAGTGGCAGCAGGACAGTTACATGCAGAGTTCTCACAGACTTTCTTTGTTCCTCCACCAACTCTCTCAGTGGGAAGTATTGCCTGTCTCATGGTCACCAACTCCCCATCCCTAGACAAAGCCCACAGAGTTGTATTAGTACTGGATCTACCGAATCCACAAACTCAATGGTGAACAATCCCACAATGATTTTGGCTGGACTCACTATCATACTATGAAAACTTCACTTGCTTTTCTGGCCTAGAAACCTACAGGAAGAACAGTTTATGAAAAATAAAAAATAGCAAACTGCAGAAGACAAATATGTAACTTCTCTCTTTTATTCTGCAGAACATAATGAACATTTCCCATTGAACTCTCACAACTGTTTTTCCCTTTTTGGTGTGCACATTCGGTGAGCTGTGAAGCTTTACTCATGTAAGTTAACAGTTCTATTGTTCAGCCTGAGCAGTAGAAAGTCATAGCATCCGCTCATTTAGTACTCAACAGCAAACGTGTGCCAAGTGAATTGAAATCAGGGTTAGCTGAGGACTTTCAATGTTTTTAAATGATTCAGAAGTCACAGGCAGGCAATGAAATCTCGCTCTGAAAACTTAGCAAAGTGCAAAATCTTGTCCATTTTAAACCATGCTTAAATGCAACCCAGCCTGCTTTAATTAATTTTGGGCTGGTAGTGATGCCAGCAACTGCCCTGTTTCACTTCCCTGAAAATTTCTTAAGCACATAAAAATATCGATTTTTTTCTCTACAAAGTAAAATGCATGGAAAGATTCTAGAACAGATTGGCAAAAATGTCGCCACTTTTTGCTGCAATTGTACATCAGCCTAAAAAAAGAATCATCCGTAGAGGACAGATATATACAGGGCAAGCAGTGGTGTAACCCCATGGCAGTGATGGGACTTGGGGGTACAGGTGGCCTTGCAGGTCGGATGTTGTGGTTGACCCATGCACAGTGTTGGACCAGGGGCCTACTCTCAGTATTATTTTCTTCCTCTCCTCACTCATCCTCCTAGTCTCTTTTCTTTACATATTATAATCTATTAGTCCATCTGTGTAGCCTCTTTGTTCTCATAGAAATAAGAAATGTCCATGAAATAGGCCAAATATTTAGCAACATGAGGGCCCACTGACACCTGGGCCCACTGGGAGTTTTCTTGGTATCCCGGTGGGCCAGTCCGACATTGCCCATGCAGGTGACCCAAAATTTGTTGTGTTGCATATTATCCATGACTTTGTGCCAGGAAAGCTGTTGGGGGGTTGCAGGTGACTGCCAATTCCTTATGCATCATGGGTCACTTGCAATTTAGTGCAAAGAGGGTCTGGAATTTTTTTCATGGGGGCCTCCTCCTTTGTCATGTATTATATGGACTTTGGCACACTGGACAATTTTGGGCACTTTAAAGGGGACCTGTCACCCAGACTGCAACAACTCGGCTCAGATGCAAATGGTATGCAAGCACTTGTTACATGATTGTTGCCTGGAAATGCAAAACAGTAAATTCAAAGCACCTGAAATAGTCCCTATGTGCCATTGCCCCAAACATTTCTGTACTCACTGCAAAGTATCCACAAAAGCATTGTGTAGAACAAATAATGAATAGGTAAATCCTGGCAGCTTCCAGCATATGACAACATACTGTGAGCCTCCTATCTGTTGTCCTTATGCTGTGGCCATTGTAAACGTCATGTTATTAGATTCCATGTGCTGAAAAGAAAAGACATAGAGAAGGAAGAGCAAATGTTTTGTCACTGGTATCATGCAAAATCTGCCTCTGCATATCCCTAATATTGTTACCCCCTTCCCCAACAATTTGGGAAAAAGTATAAATGAAAGTAAACAAATATTTCAGTGCACTATTTTGACTTATTTCACACAACTTTCACCTATTTTACATTGACTTTGGCAGTGTAATCATTGAGACAAACTCAATACTATAAGGCTGGGGTTCCCATGGTCTACACACCGTGTGCGCTGACAATGAGTGCTAGAAGGCGTTCAACACTGATTCATCCCACCAGTTTTAGATCAGTCAGTGTCCACAGATAAACTGCAAACAAACGCATTTTGTGCGACTGGTTTGGTCCAATTTTCACCATGGAAAATGTTTTCCCTTTCAAAACTGATTGCAGACACTTTGTGGGAAAATGGCATGCAACTGCCTGAGGCGACTGGCAGCCTGATCTAAATAGAGCAGCTTGTGATTTTGTCTCAGAACGTGCCAGTAACAGGCTGAATGCCAATGTACATGAGGCCTACGGCAAGTCTAGAGACTTCACACTACATGTTTATGATGATGGTACAAGCAAATTTGCTTTGATTTTGAATTAATACAAGTATAGGGTCTATTATGTGGAATGCTTGTGATTGGGGTTTTCCGAGTATGTGAGCTTCCCATAATTTATTCCATTCCATTCCTTAAGTCTACTTAAAAAGATTTAAACATTAAGTAAACAATGCAGTAAATATATGCAGCTTAGTTACCATTGAGTGTAAGATACTGTTTTATTTATAAACAGAATATACAGAATATACAATATACACTATTATTATTTGCGTAAATTGGACTCTATGCAAAAATCACTGGATAATGGTTTTCCAGATAAGGGATGCTATGCCTGTTTATTTTGCTGGAAGTGATTCGATATGGGAAAACTTCTGAGGTTTGCCAAAAGCAAAAATAATATGCAAATACACCGATAAGCGATTATTCCAAAAGTTTAAGGAAATATTGCAGAAGATTTCAGTAGATAGTTGTTTCCCTTTGGGGAACTGAGTCACATGGCTTGTAGATGTAAGAGAAAACACATATTGGTGCTCTGTAGCATTGCGTGTATGATTGAGAGTGTGCACTGATGACCCAGGGGCATTCAGTAGTACAGAGAATAAGATGCAAGTGGTGGGGGAACAAGGCCTGGAGCACAGGTAGGCAGCAAAAGAAGTACGTGCTTTGTGCCGCCTTCTGCCACTTTGTATGTGCCTCTTCTGGCTCCCCCAAGTTCTATACAAACCAATGTGTTCCTCTTTCCCCTTCCTCTCCTTGTGCGACTGCCTGGTGCTGGTTAGAGAGGTCGGTGCCTCTCCCACAGTATAATCTGGAAAAATACCAACACTCGATGGCTAGTGTAGCGGGGTAAACCCCTGCGTGTTTATTGCGTCAGTGATGTAATGTTTCGGGGGCGTGTCCCTTCGTCAGACATGCCGAACATCCCTCACAACGTGTCTTATACCCCAGTTAATTAACAAGTGAAACAAGAAGTTAATTAAGAAGTTAATTAACAATTAACAATTAATTAAAAGGCATATGTCCATCTATCTGAATAGGTGTTTAATGTAATCCGTATCCAGCAGGTCCTTCCGAGGGTCTTCCTGGTTTGTGGATAGGTAATGCTTACTCGTAATATAATCAACAGTTCCTTAAATCCAATTGTGTGAAATCTCTCAATATAGAGGTATAATCCCACTCCTGTGCATTAATAAGTGAACCTTTCCGTGCAACATTACTGTGCGATTCAAGCCAATCAAATTCAATAAAAATAAAAATCATGAAAATCATATTAAACAATGTACATCCCGCTTACTATGCAAAATCTACGCGTACATTTTTACATGGCGAATAGTAAAGGTAAAACTGGACTGTCTTACCCTTTCCAAAAGCTTTCCCGGGATAGTATTTCTTTCATTGAAAAAATCTAAAAAGAGATAAGACACAATAGTTAGTAAAAATTTAAACTATATTGATACAGTTCTTTCATCCTGTTAATTTCAGACCCAAAGTAGTAATACACATGAACTTCTTTGATACTTTAGTTTTATAGGTAACAATTCATATTAAATTCTTCATTTAACCCAAGGGGTTGTTAGTTTGCAACAGCCAAATCCAGTAACATTCTCTTTGCATTCATTTCCTTTTGCTCTCCTTTTCGGTTCTAGCCTACACTTGCTCTACTATCTGCCACCTTAACTGTGATATTGCATGACTTTTTTCCTGAAAACGTCGTGCTAATGTGGTTTCTTTTCATTTTCTCTCCTTTGCCATTTTCTCAGTTATATCTCCCTCTTTTGGGGGTTGGTAATTTCGTATGGCCGATTTGTGTTCATTCAACCGTACCTTCATACTCCTGCTTGTTTGGCCTACGTAGGCCAACCCACATGGGCATTTGATGGTATACACTATGTTACTGCTATCACAAGTATGGAGCCCTTTTATTTCGTGTTTAGTTCCCTTAAGGGGATGTTGCACTGAATCACCCTTTATGATCCCATTACAGTAGCTGCAGTTACAGCAGAAAATAACTGAAAATATCTGTGAAAATGGGAAAGGAGAAAAAGAAAAGAAATGGCCATGCATTGAATCCAGGATTCACTTCGGGATTCAGCCTCTGAATACAAGTGCCTTGCAAACCAAATCTAAATTCGTGAAATGATGTGACTTTTTTTCACAGGTTGTTTTTAAAGGAACAGTAAAACCTAAAAATTAAAGTATTTTAAAGAAATGACAATATAATGTAGTGTTGTCCTGTACTGGTAAAACTGGTGTGTTTGCTTCAGAAACACAACTATAATACATGTAAACAAGCTGCTGTATAGCCATGGGGCAGTCATTCAAGCACAGGATACACAATAAGTTCTGAAGACTCCCATTGTAAGAACAGGTTACTTAACACATAACAAATAAACCCTGTCCAATACAATGGTGTTTTATCTGTTATCTGCTATGTACCCTGTGCCTTTTCTCCTTTTTCAGCTTAAATGGCCGCCCCCATGGCTACACAGCAGCTTGTCTATTTATATTATAGTTGTGTTTCTGAAGCAAACACACCAGTTTTACCAGTACAGGACAACACTACATTATATTGTCATATATATAAAATATAGTTTCTGAAGCAAACATGCCAGCTGTACCAGTGCAGGCCAACAGTACAATATAATCATTAATTTAAAATACTTACATTTTTAGGTGTTATTGTTCCTTTCATATACTCCTTGCCCTAATTTGCATATGCAAATTAAGGTTCAGATTCAGTTTGGTAAAATTCTTAATGAAAGATTCAAGATTCTGCAAATTGCAAAATAGTGGATTCAGTGCATCCCTATTAGGTTTATATAGTATAAATATCACACATAGTTTGGTGATCACTACCTAGTTCCCATTTACAGAGGCAAAAAAACAGTGAGGCTTTTGGCTTTGCTCATATGACATGTCAATATGAATTTATTTCCAAATTTTGTTTAAATTATTGAAATCCTGCCTGGGTGTTTTCTAACATATTCTCCTCTATGATATGTCTTAAAATTAGAAATAGAATTCTCCTATACCCAGCAGGGAACAAAACCATCCTACAGTGAATCGTTGATAGGATTTGGTGGGAGGAAGGCTATACAACAAACATTTCCAATCCATAAACATAATATTCTGTGTACCTGTCCTTTAAATAGCTTAAAGGGGATGTTGACCTTTTGCAAAGTCTTACCAGATTTATATCTCCTTTATAAATGAAAATGATTTGCTTACCCAATTCTGGCTTCAGCGCATATGCAAAGAGTGGATAGAGTAATGCTAAGCTCTATTGCACATGCCTGGGCTGTTATCATTCCTATGCAAATTTAATCTGATTGGGTGATCGTTTTTCTAAAATAAATGACAAAGTTATTTAGCATGTGCAGAGGTGTTTGACTCTAAACTGTCTGTATCCCCTGTTACCCCCATCTTTGCTTGTGTGTGTTTAGTGGAGAAAAGTACCCCAGTATTGTTTTACAGATCTCTTCCAATAAAATCATGCAACTGCCACATTACTAAGGTATCAAACTGTAATATTACAGATTTAAAGAGACCATTAATGGCTTAGTGAGAGCGACATGCCTCCTGTTATAGTATGGTAGTAAGATCAAATCGCATAGCTATAGTATTGCAGAGCAACTCCCACCAGCTTGTGGCTCAAGTGCCATTTATTTTCTGCCAGTGAAAAAACTTCATACCGCCTGTAATAAATTCCCAATATAGAAATATATGGAGAGAGAGAGAGAAAGAGGAGATTAGGTCTCGAATCTCCACTAAATTTAACACAAGGCCTCTCCATTTAATTTGCAACAAAATGTCTCTAAAGCTAGATGTTCCATCACAACTTCATTAGCATACCTCCCAATATTTTGGAAATGGAAAGAGGGACAAAAAGATTTGCCTTGTGCAAAATTTGTTGACCCCGCCCATTTTTATGACCACACCGCCTAATTACCATGTCCATTTCCACTTGGCAAAGAAAACACATCCCATGACTTGTGAGGTCACTATGGTAAAAGTTTTAAGAGGTATAAATGTATAGGAAAGCCTACCTCTACCGATAAAGTTATTGATAGCATTTATTAACCCAGGTTATATATACCCAGCCTTTGATACTGGATATATTCCCCTGGAAAGTTATGAAATGTCCCTATGGATTGTCCTTCATAGGGATCTCCTACTGGGATAGTAATGCAAAGCACACTACAAGTAACAGGTACCAGCTGTGGTTGGAACCGTAGTGTAAATACTATCATGTATAACCTATAGTTTTTAAACTACAGTATAGAGTACTATAACCTGAGACCTGTGTGTGTATAGCTGCTGCCGGTATTGAACTCTGAATATTGAGTTTGCTGTGGCCTTGTTCCTGTAAATAAATGTCAACTGTTTAAGAACCACAGCTGCCGTGTCTCATTGATTTAGTATCGCATTGCTTAATGGACACAATCATCCCTATCTAGGAAATGTTCCACCTTGAGTTTAAGGGCTCAGGCATGTAACCCAAGATCTGCCTGGAGTATGCCATAAGAGTTGTTAAATGGCCACCGAAAGCCCTGAATGGAATTCAAATTTTAGTTTGAAAAGATGAATTACATACTGACTGTATAACAGTGGGCAAGTTAATTGTTAAAAGTCTAACTGTCTCCAATACAATAAAGCTAGTTCTCCAACTGGAAGTCTATCACAAAAAGACTTTATCTAAGGTAGCAAGGGACTAAGAAGTTCTGAACTTCAAGGTAAGGCCTTAACCTGAAACACTTGAGAACCCAGTGGTGAAACTGCAACAAACTCAGAAACTGCTGGGGGACCCAGGGAATAGGGAGCCTAGATGGTCAAGGGGTCTGCTGTATAGTTCAACCTGGACTTATTATTACATTTACCCTTTTTGATTTACCCCTATTTAAGAGTAAAATCTGGTTTAAGTGTTTGTGAAAATCTACTCTTTCACTTTGGTTTACTGTATACCTTAATGGCATCATGTGTAACATCAATCAGATCCAGCTCTGATCCTTGAGCTTTATTTTGTGTAGAATGCAGATGGGAACAGGCTCATTTACTAATACAAGCACAAGTGCAAAATGAAAACACTATTCATATGCTCCTCTGTTCTCGTGCTATAACACTGCTTCGGCCTTTTTTGCTGCACAATGAACAAGCAGGAAGCAATTCAATGGTTCTGTTCCATCCTGTGCTGAATGAGAAAAATTTGCTAAGAGTGTGGAAGATATTTGTATGAATAGTGTTACAGAATGCTCAGTTTTACATCTATTCACAAAGAGCCACATATGTCTTTATGCACATACAGTACACCAAGCCATTATCTTTTGCTGCCATGAATATGCAGATCAGTAAGTGCTCTGGCTCCATCTTGTGGTGTTAATGCATTTAATCATCAGGAAAAACTGACAATCACCTGTGTGTCAAATATTTTATGCCTAAAAATGGTGTTAAAAGTGGAATAAAATACATTTTGTATTTATAAAGTTCTGCTGTAGTCTGTTGGCGATCACTATATTCATTCATTAGTCATTCTTTACCCATTAAAATTACATCATTATTTTATGCCATCTCAGCAATGACAGAACACTGTCAAGGGCCAATGTATCATGCTGTGTAACATTTGGAGTGAAGCATTACTGGTGATGTTGCTCAGAGCAATCAGCAATATGATTTCAACAGTTTCAACCGAGCTTCAATCCAAAATTCTTTACAACCCACAATTTTAAATGAGGCAAAGTCTATATGGGCAAATTGCGCCCGAAAATTCGCTAGCGAAGGCTTTGCCGCACTTCGCCAGGCGTAGTTTTGCCAGGGCTGTGCAAATTCACGAAGATCCGAAGTTGCGCACAGGTTACCGAACGGTTACGAAGTTGCGCTAGCGATAATACGATCAGCAGTCCGAAGTTACGCTAGCGATGCCTAATTAGCATACAGCGTGCAGTTAAAGTACAATGGACGTGTATGCTGCAGCAACTACATTACACTACACAAGGCCAGGGAAACGTAATAAAATTTAATAGAGGTCTTATATTGCCCTACACATGTGCCCACTGTAAAGTTTAGGTGCCAAATGTAAGGGGAAAGGAGGGTACCCCAAAAAAATTTACGATCTTTTTCAGCCTATCACCCAGTAAAAAGTAAAAAAACGCCATCGTATTTTGGGACTTAGAAAAATGTTCAACTTTTTTTTGACAAACTCCTATCTACTCTATTGCACTTCACATGGTCTGAGCTGGCGAAGTAAATTCTGGCGCAAGAGGTGACGTTCAGTAAAATCGGCAAGTTAGTGAATTAGCGTAGTTACGTCCCTTCGCAAGAGCGCAACTTTGACTGGCGTAAGGGTGCGAAGTAGCGCTAGAGTATGTCTACTTCGCTAGCGAATTTACGCCAGCACCCGTTAGTAAATCGGCGAAGTGGTAAAATAACGTAACGCTGGCGAATTTTTGCTAGCATTAGCCACTTCGCCCTTTAGTAAATTTGCCCTTATATGAGAAAGGAAGGGAATCAAGTGAAAATGCACTAGTTTGATGCTTTGCATAAAGGGAAGACTGCATTCACTATGTAGCATAAGGGACATACATGACTTCCCACTCATCAGGATGTTGCCACCCACTCTGCAATGTTTAGCATATAATGGTTTCTATTAATGGGGTCAGAACACGTTATCCTAGTAACTCCACTTTCCTTACTTTTGGCAGACAGAGAGACATTTTCCACTAATATCTCTGAACTGCCCTTCGACTTATCACACATGCCTTGATGGTCGGACGGTGTGGTCAAAGTGGGCTAGACTATTCAACTAAATCTTCCATGTATCTGTATGGCATACAGATGATTGGTTATTAATTGTGTAGTAAGTTCTACCTTTAGAGTGAGGCACCACCAGACCTTCCAAACTTCACAAATTACAGATAATGTCACTTTTTTCGTCAGTCATCTTTTTATTAGAAAATGCATGACATGTTTCGGATCAATCCTTCTATACACATAAGCACCTGAGGAAGGATCCTTGATCCAAAACACCTCATGCATTTTCTAATTAAAAAGATGACTGATGAAAAAAGGCAGTGTCGACTGGGACACCAGGGGCCCACCATAAACCCTTAGACCAGGGGCCCACCCAAAAACCTTTAGACCAGGGGCCCACTCTGAGTATTTTCTTCCTCTCCTCACTCAACCTCTATTCTCCTATTCTCTTTTCTTTACATACTATAACGTATTATTCCATCTGTTTAGCCTCTTTATTCTTATAGAGATATGCAATGACCATGAAATAGGCCAAATGTTTAGAAGCAGGAGGGCCCACTGACACCTGGGCCCACCGGGAGTTTTCCTGGTATCCCTGTGGGCCAGTCCGACCCTGAAAAAAGGTCTCCAGAGTGACATTATCTATAATGTATCTGTATGGCCAGCTTTAGATCCAGGTCATTTCTGCCTTTACAAAAGCCACAATTGAGGAATCTTGTTTGCTAAATACAAAAAAAAGTTTCCAAAACCTGCATGAAGACTATTCTTTGCGCTCAAAAATGACTGGCACTTTAGTTGCCACTATGTGAGGACCCATTGATTTTGTTATTACTGGTATTATTTTCATTAGCATTCTAAAACAAACCTGGCAACAATTTAACATCCTAACGCTGTATAGTGACATTGCAAAGGGAAGGGTTTTTGAAAGGTTACAACCAAGCTTAACTTTTCTAGGTCTAAAAACACTAAGGGTGATTTATCAATGTTCAAATGTGATTTTTCTTTTGCTAAAACTCAAATTTCACAAATTTTGATCATCAATCACCTTCATTGTCTTTATAGCATCCATCCAATCTATTCCTGGCCTAAATGTCATGATTAAAATGTAACACTTTCAAAATAAATTGAAGTTCAGGGATTTTACATGTCTACCAATGGCCTTTGTCTCACTCGTACACAGAACACACTCCTTGTCTTTGATCGTAAAAACCAAGCAGGGTATTATACTTACAGAATACAACATTTTTGGGTGTACCCACTATAGATATAGTGAAAAAATATCAACAGGTTACAAAATAAGTAATTCATGGTCAACCTAACACAGGTCCCAGGACCTGATTGGTGGGTTACCTTCAGGTTAAGTTCTTAGCTGAGTCCCTTACCTTGGAAATAAAATAAAATGTAATGTAAAGTTATGTGCACAGAGGAAATAGTGTATGCCTTTGAATGAAAATTTTCCAGTACAAAGAAGTCAGCCACAAACTTAACTTCAAGGACAAGAGGATGTAATTGAGATTGAGGTGAGATGCCATTGAGATGGAAATCAGGGCTCTTCTCCTTTATTCTGCAAAAAGATGCTGTGATTTCCTTTAGTGTATGTGATAAAAGTCACTTAACTTGCACCCAGTTTAAAAACCCTGTATCTATCTATCTATCTATCTATCTATCTATCTATCTATCTATCTATCTATCTATCTATCATCTCTCTCTCTCTCTTGATCTCTCTCTCTCTCTCTCTCTCTCTCTCTCTCTCTCATTCAAATAAAATCAACTGAGCTTTATTGGCAGGACCAAATACATTTAGCATTGCCAAAGCAGATAGAGGGGTGAAATGGGTGGGGTTAGTGGGGTGGGCAGTTTATGGGAACAGGGGAAAATCCTGTTTGTCTTAGTCTATGTCTCTTGCATATTGTGCATTTACTGTCAGTATCTCTTCTTCCAGTATGTTGTGTGGGTTCTGGAGTTATGAAGTCTGGGATGTGATGGGAGAATCTCTGTAAGTGGGTGTCCCTCAGTGCTGAGTATTGGGGCACTGTAGCAGGAAATGGGTCTCGACCTCCATTGCCTCCTGTTCACATCGCTGGCACAGTCTGCTCTCCATGGACTTGTAGGTCTGAATGTGCTGTTCTAGTTCAATATCCAAGTTGTGGGCACTCAGTCTGTACATACTTAGGATCTGTGTGTCTTTGGGGTTCTGTAGCCTCCCCAGTGATTGATAGATGGAAAATTTCTGGGAGTTTGATATTTCCTTCCTTCAGGCTTAACTATATTTTCTTCCTCTAAACTATATTTCCTTCCTCCAGTTTGATATTTCCTTCCTCCAGGCTAAACTACAGTATTTCAAAGATCTGTACAAAGAAATCCCCCCTGTTGAGCAATTGCTGGAGCTGGCTTGTTTCTTGCAGTTGGTCCTTTTAAGGTCAGATAGTTCTGCCATGGTCTGTAGTATTTTATTGTGCTCCTGTGCTGTTGGTTCACCCCTTGCAGAGTTCTCTTATATGTGTTGTTCTGGAAGCTATCAAGCAGTTGTTTGACATCAGATCTGTTGGTGACCTCCCTGTACTTCATGGCAGAGTGTAGGGTCTATTTAGAGGAAGAGGGAAGGTTGTAGAGGCCATACTGGTAGGTTGTGCAATTGGTTTGCTGCTAGATTTAATATATAGCAGTATTAAATTATGATCTGACAGGTGGGTTTCTGGAGTCACAGAGAAGGCGCCGATGTTTGCTCAGTCTGTAATGGCATAGTCCAACACACTGCTACCTACATGGGAGTTTATCTATCTATTTATCTATCTCTCTGTATCTATCATTCTATTTATCTCTCTGTATCTATCTATTAATATATATCTAGCAATCATCTATTATCTATCTATCTCTTTATTGTATAGCTCTCTATTGTATATCATCTATCTATCTATCTATCTATCTATCTATCTATCTATCTATCTATCTATCTATCTATCATCTGTCTACATGTTTATATATCTATATATCTATCTATTTCTCTCATCTATTTTTAAGGATATTTAGTGAGCATGTGGCATAACTGGGGCTGGATTTCATGGGCAAATGCCCTCTCTCACTACAACTTAAGATACATCATTCCTATGTGAAAGATAAAGGAAACAAAGGTTCTCTTCAGAACTAAAAGAAGCAGGACCAGGTGCACACTGTTGCAAAGATGCCAGCTTGTGACAGCAGGAGGATGCGGAGATACTGTCACAAAGGAACACATATTCCTTTACACATTCCTTTATCATATCACTGTCTAAAAGTGTCTAGACCCTTATTGTAAAGAATGCAAGACGGTACAAGATGTATAGGACCCCTCTGATTGCATGTTTAAATAAGATTTAACATTTTTCTCTTTTCCTTTCCTTAAATCATAAGCCAAAACAAATAGAAGTATCGAAATATCCCACTGTGCCCCAAATGCACTTTCCAGCACCCTGCCATGCCATTTTCTACTTCTTTAGAGCTAACCAGTTCCCACTCTCTGACTATTGGAACTCATCTTTCAAACAAAATATCACAGAAATCTATTTCCTCTTACTGTGTGTCCTTTCAAAGGGTTCGTTTGTGAAAGAGAGAAAAAGCCTTGCTAATGAATACAGTCTTACAAAAAGTTAACTGACATTTCTGTTGTGATAAGTTTTAGCAGAGAATCAGCATGAGTTTCAGTGCTGTAAATTTTATTCATGCACCGACATTTATGTAGAAATGTATGGGGTGCTGTTTATCCCAAATACATTCTGTATGTAAACATATCCCTAGTACACAGAATGAATGTCTCTCAAGGTACATAAGTATTTGTGACCATATACACAGATAAAAAAATACACAAAATACTTATTTATATTAAAGCGTGAGAACAAAATATGGTTTGTGCACAAAAGGATGTCATTATATCACAAACTCCATTCTGTAAATCTTAATGAGCAATCTGTCTCACAAACGTATAGCATTCATGTAACAGATGCGGTTATGTGTAAAGTTACTTACATAATGAATGGTTAAAAAAAACTTGGACAGAATATATAATGGCGTAACTAACTAGTGCATACCAAGCTAAATTTTAAAGACAAAATAGATGTTTGTGACAGAAAGCAAGATTTTATAGCACAGAATTCATTCTATCAATAATATGAAAACTCAGTTTCACAAAACCTAACAATCATACAAAGCTTATTGTTGACTTTGAGAGTTTGTCAGAAGTTAGTTATTAGGCTGTCATGTTTGGTATCCTAAAACCCAGAACCATGGTTCCGGTCACGGCTCACGCTTCTGCCTGTAACAGCCGTCTTTCGCTTTGGGAGGAGCTCTCCGCTACTTGGATGCTGTCAGGTATTAAAGTGAGAGAACCAAGGCAGGAGTTCTGGGCAGACAAGGGTACCGTAACGTAGAGTCCTGCAGCGGGTAGGTTACCCGCAAAAACCTACGGTACCCTTCGGTTTGCGGGTAGAAGTTCTGGGTACGGGTAAAGACGCGGGTCGTCGGTTCTGCGGTTTGGGCCACGGATCTTCTCAATAGCGATGTTTACTCCTTTTTTCTGGTCACATCTACTTCCGATTATGTCACTTCCGGTTTACAATGACAGCACTTCCTGATTCTTGATGGTCAGCGGGTCGCGGGTCCGGGTTGCGGATAAGGTACTTGCGGGTCAGGTAGCGGTTCCAAGCAGGTAAGAATGCGGGTTACAGGTCCGGGTTGCGGATTGCAGGTAAGGCTTGGGTACGGGTCCCAAAAAATGGACCCGCGCAGGACTCTAACGTAACATATGACAGAAGGATGTGGAAAGAGGAAGAGTAGTTGAGGGACAGGCCAAGGTCAATACCAATCAGACAGGGCAGTAAAGATTTAGGAGCCAGGGACGCAGTCAAGGACACAGGCCAGGGTCAAAACCAATCAGTAACGCAGTACAAAGTCAGGATCTAAGAGAATGGACAGTAAGGCAAAAGTCGGTACAGGCAGCGAACTAGCAGAAGTCAGGGACAGGCAAGGGTCAAAGAACAGATAAACAGACTTGAATCACACCCAGGTACTATTAGAAAATAGGCCTACATTGGGCAAGGAACAATATCTGAAATTTGCGCCAAGCGCGACGTGACATGGTGCTGCCAAATGAAAAAGAAGCTAGCATCAAACCTGGAATCACTGTTTACAAAAGAGGCAGGCGTCCTTGCTGCCTCCTAGATATTACATAGGCCTATTATAATGACATTTGGGAAACTGTGGGCGAATTCACGAAATGACGAAAAATTCACAAAAGTTTTTTGTCACGTGTAATTTTTGAAGCCAACTACATTAGAGTCTATGAGCATTTTTTTCGAGACACCTTGTTTCTGCATTGGAAGGGCAAAATCACATGTAGTTTTCGCTTAGTATTCTACTACACACATGCCCTACATTATTAGAGAACCTCCTATTCACTATGCTACAACTGCTTTTTCAATAGAAAAAGAGGCTGCCTTGTTGCCAATTTCTTAAAAACATGTCTGTGATTTTTGACATTACCTTTACATTAAGAATGCTATACGTTTGTGAGACAGATTGCTGGTTAACATTTACAGAATTGAGTTTGTAATATAATAACATCCTTTTGTGCACAAACCAGATTGTGTTCTCATTATTTGATAGAAAATGAGAACAAACTCTGTGTATATGGTCACAAATACTTATGTACCATGAGAGACATTCATTCTGTGTAATAAAAATATTTTTGTATACAGAATGTACTTGGGACAAATGACATCCCACAGAAAGCTATACATTTTCTGATTTATATTATTTTCTATTGTTTTGAATAATTGCTATGCTATATTTCCATTTACTGAGGGTGATTAATGCAAACTGCAATCTTTTAATGCATTAGTCCCTGGTTCTGGATGTGTCTGCGTATTAAATTGCCATTGACCCTTTCTCTTTCCTACAGACTTCAGTACAAGTATGGGACCTGTTAACCAGAATGCTCAGGACCTGGGGTTTTCCAGACAGTGGATCTTTCCGTAATACGTTCATACCTTAATTCTACTAGAAAATCATGTAAACATTGAGGGAGTTATTTATCAAAATTCCAATGTATCTCATTATTTTCTGAAATATACTCCGACCAAATCCGCACGGTTATTTCCCCTTGTTTATCAAAACGTTTTCCGGAAAAATTCCAGTGCAGGAAAAAACTTGTAAAAATCTGATTTTTGCCCGAAACCCGCAACATTTTTGGATTTTTTGTGCGAAACCCAGCGCAGATCAGGATATCTTCGGGACTTCTACCACTGACCTACATAGAACCGCGGCAGGTCTGAGATGCCAGATTTTCGGATTCGGACTTTTGTCATCCTCTGGGTATAATACATTTAGCATCCTTTATTTATACCTTGTGAAATGTTTATATTGAATTAGATGTGATAGAGATGCCTTAAAGAAAGAAACCTGTCTTAACTCTGGAATATAGCATTCATAAATTCCACAAGGAAAAATGTCCATCAGGGCGTAGAAATGATCACGAGTACCATTAAATTAGCCATATAGAATGGCTAATTCTATGTAACTTTTCAAATGGCCATCATTATTTTATTTTTTTTAGAATTTTTGTTTTATTTGCCTTCTTCTTCTGACTCTTTCCAGCTTTCAAACGGGGTTCACTGATCCCATCCTGAAAACAAATGCTCTGTTAAAGCTACAAATTTACAGTTATTGCTTGTCTTTCTTTCCAGGTCCTCTCCTATGCTTATTCCAGTCTTTTATTTAAACCAAAGCATGGTTGCTAGGATAATATGAACCCTAGCAACCAGATTGCTGAAATTGCTAACTGGAGAGCTGCTGAATAAAAAGCTAAATAACTCAAAAACACAAATAATAAAACATGAAAAACGATTTCAGATTGTCTCAGACTATCACTCTGTCCATCATACTAAAAGTTAATTTAAAGGTGAACAGCTCCTTTAATTCTTACAACACGCATTTTCTTCTGTATACAGGTATGGGTTCTTTCTGTAATTGGGGTCTCCATACCTTCAGGTCACTAAAAAAACATTTAAACATTGATTAAACCCAATAGAATTGTTCAGTCTTCAGTAAGAATGAATTATATCTTAGTACGGATCAAGTACAAGGTACCGTTTTATTACTACAGAGAAAAAGGAAATACTTTTTAAAACTTTGAATTATTTGATTAAAATGGGGTCAATGGGGTTTCTGGATATTCTGGGATCCTAAGAAAGATTCAATATACAGGTATGGGACCTGTTATCCAGAATGCTCAGGCCTGGGGGTTTCTGGATAAGAGATCTTTCTGTAATTTGGATCTTAAGTCTACTAGAAAATCATGTAAACATTAAGGGGCCAATTCACCAAGCTCGAGTGAAGGATTCGAAGTAAAAAAACTTCGAATTTCAAAGTGTTTTTTAGGCTACTTCGACCATCAAATGGGCTACTTCGACCTTCGAATCGAAGGATTTGAACTAAAAATCGTTCGACTATTCGATAGTCTAAGTACTGTCTCTTTAAGAAAAAACTTCGACCCCCTAGTTCGCCATCTAAAACCTACTGAACCCAATGTTAGCCTATGGGGAAGGTCCCCATAGGCTTGCCTAAGTTTTTTTGGTCGAAGGATAATCCTTCAATCGTTGGATTAAAATCCTTCGAATCGTTCCATTCGAAGGATTTAATCGTTCGATCGAACGATTATTCCTTTGATCGCAGTATTTGCGCTAAAATCCTTCGACTTCGATATTCGAAGTTGAAGGATTTTAATTCCCAGTCAAATATCGAGGGTTAATTAACCCTCGATATTCGACCCTTGGTGAATTTGCCCCTAAATAATAGTTTTGCTTCCAATAAGGATTAATTATATCTTAGTTGGGATCAAGTGCGAGGGACTGTTTTATTATTACAGAGAAAAAGAAAATAATTTTTAGACATTTGGATTATTTGATTATAATGGAGTCTGGAGGCAGCCTTTCGGTAATTCAGAGCTTTCTGGATAACAGGTTTCTGGATAACAGATCCCATACCTGTCTTTAGCAATTCTAGGAGAAGGAATGTCATTTAGCACTTGGAGGTGCCAAATGTTAGGCACCCCCATGTGAATGTATTTACTTACCTGAAACCCCTGGCCGGTGCTCCTATCAGCAGAAAACTGCACCGGCCTGGGGTTATTCCAGTGAGCACCACGGAGCAATCCTTTTCCGGGTTCTTCGTTCTTCAAATTTCCCATGGCAGATGCATGTGCAGTAGAATAAAAAAGCCAACTTTTTAGTTAAAGTTCGGCTTTTTACTCTAATGTGTATGTGCAGCCGCACGAAGAAAGAAGAAGCCGGAAGAGGCGCTGGAATAACATTTGGCACCCCCAAGTGCTAAACAACTTTCCTTCTCCTTTAAGGGATAAGCTTATATTTTGATTATGTGCTTGATGTGCTATGTGGTTTGTCTGGGAGAAGTAGGCAGATTATTGGAATTCCATCAGACTAATACTAATCCTCTTGGCCACAGTTAGTCTAATAGCATGAAGGCAAAAGCATTTTGAAGTTTTTTTTTTAATGTTACCTTTTTTTTTGTTAATATGATCCTAGAAAAATAAGACAAAGCACAAACTCAGAACATTACATTGTAATACATGTCTATGTATAGTTTTATTTATATAATGCTACTTGTGAATGCAGCACTGTGCAGTAGAGCAATACAGTAATACAAATAAATCCAAAATACAGTTCCAGTTAATCTTAGTGTTATAGAGACAAGAGGAAGGAGGCCCCTGTCCTGTAGAGCTTACGGTCTTATTGGGTGGTTAACATGCAGATACCAGTAGGGGAATAATATATGCTGATCTGGAGACTGGAAACACAAGCATTCTATGAACTATAAAGGCTTGGTTGAAAGTGGCACAAAGATAACATGTATATAGATGGATGTCGATGGCCATATTGGAAATGAAAAACTTGTTTCCAGGACCAGATTTGTGTATTGGGCCTAAGGCAACCCCTAAGCACTATTACAAAAAACAGATGACAAAATGCTGCACCTGCCTCAAAATAAGTTATATACAGGTATGGGACCTGTTATCCAGAATGCTCGGGACCTGGGGTCTTCCAGTTAACAGATCTTTCTGTAATTTGGCTCTTTATACCTTAAGTCTACTAAATGATCATGTAAACATGAAATACACCCAATAGGCTGGTTTTGCTTTACTAAGGATTAATTATATTTTACAGTAGTTTAGATCAAGTACAAGGTACTGTTTTATTACAGAGAAAAATGAAATAATTTTTAAAAATTTGGATTATTCGGATAAAATGGAGCCTATGGGAGACGATCCTTCCATAATCTGGATAACAGGTTTACAGATAACGGATCCCATACCTGAATATATATCATCTCAATTTATCTACTTATATTAAATCATTGCAATATTTACATGTTGGAATGCAGAGTTATTACAACTTAATACACGGCGGGTTTCTGTTTTGTTTTGGACACTCACTGCTATTTCTCGGACATCCTATTAGCAAAAAAAAATGCTTTTGCCTCAGTTTTATCAGAATAGCTGTAGCCGAAAGGATTACCGTTAGCCCGGCGTAATTCCTATAATCTGCCTTCTTCTGGGAGAGTTCTCAGGTCTGGAAAATCCTTGCTTTGTCCTCAGACTGACACAGCATCTTAGAGACAAACCATTAAACCCATCACGTCTTAAAATATAAAAATAATCATAAGGCAATGTTTACCCCCTAAAATTGAGTCAATGAAGAAAAGTAGTAACTCACTCTTCAGTACAAAATGAATACGACTGCTGCCAAGGTCTACTCTAGAGCAAATTGCATGTGCTCCTAGTTAAAAGATCTAAAAGTTTACTCCATGCATTTATCATAATTCTTAACTTAAATGCTAAAATAATGGACAAATTTACCTTGTTTGGCAAGGTCACCAAACGAGCGGATCTTCCCCCAATATGCCCACAGAAGGTGGGCTGCATCAGGCTAATCCGATCATTCAGCCCTATGGCCAAATGATCATATTACAATGAAGGGCATACCAGCTGACTGGCTAATTCATTAGGTCCTCCATCCGGTGGGAAAATCAAACCTAACTGATCAAGATCTGCCTGATTTTTGGGCAGATTTCGGTCTGGGAGGCCCGTCGGAGGGCCCCATACACTGGCAGCTAAGCTGCCAGTCTAAAGGATTCCGTAAGCTTATTTAAGTGAAATAGCTGTGTATTTTATGCATGATAAATGTGTTATCACTTTCCAGGTTTAATTGATAATTTTATTAAATACACTGCAAGTTCCACTTTTTTTTTTCTCTAAATATACATGTGCATAGATTAAGCATGTTATGTCTTTATAAAAGAAGTATACTTTAGCTCTAAGGGGCAAATTCACTAAGCGCTGAAGCGCCTAACGCTAGCGTCAATTCGCTAGCGTTGGTCATTTTGGTTACTTCGCAAATTCACTAACGAACGCTGGCGTAGATTCGCTAGTGTTACTTCGCACCCTTACGCCTGCCAAATTTGCACAACGGACGTAACTACGCAAATTCACTAACACGCGCATTGTACTGAACGCTACCTTTTACGCTAGACTTCCTTCGCCACCTCAGACCAGGCGAAGCGCAATAGAGTAGATAGGGATTGCTTCAAAAATAGTTCAAATTTTTTCTAAGTCCCAAAAAACGCTGGCGTTTTTTCTATATTATGGGTGATAGGCTGAAAAAGATCGAAAAATTTTTTGGGGCTCCCCTCCTTCCCCCCTACATTTCCTGACTCATGGCAAACTTAACTATACAGTGGGCACATGTGTAGGGCAAAATAAAAATTTTATTTGATGTTTTGAAGGTTTCCCTGGCATTTGTAGTGCTGTTACATATTCCTCCATTGAAATTTGAATTTGGCGCCGTATGCAAATTAACCATCGCTAGCGTAACTTCGCTTAGTGAATCAACGCTAGCGCAACTTCGCAACCTTACGCTACCCCTGAGCACAACTTCAGATTTTAGTGAATTTGCGGAGCGCTAGCGAAACTACGCCTGGCGAAGTGTGGCGAAATTACGCCTGGCGCAACTACAAATCTTAGTGAATTTGCCCCTAAAGCTTTGACCATGGAGTCATATGTGCTTTATTTAGCCATCGGACTAGTTAACTTACCGTTGCCCAGATTTTCTGCTAGGTCCAATCAAAATAAGGACAAGTAAATCAGACATAGATAATTGAGGGATATTGATCAGGATTGCTTGGCTTCTGCACAGTGTGATCAGAGCAAACTTTCATGATCCTATGGCCTCTGTTGAGTCTATTTCGTAAATACAAATAAAATGTTCCGTGTTCAGTAGCTTAAAATACTGTACAGGGGCCCCATTGCAAGCAAACCCAGTTACGACCCTAATTAAAGAAGCAATCCATACACTGAAGGAAACTGAAATGGTGCCACTCTTGTGATATCATATTGCTCAAGCATGGGCCTAATATTAACTACAGTGTAGTGTTTAGAGGTTAATTTTGCTCATGTAAGAACATTACTGTACTCACACCAATTAGACAGCAAGAGAAGGAAATATAGATTTTTTTAATGGCCTGGAATAAAACATTTGAATATAAAGAACATATCCAGAAAAATAAAAATTACATTTACTGCACAACCGATATTCAGATTTAAGACTGGATATGCAATAAATCATGATATACATGTATCTTATGTGCAATTACATAGTCATTCTAACAGGGGGAAATCCGCTCAATAGTCAATGCTCCAAAGAAACATCATTCATTTGTTTTTGCACATTTTGAGTTCGTTTTATTTGACTCAGCAATTAGAAGTACAAAAAAAGGGGGGGGGGGTTGTGGGTGCACACCTAAGGCAAATTTCAAAATATTTAAAGCCCTGTCTAAGTAATTCAACAAATTTTTTTAATTATAAAAACAGGGTTTTTTTGTTACAAAGTTATGATCATAAAATTGATAAGCCACCATACCACGTCAAGGTAAACCCCACACGGCGGTCCCTAACTTGTTCACCTCTTATCATAGTATAAAAGGTATTTTACATCTTTGCTTAATAGTATTACTTTATATGAACATCTCCTGTGCCTTGGTTTCAAACTGTAAGCTTTTATCAGCAGATAAAAGGTTGATGTAAATATCTATTCGAAAAAATGCAGGCCGAGAATCTGCTCCTCTTCCTGCACTGGGAAACATTGCTCCGCTGGGTGCCGGCAGACACAGTGGATTTCAATGTGAAGTGCAAAAGTTCACGTTTCTGCAGCAAAGGCCACCGCGTCTGCCTGCACCCAGCGGAGGCAATGTTTTTGGGTGCAGACATACTGAACAGACCAGGAGCAGCGGATTCTTGGCCTGCAATTCTCTGCAGCCTGAGATTTGCAGTGTGACACTAGTAGCCTTCATTGATTAAGCACTCAAAGATGTCAGGGGGTAGAAGGGTGGATTCTTTAAGCAACTAAAACTGAATGAACAAAGGCAATTCATAGTATTGTTGACAAGTCCCAATTTTCAGCTATTCCAATGCATGTCGAGCATGGCTATTCACTTGCCACGACCAAAACATCACGTCAAAGTATTTAAAGGGATTCTGTCATGATTTTGTTTTTAATTTTTAAATTACACTGTTTAAACTGCAAATAATTCACTCTACGATATAAAATTTAATTCCTGAACCAGCAAGTGTATTTTAATTAAGTTGTAATATTGGTGGGTAACATTTTTTTCCCATGACAGTATCGCTTTAGGGATGTGCCAAATCCAAGATTCTGTTCTGCATTTGGCCAAATCAAAGGTTTTTTCTTTTTTTAGCTGGATTTGACCGAATCCAAAATCCAAGAAACGACTAGAATCACTGAGGGGTTTCTAACAACCTGGCACCAGTGATTTGGCTTTCCCTTGTCCTTTAACACAAGTGGGCTCATTTCTCAACACTGGACTAATTTGCCCCATTGCAGAAAATCATAGCAACCAATCAGCAATTAGCTGTATGCCGTAAAGCAAATCTCTGATTGGTTTTGAATGGGTTACTACACTGAGACGAATTGTCCTAGAGATAGTAAATGAACCCTGCTAGTATGTTGGAGATTCTCCCTTGCAACTTATCTAGAGTAGCCTTCAGATGCTGCTCTGGTAGAACCTGAACTGCCAAGGAATCACAGTACATATATACATAATGTACAGTAGTTCTGAAAATCAGCCATATACAGAAACATGATTTCTTAAATGGAAATTAATATTAATTTATCAGGTATACCTACAGCAAAAAGGCTGTCTGATTCAAAAGATCCAGGTCCATTTTGACAGTAAAAAGCCATAAAACCCATGATAAAATCAAAATGCAAGGTAGACCCAATAAATATATATATAACTATATATAGACTAAAGGCACTTTAGTCTTCTTTCTGTTGTCTATCAAATCTTTCCAGTAAGGCCCGAAAAATGTTTCCAGGAACTTTCTGGTGCTTGTCTATTAATGAATGTATTGCACGTTTAGTCTGTAAAAAAACAAATCACTGTTAGGGAGGGGAAAAAACAAAGAACATATAGTAACAAATGGAAAAGAGTCCTGTAGACTTAATACATGTTACTGAACATCTGAAGGCAAAGACTGAAAGCAAATCCTATTTAATACATTAGGAACACGGCAACAAATTGGATGCTGCAGAAACAGAATTTATCTATTTATTTTAAGGAGACACAAGACAAATCTTAGGCAACCCCCAGTGATTATAATCGCTTACCTGATTCCACTGGCCAGTGCTCCTCTTAAAACTGCCCAGACCCATATTATTTCTGTAGGAGCTCATTCACCATAACCTGTATTTTTTCTCCGACAGACGCATGCACAGTAGAGTGAAAACGCCACCTTTTGCAACCAAGTTCAGCTTTTCACTCTACTTCGCATGCTCCTGCCTTGACCAAACAAAGAGAAGATAGTAAAGATGAGCTTCTACAGATATGCCCTGGGCAAGTGCAGTTTTTTGTGAACAGGAGCATGAACCCAGGGTATCAGATTAGAGGTTATAATCACTGGAGGGGTGCTAAACATTTTTGTCCTTTAAATGGGAGGATGTAATAGAATGCTTAAAATCCAACAAAAATGCAGTTCCAGCATACCTTGATGCTTAATTCTATGTTGGAGCAAACTAATAACATTGAGCCTGTATATCTGGGGATATTTTTCATTGTGTCCTGCCTCTAGGGTTGCCACCTGGCCAGTATTCCACCGGCTAGCTGGTAAAATACCAGCCAAGGCCTGGGCCAGTATTACAAATTTACCGACAATGTAGCTGCCGGTAAATTTGTGATCACAAGTCCAGGCCTGCCTCCGATGCACCCCCAGCCCACCCCTTTCTTTACTAGATAGATAGATAGATCTTACCTTTTCTGCTAATTCAACAGCAGTTATATTTGGGTCATACGGTATAGGGTCCCCAAGGTATGTACGAAATTTAACTGGAAATCCTCCATATATTGGAACTAATGGAATCTTAAATCTTTCATAAATCCACCTGAATAGCCCTTCAGAGATAGAGAGAGAAGAATGAATGTTAAAATGCCTATTACACAGCACACAATTCTATCTATTTTGGTCACTCTTCATTTTCATCTATTCATTGAGCAGGATATGAACTCGCTGACAGCTCACTTGTCACTGTCTCCTAATCATTTTTATTACTGATTATTAAACCGATCAAATGTTCCATTCTGCAGGCAAATGGAAAAGTTACAGAAATGACAGGGGTGTGATGCAATATTTTATTTCATGCTGTAATGAATAATGCAATGATAATAAAAGTAACATTATATGCAATGCCTTAAACTGCCCAGTGCCAAAGTGATGGAAATAGAACACTTCATACAGATCACTGCTCTATGCAGTTACCTAATGATATTGTTGGGAAACAGGGACAATAACTGTGATAGTTTATAGAAAATGTATTAAGACAGAGGTGTCCATCCTGCAGTTATGTACCTTCCAGAGTCCTCTAAGAGCCAGCTGTCACATCACTTATGCAGTCACAGATTGTTGTTTCATACAGTGACACACAAAAAGGTCTGTACGATCACAAAACAAAAAGGATACCAAAGTTAAAGGAAATCTATAACCCCGAACAATGTAGGTCTCTATAAAAATATATTGAATAAATCAGCCCATATATATAACCCTGCTTCATCATTTTCAAGCATTTTGATAAAAATATACTTTTTTAGTCGTATGTTCCATTGGGCAATCCTACAGTAACTAGAAAACTGCCATTTTAAGAACTAAGGGCCGCTCTCTGGGATCATATGATTTGCGGGGCTTACAAACAAATGAAGGGCACACATACATGTTAGGTCACAAGAGCCAATTAAGGGGCAAAGTTCTGTCTTTTACTCCCACGCTTCTTCCTGTTACAGTTAGAGCTGTAGTATTTCTGGCCAGGTGATCTCTGAGGCAGCACACAGACCATCATGAAATAGTGACAATGTAAAAGGCCTGCTCTGTTGGTTAAAGTCTTCATTCTGGGGGTATAGGTTCCCTTTAACATCACGCCAGTTATGTTACATAGGGTTCACTTTCAATTACTTTTAAATGTACAAAATATATCTTACGTAAACCTCCAAGCGAGCGAAACCCTTCCCGTACGTTTTGGGTAAACATTGGGATGATGGGCTAGAGAAGAAAACAGCAAAAAAGAAAAATACTTTTTAAAGAGTACTACTTGCTAGATTATGTTTAATAATTACAAACGGAAATCCCATTCAGTGCATAAATGGAATAAGGCAGCTGTTCTAATAATTTCCAAGGGCCCATTAATGATAATCAGTATACTCCGTGATGGAGATGTTCCCTCAACAATTTATTGTGAAGACAGCATTATAGTGCAAACAACTTTTTATGCGTTTGCCCATCCTTCCCATGTAATCCTAGACTGTAAACATTTAAGCCATAAGCAAAATGTAGACAGGATCCCAGGAGCCATTTGTTTGCTTCAGACTTTGCATCTGTTAAATTATAACTGGCATCAAGGAAAAATGGAACAAAACAGCTTTGATAAGCCACCGTTTTTTCTGGGCGATAAATAGATTAAAAAAACTAAGTTTAAGAAGAAGAATCATCTAGGAGACCTGCTTAAGAGTTGTATTAAAGTAGGGTGGCTAGCAGCTGGCTACCATTCACAAAGAAATATAAAGCTGCTAGTAATTTCAGCATCCAAGTAAATGAGTGACTTCTATCTTTAGGTCATCAGATCGTTACCAATGAATAAGTCTGCATCATCACTTTGGTCACTCTCCTACCCAGCTCATTTTACACTGTATAATAACCCATCATCCTTATGAGAGCTCCGACCGCACACATGTGAACAAATGAATTATTGTTTCTCATGCTGGAAGGTAACATTCATGTTCCATGAGCACAGTTAATAAATACTAAGATTCTAGTACTGAAGGTGGATTTTTCTTTGAAGGTAATCCAAAATATCCAAGTAAAATCAGTTTTTATTATACTGTACTGATATCTAAATAACCAGCATTCTAATATGTATCTGTTACAAATGATGTAGCCTTCTTTAATTATATGTGCTTGCTTGCTGTTCACCCATCCACTTACAGGCTCAGAGCAAAAACACATAGCAAACAAACACTGCTAATAATAGTTGGATACCTGTCATACATACAGTATATAGTGGAAGGTTGGGCCTTTAGATGTCAGCATAATTAAATGAAGTGTTTTTTGTATTTTTTTTTGGAAACACAATCTCCTTAATACCGTAGTAATAATAACATTTTCAAGGAAGAAATTGATCCTGGCATGGATGGGGGATCGCCCTCATCCAACAAAACCTCCCACTTATCCACTAAACCTATCTATCCAGAGGCTGCCCTGGCAAATATAATAAGATATGGGTTGATGCCACTACCTAGTAGTAGTAGGTTACTCTGAGAGAAGCTCTTAATAGGCCTTGGAAGGCTGAGATATCCATTTACTTCTTAGAGGAACACTGTATGTATACAGAGATGGTGTAGCATTGTACATTCTTATAGGTGGTGCAAATAATTTGTACGGTACTCCCCCCCCCCCTTTTCCCATCTGTACCCCTTTTAAAAAGTTAAATAAAAATAAGATAACCTTTTCTATTACAAGACACTTTTTTTTTTTATCCAACTCACCACTTTTGCATCAATGGCAACCTGAGCAAATCCAGTCCGTTTTCCCCAAATAAGAGTGTAGCTTTCGTCACTAAAAAGTGCTTCCCGCACCCCACCTGGTGATACGGCCAATAAGTGCCCACTAGTGAGAGCCTTCACACATTCTTCCTTTGGTCCGTGGATTACTCCAAATAGATCAAGCAATGGTTTGAAGCCTTAATAAATATGAAAATTATTTAGTGTTAGGTATTAGTGCTATAAAAATTATTATTCAACAAAAAAATGCAGTGAATATAGGATGCCTTTAGTGCATGCACATGTGTCATAGCCCCCATCAATAACTGTTATACACATGGACACAGTTCAAACATATTTTCATCATCTGCAGCCTTTATGAATATATGGACAAGTATATGCCTAACTCAGAGTTGTTCTAAGTTACATTTTTAAGTCGGTGGACTTCAAGCACCAAACTTTCAGCTCTACAGAAAAGGGCTCCTGGTGCCTGAAACATTCTGGGAACAGAGTTGCCAACAAGTACTGATCAATGAGTGTAAGTTCAAGGGGTGGAAATATTCTGGCCACATAGCTGCGTGCAGTGACTATTACTGTACAGTTATGGGATCTGTTATCTGAAAACCCATTATCCAGAAAGCTCAGAATTACTGGAAAGCCATCTTCCATAAACTCCATCATATCCAAATCCAAATTTTTAAAAAGGATTTTTCTCTGAAATAATAAAACAGTACCTAGTACTTGATCCAGATATAATTAATCCTTATTGGAAGCAAAACCAGGCTATTGGGGATCCAAATTACAGAAAGATTCCTTATCTGACAAAACCCCAGGTCCAGAGCATTCAGGATAACAGGTCACTTACCTGTACAGTAATAATAAAGTTCTGTCTGTAATAGTTAATTACCTGGTATTTTGAAAAGGAAGTGGTCCCCTACTGAATGGCATGTTCTCCCTTTGCGGAGAATGACCTTTGATACAAAGTAATAATAATCTACAGGGAGCGCTCCGTGATAGTAAACGATAAGGGCAGGTCCTTCATCAGGAATATGTTCCAAGCCGTACAATTCATAGCCTGTTAAAAAGAAAAATAAGCCACATTATTTATTCAATTTTATTTCCGTGATTACTGTGTACACAAAACACTAATACATTCATATTACAGACAGAAATTAGATAATCATGTCATATACTAGTATTTCAATGATTACTGTGTACACACACACCACACTAACACATGCATATTACAGACATATATTAGATAATTATGTGATATACTAGGCCTTGTAAGGTCTTTACCATGCCATATTGTAGCATGCCCATCCCACAGTGTTGCCAGGGTTTTCCGTGCACCATCCCATATACTATTTGAGTAAGCCTCTTTCAGCTCGTTCTTGTGCTTATACACATGGAGGAAGAGGATGGATAAGTAGAGAAATAGGACAATGAACACGGGTAGAATGAACACTATGATGAGTGGAGTGAAGACCCATAGGAGGTAATCTATATAGTTCAGGTAGTCTTCCAGATTATCCAGTTCCAGCCACTCCACAAAAAGATGCATGAGGCAGGTCAAGTAGGTGAGAGATGGGTCTGGAGTACATGTCTCATTATGCTTCTGCATCCTCAGCACGCAAACCTGAACACCAGTTGGGTCACAAGTTTAAATGAAGTCTGGTCGCTTTCCTTAAAGAAATAGATTAACATTCTTAGAAAACAGAATTATAGGAAAAATGGTTCCTTTACAACAATAATCTTATCTAAAATCTTATCTTAATTAAAAACGGTTTATTAAGGCTACATAACAGAGAATGAGGACATGGACGCAAGAGAAAACACCAATATCATTCCAAGTCCGCCATGCAGGCAGCAGCTGACTTCATTGGCAAATGGTTGTTACTGCAAAAATGGATTGAATCCTAGCAAGGAAAAACTCAAAATGTTAGAATTTGTACTCCTCTATGCAATCTTAGCCATAATTCTATTTACATCAACACATGTGATTGGCTGTTCTAAGCTTGATTGTGATTGGTTTATATTAATTTAAATATCTCTGTGTATTCAGAAGATGTCCAGCCTATGATTAAGTGCCCATAAGGCACGAAACGCGTAAGGCTACATCATTTGTCTTTTAATTGCATTAAGCTTTGGAGTGAAGTACGGTTTGTGCCAGTCCTATTACAAGAATTATATTGCCTCCCACAAGCTGAAGGTCTGGGCTTGTGCACTGGGACCCCAATCTTTATAGGTAAGTTAACCTTGTTACACACCACTACCATCACTGTATATTCATCATTTGTTTTACAAATCTATGCTTTCCAAGTTTAAAATAAATTTATAATGGTTATTTTTGAGTGAACATTGTGAGTACTTATTGTTAGTGCCACATTAGTGCCACATTCACCCAGTGCAGAGATATTCATACTACTTTACCAGTACATCCTTTGGCCAGGTGCACTTAGTCAAGTGCCTATAAAAAAGGTACAGATTTTAGATTTTGCATCCCTTTCTTTTCATTAAATATGCTCCAGTTGACCTCCTCTGATGAAGCGTCAACTGGCACAAATAAATGCCTATATGTATATATTTGCTTAGTGCTTTTGGACCTAAGCATGATGCTCACTTTAAGATAGCATATAACATACCATTCATATTTTATAAATATGCTCCAGTTAAATCACATTCAAATAACATTAAAGGCATGACATGAATTGCTTATTGGTATATATACACACCATATTTTAGAATAAACACCCATTAAGGGAACCAGGCCTCAATATAACTCAATAAGCATATTCATTTTTAATTCATAATGTACTTACCAAATGCTATTCGTGTGTCATCTGCATAGTTCACAGCACATGCTATACACAGAGAAAATCTAACACTTGGGTAGACAAACTGCAGCAGATGAAAGATGCTTTCAGACAAGAAAGGAACATTGTGTTGCGTGGTTTCTTTCTGTTTACAAATAACAACAAAAAAAAAAAAAAGTGTCATGAGATGTTGACAAAATACAAACATGATAATACAGCATTACCTATTGTATTCTTACTAAGCCACAATGGGCCATGCACTATGGATGGGCAGATACCTGAATTATATCCTGTTTGAAGATAATCCATTAAAGTTTAGAATTTCAAAAGTTAGTACAATTTCAAATATTTATTTTGTATGATCTGCATCAGGAGTGCCCATACTTTACTAATGCGATGTCTACTTTTAGTGATGTTGTCCCATTATGATCTGCATCCATAAAAGCTTTGTTAGCATTCTGTTCCATGGAAAATATTACTTAAATATATTGATTTATGAGAGAATTTATATTGCTATATTTACCAAATAATTATTTCTTATGTAACCTTAACATAAATATCTGAATGAAAAGCATGATATAGGAGGGTGATATAGACAAGCTGTTTGTTGACAGTGTCTTGAGATCAACTGATCAAAAGCTAAAGGTCTACTGGTAGATCCCGATCTACCTTTTGGGCACCCCTGATCTGCATGGATTTAAGTACAGGATAAACAGTAAATAAATGTTCTGAGGAATCCCATTGTATACTACAGAGTAGGGATTCACTGAATCCAGGATTCGGTTCGGGATTCATATTAGGCATATCCTTCTGCCCAGCCGAACCAAATCTGAATCCTCTCCTGGTAGGGAGGGAAATCACATAACTTTTTGCAACAAAACAAGGAAGTAAAAAATGTTTCCCCTTCCCCACCCCTAATTTGCATATGCAAATTAGGATTCGGATTGGTAGTCGGCCGAATCTTTCACAAAGGATTCGGGGGTTCAGCTGAATTTAAAATAGTGGATTCGGTGCATCCCTACTACAGAGCATATATGCGGTCTGCTGTGTATCCTGTGCCTTTTCTCCCTTTTCAGCTTTCAATTGCTGTCCCCATGGCTACACAGCAGATTGTAAACAATGTGGGCACAGTCTGGGTCTGAGGTGTGAACAGTACAGGGATTTAGGGTGTGTACAATAGAGGCGTCTATAAAGATTTTCATTCATCCAGGTCATGGTATATTTAGTAGAAGTAAATCTAGAACAACTGGACTTGCTGATTAATCATTGAAGAAATTTCACTACTCATCTGAGCAGCTTCTTCAGTACAGGAGGGCGACCTCTACAGGACAAAACTCGGCTGTCTTTCTACACCTAGAAGACAAGGGACACTCCTTTGAAGAGAGCAATGTTCACACTTTGGACCGTTCGCTTGATTGAGGCATAAAAGAGGCTATTCATGTTGAGGTAGAGAAACCATCCCTAAACAGAGGAGCGGGCCTTCGACACCCAGTCTGCTACATACATGCTGTTCTAACATCTTTACCTGGGCCGTTTCACAAAACCTCACACCTCCATTCATGCAACTCTCAGTAACACCAATCTCGTCACATAACACCTTGGAATTTCTATCAAAGTAACTACACAGCATTTACAACTTCTGTCAGTTTCACTTGTCACTTCTTTGGAAAGTTACACTGCACCATTGTGATTGGATTAAAGGTAGAGTTTATATGACAAAAATATCCCATCCCAATAGGTTGAACTGAAGAAGCTGTTGAGAAGTGAAATGTCTTCAATGATTAATCAGCAAATCCAGTTGCTCTAGATTTACTTCTACTAGATATAACAATAGAGGTGTTACACGTCTGAACAATGCAGGATTTTACGGTCTGAATTTGAGGTGTAAACAGCATGCAGACTTTCATGTGAAGGGCCACACACACGGGGGGTCTATGTTGTGTAGATCAGTTGCATCCGGCGATGGCATATATTGTGCAAGCAAATACAGTAGAACCCCCATTTTACATCTTTCAGGGTACCAGAAAGAAATGGTGAAAATGGTTTCACTGTAGCCTTAAACAAATCATCTTTATGGGAACAAACCTATTTTACTGGGCAAGAAAAAGCAGCAACGTGAATAAGTGTTAAGTAGAACGCCATTCTTTAAAGTACAAAAAGGTGATCTTCATGAATGTGCATGAAAACCAGACGCTGAGGAAAATGGAAGAGCATTTAAATACATGGGTGAGTGACTTTGGATGACAGTCAAGGACAAAGCACAGTTTGAAGCACAGATGTAATCAGACATCAGCTGCCGCAAGAAGGCTAACAGTGAAGAAGTACAGGATCAAGGCAAGAGCCCACTAAGCTGCAAAAGAGATGTGCACAAAATAGGATTATTCGGCAGGTCAGAAGGCATAAGATTCCACAACAGGCTATGGCAGTGCAAATCAGGCCAGATACTACTGAGCCAATAAGAGCAGTCAAGGAGCTAGAAAAGGTCAGTTAGTAGGATTCAGGTCTTTCCTGAAGGAGCATCTGACATGTTATACCTCTGGGATACATGTAATGGTTAACTGCTAATGTATTCTGGCGTATGTATCTATAACTTTAAGGGATCATGACACTTCTAAATTAAAGGAAGCACTGGATTCCTGACATCGAAATTCCCATGGGTTTGGCAATTTAATGTCAAAGAAAATGTTGTGGACCCTTTTCAAGCACTTTCTTCTTCTGTTGTACAGGTTGTGTGTTCTTCGTTCAGCACTGAACAGAAAAAGCCTCTTCCCATAAGTCAAAGTTCACAGTAACACAACCTCAAAAATGATTAGCAACTAATAATACCGGTAATATTGGTGGCCACAAAAACACTTCAATTATTCAATAGTTGACCGATTTACAACCAAACTCAAAAGTGAACAACCCCTTTAAATGTCAAGACACAACCACTTTGCCTCATGAAATGACATGACCCCCCCCAAATAAGCTCCCAAAATGTTTTACCAGTAATGCGTTTCCCAAAAAGATGTGCTCAAGACCTCCATCTTGGCGACTAGCAACCTCCTGTGTCTCACTAATCCTTCTGCGCACAGACCTATAGAGGAAGAAATATGGAGAGAAGTTATCAGGGACCAGGAGTAATTATTTTTAATGAACAGTGTTCCTTGTCCTTTGTCTTAAGGTTTCTAAACGTTTACAATTGCATTTGGCAAAGCTGTAAAGTGCATTTTCATATAAACCCCTTGTATTTTAAATTTAGTGGCCCTTATTTCTCAGCACGGGAAGTACTAAGCAATTCTATGGGAAAGTGTAGGAGCACAGGTTTCCTTTGCTCCAAGTCATATGATAAGATTGCACCCTCGTTATGATCCTTATCCCCTAACAAAAAAGGTTTTGTTTCAAATCTAATTTAGCGGTTTATTTTCTGGAATCTGTCAGATCAAGGCCAGATTGTTATTAACGGAGACAAGTGCACAATCCTGATTAAACTGTCACAATACTCTGTCCTGTTTGTGTAATGTTTATATCAGACATTGTGCCAAACTAAAGAAGTTACAAAAACCAAGGTGAAAAAGCTATTCTGGGAGCGAAATAAGAAAAAGGGGGAGAGGGGGTAAGCAATGAGCTGAGTGACAGGCACAACCCATACTTAATATTCCCTATTTCCATGCAGATTACTTCTATACTTTAATATTCATTGCCTGTCAAAGTCCAGACACCTGTGCAAATGATGGATGCAAATCATATGTTTTACTTTTGTTTAAAGGAAAGTCACAACAAATAACATTTTTCATAAAAAGCACCTTCAATCATGTGTGTAATATAGGGATCATGCAAAGAAATGGCCACCAGACAGAATGTACAGTCATTCACTCTTCTGACTGCGCCATTTGCACCCTCAGTACTGGTAAGGGATCACTTATCCTGAAACCTATGTTCCAGAAAGCTCTGTAATATGGGATGATCATCTCCCAAATAATTCTGTCTTTTTTTTATTTTATTTTTCCTCTAAAATAATAAAACAGTACTTTTAACGAAGCTAAGATCTCATTAACCCTTACTGAAAACAAAATAATCTTATTGAGTTTATTTAATGTATAAATGATTATTTAGCAGATCTAAGGTATGGAGATCTAATCTGGAAAACCCCAGGTCTGGAGCATTTTGGAGAACAGGTTCCCTACCTGTAGTAGTAAAAGTATATTAGAATTTATACCACTACTTAAACTCAACTTTTTCATTTTTTGAGCCACTTGCAGGATCACTGCAATACGATTAAAGGAGACAGTTTATATAACCTTTATATTCAGATATATTACTCATCCTTCCTCAAAACATGGTTTACATAGTTTGCTGCATTGTGAAAACATATGCTATACGTCCTCTTTAAGACAGTGGTCACTCATCTCTATTGTTTTTCACAAATTCAGTTACAAGGGGAAGCACTAGCACAAATCTTGTGCGGTTTCTGAACGTTGCCGGACACCCAGGCAGGACTCGAGTAGAGTCTTTTTGGACATTTTCCCGACACAGGAGATGGCATAGGCAGACTGATAGGGTTATCTTTCAGAACAATTGTTGCAGCTTCCACTGGTTCCCCAAACAAACAGAAAACAAGTCAAAATCAGCAGATTTGTAATTATAAAAAAAATGTATTTTAAACAGTCCATTCAGATGTGGCGATTCAGCTTAATTGCAGAACAATAAAGCAGGGATTTCCGTGAAATAGTCCACATATAAAGTGTTTTTCATGAGGCAACCCCCATTCTTGTGAATTAAAAGGTACTTTGGACAATTTGTTGTCTGAGGGGTATAAAATATTAAAAATAAGTAATCTCCTGTATGTATATTGCTTAAGGAAATAAACACACCTTTAGATAGTACTATTAGTTCTTTGTAGTGGATAATATCCACAGCGATAATAAATGGATAGCGAAAATTCACACACTTCACAAATTTGTTCAGAATAAGCAAAAGTATTAAGTATTTCACATTTTCAACATTTAGTGCATGAAGAATTAATAAAACAGAGATATCACATTCAATGAAAAGGGCATGTGTCCAACATACTTTTTACCAACTGTTTTAATCACACACAAAAAAAAAAAAAAAAAGAAACAATCTATGGTTTTTGTTGTTTCTTGAGCTGAACAGACAAACAGGGAAATTGAAGCTACTCCATGTTTGGTCCTTGAGGTAGAAAATACCCACTATGGTGCTAAAGGAAATGTTATCATAGTTATGGGCCCTGTTGCCTATCATATGAATATAAATGGCAGGACTCTTATGTCACCTCAAGAACCTGTCTAGTACGAGGTGGCTGGCAAGCTGCATCAAGGCCTTGGGGCAGATTTACTAACCGGCAAAAAGTCGTCAGCGACCGATTCGCCAGTTGAAAATTCGCTCAGACAACGTTGATTCACTAAAATGTGGAGTTTTGTCGTGGGCGCAGAACACTGGTGACTTTTCGCTAGCATTACTTCTGCAATGCGAGCAATTCAAATCGAGGATGCACTAGCGTTAATTTCTGCCTATCGCAAATTCGCTAGAGGTCTTGCGCTGAGGTTTATTTGCATACGGCGGGAAATTTAAAGTTGAATGGACGTCTTTATGTTATATGTTGCAGCAAATACATTACATTTCCACTGTTAATTACACATGTCCAGACAATAGAGTTGTTATAATGCCCTACACATGAGCTCACTGTATGTTCCATATGTTAGGAAATGTAGGGGGGAAACCAGTTACCCAAAAAAAATATATTTAGGACTTTTGCAGGCTATCACTCTGAAAAAAGGGAAAGACACCAGCGTTTTTTGAACTTTGATGCTTTTTCCACTCACAGAATATGATGTAAGTAACAGAAGATTGAGGAATATATATGCACTGCAGTGCACTTCACCTGGTCTGAGCTGGCGAAAGCAAGTCAAGCAAAAGAGGTAACGTTCAGTAAAATCCGCATTTTAGTGAATTTGAAGAGTAACGTCCATTCACCAGAGCAAATTGGCAATAGAGTGCGAATGAGCGCTAGCGTCTATCTCTTTCACTAGTGAATTGTCTCCTTCGCCCCCGTTAGTAAATCTGTGATGTCCCTGCGGACGTTTGCCACTTCGCCCTTTAGTAAATCTACCCCATATTGGGTAAATAGGGAAACGTAAGCTAAATAATTATTATGATTTACTTACCCAACAAGCAGTATCCAATATACAGTTGCTGAGAAATATCTGTAAAATATAATATTACAATAAGTCATTTAAGAAAAGCACTGTGCTCTCCTACATTCTGGCATTTTTAGCAATGAATATTTATTAAAGGCACAATTGTTAAATTCTATTTGACAACAGGACATTGCGGCCATCCACTCTTGGCTGGATCCTGCCGGCAGCTGATGCTTCTACATTTGGTGGAATTCTGGGAGACAGCAGCTAAGTTAAGGGATAAGTTAAGAGATATTACAACTCCCGGCACCCTCTGACAGTAGGTGCAACGTTAGGATGAGTTCTATTATAAGAACTTCTAGGGGCAGATTTATCAAGGGTCGAATTTTGAAGTTAAAAATACTTCGAAATTCGACCATCGAATTGAAATACTTTGACTTCGAATATTGAAGTCTAAGTTTTTTTCAGCGAACTTGGGTATCCTGCGGTCGAAGTAAAATCATTTGATTTGAAGGAATTCAGCGATCGATCGAATGAGTTTACTTCGACTTCCAAAAATGTAGAAAAATGCTCTAGAAGGTCCCCATAGGCACTTCGGCAGGTTTAATTTGGTGAAGTATTGAAGTCGAAGTTTTTTTTAAAGAGACAGTACTTCGATTGTCGAATGGTCGAATAGTCTAACGATTTTACTTCGAATAGAATTCAAAGTCGTAGTATCCTATTCGATGGTCAAAGTATCCAAAAAATTACTTCGAATTTTTTTACTTTGAAAATTCCCTCAAATTCACTTCGACCCTTGATAAATCTGCCCCCTAGAGTTCTGATCTCATGAGCCAGTGTTCTGAGGCTGTGGGGGTGGGATTGAGCATTGAAAATAAACATATTCTAAGATAATAATGAGACTGCTACCTGTACATATCCTTATGTGTTAAACTATAACATTCAATAAAAGAACAACCCACCAACAACAACAAAGAATCCAGAGTGAAATGATCATGCAAGGAAGGGCTTGTAGTAGTTCGGCTGCAGCAGAAGGACCACATACAGGAATCACTGGCTCATGTCAGACAGGCAGAATGAGGAAACTACCGCACAAGCCTCGGTGCCCAGCAGCAGCCCGGCGACACCACGACTTTGTCGCTGGCCAAGCGCTGGATCGCAACAGCAGCTCCCCCACTAGCTGCACTGAGATGCCTACCTGCCACCAATACCGATCTGCTTCTTTATCAGCCGGCTGAGAGCTTTAGTAGTTTATAGCTTAGGAGACTGAAGGGGAATAAAACTACACTTCCCGACATGCATTGCCGCGAACTAATTTTGCGTTTGGGCTTTCCGCATTTATTTAGCCACGGGTGGCAGCACTACATATCCCGACATGCATCGCTCACTGGAAAGGCATAGACTTTTTCCTTGTACTTGTCGAATCACGTGGTAGAACGCACAGAGGCGCTGAGTATATATGAAACAAGTGCACCCTTTAGCCTGTATAGTTGCGCTACTAACCGCAAGGGTCTTTGCTGCACTTACCTCTCGCCACGCAGAGCGAGGCATTTAGGGAAATGTAGTTCCACCTTCCCGACCCGGAAGTACACTGTGAGTAGGCATGTGGGCTGCCAGAGAATTGCGAGTGTATAAACAGTGCGTTCGGGCGGACAGCATGTTCTGTGGCGAGTAGAGAGCTGGCAGCAAAGCATGCTGAGAGCTGTAGTTCTAACAACTCTGTGCTTTGTAACAGCTACCGGAGCAGTTAGTCAGGTGAGGAGGACGTGGAATTATGGGGTTCCAGGTTGACGCCTCAGCTGGGATTTTCTCTCAGGAACCGGATATTGTTGGGATGTTGGAGATTTATGTGTGCGCCTCAGTCTAGCCTGGAGAAACTCCCTGTTGTGTTCTGTTCTCTAAATCTTCCCTCGCCATTTTATGTTGGCCTTATTCATTCATGATTCATGGACCTGGCACAGTACAACTTTAAGTGACTTGCTCCAGCAGCAATGGGCCCAACCATATAGACCCTGTGCAACATTCCCCAGATACTACTATGCCCCTGTACAGTGTGAGATCATATATAGTGAATAAAGTACCCCCTCTTGTAAAATATAAGGATATTAGAAGTTACCGAGGAATTTCATGACCATATAAAAACACGAGGCCGAAGGCCGAGTGTTTTTATACAGGTCATGGAACTCTGAGGTAACTTCTAATATCCTCATATTTTACAACTGGGGGTACTTTATTAATTATAATACACAAATTTTAGTGAGTCATGTGACAGAAATTACATCACTACTCACCGTTTATAAATGATGACATCACTACTCACTGTTTATAAGGATATAATTTACAAGATATTCATGGCTTTTGTGTATTATATAGTGAATAAAGTACCCCCTCCTGTAAAATATAAGGATATTATAAGTTACCGAGGAGTTCCATGCCCAAATAAAAACACGAGGCCGAAGGCTGGGTGTTTTTATACCGGTCATGGAATGCTGAGTGGTACATTATTTATTATAATACACACATTTCAGTTATTTGACAGAAATTGCATAATTAAACTCTGTTTATAACTGATGACTTCACTAAGCACTGTTTATATAGTGAATAAAGTATATTATGTTACCAAGGAGTTTCATGACCATATAAAAACACAAGGCCGAGTGTTTTTATACAGGTCATGGAACTCTGAGATAACTTCGAATATCCTCATGTTTTGGAATTAGGGGTACTTTTATTTATTATAATACACAAGGTTTAGTGAGTCTTGTGACAGAAATTACATCACTACTCACTGTTTATAACTGATGACCTCACTAGTCACTGTTTACAAGGATATAATTTACAAGATATTAATGGCTCTTGTGTATTATATCCTTATAATACACAAAAACTATGAATATATTGTAAATTAAATTCTTATAAAAGGTGAGTTCTGATGTCATCAGTTATAAACTGTGAGTTCTGATGTCATTTCTCTCACATGACTCACTGAAACTTGTGTATTATAATAAATAAAGTACCCCTAGTTGCAAAATATGAGGATATTAGAAGTTACCTTGGAGTTCCATGACCTGTATAAAAACACTCTGCCTTCGGCCTCGTGTTTTTATATGGTCCTGAAACTCCTCGGTAACTTATAATATCCTTATATTTTACAAGAGGGGGTACTTTATTCACTATATAATACACAAAAACTATGAATATCTTGTAAATTATATCCTTATAAAAGATGAGTTCTGATGTCATCAGTTATAAACAGTGAGTTCTGTCTTCGTTTCTGTCATATGACTCACTGAAACTTGTGTATTATAATAAATAAATTACCCCTAGTTGCAAAATAATGAGGCTATTAGAAGTTACCTCGGAGTTCCATGACCTGTATAAAAAAACACTCAGCCTTGTGTTTTTATATGGTCATGAAACTCTTCGGTAACTTATAATACCCTTATAATTTACAATAGGGGGTACTTTATTCACTATATTACTTTAAAACAATTATTTTATATATTACTGTTCTTTTAAGCGCTTATGGATTTGGACCTTGCTCTAGAATTCAAATGGATATATCTATATGTAATGCTTTAGATTTAAGAATTGTCAATTAGCTGTAAAATGTATTTATTTTTTTTCTCCTGAATATTTCCTTCAGCTATAAATGTTATTTTCTTCATGAGTGAAAGGGCACAATAGATTTTGAGCTTAGTCTGTTTTCACCTTTACTCTAGTCTTTCCCACTGCCTTTTGTATCTCTCCACACCAGTTCTAACAAGTTTATTTTTTGTTTTTATATTTTTTTTACTTTGTTTCTTTTATCTGTTCTTAGGATCATGTTGAGTGTAGAATGGATCCAGGTGGCAGAAATGTGCTTCTACCTGGATGATGTGAATGAGGACAGTAAAATATTATGCCTCTGTTCCAGAGCATTCGTCAAGTAAGTGGCCAAAGTCATTTGTGTCTCAAGGCCTTATGTTTGAGTATATTGGTGTTCAATTGCACCCTTAATGCAGTGTCCCAGGTGGCAGGCATTGTTTGCTTCTATATTGCTACATGTCTGCCATAGTCATAAATATGGGGTTTCAGGGCATCCCTATGACAGGGCCCCTACAGTTTTACTCCTCTGATGATTGTTTCACTTACATCAGGCATGTCCAAACTCCGGCTCACTGGCCAGTTGTGGCCCGTTTTCAATTTTAGATTGGCCTGCAGCCTTAAACAAGGATTTGCCCATTCAAGGGCAGACTCGTATGAAAAATTAACACGCAACTGGCCAGCCCGAGCCAGGAGTCGGGGGAAGAGCAGTGCTGTCTATACTCTGTGACATAATCACATGTTAGCGTGACATGACGTCACTGGATTAGGCGCTAGTTCTCGCCGGTGGCTGCAATGACACTCATGGGCCTTCTAAATTTTCTTGTAAATGCACATCAGCATGGTCACTGACTCATCCCCCCAGGTAAAATGTTTATATAATATGCTTCAACATATTAATTAGAAAATATATTCAAATTAATCGGAGGGCTCCCTTCTGAATAGACTGGGTCTCACAGAGTATCATTCTAAGAAAAATAGAATATAGAAATGAAAGGAATAAGAAAATAAAATGTAGCCTAAATGAGAAAACAATAAAAGTTTTAAGCTCCCCATAGACGCGACGATTCTTCTTGCCGAACGACCGATTTTAGGGAAGCCCGACCAATTATCGTGCGGTTAGTGGTATTCGAACGATCGTACATCTTACGATTTTTCGGCCGACATCTGGCGGGAAATTGATCGGCCAGGTCAAAAAATCTTTGTCGGTCCCAGTGCAATCTCTCTATGTTTGCAGGGCCAAGCAGGCAGCTCCCCTTTGTTTTCCTGGTAAATTGGTCTTTTTAGTTGATGGTAAATTCGTACGATCGTTCTGAGAAGATCGTGGTCTCACGATCAGGATCTGATCTTTTAAAAATCTCAACATCTATGGCCAGCTTTAAACAAGTAAATAGAAGAAAAAAACGAAAAGGAGGAAAAACAGAAAAAGATGAAAAGGGGAAAAAAAAGACAAGAAAATGATTTTATAGTGTGGCAAATTCACTTTACTTGACAACAAATATGTGCAATCAACGTGCTTAATTTACAAAAAAGTTGCAAAGTGCTACAGTGCATCAGAATACAGGTATGGGACCTGCTATAAAGGATGATCGGTAACGGGGTTTCCAGATAAGGGATCTTTCTGTATATTGGATCGTCATACCTAATGGTTCAAAGAATGTCAGACTGAATGTTTGGCCCCCACACATATTCACCTCACCAAATCTGGCCCTTGTTGCAAAAAGTTTGTGGACACCCTGATTTACATATCTCTCACCAGGTCTGAACTGAGATTGACAATAAACCCTGGCATTCCAAGTACACAGAGGCCCAAGCAGCCCCCCACTAGCCCAATTGATTGTGACTGTCACTGTCTTGCAACAATTTACAGCAGCCCCTCTGCCATTTGCAAGAACCCACAGATTGCCAGTCCGGTCTGTCTCTCACAATAAACAAGGAGCAACTCATTCCTTTCCTAGTCACCACACTCCGTTTGACCTACTGAAAATATAGTGAGATGCCTGTCATCAATGGAGTTGTAAATAAAGGTGATGAGGATGACCGTTGCTTTCATCTAGAATTGTAAAGGCTGTTCTTTAATATTATATGTTACAGAGTATTTGTTTTTAGATGGGGTCAGCGACCCCCTTTTGAAAGGTGGAAAAAGTCAGAAGAAAAAGGCAAATAATTAAAAAAATATAAAAGTGGCTTAGAATTGGTCATTATATAACATACTATAAGGTAACTTAAAGGGGATGAAAAGGCAAAAAAATAAAATCCTATTTTTACTTTTTTTTTTTTTTGATGAAAAAGAAACCTTTCTCCAATATACTTTGTTTAAAAATGTTCCGTTTTTATAAGAAACCTGACTATGCAATGAAATTCCCTCTTCGTTTTACTTGCTCTGACTGCTGCGAATAGAGGACGGTCCCTAGCTGCTTTGCAGGGAAACTATCATACTTTCAAACAGCAGGGGGAGCCCCTCAACTTCCCAGCCATGCAGAATTTAAGCAGCTTTGTTTGTTTCCCTGTAGTGCAGTCATAGTATTGGATTTTATTTTGCCTTTACATCCCCTTTAATGTTTCCAACTCCAGTGGCAGGGACAAAACTCATGGAGCCAGATTTAAACAGATGAACTGGGATTATCATTGAAGGATTATTTTGCTGCAGCCACTGGTTCTGGAGCGTTGGAGAAAGTTTGTATTAAACAATACAAAAACTATAAAATCCACATTAGATTATTTGACAACACAGGACCCAGTGCAGTCTGCATATTCCAATTATTAATCAGTCTTGCTGTATTCGCTTCTATGGCAGAAATTATTTGACTTGTGCTGTTTTCATCATTTATGACAACCTCTGAGCAGCAGCCCAGACCACACTGAGCATGTGCATGGTCTTAGTTTTGTAAAGATGTTTAACAAAGTTTGATTGTGACCCCCTGTGGCCAACTTTGAAAGCATAAATCATTTGTTTTATTAAGCTTCTGGTGCAGTAAGTTTATATTTAGTATACAAAATACAGCAGCATTCAAATTCTAGCAGCATTCTATTTTAGACTTTAGTTCCCCTTTAAAGGTGAACCACCCCCCCCCCCTTTTTTTTTTTTTTTAGGCCAAAAAATTTTTTTTGGGTTGACATTCCCTGTAAGCAAGGCTACTCATGGGATATGGAAGGTAGTCGTAGTCAGTGTTCACTGTCGCATGCCAGGAATAAAAAGGGCAAGTTTTACTTACTTTTTCACTCCAAAAGTGAGAGGCTTTGTATACAGTACAGTCTGGGTTCTGTTTTAAGCAGCAGCAACCATTTTTAAATTTTTTTACAAGGGAAAGTGATCTAAGGGATTTTGACCATAAGCATGTGTGGCTTAGTACCTTAAATGTAAAGCAATTGGCATAAAAACCAGTAACCTTCTCTTTACATCACTAAACAATGCTACTCTTGGCATCCCTCTGCAAGTATGGCACTTGGGAGGCAGTTATCATTGTAACTTTATCTTCTGCTTTTCTCCCAGAAGAAGAAGAAAAGTAGCAGGGACCAAATGTTAACCGCCAATGTGCTTTAGTGAAATCATTTAGCACCATTGTTGGCTGTGCTAAGGGTACGAGACTATTTAGTTTTCTACTTTACAAACATTTTCCATAACAAAAGACTACTGCAAGTCATTGCAGGACCTGCCAATGCTGCATCTGTTTCTGTCTGACCTGCAATAATAAACTATTTTGTAAAGAAACACAGATTCTGCTTTTACCAATTTGTGTTTACATTTCTTTTTAGTGATCGCAACTTGTACTGTTTGGGATTTAAAGGAACTGGCTTCAGCAGAAAGGAGGACAAAAGAGGTAAGATAATTGGATGATTGTTTCCATCACATGCAGTGAATGGTAAAGCTGTTTGCCGGATGGGTTCTTTCAAGAGATAGTTTTCTGAAAACTGGCCTTGATATATAACAACCTTTCTTGTGCATTAGCTGCAAAAGCACATGTTTATTCATAAGGCTTGTGCATTGATCATTGTAAACTGTTAAAGTGTCTCTGAAATATTTTGTACAAAGTTGGCTTGAAACATGCACAAGCTTTTTTTTTTTTTATATAATTTTTTTTTTGCAAGCATGCTATGTAGTTTTTGGCTTCCACTTAAAGGGGACCTGTCACCTTAAGAAATAATTCCAAATCCTATGCAATGATGTTAATCAAGCAAAATAAACTTCACTTACACTATATAAAGTATTCAAATCTTGATTCCTTTCATCTTGGAAATCACAAGCACATCACACAGCCAGGTGCCATTTTGTGGACACTTTTATTAAGGCAGACTTTGCATTATGGAAAAATCTTGTTTATACACCAGAATGAGGCACCCAATGTCTAAGACCAAACACTGGCTACACATTAGATGGTGAGGAGGAAAGGGGGGGGGGGAGACTGTAAAATCTAGGAAGTGCAGAATGGAAAGTGAAAGTAATTGGTATTGACGTTTTACTAAAAATATTTGGTTTTCATGTTTAATTTGCAAAGGTCTTTTATTATACAGATTTTTATATCTGGGTGAGAAGTCAGCTTTATGACTCCTTAAACAAAATCCAGTGCCTAGAGCACTGATCCCAAACCAGCTGCTCATGAGCAACCCCTTGGATGTTAAGAGAGAGAAAATTTGCTAGCGCTCGATTTGCCTTTAAAAAATAATTACAAAAAATGAGATGTTAGTACCACACTTTGGCCAAAATATGTAAGCTCACGTGCCACGTCAAGGCCCCTCATTGTACGTGAGTCCGACACTATTTGTGAGCATTATAAGTTTGTAGTGCATTTAAAATCAAGTCACCAAGTAAGACCATTGTGCACTTAGCCTTAGCTCAGGAGCTCTAGTGAGAAAGCTGGGAGCTTTTAAGCCCCAGCCAACAAACCTACACCTGTGAATAATTTCCTTCCTACACTATTAGCATTTTAGCTCTATAGTGCATTTAAAATCCAGTCCCCCAGTAAACATGCGACTGAGTAATAACAACATGTTGCACCTCCGCTTAACTAACCCCTTGGATGTTGCTCCCAGTGGCCTCAAAGCAGGTGCTTATTTTTGAATTCCCGGTTTAAAGGGAAGCTTTAGTTGCATAAAAACCATGTGTATTGCCAACCGAGCCTCCTGTAGGCTGCCAGTCCACATAGGGGCTACCAATAGCAAACCACAGCACATATTTGACATCCCCAGGAACTTTATGCATGTTTAAGTTGCTATCCAGAGGTTTTTTTTTTTAACTTTGAATGTGGCTCACTGGTATAAAGGTTGGGGACCCCTGGCCTAGAGCCTGCTCTGCTTTTAAAGGGAGGTGGTTGTTGTTTCCTGGCTTCACTGAAATTGAAAATATATATATTTTTGTCTTAAAGGAGAAGGAAACAAAAAAAAATGACACCTACATAATTAGGTTTGCCATCAGGCCCCCTTGTGAAACGCCACATTAAGAACTCCTTTATCCCTGCAGTTTTTGTGCACCTGCGTTGTGAACTTTTGGCTCTGTGAACATTTTGGCGCCGCCATTTTCAAAATGAGCATCACTTCCGCCCTTTACTGCACATGCGCCCCCCTGTGTGACCCACAAGTGACTACAGACCTCACAGACAGACCGGATAGCTGGCTGCCTTCTTTTAAGCTCCCCTCCTCAGCTCCTGCGCTCGCTCGCTGACAGACTGTAAATTAAAAGTAGAGCGAGCTTCAAAGATAGTTTCTTAGCAACGGAGAAGCTGCACGGGCTATTGGTGCTTGTAATTAATGAGGCGGGGCAGAGGGTCAGCTTGTAATTTATGAGGCAGGGGGAGCATAGTCATCGCTACAAAAGTTTCTTGTGCGCATGAGCATGGCATGGCTGGAAACTATTGCGCATGTGTGTGCCCTATCCAGACGGTTTTCTGGACAGAAACAAGGGTATGCTTTTTAATACATGTTTTAACTTTTTAAAAAATAAATTGCAGCAAAAAGATTAAGGGCAAAACTAATGAGGGAATGCTTGCTGGTAAATATATATACTATTTATTGGCAACACTTAGAGCTTAAGTATTTTTTTGGCTTTCCTTCTCCTTTAATAAACCTTTTATAGGTGAAGAGTATGTAGAAGACGCAGATTTTGATGAGGATTCTTTAGATGTTCTTTATGAAGAAAATGAATTGGACTCTGAGACAGAAATCATGTTAAAAATGGGTCTTCCTTTGCACTTTGGTGGCTCATCGTATGAGAGGAATTATGTGGTAAGTGTATGTGGTCTTTTTACAAACTCTTTGTACTTCAAAAATCATTGAATTAATCATTGATCTAATTTGTTTGACTCAAATAAATACCAATCTCAATGTTGACTTTCCTATAGGGGTGTTTCAGATGAAAAGTAAATTAATGTCCATCTTCCCATGGCGTATTGTAGTTTTGCCAACTGTAAGCATATATAAACTAATATATATATATATATATAAACTATTTATCAATATCTATACTAACTGTAGATCTTAATAGCCTTGGATATTATATGTGTGTTTAACAAATCATCCAAAACTCTTAAAGGGGTTGTTCACCTTTGAGTTAACTTTTAATATGCTGTAGAGAGTGATACTGAGACAATTTGCAAGTGGTTTTCATTTTTTTTTATTATTTTTGGTTTGTTATTTATATTTTTATTCAGCAAGTCTCCAGTTTGCAATGTCAGCAATCTGGTGGATTTCACATACCAGAGACTGGTATGCGAACAGGAGAGGGCCTAAATAGAAAGATGAGTAATAAAAGTATAGGTATGGGATATGTTGTCAAGAAAGCGCCAAATTATGGAAAGGCCGTCAACCATATTCAAATAATCCAAATGTTTTACAAATGATTTCCTTTTTCTCTGTAATATTAAAATATTACCTTGTACTTGATCCAAACTAAAATATAGCTAATCCTTATTGAAAGCAAGCCTAGCCTATTGAGTTTATTTAATGTCTACATGATTTTCTAGTAGACTTAAGGTATAAAGATCCAAATTATGAAAAGATATCTTATCTGGAAAACCCCAGGTCCCGAGCATTCTGGTTAACCAGTCTTATACCTGTAGCAATAACTATAAATGCGATCTCAGATGAGATCAGTGACCCCTGTTTGAAAGTTGGAAAGAGTCCGAAGACGAAAGCAAATAAAAAAAAAATAAAAAAACATAAATAAGACCAGACCAATTGAAAAGATGCTTAGAATTGACCATTCTAATAACTCTAAAGGTTAGCTTAAAGGCGAACCACCTTTTTAAAGGCAATAATGTAATCTGCCATCACTACCTTACTGTTAACCATCTTTACTGCTTCAAATGAAAGCCAGCACTTTACAGTGGTGTGAAAAACTATTTGCCCCCTTCCTGATTTCTTATTCTTTTGCATGTTTGTCACACAAAATGTTTCTGATCATCAAACACATTTAACTATTAGTCAAAGATAACACAAGTAAACACAAAATGCAGTTTTTAAATGAGGGTTTTTATTATTTAGGGAGAAAAGAAATCCAAACCTGTGTGAAAAAGTAATTGCCCCCTGAACCTAATTACTGGTTGGGCCACCCTTAGCAGCAATAACTGCAATCAAGCATTTGCGATAACTTGCAACGAGTCTTTTACAGCGCTCTGGAGGAATTTTGGCCCACTCATCTTTGCAGAATTGTTGTAATTCAGCTTCATTTGAGGGTTTTCTAGCATGAACCGCCTTTTTAAGGTCATGCCACAACATCTCAATAGGATTCAGGTCAGGACTTTGACTAGGCCACTCCAAAGTCTTCATTTTGTTTTTCTTTAGCCATTCAGAGGTGGATTTGCTGGTGTGTTTTGGGTCATTGTCCTGCTGCGGCACCCAAGATCGCTTCAGCTTGAGTTGACGAACAGATGGCCAGACATTCTCCTTCAGGATTTTTTGGTAGACAGTAGAATTCATGGTTCCATCTATCACAGCAAGTCTTCCAGGTCCTGAAGCAGCAAAACAACCCCAGACCATCACACTACCACCACCATATTTTACTGTTGGTATGATGTTCTTTTTCTGAAATGCTGTGTTACTTTTACGCCAGATGTAACGGGACGCGCACCTTCCAAAAAGTTCAACTTTTGTCTCGTCGGTCCACAAGGTATTTTCCCAAAAGTCTTGGCAATAATTGAGATGTTTTTTAGCAAAATTGAGACGAGCCTTAATGTTCTTTTTGCTTAAAAGTGGTTTGCGCCTTGGAAATCTGCCATGCAGGCCGTTTTTGCCCAGTCTCTTTCTTATGGTGGAGTCGTGAACACTGACCTTAATTGAGGCAAGTGAGGCCTGCAGTTCTTTAGATGTTGTCCTGGGGTCTTTTGTGGCCTCTCGGATGAGTTGTCTCTGCGCTCTTGGGGTAATTATGGTCGGCCACTCCTGGGAAGGTTCACCACTGTTCCATGTTTTTGCCATTTGTGGATAATGGCTCTCACTGTGGTTCGCTGGAGTCCCAAAGCTTTAGAAATGGCTTTATAACCTTTGAAATTGAACTCAGGTGTGATAAACCACAGTTAAGTTATTTTTTAACAAGGGGGGCAATCACTTTTTCACACAGGCCCATGTAGATTTGGAGTTTTTTTTCTCCCTTAATAACGTAAACCTTCATTTAAAAACTGCATTTTGTGTTCAATTATGTTATCTTTGACTAATAGTTAACGGTTTTTGATGAGCAGAAACATTTAAGCGTGACAAACATGCAAAAGAATAAGAAATCAGGAAGGGGGCAAATAGTTTTTCACACACTGTATATTTTTCTGGAAAAAATGCTCTCAATATGCATATCCAACGATCAGTAAAATGTGAGAAAGCAGAAAACATCATATATAATGAAAAAGGAGCAAGAAAAGTCATGAATGGCGGGGGAATTAACAAACATTAAGTTGCTTCACGTGAAGCAAACTTTGTGCCTTGTAATATATTATCCCTCATGAATTTACATAAATGCAGACTTTGCACTAGTGGGAATAAATGCCATTTTTGACGAGACATTTGAATGTTCGCAAATAAAGCCCCTATGTTGATTCTAATCCATTCTAGTTCTATTCTGTAATTCAGTTTAACAGACCACTGTCTTGTCATATAACAACTTATATCCTTCCACTATGATGAGGGATGTAGGGCAACTTTTTACATTTATTTATTGTCCTGTGGATTGTCACTATTGAGGAAATATATTTTGTTTCTCTAGCCAATAGATTCTTGTGGAAAGGTACATAAAATATGGAAGAAGAGAGAGACCAAATGCAAAAGACCTTTAGATGAGAGTATCCAAGAAGCAATAGAACAAGTAGCCCACAACTCCAGCCATCCTTGTAAAGAGGATTTCCCTGCATATCCTGAGCAAGCTGACCTACAAGGTGGCTGTAATATAAATCATAAGGATGTTAAATCAACTGAATCCACTCTAAATACACCCTCCACAGAGCCTCCTATAAAAGACAAATGGGAAGAGTATTGGAATCGGTATGGCCAAGGGTTATTATGGCAGCACTGGATTGAAAAACATCCAGAGCTATCCCTGTCCGGAGAACATTGTAGCCTTGAACCCTGGAGCTCTGCTGATACCAAGGATGAATGGGATGAATGTTATAATGAATGTTACTGGAACTATTTTCAACAGTTTCAGTATTGGACAGATCAAGGGTGGACTTTTGATACACCCAATGTGTCTAAAAACAGTGATGCGCAATCTCGTAGTGCAGATGAAAACAGCCCCAGGATTTCTGATGGAGACAGTGATTGCCTTCAGGAAGACCATTGCAAAACTCTTGTAAAATCTATGAGCAACATTAATCTTGATACAGAGGAAATGAATCAAGGCCATCCTTCTCTAAGTGTTATTAATGAGGGTAATCGGCTGCAAACCCCAGACAGCTCTGAAAAGCATTGCCCTACTGATCCTAACCAGAATGAGCCTAGTGATGGAACGGGGGAAAAGTATACAGCATCTGGACCTACAGATACAAGCCAGTCAGGTCTGTAAACTTTCTCCTAGTAGCTTTCTACTAACAACAAATTTGTTTGTAATTACAAACAAATTTGCCAGCATTATAACAACATGCACACTTGTGATCACCTACAAGACCTTTATTCAATCCGGTTTTTATGTCTGCAATTCTTCTTTCACTCTAAAGTTCCCTATAACCATGCTCTAGCTTGTGACCTCTAATTCTCCATAAGTGGTTAGTGTGGGGCAGTGAAGTTGCTTGCTCATAGGCATTTCCTCTTTTGCTTTAGCGAGGCAGTCATCAGGCTCACATTGGCAGATCAGTCCCTCAGCCATCATTAAGGATGGAGATGAAGATGATGATGAACCGCCAGAGTGCAAACAAGCTAAAATCAAGAGAAGGTAACCCCTGTGTTGTATACTTTGTCTTGACATTGTAAAAAATATACTAAGGACAGTGGTAAACAGGAAGATCTCCTCCCAATTCCATTATGCATTTTGCTTCTCCTCAAAATCCCTCCCCCATATTTTATTGTTTTGTTCTCCACTACCATCTGCACTGTACACTTTTGTCCTACATTTTTTTTTTTTTTTTAACTTTTTCACATTCAGCTCTTTTGCCTCTGATTTTTCATCTCCTTTGTCTATTAAATGCAACTGTAATTTACCACTTATTTTTTTCCCTTGTTAGGCTTAGTGCTAAGCATGTATGTGCCCACACAAATGAGCCCCAAGTTGATTGGTCAGGGAGCAGGAGTTTCAAGCCTGCCCTATCCAATCAACTTGAGTCTCAGTTGTGCAGTAGGCATGCAGTTTAGTTTAGCACGAACTTGAGGTAACGAAGGAGGGGGTACTTGATGGGTGCAGGCATAGAGCAAGGAACATCATTTAATTGCTTGTTCCAAAAAACCAACAAAACACCAAGAGGAGACCGCTCCAGCTCTTCGCTATTACCCCAAGCCAGGTGCTTGAATCCTCCGTGTCCCCGCTGTAGCATATCATCAACTAAAAATATGGACAGCACTTCTGGACAAGGTTTTTATTGGCAGGTTTGCTGTACAATGCCTAACTCGTTTCGGGAATAGATCCCTTGATCATAGGCCAGCATAGGTACAGCAAACCTGCCAATTAAAACCTTGTCCAGAAGTGCTGTCCATATTTTTAGTTGCTATGTTCCAAAAATCCTCCAAATTGGGGCAGCCACATCGTTTAGGAACATATTCTGTAGATTAATAATACTTGACTTGATCTTTTCCACAGATTTTATCAGGCTATCCGATTTTATCAGGGTATCATTTTAAACTTGAAGTTACATCATTTCTCTGTCGTCTTAGGGGGACACAGGGAACCATGGGGTTAAGCTCCATCCTCCAGGAGGCAGGACACTTGAATAATAATTAAGGGACATGCCCATCAGGCTTTACCCCATACACTGTACATTCCTCTTCAGTTTTACAGTGTCCTGCTCCTGGTAGGTTGGACCGTCGTGTTACTCTATGATCAGCCTTGAGCTGATACCCGGGGTGAGGCCTGAAAAACAGGGTTAAGTGTTTTCACAGAGGCAGCCCCCTATGAGGAGCAACACACCGGGGTCAACACTAGCACTAGCTAAAGACCACCTAGACATTGCCTACGCTGAATGTCTCAGGGCAGAAGGTCTGGCCTGTGTGGGGGGGTAAGTGGCACAATGTCTGCGCTGTTGCAGGTCTGTCTGCCTAAAGGGTTCTAAGGAACTCCCCCCCTTTCCCTCCTCCCTAGTCCTCTCGCCCGCCCGCACCAGCTCTCCCTGCTTGGGTCTTCCATAGAGGCAGCACCAGCCCTACCTGTTCCGCAGTTTTCCCTGCAAGATGAGACCACGCAAGTCAGGCTGGAAGGTGCAGGGTGCGGTGCTGCTGGCAGCCTCCACCGTAGTGGGCAGGGAGTGGAACGCATTGCGTTCCATCTCCAGTCTATCCGGAGGCCATCTTGGTTTGTCGCGAACTGGAGCGCATGCGTGTGCATGTAGTGGAATGCAAATGCGTTCCAGCGGCCATTTTGAGGCACGGAAAGTCCCACAGCGGCAGCACAGAACAGGTTGAGAGAAAGACAGAAGTGAGTACAGCTCAAAAGTCTCAGACGTGGTAATTTAGGCAGTACCCAATACACTCTACCTCCTTATATGGCAGAAGGTAAGTCAGTGGGACTGTTCACGAGGGCAGGATGGAAGGGGTCCTTAACAGTACAGGTGACTTACCTGGCTTGTTCTATATGCCAACAAATAATTCCAGGGGGAGCTGCTGTGCAGGTCCTGCAACAGGGGGCAGGGGGAAACCACTGCTTCAGGGGGGCTACCAGCGGACGCAGCTGTGGCAACACCAACGTCCCAGGAAGACTCTGGAGCAGCAGCAGAGCCACCTGCTCCCCTATGGGCAGTACAACTGTCGCAGTCATTGGCCGCTCTACAAGGGTTACCTGCCATTGCAGAAAACCTAGAAATTCAGGATGAAGGAAAAGACCGTGACAGTCTACATGACATAGACAGTATCATCAAGGGAGTTGAGGTGCTCAATATTTCCCAGAAGCCTAAACACACTGTGGAAGCGTCCAATTTATTACAGAGACAACACAAATCTTCTGTTTGTTTTCCGGAGAATGAACAACTCCAAAGTTTGATTCAGAATGAGTTGGACTCACCTGATTTAATAAATTATATCCATTTCCTAAAGAACTAGTAAATGGTTGGTGTAACCCACCACCAGTTGATGCTCTGGTGTCTAGACTCTCCAAGTCCACCACACTACCAGTCACCGATGCAGCAGCATTTAAAGATCCCTCATACAGATGACTAGAGGGATTTCTACAAGCAATTTACTCTTCTGCTGGGTTGACGCCACGTCCATGTCTGGCGTCGGCATGAGTGTCCAGGGCCATACAGGCATGGTCAGAGTCTCTGGTTAAAGACATTCAGGGCGGAACGTCGCATCAAGAGCTGTTACAATCAGCGCAATCTATTGCTGAGGCATGTAGCTATCTTTGTGATGCCACTCTGGACACATAACAAGTCACAGCCCAGACTTCAGCATTGTCCGTTGCAGCACGCAGAACTTTATAGCTCAAGAACTGGTCGGCAGATATTAGCTCCAAGAAGTCACTAACTTTGCTTCCCTTTAAGGGGCGAAGACTGTTCAGAGAGGAGCTAGAGAAAATGATTTCCCAAGCAACGGGGGGGGGGGGGTAAGAGTACTTTCCTACCGCAGGCCAGAAGCAGAGCAACCACTTCAAATAGACTGGGACATTTTTTTTTTTTTTGTGCCAGATATAACAGGAGAAGCAACTCCCCACACTATCTCACTATCTCGCTTTCATTCAGACCGGAGACAACAGTTGGCCCACATGGAAGACCAACAGGCCACACAACAAACCCTCAGAGGAGAAGCCCGTCTCAGCCTGACGGGGCACTCCCTCCGGAATCGTTGGAAATAGGAGGAAAGTTACTTTGATTCCGGGAGGAATGGATACATCATTCTTCAGATGTATGGGTTGAAGAAATTGTGACAGTGGGATATCACCTAGATTACAAAACTGTGCCACCCAGAGATTTTTCATGTCCAGGGTTCCTCACGGTTCGCAGAAGCACAAGCTTTCCTAGAATGTATAGAAACACTGGAGCGGACCGTAGTTATCAGTCCAGTACCAACTACAGAGAGATTCTCCGGTTTCTACTCAAACCTATTTACAGTACCAAAGAGTGATGGATCGCTCAGACCAGTGCTCAATCTCAAGGGCCTCAACAAATTCATTTGATCGTTAAAGTTCAAGATGGAAACTTTGAGGTCAGTCATTCGAGGGATGGAACAAGGACAACTGTTGATGATCTCCCTGGATATAAAGGATACATATCTACATGTCCCGATATGGCCTCCCCATCACAGTTATCTACCATTCGCCTTCAAGAACAAGCACTACCAATTTGTGGCACTTTTGTTCGGACGGTCGTCCGCCCCCATGGTCTTTACAAAGTTGATGTCGGCAACATAGGCCACATTAAGGCTACAGGGGATTTCAGTAACACCCTATCTGAACGATCTCCTTCTGAAAGCCAGTTCAGAGATGAGGACCTAAACAAGGCAGTACGGCTACTCCAGAACTTTGGATGGACTGTCAACTGGTCCAAGTCCAACACAGAGCCCAGTCACAGAATGTTTCTAGGCCTGGAGTTTGACACAATTGCACAGACTGTAAGCTTACCCATGGACAAGCAGACCAAAATCAGAGATCAAGTCCGCTACTTAATTGCCAGTCAAAGCACGACAATACTCAAAGCAATGCAAGTGCTGGGAACAATAGTCTCAGCCATAGAAGCAGTTCCATTTGCGCAAATACACCTGCGACCTCTTTAAGCCAGCATCCTAGCAACATGGAAAGGGGGATCACTATCTCAACCCCTTTCGCTGTCGCACCAGACAAGGATGGCACTGCAATGGTGGCTGAGCCCCAAGAATCTAGCCAGAGGTCAATCATGTGCAATTTCGGAATGGGTGGTGATATCCACGGATGCCAGCCTCCAGGGATGGGGGGGCGACATGGGACAAGCAGTCGGCACAAGGTCAATGGTCTCCAGAGGAAGCCAGACTGCCAATAAACATTCTGCAACTGAGAGAAATGAAGCTGACCCTAGTTCAATGGTCAACTCAGAGCAAGCCCAATATGCATTCAAAGCGACAACAGTACCATACATAAATCGTCAGGGAGGAACAAGAAGTCGAGCGGCACTGGCGGAAGCCAGGCAGATTCTTTTCTGGGCAGAAATCAATTCAGTAAAGTTATCTGCAATACACATTCCAGGAGTGTCCAACAGAAAAGCGTCCTTTCTCAGTCGTAACCAGCTGGACCCCGGGGAATGGGAACTACATCCAAGAGCTTGTAGATCAATGGGGGACTCCCAGCATAGATCTAATGGCATCAAGAAACAATCGGAAAGTAACAAGATTTTTCACCCGCTGCAGAGACCCATTAGCAGTGGGGGTGGATACCATGACACAGCGCTGGCAGTTCAACTTAGCATTTGTCTTTCCGCCACGTCATCGGCCAAGTCGTACAACAGAGTTTGAAATGGTGCGAAGAATCACAATTCCCATTTCTGGAACTGCAATTACCTAGGGGCTACAACTGGGTCTCAAGCTCAGTTCATTTAAAGTCCAGGTGTCGGCCCTGTTAATTCTGTTTCAATCTCGTTTAGCGAATGAAGATTCGTTTCTACAAGAAGTGGCCCATATCGTGCTGCCTTTCAGGCCACCGGTGGCTAGCTGGGACCTCAATATAGTGCTAGAGGCATTGCTGGATCCTCCTTTTGAACCAATGCATGCAATATCGGATACATGGAACGACTAGAAGAGTGTCTGAGATTAGCGCCCTGTCGTGTGTTCCTCCATACCTAATCTTCCACAAAGATAAGGCCGTTCTCTGTACAGTTCCTATCTTTCTACCCAAGGGAGTGTCTGCCTTTCATGTGAACCAGGAAATTGTTGTCCCGTCTCTATGCCCAGAACCTAAGAATGATAAGGAACGTAGACTCCATAATCTGCATGTTGTTGGAGCACTGAGATGGTATCTGGAACGATCAAAACCTTTCCGAAAGTCACAAGCTCTGTTCGTCATCCCATCCAGCCCCCGTTGGGGTCAGGCAGCTTCAAAGTTGACTACATCAAGGTGGATCAGAGAATCCATTAAACAGTGTTTTGGGAACACATTCCCTTAATCATAGGCTTACAAAATGAATCGTGCACATGCATTATATACAATTGGTCTATGGTGACCTCTATTGGTTGTCATTATTATCACTGCTAAAAACATTATTTATATCAATAAAAGTGACAATACTCTGTTAAAATTAGAAATGTAAAATAAAATAAAGGGTGAAGATTATATGCCATATATGATATTTTATATGATTTTTATTTAATTTGAAGTATTGACCTCATCATATTATTTTAGATACTTTTTATTAAGATTAATATGAGTCTAATTGACCTGGTCTCTTACTTGTATCTTAATATATTTTTATCCTTTTCTAATTTTATACTTAATTTTTTTATTTTGCATTTCTAATTTCTGCCTGTTAAGAGAGTTTTTGGAAATAATTACGTTGGCAGCTTTTGGAACAAACTGAAGAGGAATGTACAGTGTATGGGGTAAAGCCTGATGGGCACGCCCCTCAATTATAATTCAAGTGTCCTGCCTCCTGGAGGATGGAGCTTAACCCCATGGTTCCCTGTGTCCCCCTTATGACTACAGAGAAACAGATTTAATGTTGAGTATCAAAAAATCCTGTTTTTGTTATTGGATGCATTAAAGTAACTTAATTACAATGTTTTGTTTGAAGTCATGAACTGGATGCAGAAGAAACCCCATGTAATGATGTTCTGGTAGCAGCTTCCACCATCTTGGGACTGAAACATGGCACAGGGCAAAAGTAAGTTCAATGTTATTCCTTAGCCAGAATGCAAAAGGCTAATTTTGAATTTACGATAAGATATATAATGCAGCCTGGGGGGGCACTAATGTGCCTGCGATTTACGTAGTAACCGTAATATACTACTTTAAATTGATACTGACACGTTTCTATAAAAATCATAGGAATGTGTCAGTATCAAGTAGTAAAAAATTTCTCTTGAAAGCCCCCTCAAAGCCACCCCCAGCCCCGCTAACCTTTTCACGGCTGACACAGCTAACTGATCTCCTGCCTTGCATCGGTGATGCTGGGCTGCGGGCAGAGCGATCATTCCATAGGCTGAAGTGCTGTTTTTATTCGTAATTAGCTTATGGAAGAATCGTGCCGCCCCCAGCCCAGCGTCACTGAAACAGCACAGATCTTTTAGCAGTGTCTGAGGGTCGGGTCAATGCAGGTTTGCGGTGCTGGGGGGGGGGGGGGCTTTGAGGGGAACTATTCTGGGTGCAGCAACTACTTGATACTGACGCGTTCCTATGATTTTTATAGGAACGTGTCAGTCATTCTTTAATACACATACGAGGAATATACAATAAAATATATATTATTATAAACTCAGTGATATCACTAATCATCCTTTATTACTGGTGATAATTAATATTCCTCCTACTTTTATGTATAATGATATTAAAAATTACCTCTCTGACCTGTATATCAGCATTTGGCCTGCAGCCTTGTGTCTTCTATATGGTCATGGAACTCCTTGGTGACTTGGTGTTACATTATTCCCTATATAATCATTTTTCACATTACTGAGGTTTTTTTTGCATTAGTTAGAGCTTCGTGTTACATGGCCCTGTGACTGTGCATGCTTGCTAGCCTTTAAAAGACGAGGAAAGACTGTCATTGGAGGGGTGCTAAAATGTTAAGCTAACTTTTTCTCAAAGGCTTGAGTACTGTACTGTCCTCTTACTTCCCAGTTCTGCAGCTTGGGATGAGGTATGCATAGTAGAGTATGCAAGGAGGTTTTGGATATGACCCCTTCTCCATATGACATGGGGTTTTCTGGATAACTGATCTTTTTTTTTTCTGTAATTTGGATCTTCATACCTTAACTCTACTAGAAAATCATGTGAACATTAAATAAACCCAATAGGCTGGTTTTAGTTCTAATAAGGATTAATTATATCTTGGTGTGGATCAAGTACAATTTATTATATTTTCAGAGAAAAAGGAAGTCATTTTTAACAATGTGGATTAGTTGGATAAAATGAAGTCTTATGGAGACGGCCTTTCTCTAATTCCAAGCTTTCTGCATAATGGTTTTCTGGATAATGGATCCCATACCTGTACTATAAAAAACTTTAATAGGTTTACATACTATCGAAACATAACATAAACTGCCGTTTACAGATATGGTGGAGTTGCCAACTTTAGCCGGCGAACTCTTCGTTATCTGGAAAAAGGAGTGAAGTATAAGTCCCAGTTCCTGGATATGCACAGGCCAGTAAAGGCTAAGAATAAGCACATATTTTTCACTGACGAAGGCGATGCAGTGCCCAAAAGTAAAACTCTGAACAAGGTAAGCTTATGTAAAATGCCTTCTTTGTAGTGATGTGTGGTCAGGCAAGTTCAGGCCAGCTACCGCAAAAAAACCTTTAGGTCGAGTTCTCCCTTACACTCTCCCCACCTGCAACATCACACTGCCAGCTTCCGTTCCCTAAATTTATAAACTCGTGCCTACCTCACCTCTTTCATGATGTCATCGCAGACCGGGTAGGGAACCTCTGTACATCACTACTTCTTTATACTTATTACCTGTAAGGAGAAAGATTTCTGCTCTTCAGTATATCCGCTCCTTGTTGGCTTTGTATACAATTGACTTACAATAGAGGGTACATTGTTTATTTTGCATATGTTTTATATAATATCCTGTTTCTCATAGCGGCAGCTGTCCTTTTTATTGTCCCAAACACTTTTTCTACGTTGGATTTTCTTTACCTGTGAACTTTGTTTTTAACTGATTTTTAAGGTGCAGACTTTCCTAAAAGAAGCAAGTAAAGATGTCCAGGATCCATTGGGTGAAACTTATACCTTACAGGAGGTGGAAGACTCGTTCAGCAGCACTGATTCTGAAGAACAGAATCATGAAGTTAAAGTTCCTTCTGCCCCTCCGGAAAGCGAGAGTTCAGACACTGTGGCAAACAGTGCAGTGCTCTCAAACCCCATCTGGTGTTCAACAGATGCATATTCAGAGCAAGAATTAAATATTAATGATTTGAATTCCTCAAGACAGCTAATTCCTCTGGAGATTCCTGACTATTTACAAAATGAAACACAAGTTATCAAAAATGGTTTGTTACACTATTTGCTAACTTTTCCTTCGCATTTGCTTTTTTAACTATTTAAAGGAGAAGGAAAGTCTAAATCGCTTACCTGATAGACGGAGCCGGTGCTCCCGTTAGTAGAAAGCTGCTCCGGCCCATGGTTCTCCTCTTCAAGCACCACAAGAGATCCTCTTCCTGCTTTTTTCTTCTAATGGGTGCTCATGCACAATAGAGTAAAACAAAAAATCTGGCACTCACTCTACTGCACATGCGTTTGGACATTGAAGAAAGAAGAAGCTGGAAGATGATTGCTCCCTGGTGTTTGCAGAGAGGAAAAACTCCGCGAGCACCATGGAAGGGTTGAATTTTTGTGTTACTGTGAATTAGGGGTTGTTCATCTTTGAATTAACTTTTAATACGATGTAGAGAGTGATATTTTGAGACAAATGGCAATTTGCTTTCATTTTTTATTTGTGGTTTTTGGATTATCTTTTTATTCAGCAGCTCTCCAGTTTGCAATTTCAGCAATCTTGTTGTTGGGGTCCAAATTACCCTAGCAACCATGCATTGATTTGCATAAGAGACTGAAATATGAATAGTAGAGGGCCTGAAAAGAAATATGAGTAATAAAGTGACACCCCATTTGAAAGCTGTAAAGTCAGAAGAAGGCATATAATTAAAAAAAATATATGTAAAAAATAATGAAGACCATTAGAAAACTTGTCTAGAATTGGACATTCTACAACATACCAAGAGTTAACTTAAAGGTGAACCACCCCTTTAAGAATCAAGTTGGAAAATTTAAGCCAACATTGTTTTCTTTGTGTAGCTAACTATAACTTATTTCATAATGCAAAAACTGTTAAGGCTATACTTTGCCTATGTTATGTCCTGGGCTTTGAATGTTAGCAGATTCTAAAGATCACAACAGGTGGAAGACTTTTATGTGCATTAGGAGTGCAGAGCTTTTCACACATCAGGCTCTCCTGCTGCGTGTTGCCCATGTTTGAACATAAATCGTTAGCGTAGATTGTACTTAAACATTGGTGTCTTTGCTGAAGACAGAAGTGGCATGTCTGTTTTATCTTTCTGTTTATAGACGATGACAAAGTAAAAAAGAAAAGAAAAAATAAGAGGAAAAAAAAATGTCTGCCCCCTGAGATTGCTGCTGTACCTCACTTGGCCAAGTACTGGGCGCAGCGCTACAGACTCTTCTCTCGATTTGATGAAGGGATTAAATTAGACGAAGGTAATAAAATGTACACTGTCCATGAATACATTCACCCTTAGGGGCAGATTTACCGATACGTGAGATTAGAGCTCACCATAGAAAAACTCGCCCACTTTCTCTTCAGTCCTGTGGAATTTTTAGAATTGTATTTATGAATATGTGAAAGTTATAGTTCACCATTTTATAAATTCTATTCTGAGATCCCATAGGAAAGAATAGAAAGTGTGTGTGTGTTTTTCCGTGGTGAGCTGTAATTTCAGATTTTTTATAAATCTGCCCCTTTAGGCTATTGGCACATAGCTGTTGGAATTCTGCACAGCCCTGTCTACTTGTTACAATAATGTCTTGTCTAATAATGTTGAATATAAAAATTCCTACTGGACCCTCAGAGCAGATAACTGACACATGGGGGTATGTTTATCAAAGCGTGAAATTCCACCACTCTCCATTCATTTCTATGGGATTTTGAAAGGCGTATTTATCAAAGGATGAACTTTCACTTTAACCCAATAATGAATACTCTTTTTAAAAAAAAAAATCCCATAGAAATGAATGGAGAGTGGGAGAATTTCTGTGGTCGATCGCTAATTTTACTTTTTGATAAATATACCCCATGGAGAGCGGATCGATGGATCTAGTGCAAAGAGGGCACTTTAAATTAATTACTATTCGCATCTGCCACCTGTTCTCCACTGGTTAAAATGCCATTAGTCATTAGCTATAGATTAGATATGCATGCACTGCAGAAAGCTTTGTGATTGGACGACACCCTGTTTCATGCTAAATAAATCCACTAACCACCAGCAAGGTGGATCGCTTATTCTGGAGAAACCGTGACCTACAATCAGTTAAAAAAAGAAAATTTAATTTTTAACTTGAATTCTATTGGACTAAATCCAAACATATCTGTATTTTTGAACCTTCAGACTACACGCATCTTAGTCATATATGTGTGTGTGTGTGTGTGTGTGCTTACATAAACCGTTTAATAAACTTTATTATGCAGAGCAAGAATTAAATAATAATGATTTGAATTCCTCTGGAAATTCCGGACTATTTACAAAATGAAACTGAAATTCTCACAAATGGTTTGTAACACAATTTGCTAACTTTACTTTCACGTTTGTCTTAAAAACGTGCATTTTTTAGCTATTTAAAGAAAAAGGAAAGTCTAAATCACCTACCCGATACCCGGAACTATAATTAACTTATTATCAACTTGAATTATATATAGATATATTTATTTATTTAGAACTTTCAGACTTGCATACATCTTAATCTAATATATATATATATATATATATATATATATATATATATATATATATATATATATATATATATATTTACATGTACTTACATATTCTATATATATATATTCTATCCATTGTAGAAGGCTGGTTTTCTGTAACTCCAGAGAAAATAGCAGAGCACATTGCTAACCGGGTCAGGCAATCGTGTGATTGTGGTCTGGTAGTAGATGCCTTCTGTGGAGTTGGAGGGAATGCCATCCAGTTTGCAAAGGCAGGAAACAGAGGTATGTACATGCTGCTGACAAGCATTTTAGAAAGCTCTTTCTTTCTACTTGGTTCTTTTATGCCTTGGGCTGCCTGCTATCCTAGGCATTTATAAATGAAGCAGTCTCCTAGTTTGAGAAATACTAATTTAAAATTGTAAAAATTAATTATTAGTAAAAATAAATAACCGAATTTCCTGCTTTGCACTTCATAACTTTCCTGGGATTCTGTCTTTAGTGATTGCTGTGGATATTGACCCTGCGAAACTTGACTTTGCTCGCAACAATGCCGAAGTGTATGGAGTGACTGACCAGATAGAATTCATCCTTGGGGATTTCATGGTCTTGGCTCCAGCCCTGAAGGCAGATGCTATATTCCTCAGCCCGCCATGGGGTGGCCCTGATTATGTCAGCGCAGAGACGTTTGACATCAGAACGATGTGCCTTGATGGATATCCTTTACTAATCAGGCTGCGGAAAACATTGCTTCCATAATTCACAAGTTTTACCGAGTCATAAAACACCAATAACATGACTTGGCACTGATGTATGTATATTTTTATTTGTATAGCGCTCCTTGAGGGCAAAGCACTGTACAGCAAAACAATAAATTAGAAGTAACAAACAAGGGGTCATTGAAATAAAAAGTAACAATACGTGCATTATTAGAAATACAATTCACATAATTATAAAATATAATTACAATACAGATTAAGTGCTCAGTGTCAAGGAAACAAAAGGGTAGAGGACCCTACCCCGTAGGGCTTACAGTCTAAATGGGAGGGTAACATACAGACACAATTCAGAGGAGTATTAAGGTGCTGCAGGTTACAGTTTGTTACACTGTTATATAAGTGCAAGTTCCCAGTTCAGGTGTTCCCAGAGGTAGTCTTTGAGTTTCCTTTTAAAAACACTGAAGGAGGATTCTCTCCTGAGAGATTCAAGAATGACTTTCCAAATATAAGGAGCAGCATGAGAGAAGGGTTTGATACGGGAAACAGCAGTAGTAGTAGGGGGTACAACCAAGCGGTTGCTCTGAGAGGAGCGGAGGTTTCGGCCAGGAACATAGAGAAACAAGAGATGAGATGTTTAGATGACTAACTAATCTAGTACAGATACAGGATCTGTTATTCGGAAACCCATTATACAGAAAGCTCAGAATTACAGAAAAGCCGTCTCACAGACTCCATTTTATCCAAATAATCCAAATTTTTAAACTATTTTTTTTTTTTCTATGTAATAGTAAAACCGTACCTTGTACTTGATCTAACTAATCCTTGTTGGAAGCAAAACCAGCCTCTTTGGGTTATTTAATGTTTACATGATTTTTTATAGACTTAAGGTATGAAGATCCAAATTATGGAAAGGTACATTATCCAGAAAACCCCAGGTCCAGAACGTTCTGGATAACAGGTCCCATACCGGTATTATACTTCCACACAGTTTTGCAAGTACTGATAAACTGGAGGACCTATGTTTTATTGACAACAACAACAATAATAATTCTAAAGGGTGCATGCACAGACCTTGTCATTAAAGCTCTTACCTCCTGTGACCTGCCGATATTCTCTACCATCTATTGTTTTCTTTAAAGCCATGCTGCTTTTGCACCTATCCTCGTTCTTACAACTACTTGTGTAGCTTCAAAAAGGATATTCAAGTATTGGTTCACCTTTAAAATAACTTAGTATGATAGAGACCGTGGTATTCTGCTACAATATACAGTTGAAATCTCAATGCATGCAGTTTCATGTATCTATTCTAAGGGGACCTAGATTGCCCGTCGTATTTTGATTAGTATTGTATAAACTGTGCCACCTCTTCATTTTTTTCCTTTACAAGCCTCCACGTTTGAAGTTTTCAGGCTGTCTAAACAGATAACAAAGAATATCATCTATTTTCTCCCACGGAATACTGATGTGGAGCAGGTCAGTCTATGCAATGTATTTATATATAAATCGGATGTTTTCACACAGTACACATTGAACAAACATATGCAATGGATAAAAATGAGGTGAATTATATTCAGTGTATAAATAAAAACTGGGTTAATAGGCTGCGCAAAATAAAAATTTTCTAATATACAGTATAACCCCGAATTTACGTCCCCGGATTTTACATTTTCCCCGCCTTTTAACGTTGTTTTACCACGGTCCCTTCATGTTCTAATGTATATCAATAGGAGGTTTTCCCTGGTTTTACGTTTAGTTTTCCCGGGTTTTAAGTCGCTTTATGACCCTTGTCCCTTGCCAATTGCTCTATTTTATTAAAAAAAAACCTTTTACATTTAGTGGTAAGAGATTTGAAACTTGACACGATGCTAGAACCGGCAAGGAGAAAGACGTAGTAAGGGACCGCACACAAAGACTCTGTTCAAAATGGCAGGAAAAGAAAATGGAGGGACAGGGGCAAAACATGATCGGCAAAAAGGAAACGGCACCCTGCTTGAGAAGAAGGGAGGAGGCAGGCAGGCAAGCAAGCTGTAGAAGCAATCCGGAGAGGTAATCTTTTTTGGAGAAGAAAATGGACAGGACTGCAGTAGCAGTGTTGGAGGGTGCGAAAGGGCTGTGCTAAAGGAGAAGTTAGGGACTGGGGCACAAGATTGAAAATGTAGCAAAAGGAAGCAACAGCTTTGCTGGAGATTGAGGGAGCACATTTATGTGTCCTTAACACCTTATTTTATGTTGTTTTTTTTTTTTCCCCACAGTCCCTTGAGAAACATAAAATCGGGGTTCTACTGTAGTTAGTTAGCCCAAAATGTAATCTGTAAAAGCTGGAGTGACTGGATGTCTAATATAATAGCCAGAACACTACTTCCAGCTTTGCAGCTCTCTTGGTTTCCACTGATTGGTTACCTGGCAGTAACCAATCAGTGACTTGAGGGGTGACCACATGGGACATAACTGTTGCTTGAATTTGACCTGCATGCTTAGAATCAATTGCAAACTCACTGAACAGTTATGAAACTTTTTTTTATTTTGCACAGCCTATCCATTTACCCAGTTTTTATTTTTACACTGAACTGTTCCTTTAATAAATATTGTGCTTGTTTATTGTAACACTATATCCATTTCTAATACAGGGTAGTTTTCTTTCTTGCTTTGGCTGCTGCTCATTGGCATTGCTTGCTAAATGTACCCACAAAAAAATCATACGTCCCTCTAGAACAATGACTTCTCTAGGGTATAAATTCCCTGCTTAGCAATACCCTTTTTATACACTCTGACTTTCATCTGCCACCATACACTGGCAGATCTAAAGTAACGGTAGCACCAAAAAATGAGTGTTTTAAAGCAATTACTGTAAAATATAATGTACTGTTTCCCTGCATTGGTAAAACTGGTGTTTGCTTCAGAAACTAATTTTAGTTGATATAAACAAACTGCTGTGTAGTCATGGGGCAGCAATTCAAAGCTTAAAAAGGAGAAAAAGCACAGGTTACAAAGCAGATAAAGGATAAGTTCTCTAGTATACAATGGGATTCTACATAGCTTATCTGTTATCTATTATGTGTCCTGTGCTTGAATGGCTGCCGCCATGGATAAACAGCAGCTTGTTTGTATAAACTACAGTATGGTTTCTGAAACAAACACTCCAGTTTTACCAGTGCACTGCAGCACTACATTATTTATTCATTACTGAACACTTTCATTTTTTGATTGTTATTGTTCTTTTAAAGTGGACCTGTCATCCAGACACACAAATCTGTATGATAAAAATCCTTCTCAAATTAAACATGAAATCCAATTTCTATTTTTTATTAAAGTGTTCATAGCTATGTAAACACATTTATCTCCGCTGTCAATCAAATATTGTCTGCCCCTCCTCTATGACATAGAGGCAAGGCAGACAATTACTTTCACTTTCCATTCAGCACTTCCTAGATGTCACTGCTCTCCACACATTCCCTCGTTCGCTTCATCGTTTAATTGTGTAACCAGGGCATGGGGATGGACATCAGGTCCCCCACTCTGGTGCACAAACAAGATTCTGAGATGATGCAAGGTTTGCCTTGATAAGTGTCCACAAAATGGCTCCTGCCTGCTTGCCATAATAATGAATTCCCAGACTGAAGGAAACAAGATTCAAATAATTTATATAGTGTAATTAAAGTTTATATTGCTTGACTAATGTGATAATATAGGCTTTTGAATATTTTTTTTTGGGTGGTTTGGACCCTTCAGGCTAAGTTGGCTTATCTGCCCATGTGTGGGTCCCTGCTACAGCCTGCCCACCCAATATCTAGCCACAAACTAGAAAGATATTGATCGGGCAAGTTTATTAATCCTGTAAACCCGTTGCTGTGATCCAGTCGTTTGGTCCTAGTGCTAAACTATCAGATCAGCCCAATGTCCCCCACCTCAAGGTGGGCATATTGGGAAAAATCTGCTCATTTGGTGACCTTTGTCATGTTCATCTGCAAGGATGGCACATCCTAAATGGATGCAATTTATATCGTATGCAAATGGAAGAGGACCCTGAAACCAATGCTTGTCATTAATGAACAAATTAAATATACAGAACTCTAGAGCACACAAATTTTACACTGATTAAATAGTTAACTTTTGGCATTCATACCCTGTACATAATCCTTCAGCTAGTCCCTTATTCAAATACAAATAGCAGCAAGACCAACAGCTCTTTTCTTTTTTAGAATGCAGTTGTTTATATGGCTCTCTACCAAAAGCCTTGGTAAAATCTTCATTTTTTTCATACATCAATATTGCTGCTGCTGTTCAAAATTAGGGGCGAATTGTAAATCAAAACATCAGTTGAAAGTAAAGCTGCAAGGCTGATTATTAATCATTTCTTATGCACAATGAACTGATATCTGTGCTGCTATTTGAACCTCGGCTAATTAATAGTCCGCATCGGATTGTGAAGTAAACCTGTTGTTGCATGGTTTTACTCTAGGTACTCCAGTTTACTCCCACACTCCAAAAAAAAAAAAAAAAGTCAGGTTAACGGATAACTGATAAAAATCAAAGTGCAAAGAAGATGGTACCTGTGTTTTACCCTTAGGGATGCACTGATGCATCCATGATTCGGTTCGGGATTCGTCTTTTCTCAGCAGGATTCATATTCGGCCGAATCCTTTTGCCTGGCCGAACCGAAAATGAATCCTAATTTGCATATGCAAATTAGTGGCGGGGAGGGACTTTTTTGTCACAACAAGGAAGTAAAAAATGTTTTCCCCTTCCCACCCCTAATTTGCATGTGCAAATTAGGATTCGGATTCGGTATTCGACTGAATCTTTCGTAAAGGATTCAGGGATTCGGCCAAATCCAAAATAGTGGATTCTGTGCATCCCTTCAAAACACAGAAAGTTGGATGGGGAATATGCAGAGATATTATTCAGAGAGGCCATTGGGAGGGTCCATACAAGGGCCAATAAACTGCCAAAAGAGACAAATACTTTTTCTATAACTGTCAGTAGAACTAGAAAAAAAAAAATTGCGTCATCACCTCGATAGGATAAAAGAAACCTTATGAGAGCCTAATGGTAGTGATAAATAAGATTCCCAACAATGCTGCATGATGTGTGGGATGGAATATATTATTCCGCTTTGTATATTTAGTGACTTTAATCACCTAATCGTAGGCAGTTTATGCAAGTGTGACCATTTCTTTAAAGTCATCCATATTGCTGTGTTGCAGTGCTTGTCCTTCCCATATAGATGCTATACATTAGCTACCACAGAATTAAAAAAAGAAAATCTAAACTCCAAAAATCTTTTATATAGTATCAAGCTGCAAGTTTATTAGAAGGCAAGAAGGCCCTTTTTAACCAATAATGTGATATTTAAAAGGTTCCCCAGATGCTTGCAGCGAATTCTCTCCCCAGCTAAAACTGCTGCAGTCTCTTGGCTACAGATTAATGTCTGTGTACCATCTACTAAAGAGCAGCACTTCCGTTTTCTAGAAAACTGTTCTTGGGCAAGAAGGAGGGTGTGATGTATGAGGCCACTGATGATTATAGCATGAAACGGGAAGTCTCTCCTGCCAATGTCCTGCTAGCTTTTTTTTTGCTTTTTTCTTTCTGATTGTAGCATGTCTTGTGATGTTGGTATGAATGTGCAACGGAGATATCTGACACACACACACATTTAAATGCCGGCCTCGAAAATATATATTCCAACACAAACACCTCTGTGTGGCTGTCCCACTGTCTACGCATGCAAATAAAAGATAGCAATCAAAGCCTTTTATGATCAGATGCAAAACCATAATCATTTTGCTTTTTTCGTTAATTTCTATGTAACAACTTTTTTTTTTTTTTTTTATGGTTTCTTTTTGTGAGTTTGGCACATGAATTCACAGAAAAGGAGATGAGTTACTGGGGGCATCTATAGATTCACAGATCTTCCCTGCTAAAGGGCTGGGGGCTGCTACTGAACCCCAACACTTAGAGGAAGATTTATCAAGGGTCAAATTCATGTGTTTTTTTTTTTTTTAACCCTCATGAATTCATTTTAACTCTAAATTCGATTGGGGCGTCATTTATTAAAAAAATTGAATATGTAAAACTAGGACAAATTTTACCAACCGAAAACTCGAATCGAAGACTTTGCCAAAGGAGAGGGAGATGTGTCTGTAGCAGAGATTGACAAGTGCACAGAAGGTTTGATTGACTCACGCTGTTGAGGAATTAAATACTGGGAACTGAAGTGCGGTAGATTTCAATGCTTAAAGGAAACCATACCCCCAAAATGAACACTTAAGCAACAGATAGTTTACATCATATTAAGTGGCATATTAAAGAATCTTACCAAACTGATTTATATATTAAAGTAAGTTTTGCCCTTTTACATCTCTTGCCTTGAGACACCATTTCGTGATGGTCTGTGTGCTGCCTCAGAGATCACCTGACCAGAAATACTACAACTCTAACTGTAACAGGAAGAAGTGTGGAAGCAAAAGACACAACTGTCTGTTAATTGGCTCATGTGACCTAACAAGTATGGTTTGTTGGTATGTTTGTGTGCACCGTGAATCCTATGATCCCAGGGGACGGCCCTTATTTTTTAAAATGGAAATTTTCTATTCATGATTACCCAATGGCACATACTACTTGAAAAGTATATTATTATAAAAAAAAATGGTTTATTGCCATGAAGCAGGGTTTTACATATGAACTCTTTTATGCAATATCTTTTTATAGAGACCTATATTGTTTGGGGGGTATAGTTTTCCTTTAAAAAGGCTCTGTCGATGTAATTGCCTAAGTATTTGGCAAAGGAATCGGCCGAAAGGGAAACAGTTGGTGATTAGCATATTCATCACAAGCACAACCTCAAACAAAACCTTTAGACTTTAGGTTGGAGAAATAATTTAAACCGGGATGTAAATTTATAAAAATGGTAAAATCTAGATGTAGTGGGTAAGATTATGCCACCCCACAACTTATTTGTTTTATTATTGACATAGAAAACTCCTGACTGCTTTTCAGCTCTCTAACTCTTGAGTTAGTCAGCGACTTTAAGGGGGGGCCACATGGGACATAACTGTTCAGTGAATTTCCAATTGATCCTCGGCATTCAGCTCATTCAAAAGCAACAGTTATGACCCATGTGCCCCCTTCAAGTCATTGATTGCTTACTGCCTGGTAACCAATCAGTGGAAAGCAAGAGAGCTGCACAGCAGGAAGTAGTGTTCTGGCTATTATATTAGACATCCAGTCACTCCAGTATTTATACATTACATTTGTAACTATACTAAAAACATTTTTTATTTTGCACAGCCTATCTATGTAGCCAGTTTTTATTTTTACACTGAATTCCTTCAAGGCTTCTAAAGACTAGAATTGCTATCCAGGGTATCGAGTCCTGGTGAACACACTGGCATTTTTTAAATGTTAATATTATTTTGTTTTTTTGTAAAGAACATCTTTGCTGCTGCGAGTTTTCACTTTGCTAAAAAAAAAAAAAAAAGAAGCAGATATGATCTTTTTTTCCTTCATAACCTTATCTTGCAAAACCACCCAATAGAATATTTTCTCAGCACTGCAATAGACCTCCTTTCATAATCGGTGACTTTTGTAGAGGGCCATTTGGTAAGTATTTGGCATTGTCCCCTTACAGGCTGTGCAGGGTTAGGGCTGGCATCCCTTTAACACAAAATAGTGCTGAAAGCCAATTTTAACACTACCAAAGTGTAGCAAGTGCAATAGAAATACCAAAAATCGTAAGAGGGAGGCTATACTCACAGTTCACCCCAGTCTATAGGTGCATGTGTATGTAATGACCACAAAACAATTGAGTTTACCTCCAAAAAATAAAGCAAAATGTTAATTTTTTTTCATGCCTGTTAGGGCACTTACTCACAGGCTAATGGTAAGTGCCCCAACAGGCATGAAATGCGTTGTAATGTCCTAATACATTTATTTGTAATTTTTAGGGATGCACCAAATCCGGGATTCGGCCTTCTTCAGCAGAATTCAGCTGAATCCTTCAGCCTGGCTGAACCGAATCCTAATTTGCATATGCAAATAGGGGACTTTGTCACAAAACAAGGAAGTAAAAATGTTGTTCCCTTCCCACCCCTAATTTGCATATGCAAAATAGGATTCGGTTCCGTATTCAGCCGAATCTTTCCCGAAGGATTCAGGGGTTCGGCCAAATCCAAAATAGTGGATTCGGTTCATCCTTAGTAATTTTACTACCTTTTGCTTTATTATTTGGAGGTAAACCTAGAAGTTTTTGCCGTTATTACTGTTGAATTTACAATTTGCCCTTTTTATTGACGAGGCTTTTTTTTTTTTTTTTTTGCGCTGCAGGTGGTATCCTTGGCCGGACCCGGAGGGCAGGTCGAAATAGAACAGAATTTCTTGAACAAGAAACTGAAGACCATGACAGTTTACTTTGGAGATTGTATCCGAAAAGTATAAAAATTTTAAATATATTAAACGTTTTAAAGAAAGAAAGAAAGAAAGAAAGAAAGAGAAAAAAAAAAAACACAAGTGTATACTTGCATACAACGGACTATAAACTGAATCAGGAATTTCTTATCATTGCTTTCATTGCTTGTAACTGTTATTTCATTTTGTAGGAGTTTGTTTCCATGCAGATAAGCTATAGTTTTATGTATTCGGTTTCTATTCCGGTGACTTGTATGTACTTTCATTATATGAACCAACCTATTATCTGTTCAACTGCACCGCTCTGCATCTTCAGCCAAAATGCTGGGTATTGTTCAGCAACAGTTAGAGCATTTTATATTCCTAATGTTATGGTGTATTAGGGACCGGTTACTGCAGGATATTGATTATGAATGTTTAAAATAAAAGTTTATATTTTGTATTAAATGGTTTTCTCGTAGCCCTTGTTGTTATTTATGCTTTAATGGTGCACTTAAATGTTTAGTGAAACTTCTTGCAACTGCTGCCATAGCTTGATAGTAAAGCCCTATTAGAAGTGTGTAACCTTTAAGTTAACTTTTAGCATGTTATCGATTGGCCAATTCTATGCAATTTTTCAGTTGGTGTACATTTTTTTTTTTTTTTTTGTAGTTTTTAAATTATTTTCCTTGTTCTTCTGTTGCCAGTTTTCAAATGGGGAAGTCACTGACCCCATCTAAAAATAACAAATGCACTGTAAGGCTACAAATTTAATGATAGTTTTACTTTTTTATTACTCATCTTGCTATTCAGGCTCTATTCATATTCCAGTCTCTTATTCAAATCAATGCATAGTTGCTAGGGGAAGTAAGATCCTAGCAACCAACTTGCTGAACTTTCAACCTGGGGAACTGCTCAATAAAAAGCTAAATCACTCATAAACCACAAATAATAACAAAATTAAACCCAACTGCAAATTGTCTCTAATATCATTCTGTGCCTCATAATAAAAGTTAATTTATAGGCGAACAGCCTCTTTAAGGTAATTAAAAGTACAGATCTCATATTTAACTTTGTCAACTATGGCCAGTCTGTTCTGAACAGGCGGCAGTGTTTCATCTTCATGTTAGCCATATTAAAACTGCCAATACTTTGAATATTAGGGGAAAAAATCATTTTAAAGGGGTTGTTCACCTTCCAAACACTTTTTCAATTCAGTTATTTTTAGATTGTTCCCCAGAAATAGACTTTATAAATCACTTTCCATTATTTCTTTTTTTTTTTATTGTTTTTCCAAAATCTAAGTTTAAAGTTGAATGTTCCTGTCTCTGGTGTTTCAGTCTGGCAGCTCAGTAATTCAGGTTAGAGTCCTGCACGGGTCCATTTTTTGGAACCCATACCCGCAACCTGCATTCTTACCCGCTTGTACCCGCTACCCGACCCGCAAGTACCTTATCCACAACCTGGACCCGCGACTCGCTGGCCATCAAGAATCAGGAAGTGCTGTCATTGTAAACGGCAATTGACATCATCGGAAGTAGGCATGATCAGAAAAATGGAGTAAAACAGGAAGTGCTGTCATTGTAAACTGGACGTGACATCATCGTAATTGGCCGTGATCAGAAAAAACGAGTAAAAATAGCGATTGAGCCTTACCGGCAGAACTGCCGACCCACATCTATACCTGCACCCAGAACTTCAACACAACCCACAGGGTACCGCAGGTTTTTGCGGGTACCCGACCCGTTGCAGGACTCGAATTCAGGTGCAGACTCTAAACTAACTGTGGCAGGACTGAGGGGCATAGTAGACTATACCTTATTAGTTTTATAAAGAACCATTATCCAACCAGGGGCCCTTAGCAATACACAGGGTCATACTGGACTTTGGGGGTCCACCAGACTGCAAACCTCCGGGGGTGCCCCCCCCCTGCAAATTTATTTTTAGGGGCCAGTGGAAGGGGGAAGGTGGTCAGGGCCAACAGGGGCCCACTGGGTTTTTTCCCTTTGTCCTAACATCCCAGTCTGACCCTGGCAATACATAATGGATAATGTGATTCCATGGCAATTAAACGTATTATGTGTTTCAGCTCCAAAGGCAGATCTTTGTGATAAATAATGTTCAGAAAAAATAGCCATTGCATTAGTGTTGTCTGCCCCATGGCTTGGTTTTATTCTACAGTCTGACTTACTAGTGAGTCCAGCTATTAGTTACAAGTTCCCAGTCTCTTGGTTTTGTTCCTCAGTCTTAATATTCAGTTGGTAGTCAAATAATTGTACTTTCTCTGCTTTTGGACTATGGTTCCAAGCCGTATTTTGCACTAGGACTCCAAAAAGCTTATTTATGTCTGCATTACAGTACCTTAAAATGTGCTCCTTGTACTTCCCTATGGTTGAGCTTGGTGCAGTCCTTCCTGCTTTCTGTTTCAAATCAAGGGCTGCTGCTACTGATGCAGGGAAACCCTGAAGCCACCACCAACTCTGGACCAGGTTGTAGCTCCAGGGTTCCCTCAGCACCCTGCATGAATTACTGCAGTTAAGTTGCTGCAAAATAATCAAGTCACATTCTGCTTTTGGCACAGTGATTCTAAGACAGAAAAGTAAATTGCACAAGAAACCTGCATGTACAAGTTTATATTCCATTGTTTTTAAGTTATGACATCTCATCTTAAAGGATACTGTCATGGGAAAACATGTTTTTTACAAAATGCATCAGTTAATAGTGCTGCTCCAGTAGTCATTGCATTGAAATCCATTATTCAAAAGAGCAAACTGATTTTTTATTTTCATTTTGAAATTTGACATGGGGCTCGACATGTTGCCTGCTGCCCCCCAGTCTTGTGACTTGTGCTCTGATAAACTTCAGTCACTCTTTACTGCTGCACTGCAAGTTGGAGTGATATCTTTCCCCTCCCTTTCCTGCAGTAGAACATTGGGAAGGTAACCAGGTAACAGCTCCTGCACTGCTAAAAATGCTCCAGTACTCCTAGTAGTAAATATCAGAACAGCACTCAATAGTAAAAATCCAAGTCTGGCTTACTCAAGTCACTACTCCTTCAGTTACATTGAGTAGGCGAAACACAGCCTGTCTGAAAGCAGTTCCATTGTAAAGTTCTGGCTCTTTCTGATCAGGCAAAATGACCTGACATGGCTGCCTATACACCAATATTACAACTAAAAAATACATTTATTGGTTCAAGAATAACATTTTAAATGGTAGAATTACGTGCAATGTACACAGTGTAATTTAGTAATAAAAGCAATTTTAATGTAAGTGTAAAACAGGTCCCAGCCTACTGCAGCTTTTCCCAAAGAATAGCTTCCCATTGACCTCTGAATGACAGTGACTTTACCAGCCTGAGATTTTATTTGCAGCCATGACACCGAATCAGAATGGTGCAGCCTGAAAGCGGTTTACATTAACTTTTCGGTTGGATTTTTGAAGAGATTGTATTTTCAAGCTCTTGTGCATAGCTTGTGTTTATTTAACAATGCACGGGACAATTCCCTGAACCTACATACTTAACCAGTTTCCCTTCAGTCGATAAGAGCCTTGCACAATGCCAGAAAGAAGTACATTTTGAAAGCAAGGGCAGGAAAGGATATATAAGGAACTGCAATTGAAAGGGAAAATATATCCCCCTTTTGAACATAAACTCATTCAGTTGGGGTTATATCAAAAAGTGGAATGAACTGAACTGTCAAAAATAAAAATAAATGTATTGTTTTTTTTAAACAGACATATCTGATTACATGGATTTTATTTACATGGATGCTCACAGGGACCCATTCTCCACCCTTCTTAGGGTCACAGTATAATGCAACCCCTCCTACACCTTGTTCCATGATATTGTTGGAATCTGGGACTTTAAATCCCTCTGCTTTCCGCAGAATCAGTGGCCAGCCCACAATGCAGAGGGACCTCAAGTACCAGAATGCATAATTTCAATTACAAAATATTCATAACGGCTTAAACCTGACCTGTTATATGTACAGTATGACCAGCTATGACACCTCACTATCATCATACCTGAAGATATATATAAATATATATATATATACATATTTAATATTGGATTAAGATGTAAAATCACTTGAATAAAAACTATTTTCTTCATCTACAAGTGTGCTGGTGCTGTGGGATAGTATATATATATATATATATATATATATATATATATATATATATATATATATATATATATATATATATATATAACGAAAAGAAAAAGATGCACACCAGGATTTGTGTACAAAAAATTAAAATTCCATATTTATTAATTTACATTAAAAATTCGGCCAACGTTTCGGTCTACTCCTCAGACCTTTATCAAGACCATATTCTTAGCAAATCCACCATGTTTTAAATAGCTAAAAACATGTCACTCACCCAGTCGTGCACACCCCCGCAATCATGTGACTGTGAAGAAACCCAGCACCATGTAGATAAAACAAGTTTGTGTTGTTACTACAAAGTATAAGAAAAACCTTGTTACACAAAAATTGATACAAAATAAAACAAAACATACAGACAAATCAATGTGGAAACATTTTAAAGCTTAATGGCAACTATATAGCTAGTAGCTCCTGATTATTGCTGATTTAGAAATCATAAGAAAGAATAAGTATTCATTTAATCCTGCGGGGGCAACAGTGTTACGTTTATGGATCCAAAAGGTTTCACGCTGCAGTAGCAATCTAGATCTGTCTCCACCTCGCTTCAGCGGTGGGATATGATCGATAGCTATGAACCTAAACGTGGGTAATCTGTGACCTTTTTCTAAAAAATGTTTGGCCACAGGTTTGGTGGTATGACCATCCCTGAAGGCTGTGCTGATGGCAGAGCGATGCCCATCCATCCGTAACCGCAATGTTTGATCAGTTTTGCCTATATATGATAATCCACAAGGGCACGTGATCAAATATATCACATGGGTGGTGGTGCAGGTAATGTGGTGTCTAATAGTTAGCCGTTTACCAGTTTGGGGATGGAGAAATGATGTACCTGGGCTCATGTATCTACAAGATGTAAAATTTGGACATCTGAAGCAACCGGGTTTCAAAGTGCTTAGCCAACCTCCGGGTTTCTTGGAATAACACATTGTTGGATCACTCTTGACCAATAGGTCTCTTAAATTAGTACCCCGTTTGTAGCACAGCATTGGAGGCCCTGATACCACTTGTCTTAAAGATTTATCCGCCTCAATAATTTCCACTGATCCCTGGATCTTTGTCAGGAGCATGTTTGTTTGTTTGTTTTTGCTCCTGACGAAGATCCCTGTGAGGGATCGAAACGTTGAGGCTTAATAATAAAACATTTTTTTGTTTTTTCACTAAAACCCTGTGAGTGCCGCAATCCTTGTTCACTATATATATATTATATATATCTATATCTATATATATACAGTATATATATATATATATATATTATATATATCGCTATAGTAAACTGACTTTGCTGTAGTCAGTTCTAGCTACTTTCCGTGTGGCATAATGCCACAAATGAGGCCCTCTCTCTCAGGGGTAAAACCCCCCCCAGGTGCGATAGCACAAATGATGGGCGCCAGTAGTTCTTTAAAGCTTAACCAATAGACTGCCTTTATTTAACATAGCACATAGCAAATATCCACAATGGAGCTTAGAACGATCAGACAGCATAAAGGTAGCATATACTCACAGTACCAGTATAGGCTGAATCCATGTAGGCCAGGGAATATACAGCATGTAAGGAGAATTACCAACTGTCTAACCCCTCACATTAAACACAATCCAGAGTTTTCTTGGTGCAATCACTCCAACTTTTATTTCTTCCAATTTCTCACAGCCAGGCAAATTTACATACAATCAGGCATTCCACTCTGTCACAGTATAGGCCCACGTACATCACGGGTTTCCTTCTTTCCAAAGGGATCCACCCGGAATACTGGAGAAGGGCATTCACAAACAGCTCCAGCCTACCTGCTTCGACAATCCGTTGCTCACACAGCACCCCTTTGCCACTCTCACAGGCTCACCCACTTTAACAATCCGGTACCCCGTCAGCACCCCTTTGCTATTCCAGTTGGTCTTCTTTGCTGGCAGCTCTCTGGCCCAAGGCCTTCATACCCTCTCTTCTCCTATTCATATCCCCTCTAACCTCCTCGTTGGGGCATTAAGCGGCCCTTGCTAAATTTCCTGTCTCACGCACCTAGTGCCTGCTCAACTTAAATCTTACTACCTCAGCCTGTCACTACTTACCGGGCCTCTCTATCTGGACCTTCTTTCTTGACAGTTCTTTCCCTTCACAAGACACTTAACCCTGGGTGGCTCCCTTTTATACCCCCTAGGAAGAAACCAACTCCCACTAGTGGCAGGGAAAATAATTACACTTGTACTTTTGTTACACTTGCCTGCCATCAATTGGCCATGTACCCACATTACACTTATTATTCTGCACACACATTTTGCTCACCTCCTTACAAGCAGAGAGAGTTGCCCAGTGGGGGTATTGCCCAGTCTTCAGGAATCAGGATCACTTTGAGTGGCAGTCTAGGGGAATTCCTATCATCCCTAGTCTCAACACTTTGGTCCCTACTCTGGGTCAGTAATACCCTGGGATCTTAATCCCTCTAATATCCTTGTCGGAGCCTTGAGCTGCTCAACTATATAACCTCTCTATCACTCCTAGAGTGATCTATAAACGAGTATGCTATAACTTTACTAGGGCCACTGGTCCTAGGATCACACTACCCATTCCCTTCCAGCCTGCTTGGTTGGGCTAAAGTAATGGACCCAGACCGTATGATTCCCAAGACCTTTACGAATGGAGCGCACACCTTACAAAAGATATAGCCTGGGTGCTAGTCAGAACAGGGTAAAATAAAAAATGCAGCAGCAACAGCACTTCAGGGGATTTCAACCAAATAATAGTGGTGAAATAAAAAGGTTTATTAATATCCAACGTTTCAGTTCCTAATTCGAACTTTCATCAGGGAAAACCAAACAACCAACTTGCAGGGCACATTTAAAGCTAAGAATTGGCGCCAGCTGTGGTTGCTAGGTAACCGGAAACAGGAAATGCAGGTCCGTGAGAAGTGACAGGGAAGGAGAAGTGTAGCGCAATATCGCTACTAAGAACAGCAGGGTACTGACCTCAGATGCATTATAATCCCCAGCCAAAGTGCGCACAAGCATTCAAAGGCACCTCTGTATATTCAGTTCTGGACTGCAGGGGGGCATGTCCAGCTCCCCGTCCAAGGCCCTGTAGAGGTGGGAGATCCCAGAATGGCAGGGAGGGGCAGTGGGATGACACAGAGTGTACAAACCCATCAATCACGCCCACACGTTACCATACAGCCATGGTCTTAGCAACGCCACGCGCCGTGTACACCAGCAATATTAATCTCGCAGCAAGGTGGTCAGGCCACGTAATAATGCAGCATGACCCACCTAGCTCAGGATAAAGCTCCAGAGCCTCCGGCTTTTGGTGGGAGCGTCAAACCACCTTACTCCCAAACCCACATACAGTGACCCAACAGAGCACTAGGGTCTGCTCAGAAGTGCGACTTAAAAGGCATACAGGGCTAGGTAACAGGAAACAACCTGTAAGTATAGAAATGCTCTGAGTCATGGATCAGAGTTAAAAACAATGTTACAGTATATACTGCAGCAAGAAGGAAACCAGGAAGGGTGGACATGATGAAATACTAGAGACAGGATGGACATAGCATGTGAGGACAAATGACACCATAATGTAGTAACTGGCAGATATATATATATATATATATGAAATCTCTGCTCTGGCTAGGGTTAGGCTTCATTTTCTGCTTTCTAGATCCAGGGTTAACTGAGAATACAAATTCTAACCATTTTATATATCATTATAAGTCTTCCAAATGTCAGCTTTCTTCAAGTCCTTGTTTGCAAAATAAAGAAAATCTATATAATTCTCAATAGTATATTATAATTCTATATATTTCTCTGTATTAGTGATATATATACTATACACACTCAATTTGAGTTTTTGTTAAAAATGTGAATTTGATTTTAGAGATTTATCATACTCTGGCTATTTACAAACTCGAATTTGACTATTCGCCACCTAAAACCGGCCAAATTGGTGTTTTAGTCAATTGGAGATGTCCTGGGATCAATTTGGAGTTGTTTGCTGCCTTCCTGACATTCAAGTTTTTTTCAGAGACAAAAACTCGAATCTATTTAGATTCAAATTCAATTTGAGTTTTCGGCTCAGCTATTTATTGGAAAATTTGATTTTTTTAATAAATTTTGATTTCGAGTTCATGGGAGTTTATGGGAGTTTTATAAAACCCCCATGAATTCGAAAGTCGACTCAATTTTGACGCCAGTGAGTTTTTGCCAGCATCACAATTCGCGATTCACAAATTTTTCGCCAATTTCGTGAATTTCGTGGCAAAGCTAAATGGGACAAATTCGCCAATCACTACTGGCTACATCACAAAGAAAAGAAAAGATGCCTCCAGTTGTGTGACACACCCTGACTGGGATTAACATTGATCTGCTGAAAAGCAAATGAAAATGCTACTAGCAGGAATTGAGTATTATGAGGAATGCTGTTAAGAGCCTTGGGAAACACACACTAAACCCTCTCTATTTTAGTATGAACATGGCTTTCCTTAATGGCACTAGGGTGTAAAAACCCAGCTCTATGTAAAACACATGAAGATACCAGAAAACACTCCCACAGGCGGATCTGAGCACTAGGCTACCTGCACCTGGAGGGAGCAGCCATGTCCGGTCACTCGCATTCGCATAATGAAAAGCTGCCCCGTATTGCTCATTATGCGCATGCACGTGACATGACATGCACGCTATGGTCATGCGAGTGACACAACATGGCTACTCGCACCGGGTGCTCCCTCCCAGTGCTGGTAGGCTATCGCTGGCGGGGATCATATAGCAGGCCTATATCCAGAGTCCCTCTGGCTGATGATTTCCAATCCTGTCCTATAGATTACAGGGCAGAATTTTAGCCAGATTTTAGCAAGGTAGGTCCTCCCAAGGGCCCAATGCATTGGCCTATAAACTGATACCTCAGTATGGAGGGAACAAGATCAGTGGCGGAACTACAGGGTTGAGGGGCCTGCTGGAGCAACAGGAAGGTTTCCTTTGTGGACAGGAGGGCTGGGAAATTTGAGCACAAGCGTGTGTTCAGTGCAAGGGGCACAAGTTCGCTGGAAGGGGGACCAGTTGCGCATCCATAACCTGATCTTCTTTAGTTACGTCACTGAACAAGATGTCCGTTTTATCTTCCCGTGTATGACCAACTAGTTGGCAGCAGAGTTTACTTGTTGCATTTAAAGGAAAACTATACCCCCAAAATGAATACTTAAGCAACACATAGTTTATATCAATTTAAGTGGCATATTAAAGAATCTCACCAAACTGGTATTTATATTTAAGTAAATTTTGCCATTTTACATCTCTTGCCCGTTTTATCTTCCCGTGTATGACCAACTAGTTGGCAGCAGAGTTTACTTGTTGCATTTAAAGGAAAACTATACCCCCAAAATGAATACTTAAGCAACACATAGTTTATATCAATTTAAGTGGCTTATTAAAGAATCTCACCAAACTGGTATTTATATTTAAGTAAATTTTGCCATTTTACATCTCTTGCCTTGATGGTCTGTGTGCTGCCTCAGAGATCACCTGACCAGAAATAACACAGCTCTAACTGTAACAGGAAGAAGTGCAGAAGCAAAAGACAGAACTCTGTCTGTTAATTGGCTCATGTGACCTAACATGTATGGATGGTTTGATTTGTTTGTGTGCACCGTGAATCCTAGGATCCCAGGGGCCGGCCCTTGTTTTTTAAAATGGCAATTTTCTATTTATGATATTCATTACCCAATGGCACATACTACTAAAAAAGTATGTTATCATGAAAATGGTTTATTTACATAAAGCAGGATTTTACATATGAGTTGTTTCATACAATATATTTTTATAGAGACCTACATTGTTCGGAGGGTATAGTTTTCCTTTAAGCTGTACTTCAGCCGCACGTTCATTGGCCAATAAAAGCTGCTGACTTGACCCTTCCAGATCGGGTTGACGGCTTATTGATACCTGTTTGGGCCTCTCAGAAGGGCCTGCCTGACCAATAACTGGCCAAAAATTGTCCAAATATCTATCAGGCAGATTTTGAAAACCCTGTCAGGGAAGGGCATAATGTATGATTTTGGCACAGCTCATGGGTAAGAAGAGATCTCATGAACTCCACATTTTACTAGCATTACAGTCTGTGTTTACATTATGTGACTGATCTGTAGTCTGTAAGAATTATAAGTGGTTGTTGTATTTATGCTGAACTACAACTTGCAACATCCATCACTCTGTAGTGAGTCTTCCCTGGATGTAGTTCCTATTCAGCTGCAGATCCTTGTGTCGCCTGAGTGACTTTGCCTGCAATTGTAATTACACCTTATGAGTTGATAAAACTAGCCCTGGGTTTCTTTTTCCCTCACAATAGGACTTTCCCTGCCCTCCAGCCTGCGAAACTCTATGCAAATCCACTGAGCACAGAGACACCAGGAAGTAAGTACTAAAAAATACACACAAAGCCCAGAGAGCAGAAGTTCCTCCAGTGACTGGAGCGAGGAGAGAGAAGTGGCAGAGCTGAGGCGGCTGTAGGACTGGTTTTACTTGGTGCTGGGAACCTAAAGACTCGTTTGGGCTGGGACCATTCCTTATTGAGACACACACTGTGCTTTATCTTGGGGACGGAAGGAACGACTTATAACTAACAGACCGACCACAGTAAGTGATCCACCTGCTCTGTGTCTGCATGTTCTCTCATTACTATTCCACAGCCTGTCACTCTCCTCACAGCGGAAAAGGCTCAGCCCCGATTGCCTGAAGCTTCTTTAACATTGGATCATGTGCTTCCCAAGTCAGTGGGTGGGGGTTGATGACTTGGGGGGGATCCTGCTCAGGCGAGCATAGTAACTGGTATCTTGTATATGATGTTTGTAGCAAATGATCTTGTTTCCTATTCCCTCGTGCCTCTGTGTGAGTAGCTAGGTTACTTTGCCTTTGAGACATTTCCTTATCTGGGAACCAAGCTAATCCCTTGACACACCAGCAACTTGAAGAAATGGGTTACACTATGAGGAAAGACAATCCTTACATTTAGGGCAGCGACACACGATCAGATTCTGAGAGATTTAGTCGCCTGGCGATAAATTGCCTCTTCTTCAGGGCGACTAATCTCCCCGAACTGCCTCCCGCCACTAGAATCTAAATCGCCGGCGGAGTGCTTCATTTACCGAAGTCGCCCAAAGTTTCCTCGTGAAATTAGTCGCCCCAAAGAAGGGGAGATTTATCGCCGGGGCGACTAAATCTCCCCTAATCTGAGCGTGTGTCTCTGCCCTTACAGTCCATGATGTTTGGCCCAAAGAATACATGAATATGAGAGAGGGTGACCTGTGACTTCCAATGCATTATTGCCCTATATCTCCCAGCATCCAACCACCAGCCAAAGGGTGTCATTGAGCGCTGAGAGTTGTAGTTTATCACTGCCACTGCAATAAAACTATGGCATAGCCTGTATATAGGTCATTCTAATGCAGCCACAGTGAAAGCAGTTGTCTGGCTGTTCTTGATTTCTGAAATTGTTCACAATGCTCTTTGTGAAATGTCCTGATGGGGTCTTTTATTCAGTGAACCTAGGCCACACAAGTGACTGATTGTAGCTGACTATAATCAACATAGTGAATGTCTGTACTAAAATGTGTGATCCATGTGGTCTGCCCTATAGAGGTATGCAGAGGTGTAACTAGATGTTACTGGGCCCCACAGCAAATTCATTTTATGACCCCCAGCATGTTCAGAATTTGTCCCATTTTACCAATATATGTTGAAATGTCTTATTAACTAGAGCCTCACGGGGCCCCCTATACCTCCTGGGCCCCCCTTCAGCCACAGGGTCTGCTTCCTCTGTAGTTACGCCCCTAGAGGTATGGGAGGTTTCATTATTTTTAAGCTGGCCATATATGTAAAGATTTTTAAAAGATCTGATCATTATCGTGAGACCACGAATATTTTGAAACGATCGTTTAAATGTACGATGTGTCCATCAACTAAAAAGACCATTTCAGGCGATATTGCCAGCAAAACTGAAGGGTAGCTGCCTGCTTGGCCCTGCAGACAAGATAGATTGCACTGGGACCGATAAAGATTTTTAAACCTGGCCTATCAATTTTCTGACGGATGTCGGGCGAAAAATCCTAAGATGTACGATCGTTCGATTCCCACTAACCGCACGATAATTTTAAGGATTGGTCGGACTTCGCTAAAATCGGTCATTCGGCAAGAAAAATCTTTGCGTCTATGGGGACCATTACTGTATAAAATAGATTACAACGTATAACTAATGGGTTCAAATGGGTTCAAATCTGCAATTGGCGGAGTATTCGTGTGAATACTGACCAGATCACCTTTTTAAGCTGGGCTTTATAATCACCCTTCAAAATGACTTTTTTTTCTTCCTGCACCTAAGGCATGCCTAGAAGAGGCTCTGTCCACATGAATCCATTCCTATAAGTTTTATAGAAAGAATATTGAGTTGCTAGATTATATCAAAAGCAGAAGTAAAGAGGAATGGAAATAATTACACAACTTCTCTTTTTTAAGTTGCTATGCATGGCAAAGATTTACAGTCTTTAGTTAGTGTTTCCCTTCCCCCTTTTCGGATTAAGTTAGTGAGGCCAAAATTATCTTTTTTTTGTTAAATGCTAAAACATCATTTTCTTTTATCTGAACTCAGTTCATCGTGTTAATAGCTGAAAAGCTCAGGAGTTTTACAATGAGTATACCAACCACTGATCTTGTCGTGAGTCCTATGATACTATTCTACATCTCATCAAAACTCCTTGTGGTTAATGGCACACACAGGGTCTAAACACTCTTCCAGCCATCAGCCACTTCCCATTCATCTGAATGGCTGACTTACAGTGGTACTGTCTGGTTTTGGTACATTTGCTTCTGGGTGTCCTGCTATGCTATAGAGCAGAATTCTCCCTTCAGCAGCCCCCCAGCCAATAGGAGACAATGTGAATTGTAGTTTCAATCAAGTCTCTTAAAGGGGTGGTTCACCTTTGAAATATTTTTAGTATGATGTAGAGAGTGATATTCTGAGACAATTTGCAATTGGTTTTCATTTTCTATTATTTTTAGTTTTTGAGTTATTTGTCCTTTTATTCAGCATTACTCCAGTCTGCAATTTCAGCAATGGGGTTGCCAGGGTTCAAATTACACTAGCAACCATGCACTGATTTGAATAGGAGAGGCCTGAATAGAAAACTGAGTAATAAACATTGAGAATAACAATACATTTGTAGCCTTGCAAAGCATTTGCTTTTTAAAAGGGGTCAGTGACGCCCATTTGAAAGCTGCAAAGAGTCAGAAGAAAAAAGGCATGTCATTATAAAACGATAAAAATAAAGACTCAAAACCAATTGAAAATTTGCTTAGAATTGGCCATTCATTTGGACATTCTATACCAGGGATCCCCAACCTTTTTCACCCGTGAGCAACATTCGGATGTAAAAAGAGTTGGGGAGTAGGGATGTAGCGAACCGCCGAGTATGTGTTCGCGAACGCCGTTCGCGAACACCGGCAAAAAATGCGAACAGTTCGCGAACTGTTCGCGAACTTCGAACATCCGAAAATCGTTCGATTCGAACGATCGAAGGATTTTAATCGTTCGATTTTAGCGACCGAATGGTCGAATGGTCGAACGATTTTGACGCGAACGCCTATTGGCGAACGTCGCGCGACGTTCGCGAACTTGCGGCGGACGCGAACAGTCGAAGTTCGCGCGAACTAGTTCGCCGGCGAACAGTTCGCTACATCCCTATTGGGGAGCAACACAAGCATAAAAAATGTTCCTGGATAGAGCCAAATAAGCACTGTGATTGGCTATTGGTAGCCCATATGTGGACTAGCAGCCTACAGGAGACTCTGTTTACCATTACACCTGGTTTTTATACAACCAAATCTTGCCTCCAAGCCTGGAATTCAAAAATAAGCACCTGCTTTGAGGCCACTGAGAGCAACACCCAAGGGTTTGGGGAGCAACATGTTGCTCACGAGCTACTGGTTGGGGATCACTGTTCTATACCATTCTAAAAGTTACCTTAAAGGTGAACCACCCCTTTAAAGGGGTGATTCACTTTTGTAGTAAATTGTAGCATGTTATAGAATATCTAAATCCTAGTAATGTTGCAATTGGTCTTAATTTTTTGTATTTTATAGTTTTTGAGTTATTTGCCTTTCTCTTCTGACTCTTTCCAGCTTTCAAACAGGGGTCACCTTTGAGCTAACTTAAAGCATGATATAGAGAGTGGTATTCTGAGACCATTTGCAATTGGTTTTCATTTTTTAATATTTGTGTAGTTTGCGTTTTTAGCTTTTTAGTCAGCAGCTCTCTTTTTTTGCAATTTCAGCAATCTGGTTGCTAGAGTCCAAAGTACTCTAGCAACCATGCATTGATTTGAATAATAAAAAGTAGCAATAACAATAAATGTTTGTTTTCGGATGAGGTCAGTGACCCCATAGGAAAGCTGGAAAGAGTGAGTGATTAAAAAATTATGCAAAATAGATAATGAAGACCATTTGAAAAATTGCTTGGAATTGACCATTCTATAACATACTCAAAGGTGAACCAATCCTTTAAATGATCTACACTCCTGGACAAATCAGATGACTTGGTGCTTATGCTGATAGGGTGTAACCAATACCCATTGCTTCAAATTCTTTGCAGCTTTCAACAGGGTAAACAAGCTTTACAAGTGTTTAAAATCTTTAATTTCTGATGTTTCAGAACATGATTTATTTGTTCATTTGCTTTGAATAAGAAATACACTGCTGTTCTGAAACATCAACCATTATAGTGGACCTGTCACCGAGACACACAAATCTGTATAATAAAAGTCCTTTTCAAATTAAACATGAAATCCAATTTCTATTTTTTATTAAAGCATTCATAGCTGCTGTAAACTCAATCTCAGCCAATCAAATATTGTCTGCCCCTTAGGCATAGAGGCGGGGCAAACCATTACTTTCACTTTCCATTCAGCACTTCCTAGATGTCACTGCTCTCCACACATTCCCCCGTTCTCTTAACCATTTAATTGTGTAACCAGGGCATGGGGATGGACATCAGGTCCTCCATTCTGGTGCACAAACAAGATTCTGAGATGATACAAGGCTTGTCTTAATAACAGTGTCCATGAAATGGCTCCTGCCTGCTTGCTATAATTATGATTTCCCAGATTGAAGGAAGCAAGATTCAAATAATTTATATAGTGTACTTAAAGTTCATTTTGCTTGACTAATGGGATAAAATAGGATTTTGAATATCTTGTAAATTATATCCTTATAAATGGTGAGTTCTGATGTCATCAGTTATAAACGTGAGTAGTGATGTCATTTCTGTCACATGACTCGCTGAAATTTGTGTATTATAATAAATAAAGTACCCCCAGTTGCAAAATATGAGGATATTAGAAGTTACCTCGGAGTTCAATGACCTGTATGAAACGCCTCGGTAACTTATAATATCCTTATAGTTTACAAGAGGGGGTACTTTATTCACTATATAATTTACAGGATATTCATGGCTCTTGTGTATTATAACAAAATGATCACAAGCACTGTACAGAAAACTTCCCAAAGGAAGGGGTTCAGATATGAACTGATGCAGATTTAAATTCTCAGGCTTCATTTGTAATGGAAAGGGAGAGCACCCACAGAACCGAGGCCACCAGTATTCGTTATTATCTCTGGAATTTAGAAATAAAAAGCTACTCGTATGAGCAAATGTTTGGCACAGTTCTGGATTTCAGGCGTCCAGTACATAGCACTTGTGTTCCGCAGATCAAATATACGGAAGAGTTTCAGGTTTGGCTTGTTTAGCGTATGTATTTTTCTGTTTGTTTATAAACAAAACAGCTTGTTGAAACTGATGAGAGTTGTAGTTTAGCAACAGCAGCTGGCGTGACAACTTCTTATTCTTGTTAGTGAATTAGTGTTGGACTGCAGTGCTATAGAAATGCTGCTTTCACCCCATGTACGGCTCAGCGCCATTTTTACTCTTACAAAGGCATAAGAACTGATTAGAAAATGAAACAATTAATGGTGTGCAAACAAGATGGAATGCTGCTTAGTAAATAATAGCTGGGTCAGCACAAATCTGCCTTTAATAGCATGAACAGGCAAAGTCTAATTAGCTTAATATGTTGTAACGATTCTCTTTTATCTGGACATTTCTTTCTCTCACTTCTGCTTGTTTTTTTTAATAAAGTAAATGTACAGTTCTAATGGGAGCAGGGCTCCTTAATGGTGATGCAACTGTGGCAAAATTAATATTTGGGGCCCTGTTTTTTTTTAATAATAAAACCTTAATTTTTCCAGGCGTTGCTGCACCTTAATTTCCAGCATGGCTAAGAGGGAATGCTGACCGTTGTAATTCAATAGGGATATACAGCATTTATTAAATGGGAGGTTCAGCTTTAAGTCAACTTTTAGTATGTTATAGAATGGCCATTCTATGAAGAAGAATGGTTCTTCACTGTCTATTTTTTATAGTCTTTTAATTATTTTCTTTGTTCTTCTAACTCTTGACAGCTTTTTGTATGGGGTCACTGACCACATCTAAAAAAAAAAAAAAATGCGCTATAAGGGAACACATTTAGGGGTGAATTTACATAGGGTCGAATATCGAGGGTTAATTAACCCTCAATATTCGACTGCCAAATGTAAATCCTTCGGCTTCGAATATCAAAGTCGAAGGATTTACTGCAATTCCTACGATCGAACGATTCGAAGGATTTTAATCCATCGATCGAAGGATTTTCCTTCGATCAGAAAATTGTTAGGAAGCCTATGGGGAGCTTACCCATAGGCTAACATTGGCCTAGGTAGGTTTTATTTGCCGAAGTAGGGGGTTGAAGTATTTTTTAAAGAGACAGTACTTCGACTATCGAATGGTCGAATAGTCGAACGTTTTTTAGTTCGAAGCGTTCGATTCGAAGTCGAAAGTCGAAGTAGCCATTTTCGACCATTCGAAATTCGAAGTATTTTTTCTTCTATTCCTTCACTCGAGCTAAGTAAATGGGCCCCTTGCTGTTATTTCTACTTTTTTATTACTCATCCTTCTATTCAGACCCTCCCCTATTCGTATTCCAGACTTGTATTCAAATCAATGCAGGGTTGCTAGGGTGATTTTGACCCTAGCAACCGGATTGCTGAAATTGCAAACTGGACAGCTGCTAAATAACTCAAAAACCACAAATAAAAAAATGAAAACCAATTGCAAATTGTCAAATATCACTCTCTACATCATAATAAACTCAAAGGTGAACAACCCCTTAAAAATTGACCTCACAATGCAGGCAGTTATGAATGTACAGCCAGTGAAAGCAGTCTGCTTGAAGCGGAGTGACTGGGTCGAGCTAACAAGTTTTTTGGGGAAATCTATAGTAAAGCAGCAGCAAAAGCTAAAACTTTTTAACAGCCCTTCTACTTTTAGATGTGTATAATCCAATAGCAAATATTTGTTCTATAACCTGTATGTGCCTTATTATGAACTGTGGGAGGCTACATGTAGGACAAGAAGAGTTACTAATATTGGATTTGCGAAGAGTTGCAGAGACCAAGGAGTCATTATAGTATATAAAGGTATGTGCCTCTCCTCTAGCTGGATGCAAAACCTTTGTTGACTTTGTTACCACTGATTTCAAATACATTAAAGGTACATATTTTGCAGTACATACAGTAACTTTCTTCCCCAAATTAAGATTTAATTTGGGTGTCATTGTATTCCTCACTGGTGAAACCAGTTTATTGCATTCAATAGGTATTTCTCTGTTGTTAGCAGCTATTTGCCTAAAAAAACACACTGCATGTCTTTTATCCTGTACAAATAATGCAAGGGCACAACAATTTGCTGTATTAGTTGATTCATTTTTCAGTGGCAGTCACATACTATCAGTTGTAATAGTTGACTTTAATAAAGTGATGTGTTTATGCTCAGTAGCAGGGGCATATCTACAGAGGAAGCAGACCGCAGGGGGGCCCATGAAGTATAGGGGGGGCCCCATGAGGCCCTGATTAATGAACAATCTCTACGTATATTGGTAAAACAGGACAACCGTTAGATATATTGGGGCCCTACAGTTAATTTTTCATTAGAGTTTCTAATGCTGACGGACTGCTGCTGCACAAATATGGAGGCTCTCTCATAGGCGATCACAGGGAGTTAGATAGGTAATGTAAAAGCATTGGGCAAATACTTTATAGCAAAATTTAAGAAGCATGCAAAATCAATATGGTAGATGGTATGGTAGAATTCCTGGTGTCAGTATATCTTTAAATTGTTTTTAGTAGCCTTAAGATACACTGATACAAATTACAGGCAAAACCTTGTTTTACCAGCAGCAGTGATAAGATGTGTATTCTTTAACTCATTAACATCATTTAACTCATTTAAACAAGGAATCGCGTAGCCTGATCACACTGTGCTGGCGGGCCACATTATTATTAATTTCATGATGGAGGCTGCGGGCCGGTGTAAATTTGAAAATGGGCCGCAATTGGCCCCTGGGCCTGACTTTGGACATGCCTGCTCTACATCATACTAAAAGTTGATTTAATTTAAAGTTGAACAACCCCTTTAACTAAAACTTGGCGTTTGTGTAAAATCTTTGTTTACACCAGAAAATCATCAAATGACATATCATCTTAATTTCAAATGTTACTTATTTAACTTCAAATTGGTGTAGTACTCCTAATTCACTAAAGTAACATTCTGCAACGACGGTCACGTTAACTGCAACAAAAAGCTTTTGTGAATTTGAAGTTCTTTTAACTCCAATGATATTTCTAACTCCAACTTCAGTTCACTCCATTTTTTGTGAATTCAAAACTGTCAGAGCCATGAATGCAGAGAATATAAAGACCGGCAAATAAGTGTTTCATGGAAAATATATTTATGAATGCAGGAATGGGATTCATTATCCTGAAACCTGTTAGCCAGAAAGCTTTGATTTATGGAAAAAAAGCCGTCTACCATAGACTCCATTTTATCCAAATAATCCAAATTGTTAAAAATGATTTTCTTTTTCTTTGTTTTAATAAAACAATACATTGTACAGGTATGGGACCTGTTATCCAGAATATTCGGGACCTGGGGTTTTCCGGATAACGGATCTTTCCATAATTTGGATCTTCATAATTTAAGTCTACTAAGGAAACCCCAGGTGCCAAGCAATCCACATTCCAGAGATTCGGAAAACCCTTTAAATTATGGCTCCTTCAAAGGCATACGACATGTTTATTGATGTTGTTTTGGGTTGAAAGCATAACAGTTCTGAGTCCTCTGTTCCAAGAGAATTGGTCATTGGCCTGATTGTCTTACAAATTAAAAGTAGTGCCGCCAGTATATATTTATAGTGGCGTATACAAAATAGATCACATGAATATCTGGGATATTACTGCCCTACGTAGAGTACTACCTGTTTCCTAAAGAGACTTTATGTGTGCTTGGTTAAGGAAATAAATGCTAATAAAGGTGTGTCCGATACAGTGGAGAGAGACTGCTGCGAGGCACATCTTATCACTGCTGCTGGTAAGTTAAGGTATTTGTTTCAGTTAGCCACTTCATATCTAGTTTCTCTCTTTTTTTTCCCTACAATTAGCGACTCTGAGTCACAAAGATCAGGGATTTCCATAGTGACCCCCTCCCCCAGCTATTGAATACTAAGGGAAGCAGAGCTAGTTCAGCAATTCCTGCGCTCGAAAGCTGGACTGTCTTAGAACAATCAGAATATTAGTACTGACAGTGGTTCTAATAAAGGGGTCCTCTGCAATAAAGAGAGAACATTCTAGCCAACTTTGCCATGTACATTAATTGAACATTTTCAGTGGTTGTGTAAGTGTAATTGCAACTGAAAGCAGTGCTTGTTTAACCCTTTCTGTTCTCTGGGTTTGACTCTCTGTAGAACAACAAAAATGGCATTAAAGGGGTGGTCCAGCTCAGTAATGTAACTAGGTACAGGCGGGCACCCCCTCCATGCCGATTTTCTTTGTGGCTGCAGCTGGCTACAGCAAGGCACGATCTGCCGGGGGGCCCTGTGGGGGTGCGGACCCTGGTCCAATTGCACCCCCTGCTCCCCCAGTAGTTACGCCACTGGTTCATCTTAAAGCTAACTTTTAGTAAGTTACAGAACAAGAAACTTTACAATTGGTCTTCATTATTTATTTTTATTAGTTTTTGAATAATTTGCCTTCTTGTTCTTCTAACCCTTTCCAGCTTTTACATGGGGGTCACTGACCCCATCTAAAAGCAAGTGCTCTGTAAGGCTACACATTTATTGCTATTGCTAGTTCTTAGTACTCATATTTCTATTCAGGCCTCTCCTATTCGTAATCCAGTCTCTTATTCAAACCAATGCATGGTGGCTAGGGTAATTTGGACCCTAGCAACCAGATTGTTGAAATTGTAAACTGTAGACCTGCTGAATAAAAAGCTAAACAACTCAAAAACCACAAATAAAAATGAAAAACAAATTTCAATTTCAAATTGACTCTCTACATCAAGAGTGTCCAAACTGTTTACAAAGAGGGCCAGATTTGGTGAGGTGAAAATGTGTGGGGGCCGAGAATTCAGCCTGTATTCTTTAACTCATTAACATCATTTAACTCATTTAAACAAGGAATCGCGTAGCCTGATCACACTGTGCTGGCGGGCCACATTATTATTAATTTCATGATGGAGGCTGCGGGCCGGTGTAAATTTGAAAACGGGCCGCAATTGGCCCCTGGGCCTGACTTTGGACATGCCTGCTCTACATCATACTAAAAGTTGATTTAATTTAAAGTTGAACAACCCCTTTAACTAAAACTTGGCGTTTGTGTAAAATCTTCGTTTACACCAGAAAATCATCAAATGACATATCATCTTAATTTCAAATGTTACTTATTTAACTTCAAATTGGTGTAGTACTCCTAATTCACTAAAGTAACATTCTGCAACGACGGTCACGTTAAATGCAACAAAAAGCTTTTGTGAATTTGAAGTTCTTTTAACTCCAATGATATTTCTTACTCCAACTTCAGTTCACTCCATTTTTTGTGAATTCAAAACTGTCAGAGCCATGAATGCAGAGAATATAAAGACCGGCAAATAAGTGTTTCATGGAAAATATATTTATGAATGCAGGAATGGTATTCATTATCCTGAAACCTGTTAGCCAGAAAGCTTTGATTTATGGAAAAAAAGCCGTCTACCATAGACTCCATTTTATCCAAATAATCCAAATTGTTAAAAATGATTTTCTTTGTTTTAATAAAACAATACATTGTACAGGTATGGGACCTGTTATCCAGAATACTCGGGACCTGGGGTTTTCCGGTTAACGGATCTTTCCATAATTTGGATCTTCATAACTTAAGTCTACTAAAAAATCATGTACACAATAAATAAGCCCAATAGGCTGGTTTTGCTTCCAATAAGGATTAATTATATCTTAGTTTGCATCAAGAACTAAGATATTCAAATTCATTATTACAGGGAAAAGGGAAATCATTTTTTAAAAATTGTATTGTTTGGATAAAATGGAGTCTATGGGAGATGGCCTTTCTGTAATTTGGAGCTTTCTGGATAATTGGTTTCTGGATAATGGATCCCATACCTGTACTTGATCCAAACTTGCTACTTGAGCAAAACCAGCCGATTTGGTTTATATAATGTTTACATGATTTTCTTGTAGACTTATCATTTGAAGATCCAATACGGAAAGATCCGTTATCCAGGAAACCCCAGGTCCCGGGCATTCTGGATAACCTGCCCCATACCTGTAATTTTAAAACCAATGACAATTTTTAATTCATGTATTTTGAAAAGTTGCAGAGAATAACATTTCCATTCATTTTGCAACAATCCATTTTTGGATGGAAGGCTTCTTTAAGCAAAGTTGTATATCATACCAGTGTCACCCCCTCTAAATTCCAGTTGACTGACACCGGCCCACTCAGTCTATGCCCCTGCCCCTGTATAGGACTGGCCAGTTTAATGCTACTTCTATACAAGTATTAAGGAATGGCTATGGCTGCCTATTTTCACCTCAGACAAGAACTTTTTATAGATATACTATTTGCCTGCAAAGGTCAGAACAGAACATGTGCTCTAAGCAAATTGATATAACCAGAATATTGTGATTTGATTAAAATGATTCACAAAGCTGCCAACAATTCTAATCCCACTAAACTAAAGCACCAATGTTAGATACCCAAGATAAATATGTGTAGCACCTATATACTATTATGCTTATATACACTTTACTGTCTAGACAGGTTTTATTTTCATTTTCTATCTCTTTATCTCTTCTATCTCTTTAAATAGGCAGTGAGGTATGAAGGCCTAGTATAGAGTGTGGGGAGATGGCTGTGTACAGAGAATTGCAGAGTTTTTCCACGGGAGGAACAAATATGAAGTGTGTGAAAAGCGACAAACGCCTTTGATTTTATCCTCCCAATCGTAATGCAATGATCATACAGTGGAACCTGAAATCTTTTTTATTTTTTTCCACCCATATTAGACATCAAAATCTATGGCCACCAATTAATCTTAGGAGGAAATTCATGTTATCTATTTGATTAACACAAAAACATAGTCCGGCCACCTTTTTTTTTTTTTTAATCTATAACCACATTGGCATGCTAACATGACTGAATGAGTGCAGATTGGTTCTGCAAATCTGCTCTGTACCCTGACTCTCTAATTTAAAGGGATTTTGTCATGTTTTATGATGTATTTTTGATTTTTAAATGACACTGTTTACACTGCAAATAATTCACTCTACAATATAAAATTTAATTCCTGTACCAGCAAGTGTATTTTTTTGTTGTAATATTGGTGTGTAGGCAGCCATCTCAGGTGCTTTGATGTGCTTTCAGAAAGAAAGAATTGGTTTCTGGCAGGCTGTTGTTTCTTCTACTCAATGTAACTGAATGTGTCACTGTGGGACCTGGATTTTACTATTGAATGCAGTTCTTATATTTACCAGGCAGCTGTTATCTTGTGTTAGGGAGATGTTATCTGGTTACCATCCCATTGTTCCGTTGTTAGGCTTCTGGGGGGTAAAATATCACTTCAATGTGCAGTACAGCATTAAAGAGTGACTGAAGTTTATCAGAGCACATGACTGGGGGCAGCTGGGAAACTGACAATATTTTTGACACTTGACAAAGAGTCTCACGAGACTCGAAACATGTTGTGTTAAACAATAAACACTGAAGTTTGAGCAGTTAACCTGCATTTGGGTTGATCCTTGTGAACTTTAAACTTTGTGAATAATTTCAGCAGCACACACGGCGGAGGTGCTCCACATGGAATTCGACTAACAATTGGTTTTTGCAGTTGGTTGGAGGTAACAGCATCACTTCTTTTTCGAAACTGACTATGTCTAGCTCCATGTCAGTTTTCAAAATGAAATGTAAAAAAATCAGCTTTCTCTTTTGAGTTAGTCAGTGACTTTAAGGGACCCCACATTGGACATAACAGTGAGTTTGCAATTGATCCTTAGCATGCAGCTCAAATTCAAAAGCAAACAGTTGTGACCCATGTGACCACCCATTAAGTAACTGATTGGTTACTGCCTGGTAACCAATCAGTGGAAACTAAGAGAGCTGAAAAGCAGGAAGTAGTGTTCTGGCTGTTATGTCCAGTCACTCCAGCCTTTATACATTACATTTTTGGCTAACTAACTAGACTGCCCTGTTGCATTATAATAAAGGGAAAGATTCCACACACTGCATGCATGTAAAGGGTCAAATAAACTGAATTCTTGGCTAAACAAAAGCAATAAAAAAAGAATGATTAACAGCATATTTAGAAGGTGTGTTAAGTGTAATATTACAGGGTCAGAGAAAGAGTTAAGCTTGCTCATATATATGTTGAAAGCAAACATTGGAAATAATTAAAAAATAACACATTTTGAAGTTGGAAGCAGGAAGTTAAAGTTACTTGTGCGACAAGTTTTTGGAGAGAGATGATGTGTAGAACAGAATAGAAGAACATGCAATAAATGGAGCAAAGCTGGCTACAGTTCTAATCATTGATAGCAACAAATCAGCTTGTAGCACTGACTCGTCCTCTCCTCAAATGCAACCATCTTATTGGTTACTGTGGGTTACTGCACCAGAGCAAACTAAGTATTTGGGGATAAATGTAAGGGGTAAATTGTCTAATATTGCCAGAAGCCATAACAAAGAGCAAGTCTTATATACACAGAGTGCTAGTGAACCAGTTGGTTAAAGAAGAATTTACTGTGATTTGTTTGTTGCATACATGTTGTTAAAACTCACTTTGTGAAAAAAAACCCACTGTGAATAAACAGGTGACTTTCTGTTGTTCTACTTGGGAAAGGATATTACCATTTATGCCATTTGAGTGCATTGCCAAAATCATTATTATATAGTGGCACAGTAGCCTGGAAGACTTAAAAGGTAAGCTATATTCTGTTTAGCTACATCATCATATTTTCAGAATGCTTGGGTCCTCTGCTTGGGTTACTTATAAACACCTAATAGGAATGTTTTACTGTCAACATAGATTTAGATAAAGTACAAGGTGCTGCCTTATTATAAAGAAAAAGCAAACAAGTCAAAACAGAAAATATTTATGTAGATGTAAAACTATAGGAAATGGCAATCCATAATTCTAAACTTTCTGCATGACTGGTTTTCACATAATAGATCCCATACCTGAATTATGTACTGTACACATGTATTTAGAATCAAGGTAAAGGATGGCCATTAAAGACATCCTCTGTGTCAGGTTCTCCAATCTCATTAACTACCTATACATGAAGCCAAACAGAAATTCTGATTGCAAGAGTATCAATGCTCTGTCTTTAAATATTGACAATAGAACAGAATCACTGGATAATTAACAACTTTATTTAAAATCTATAAACAAAACATGGGTATCCAAACCTGATTCATGTCTAAATTACATGAATCTCTCATTTAACTGCAAGTTGTCATAAGTACACCATTTTATGTGCAAACAATTCAAGCAGGTGATGACAGCCAGAGAAGGAGTTAATAGATATTAAGAGATAAAACATATAGGGCCACAATACTGAAAATAAATCATGCATCTTATTAGGCAGTTTTAAAGGAAAACAATACCCCCCGAACAATGTAGATCTCTATAAAAAGATATTGAGTTAAACAGCTCATATGTAAAATCCTGCTTCATGTAAATAAACCATTTTCATAATAATATACTTTTTTAGTAGTATGTGCCATTGGGTAATCATAAATAGAAAATTGCCATTTTAAAAAATAAGGGCCGCCCTCTGGGATCGTAGGATTTAGGGTGCACACAAACAAACCACATGAGCCAATTAACAGACAGAGTTCTGTCTTTTGCTTCAACACTTCTTCCTGTTACAGTTAGAGCTGCAGTTTTTCTGGTCAGGTGATCTCTAAGGCAGCACACAGACCATCACAAAATGGTGGTTCAAGGCAAGAGATGTAAAAGACAATATTTACTTACATATATATGTCAGTTTGGTAGGATTTTTTAATACGTCACTTAATTTGATACAAACTATCTGTTGCTTAGATATTCATTTTGGGGGTATAGTTTTCCTTTATTAGCTTTCTGTTCGGAAGGAATTGAAACAGATCAGCATTGTGGCAATGAATTTGTTCTAATAGGGTTTAGCTAACGATTTTGATACAGAACCACACACAAGGATATACAACAGCTTATTAAACTGTTAGAAAATGATAAAGCTCAAGGGCAATAGAATCCTAGATAAAACAAGGAATTTAAAAAGAAAGAAAATAAGAGACATAAAAAAATAAAAAGTGAAGTTTTCTGTTTTTAGGAAATCATTTAACATGTTGTCACACTGAATAAACTTCATTTGTAATATCCTTGTGTTTTTGGGAAGAAGGGGTATACTATTTTTTTATAGTGACCAATACCAATGAGTTGTGACACAAGTGATATCAGGCACAGGTTGGGCATAGCTTTTGTCCATATATTATCTTGTGGATTATTTAGACATAGTTGCTTGACAGGCAAAGGGGTATTCATAATATGCAAGAAGTAACTCTCAAAAAGATTACCAATTTTGCACACAAATTTAGATATAAAACAATGGCGCTCATGCCAGGTAGTGTAGGTTTTCAAGGAGAATGAATTCCATTTAGAAACTACTGTGAGATTAGCCACTGTTTAGGCAAGCATGTTGAAGAAGTTGTAATTACCTTAAAAATGGTTATGTTATAGAGATTTAATATTTGGTGTTAGGCTTTAAAAACATTACTCAAGGCAAAGTAGGGAAAAAAAGCACAGTTTGGGTTTATATCATCTGTGGATCATGAAGAAACGATCCTGTGAAACTAAGCCTGATTTTTTTCCACCTTAGAGGATAAAGTTGAATAAAGGATAATGGATAAAGTTATTATTCGCTGCAACAGGGTGATTTTGCATGATTATTATTACAGATACAGTAAATCCATCTTTTTTCAATTCAGCCAAATGCTGAATCCTCCACAAAAATGTAACTAAATCAAAACTCTCATTTGCATATGTTAATTTCAGCATAATTTGTGAAAACAATGTATTGCCTTCATTTGTCCACAGTTTCAGGATTAATTTCCAGTTGGTTAAACCCTAATGTTTTAGTCAAATCCATGTCTTGCATATATGGTTGGAATTTGTGCAAATCCTACATCCTAAAATTATTTCTGGCTTCATATACTGTGTATACATAGTCTCTGTGCTTTCTGACTCCTGAAATAATGAAACCAGCTGATTACCAGACCGGGAGAAGAGCTGAGAGTCAGAAAGATGAGTGGCTGTACGGATAAAAGCTACAAAAAATGTTCAATTAATGTTTTTTGAAAAAATGCTTAGAATTAGATTTTCTTTCATTACATTCTATTATAATTGGTTAGCATAGTCTTGTTTTTTTTTTTTTTAATGCAGATGTCATGGAAAGAATCTGACCATGCTGTGTTAGCTTTTTTCTCATGTGAAAGGGGAAGTGAGTTTGCCTTCCCCAAAGCTGAGAATACAGTGCTACCACCCTTCTTCCGAAACAAGTTGCTCTCTGTGTCTGTGTTTCAGCATGCATCACAGCACAAAACCCATGTGCATAATTAGCCAACTCTATTGGCAGTAATAGTGGTTGAGTTTTAATACACTCCAAAAACATAAAGGCAGGCTAAAAAAACTGGACCTACTGTGAATGTAATGGGGACCCTAGATTGTAAGCACCCCAAGGCCAGGGACAAGTGTGAATAATGGATAATCTTTGTAAAGTGCTGAGTGAATGTGATGGTCATATATAAATAACATTCATGATTTCTGATTAAGAAAATAGGACGCACTTGTAGGTATGAAGTGTCAACAAGTTACACTAGGCAGTTTGTCTGATCTTGATTCTCTAGGCAACCTCTCTGCCACATTATCCCACCTACACTGCCATTATCCGAGGTCTTTTAATCAGCCATTAACTCTGTCACAACTTTATCCTTCCATCTTCATTATTCTATACTATTTTACCACTCCCTTCTCTATCTGTAGACATTTTCACTGTTCCAAGTCTCGTTTAATTAATCATTATAGTGTTTTATCCCCAAGTAGCAATATCCCCTCTAATTCGTTCTCGGCAATGTGCGCAAAAAATAATTTTGTGCACATGTAAAGGGGAGTAAAATGTGGATTGTTAAAAGGCACCTGTTGGCAAATTTTTTTATCCCTAACCAAAGGTTAATAGAGCTGTAGTAACTGTAGTTTTTTTTTGTTTTGTTTTTTAAATTGCCCCCCCCCGCTAGCTCTTAGCAACCTGTTATGTTTTGGGTAGCCGAGGATGAGTAGAGTATATCAATGCTTTATTAGCAGAGTCAGACAGCCATTTGTATAAACACCATATACGGATCCAAGCAGTAAAAGGTATGGTAGGCTCACCAGGGTTTGGAAGAAAAGGTGCAGGCTGCTGCAGAGGTAGAAGAGCCATCCTCGTAGCCATTAGTTATGTTTTGGGTAGCCGAGGATGAGTAGAGTATAACACAACTCGCACCAGGAGAAAGTTCCTGGGGCTAGCAGCCATCTTGGGGCAAATGGACTTCAAAATCAGCGAATGTCACAACTTGCTTATTACGTGCGTGACGTCGTAAGCAAGTTATTCGCATGCACTCTGAGCGACATGGGCGCTCGCTCTGGAAACTCCTTCCCGGTACGATTGTCCTAGTGTTGGCTGTGGACAGTTTTTTTTTTTTTTTTTTTTTTTTTTAAAGAAAAACCTACTGTTAACTCCAACCGAAGTGCAGCCTCTATTAGCCTGCACCTTTGGTTGGGGATAATATTTTTTGACAACAGGTGCCATTTACATTAAGTATAATTAGGTGGGCCACTAGAGGGAGCCAAAGAGTTCATAGGTGTAGCTAAAGTATAGGAGCCTCTAGAGGGAGCTAGTGAGTAAAATAATTGCATACGAGTTGAGGGAAAGTCCCAAAGGTGGAGAAAAGAAGGTTATAAAAAGGGGAGATTCTGGAGGAAATTGAGATGCCTCATGGGAAGAGTGGTAGGAAGACACTAAAGCAGTAGAGGCAGCCAACAGGAAGAGGTACTGAGTTCAGATGAGTGAGAGGCCTACCTGGTGTAGTAGCAAACTATAGTAGTGTGAGGTGAGATAGGATAATTAGCATGGGTAGATGTAGCCCCAACAAGGAGTAAGTGAGTATAGTGACCCAGCGGGTAGTCAGAGTTTGAGTAGATAATTAGGACACAGGAAGAAAAACTGTTAAAGAGTGTGGGAGTCCCACTGAAAGCACCTGGCAAGACTGGTTTCTGGGCAAGGCCCTGGAAGTGGGTGGAATGGCCAGGAGGACACTAGCTGCGGGTAAGAGTGGGAGAGGACACTGGAGGAACCCTGAAGTGTATTTGAAAGGTGCCTTGGTATATCCCACATGTCGGTGTGCAAAACTGTGTATTGGGAGTTTGTGTTTGTGGAAATGCTCCTGCATGTGCCTGCGCAAGGTGTGATCAACGTTAATAAACAAGTTTTGTTCATTTGCAACTGCTGGCATCCTGTGTTCATAGTGTGGACTAACCCCAAAAATATAGCTCACACACACATTTTAAACTTGTGTGTACAGTTTTTAAAAATTGTGTGCTCAGGTCGCAATTAATATAAAATATTGTGTGCACCACAGTTTGTGGTATGCGCAGGTTTACAAGAAGATTGCCAAGAAGTATTAATACTTAACCCAAATCCAGTCATTTATTTTAAACACCCTTCACTCGTGTCCCTCAACTCAATCCCAATTTTGCTCAGTTAATAACAGCTGTTGTTTTTAGCGATGGTATGCGGATATATAAAGTTATAAAACATCAATCATGAAAAGATTTATAACATGTTCATACATTTTAAATTGAAGGCTCCTTTATATGTCAATTCTCCTCTTGGGAAAAATCACTGGATAAAAAGTATATATATATAAAAGGATAAATCTTGCCATGTTGATGAAAACATTGGCAGATGGATGGGTGATTACAGAGCACCTGAAACAGCGTCCTCCCATACAGTTCAAAGTAAAACACCTGATAATGAAAGTTTTGATTCCAGGAAGGCACCTTTCATCTTCATCTCTCCTATGAAGCCACAAACCGTTGCCTGGTACCACTGTTTATGTGCCAAACTGAGAGCTTGCTGTCAGAGGGCAGAGGATCATGGCAGCCTTTCAGACTTATAATCAGAGCAGAGTCAAAGTAGTAGGAGAAATTGTCCAGTGTACACAAAACCAGTTGGACCAGATTTTAAAGGAGCTTTAGCCAGTATATATGACATCACTGGGCTACCTATTTACATGCAGCGTATGATTATACCTTGAGTCCAGGTCAGGCTGTGGATCTTGCTGCCAGGTATAGAATAGTACTCTCCTCCACCTTGTTCTACATTTTCCTTTACCTGCACTCTCTTTATAGAGAGCTGACATTCAACATATATGATTTCCCCATTATGTCTGACTTCTTTTTCTTCAGTTATTCTTTGTTCATGCTTCTTCCTGGAACGCAGTTGTAAAATACACCCTACGTATAGATTCAGTTAATCTAAGCACTTATTTTCCTGATAGAAAAGGTCTCAGACCATTCATTCTCCGTATATTTGCTTTTGTACAATACTGCGGGAGTGGCATGTTGGTTGTGTGGATATATCCTCTTGGAAACACTAGAGTAACTTTGCACTGGATTCTCTGCAGAAGGCGTATATATAATCCTCCAAAGTAGAAACCGCACTCTCAGGGCTTACGAATATATAAATCCTTTATTAAAGAAAACTAATGTTTCAGCATATATATCTGCAAATTGCCAACTTTTAAAAAAATATTTATTTTAAAAAAACTAAGATCTCTGATTGGCCTTCATGGGTTGCCATTTTGCACCATCAATTACAATAGCCAAAGTATTTTCCATTACACACAATCCAAGATTTGCAGAAATGCTGATGTTTCAATAGCAGGAGGTATTCTCCAGCTCTCCATTAAAACGATGGAATAGTACTGCACTTAATCTACAAGGCAGTGAGTCCATGGCAGGCTTTGTGATTGACTGCCAATACAGCGTGTTATCAATGTTGGCTAGGTGCCTTTTTTTGTTATCTCACTTACAGAAGCGCACCATGAAACATGTTACCGATACTTATCTTCCATTTAGTGGAGATATTAAATAAACTTTATGACAAATGACAGGGCCCAACAAATCTAAAAGGACTATTTTCCTAGGAAACAGGATAACCATAAGTCATGCGTATTGTTTCAAGGTAGGAAGCACAGGTGTAATGTTAGGCCTCATGATAGATAGGTCTGTATAGAGATGTTTATTTACAGTATATGCACTGGGCTCATTTGGAGAGGTTGATTTTGATGGACTTTGGAACCAAACTAACTATGTACCAAAAATCAGCTTCAATGTTATACAGTATTTATACCCCACACATGCTCTTGAATGTTGCCACCATTTTCCCTGTTTCTACTACAGTGGTATTTACTGCTCTTATTTCTTTCTGCTCCATATGCTCTTAAACCCATCTTCCTTCTTTAAGAGCCACTCCCAAATCTCCTTAAACTCTGCAAATATACAAATAACGAAGAGTGACTGTTCAGATAATATTTTAATATAGCATTGTGACAGAATGATATTAGACCACCAATCTGGAAAAGTCTGAAGATCTCCGTTATTTTCTAGTGTTGCATTTATTACTTCTTATTTGCTACCAACTTGTAAACTCTTTGGGGCCGAGACATCCTTCCTGTTTTTATTTTTGGATACCTGGTACGTTAAACTTTGTGTGTACAATTAGAATATATTTAGTTCACTTGTTCTCTGTATTTACTCTCATGTCTAGACCATATTCCACTATACCACGAATTTAGGACATAGATGTCACTTTAACTCATGGGCAGACTGCGGCCATGTTAATTACTACAATGTTGCTTATGGGCCTCCATTTGGACAGCCCTGTTAGTAAGAGTTTTTAAGGCTAAGACTAACGTCTACAATATTTAATGAGGGTTTGGGGCTCATTTATAAACACTGGGCAAACTGCACCTGGCCAGTAACTCATACACATCAGATATTTGCTTTTATTGTTTAACCTGAAGCTGGCTGAGGAATGTCAGACACTGATTGTTTGCCATGGGTTACTGCCCAGTGTTTATAAATGAGCTCCATTGAGTATGTACATCATATACAGTACAACCTCTTCTGTAACTACTTTTGGAACCACTGTGTAAGTAACATTTTTGTAAAGATGACCCCAGATATGAGAAGCTGCTAAAATGCCTTAAGTGTTGCAATGTTTCTGCCCAGTGAGAACACTTCCCCAAAGCATAACTGGTATGCAAAATGGAATCCTCTCAGCTTAAATATTGTGATTAACAATGCCTGGTAGCAAAAGGAGGAAACCAGGAAACAATATTGTCATTTCGTTTGACCTAAATCTTCTCACATCTTCAGTTAGTGGCATAAAGGCAGTATTCTACTTTTAATGATTAGCCTTGTGACTGTTAACTATAATGGTAAATACATGCGCACATCTAAAAACATATTTTCAGTACATAAACATTTTTCTTCATATTTTAAATTCCACACATCTAACCAACAATTGTACATTTTCGAGTTATTTGCAGAGTAGGTTGAACTGGATATAGAACGTACTTAAGTGTCTCCATGCTCTCCAAGGTCTCCATTCGCTCAACTTATATCTTTACACATTCTCTCAACCCATTACACATAATGACTTTCAGACATGGGGCATTTTGTTAATATGTAAGGCCACAATGTGTGACTGCAGCATAGAATTACAGAGCAGTGGAATGCATGCACTGGAGTAAGAAACTGAACTACACCATCTGGCAGGTTGAGGGACAAGAGTGGGTTTGATGGAGGAGTAATGTTGGTTTAGGCTGTCTCCTATGGTTTTATGCAACGTAAGGAACATTTAGGGGCAGATTTATCAAAGCTCGAGTGGCTTTTTTTCTTTTTTACCTCGAATGACCTCAAAATTCTAATGGTGTCTTATTTAAGAAGAAACTAAAATGTCTAAAATTAGAACTAATATTGCCAACCCTTAAACTTGGCCTGGGCCTGTTTGCAAAGGCCTTTTGCAGTTTCAATACCATAGAATAGAATTGGACTTCTGAGATGGGAGTAAAAGAGCTTGCCTGGTTTGCATAGAGTCCTGACCTCAACTCAACTGAACTCAGGGATGAACTAGAATGCAGATGGCAAGCAAGGTTTGGTCCCTAACATTAGAACCCAGCCTTACAAGTGTTCTTGTGACTGAATAGGAGGAAATCCAACAAAAAATATTCCACCATATAGTGACATTGGGAATGTAGGATTAATCTTTGACCATCAGAAAGTCACTAAGCATAGCTTAATCTGTCCCCAAATAATGCCTTGTACCTAGGTGACAGTATTACTATATTGTTGCTGCAGAATAATTCCCTGTAGACATAACTGTGCTTTTGTGGTGCTCTTGCTTAGCAGTGTATAGGAATTATTCTGGCAAGCCAAATAGTATGCCATCCCCAACTCTGTATGAAAAGAAGAATGCTCTAAACATGGTAAAAACGATACCCTACTATTATTATGGAGATAAATGGAAGATGGATTTTGTTAAGAATCACATTATGCTATGTCTCTAAACATATAACATAGTTTCATTTAGATGCCGTTGGGAAATTTTGAGTTGTATTTTAACAGCAGGAGAGGCATAGATTGAAGATAGTCGATTTAAATCACCACTGGGCCTAGTTCCCACTGGTTGATGTTGATGTTACTCTGCTTATTGTCAAAAGGGGTTTTTGCATGAGGAACTACACAAATACTGTATGTTGCAAGAAAAAAAAATAACTTGCTAGCTAATATAGTTTCATTTCCATGTAAGGTTTTACTTTGTTTGGTACAAAATGAACCCTAAAAATCCTGTGTAATTAATGTTATTCATCATAAAATGTTTGTTCTGAATGAACACGTGCTTTATTGGATATGCTTTTTACTATGCAAAACTGCTGAACATACTGGAGGCACCTTTGTTTTTTTTGGCAGATGAACCCTACTTAAACACCATGGAGTACTTGGAGATATGTATACGCAGGATTTGGAAAGAGACTATGAAAATAAGAACAGGGAAACCTTTGGCTTGCTTCAAATCAGAATAATAACAATAATAATAATAACAGGAACTCTGTATTTTGTAATAATAAGCCAGTTAAGGACCATCTAGTGCAGTGATCCCCAACCAATGGTTTGCAAACAACCTCTAAGATGCTACTTCCAGTGGCCTCAAAGCAGTTGCTTATTTTTGAATTCTTGGCTTGAAGACAAGTTTTTAGTTGCATTAAAACCAGGTGTACTGTCAAACAAAGCCTCCCTTAAGGTGGCCATACACATAGAGATCGCTTGTGTCGCGATTTCGTCAAACAAGCAAATCTCTCCCTGATATGGCGATGGTGGGCTACTATATCGGGCTGATACCGGGCAGTCACATTGTGGGACTGCATCAACAAAGAGATACAGTCCACCATACGACAAGATTTTTACCCCTGCCCGATTATCATGTTGCAGACTCTTGGCCAGATATTGATCGGGGAAGCCTGTGGAGGGCCCCACACATGAGCCAAAAAACTGCTGACTCGTTCTGTCGCAGCTGTTATAGGCCCATGTATGGCTAGCATTAGGCTGCCAATCGCAACACTTATTTGACACCCCCAGGGACTTTTTTCATGCTTGTGTTGCTCCCCAAATCTTCTTACATTTGAATGTGGTTTGCGTGTAAAAAAAAAGGTCAGGGATCCCCAATCATCGACATTAAATACAGGTAATACTGTGTTTATTTATTTTGCTTTTTTGTTTTGTTCTTTGACACTCTCACATATAATTTTCCTTATTGCATTTTTTCTTTTTTTAATGCTCTTATATACAGCTTTTCTACTGATTATCACTTCCTTATTTCTAATCTCAGGTAGAGCAAAAGTCTGTAATTGGTAGTGATTCACTAAAAAGCTTCCATGTCATCAGTTGTTATATGGTATCAAAGGAGCAATGTATTCTACGTCCATTGGACATTGGAAGTGCTTCGTCTTTGTGAATGTTTGTTCCTTTATATTCCACTGTGGTTGGTCACAAAGAATGTGCATTTTGTTATAATAATTTCTATATGTTTTATGTTTGGTAGCATGGAAAATTGTGTAGGCCACGGCCATTGCGATTCAATTTTATATTCTATTTCAGTTGTGATTAGTAAATACATACTTTTAAGTACTCGCTGAATTCTAAATAAGTATACATAACACTCCACAAAACAGAAATGCAACTGTACATACATTTTTGGCTGTAGCTTTATTAATACAGGTATGGGATGCTTCATCTGGAAACCCGTTATCCAGAAAGATCTGGTTCACGGAAAGGCCATCTCCCATAGACTCCATTTTATCCAAATAATCCAAATTTTGTCCCTTTTCTCTTTAATAATAAAACAGTACCTTGAACTTGATCCAAACTAAGATATAATTAATCCTTAGTGGAAACAGAACCAGCCTTTTTAGCTTATTTAATGTTTACATGATTTTCTAGTAGACTTAAGATTCATTATCTGGAAAGCCTCAGGTCCCAAACATTCTGGATAACGGGTCCCATCGATAGCACAACTGTCAAGGGCGGTTTGGTCACTTACAGCTGTCTCTGCGACAATGGAGTTTTCTTTTCAGAGCCACACAAATACACACTCAAAGTCACTTTAATCAGATGTCAGTTTGTTAAACACTGCAGAAAGCAGAAAGCTATTGCTATATATTTTATTATGAGCAGGGTAATGAATTTATCATCACTGAACAGAAAGAGATAGATATTTGCTCAAACACCAAATAAAAGAGCAGTTGTGCTGTTATGGTGTCAGGGAAAACAGCTGTAATTTTGCCTTTCGGAGCCCTAGTGTGAAGCAATAGTATCCTGTGTAGTGAGATGGCAGCTCTGTCAGCAGATGTCAGCCGCAGAAATAAGTTCAGAAATAGCAATAATAGAACGTTATCGTCCTCGGCAGCTTCTTGCATGAGTTTCCTTGGTTTCACAAGTGACCGAGTTTATTTGTTACTCTCCCAAATATTTCCGTTGACTCTTTAAAGCAAGTACATTGCAAGCAGTTAAGTAAGAGGGCAGTGGCATCTCGTTCAAATGTAATTCTTCTCTCCCAAAATAAACTCTGTCTGACAAATAATTCATTTTTAATTTGCTTGAAATATCCATTTCCTCTCAAGTCTGCTTCCTGGCCATTGAGGCATGGCTTTAAACCAGTGCAGTTTTAGGCAAGTTAAGAATCGTACGTTTCACATCTCTCATAATATTGCCTTTGAAAGCTACTTATAGCTTTAACTATAATATTATATATTTAACTATACTATAAAGTATTTGCACAATGCTTTTTCGTTACCTGTCCCCCATGTTCCTCTATGAGGGGGCTGCCATATTTGTGCAGCAGGAGTCCGTTAGCATTGGAAACTTTAACTGACAGTCAGGTTGGCAAAACAGTCAGGTTTAGAAACTTCATCTAACAATAACTTAGATAACCAAACCTCTCAGCAAAAAATGATCAACATGACCTGTAGGTAACTTCTAATGTACATTCATATTTTAAAAAGTATAGATGCGCGCCTGCTCGCCCCGCCGATCACATCACAAAAGGGGCGGGGCAAGCAGGCGAGCGTCTATAAAAAAGGAAGCCGGAAGCCACCACCCGCAAATGGGGTTGCGAGGTCGGTCCGAACCTGCCCGACGCACGGATCCCTCGGGTATCTGGTCGGCCCGCAAATCACTAGTAGAGAGTGATATTCTGATATAATTTTCAATTGGATTTCATTTTTTATTATTTGTGGCTTTTGAAAGTTCAGCATTCTGGTTGCTAGGGTCTAAATTTACCTAGCAACCATGCATGGTAATCGGTGATGGTCTGAATAGAGAGATGAGTAATAAAAAGTAGCAATAACAATATATTTGTAGAGCAGATGAAGTGACCCCCATTTGAAAACTGGAAAGAGTCAAAAGAAGAAGGCAAATATTTTCATGTTTTTTCAGTTTTCATGTAAAAACTTGATAAAATCGAGTGAAAACTCGAATGGTACACATTTTTCAGCCTTTTAAACGATTCACTCTATTTTTTAATTTTTTTCCTGAAAAAGTCGGATTTTTGGGCTAAACTCAGTGCAGGCTTTTTGCAGCATCGGGGGTATAAATAAATTCGAGTTTGAGTTTTCTAGTAAAAAAACAAGATTCTTTTTGAGATTTCACAACTAGACCTTTAATAAATAACCTTCTTAATGCCTCAAAAACTGAATGCCACATTAAAAAACACAAACTTTATTAAACCTCCAGTATCTTTAGACAGTTCCCCTTCGAGTACATTTTGCAAGGCTTTAATTCACTGCAGGTCTAAAGGGTATTCCCTTCTTATGCAAAGCTGTTGCAAGACTTTTCTAGAGTTTTTAGCAGTTGGAAAAACAAGAATTTCCAGAGAATTTGCAACATCTGCATCTCTTAGAGCAGGGATCCCCAACCTTTAGAACTCGTGAGCAACATTCAGCAGTAAAAGGAGTTGAGGAGCAACACTGGCATGAAAAGATGTTCCTGGGGTGCCAACCAAGGACTGTGATTAGCCATTTAGTAGCCCCTATGATTGTCAACCTACATTGAGACTCTGTTTGGCAGTACACCTGGTTTTTATGCAACCAAAACTTGCCTCCAAGCCTGGAATTCAAAAATAAGCACCTGCTTTGAGGCCACTGAGAGCAACATCCAAGAGGTTGGAGAGCAACATGTTGCTCACGGGCTACTGGTTGGGGATCACTGTCTTAGAGTGTGAGCCAGTAAAGAATGAGTGGGTCCATTTGAGTACAGCAGTGAGTAGTTTGTTGATGGCTGACAGATGTGCTGTAACTGTTTAGTATATCTACACAGACAGAGCTGAAAACTTCCTGTTTCTGTGCTGTCAACCTTATCTATTTTAACAAACACAAAAAAGGAATTGAAATATTTTCTTGTGAATTATTTGCATGCTGGTGCAATAAAAAAGTGCCATGAAAATAAGGGAAGACTTTTCAAAATGCTTTCATTTTCTGGTAATCAGCGAAGATAATTAGACAACTTTAACTATATCACACAAAATTCTTTTTTGGGTCATTCTTTTTATATTTTTTTCCTATTTCTCCTTACACAACATGTGAGCTTGACCTCGCATAGCACTTTTGTGGAAAGTGCTTTATATGTCATATATTTTTATCCAGTTTGCAGGTAAATATAGCTTGACACCTTCAATAAAATCTCATTTCCAATATGAATGAATATAAAAATGAGCTTACATTTTTATTTAGCCCAGGGCATGTAGAGTTTGCAGCTTATTCCTCAAATCTGCAAATAAAAATAAGTGATGGTATTTAAATCATTCACTAATTTAGACTGAATGTTAAAATGCAACACCCTCCTTGCCCGGTTTGTCTGGGCACATCGATTCTCAAAATGGATACGTAAGAATTAGGAGTAGTCATTTCAGATGGTGTTGGTAAGAAGCACATTGTGGTCAACGAGTAAAGAGACCCAACAACGTCACTGGTAATTTAGATGTGGCTCCACTGAATATAGCTTTATTTATACCCATAGCTTCAGGGTGGCAATCATAACAATTTCTACTACAAGTACTACAGGTATGGGACCTGATATACAGAATGCTCTGGGCCAGGGGTAATTTGCATCTCCATACCTTAAGTCTACTACAAAATCATTTGAACATTAATCAAACCCAATAGATCTTTTTTTGCCTCCGATAAGGATTAATTGTATCTTAGTTTGGAACAAGTACAGTTATGGGATCCGTTATCCAGAAACCCCTTATCCAGAAAGTCCTAAATTATGGAAAGGCCATCTCCCATAGACTCCATTTTATCCAAATGATCCAAATTATTTCCATTTTTCTCTGTAATAATAAAACAGTAGTTTGTACTGAATCCAAACTAAGCTACAATGCATCCTTATTGGAAGCAAAACCAGCCTATTGGGGTTTTTGATATTTACATGATTTTTTTTAGTAGACTTAAGGTGTAAAGATCAAAATTAAGGAAAGATCTGTTACATAGAAAACCTCTGGTCCCAAGAATTCTGGATAACAGGTCCCATACCTGTTCAAGGTACTGTCTTCTTTATACTGTGAAAATAGAAATAACATTTTTTAACATTTGAATTATTGGATTAAAATGGATTCTATGGGAGTTGGCCATCCTGTAATTTTGTAATTGGGTTTTTCGGTTAATGGATTCCATATTTGTACACCGATGATTAAACTGCAATATATAACTGTGTTTAACATATGCCCAGTAAAGGCCCTTGCTTTGAAATCGCTGTGCATCAAAATTGTCACAAAGTATCGGCCCCACTGTAAATCAAACACAATGTTCATGGATTCCATTGATGCTTGAAATTGCCAATTTATTACATGCCTTCTATGTTTGTGCTATGTACCTGGGATAGAGTAACTTGCCTATGTAGAATGCAAAATTGCCCCCTTTTTTTGCATCTTGCTCTACAAACCTGATAAATAGGACCCTTTGTGCTTTTTAAACTACGTTCATAACTTGGTAATTCTTTCTGCATTCCTTATGAAAGCCGCAATCTTGAATAATTACATTCAATCACTTTAATGGCGATCATTAAAAGGGAGCTATTGCATTTCTGCAAATCATCCTCATTGTATGCAGTGATAATTAATAAAGGGTTCATGATTTTAATATGGGCTAAAAAGGATTGTTTATCGTTCAAACATACACCTTTCAAACTCCCCATAAATCCTGTCAGTTTTGTTATGTTACAAATAAATGGTGGTGTGAGTTGCCAATTACAGCAATGCCGTCACACAGGTAATATTTGATATCCAGGAAGCTCCGGATTACAGGAAGGCCATCGCCTATAGAGTCCATTATAAATCCATTATAAGAAAATCGTTCTAATTTTTAAAAATGATTTCATTTTTCTCTGTAATAATAAAACCATACCTTGTACTTGATGATAACTAAGCTACATGAATCCATATTGGTGGCAAACAATCCTATTGAGTTTATTTCATGTTACTCAATGTAACTGTGGGAATCAAGGCCAGATTTGGGTTTTTACTAATGAATGCCATATCTAATTCTAGGAGCATTAGAGTATTTGTAGCAATGTAGGTGTCAGGGAGCTTTTATCTGGTTACCTACCCATTGTTCTGTTCTGTTGGCTGGAGGGGGGCAGATATCACTTCAGCTTGCAGCATAAGAGTAAAGAATAACTGAAGTCACATGGCTAAAGATGGCCATACACTGTAAGAGCCTGGGTGGAAGATCTCATCAATCAATGATACGATGCAGTCCTCGATCCGACAGTTTGGATTGTGATCTATCCGATTTCTGGCCAGATATCTATGGGGATGGCCTATCGGAGGGCCCCTACACACGCAGCTAAACTGCCAAATTGAGAGGAACTAAAGGAGGCCATACACAGAGAGATCTGCTTTTTTGGTAATGTTGCCAAATGAGCAGATCTCTCCCCAATATGAGGTGGGCGATATCTGGCTGATCCAATCGTGGGACCCTAGGGCCCAACGATCAGAGGATTCTTCTGGAGAAGCTCTATTGACTGATGCATTTCGAAAAAAAATGTTTTCCAATATTGTTCAGATTAATCCTCCTATTAATTGTAATTGTACAATAAGACAATGCACTTCTTATGTAGATTGCAATGCATTTGACCAAATCTTCTGCCCTCTTGTTTTTCTACAGAAACTATGGGATGTATAAAATCAAAAACAGACAATCCTCGAGATGCGATGGGGAAGAATAATCCAGTACGTAAAAATGATCGAACTATTTATGTGCCAGATCCAACGTCTAAACTGCAAAGGCCAGTAAGTAGATAGAAGTAGAGGGGAACTCCGTAGAATGCACCACACTGCAAACCTTTACATTATATGTAGCTTTCCAGAAGGATTATTATAAAGATTATTCGAGCTGTGTCTGATGTTTGTTTGCATTCAATGGTATTGTGCAAAGAGCCACATAAAGCCCTTGCAATCAATTATTTGCAGTAAAAATTAAAAAAAAAAACCTGCCAAAAAAATCTTTTGCTTTCTAGTTGACATGGTAGGTAGAAAAACATTATAGAATAGATCAAAGTACTGTAGTTAGCAATTGCTGTATTCAACCCCATGCAATAAGGAACTTTGTTTTCCCTTTGTCTCAGCAGTCTCTTTAAATAGGCACATTTTGTGTACCAGATTTTGCAACTGCAGTGTTATGCTGGATGTGGAAGGGGGAAGTTTTTGTCAATCAATTGTTGACTGTTCTTAGGGGAAGTATATGACCGCACCATGAAAAGTCTGGTAGATCTCAGTATTGGTCAGTGGAAACTTGATTCTTACCGTACAAAATATACACTTTGTCTGCAGTGTGAAACATATTATTCAGTGTACATGTGTGCCTACCTATAGTACGACAGCAAGATTATCCCATTTTGAAGCTGAAGTAAAGATAAAGTTGGCAATATGCTCTACAGTTATGCCACATTCTAGTCATTGCTTTAACCTAATGCCAGACTTTTAGGGAAAAGGTGAAGTTACTACTCTGCCATAACCATTACCTGAGATTTCTTTAATATGTGTAGTGTTTGTCAAGGGCCAGCTTTAAGACTCATGACGATTTAGTGAGCGGTTTCAGCGTGTATACACTGACATTATTGTGCCATTGCCCAAGCTTAAACTGATAGCATATTTACGTGGCGGTAAGCTTTTATTTAAAAAAAACGAACCACGGCGAAACTGATTGCTAAATCCGCATGTGTGTCCGGGCTTAATCCATGGTCCCTAGACCAACATTTGGATCTATTAAAGGGGCAGCTCACCTTCATAATTACTTACGTTATAGAATGTCCAGTTCTAAGCAAATTTTCAATTGGTTTTCATTTTTTATAGAGTTTTATTAATTTTCCTTTTTTATCGACTCTTTCCAGCTTCAAATGGGGGTCACTGACCCCATCTAAAACAAATACTATGTAAGGCAACAAATGTATTGTAATTGCTACTTTTTATTATTCATCTTTCTATTCAGGCCTCTTCTATTCATATTCCAGTCTCAAATCAATGCATGGTTGTTAGGGTAATTTGGACCCTAGAAACCAGATTGCTCAAATGGCGAACTTCTGGAGAACTTCTGAATAAAAAGGGAAAAAAACAGAAATAATAAAAAATGAAAACTGATTGCAAATGGTCTTAGAATATCACTCTCTACATCATACTTAAAGTTAATGTAAAGGTGAACAACTCCTTGAAAAAACATATACACACATCTTTAAATATACAAACTGCTCCTTATTACAATATAAATTCTAGACAGGACAATTAACCCTTAGGAATCATGGGGCCCCATTCTACTAACCCCAAGAGGTTGCCTATTATTAACCCACTGGTTACCTGGGTGGAGGGCCCTGCCAACAAGTAGGAGACCCCAATGGGAAACAAAAGACCAGTTACAAAAAAAAAAAGACAGATGAGTGCAAGGATCTTGGTTCTCCCTAATGGAAACTTCTGTAATGTTTTCCTGCACCTCAGATACCAAACATAGATGTGAAACTCTGCAGGGCAGGTACTCGCTGTTTCAGAATAACCTTCTACAAAGCTGAATATAATTAACAGCTCACTGTGCAGCATATTCGTTGCTATAAGTTGTTAGCTCTTTAGATGGTTTAAAAGATGGCTATAAGGGCACTGATATGCTGACATTTTAAATGTAATTAGGAAGAAGGAACCTCAAATATTTTCCTTTTTTATATTAGGGATGCACTGAATCCAGAATTCGGTTCGGGATTCGACCATAATTTGGCTTTTTTCAGATGGATTCGGATTAGGTCAAATCATTGTGCCTGGCCGAACTGAATTCAAATCCTAATTTGCATATGTATTTTAGGGAAGGGAAATCACGTGACTTTTCATCACAAAACAAAGAAGTAAAAACATTTTTTTTCACTTTTTCTTCCGACCCTAATTTGCATATGCAAATTAGGATTCTGATTCGGTTTGGTGTTCGGCCGAATCCCAAATAGTGGATTCAGAGCACCCCTAGTTTATATGTGTTTGGTATATGAGAATGTTCTTACTTAGAGTCGTACACATGCTTTGTGAGCCACTGGCCTTAGGATTCATGAGCTTTTGGGATTTCTTTGCCTCTTCTGGGTCAGTGATGTTGGATCACTCATTGAACAATTGAACTTAATAGAGACGCTTCTTTCCATTTACAGTTAACTATTCTAGTAAATGTGTGTGCTTTTCTTATGAATGCTTTGTATCATGAACAGCAAACATCTGATTGGTTGCAATTGTGAATAGTCTATTAGACATTTTGTTATTACATAATTCCAACCACAAGCCTCAGAGTCTACACAGCCAACATTTAAATTCCCACTAGGTAGGGCAGAGAAGTTGAGATGCTACACACAGCATGTACCTAACCAGGGATCCAGAATCATTTGAATGGGAAATTTGTCGGTATTTGAATTGCCACATTTGGCAATAAGAATAGAGGGGTGAGTAAAATGGAAAGACAGGTTGGGTCAAAGTTAATACATACTATGTGGCATACACATAATATATAAAGGGACACTACTCTTTCAATTGTGGCTACCTTATGTACCCAAGACAAAGAAACAGTGGGTTTTGTTTAACATGCGACAAATAGTAATAGTAATCTATGGTGCCCAATCAAATTTTTCCTTTTGTGGTCTACCTAGAGCTTGTTGAATAAAGGTTATCACTGATAACTGCCCATGTGTAAATTTGCCCAGTGTTGATAAATGACCCACAGTTTGCTAGGAGTTCAGATGTGGATACTCAAATAATGAAATCATAAAATGTTTAGGCAGCGCCGATTCTGGGGCTGCTGTCACCTGAGGCAGCCTAGATGCCACCTCCCCAGGCTCAAAGGGGGAAGCAGAAGCTGAATCGCTAGTGCATTGAGCGCAATAGCGATCTCTGCAGTAGCAGAGCCGAATCTCCGGGTTAAAACCCGTAAGTTCGGCTTTTAAAGTTCCTCTTGTAACTGGCCGCTCACTGCCCCCTGAGGCAAGGTTCTCATGGCAGGAGTGGCCCTGAGCTTAGGAAACATTAATTGCTGCTGGTTTATTTCATATTATTGATCCACAGGGGGGCATGGGACACCTCTTTGTACCAAATCCAGGATTCGGTGCAGGATTCGGATTCGGCCAAATCCTTCTGCCCGGCCATACCGAATCCGAATCCTAACTTGCATATGCAACTTGGGGTCATGGAGGGAAATCACATGACTTTTTATCACAAAACAAGGAAGTAAAAAATGTTCTCCCCATCCCACCCCTAATTTGCATATGCAAATTAGGATTCGATTTTGGTTCGGTATTCGGCCGAATCTTTCGCAAAGGATTCAGGGGTTCGGCCAAATCCAAAATAGTGGATTCAGAGCCTCCCTACCTCTTAGACCACCCTGGTTTAAGGAATTATTAATAATTACTATTATTAGAAGTGCTTCCCTTCCAAGCATAAAAGAGGAACATTTTCGTTTATGCAGTTTTTATTTTTGCATTGCAAAATGTGCTTGATAAAAGGGCTTTCTCCCTGGCCTACAGTCATATTGTTCTTTTGCACATATAGAATATTTTTACTGCACATTAGATTCAACCGGGGGTTGCCCTTAATGAAAGCAAGGCCTTGCCTCCAGTTATTTATATTGTAGTTATTTCCATTCTGCAGCAATTCAGCCATTGCTGAATCCCAATTTCGAACCTCACCCAACAGAAGAAAATAGTTGAAATTAACCAGCAACTGGAAGCTACAGGCTCTGCAGCTGAGATACAAAGGGGGTTGTTTTCTAAACTCCGAATTTATCTGATCAGGCTTTTTGGGACTCGAATTTTTTAAAAACTAAAATTTTTTGAGATTTGTAAAAACCATAATCTGAAAATCCACCATCTCAGACCTGCCAAGGTCGTGCATAAGTCTATGGCAGAGGTCCCTATCCTATTTGGAAGTTCCTGTGGTCTGAGCTGGAACTAGCCTGAAAATGCAATCATTTTGGCTTTATGGGCAAAAATCCAAAAAATTCAGCAATTCAGGGGAAAAACCCTGAAAAATCATACGACTTGGGTTGATTAAATTAAGCTTTATTGATAATAAATAAGGTAAAATTGGTTATTGGAGTTTGGTCCTGTTTTTTTTTATTTAAAAAAAGAAATAAATTTGGATTTTAGTAAACAACTCTGAAATGTTGTCAACTCCATTTTGCCTTACTATACAGGGTTTCTCATATTTACCCCATTTTAGAAAGAACCCAGTGGAGATTCTTTGTTCTTTGTCTGTATATCACAGATTACTGCTGCAGTACATCTGTCTTTAGTGAGTCTGAACAGACTCTAATGACCAGGTATCCATGCACAGAAGCCCTGTTGTAGGTAGGCAGAGTATCATATAGTAGGTCAAAATAGCAACAGTGGATCTTTATGCCCAGTCTACAGTTCTATGCTGCTGTTGGTGGGAGCTGGAAGTGCAACTTGCTGTACCCACCAACAGCTGCATTGGGCCTTTCTTATTTTTTAGGCTGTGTGAACAAACAAAAACTTTTTAAAAGCAGGGTTATCATCCAGGTTGGTTCCAAGGAAAAGAGTGGTTAACTGCAGTGCAAGGTTTAGTAAGGTTCTTGTCTTTTTCCATGGAATATCCTGTGCATGATCTTAAGTTTATCTGTTACAACTCAATAGTAGTTAGAGCAAACTTAAAGGGCCTAGCCCAAGACATGTTGTATTATCCACAAACCCAATAAACACTTACAGTCTAAGTTTACTGCTTAAAGGAGAACTAACCCCTAAAAAATCCATATTTTATTTACTGAACTCACTGCACCAGCCTAAAGTTCCAGCTTCTCAATAGCAGCACTGATCCAGGACTTCAAACTTGTCACAGGGGGTCGCCATCTTGGAAAGTGTCAGCGACACTCACATGCTCAGTGGGCTCTGAGCAGCTGTTGAGAAGCTAAGCTTAGGGATCATCGCAAATATCAAGCAGAAAATGAGGTTGGCCTGTAATATAAGCTGATGCTACAGGGCTGATTATTAAATTCAGATGCTTATTGCAATGGTTTATGTGCTGCCATGTAGCAATTATCGGTATTAAATACTAATCAGCCTTATATTGTGACATTTATATTCTATGTGTACTGTTTATTGTGAGTAGGTCCCAGGGCTCAGTACGTGACAGCACTTCACGATGGAACTTCTTTCAGTTAAGCTATAGTTTCTCCGACTCAATGTATCTGAGGAGTTACAATGCGACTTGGATTATTACTACTGATTGCTATTCTGATATGTACCAAGGAGCTGTTATCTTGTGTCAGGGAGCTGTTAATGTTTTCTTTCCCACTGTTCTGCTGATGAGTTGCTAGGGGGGAAAGGGAGTTGGGTGATATCTCTCCAACTTGCTTCTTTTCTTATCTTATATCTTATCAGAGCACAAGTCACATGACGGGGGGCACCTGGGAACCTGACATGTCTAGCCCAATGTCAGATTTCATAATTAAATAAAAAAAATTTGTTTAGTGCATGCAAGGCAGGGGCTAATCACATATAATTCAGTGCCCTAAGAGTTTTGGTTGCCAGGACTGTGTATTTATTTCAGATACTGTCAGATATACCCTGGCAGCCTGTGCTTGGGTAATTATTGTTATTGTTACTTTTTACAGAAGTCTAATTTATAATAGGCCTGTATGTGTGTTGTGAAGGCTGATTAATTCCTGGGATACATTCATATTACTCTTTTATATTTAACAGTTTCCTCTAGTGCCAGCCAGTGATTATCTTTAGTTTAGATTTAATTCAGCTGCTTCTGTCCTGTGTCACATCATGGATAAAGACTAGTGTCCCAGTGCCACTGGCAGCCATGTACGCCCAAGCCATCGCACTGCCTCCGCCATGTTTTATAGAGATGTGGTATGCTTTGGATCATGAGCTATTCCACGCCTTCTCCATACTTTTTTCTTGCCATCATTCTGGTAGAGGTTGATCTTGGTTCATCTGTGCAAAGAATGTTTTTCCAGAACTGTGCTGGCTTTTTTAGATGTTTTATATCAAAGTCCAATCTAGCCTTTCTATTTGTGATGCTCATGAGTGGCTTGCACCTTGCAGTGCACCCTCTGTATTTACTTTCATGCAGTCTTCTCTTTAAGATAGACTTGGATATGGATACACCTACCTCCTGGAGAGTGTTGTTCACTTGTTTGGCTGTTGTGAAGGGGTTTCTCTTCACCATCGAAATGATTCTGTGGTCATCCACCACTGTTGTCTTCCGTGGAGGTCCAGGTCTTTTTGCGTTGCTGAGTTCACCAGTGCTTTCTTTCTTTCTCAGGTTGTACCAAACTTTAGATTTTACCACTCCTAATATTGTAGCAATTTCACCTGCATGGAGAGCTCCTTTGATCACATGTTGTCTGTTAACAGCAAAATCAAATCAACTCCAGGGCTTTTATCTGCTTCATTGATAATGACATAACGAAGGAATTACCCACACCTGCCCATGAAATAGCCTTTGAGTCAATTGTCCAATTGCTTTTGAGCCCCTGAAATTAAGTGATTGTGTTAAAAAAAGGCTTTTGTTCCTAACATTTTTATGCAATCTTTTTGTTCAACTCACTGAATTAAAGCTGAAAGTCTGAGTTGTTTCATTTAAAATTCATTGTGGTAATACACAGAACCAAAATTAGAAAAAAGTTGTCTCTGTCCAAAGATTTATGGGTCTAACTGTAGATACTATCGGAATGCCCTACAGGAATGCCAAATGGTTTCCTCTGAAAGCCACCCCCAGCCCCGCGAACCTTAATTAAGCTGACCCTCCGACGCAGATCTTCTGCATTGCTTCAGTGACACTGGGCTGGAGCAAACCTTCCATAGGCTAATTACAAATGAAAAGAGCCTATGAAAGGATGGCTCCGCCCCCAGTCCAATGTCACTGAAGCAATGCAGAAGATCCGTTAGCTGTGTCAGAGGGTCAGGTTAACGGTAACGTGCCTGGCTTTGGGGGGCTTTTAGTGAAAACTATTCAGCATGCAGCAACTCCTAGATATGGACACCTTCCTATGATTTTTATAGGACCGTGTTGGTATCGCTTTATTGGAGGCAAATCAATCCTATTGGGTCTATTTCATGTTTAAATGTTTTTTAAATAGACTTAATGTATAGGATCTAAATTATGGAAAGACCAGCGCCGATTCAGATTTAGGAGCCGCCTGAGGCGGCTCCTGCAATGCCGCCCCCCCTCACCAACTTACGTGTCGGGAGGGGAGGCAGAAACTCTATTGCGGAGAGCGCAATTGCGCTCTCTCGCAATAGTACAGCCGGAAAATTCGGCTCTTAAAGGTGCAGGAGCGGCTTTTTGCCGCCCCTGGAATCCTTTCAGGCGCTGCTGCCTGAGGCGAGCGGCTCAGCTCGCCTCATTGGCGGCGCGCCCCTGGGAAAGACCCTTTATCCGGAAAACTCCAGGTCTCGAGCATTCTGCATAACAGGTCCCATACCTGTTTAACTAAGCATCTCCAAAATGTTTATATATAGGGATGCCCAGTAACAATTACTGGTATAGCTATAAGGATTACTTCTATCTTATTATATCTTAGTTGGGTTCAAGTAAAAAGTACTTTTTTATTATAAAAGGAGAAAAAGGAAATCCGTTTTAAAAATATGAATTGTTTCATTAAAATGGAGTCTATGGGAGATAGTCTTCCCGAAATTTGGATAACGGGTTTCTGGATAATGGATCCCATACCTAAATTTGAAAACATTTTATAATTGCTGTTCATTGCTGTTGTGGTCAGGGGACAGTCGGTCATAACTGGCGATAACAGTGAACTTTTCTGCAGGCTTCTTTAGATTCAGGTACTTTCAACAAGAAAAGTGAGAAAGGGGAATTTCCCATTCATTCGCAAGGTTCTTCATGGCTTATTTAAAAGGTTACTTCCCTGTTTTTAAATCTTATGAAACGTATAGAACAGAAGCACTAAAAATGTGCTGCAAGCAGAACAGCATGAAATTCTTTTAGCTTTTGCTGTAGGTCATTAATATGTAGGCATTAATATTATAGTGATCATACCTATTATTATGTTGCCCCTGCAGCTCCACTTCACTTCCTCATCTGCTGATGCAACATAAATAATATTTAAAATTGCAGGATGATCTGTGATCACAGGATGACTGGCCAAAAAGGTCACCCAACGTGGCTGAGTAGTGTTGTTGAAATCAGCCAAACTTCCTAACCAAATCTGGGCATGTATGACCAACATTAGTACATGTACTAAGGTAAATTTTAAAGTTCTCTGTAGGCGGTTGTCTATCATATGTTTGTGTTGACAAAATACTGTGAATCTTGCTGCTGGTATCTATATTAAATTGCAATATTTTGGTGCCTTTAAGCAAATAATATCACACAGACCTCAATCTCCTAATAATAATTGGGCAGAGATCCTTTTGTTTGGTGGTCATGTCTGTGTATGACCAAGATTTAAGATTTCTACTGGAATTCTTTTTCTGCATTTATGTATGGCCGACGTAGCTTTTTTCCAAGAAGCATTGATAGTTTTACATTTCACAAATATGCAAAACTGCTTCACTTCTGTACAGGAACAGTGTGACCTGGTTTTAGACAGTGTTACAGTAAATAAGCTCATCTCAACTAACAGGTTGCTATACAAAAGTGCAAAGAAAAATATTTATACTTGGGGTAATTTGTTTTTCAGACATGGACATTTGAAAATGTATGGATTCTGAGAAAGGAATGTCATCTCTTTGCAGAATCAGAATATTTAGAGAGGTTAGAATATCTGACATTCCTGCTTGGCTTGACTGGGGTGAGGTGCACTTTATGCTTTTCACTTCATATTGCTCAAACACAGTAGATAAAGCACCACAATTGCCGCAAAGAGTACCTCATGAAGATGGAGTCGCTTGTTTGCATTTGAAGTTGGCTTTGTAATTACTGTACTATCTCTGCTTTTGCTGATGGTACTAAATTGTGCAATACTACAAGTTCCATGCAGGATGTTTCCGCTTGAAGAGAGCGTTGGACTGAGCATCAGATTGGCAAATGAGGTTCAATGTTGATAAATGCAAGGTTCTGCACATAGACATGAACACCTGTTATCAGTGTCAGACTAGCCCGGCGGGACACGGGGAAAAAACCCGGTGGGCCTCGACCCTCATGGGTTCCCCACCGGGCCAGACCCCCTCTCCCCCCCAATTTTGGCGCCGCTCTGCCTGCGCCGCATGCGCGTTGTGCCGAGCACGCCCTCATGTGTGGGCGGCAGGTGCGGCTTCTTATGTGCGCACCGAATGGTGCCTCATAGTAGGGGATGGCTGGAGGAGGGCCCAGGGCCCCCCAGTCCGGCCCTACCTGTTATGCACAAAATAGTTTTTCGTTGGGGACATCTTTAATTGAGAAGTGTAGAAAAAGGTAACAAAAAAGATATAGAAAAAGATTAATATTAAAAATCGAAGTATATAATTTGAAATTATACTATGGTCGATCTCATTTGTCACCCACAATTCTCAGCACGTAACTCCAGGTGTTCTTGAGCCCCAGTGTTACTTTAGCCTGTAATGGCATCATTGTCCTCCCCAAGCTTTTAGCTGATTGAAACACATCCTCTTACAGTGTTTTCTCTGTATTTTGCACCTTTCCATTTTCTATTTTGACAAGATCTGCAAAAAATCCATAAAGATGTGTGCAATTGGCAGACATTGAAATCATACATTACACTGTGAATTAGTGATGTGTGGGCCGGCCTGAAACCCGCAGGCCCTGCGGGTCAGGAGGGTTCGGGGCCATCTACCGCAAAAAATGTTCAGGTTTGGGTTAAGCACTTTCTTCCGCGCTCCCTGACCTCCAGTGTCAGACTGGGACACCAGGGACCCTCCAAAAAACCTTAGATCAGGGTCCACCAAAAGTTTTTAGACCAGGGACCCACCCTCAGTACTATTTTCTTCCTCTTCTCATTCAACCTCTATTCACCTAGTCTCTTTTCTTTACATACTATAATCTATTATTCCAACTATTTACCCACTTTATTCTCATAGAAATAGGGAATGGCCATGAAATAGGCCAACAGTTTAGCAGCATGAGGGCCCACTGACACCTGGGCCCACCGGGAGTTTTCCTGGTATCCCTGTGGGCCAGTCCAACATTGCTGACCTCACACTGCCGGCTTCTGGCCTGGCAATTTATAGACTTGCGCCTGCTCCATCCCTTTCATGACGTCTCCGCGAGGGGTAGGTTTGCCACCTTTTCGGGAAAAAAATACCGCCCTTCCTATACATTTATCTTTTTTCCCTATTAATAACATTGGGATCAGCCATCATTTTTACAGGCCAGGCCAGTGAAATACTGGCCAGGTGACAACCCTACGGACACAGGTCTGTAAATATAGGGGGTGAAGCGGGCTGGCCCACGTTAGGGTTGGGCGGGTGTGGGTCGAGAAAAACTTGACCCGTACATAACTACTGTGAATGTAATAATATCTTTTGAGGGGTGAGCTAGAAAGAGGAGGTAAACCGAGAAATGATGTTTTTGAATCTAGCATAATATTCCCGCAGATATAACCAGATATTGAAATTCTATTTTTAGGCTTCTCGTACACCAAGCCTTTTACCAGGACAAAAAATGATACAAGGTATGTACTCTCAATAACCGATTGTCATAAAACCAATTTAACACATACAAAAAATCTACAAAAATCCATGTTGCTTTTAGATATTGAAGAACAGGGGAACATTGTGATAGCCTTGTATCCATATCAGGGAATCCACGAAGATGACTTAAGTTTCAAGAAAGGAGAAAAACTGAAGGTTCTTGAAGAGTAAGTTTTATATGTATATCTATATATATTTACCTTTTAGCAAAAAGAAGCCTATATAAAATGTTTTTTAAAAGAAAAGTTTTGTTTCCAAATCAGTGACATCACATTTGTTGCATGACCACTGTTCTGCCTATCAAAGCGTAGCTTGTTTTCCATGAAATATAGGTGATGCTTTGCAATAATTAATGACCACTGTGCTGTTGAAAGCAGTTTACTATTTAGCAGTGTCTGGAGGTGTTTTGGTGCTGGGATGGGTAAAGTGTGATATTGGTGCTATTCCCCATTCTTAGTGTTTTGATATCTGTATAATTTTCTCACGTGCCATGGAGATGTGTCTATATTATTTTGGAGCCATTAGACATTCAAAAAGAGTTCACTTAATCATTAACATCCCCTTTGCAGTAGGGATTAAAGACCCAGAAGTGTATTAGAGCCCAGCTCTTTCACTGAGCTCTAACACTCTGATAGACCCTGATATTCAACTGCTCAATGTAGTTGGAAACAATCTTTCAAATTGACAAAAACGTACTTGAGTGTCACAAAAATTCCCTGAACTGGGAAAGTGTTTATAAATCACAAAAATATGGAACTGCTGGGAATACCTTTTGATCTCCCAGTTCAATATTTTTGTATCTCTGCCCCAACTATATTTATGTAGTTCTGCACTGGGCGATGTACAGTATGTTTCTTTGAGTGCAATAGAATTGCCACATAGACAGAACCCTCCTTTGCTCTTTCCTGCAGGCATGGAGAATGGTGGAAAGCTAAGTCTCTATCAACCAAGAAGGAGGGTTTTATACCAAGCAATTATGTGGCCCGAGTGAACACACTAGAAACAGAAGAGTAAGTTAACTTTAATTATTATTTAATAATAAATTTTATTAATAACTTTTTGAGGCCATTAATGGAATTAGTGCATTCGAGGCTTCATCTCCATTATTTATTTATTTGCGGTTTTAATTAGGGATGCACCGAATCCACTATTTTGGATTCGGCCGAACCCCCGAATACCAAACCGAAAATTAGGGATGGGAAGGGGAAAACATTTTTTATTTCCTTGTTTTGTGACAAAAACTCACACTATTTCCCTCTCTGTCCCTAATTTGCATATGCAAATTAGAATTCGGATTCGGTTCGGCCAGACAGAAGGATTCGGCCGAATGCTGCTGAAAAAGGCCGAATCCTGGCCGAATCCCGAACCGAATACTGGATTCGGTGCATCCCTAGTTTTTATTACAGTAAATGGATATCATTCATACTAAATCCTATATTTTCAGATGGTTTTTTAAGGACCTTACCAGAAAAGATGCAGAAAGGCAACTTTTGGCACCTGGCAACAATCCTGGAGCTTTCCTGATCAGAGAAAGTGAAACATCAAAAGGTTCCTGATTTTTTTTTATCTCCTTAAATGTTTTTGTTTCCTGTTTCTGTCATGATTTTTATGGTGTAGTTTTTATTCTTAAATTACACTGTTTACACTACAATTCACTCTACCATATAAAATGTCATTCCTAATTCAAAAAGTGTATTTTTTTAATTGTAATATTGGTGTGTAAGCAGCCATTTCAGGTCACTTTGCCTGGTCATGTGCTTTCAGAAAGAGCCAGTGCTGCACTATGGAACTGCTTTCTGACAGGCTGTTGTTTCTTCTACTCAATGTAACTGAAGGAGTCACAGTGGGACATGGGTTTTACTACTGAGTACTGTTCTTATATCTACCAGGAAGCTGTTATCTGGTTACCTTCCCACCGTTCTGCTGATGGGCTGCTAGGGAAAGTGAGGAGGGTAATATCACTCCAATTTGCAGTACAGCAGTGAAGAGTCAATGAAGTTTAGCAGAGCACAAGTCACATGACTGGGGCAGTTGGGAAACTGACAATATAGCTAGCCCCATGTCAGATTTCAAAATAAAATATTACAAATCATTTTGTTCTTATGAAAAATTGATTTCAGTGCAGAATTCTGCTGGAGCAGCACTATTATCTGATGCATTTTGAAAAAAACATGTTCTCCCGTGACAGTATCATTTTAAGTTCCCAAAATAGCTCAAAACTATGACTTCTTTGGCACATATTATTGGGTTGATTTATTTATTGATTGATTGATTCTGACCATCCCATATCAATTTAGAGATAAAACATCCCAAGTAGCAATTTAGATCAATTCATAAATACTTTGGGATTTATCCTTCAACAGTTCAGATGTATTAAATACAGTTGTGAGATTTCTAATTCCAAATAATGATACAGATTGATTGTGAACGATTTGTTAATAATTAGTATGGTTTGGTGCTGGTGTGTGGTGTTCATTGGATTATCAAGAAAAAAACTTTAAAAACAACAAAAAGGCCCTCTACTGCATTTGGCATCCAAAACCATTTGGTCGGTTGGTTTGGCATAAGAAATCTTGAAGGGTTGGTCATTTATAGATATAGATCTATATGTATTGTATCAAATCAATTTGCCAGTTCAACTTCCCAGGTGAATATTTAATGAATCAGCCCCTATGTGATAGAACTAACTAATCATTTGTGTATGGTAGTAGATAAAGAGGTTATTCATGTGCTAGATATATTTATATAATACACAAAAGCCATGAATATCCTGTAAATTATATCCTTATAAACGGTGAGTTCTGATGTCATCAGTTATAAACGGTGAGTTCTGATGTCATTTCTGTCACATGACTCATTGAAATTTGTGTATTATAATTAATAAAGTACCCCCAGTTGCAAAATATGAGGATATTATAAGTTACCTCGGAGTTCCATGACCTGTATAAAAACACTCGGCCTTCGGCCTCGTGTTTTTATATGGTCATGAAACTCCTCGGTAACTTATAATATCCTTATATTTTACAAGAGGGGGTACTTTATTCACTATATAATGTAAATACTGTATGTATAATAATGACATTTCTAACCACATAACATTTTACTATAATTTTGCTACATCTCTTCCACAGGCAGCTACTCATTGTCAATTAGAGATTGTGATCCTCAGACTGGAGACGTTATCAAGCACTACAAGATCAGGACTTTAGATAATGGTGGCTATTACATTTCTCCTAGAATTACATTTACTTCCATCAATGAGATGATCCAGCATTATCAAAGTAAGTCTGCCTTGTTAGGATTAGTTATTGCATTATTCATGTAGCATTCTAATAGTAGATACAAATGTGTGTCATCATTAGTTGGTGCTTTCCAATATGGTGTAGGGTAAATAGCCCAACCTACCAAAGGAGCTGGTGAGAAAATTATATTGGAACCGGTATAATTCCAAAACATCTAAATGGCACTTACCCATAATGTACAATTGTCTATAACATACATGTATTTCTCCTAAAATTTACCTTAAAATAGTACAGTATTATTCTAAGACAACTTGCTGTAGGTATGGGAATTTATTTAATATTCTCGGCGCTGTCTGCTGGCTAGATCTTAATTATCCCAGCGAGCAGTCAGCAGTTTTGAGTTGAGAATAAATAATAATAATAGGAAAGGACCAGAATATGAACATAAGTAGTAAAAGATAAGAAAAAAGCAATTGCTGCTTCACATATGTGATTAATAGTGTCAGTGACCCAACAGCCAGATATCATTTTAAAATTACAGGATGGAAACTAATTATAAGGAAGGATAATAATTCATAAAAAAGTCAAACTATTTTAAAAACTGCTTAGAATAGGACAATATAAACTGTACTAAACGTTAGTTAAAGAGGTGAATATAATGAGATAATATATAATTTTAGGACTTGCAAAGACATATTTTTGGGGCATATTTTTAAAAATTGGAGATAAGCATCACCGGCGAAGTTGCCCATAGCAACCAATCAGATCTTTGCTTATGTTTTCTTACTTGTAGGCGCCTGTTAAAGTCTAATTGCTGATTGCTTGCTATGGGCAACATCACCAGTGATGTTTATCTCCATTGTTAATAAATACACCTCTTATAGTGTTAATGGAATTATACGAATTTAACAGACAGCACACAAACCAGAGGATGAGTACCATGTGTTTTGTATGCATTTAAATTTAATCACTATTACCCTGCACTGGTAAAAACGGAGTGTTGGCTTCACAAAAACAAATGGAATTTATATAAATAAATTGCTGTCTAGCCATGGGGAACCATTCAATGTGAACGTGGGCTGCAGGGCACATAAGTTCGATAACTAATAAGCCCATTAAAAAAACTCAGTATAATTAAAAATGTTATTTAATATAATAACCCGATATTTTGTGTCCTGATGAAATTGATTTAGAGCAAGCAGATGGCCTGTGCAGGAAACTTGACAAACCGTGTTTTAGCCCTAAACCACAGAAACCCTGGGACAAGGATGCTTGGGAAATTCCAAGGGAATCAATAAAGATGGTGAGAAAGCTTGGAGCCGGTCAGTTTGGTGAAGTGTGGATGGGTGAGTCTGATATATACTTCATATCATAGTTTTTAAATTAACTAATGATTCTTGATTCACTAAAATAGTGTAAGCTTGCGGGATCCACAACAGACACTTTGGTTCACTTTGAGGCCGTTTATTTACACAGAGGGGTGAGCATTTCCGCATACAAAGCATAAATCATAAAAATAAATTCTGCCCTTTCGCTACCTTCACACATTTGATGAGTTCACTGACTATACTGGGCCCCATGTGGACTACCAGCAAAAACCCATAAGTTGGGGTCACCCCTGTACTCAAAGGGGATTGCTCAGCCTCCTGACTTTCCTCAGACTTATGATCACTTGGTCACAGGCTCCCTCTTCTCCTTGCAGTTGCAGGCAACACCCAGCTCCTCTGGGAGTTCTTAAAGGAGAAGTAAACCCTAAAAAATTAATATGTCTAAAAATGCCATATTTTGTATGCTGAGTTTTTGATCCCAGCCTAAAGTTTCAGCTTCACAATAGCAACAATGATCCAGGACTTCAAACTTGTCACAGGGGGTCACCATCTTGGAAAGTGTCTGCGACACTCACATGCTCAGTGGGCTCTGAGCAGCTGTTGAGAAGCTAAGCTTAGGGGTCGTCACAAATTATCAAGGAGAAAATGAGGTTGGTCTGTAATATAAGATGATGCTACAGGGCTGATTATTAAATTCTGATGCTAATTGCACTGGTTTCTGTACTGCCATGTAGTAATTATCTGTATTAATTACTAATCAGCCTTATATTGTGACATTTTTATTCCATGTGTACTGTATATTGTGAATCCGTCCCTAAGCTCAGTAAGTGACAGCAGCACAGAGCATGTGCAGTGAATCAGCAGAAAAGAAGATGGGGAGCTACTGGGGCATCTTTGGAGACACAGATCTTTCCTGCTAAAGGGCAGTAGTTGCCTTGGGCTGGTATAGAAGCCCAAAACATAATGTACAACATTTCTATCTAATTCTTTAGTTAAGCTTTAGTTCTCATTTAACACATTCCTGCTGTGTCCTGCTCAGAGAGACCTTCCTAATACTCTTCCATGGGACATCATTCCTGTGGAAAGTGAGCTCCACTTTGTGAGCTGGACTAATGGATCAGAGAGGAGTACTTGGCTCGCCTGTTCCTTCCCGAATACTCCAGAATGCTTCCAAGATCTGGCTACTAGTCTTTAAACAGAGAAACCCTTCTCTGTCTATTAACACCTTTCCTGGATCTTACATCTCCTACTGGGGGGAGCAATTAAAGGAAAACACACCTTTTTACTCATTTCTTTGCTCACTCTACCACAATAGCTAAAGTAGAAGCATTCAAGTAACTAAAATTAAAGTAGAACTCTTTTAAATAGCTTAGTTACTTTCAGCTACTCCTCCCAGTTGAAATTTTCCTTCTTTACAGGAAACATACATGTAAAGGTAAATGTAAATGTTTTATCTGGTTCTTTTCTTTCACTTTAACCAATGTAAAACTGCTTTTGGTTCCTAAAAATAAATTGTGATAATAATGTGGCATTTCAGGTATACAGAGGCCCAAACAGCCCAAACAAGCCCACTAAATACTGACTTTCTATGGCACCTAATAGCAGCCCCTCTGGCATTTGCCAGAACCCACAGATTGCCAGACCGGGCCTGTGAGTCAGTATGTCTAATTACAATACACAGCTGTAGGAATGTATTGGTCAATCCAGGGCTGTTCCATTGGAGACTTATGAGGAAGATTGAGTTGTCCACATTATTTTCAGGGCTGTAAGCTTCTCAGGAGCTTGCTCTCTAGGCACTTCAGTGCAGTTGGTTTCTATGTGACCATGCGATAAAACTTGTTTCTTTTGCTCAAGTAAATTTCTCCTATAAAAATGTCAGTCAATATTGCAGCATTGTGTGTTAAGCGTAAGTCTCTCCTGAATCAGAGGTGTCAACACCGAGACAACTTGGATACACCTTCGTTTATATCTACAAGCTCGTTCTTGACATTTAAAGTAGTTTGAAGTGCATTGTGGCCAAGCTGTGCTAAGCCTTGGTATTTATAAAGTCATTGTACCTCTGAGTTTCTGCTGAGATAAAACAAGGCAGGGGATGGAGGAGATAAGCACAACAACAAATATACACCTTTCCTAAATATAGCTTGACTCTGTATTGATCATTTTCTTGGCTAATAATAGTGCTCATTAAAGGGGTGGTTCACCTTTAAGTTAACTTTTAGTATGTTATAGAATAGACTATTCTACCCAACTTTTCCATTTGTCTTCATTATTTATTTATGTTTTGTTTTTAATTATTGGCCTTTTTGTTCTGATTCTTTCCAGCTTTCAAATGGGGGTCATTGACCTTATCTAAAACAAATGCTCTGTAAAGCTACAAATCTATTGTTTTTGCTACTTTTTATTACTCATCTTGCTATTCAGGTGTCTCCTATTCATATGCCGGTCTCTTATTCTAATCAATGCATGGTTGCTAGGGTAATTTGGACCCTAGCAACTGGATTGCTGAAATTGCACAGTGGAGAGCTGCTGACTAAAAAAGTTTAAAAAAAAAACCTCAAAAAACACACATCATTTGCAAATTGTCTCAGAGTATCATTCTCTACAACATACTAAAAGTTAACTCAGAGCTGCACAACCCCTCTAAAAGAACACAAATTAACCCTTTAGGTACCCAGACTATGCTCTGCTTGTGAGATCCCACATCTTAACCCAAAAAAAAGCCTGTAACCTAAAAGCATAGACTTGAAAATATATGGCCTATAAAGAGTTAAGCAGGTGTATATATGTGTGTGTGTGTGAATGCCAAAGAGATTGATTGAGCCACATTGATAATATTTAATCAGTATTATCACCCTGTGACTTGGCAACAGTTACCAACCTGTGGTTGAAATAGATGGTGGTGCTGGTAGGACAGTACCCTGCTTTTCTTTGTTCCTCTATATCTTCTTGTATCAAGTAAAATGTTTCCATTCTGCAAAACTCTGTATTACTTCCCTATCTGCTTTTAGAATCTTGCTTTAAATACATATTTAGAAAACTAAATGAGCTTTGCTCCTCATAAAGCAGGATGCCTGGGTGCAATACATAGAAATATGTTTATAAACCCACAAAAATAAAAAGGAGCACTCATAGGACTAGCTATAGATATTCGTATATTCAAGAGTTCGCAGCTCTCAGCTGTCTTGGAAAAGGTCTCTCCTTACACTGAGGCTTTGATACTTTAATGCGATTGAACATAAAAGGGGACCCATCACCCAAAAAAGATTCCAAATCCTATTTTATCACGTTAGTCAAGCAAATTGAACTACAATTACACTATATAAATTATTTCAATCTTGTTTCCTTCGGTCTGGGACTTCATAATTATAGCAAGCAGGCAGGAGCCATTTTGTGGACACTGTTATTAATTTTGAAATCTGACATGGGGCTAGACGTATTGGCAGTTTCCCAGCTGCCCCCAGTCATGTGACTTGTGCAAGTTGGAGTGATATCACCCTCCTCTCTTTCCCCAACAACAGCCGAACAATGGGAAGGTAACTAGATAGCAGCTCCCTAACATAAGATAACAGCTCCCTGGTAGATCTAAGAACAGCACTCAGTAGTAAAATCCAGGTCTCACTGCGACACATTCATTTACATTGAGTAGGAGAAACAGCAGTCAGCCAGAAAGCAGTTCCATCCTAAAGTGCTGGCTCTTTCTGAAAGCACATGATCAGGCAAAATTACCTGAGATGGCTGCCTACACTCCAGTATTACAACTAAAAAAAATGATATACTTGCTGTTTCAGGAATTCAATTTTAAATGGCAGAGTGAGTTATTTGCAGTGTAAAGAGTGTAATTTAGAATTAAAAACTACATCATAAAAATCATGACAGAATCCCTTTAAGGCAAGCCTTGCATCATCTCAAAATCTTGTTTGTGCACAAGAATGGGGGACCTGATGTCCATCCCCATGCCCTGGCTACACAATTAAATGGTGAAGAAAACCGGGGAATGTGGGGAGAGCAGTGACAGTGCTGAATGGAAAGTTAAAGTAATTGCCTGCCATGCCTCAATGCCTCAGGGCAGACAATATTTGATTGACAGCTGGGATTTTCAAAAGAATAAATGATTGCTTTAATAAAAAAAAGAATTTGGATTTTATGTTTAATTTGAAAAGGACTTTTATGTCTGGATGACAGGTCCGCTTTAATGTGAGTTTGGGTTGATGGACACCTGTCAGTTAGCTTCAATTCTTCACTGTGTCTGCTATCATTAATGTTAGGCAGTGAAAAAATATGTGCACTGATATGCAATAAAAGTAGGATGGTATGAGAATACCAGTCATAATGTACCAACTACTGTAATATTATGACATTTATGACAGTATGTAAGTGCAAAACTACGGTTCTTGAGTAACAAATCAATTTAATGAGCACGTTCTTACAGTAAAAGGTATAAAAGTTCAACTACATGTTTCTGGTTTCATAATTCAGTCCAAGTACAGGAAATTACAATAGCATATATTTACGTTAGTGTGAAGTGTGTGCCGTTCGCATTTGCTTCAAGATGTTTCCTCTTTTTGATGCAGTGATCACTTTGTCCAATATGTGAAGTATTTCCTCCCTAGATTATTGCACATTCTGGAAAATTACACCGATCTGCATTGCAGCCAACTGTTTCCATGTCACTTTCAGTACTCGGAGATGAATGTGGCTCATGTCAACTATAAAAATAACTGCTAAATGTCCGAGAAATGGAGCTGGTTTGATGCAATGGAACATTCCTAGCGATTAATGGTCTGAACATTTGTGTTTGGGATTAGTTTTCAGTACAGCCATATTACCCACTAATATACTCAACGGCAGGGTTCCCCTACTTTTTTACCCATGAACCACATTCAAATTTAAAAAGTGGAGCAACAGAAGCATTGGTTATTTGGTAGCCCCTATGTGAACTTGCAGCCTACAGGAGGAACTATTTGGCAGTACACCTGTTTTTTATGCAACTAAAAGTTGTCTCCAAGACTGGAATTCAAACATTAGCTCCTGCTTTGAGGCCACTGGGAGCAACATACAAGCAACATATTGCTCAAGAGCCACAGATTGGGGATCACTGCTCTATGGCATAATCCCATAGTTGGTCCCTGAATTAGCTTATAAAAAATGTACCTATAAGGTACTGACAAACTGGTTTTCTTTTTCTAATTGTTACCCCAATACTTTAAAGGGATACTTTCATGAGAATTATTTTTTCAAAACGCATCAGTTAATAGTGCTGCTCCAGCAGAATTCCGCACTGAAATCCGTTTCGCAAAAGAGCAAACATATTTTTTTATATTTAATTTTGAAATCTGACATGGGGCTAGACATATTGTTAGTTTCCCAACTGCCTCAATCATGTGACTTGTGCTCTGATTAACTTCAGTCACTTTTTACTGCTGTACTGCTAGTTGGACTGATATCACCCCCTCCCTTCCCCCCCCCCAGCAGCCTAACAACAGGACAATGGGAAGTTAACCAGATAGCAGCTCCCTAACACAAGATAACCGCTGCCTGGTAGATCTAAGAACAGCACTCAATAGTAAAATCCAAGTCCCACTGCGAGACATTCAGTTACATTGAGTAAAAGCAGTTCCATCCTAAAGTGCCTGCTCTTTCTGAAAGCACATGGCCAGGCAAAATGACCTGAGATGGCCAGCTGCTGGGTCAGGAATGACATTTTATATTGTAGAATGAATTAATTGCAGTGTAAACAATAGTGTAATTTAGAATTAAAAACTACATCATAAAAATCATTACAGAATCCCTTTAATCAAAGACTTTATAATTGAAATTCCCATAATTATAACCTGACTTATTTGTGGTGTGTATGATTATAGTTGGGTGCAATCCCCTTCACTTATATATGGTGTGTAGCATATTCTCCTAGTTAGTGATAAACTCTAATGTTTTGGGCCTATGGCTTCAGCTGGCAGAGAAGCCCCTAATGTGGCATTGGACTCTGTCACTGTTAGGTGAATTCACTGGAGAAAAGACAGGCACAACATCCACCTTCAGACAGCAGAAAGCATTGGTGGAGAATTTGCTCTATGTGGCATATGTCTTAAAGCAAAGGGTCACTAGCCCTTTAGAAATATACCCAGCAAAGGTTTTGTTACTTTTAAACTAGACCCCCTGTCTTTCCCCCCAAGCCCATTGGGACATTCCAGTGCCAGACTCCGGCAGGTATTCTGCTTCAGTTACCACACTGGGTGAGGGTGCAACACCTTCATGCTAGCAAGTACAAGGAGATTTGTTCACACTGGTACCCCAGCTCCCACACCAGATCTTTAAACCACACAAATTTCCCTTCTTTTTTACATTTCATAGAAAAATCTATTCCAAAGACCTGCTCACTATACCCAGTAGCATGTCTTTCAACTGGTTTAAACACAAGGTATTACAGAAAGACACAAACAAACTCATTTTCTGTGCCTCTTTCCTTCTTAAAATGGTTATAACTAATAATTACATTTTCTCTCCCCACCAGTTCTCCATAAATACTATTACATCAAAATTCCCCCATAATGTTTAATATAACCCTCCTAATTTGTTTGATAAAATCTTTGTATTTTTGACAGTTGTACATATCGTTCATTTTAGACAGTTTGGCATTAGGTGCACCTGGGATCTATATACCCAATATGAATAAAAAAAAAGCTGAAGGAAAAGAAAAATGAATTTCCAAATTTCTCCATGTTACTAGACTCCAGTGTTTTGCAATATTTCAACCTACTGTTTGTGTAAGCAGTGAGCATTGCATTCGTAAAGTAACTAATAAAAGGCATGTTATCTTGTTAATGGGGAAAATCCATTTTATCTACAAGGTAAATATCAGAAATGACTGCTTAGGCAACACTACAGTAACATTAGTAATCTATAATGATTGGTTAATTTACTGTCCAGTCATCTGACTTATGAGGTTTATATTTCACATGTATATTGACTTCCTTGTTTCCCTGTTTGTACAGGGAGTGGCATATGCTTTCTAAGTCAATATAAAGGCCAAACATTGGCTGATATTAATTGCCCCTCCAGAGTGAGTTGGTAATGAGTGTATGGGGGCAAACCCACAGGCTGCCCACCAGTCTGTCAAAGATATATCTGTTATATATGAGGATTGGGGGGGCAAATGATTGATTGCCCTGATTTGGCCCAGTATGTGGCTGGCCACATTGGATAATACAATCTGTTCATTTTGTGACCTCTTAAAGGAGAAACAAACCCTTAATTAAAAAAATCCTACCCCCCTACTCTACATAGACCACCCTCCCTTCTCCCCACCCAGCCGATCGCCCCCCCCCTCCCCCTCCGGGCAAATGCCCACAACTCTTTACTGACACCTGCGTGCAGATTCTGTCCAGCGGTGTTCACGGGCGCCATCTTCTTCCCTTCAGTAATCTTTGGAATGAGACCAGCGAAGTGGTGCTTGTGCAGTTAGAGCAATTTTCTGTTTCGCGACAAGTGCGAATGCACCGAAACTCACAACTCACAAAAAAGAGCCGGTCTCATTCCGAAGATTACCAAAGCGGCTGAAGATGTCGTCCCGTGAACTCCGCTGGACAGAATCTGCACAGAGGGGTAAGTAAAAAGTTAGGGGCATTTGCCCGGGGAGGCAGCTAGGCTGGAGGGGAGGAGGGAGGGGGCCTATGTAGGGTAGGGTTTTTTTTTAATAAGGGTTTGTTTCTCCTTTAATGATCAGATATTCTGGCATAACGCCAGTTTTAGTCTCTAGGTCATGATCTTTAACCTATGGCTCTCTCAGTTAAAGCTGGAGAGACACCGTTGGAGAAACAAAGCTCACCAGCTGGACCCTCATAGCTAAATGATGATTTTATGGCCTCCCATAGACTTTATTTTGGTATAATCCAACCTTCTGGCATGTTATATATAGTATAGATCAGTCCACCATAATACGTGTGTGTTTGTATATGTATATATATATATATATATATATATATATATATATATATATATATATATATATATATATATATATATATATATATATATATATATATATATATATATATATATATATATATATATAGACAATATTAACAGTACTCACGCTCACTTTCTTATTGTGCTGTGCGCATCCCTTGAAGTCTCCGGTCAGTCCTCCATATTATAAAAATGCACACCTACAGTCTGTATGCACATTTGTAGCAACGAGTTTTCGAAACCCAGACAGGCTCTTTCTCAAGCCATGTGAAACGATGGTGAAAAATGTGATCCAAGTCCGAATAGCTTTTTAAAGTCCATCGTAGGACGTGACATACAGTAGCATCTTTTCCTTTGTACTCCTGGTTTGGCTGGAAGAACTATTTTTCAAAGAATGTGTGGCCTTCTAGCTTCAGTGAGCTAATCCACAGCAACACTGTAGCATCATTGTCTTGTTATACTGGGTTTTTGGTCTTGAAAATGATCAGTACACTGTGTAAGGTTCATATATTTCTCCCTGTATTGCACTGGTTTCAGCCAAGTTCTAAAAACATACTGGTTGGCTAATTGGTTCCTCCTGAAAATGACCATTTTGTCCGAGTGCCGAAAGTGATTACACTGGACTAGTCTAAATAACTGATGGTTTTGCAAAAAAATATTTTGGCAGCTTGGTACTGTTTAAATGAAGAATGACTATAATCCTTAACTGCCTGCATATCATGTTTTAAGGATGTTTTGGAGACACTATTTTCTAACACATGCCCCAAAAAAGTGTTGGCTAAAGTAAATTTCAGCAAAGCAATTAGTGAATATTGATGCGTTATTTTACCTAGGTCTTTGAGCTCAAAACCTTTAATTTTGTCTTTTATTTTGCCCATCATGGTGGAACAATGAGCTGGTTGTAATGTATAATTAGATTTAATCTTACAAATTAGCATACCTGAAGGAGAGCAAATTACAAATTTGTGCATTTGTTCTGTAATTAATATGACTGCCTTGCATTTTTAGGATTTTACAACAACAGCACAAAGGTAGCTGTGAAAACTTTAAAGCCGGGGTCCATGTCTGTGCAAGCATTTATGGAAGAAGCCAACCTCATGAAGACCCTCCAGCATGACAAACTTGTAAGGCTATATGCTGTGGTCTCCAAAGAGGAACCCATTTATATTATCACCGAATATATGGCAAAAGGTAAGTTGTGGCTGTGACTATAGTTTTGTATGCACACCTATAGTCTGTCCTTCAAAGATCTTTAGTTGTGAACTGAAGAATAGTGAATGAGCGAATTTATTTGCCAGACATGGATGTTCGTCAAAATTCTGAATTTCGCCATGTGCAATATTTTTGCGAAAAAATGCCTATAATGAAAAACGCCCATTGACTTTAATGCATTTGGAGATAAAAAGTCACCATAAGAACAAAACGCCCATTGACTTTAATGCATTGGACAAAAAAAGTCGCCATAAGAAAAAACGCCCATTGACTTTAATGCATTTGAAGAGAGAAAAATTGTTGTGCGCGTAAAATTTTACTCCCAGAAAAAACGCTCATTGACTTCAATGCGCTTCATGAAATTTGTCAGTTTCACGATTATTTTTCCAGTTTCCTGAATTTTTCAGCGAAGTGAAATGGAACAGATTTGCTGATCGCTACTGAAGAGACATTTACTGGTCACATGTTTAACAGCAAATATCCAATTGGTTGCTGTGAGTTTCTAGAGCTGGTACAAACATTGCAACTTCTATTGCGTTACCTTCTTGAATTAATGTAATAAAGTGATCAACCGGGTCAACCCACAGCAACCAATCTGCAAGTAGCATTTACTATTCACTTTTATAAAAACAAATATCTGCCTTGGATTCAGTGGCGTACCAATCGGGAGCCGCACGCCAAATTTGCAATAAGAATAAGATGTTATAAGATGTTTGCTTTAAAGTAGGTGACCAATAGATGCTAACTTTAGTTGCTATGGGTTACTGGACCTGTGCAAATTGCCTTTTTTTTTTTTACATAACCCCATACATGCAGTAGATGGATTAGTGGACTGTGAACATTCTTGTTATTCATCTAATCGACCTTTAAAAGACTATATAGTTTGCTGTAATATTAATTTGCAGATCTTTCAATAACTTTTCTTAACACAGTGCAAGTGGAATATGCCCCCTCTTTAGAAGCATCTGAAATCATACCATTTTTGGGGATTTGCTCTGTAAAGAGGCACACACACACCTCATGCCTTAACAGCTTTATTCATCTTTGTTAACAGGAAGTCTTCTAGATTTTCTGAAGAGTGACGAAGGGGGCAAAGTGATCCTTCCAAAATCAATAGACTTTTCCGCTCAGGTAAATATTGTTTTCAGAAATGCTCTTACATTTATAGAGATTCTAAAAGAAGTCTGATACCGTTACTGTATTGCATGTTGATTTAATTGTACTCTGGGAATTGTCTGTTATAACAACCATCAAGGGGGTTATTTACTAAAATCTGAATTTATCTCATAAGTCAAATTAAAAAACTCAACCAAACTCCCATTCCTGTTTTTGAATTATTTTGAATTATGTAATTAATAAAAGACCCCAATAAAATCGAGCAAAACCCTGAATCGTAAGATTTTTTTCTGACTTTTTTTTTTGCCTAAAAACCCTGAATTTATCAGATTATTAGGCTAAACCCAGCGCAGACCATTATATCTTCCAGTTAGGATAGGGACATCTCCCATTGACTTCTACATGACCTCAACAGGTCTGAGATGGGGGATTTTCGGATTTTGGCTTTTTGCAGCATCGGAGTATAATAAATCTTGAAAAATGTAAGTAAAAAGCCTAACCAGATAAATTCAAGGTTTAGGAAATAACCCCCTTAAATGTTTGTTGTTTCCTGAATTTAAACCATGACTATTATCAGTAGTATCAAACACAAGTAATTAGGGATGCACTGAATCCACTATTTTGGATTCGGCCGAACCCCTGAATCCATCGCAAAAGATTCGGCCGAATACCGAACTGAATCCGAATCCTAATTTGCATATGCAAATTAGGGGTAGGAAGGGGAAAACATTTTTTACTTCCTTGTTTTGTGACAAAAAGTCACGCAATTTCCCACCCATCCCCCGTCATATGCAAATTAGGATTTGTATTCAGTTTGGCCAGGCAGAAGGATAAGGATTCGGCCGAATCCTGAACCGAATCCTGGATTCGGTGCATCCCTACAAGTAATACATTTACTGGATGGCTTTGTGGACATGTTAGCTTATATTAGACATGGCTTCAACTCAACTCCAATTTTATACATATATATATATATATATATATATATATATATATATATATATATATATATATATATATATATATATATATATATATATATATATATATATACATACACAGTATATTTATATATATTTTTAATGCATCATTGAATCCCACCAAAGAACCCTGTAATCCTATGTTGCCTGGCAAGAAATGTCTTCACTTGGCTGCTCATACAATACAATAGAAGATTAAACCGTCTTTCGTTAATTTCATCCATTTCCTCTTGCTATCCTAGGTATGACATGTTTGGTTTTGAATATATGTTTATTTTTGACTATATCCACCGTATAGCATGTATTTCCTAGGAAAAATCTTCCCTTTGTAAAGCCTTTCCTTCAGGCTGCATAATGAGTTTTCCCTTCACCACATTAGTGTTGGTCTGAATCTGTATGTCACATTTAAGGTGTGTTCTAATGAATCATCTATAAATAGGAAGACTTATGATTGTGACCTCTGAATCATTTAATGTAAAGGTACTTCTTTATAAAACATAATTAATGATTATGCTCTTGTCTAAATAGAATTGCTGTATTGTTTTCCAGCTCCAGTACTTGTCTAGTGTCAGGGATCCCCAACCTTTTGTAAAAAAGAGTTGGGGAGAAACACAAGCATGACAAAGTTAATGGGATGCTAATTAAGGGCTGTGATTGACTACTGGTAGCCAGTGTCGGACTGGGACACCAGGGGCCCACCAAAAAAACCTTAGACCAGGGGCCCACCAAAAAACTTTAGACTAGGGGCCCACACTCAGTACTATTTTCTTCCTCTCTTCACTCATCCTCTATTCTCCTAGTCTCTTTTCTTTACATACTATAATTTATTATTCCATCTATTTAGCTTTTTTTCTCATAGAAATAAGGAATGACCATGAGATAGTCCAAATGTTTAGCAGCATAAGGGCCCACTGACACCTGGGCCCACCGGGAGTTTTCCTGGTATCCCTGTGGGCCAGTCCGACACTGCTGGTAGCCTATATGTGGACTGGCAGCCTACACGAGGCTCTGTTTGGCAGTACACATGGTTTTTATGCAACATGTCTCCAAGCCAGGAATTCAAAAATAAGCACCTGCTTTGAGACCACTGGGAGCAGCAGCCAACGGGATGGTGAGAAACACATTGCTCATGAGCCACTGGTTGGCGACCACTGGTCTAGTTTAATGTTATAACTATAAGCCATGAACACAACAAGTTCAAGTATTTTCCAGCATAACACTATGTAATATAGTACAGGTATAGGATCCTATAGATATCCGGAAACCTATTATCCAGAAAGCTCCGAATTACGGAAAGGCTGTCTCTCATAGACTCCATTTTATCCAAATAATCCAAACTTTAAAAAATTATTTCATTTTTCTCTGTAATAATAAAACTGCACTTTGTATTTCACCCAAACTAAGATATAATTATACCTTATAGGACGCAAAATCAGCCTATTGAGTCTATTTAATATTTACATGATTTTCTAGTAGACTTAAGGTATGTTCAGCTGCTAAGCATTCTGGATAACAGGCCCCATACCTGTATGTGTTTACTGATCCTGTGGTAACCATAATAAACAGGGAGCCAATGTTACACAATAGGTGCTAAGTTTGCTGTGGTGACTGGCATGTGTGGGTGATGTCAGTGGGTATGGAAGCAGAAGATTGCTTTGTATATATTATATCAATAACTGGTTTCCTGTCTTTTTTCAAAAAAGCAACCACACACAACAAGCTCAGTATATACTTGGGTGAGTGACACGTTATGTACACATATGACAGGTTCGCAGGACATACACCAGCGTCTCATACACCAAAAGGGGTTTTTTACATTAACATTAACTTTTAGTATGATCTAGAGAATGTTATTCTGAGACAATTTGCAATTGGTTTACATTTTCTATTATTTGTGGTTTTTGAGTTATTTAGCTTTTTATTCAGCAGCTCTCCAGTTTGCCGTTTCCAAAGTACCCTAGCAACCATGCACTTGATTAAATAGGAGACTGGAATATGAACAGGATAGGCCTGAATAGAAAGATGAGTAATAAAATGTAGCAATACCGATACATTTGTATCCTTACAGAGCATTCGTTTTTTTAGATGGAATCAGTGACCCCACAATTTGAAGAGAGCCAGGCAAATAATTCAAAAACTATAAAAAAATGAAGGTTAATTGAAAACTTGCTTAGAAATAACCATTATGCAACATATAACAAGTGAACTTCCCCTGTAATGGGCATGTATGACAAATTAGTGTGAATTAAAGCTGGCCGACATATGAATTTTAATTGTAAATTATAAAGTCAGTTGCAGCAGTCATCCAAAAATATTAAGACATTCAAATATGCTTAGTAGGGTAGGGCTCATATACATGCTGAAGTGCAACCCACAGGAATATCTGTACAAAACACTTGGCCTGAGCAGACATTATGAATAAGGGTCCAGAGCACCTGTTTCCTTTAGATGTTATTACAGAAGGAAGGGGCTTGTTGAAAGATCACATATATCCTTCCCATGCGCTGCCCCTTCTGTATGCCACGCCAGCATTAATTGAGAATTTATTGTGTGCATTTCAATAAGAATACTTTTCACCATTTATTAAAAGTATGGCGATATACCCTAAGCAGCATAGGCACCTATTTTGGGGTCCTAGCCCATAGCATGTGTGATGTTTAAGTGGAGACAATGGAGTAAGTTAAGTGCTTTCAGCTGATTCCAGTTGGCAGCTATTGGAAGCAGCAGGGGTGATTTGGGGTGTTCAGATGCTGCATTTTTAGGGTAGGACTACACAGACAATGCACGGACTACACAGACGATTTTGGAGCAATCTGATGCGCTGCGCAAAAACGCAGGCGTCAAATCGGATGCAACAGATGTTAAATGTTAGATGAAGTTGCAGCGTTGATCCTACGTGACCTGTGTTTTTGCGTAGCGCAAAATCGTCCGTGTAGCAAGGCAAATGCTTTGGGACAAATGGCCAAAAATTATAAAAGAGGCTGCATATGTGATCACTGAAGAACCCTGATGAAGGCTATATTTAGCTGACCTTTCATGAATGCTTTATATATATTTATATAACTTGCTTGAAGCCGGCACAGCACGTATAAGGGTTTAGTGTGCCTGGGTGCAAAATGCAAACAATAAGATAACGGTCCCAAATAAGGCATGCACTCACAGGTCTTATCCAAGGTGAAAAAATGGTGTTTATTCAGCAAAAAACTGCTAACGTTTCGGCTAGCCCTCTAGACTTTCAATTTGAGAAAAGAGAAAGGCTAGAATATATATATATATATTCCAAGTCCAAAGAGATCCGCACTCACAGGTCTTTTTATAATTCAATAATACTGTATATATTTTATTTAGAGCTACAGACTTGGGGGGTTATTTATCAAAGTCCGAATTTATCTCAATATTTTCTGTAAAAAAACTCTGACCAAATCCACACAGGTTTTTTGTGCTTATTTATTAATACACTTTCCCGTAAATTTTGTTTGTGGAAAAAAATTTGACAAAATCGTGAAAAATCCGATTTTCATGATTCTTTTAGATCTTTCATCTGATTTTCACGATTTTTTCGGATTTTTCACCCGAAAACTCAAAATTTTGCCCGAAAACTTTGGGGCATTGCCAAAAACCAAGTGCACATCAAAAAATCATTGGGACTTCTCCCATTGACTTATATGCAACCTGACAAGTCGAGAGATGCCAGATTTTCAGATTCAGACTTTTCCATACTCTGGGTTTAATAAATTCCGAAAAATTCGTGATTTTTTTAAAAGACCGATTTTTAAAAAAAAAAAAATTGTGATTTTTGCATTTGGAGTTTAGTAAATAACCCCCTAAGTCTGTAGCTCTAAGTAAAATTATTTAATTTTAAACAGACCTGTGAGTGCGGATCTCTTTGAACTTGGAATTGACAATTATATGGTTTCTGCACCCAGGCACATGGACTATTTATCGAGAGTGCTGGCATCATGGGGATATATATTCTGTTTCTACTTGTAATGTACCTAAAGCAAAAAAAACTGTTGCCAGAAAGAACTATTATCTGCATTACATTGAGTGTAGACAACTTTTTGCTAATATTTTTTGAAAACCTTGAAGAAAAAAAAAGCTTGTATTCAGTGAGTAAATGTACAGTATATGCCCTCCTGAAAAGTGCTATTGTTTTGGGTTATCACCAAGTGTTTATATACATAATGGAACAAGGTGCACACACAATGGGCTCACTGTTGCCTTTACTTACTGTAAATAAGAAATAAGGGAAAGAAAGCAACACAAATGCAAACACAACATTTATATCTAGAAACAAAGGGTAACATTTAGCAATGGCAATTAGTTCACAAGGGCCATAAGAAATATTTGAACTTGTGCTTCATTCTGTGGAAGAATGTCTTCTGTTTGTCGGACAGTATTGCAGTCTTGGCATTTTACATAATTGGACTGAATCACGTGATGTATTAAAACACAGTAATAAAATTCTTTAATTAATTACCAAGATTCTAATAAACTCACCTAATGGACTGAAATCCTACTTCCATATGAGAGATATAACATTGAGCTGGGCACTGGGGTAATTTTAATGGTATGATCCATTGCTGACAAAACTGAATGAAGGTCTGATGGTGTAGCCTCTTCTTAAAGGAGAAGCAAACCCAAAAGTTAAAAAAACCCTAGCCCCCACCCTACATAGACCCCCCTCCCTCCTCCCCAGTGTTACCCCGGGGAAATGCCTTTAATTCTTGACTTACTCCTCGGTGCAGATTCAGGCATCAGAGTTCACGGGCACAATCTTCAGCCACTTCAGTAATCTTCGGAATGAGACCGGCTCTTCAGCAATTTTTGTGAGTTTCGGTACATTCGCAGTCGCGAAACAGAAAAATGCTCCAACTGCACATGCGCCGCTCCGCCGGTCTCATTCTGAAGATTACCAAAAAGAAGATGGCGCCCGTGAACTCTGCTGGACAGAATCTGCATGGAGGGGTAAGTAAAGACTTAGGGGCATTTGCCCGAGGTAACACTTAGGCTGGGGGGAGGAAGGAGGGGGGGGTCTATGTAGGGTAGGGGGTTAAGTTTTTTTTAACTTTTGGGTTTGCTTCTCCTTTAATACAAAGAATCAGCTCCAGAAACTTCTGGTGAGAATCAGAACTTGCCACTCTGAATGAAAAATTACCAACTGATGACCTGATTTTATTAAATATGTTGTTTTCAACATTTTGGACCCCCTTTGGGACAATATTGTATGTATATTGTATTGTACATGTGAAACCCCCATATCTAATTTAAGGCACTTAAATGTTTGCCCAGGAGCAATAACCCATATCATCTAATTTTAATCAAGTGACCAGTAAATTGTACCTTTTCATTGGTTGCTATGGGTTACTGCTCCAGAGCAAACTTTGTGCCTTTTATTACATAACCCCTTGTAATAAAGTAAATGAGTCCCGCGTCCACATTCCAAAATGTCTAAATCTCCATTGGTCAGTTTATCAGCACAGGCAGTCATCAGATCAAATGGCATTAGCCCAGTAAGCAATTGCAAATTGTCTCAGAATATCATTCTCTACATCATACTAAAAGTTACCTGAACAGTGAACAACCCCTTTAAAGGAACATTAACACCAAAAAATGAGCTTTTTTCAAGTAATGAAAATATCATGTATTGTTGCCCTGCACTGGTAAAACTGATCTGTTTGCTTCAGAAACACTACTATAGTTCATATAAACAAGCTGCTGTGTAGCAATGGCAGAAATTGAAAAAAGGCTATATGGCACAGGTTAAATAGTGGATAACAGATAACGACATTATGTTCTACAGAGTTATCTGCTGTGTAGCCTGAGCCTATTCTCCTTAAAATGGCTGCCCCCTTTGTTACACAGAAACTTCTTTATATAAACAAAATTAGTATTCTGTAGCAAACACAGCAGTTTTACCAGTGCAGGGCAATGCTGCATTATATTTTTATTACAGTAAAACACTTTTATGTTTTGATGTTACTATTCCTTTAAGCAGAATGAGGAACCTTGTGCCTTATTCTGGTATCTTTGGAATGCTGTATAGAAGAAACAACAGGAGTGGCTCTAGCTGAGGACAAGCAGGTGACAAGTTAAGTGTCACTTACACTGAGCAAAATGGGGCAGATCAGATTTTGCTGATAGGACTGTTACAAAAGGGAAATGAATATAAATTGCACTGCCCTCTTAGTAATATTAGACCAACATTTTTCAGTAAAGTTAGCCTTATCAGCTTTCCACATATGATCTGGATTATTTACTTTATATGGAATGGAATGTGGTGTATTCATTACCTGCAATAGCTTTAGTATGCAAATAATGGTGAACCTCTGAAATGACAGTTGCTCCATGATTCTAATTCAGGTGTAGTGTTATTGGTACCTGATTGTTTTCCACATAACTGAACGCTACAGACAGGGGCCCGCTCTTGGTTTTATGATGGGTTGTGATTATAGGCAACAGATCGTGCAGGTCCCGGAAGAACCTCTTCTCTTGAGCACAGAATAGCAGAACTGTATGGAAAAAGCAATGCCTGCCTTCTAGGGCTGTGATTCCCCCCAGTAACTCGTGAGCAACATGAACCCCTTGGATGTTGCTCCCACTGGCCTCAAAGCAGGTGCTTATTTTTGAATTCCTGCCTTGGAGGCAGGTTTTGGTTGCATAAAAACCATGTGTACTGCCAAACAGAGTCTCCTGTCAGCTGCCAGTCCAGATAGGGTCTACCAAATCACTAGCCAATCACAGCCCATATTTGGCACCCCAGGAACTTTTTTCATGCTTGTGTTGCTCCCCAACTGTTTTTACAATTGAATGTGGCTCACATCAATAGACTTCAGTAGTCACACGTGTGATATGTTTGACAGAAATGTGTCAGGTACAATACAGGTAAAACACCCACACTTTTGGGGTAGCTCTACTCCATGTATTATGTGTTAGTGAGCAGAGAAGTCAATGACTGGGACTAAGCAGTTGGTAGCTATTAATTCACTGGGAATGTACATCATTAGTGAGCAATGAGATTTTGTTTTCACTGGTCTATAATGGTTGTCATTGAAATACACATTTTAGCTATGGTTTCCTCTTAACTAAAGTGCATTCTGGTGTCATATTCAACCAGTTTTTCCAGCTGTACAACAATGCAGTCAGCCATGGCTTAGATTTCCTTGTTTCACATTGTCTTGTCATGGCAGCAACGTTAACCCCTTCATACATATACCAATACTGAACATTCAGCTCTACCAATTACGGCCAAGAACTTTTGATTTTGGTGTAGCAGATGCCTCACTTGTTCAATGCTGGAAATGCAAACTTTGAGCTATTTTTATTGACACCTTCAATTGGAAAAGATTAATGGCTTTTACAAATGGTGCTCTTAACGAATTTAATAATCTCTCCTACAGATTGCTGAAGGCATGGCTTACATAGAAAAAAAGAACTACATCCACCGAGATCTTAGAGCCGCTAATGTGCTTGTTTCAGAGTCCTTAATGTGCAAAATAGCTGACTTTGGTCTTGCACGAGTAATTGAAGATAATGAGTACACCGCAAGGGAAGGTATGTGCTCTGCTTTCTAATGTGCCGTAAAACAGATAAATGGGAAGATCTGTTCCAGCAATCGAGGGTTCTCTTTTATTACCCAACCAAATTACATCCATTATTTACAATAAGATGCCTGGCTGTTAACAGATACTGAGAATGCCTATAATAATAAACTATGACTCCCTAAAAAATTTAATTGCCTGGATCCCCATATTTATAACCCTGTAAGAAGCGCAATGATCTGCAAAATAATGTGATAGTCGTGTGGTAATAAAAGAGATTTAAAAAAAAAAAAGTCTCCGTTCATATAAATAAATCTTAATGAATTACCGCTGGGTCCACCATAGAACCTCACCCCAGGGCCTTGGCAAATACAGAAGACCCCCCACTGTAGCTGTTTCCCACCCTCTGCTTTGTACCCGGAAAACAAAATATGGGCCTAAAGCAAAAAGATGTGCGACGTGTAGTTCAAGCCGCACCCCATATAGCACTTACTTTAGCTATTATCACCCAGATGTTACAGTAAGATCACTTCAGAAAATAAACAATCCATTAACCCTAGGCATGATAGTAGGATCAGTACAGAAAATGGAGCATATTAACCCCAGACATGCCAGTAGGATCACAACCGAAATAGTCAATCAGTACTACATTAACCCCAGTCATGCCAGTAACAGCTCTGCATAAATGGATTATGAGCATATTAATCTCTAGGCTTTAATTATTTTGTGTGGCCATGTTTAGCAAAATGTGAATAAATTTGCAAAACTCCCGAAAAGTCGCTCGCGTCAAAATGGCCGTGCATCAAAACTATTCAGACGCCCATTGACTTTAAAATTGGCATCAAAATTGACACAAGCGACTTTTCAGGACGCGCATCCAAAATTTACGCAGGCGTGAATTTTCGAGTTTCACAATTTTTTAGCGGGAGAAATTCGCCCGTCGCTAAGCAATAGTTTCTATACAAACTGTAGTCCTATCAGTGCTCTGGTTCCTTTTGTCAATCCATGAAGTTATTTAGGGTGGGGAGCTAGTGGAGCAGCTCTCATGTTACAGCTGTTGCAAAGACACAATAAAAGCAATATGAACTCCCTTCCACAAAACTCTAGGAAGGAATGTGACCAGTTAATGGAGCCTGAAACTGTCTCTAACTCAATCTTGGGCTCATTTCTAAGGGAAACTGCAAAAACTGGTTTAGCATCCCAGCATTGTAAGGTACTATAGAATGAATGGAAACATGATTCCGTCTGTTAGCTGAACAAACACAGCTCTAAAGTCAGCAAGGGCATGTTGGCTAACCTATTGTTTATAAAAGGTGAAGTCACCATCATGGAGCAGAATAAAGGGCAATTCCAACTGTTACATGACGTACAAACTGTTAATGAGGCAAGTTAGTGAACTTTAAACCAACTCTACGGTAATTGCAAGCTCACTGTTTATAGTCCTTTAAGTGACAATACACAAATACAGAATGTTCCTTACACTAATGCTGCTGCAGATTTAATGCTAATTGTGTAGATCTCAAAGACTGAACATGATGTCATGCCTCTATATCATGATTGTCACTCCTCGCTTTTCTTTCGAAGGTGCTAAATTCCCTATTAAGTGGACTGCGCCAGAGGCAATTAACTTCGGCTCGTTCACAATAAAATCCGACGTGTGGTCCTTTGGCGTTCTGCTGTATGAAATAATAACCTTTGGAAAGATTCCTTATCCAGGTAAATGGAAACTCTTTGGTGAATAGATTCTTTGGTGAATAGATTGATGGATTTCTATTTTGCAAACACATTTTTGCAAATGCGTTTGTATATGTAGACATTATACAGGTATGGGATCCATTATCCAGGAACCTGTTATCCAGAAGGTTACTAATTATGGGAAGGCCATCTCCAATAGACTCCATTTTAATGAAATAATTCTCATATTTAAAAATGATTTCCTTTTTCTCTGTAATAATAAAACAGTAGCTTGTACTTGATACAAACTAAGAGCCTTATTGGAAGCAAAACAGTCCCATTGGGTTTATTTAATATTTGCGTGATGTTTTAGTAGACAAGTTATAGACCCCTTATCTGGAAAACCCCAGGCCTCAAGCATTCTGGATAACAGGTCCCATACCTGAATAGGGATTTTCGGAAATATGAGAATATTAAAGTCAAACAGCCAATCTGTCAGTGTCACAGACACTTTTAGTAGTTACAGATATTTAGATCAAAAGAGTGTATAACATATCAAATGACAAAAAGGTGCATCCTAGTGACACATGGTCGGCCCCCATACTCTGCCGTCCTTATGCATTTTGTGCCATTGGGCTCTTCATCATGTGACTTACATGAAACATGGCTTTTTTCTGTCATTGAAATGCTTTATTGAGGATTATTGGAAGTCACCAAGGAGTTCCATGACCATATAAAGACACAAGGCCGCAGGATTAAATGAGAGGAATGGTCGAGCATATTTTAAAGCAAAAGTAGACAGCACAAGTAGTAGGAAATAATTCAAAAACAGGATTATGCAGTATTAAACATAGATCCTCCATGCAACCCTCTGCAATGCCTCCCAAACCTTGTGTAAAGGTTTATTATCAGACTGCAACACTTTATTTAGTTCATACATACGCAGCCTATTATTGGAATGTGATTAAACCTCATAAGGGCTCTTACTGATGAGCGTTTTTACCTGCGCTCCCCTGCGTTCCTTTTTTGCTGCGTTCAGCCGCAGGGGAGCGCAGGAATAGACGCATTACATTTTTTCCAATGGGGCTGTACTCACACAGGCGCGTGTAGACGCCAAACGCAGGAAAAATGTAGCATGTTGCGTCTCAACCTGCGTTCGGCGCCTACACGCGCCTGTGTGAGTACAGCCCCATTGTATAAAATGTAATGCATCTATTCCTGCGCTCCCCTGAGGCTGAACGCAGAAAAACGGAATGCAGGGGAGCGCAGGTAGAAACGCTCGTCAGTAAGAGCCCTTATCGAGTAAGCGATAAAGAGAGAGTTAAATCCTGAAACATGTTAGGGCTCCAGGTAGGCTATGTCTGCCTAAGGCAGGCAGTAAGGACAGGGCTACCATGGCCCTCTGAGCCCACTAGTAGTAAAGGTGGCCATGTGGTCCTTTAGACCGACGGGTCTCCCCGATTGATATCTGGCCAAAAATCAGCCAGATATCGATCAGGCAGGTTTGCAGTCCTACAACCCGTCTGCGCCCATTGCCATCTTTTAAATCAAATCCTTTGGCCCTAGGGCCGAACAATCGGATTAACCAGATTTTGCCCTACCGCTGGTGGTCATATAAGGGAAAGATCCTCGCCAAAGGAGCGCATCTTATAGCGTATGGCCATCTTTAGGCAATTGGCAGAAATACATTTATTGCTATTGTTGCCATTTAGCAAGGTAAAGAAACAGCTAATAATTGTGAGGGTAATTGAGTGGCGATGTGAGCGTTGGTGGCAGTTTAATTTTTGTCAGTGTCTTTTCTACAGGCATTGACTGATAAAGCTATGAGTTGGCTTTTGTTCAGAGCAAAGGCCTAATGGCTTTCTTTTGTTCCCATAGGAATGAGCAATTCAGATGTGATGTCCGCCCTGCAGCGTGGTTATCGTATGCCCCGCATGGAAAACTGTCCCGAAGAACTGTACGACATCATGAAACAGTGCTGGAAGGAGAAAGCCGAGGAACGGCCAACGTTTGATTATTTACAAAGTGTTCTGGATGATTTCTACACAGCGACAGAAACTCAATATCAGCAACAGCCTTAGAGCAGGACACACGTTTCCTTGTTATTCTATAGGAAAACAGACTGAACTGGTTATTCCATTCATGTTTTGTCTCTCACAACCTGGAAACTTTGAACATGCTGAAAAGACAGAATAATACATTCTCACCCCCTTCGCATCGCGGCCTGTTTACTGGCGTTGCTTGTGCAGAGCTGGTGTCATAATCTTGAGCATATGGAAATAAATAGGCAACACAAAAAGCATCATATCGAACATGAGTGGAGTTTATCATACGCAGATAAATCTTTTGATGATCCCAACCATCCTCACAGAATCAGTTTAAGCTTTGCCCAAGCCCATGTGTATAGCGTCATGGCATATTCTTGCTTACACTCACCAACTCTCACACCCCCAAATGCCGTGCAACGTTGGTTCACCCGTGTATGTATGTGGGAACAGTAGTATTTATAAAACTCAATGCCACATGAAGCTGTTTAACAATGAGTTAAAGGTTGAATTAGAGAGTGTCGCTGTTTAGTATCTTTTAAAGTTTTTCATTCACAAAAAATAGCTTTACAGATATTCAGCGTATTTATATGTAGCCACTGATTTAGAGTAAGGTTCACATAAAGAAGCTGTGTTATAAGTGTAGTCGTTGTTATGGCAGGCGTAGGCGAGATGCAACACTTGCACACCTCCAGCTGCTGTGGCTACAACTGTTATTAGCAAGCTGTGGTCTAGCAGAGAATCATGGGACCACAACACTTGACGAGGTTTGACTTGGACATCCTCTGTAAAGAATGGGGCAAATTCTATTGTGTGATCATTATGGACGGGTCATATACATTATACATTGTTACCAAAATGTGTTAATTGACTGCAGTTCTGTGATTCTTTAGCATAATAATGGTTTTATCATGATCAGGATGTTCTGCCAATGAAGGCTGATGTGGTAAGCAAAGTGGAAAAACTGAATGTGAAATATTCCTGTAAGTGCACTTGTACCATGATCTTAGACTTCTTGCTGACTATCAAGTCATCAAAAAATACCATTTATATTTGTATATTTGTGTAGACTATAGTATACAGCCCTCTATAAGACAACAGAAAACAACAAAAAAATGGAAATTGAGAGGTTATGGGACATAAAATCATTAGACAAGTTTTTCCCAGTCCAACAATTGTAGTTAGGGTGAAGCAGGGCCGGGCCAAGGGGTAGGCAGAGTAGGCACGTGCCTAAGGCGCAAAGCTGGGGGGGCGCCAGGCTGTACCTGCTCTGTCACCTACCCCATCGTCCGGTCGCATCTTTCCCTGTGTAATTGCGCTTGTGCGCATGGCAATTAGCGATTCCGCGCATGCGTGCACAATAATGTGCGCGTGCGTCAACTCGCGCATGTGCGTAGAAGTTTCCTCGGCCCGGGAAAGTTGCCTAGGGCGCCTGTCGGGTCTGGCCCGGCTCGGGGTGAAGATACACAGAGCTACTAGTAGCAGCTACACGCTGTGCCAAAAAATACCCTGCTATAGACAATTCTGAGGATTGCCTCTGCTAAAACACACATTGGGGTTATTTATCAAAGCTCGAGTTGATTTTTCCACGACCATTTTGAGTTTTCAAGGGTATTTTTCAGTCAAAAATTGATTTTTCAGGTTAAAAAACTCATTTTTTTTAAAACATGTATTATACTCTGAAGCTGGAAATAGCCCAAATCTGAAAATACACCAGCTAAAACCTGTCGAGATCATGTAGGAGTCAATGGCAGAAGTCCCTAAAACCATTTGAAGATGTTAATAGTCTTCATGAGGGTCAAGGTTTTTTTGGTGGGTTTCGCACAAAAACTCAATCAATTCGAGCGATTTGAATTTTTCACCCTGACTACACTGATTCCAGTTTTTTGTACATTCGACTTTTATCTTAAATTGAAAACCATTTGAGTTGTGAGTTCATTCGATGTCCAAAAAGCTCTAATTATCACTATTGCCTGTTTTGTAGCTATGACAAGTAGCTGCTACTAGTAGCCCTGTGCATCTTAGGGTAGTGACAGACGGGAGATTAGTAGCCCAGTGACAAATCTTCCCTACTTCGGATGACTAATGCCTTCCCGCTGGAAGGGATGGCACACATTTTCGAAGTCACTCGAAGTTGCCTCATGAGGAAACTTTGGGGGTCTTCGTAAATCCGAAGCGATTCATATGCCATCCTGCTGGCGATTTGTAGTCTTGCCAGCTGGAAGGCATTTTGTGGATATTAATCTCCCCGTCTGCCACTACTATAAAATATAAATCTGATGATTAGTACAGCCAGGGCGGAAGCAGATTATTGAACCACAAATAGTGCCAAAAGTAGGCCACACTCTTAGGCTACTGTAAGAACTGGTGGTTTCTCTTCCGGTACAAAAATATTGGCGCATTTTTAAGCCTTAGATGCCTGTACTATTGTTGACAGGTGGTTTCCATTACTCTGTGCCAATTATGATGTTAGCTTTAAATCTTATTAAAGATATAACTAGAGAGTTTACAAATATCTGCTGTGCCATCCCCAGAACCCAAATATCCCAATGGCATATTTTTGGGGCTATGGCAGCCCCAATGATAGTGCTTTGGAAACTGAGGTGCTTCCCAGTCCCTCTGAGGAAAGTGGGGAGCAACCCAAGTCTGGTTGCTCCTTGACACTCATGTAGGCTGTAACCTGTTATACACAATACACTGGACCTGGGATTTTACAGATAACAGATGTTTAGAAAATCAAGTAAACCCAATAGGCTGGTTTTGCCTCCAATAATGATTAATTATGTCTTAATTTGGATCAAATACAAGGTACTGTTTTATTATTACAGAGAAAATACATTTTCAAAAATTTTAATTATTTAAGTGGAGTCTATGGGTGACAGTCATTCCGTTATTCAGAGCATATTGAGTAACTGATGATGTGTGAGATGATGCAGAGAGACCCCAGGCAAGATGCAAGTCATTAAACACAACAATGGTCACTCTTAAGGGAAAGTATATAGTGAATAAAGTACCCCCTCTTGTAAAATATAAGGATATTACAAGTTACCGAGGAGTTTCATGGAACTCCAAGGTAACTTCTAATATTCTCATATTTTACAACTGGGGGTACTTTATTATAATACACAAATTTCAATGAGTCATGTGACAAATGACATCAGAACTCACCGTTTATAAGGATATAATTTACAAGATATTCATGGCTTTTGTGTATTATATCTAAATAAAGTACTTTGCAAACAGCAGCAGCATTGAAAGAGCCTGTAAAGGTCCGATACAATCAAGATGATAAATTGTAGAACTGATATTTTAATTGTATATGGTGCTCGTGCAGCCACATTGGTTCAGAAGTAATGTACAGTATATGACCTCTGCAAAGCAAGTGAAAGAAACACTGCTGTTGGGCAGGTCCTGCAGGTGTACAATCATTCATATCACACATTTCAACTAAAAGCCTGGTTCTACATATATTCATGGGTTAAATCCAGTATCTGCTTTTATTGACACGTTTAGAGCCCCAATGGGAGCAGTCTCCGCCGCATCATTCTCACTGTCAGAAAACAAATGTACATATTTCCCAATGTTATTCCTTAGCTTGAATTCCTAAACTCTGCTGAAATAATTGTAATTCCTCCTTTTATGTTTTGATCCTTCTAAACACTGTAATTTAGTCTGATTTAATTAAAAAATATTTAAGATGTGACAAAAGCGTATATTTTATGTGTGTGTTATATCTGGTCTATACCGGTGAGGTTTTTGCTCTTACTAGCTCATACAGTTATTTACATTTTTAATACCGACAGATTAGAGGAGCCAACCCATAAATGTATGGGTTGGCTCCTTTAATCTTGATAATCTGTTAATGTTTAGCTCAGTTCATTTTTACCTCTTGCACCCACTTACTGCCAGGCACAAAATTCCAGAGGAGCAAAGGTTTGCATCTGTCTGTGATGGGTGAAAATATTGTGAGTGGACTGTCTATTTCCCCATTTGTTTGCATTTAAAGGTCTCTCATCTAAGAACCCCTCTAATTCAAGGGGTTGTTCACCTTTAAAGAAACTTTTAGTATGATGTGGAAAGTGATTTTCTGAGACAATTTACAACTGGTTTTCATTATTTGTGGTTTTATTGTGGAGTTTAGCTTTTTATTCAGCAGCCATCAAGTTAATCAGGGTTGCAAAAACCCTAGCAACCATATACAGATTTAAATATGAGACTGGAAAATGAATAAGGGAGGCCTGGATAGAAAGATAAGCAATAATGAATTTGTAGCCTTGCAGAGCATTGTTTTTTAGATGGGGTCTGGAGTCAGACAACCACAAAATCAGGCAAATAATTAAAAACAAAAAAAAAATTTGAAGGCCAACTGAAAAGTTGTTTAGAATTGGCCATTCTATACCATACTAAAAGTTAACTTAAAGGAGTGGTTCACCTTTAACTTAACGTATGGTATGTGATAGAATGGCCAATTCCAAGCATGTATAGTTTTTAAAATTATTTGCCTTCTTCTGACTTTTTCCAGCTTTCAAATGTGGGTCACTGACCCCCTCTAAAAAGCAAATGCTCTGTAAGGCTACAAATTAATGGTTACTGCTACTTTATATTATTTTTAATATTCATGCCTCTCCTAGTCATGTTACAGTCTCTTATTTAAATCAGTGCATAGTTGCTAGGGTAATTTGGATACTAGCAACCAGATTGCAAGCTGGAGAGTAGAGATGGGCTAATTTGACCAGTTTCGTTAAAAATTCGCCGCCAGCGAAAGGTCGCCAACAGGCATTAAAGTCTATGGGCGTCAAAAAAATGTCGTGCGGCGAAATTTTTTTGACGCGCGTCTTTTTGACACACTATGCCATACAAGTCTATGGGCGTCATTTTTGCGGCGAAACAAGGCGAAAAAATTCGCCCATCTCTACTGGAGAGCTGTTGAATAAAAAGCTAAATAACAAAAAAAAAAAAAACACAAATAAAACTTTGTCTCAGAATATCATTCTTTACGTCATACTAAAAGTTAATTTAAAGGTGAACAACCCCTTTAAGGTGATACAACCCTTTAAGGGTTCACCATGCTGCAAGGAGCTGGATCTCAAATAATACTAACAAAAGAAAGGGATGATACCATAGGCTAGACTATTGAATTCCTTTAACACTAATTTATTGCTGCATAAAATGCCTGCACTGAATACAAATTTAGTTTTATTTAGATCATAGCCACAAAGAATTTAGGGTTACCAGCCCTGGCAAAGCAAATTTCTTGCTGTACGTCAGACTGAATGGAGCTCATTGATCCTGAATAGATCTTAGCAGCAATACACAAGTAAGGTGATGCTAATGTTGTGCTGTTATATAGAGCATAATGTAAACCCTACTGTAATTTAATTGTATATAATCTTGGCTCCATGTAACTGCCCATAAGGGGAACTTGTGGTTGATAGAGAAACATGGAGTCAATTCAGCAGCAGAGGAGGCTTATGGCAGAGCCCAGAACATTTGTTTATGGTAAAATATTAGAATATAGGACCCCTTTATGAAGGATTCTTTACATAGAGCATCTGCAATAAAGTGGACATAAGCCGTGCTATCACCTACAGAGCAGGAACACAATGAAGAGAAGAGTATAGTTGGGACAGGGCAATCAAACAGCAACTCACCAAGAAACATATAAAGCCTGGTTTTATTTACTTACAGAAAATAAATACGAATATATACACAAATATTTAAAACATCATTTTTAGGTTTCTTCATCTGCGAGACAGAAGTGGCCGTTTTCTCGAAGTACCAGACACTTCCTCAGGTTTCTCTTGAGACTTACTGGTGGTTCTCTTAGGTGTGCCAGCCATAGTGCTTCTAATATTAGAGAACAGACCTTTTTTAGGTTTTGGTTCGCAGACTTCCATGGAGGACAAGTGTTTGCGACTTTGATCAAGTTCAGTCTGCAGTTCAGTTACCGAAGCCTCAAGCTGAATTGCGCGTTCGGCCAAGCTCTGGAGACCTTTCACTTCCTGCTCCTTTGGGAAAAGTTGCTCACAATGAAAAGTTTGCACTGCTGATACTTATTCAGTTGTAAACCCCACTAAACTTTAATTTTACAACCAAGCCCCCATTTTCTATGGATTTAGAACAGTGATCCCCAACCAGTGGCTCATGAGAAACATTCACCAACCCCTTGGATGTCAGTCCCAGTGACCGCAAAGCAGTTGATTATTTTTGAGTTCCTGACTTGGAGGCAAGTTTTGGTTGCATAAAACCAAGTGTATTGCCAAACAGAACTTACTGGAGGCTGCCAGTACACACAGGAGGCTACCAAATGGCCAATCACAGCCCTTTTTGGTACATCCCCAGGAACTTGCACGCTTGTGTAGCTCCCCAACTCTTTTTACATCTAAAAGTGGCTCATGGGTAAAAAAAAAAAAGATTGCGGAACCCCGATTTAGAGAATTGGCCTTTACAACATTCAAAAACTATGTCCATTGTAAAGACAATACATTTGAATAGAAATAATTTCCAGGGAGCATTTTTAAAGCCTGAGCACCATATTGATACCAGAACAATCAGTGAAAGGAGGCAAGGATAACGGAGACAGAAACAGCTTTTAAATGCAATTAGATTACAAAATACTTTAAATCACTGATTAAATCATCTGTACCCAAAAGTTGATTAGAATTATACATCTTTGTTGTGCATAAAACCATATTATACAGAGACACAGAGTCCTTTACACTAGAGTTTTGTTTTATTTTTAATTTAAAAAAAAAGTTCATGTGCCTACAGTGTCTGGTTGTGGTCACCCCCCCCTTGATCGGAAACGTGGTTTTCCTGTGCCTTTACACACAGGAAGTGAGATGGACATCCACATGCAAGTTCTAGTAACATTACACAGCCAGTGCCACCAACATATGCAATGGTTTATGTGCATATAATGGAACTGCTTGATACTGGTGTACTGCAATAAAGCAAAAGCACTTTGTAATAAACACAACATTGGTTTAGAATTAGATTATACATAATGAACTTGCTTCTGTGCATAGTAGGGGGTCTATCTATACACTGGGTGGGTGTGGATGTGTGTGTGTGTTCAAAAAAAGTTGTATAAACTAATTGAGCAATTAATTTGCATTGTTTGGAGTAGAAAGATATAATTCCGGATTTTAAATTCATTGAAATGTTACGGAGGCTTTCACATCTAAAGGGTTAGACAGAAACTTGTGCCCGGACTATAAATTGCTAATCCCTATTAATATGATAATAATTCCCCAATGGGTCACCTACAAGAGGTGTGAAATGAAGATTGTTTGAACCAAAAGCAAGTTATTTTAGAATTGTTCTGACACATGGGGAATATATAGTTATACTGAGCTTTTCAAGTGTGAGTTAAAAACTTTTAAAACACTTCGTTTTTTTCTCAGTTTACTCGTTTTTTTTTCATTCTACATATCCCCAAATAAAAAAACAGGTTTAATGTAATTTTATGACATACCTTTATTTTAAGGTGCTGCTTCAGGAGCTGGTTTTCGTCATTCAGTTTTATTGCAGTTAAAGCAGCTTCATCTTTAATACCCTGAACCTGAGTCTTCAGAGTGGCAATGATCTGGCATATAAATGGCAGAGGTTAGCAAGCAAAACAAACCTTGCATGGCCACATCTATCACTATATAGTATCTGTGCTCGCAAAACTGAAGTGGCAAAGGGAGGAAATGGAATTACCTTCTCCTTGTCCTGGCATCGCTTTGTTAATGCTTCTACCGCACCTGAAAAATAAAAATGAATGTCTTAAGACTAATGATTCACAATCCGTGGCTCACGGGCAACATGTTGCTCCCAGTGGCCTCAAAGCAGTTTCTTATTTTTGAATTCCAGGCTTGAAGGCATGTTTTGGTTGCATAAAAAACAGGTGTACTGCTAAACAGAGCCTGCTAGTTCACAAAGGGGCTACCAAATGACCAATCACAGCCCTTATTTGGCCTCCCAAGTTACATTATCATGTTTGTGTTTCTCCCCCTTTTTTTTTTTTTAAATCATCAGAATGTTGCTCATGGGTAAAAAAAAAGTTGAGGACCCCTGTCTTAGAATAATACAACACTAAGGAATATGGTAGATTTTGAATCACATTTGCGGATCCAATGATTAATAATAATTTATGATTAATGATTAATTAATAATAATGATTTGGAATCAGGAGGCACACACAGACTTCCGTCTGGGCTATCATCACCATAGCAATCAAAAATGATAACCTCCTTTGTCAGGTGCAATTACAACAGACAAAGGTGTTACCTAAAGCTTTGTGCCATTACTTCCTGCTGCAGTGTACCCATCTTGCTTTTGTGTTATTGGTTTGTATTCTGTGCATTGCCAACTATGGATATAGTGGCCACTACAAAAGCTGTGCCTCCGGTTTACTGAAAGTATAAATAATATACTGTAGTAGTCCAGTGGTGTCTACAGGGTTAAGAATTCTGTATCAGATACACAGGTTGAGTTGCAGTCAGGTTAAATATTGATTTGAGGTTTAGCCTTACCCAACCCACCAGCTGTCAGGCTGAAATGGCCATAGATTAGTGTTCTGCGAGATGACCTCAATAAATTAATTTAGCTTATGAAGTGCCAAGAAGAAAGCCCAGCTATCAATAACGTAAATTGGCACCTAGTAATAACACCATTAAATGCACGTTTTTGTATACAGAGAGCCAATGGAATTATATATTTTCTACAACTCCTCTTTTTACCATAGTAAATACCTTCTGATAAACTTTAGAAATCAACAGAAGCCTTACCTTGGCTTGCTTCCTCTTCACCTGATGGGTTTCTAAGGCCAAGTGCAATCTCTAACTCTTGAATTCGCTGCTCCTTTTCCTGTAAAGAGACTTCACTATCAGAGGCACAGCTTTGCCAATGATCACAGTCTATGAGAAACCAACCTGAGAGAACTAGCAACAGTTTTAGTCTTTTACAGTAGGGACATGCTTCAGTGACACTTAGGTTTGATTATTACCTGTAAACACCATCTTAAAAAACAAATTTAAAAAAAAAAAAAAAGGACCAGTTTTAGAGTACCCCATTTATATGAATTTTTCCCCCCAACCTTCATCCATTTCCAGTCACCGATACTTGGACCCACTTGCCTCAACTTTGTCTTGTTCAACTTGGAATTCTTCCAGTGGGACATAATTATCTTCAAGGTCTTCCATTGCCTGGCGATAGGCATGATTCTTTATTGCTTTCTTGTACATTTCCAGTCTGCTCTCAAGTTGTTCCTCATGAGTTTCCTTCAGATCCTCAAAACGTTTACTGTATTTTTCAGCAAGTATTGAAAAAAAATTAACAGAACATTTTAGGAGTTCATAGAGAGAAATATGGAATGTTTGGGATTTTTGGAAGCAGCCACCATACCTCCATGTTTCATCAAGATCAACCATCTGCTGATACATCGCTTCACCCATTTCTTTTCTGATCTGCAGTTCAAGAACTAGTTTGCTTTGCCGTTCCCCAAGAAGTTTGTCTCTAAGCTCTTCTATCTTTCTCAACAGATCCTTTAAAAAAAAAATTCAAGCCTTAAGCACAAATGGATTTATGGATTTCATAAAAAAAGACCATAACAGCAACATTTGTTGAAACTGGTTTCTATATTGCTTTTTGGGTAAAAGAACTCCTTAAACACAAGACAGGGATTGATAGTCCATACAGGTTCCCCAGAGTAAAAACGATATTGTGTGATTTGCATTCAGTTACTAAATACAATTTAGATTTGTTTTATTGCGAACTGTGTACGTTTTATTTTTCCTAGTGGAAATCCCCTCAGGTGTGCTCCTCCGTGTTCCCTAGGTTAAGGCACTGCACTGTAAATCCCAGTTCTTTTCATAAACAAAAGGGACTCGGGCCCTGGATTGCCAAGGATTAATTACTATTTAAAGAGACAGGAAACAAATAAGTTATAATGCCTTAGATGCTGAAGGGCTATACAGATAGTCAAGGCCTATTCAATTCCTATACAGTCACTTCTTTGATGTGTAAGACTTCTGTGCAATCAAGATTTTTAACACAGACTATTTTACCCTTTATATATAATATATCAGCAATTTTATGTTAACACACAATGCATTAAGGTTTCCATGTCTTTAATGCATATGAAATTCAGCTGTGTTAAGAATACTGCGATTTTATGTATATACCAAGAATAGTTTTAACGATTGTACAGATGAAAAAATAATGACAATGTAGTTTAAATTTATATGAAATTGGGTATTTGCATAGAGTATTATGTCCATGTCCGAGTACACGAACGGCTATCCATCCAGCCAAGGGTTTCCTCACCAATCATAACCAAGCAAACTGGGAATATATTACAATACTTATTACCTCTGGATTCATGGTGATGTCCAGCTCCTCATCTTCATCGTCAGAAAGAAGTTCCTCAACAGAAATATTTGGATCGATTTCTGTGATTACCTTTCCATCTTTCCCCACTATTCTTGGGCCCATAAATTCAAAGTTCCTGGGTTGAATTGACTGAACAACCTTAAATAAGCAAACATTGTCTTTGAACTAATTATTGTTGTAAGTAAATATTTAAAAAAAGTATAAAAAAAAAAAAAAAAAAAAAAAGCGCCAATAAGCAAGTGAAGGGATACTGAGAAACATCCACGGACGCTGCATTTGACCCTTTGCTATTTCTACAGTTTATTTAAATGTGGCCCCCGTTTTCCTAAGCACATAAGTGTAGGTTGGGGGGTATTTCATGTCACAATGCAAAGTCAACAGGAATAGAGAAAAACATTTCAGCTATGCCTGGACTAAGCTCACAAACTTCACTCCATTTTAGCATTTTTTCAGTCCACTCCACCCTTCGTTTTGCTAAAAACCACACATTACAGTCATGCCGACAGGAACAAGACTTACTTGTTTTGCTACAGCTGAAAACTTCATGACGTGCAGGGTCTCATCATACGTTGAAGCACACTGATTTATATTCACAATCATGCACGCTTTGCCCTTGCCACAGAAGAAGGGCTGGAAGAGCCTAGTCAGCTTGCTTTCCCTGAATGGGACATAGCTGGCCTTTCTGTAAAGGAAGAAAATTGGACACAAAAATAATGCACCTAGAATCCTTAATGGCAGTGGCGTAACTAGATATTAATGGGCCCCACAGCAAATTATTTTTCCGGCCCCCAAAATGTTTAGAAGTGGTCTTGTTTTACCAAAATGTATTGAAACTGTACATGAATTAGGGCCTCGTGGAGCCCCTGCCCCTCCTGGCCCCCCCCCTGCTTCTTCTATAGTAAAGCCCCTGCTTACTGGTCTGAGCTGGAGGAGAACACTGGATTGGGAATTAAATTAACCAGTCATAACATGGAACCTACTTCCCTCTGCGGAACCTACTTCCCTCTGAGGTTAACTGACCTTTTATAGATTCTATTTTTTTTTTTTTTTTAAACACTTCTTCTAGTTGTAAACCAAGACTCCATCATTTTGTACAACCCGACTCCCAGTAATGCAGTCAGCTAGGGATTCTGCATGTGTAGTTGTCAAGACTGAAGGGATATTTAAGCAATGCTGTTCTGCTGCTTATGTTCACACCGGACCCAAGACCCTCACTTAGTCCTAAATTTCTCATCCTTTGTTCTACACAGAAAAAGAAACAAAATGTACTGGAGTAACGCATCTCCAAAAGGTGGTAAAAATAAGTTGCACTGTACATCCAAGTAGCAAACAGAGTAGGTATTGGAGATTTTCACTCACCAATTGTTGATATGGAGATAAGTCAGGTGCCACAAACCTATTGGTATATCATTCAGTAGATCCTAATACTTAAGACTATATGCACTTAAAAACTGATTTTTTTTTCAACTATTAAAGGGGGTTGTTCACCTTCCAGTTAACTTTTAGTATAATGTACAGCAGGGATCCCCAACCTTTTGAACCTGTGAGCAACATTCAGAAGTAAAATGAGTTGGGGAGCTACACAAGCATGAAAATGTTCTTGGGGTGCCAAATAAGTGCTGTGATTGGTCATTTTGTAGCCCCTATGTGGATCGTCAACCTACATTGAGACTCTGTTTGGCAGTGTACCTGGTTTTTATACAACCAAAACTTGCCTCCAAGCCTGGAATTCAAAAATAAGCTCCTGCTTTGAGGCCACTGGGAACAACATCCAAGGGGATGGAGAGCAACAAGTTGTCCATGAGCTACTGGTTGGGGATCACGGATGTAGAGAGATTCCGAGGCAATTAATTGGTTTACATTTTTTAGTATTTGTGGTTTTTGAGTTTTTTAGCTATACATTCAGCAGCTCACCAACAATCTGGTTGCTAGTGTTCAAACTACCCTAGCAACCATACATTGATTAGAATAAGAGACTGGAATATGAAGAGGAGAGCCCTGAATAGAAAGATTAGAGTAAGAAGTAAATGAAGTAGCATCAATAAATGAGAAGCCTTACAGAGCATTTGTTTTTTAGATGGGGGTCAGTGACCCCCCCATTTGAAAGCTGAAAGAAGTAAGAAGAAGGAAAATAATTAAAAAAAAATATTATAAATGAAGACCAACTGAAAAGTTGCTTAGAATTGGCCATTCTACAACATACTAAAATGTGAACCGACCCTTTAAAGTCCTGCAATTTCTATGCAACTCATAGTGTTACATCTAGAAACCAGCTATGCGGAGGTTTGTACATGAGTACATAAGCTGATACCACAAAAAACACCTAAAGGGGCAGCATTATCTTAGTTGCTTCTTATAGAAATATGAAAATGGATTTAAATGGGACAAGATGTTGCTGTGAAACAGATGTCTCCTTCTAACTTACTTGGGATTCTGACTTTGCTTCAGTGCCCCGATACACTTGCCCAGGATGAGAAGAGAATTGTTGATGTTTCCAGCTTCTTTCAGTCTGTCGCCAACAGTTTGAGTTTTATTACAACGTTCAGATCCGGCCAGATCACACAAGGACATTCTGAGATGAATAATCAGTGATGTTAGAAAAAAACAGTCAGAAGCCCAGTGCTAGCCTCCTGCCTATTCACAGGCCATTTGATCACAGCCATTGCTGGCAAGCTCTCCACGTTGCAAGGAAGTCATATCCCCAAACTTTCTTTCCTCGTTGGTTTTTACACATTAGTGGTCTGTAAAATGACCCTGCATAGATACCTATCTAAGATATGGCATGTATTTTACAAATAAAAGCATAAGCTGAAATGAATTGGGATGGAAAATAAGACGACATATTAGGCTTTGGGCACAGAGGAGCCAAGTGCCATTCTGCTTGCAAACAAAGCATAATACTCACTCTGATACTGACAGTACTCGTGGGTCTTCGTCAGCAGTAAGTTTCAAGAGCCGAACTGTAAATATGCTGTGGCTGAAATAAATTCACACAGTTAAAGCATCTTTCCTGAAAGAGTGCAAGGAAAGAACATGTAAAATAGAAGTAGCAATTAAATAGAAAACAACCCATTACCCATCCAGGCACTAATCAACCCACAAGCCCTGTGACAGAATTCAGGTACCTCCTGCTAGACTGTTGGTTCATGCGAGTAGATGCCAGACTTCGGTTTTTGTTGCCAAATTGTAATATTTTGCAGGCTTCATCGGTGCTAGTGATATTTATCCACTTTAAATCTATAAGAGATGAAGACAAAAAAAAAAAAAAAAGCCTGCTTCACATATCCATCTTTGGTTGGCCTCCTTAGGTATCCCCTACAACAGGGGTCCCAACCTTTTTTTTGCGAGGACCGGGGGGGGGGTGGAGTCGGGGGATGGGTTTGGCAGCAAATTTGGATGGGCCGGCGTTTTTGCGAACTGGGCTTGGCAGCCCAGTGCGGGAGTGTCCGCGGCCCGGCGGTTGGGGGCCCCTGTCCTATAAGAAAGTCAGAATATGGCCAACTATACACACGGGTATGGCATTACAAATGCACCTGGTTGCTAGGATCCAGTTTAACCAGACAACCAGGCAGTGGTTTGAATGAGCGCAAAGAAGAAAGCACATAATTCAAAAACTATAAAATATTCTATGAGCATACTTAAAAGATAACTACAACCTTTAACAATTTTTCATTTTAAACTTTTGATTAGTCTTAATTTGTATGGACCTTGAAAGAGTAAACGGGCCTCAGTCTGAAAAAGAAAATAGCAGACCTGAACTGTAATATAATGAAACAAGAACTGTTTTTCAGTCATTGGTTACCCCAGTGTTGCCAGACTACAGAAAACAATTTACAGCGAAACATCAATTTTACATCATCTGATTTTCAGTTTACCTCAATTTACATTTTTTTTTATGTGGGTCCTGTCTATATTATGAGAATACATTTCTCTGATTTTACACTTTTTAAATTTTTTCTGGTCCCCTGAAAAATATAAAATGCAGGGGTCTACTTATCACCGAGGGTTAAAGCATGCTGGGAGCTGGAAAGATTCTCAAACGCACATTGTTTAACACAGTTTCTCCCTTACTTTACAGGGAAAGTGGCCCAATGAATGCAAAAAGGATCACCCAGGTAAAAACCCAGTTACTCTGTGTACACAGCATTCACCTCCCCTGAGCTTTGTTCATATGGTCTGTGCTGGTAACGAAAAAAGAATTCTTCCAGAAGTGGCCTCTAAAACTATGTGTATGTTTGAAGCTTCAATACAAAGAAGCAGATTTAGTAAACCAAATCCTTTTTTAAAAGGCATTTCAGTAGCTTGTAGAAATCTTGGCGCCCATAATAGCATCACGTTTCTAAATCAAACAGAACTAATTCAAATTGTCAACGATTTTGGATGTTGAAAGTAATGATATACTCCTGTTTTGTTTGACGTGTTACCAGACATTTTTTCCCTTTAAAGGACATGTAAACCCCCTCCACAAAATTGAATCAGTTAACAGTATCTTTAAAATCTTTAGATAACATTTTAACAACCAGAGTGGCAGTTAACAGTAAGGCTGCAGCATCTCCTTAATCATTTAGAAATCCTTCTCCTCCTCTGCCCCCTCAGTCAGGAGTTTGCTTTAGCTGTTGACTTATGAGCATGCTCAGTTCTTCTCAGCTCAGATTACTAAACACACCCTCCAGTCTAACAGCCAATGAAGAGATAGCATTACTGGTTCCCATAGAAATTCTAGGGGGTTATTTACTAAACTCTGAACGCCAAAAACCCGAGAAAATTCATTTTTCGAGTATAAAATCAGAATTTTTTAATGGGAAAAAAAACCAAAGAAAAACTGGCATCTCAGATCTGCCGAGGTTGCATTTAAGTCAATGGGAGAAGTACCAAAGAGTTTTTGGGTGGAAAATCAGAAAAATTCATTTTTTTCCCCGCAAACAATTTTTTCGCGAAAGTATATTAAGTCAAAAAAGATAAAAATACTGCTGATTTGGTCTGAGTTTTTTTCAGAAAATATTGAGATAAAGTCGGACTTTGATTAATAACCCCCTAAGGGTAGGACTACACGGACGTTTTCGGTGCGATCCGACAAAACGCCGGCGACAAATCAAAGCGAGGTAAAAAGGTAAGAGATAGAAATGTCCGATGAGGTTGCATCGTTGATCCGGCGCGACACGACGGTCGGATGCAGTCACTGCGTCTGCATCAGACAGTCGTGTCTGATCAACGCTGCGACTTCATCCAACAATGCATTCACTTACCTTACTTCCGTCGCATCGCGTCGGATGGTGCCGAAAACATCCGTGTAGTTCTACCCTAACTGTCTAATCCTATTTTTTTCTCCTAACCACCTCTTCTGAGCTCAGTTTAACCATTACAGTGCTCACCCCCAGCAGAACTTTTTATCAAAGTATGTTGTGTCTTTGTAAACCTGCATTCTGCACTGTATGAACTTTACAGCATACATGTCTGAATGTTACTGATGTGTCAGAGGGAAAATGGCCGCTGGGTGAAAGCTATTTGTTTTAGAAAAATGTGATGGCGCTGGCAAATGGAGGGGTATATGCAGTACAGATGATGTGGCTTGGGTGGGGAAGATGTGCCCAACTTATATACATGGTAGGAAAATGAAGGCTTTACATGTCCTTTAACAGCAAGGTGGGCCCCAGAGATGACATAACAGATACCTTTTACATAAGAAGTGCCCGATTGGTCATCGCAGATTTTTAACACTGGTCGCTTTTGATTCTTTGATGAAGGAAACTGGTCGAGCAAATCATAGACATACTCATTGTAGATTTCAAAGAATGCCACCCACGCAGAGAACTGAGCGGCATCTCCATCCTCACTGCCAAGAGATCCACAGACTGTACAACAGCAACAAGATACACGTTAGTATTCTGTAGCGCAACTTGAACTTCTTGCAACACTGAAGCACAAAATCTGTCTAAGGGGAACAAAGTTGTACTGCAGTGACACCTAGTGGAATTCGACTAATACAGTTATAGCTTCTCTGCTCTGTTTTAGTGATGGAAATCCAATGCGTTCAATATTTCCAGACTTTTTCTTTCTAATGAATAAATGATAGTTTTATACAGGTATGGGATCTGTGACCCAATAGGATTGTTTTGCCTCCAATAAGGATTAATTATATCTTAGTTGGGATCAAGTACAAGCTACTGTTTTATTATTACAGAGAAAAGGGAAATCATTTTTTGTTAAAAATGAAGTCTATGGAAGATAGCCTTCACCTAATTCAGAGCTTTCTGGATAACAGGTTTTTGAATAATGGATCCCATACCTGTATTTACTTTGTGTTTTATAGTTGGACTTTACCTGACCCGTCATTGGAGATGCTTTCACAAGAAGTGGATGGGCTTTGCTTCAGGTTACTTGAGCTTGGGACACTTCTCATTCCATCCTTAAATACAAAAATATAACTGTTAGAAGAAAAAAAAAAAAAAAAATGTACCAGTGTGAAGAGGAGATCTATTATGTAGTATATAGAGGACCTGGGATTTTTTGTACTTCCAGACGACATGCCTAAAATATATCTGAACATTACATCCGAGAGTAATTCAGTCATTGACTTTGTGCCAAAGGGGATCTAAGAAAGTGTTCTGTTGAGTCGCTCCACATCATACACCCCGAGTCGATTTCTTAGTATTTTGCTGCTAATGTTGCAGATGGGTATAGTTCACCTAATCACTGTAACTTCCAGTGCTCTCTTTCCCTGTTCATTTTAAGAAGCCTGACCTCTAATGGCCACAGCATCCAAGTTACTTTGTTCCCTCCTAAGGGTAAGGTCACACTGCGAGATTCGGGGAGATTTAGACGCCCGGCGACTAATCGCCTCTTCTTTGGGGAGACTAATCTCGCCAAACTGCTTCCCCCTGCTACAATGAAAAAACGCCTGCGGCATGGCACTCGCAGCGCTTCATTTTCCGAAGTCACCCGAAGTTTCCTCATAAGGCAACTTTGGAAAAAGAAGCAGGAAGCAGTTCGGGGATATTAGTCGCCCCAAAGAAGAGGCGATGCACCGAATCCACTATTTGGGATTTGGCCGAATCATTCAAAAAATATTCGGGTGAATACTGTACTGAATCCTAATTTACATATGCAAATTAGGGACGGGAAGGAAAAAAAGTGTAAAAAAAAATTTTACTTCCTTGTTTTGGGACAAAAAAAGTTTAGTTATTTCATATGCGCATTAGGATTCGGTTCGGCTGGCCGGGCACGAGGATTCGTCCGAAACTGAATTCTACTGAAAAAGGCCGAATCCCGAACCAAATCCTGGATTCGGTGCATCCCTAGTTATGGTTTAGCACTTTCAATAGTTACACTTGGGCCGGCTGAATACGGTACTGGACTTTCCATTTCTCATTAAAAAGATTAAACAGGTTCTTTACCTTAACTTCTAGTATGATGTAGAGGGTGATATTCTGAGACAGTTTGCAATTGGTTTTCATTATTTGTGGCTCGAGTTATTACAGCTTTTTTTTTTATTCAGCAGTTCTCCAGTTTGCAATTTCAGCAATCTGGTTGCTAGGGTCCAAATTACCATAGCAACCATGCAAATTTGAAGAAGGGACTAGAATATGAATAGGAGAGGCCTGAATAGAAAGAGGAGTAATAAAAAGTAGCAAAAATAATATGGTTGTAGCCTTACAGAGCATTTGTTTTTAGATGGGGTCAGTGACCATCTTTTAAAAGCTGGAAAAAGTCAGAAGAATGAAAATTATTCAGAAAATATAAAAAGAAAAAAGAAAATTGAAGGCCAATTGAAAAGTTGCTTAGAAGGAGCCATTCTATAACATTAAAAGTTTAACTTAAACGACTCCTTTATACTTTCAGTTTGACATGTACAGTATCTAAATACAAAGTAACCTCATTAAGTAAGAGGCTACAGAAAGGTATTTTACGCACCTCTTTTACAGAAGAAAGAAGCGAGGCTTTCATGGATTCCTCCTGCTTAACTTGAGCGGCCTCCAGTTTCATGACATCGCTGCTGAGATAGGGCTTCAAATTCATCTTGTGATACTGCCTTCCTTTTATATGGCTGAAAATCACATCCAATGACCGGGGTAAGATACCCCCATCTTTTGGGGTACCTGGCAACGATATATGACCAACATTGTAGTATCTGCATCAATCACACACAAAAAAAAAAAAGAAATGAGGTTCATCTCATACCTTGAATAGTAAAAGTTTTGCCCGCATTGGTCACACCATATGTAAACACAAGCCCATTCTGCCCATCAGTAAAGGAATTCACCACCTCCTTCATTGTGCCCTCAAAAAAATCTGCTTGGGATGTTTCAGGTCCGAAAATCTACAGGTTTTGGGTCCAGAAAAAAAATTAAATGAAATCAATATTTAGAGAATTTCTGTATGGTTGAGAAAAAAACACCTTTCATACCTACCCTAGTGAACGTGAACTTGTGTATAGCCTGCCCAATTCCCCTTTCACTGTTTTTCATTGTAGAGGAATCTTTAGGTGCCCGCAAAGATACCACCTCCACATCTTCAATTGTCACACAATCCTAAGGAAGAAAACCCATTCACTTTCCATGAAGCCAGAACAAGAAGGGAATTAGATGACACTCATGCATGAAAGATGTGCTGAACATTTTGGGCTTCATTGTTTTAGAGCAGGGGTCCTCAACCTTTTTTTTTACCTGTGAGCCACATTCAAACGTAAAAAGAGTTGGGGAGCAACACAGGCATCCCTTTGGGGTGCCGAGTAAGGGCTGTGATTGGCTATTTGGTAACCCTATGTGGACTGGCAGCCTACAAGAGGCTCTACTTGGCACTATGCTTATTTTTTGTGCAATTAAAACTTGCTTTTAAGCCTTGAATTCAAAAATAACCTGCTTTGAGGACCCTGAGAGCAACATCCAAGGGGTTGGAGAGCAACATGTTGCTCACGAGCTACTGGTTGGGGATCACTGTTTTAGAGGCATTTCCAGTGGAAGAACTTTAATTTACCAATGAAAGTATATACAGTATCCAGTTCTTTCCAAGATTTCTAAAGGTGCCTTTGTCAAATTCCACTTCTGTAAGAAGACATAGTGCTCTAATGGACTTAGACAGACATTTTTATTTCATGCATGAATACACAGTGGATTTGGAAAGCTGTATTTGTACTTTATTTTAATTAAGAGTTTCAGGAAGAAGATGGTCCACTTCTGGATATAGGAAGAATTCTTGAGGACTGCATACCTTCCAACATTTGAAAACGAAAAGAGGAACAAAAATGTGCCACGTGCAAAAAATGTTTGGACATGCCTGTTTTCATGGCCACACCCCTTAATTAATGTCCACTTTATAAAATTTGGTAGGTTATGGAAGTTTGAACACATTTCTGGAATTTTTAGTGCATTGTTTTATATGTTATAACAGTTTTCCGAATGAAAGTAAACTGCCCTTAAGGGTGGTGGCACACAGGGAGATTAGTCGCCAAATGAAATATCTTCACTACTTCGGGCGAATAGTCTCCCCTAATGCCTTCCCTCCGGCAAGAATGGGAATCACCGGCAGGATGGCACACATGTTTCTTTGGTTTTCTGAAGTCGCCTTACAAGGAAACTTCGGGACAACTTTGGAAAACCGAAACAACATTAGTCGCCTGCAGTAGCGAATATTTGTCGCTTGCGGACTAATCTCCCTGTGTACCACCACCCTTGAGCTGCTAGTCTCAGTTCTCCCAAGAGACTTGCTTATCTTTAATAGTTACAATTGTATTGTGAATTTTAACAAAAGTATCTAAGTGCAGCTGCAGAGTGTTCTGGACTCTCTGCCAAATGCCTTCTATTTTAATTAAGTTTCAGAAACTTTGTATCTTTTTGTGGCATCAGTGCAAGAGATCAAAGAGAAAGTTGGGACATTTCAGTAAGAAACTGTGGGCTGAGCTGTCAAAAACGGGACAGTTGGGAGGTATGAGATTGCACTAAAGAAGGTATTCAAATCTGTTTATCAGTTTTGCAAGTAAGAGTACTTTAAAGCCTCCAAACCATCTTTGTCAAGGTGGATCAAAGAAACCATTCAGATGGTATAAATCAATGTCAGACTGGTTCACCCATCTAGATCACAGCTCACTATTTCATGGGCTAAAGTTGCAGGAGTGTTTATGGATCATATCTGCCGAGTAGCGACTTGGCCTAATCCTAAATTTATGGGCAGACAGGCTGTTGGTATCAGGCTGAGAGAAGCAGATCTACTCTGCGCTCTATTTCCTCTGATTTAAATTAGATTGTGTTACGTGCATTCACACACAGCACAGTCTTGTACTATTTCATAGTTTGCAACTGTGTAAGAGCATAGGAAAGAGGTGTTTTTTTGTTGTTATTAGAATGAAATGCTTGGATACAATAACTAATCACTGGTAATAAATTCAAGGACAAGTTATACAGACTTGTTACTATAAATTTCTGTACCAAAGAAATTCCCAACCCTGAAGAAGTCATTAGTTCAGCGCACGCGTTTGATCTACCAGCCACCCATTACTCCAAATGGCACGCGCTCATTAGAAGCAAGGGAAGTATAGCAATAGACTAAGAATGGCATAAATCTGGAAAAAAAAAACTATTAAAGTTAGAAAATTGCAAATCCAGAAGTTAAAACCCCTCAGAATAGGAAGTACAGAAAAAAAAATACAATAATTAAGAGCGAGTTCTAGCAAACAATTAGGGGAGCCCATGCAGAACAAATAGCAATTAATTTTCGCTAAGAAGGGCAGCGCTTGGGGAAAAACCACCAGATGGGTGAGCTACTTCTCAGGAAATTGTCAATTACGCAGCTAATGTTCTCTGATTAACAGCCTCCCGCATGGTGGAACCTGCAGGGTAGAGGTGGCTAATGAAAGTACCCTGCATGATGGAAAACCTGAAGTGAGCCACAATCTATTGTTTTTACATTCATGAACGTTAATAACGCTTTCCAGCTTGCATATTTGCTTAAGAGTACACACATGGTATGCAGGTTAAATTAGTACCAGAATCATGGGGGTCACTGACATGCCCTGAATTTTACAATGCTGACTTAGAGTTGGGGGGGGGGGGCTGCTCAGTTGAACACCCCCGTCTGGTCTGATTCATTCCTTCTGGCACTGACAAACCGATATGGCAGCTGGTTCAACCAAGGTATTCTGGTGCTTATACATTAGAGCAAAGGTTTTGTTCTGATCCACAAGTTTATAGCAACTACAGGTCTGATGAAATATTTGTATATGTTAGATTGGTGAAAGCCAGTTACTGTAATAAATCAGATTACCACGTAACGTCTTAATGGCAACATATTCCCTGGTCCAGAAGAAACCTAGAACCACCAATCAGCAGCAAACTTTTACTAGACTATGGTGTTAAGGACATTGAAAGACAACATCTGTTGAGGGTATTGGTGGCAAATTGCAAGGCTGAGGGAGCATTAGTCAGTTGATTGCAACAAGAGTAAAGTTCCCCTTTAATACCGTCCAGTTACAAGAAGGTGGACACTGATCACCCAGTGTAGGGTGTTGTGGAACTGGAAGATGCACACCATAATCATAGTCAAGTGATACACTTACTTGCGCTTCATTGCTCGCAAGCTCTGCTTTTGAAAGGGGCCGCACTCTCAGGTACACTTTCAGTGGATGAGAAACCTGATCATTCTGAGGAAGCAAGGATGTACATGGTTAAATTCTGGCAAATTTCAAAATGTTCCCTTGGCATAAATAAGGTAATACGCCCCATTACAAAGTCTTTTTAGTCCTCACCCACAAACCTATTGGGGCAGGTAATCTGTATAGCATAGGGGACCCCAACCTTTTTTACCCGTGAGCCACACTAGCATGAAAAATGTTTCTGGGGGTGCCAAGTAAAAGGATATTATTGGCCATTTGGTAGCCCTGTGTGGAGTGCCAGCTTATAGGAGGCTCTGTAAAGCCATATGACAAGAATTGAAAAATAAACACCTGCTTTGAGACCACTGGGAGCAACATCTAAGGGGTTGGTGAGTAACATGTTGAACTGAAAGTGTGGATCACTCAGCTCTCCAATTATGTCCCAGAGTCAAAACACTAGACAAACATTCACCAGCAATTTCTGGCATTAGCCATTCCTCCACACGGGGGCAATTTTTAGCATTTTGTCCCCAACAACAGGCCTGCAACATGCTCAAGTCAAGTACAGAAGTGAAGCATAAAGTATAGGTATATTATTTTACATGTCATCACATTTCTAGCCCTGCATATAACTGCAAGGAAAGGAAGGAAACACCTTCAAATGTAGAAAAAACACCATAATTATAAATGGTCTGATAATTGATTGTATGGACTTCATTCCATTCACAGCATCCCAACAGCCAATTCATGGCAGTGATATATTGTGCAGCGGATGTATAGATTTGAGCTCACTAAAGTGCACCTAAAACACAGTATTGCGCTTATGCTATAAAGTCCAAAGTAGGGGAAACTTACCAACACTACAGAGTCAGAATCTATAGTATCAATGATGGTACTGCACGCTGGAGGATTGAGAATGGAGCTCAACTCTGCTGGATACACAGAACTCTCATTTCTACTGTCCATCACTCTCTCTACTTGCTGTATCGAGAGAAAAAAATACAACCATATCATGTAAGATTAAACAAATGAAAAAAATATTTTTGTTTTATCCATTAAAGGGGCGGTTTACCTTTAAGTTAACTTTTAGTATGTTATAAAAAGGCTAATTCTAAGCAACTTTCCAAATGGCTTTCGTTTTATTTTCTCTTTTTTTTTTTAATATAGAATGGCCAATTCTATGCAACTTTTCAATTGGTCTTCGCTAGTGTTTTTGCAGTTTTTACATTATTTTCCTTTTTCTTCTAACTCTATCCAGTTTAAAAATCTAAAAAACAAATGCTCTGGAACGCTACAAATTGCGATTTTTTTATTTTTTATTACTTATCTTTTTATTCAGGCCTTCTCCGATTCATATTCCAGTCTCTTATGCAAATCAATGCACGATTACTAGGGTAAATTGGATACTAGAAACCGGATTGCTGAAATTACAAATTGGAGAGCTGCTGAACAAAAAGGCAAAACCGAATGCCAGTTGCAAACTGTCCATGCTCTAAATCATACTAATAAGCTAATTCAAAAGTGAACAACCCCTGTAAGCAGTTCCAGGTGGCAAATGCCATTTACTTAAGCACCATGGGAACCAGCCAACTCTTCCTAATATAAAGCTCCCACAACCACCTATCCCGGAACCAGGGGTGTAACTTCAGAGAAAGCAGACCCTACGGCTGCAGGGGGGCCCAGGAGGCCATAATTAATGAGTCATTTTAATATATATTGGTAAAACAGGACAACCTCTGAAAAATTTGTAGGCCCCATCAAATTATTTTGCTTTGGGTCCCAGTAACATCTAGTTATGCCACGGACCTGAACCCCTACATGACAAAACTCCCCCTTATATATTAAAGCTTAGTACAACTCAAGGCATTGTGCAGGACTGTGCTAAACCAGTAGCATGCATGAAGGAGCTGTAGTGGAGCACAGTATAGCATTTAATTATACATACATTATGCTACTTGTGCATGCAGTCCTGTACAGCAGAAATATTCACTCTGTACTTTTGCAAACATTTACTACAAACGTATGTCTTTTAACCTTTAAAGTTGCACACATTGAATTACAGCCGCTGTACACAACATACTAAACACACTGCAGACCCCAAGAGGGAGATGCACAAAGCCTCAGTTCTACCCTACACAATGATTTTTTCCCCCCCATTAGTGTCCCCTTTGTAAAGGGCAAATTCAGCATACAAGGAATATAGCAAAGACACATTCTGTAAGTAATTCAAACTGAGGTCAATCAGATGAAAGTTACAGCAGATAATAACAAGGCAGACTATGGAGACCAATTGGATAGAAGGAGCCTCTCCTAATCATGACAAGCAGCTGGGAACAGGTGCTCTACTAAACATGCCCTGCACAGGCAACACAGTTACACACAAAGGCAAAATAAGCCAACAATGTACTGCAGCCCCTGAAATAACACAAGAGAACCTCGTATGCATGACAAATTTTCCTATCGCATAGAAAAGCATAAAGTGCTGCAGCTGTACCAGACAACTGAAAATCAGGAGACAATAAAACATGCATTCTGCAGGACTGCATTAGACTGAATGGTGAAAACCAGAATATATTTAATATATATATATGTATGTATTATACACACATGCATACAGTGCCCCAATCATCAGAGTGCAGTCTTCAAATGAGCCATTTTGGTGGGGTTAATTCTATAACAGCCCAACATATCTAGAGGACAAACAGGCTAACATATGCTAAAGGGAGTCCACTGCATGTTACTACCTGCCCCTGCTGCTACTACCATCTAAAACAACTTGCTGATTAACATTCTGTACAGACTCTAACTTATTGGCTGCAGAAAATAAAAAGAATCAGAACACAGAAATGCTTATATACTATATAGAGGGCACATTTGGGCTCCCTACCTTCCAACCAAAGGCAACAGAACACCTAGAACCTTCAGCACAAGGAAGAACACACCTGAGCTGCATAGGAAGTAGTTATTTATAGGCTAATATTTGGGGGAGGCTTTTAGTAGGTGGGAATAATCCCATGATGTATGGTGGCTTGAAGAGTCCAGGGAGATGTTTTCAATATGAGCTTCCTGGTTGTTGCAGGAAAATCCACTCTGTGGACCTTTAATTAAATGGTTTCTTCCACCCTTTCCAGGAACAGACGTTCCAATATTGCCTTTTAACCCTTTTCCTGCCAGTTTCCATTCATCATTCTGCGTTGCATGTTGCCACATTAAATAATATACTGAAAAAGAAATGTACTTTTAATGGCTCAGTGGTCAGGAGCATGACAGTCAGTGCTGTTACCTTTATAATACCAGGCAGGTAAGAGATAAAATGCACTGTGCATGACTGTTATGCAAATAATATATCACATCACCAATACCTCCCAACATTGGAAAGAGGGACAAAAAGTTGTGCTGCACACAGTTTTTTGACCATGCCCATTTTGTGGCCACACCCCCTAAATACCATGTCCGTTCTAAAAAATTTGGCAGGATATGAAAGTTTGAACACATTTCTGGGAGTTTTAGTGCATTATTTTGTGTGTTATAACAGTTTTTCTAATGAAAGTGATTTAAGCTGTGAGTGTCACTCCGAAGAGACCTGCTTATCTTAAATAGTTACAATTGTATCTTTGGTCTTAAATTGTTACAAAAGTATCTAAGTGCAGCTGCTAAGTGTTCTGGGTTCTCTGCCAAAAAGCCTCTTATTTTAATTAGGTTTCAGAAACGATGTATCTTTTTCTGGCATCAGTGCAGGAGATCAAAGAGAAAGCGGGGACATTTTAATAAGAAACTGGAGACAGCGGGCTGAGCTGTCAAAATCGGGACTGTCCCGCAGACAGTTGGGAGGTATGCAAAGCATTCCCATCAGGCACAATCAGGAACACAATCAGGAACACAAGCAAATGCCCACGTTTTTCAGTGCTTTCAGGAATCATTTTCAGCATCATCATTTCTAAATAGCATTACTACCCTGAAATGTAACCTTTCATACGAGTGCATGTCCTTTAATGCATTTATAGTCCCATGTCTGCTTTTTTTAGGAACTGGCAATAATGTACAGTATATTATATTTCATACATATATTACAAAAATCATGCTCTTAATTTTAAAATGAGGATGAAATTAATAAGGCCATTCCCATCGTAAAAGCAACTAAGTGACATATTCTTCAGGTTTATGCCACACATGGGGCTTTTCAGACAATTGGAGAAATACATGGTGTTGAGAGACTGGTAAATTGCAAATGTGGTGCCGCTATTCAAAAAGGGACCCTGTTCTCAGCCTCAAAACTATAGGCGGGTTAGCCTGACATCAGTAGTAGGAAAGCTTTGAGGGGTTGCAAAATCATAATTATGCAAACCATAATACGTGTTTGTGCCAACATGGTTTTATATGTAACCAATCTTGCCAGACTAATTTTATTTTTATGAGAAGGTGAGCAAGGACCTAGACTCTGGGATGGCAGTGGATGTGATCTTAGACTTTGCTTCAGGGCCACACAGGTCAATGGTTAAATTAAGGAATATTGGCCTGGAACATCGTATTTGCACTTGTATAGATAACTGGCTAAAATATAGATTACAAAGAGTGGTGGTAAACGCAACATTTTCTAATTAGGCCAGTGTTAGCGGAGTTCCGCAGAGCTCTGTACTTGACCCTTTGCTTTTTAACTGTGTAAATGACCTGGAGGTGGGCATTGAAAGTACCATTTCATTTTTTGCTGATACTAAATTGTGCAGAACTATAGGTTCCATGCAGGATGCTGCCACTTTGCAGAGTGATTTGTCCAAATTGGAAAACTGGGCAGCAAACTGGAAAATGAGGTTCAATGTTGATAAATGCAAGGTTATGCACTTTGGCAAAATTATAAATGCAAGTTATACACTAAATGGCAGTGTGTTGGGAGTTTCCTTAACTGAGAAGGATCCAACGGTTTTGTAGATAACAAGTTGTCTAACTCAGGGCAGCGTCATTGTGGCCATTAAAGCCAAGTTCCATCTTATATAAAAAAGGGCATTAACTCAGGGAAGAAAACCAATTTTGCCTTTTCATAGGTCCCTGTCAAGGCCTCATCTGGAGTATGCAGTGCAATTATTGACTCCAGTCCTTAAGAATGTTAAGATGGAGAGAGTGCAGACGTGCAACTAAACTGGTTAGAGGGATGTTAGACTGTCAAGGTTGGGGTTCTCTGGGGGGGAAAAAAAAGTAGCTTGCAATGGGAACGATTACACTTTACAAGTTAGACGACATTATAGACAAATGGCAGGGGAACTTTTCACCCATAAAGAGGATCACCAAACCAGATGCCACCTGTTCAGATTAGAGGAAAACCTTCAGTTTCACAGTGAGGTTGTGGAGTATGTGTCCATTTCATTTAGAGTTAAACTTGGACTTAGGTCAGGTCTTATTTTCAACCCAATTTAACAAACTTTTTTTGTAGTATGTTGTGGAAGAGCGCACATTTCTACACTTTCAAACAAAACTAAGTGCTATTGCATATTCACGGCCATCTCCGCCGTGGACAATTTAACATTTGCAATCTTAAGCTCTGGGGCAAGAAGCCATAGCTCCCAATTCACACCTTGTACCCTCTATCAGCACATTTTCCCCTTTATATAAATGGGAAGCTGATCTCAGTATTGAGCTTGGTCACAGTTCTGCCTAAACATGCTTGAAAATAAAAATGAGGTGTAGAACAGTTTGTATAGAGATTATACAGCTTTTAGCAAATGCTGCTTGACTCCCACCAATCTGGTTCATAGGCATAGAAAACAAAAAACTCTTAACAATCCACATTACTTTCTTTTATTAAACAGAAGTGTCATTTATGCATCAGCAATAGTAACTTCAACTTCTACGCCAGGTTCGATACTGATGGAAGTGATCTGCTTAACAATCTCGGAAGGACTGTGCAGGTCAATCAGGCGCTTGTGGATGCGCATCTGGAAACGATCCCAGGTTTTGGAACCCTCACCGCAAGGTGTTTTTCTGGTTGTGATACGAAGAGTCTAAGGATAAGAGGAAATGTGAACATTACATTTCTCAGCAACACTTTCCATACAGTATGGCTAGGATAGGTCAATATGTGGCAGTTACCCATTTAAGACTTAAGCCAAATGGCAAACCCATATTTAAAAACAAGCCACCATGGGTTGTCAGAGCAAACATTTCTGCTGTGGAAGACTGGGCGATATTCCCATAAAAACAGTAAAAGCATGCAGACAGTAGTATCCCCAGTATAGATAGTTATGTAACCAGATACAACAAGTCAGTTTGCTTCCTTGATCAAGGGCTCAAGTACTCTAGAGCAGATGCACAGACAGTAACAGACTTCTCAGCTGTTCAGGTTGATTGTGCTGGAATTTACAGCTTTCACACATCAATACAACTGTACCTTGGTAGGCATACGGACTGGGCCCTTAACCTTCAGGTTCTTCTCTTTGGCACCACGGATCAGATCAGCACACACTGAAAACAAAATGAAGGCAACAGATTTTTACAAGTGTGAAATGTTAAAATCTAGTTAAAGGCAGTGTTCAAACTTTAATTGAGGTATGATCAAGCTCAGAATAGCGTATAAACCAATCACTTTGATTCATGAGAAGGAGTATCCTCATTGCCAACCTCTCCCACTTTCCAGTCAAGCACTTATTAAATGGCAACGCCCACTAGTCCATAAGACACTTAAACCCACAAAGGCATCGGCAGTTTTCCAATAAACTCAAAATATCTCATTCTACACATTATAGGTTTGTGGCAAACAACTAACAAATGGATTTACCTTTTTCCAGAGACTTCACATTACGACTTGTTAAAGTAATCCTGATACGATGGATGGCCACTTCCTGGTCTACAGGGGCTTTGCCTGGGTCTTTAAAAGCCTGTTCAGATAGAAAAACCATAACCTTGGTCATTTTGAGCAGCATGTTTAATATACAGTACAATAATACAACCTTGTTATCATTCACATAGTATAGCAGGTAGTGTGATCACACATCAGTCCCTGGCCTAATCACAAGGATACAAACAAGAATTAACTATAAAGGCAATATACCTAGAACAGTATTTATGCAGACTGTGGGATGAAGAGACAGACACAAATATAGAAATAGCAGATGGCATGAGCTCTAAGCCTAAAACGCAAAGGAATTCTTCTGAGGGAGTAATGGCAACACCAATTTTAACACACCGTTAAGTGAAAGCACAAGACATAACTAGTTAGAATACCCCTTTACAAAAAATTACTGTAAATTCCAACTATTAGAGAAGAGGGCAACTAAATGCACTGAGGAATAATGGAAAACCGAAAACCCACCACGCTTGCACACAAAAAGTGAATGGATGCTCAGTGAAGGAGGCCTCGGCAACCTCCAAAAGTAGAAAATTTCACTGGCACTCAGGTTAAATCCAAGCAGGGACAGGCCCGTGCTAAGTTTATTGCGAAGGTGCACCATTTCGGGGTAAAGCCCTTTGTCAAGCAGGACAGACAGCGGAAACTCAGGGCGAGTTGCCCCTTCATCTTACAGACAACTACATTCATGAAAGGGACGACTTTTTTATAGGAGGGCAAAATTTCAGCTGCACAGTGCTGCAGTATTTGGAAACCAAACACTAGAAATGCTTACTAAGACTAGATTTACTTTCCATTTAAAAGACATATGGTCACATTTTGCTATAGGATAAACATGCAGGTAGTTGGAACTGGGGGGGTGTAGGGTTGGACTAATTCCATATGGATGTAACCCAGTCTGTGTATGTTGCATATGGAACCCTTAAAGGGATATTGTCGTGAATTTTTTTTTTAACAAAATGCATCAGTTAATAGTGCTACTACCAGCAGAATCCTGCATTGAAATCCATGGATTTTTTTTAGATCTTATTTGCTGTGGGCTTGACATTTCCAAGGTGCCCTCAGGTCATGTGCTCTGATAAACTTCAGTCTCACTTTACTGCAAGTTGGAGTGATGCCATTACCCCTCCATGCACTGTTACATCAATTACAATTCCCTAGTCTTTATAAGGCATTTATTTAAAACCAAGCCAGACTACAAGAGTATTCAGGGACCTTAAACCTGCCCAAATCAAGCGCAACATGCAAAACCAAAGCAAAAGAAAAAGTGCCTTTGATTCCCCTCAACATAGCAGCTGGAAGCAGCAGGGGATATTATATAGTGAATAAAGTACCCCCTTTTGTAAAATATAAGGATATTATAAGTTACCGAGGAGTTTCATGACCATATAAAAACACGAGGCCGAAGGCCGAGTGTTTTTATACAGGTCATGGAACTCCGAGGTAACTTCTAATATCCTCATATTTTACAACTGGGGGTAATTTATTTATTATAATACACAAATTTCAATGAGTCATGTGACAGAAATGACATCAGAACTCACCGTTTATAACTGATGACATCAGAACTCACCGTTTATAAGGATATAATTTACAGGCTATTCATGGCTTTTGTGTATTATATTAATATATAATACACAAAAGCCATGAATATCCTGTAAATTATATCCTTATAAACGGTGAGTTCTGATGTCATTTCAGTCACATGACTCACTGAAATTTGTGTATTATAATAAATAAAGTACCCCCAGTTGTAAAATATGAGAATATTAGAAGTTACCTCGGAGTTCCATGACCTGTATAAAAACACTCAGCCTTCGGCCTCGTGTTTTTATGTTGTCATGAATCTCCTCGGTAACTTATAATATCCTTATATTTTACAAGAGGGGGTACTTTATTCACTATATATTAGAATACAGCCTTAAAATGTGCTGTAAAATACTCAAATCCTATTTATAATCGAGGTATAAGCAATGTCCCAATATTCCTCTGTGGTTTAGAACAATTCCCAACTATAACTGATGGCAGAAGCATTCTGTTTGTTCTCTTCACTATCGGTCCTGACTCGTGAAACAATGTAGCAGACAGGAGAACGGACTATATACAGTGCATCAGTCCCAAATAACATCCTTTTGAACTAAATGCTATTTATATGTAAGTGTAAAGCATTAGAGAAGGCTTTTTTAGAGGATTGAAGTTCCGCCCATGATGCACCGGGCCGCCATCCCCAGTGCTATGCATTGGCCTCGCTATGAACAAATGGTAAAAATAAACAAACAGGCCTTTGAGGCAGCTAAACCAGCGCACGGCATCCAGTCACACGTACCATTTTTCTTATCACTTCCCTGACCGACTTATTCGTCCGACGGTGCGATCCGATGCTTGCCGAGCGAACAGCGGTGAGTCAGGAACAGCCACGTGTAGAGGCCCGACTGCCTACACTCGAAGAGAGGGAAAATGGGAAGCGCCCTCTCAATTTATAACTCAGCCGCAGTGACGTCAATGCGACGGAAACGTGTGATGAGCAATAGACATTCTGTGCAGCCATTTTTGTTTCGGGAATGGGAACTGAAAAACTGGCATTAAGAAACCATAGGACCTTCTTTTTGAATTACAGCTGTTTATTTAATGTCACATTGTTAGTGCTAAACATTAACTGTTTTTTTAAAGTGCTTATTAGTGGTCACTTTGTGTGAACTGTGTTTAAAACTGTGCCAGATAGGTCAAGATTTTTAGGCGTTATCATATATTGCCAGCCCCTTGCCTAACCCACAGTAATGGCCCTGGATCCTGCTCTGTACAAATTGCAAACTCATTCTGAATCCACATCCATTTAAACCTAAGGCTAGGGCCAGACAGGGCAGAAATTAGCCTCAGGGCCGGATTTACGTTGCGGGCATACTGCCCAACATTTTAGAACTAAAAAGAGTGACAAAAAGTTGCAGCCGATATTGCAGCACAACATTTTTTTACCACTCCCATTTATGTTGTCACACCCCCTAATTACCATGTTCATGTTACAAAATTTGTCAGGTTATGAAAGTTTGAACAGTTTTTTTCAGGTATTGCAGTTTTACTAATGAAGGTGAATTGCCCTTTAAGCTGTGAGTCTAACTTTTCCAAAGGGACCTGTTATCTTATATTGTTACAATTACTTATTTGCTTATCTAGAAATTGTTACTGCTGTGGCTGTTCTGGGCTCTCTGCCAAAAGCCAATTAAGTTAGAAACTTTGTTTCTTTTTCTGGCTGTTCAGTGCAGAGAAAAATGGGACTTTCCAGTACAAACGAGGGACTGGCGGTTGAGCTGTCAAAAGAGGGACTGTCCCTCTAAAAACGGGACAGTTTGGAGCTATGCATAAAATTACATTTAAATCACTGCCGTCCTCCCCGACATGCTTTGAACTATGACACTTGAGGTGTTGTGCTTGTTACTAGTTGTGTTTGTCACAAGCCATTATCACATTTTTTCAATCACTAAAAACCAATGCCAAGTGAACTGCAGCCCTGCCAAGTCATGCAAGTAAGAAACAATCCCTGGTGAGGAACAGTTCTTATTGCTTTACGGTATAGAGCGGTGTCCATACCAGAGGCGTGACAACAGAAGAAGCAGACGCACCAATTCCAGGGGGCCTAGGAGAGTAGGGGGCCGAGTAAGGCCCTTGTTAATGAACAGTTTCAATAAGTGAAATTACAAATGTTTCAGGCCCTAAATTGAATTTGCTGTGGGGCCCTATAACATCTATTTACACCAGTGTACCATACTCAACCTTGCAAAAAAAAAAAACAAAACAACAAATTATTGTGGGTAATGAATGGTGCTGAAAAGAAAGATCACTGTTATGGACAGTATTATTAAAAAAAAAACCAAGGCCTGGTTTTTAGGCCTAGAACAACATGCACTTGCCCAGATGCTTATAATCAGATGGTTAAAGGGGCAGTATAACCCTCTTGTTCAATGCGAGTGCAGTGAATAGGGCTTGTGCTCAACATCTTTTTTTACATATTGTTTTAATCATGAATAATCTATGGGTTTATGTTTTTTCGTGAGCCAGTCATAAACAGGACAAACTGGAAATTGCAACTACTCCAGGTTTGGTTCTAGGTCAGGGTTAACACCTGGCCGGTAGAAATGATGGTTGATCCCAATGTTATTAATAGGAAAGAAAGATAAATATATAGGAAGACCGGTATGTTTCTCCAGAAAAGGTGGTAACCCTAGGGGGGTCCCTTTAGTGTCGTGTGACAGAACTAACATCACCCATGTGCCACAGAGGGGCCTAGGGCATCACCGGATCGAAATACACTGTTGGGTAGAGCCATCGTTTTACTTTACAATAGCCCTCATATTATAATCCACTAACAATAAGATAGCAAGTGGAAAGGCCTAGATATGCAGGCAGTGTGTCAGATGTCACTGGGGCATGATCTACTAGACTGAGCCCAAAATAAAATGTCCTATAGTAGGAAAACATCCTTACTGTATTTAATAGCCTGTAGTGCTGCCTAACCGATGATGATATAGAGAGAGAGGTAAACCAGGACTATTTTACCTCTACATTCTTCCCCTTTTCTAGCACATGATTTTATGTTATGGGAATCTTTAAATTAGATGTGATATATACAAGGTGGTCTTACACTTAGACTAAACCCTTCTCTAGTGATAAATTACTAGTTTTATTACTGCTTGCTGAAGCGGAAACACTACAAATGTCCCTTTGGTTCACAAGTTAATTTTGATTTTAATACACGGAATAAAGGTTTGTGCACTTGAAATCTGATTGCAGGGGTAATAAAACAAAAGCAACCATCCATGCATAGGTTGTGTCGTGTTCCCTGGAACAAAATGAAGCACAATCAACACATTAAATGCAATATTAGGAGAAAAATGTATTTCAGAAACACATGCATACACACACAGATATCTTTAATAAAACTGCATCAAATATCTTGTTGGCAAGTGACAAAAATCAAAATATATTTAAATGTGTTCACAGAAGTGGTATTTCTGTATACAAAGGTTTCTGAGTGCATACAAGTGTACCATTTATAGAGAAAAGCTGCCCAAGTTAATCGTAAAGAGACTTTTTTTTTTTTGCATAAATATGCCCCTTTTAGAGCAATTGCACTCACTATTCCAGTCTAGTGATGGGCGAATTTGCGGCGTTTCGCTTCGTGAAACGGCGCCGGCGTCTCGTTTTTGACGTATTTGCTGGCGGCGAATCGCACAAATTCGCCGCAAATTCGCGCCTAGCGAATAAATTCGCCCATCACTATTCCGGTCCCCTTCACTCTGGTTCTAAGTACAGGAGGTAAAGGTAGGAAGGGGGGCAGGGGCTGCCCAGAAGACCCCCTGACTATAGTGTTGAAGGGTTTCTGTTTTTTTTTTTAATTATTGGCTTTGATAATGTGCCTTTTCAGGCTTGCCACCAATTATACTATGTGGGTGCCAAGCGCTGGCACTAGCAACTGAAAAACACTGCAAAACTTCTATTTCATCCTTACTCTTATTTTTACTAATTATAATTATTTTTTGGCCCTCTGCTATTTATCTTCAATTCTTACTTCCTAATTGCTTGAGTAATTAAGGTAAACGCTGTGTTTTCTTTGCTGGCATTAAACCAGTGCCTATTAAACATTCACTTACTCCAATATGCCCCATACTGCAGCAGCACTGGCAGACATAGCACCCACCTATCAGTGCAAACACAGATAGATACTATACCTGCTAGTGCTGCTGCATGATATGGCAGATAAGCAGAAATCTGTAGGTATTTTCTCTGCCAAAAGAGAATAATTCATATGTGCCATTACCTTTAAGCCCTGGCAGGCAGATAACGGTACTACAAAAGAAAAAGGGTTAAATAAACACATTACAACTTTCTCCCTGGTACTTAAAGTTCATCTTATTCCTTTCAATCTCTAGAGTTTCCATTATGCTGTCGTGGATGTATTTTCCACATTTGCAGCTTTTTTTCTCTATAACACTGTATAGAAGTACAAAAGTACAGGGCAAGTCTTTTCATTGTCACAAGCACTCATCTTCAATGTGTCCAGTTAAAACAGTAAATCCTTAAATGCTGAAAACTTTCTTAGTAAATTGTCACGAGCAGAACATTTTTTAAAAAACATGTTCTTCCCTGGTTGTAAATCCCTATGAAGCACTGCCATCTTGTGGATTGTAGCCATGCTATCATGCAAATACTCTCAGTAGACTAGGAAAAATAGATTTTAAAGTAAGAACATTTTGCTCTGGGATTCTAAAAGATATAAACATTAAAAATATGGTGTTAAAATGATCATACCAAGCTATCCATGGCCAATGTCTATGTAAAAATTCTCCTTAAAGGGGTGTTTTTTATTCTTCTGAAACTTTCCAGCTTTCACATGGGGGTCACTGACCCCATCTAAAAAATAAATGCTCTGTACGGCTACAAATGTATTGTTATTTCTACTTTTTATTGACTTTATATAGAGAAAATAGTAAAAAACCCTCTCTTCACCACTTAACCAATTATAATCTATGCCAGCTGACAAAGTACTATGTACAATTAGTAAAATTTGATTAAAGTAATCCGTGATCACAGGTATAATTCATTAGTCATTAATTATGATCATAAGAAATGAATTGATTAAAGTGCTTGTGCTAAATTAAATTAGTGTTAAACTTAAAAGTGCTATGTGCCAATTAATTCGCAAAATTACATTTTAATTCATTGATAATAAATACAATGATCTAGACCTTGAATTATATACTGTCACAATTAATTCCAATTAAAGTGCAAGTGCTAATGCCAATTGCAATCTTAGATTGCCAGTGATAGAATAAGTTAATAAAAATTGGTTAGATTAAAAAAGCTAATGTTATTAGGTATTAGAAAATGAATTTATTAAATTCATAAAATTCATAAAAAAAACCAAAACCAGCATTTAAGAAATACAAGTAGGAAAATTAAGAAAGTATAGAGGTGGAGAAGTCCCAAAGAAACTGCTGCCTATTAGTTTTTTAAGGGAGAAAGTAGTACACTCGAAGCTACCTTTCTAACTTGGAGGTGCCAGTGCCATGTAGTAAAATAAGATTCAGAGAATTAAATGCAGTGAGGTAAGGCTAGGTGGAAGGCCCCAAATGCAGGTGGAATGGAACACAATGCAATGCGTCCACTTTATATTGGCAGTCTCTATATGCTCCTTGTTCTCTAAGGAGGGAAATAGTGTTCAATACCACAGTGAAATAAGGCCCAGATTTGTGGCGAGGTTACAAAGGCTCAGGCCTAGGGCGGTAAATGTTTCAGGGGCGGCATACCATCCAGCCGCATTCTGAGGAGCTCCAGTGACCCACTACATATGCGCACGCCTGCGTGGTGGTGGGGTATCGGGTGCACGTAAAAGAGGGCGGGCGCTAGGACCTGGCAGCCTAGGAGCGCCGAAAAAGGAAATCTGGGCCTGAGTGAAATACTACCTTGAAGATACTGATAAAAGACACTTTTAGGAAGATGCATCTGCTGTTAAAGATCACAGAAGGACTGTAGTACCCCCTTTATACAGACATTGAAATGGTACATGTCTATAAGAACCCCATCGAAAAAGCTTTAAATGCAAATTTAACCACTCAAACACTGAAACGGGGTCACAGGAGATTTAACGGGGGTACTACAGGCGCTTTTAGTCGCTATGCTATCAATACATGGGATATTGTAGGTGGGACATGGTTTACATTCACATGCTTAATTGGGTGCTAGAGATCCCATTATTTGGGGATTGTCACAGGATAGAGATAACCTTGTTCAATTTATGCCCAACATTTACCTGTATCAAGTGTGTAACAAAGCAGCGGCATTGTAATAGTTAATTATGATTGGGAAGTCTATTCCCCTTAAAGGGGTTGTTCACCTTCAAACAACTAGTTGGTTTCAGATACGTCACCAGAAATAACGACTTTTTCCAATGACTTTCTATTTTCTATGTGTAACGGTTTTTCTAATATTGAAGTGTAAATTGTCATTTCTCTCCTTCTGAAGCAGCTCTGGGAGGGGGGGTCGCCGATCCTGTTAACTGTTCTAAATGGATACATATACTTGATACATTTCTTATCTTTGTCCCTGCTGAGCAGAATCTCTGGGTTTCATTAAAGGCAGCTGTTAGACTTGATACAATAGTTGCTAATACTCCAGAGATGCTGCTGAGAAATGGATCAACTCAATGTTGCAAAATTGTAACAGTTCAGAGTCTGCACCTGAATTACTGAGCTGCCAGACTCAAACACCACAGACACAAACATTCAACTCTACACTTAGATTTTAGAAAAAACGTAAAAGATAAATAATGGAAAGTATATGAAAAAAGTCTTTATTTCTGGGGAACAATCTAAAAACAACTGAATTGAAAAAAGTGTTTGGAAGGTGAACAACCCCTTTAATATGTCTAAATAACATAAGTACCTAAATGTTCTATGAGTGCTGCTTTACCATATTTTAAATCCTTCTGGATTCCTAGTTCAATCTCTAGTAAATCTGTCTGATAATAAAGGGCACATTCCCATTAATGATGTATTATACATACAGTAATGTCATTCCCTGTACTGATACCCATAATAATGAATGAATCCCCTCTGATGATATAGTATAGAGCACATACAGTAATGGTGCAATTATCATTATTGATATATTTCAAATGCTGTACAAATATCTGGGCCATTCTCTATACCTGTGTGCTACTTATGTATTATATCTCCATACTTTATACCAGTATATTATACATTCATATATTTACACTGTCTACATAAAAATAAAATGGTAAAAAAATAAACAAACAGTATTTTAACCATAATCTCTTTGAAATAATTGTTGAACTATGTGCAGTTTTTATGCTCATTTTGTATCCTCTGATCAGCAGCTAGTCATGTGACATATCATTGTGATGTCATAATGGACATTATCACAGCTGTACATAACCAGCCCAGACTGTCTCATTCTTGATCAGGAGACTGAGGTGAGTGGAGCTCATGACACGATGGGGAAATTTTTAAAATAACAATATTAATATAAATATAAAGGTAGCTGCTGGATAGGCCTTATTAGTGTCTGCTAGTGGGGTAAATGCAGGGGGGGTTGCTTGGCCCAACAAACAACAATGGTGGCATTGCCTGTACTAATAGCCTATAAATAATATTAGCACATTCCTTATTTTAATTTAACATACATATAGCAATGCAATAGAGTTATTATAATATCATAGCGCCGCCAACAAAAGACATATTCCATTTTAAACATAATCTCAATACAGGCTTTCTATTTGCATTCATTTCTAACTGTCCTTAAAAGAGCAGATTATCTGCTAAGCCTGAATTTCCTGACCATAGTTTGCAGGTGTGATGTCATAATGGGACACATAATACATTGTGATGTCACAGTGCACACAGAGTTAATGTTTGAAAACAAGCTCTAACTGCCTCATTCTGTATCAGGCAACTGAGGTGAGTGGAGCTCATGACACGCTGGGGAAATTTTTAAAATAACAATATTAATATAAATATAAAGGTAGCTGCTGGATAGGCCTTATTAGTGTCTGCTAGTGGGGTAAATGCAGGTGGGGGTTTGCTTGGCCCAACAAACAACAATGGTGGCATTGCCTGTACTAATAGCCTATATATAATATTAGCACATTCCTTATTTTCATTTAACATACATATAGCAATGCAATCGAGTTATTATAATATCATAGCACCACCAACAAATGACATAACTCAATATAGTCTTTCTATTAATTTATAACTGTCCTTAAAAAGGGCAGAATATCTGCTAAGCCTGAATTTGCTGACCATAGTTTGCAGGTGTGATGTCATAATGGGACACATGATACATTGTGATGTCACAGTGCACACAGAGTTAATGTTTGAAAACAAGCTCTAACTGCCTCATTCTGTATCAGCCAACTGAGGTGAGTGGAGCTCATCATCATACACTGGGGAAAATGTTAGAAAAATTAATATTCATATTCATATAGCTGCTGACTTAGTAGGGCTTAGTAGCTGTTAGTGGGGTAATTGCAAACCATTTGAGTTTGAAGGGGATGAAGTGCTTGGCCCTACAGACAATAATGGTCGCATTCCCTTTACTAATGGTATACATATGTACATATATTATACATTCCCTATTTTCATCTACATATAGCAATATAGCTGGATATAGTTGTGTAGGCCTAAGTATCTGCTAGTGGAGTAATTATGGGGATCTGAAAAGATAATAGTGTGCTTCAAAGTGCTGATTTTTCTGGTCATTAATTGTCACTCTAATGTTACCTTAATGTTACTGGCCATTCATTTTCAGTTACCTTATTTATAACCAATTCATAGGATTATTACATAATATGTAACCAATGATTTTTCTCTCTCCGCAGAAAGAATATTCGACATACAAATCAACAAATTTTTTGACATACAAATCAACATAATTTTCGATATATAAATCAACAGAATTTTTGACATATAAATCAAGAGAAAGAATTTTTGACATATAAATCAAGAGAAAGAATTTTTGACATATAAATCAACAGAAAGACTTATCGACATACAAAAAACCATCATGTTTCGACGCATATGCAGTATTTTTAAATGTTTTACGAAAGTAAGGTTTTTTTTATACTCATATCCTTTATTTTTAGTTTTTATGGAAAAACTGTATAAACTGTTATTGACAAACTAAAATGCATGTGATGAAAAATAAAATTTCATCAAATGTACCTTTGAAAATAAAAGTGCTATAAATGTTATTTTCCTGTTAACTCAGGGGGCCACAACCACCGGGCCACGAACAGTCCTGAACTGGGCCGCTGAACAATCAACATCGCTCATAAATTGGACTCTGACCCCTCCATATACCATTCCCGATCCCTCCTGACCCACTCCCTGACCCTCCGGTCCTTGGAAAAAAAATTGGCTCTTTTTTGACCAAAAAAGGTTGGGGACCCCTGTGTTAACTGATTCATATTTGAGTTCACTGGCATAACTATAGAGGAAGCAGACTCCACAGTCGTGATGGGTGGCCCAAGAAACAAGGGGGCCTTGACCATGGGCTCCTCTTTCTCTATAGCTGTTTAAGGCTGAAGAAATCACCCAGCAGCTCTCCTACCTCCAGCCAGGGAGCAGGGGAAGGGTGGGGGACATCAGTGGTGGCAGGAAATGTCAGCCAGGGGTGGTGAGTGGGTGGGCGGATAGTTCTGGGTAGGTATAGCTCTGCGCTGGTCCCTCCAAAGATTTATTTATTGGGGGAGCCCAGAGCCAGCAAGTTATGGCACTCTTTGAGTGATTTAGTGACTTTGTTTCCCCATGTTATAATAACAAATAAAAAAAACAAACAAATACAAAACGTATTGTAGAAGTGATACCTATGTTAAAGCTAAAACAGCTGCATGGTGGGATGTAGCTTTAATTTATGATAATTTTGCATATAGCAGGATTCCGTTTCGGCGGAGTCCTTCTGGGTCCTTTGGCCGAACCAAATCTGTGCAAATTAGGGGCGGGAAAGGAAATTGCATGAAAGTAAAAAATGTTTTCCAATTCCCATCTATATATATATATATATATATATATATATATATATATATATATATACATGTGCAAATTAGGATTCGGTCCGCTATTCAGCCGAATCTTTCAAAAAGGATTCAGGGGTTCGGCCGAATCCAAAATAGTGGATTCGGTGCATCTCTGATTACAAATTTCATATATCTTTGGTTTTGGGTAGATCTAAACCAAATCCTTTCATTACTCACTGTAAGAAACAGCTTATAATAGCCTTATATTTTGTACACTTTCTGCATATCTAATATTAAATCATACCTTGTTTTCTGTATTGCTTTATAAGGAAAATGGTCTTAAGGGTTGGGAACTGCTAATTTTCCTAATTCTAACTTCTAATGAACCTATTCATTTAATTACACCTTGATCATTGCCTCTAATATTCAAACCTATTTTCTTTTGCCAGGTTAAAAAAGAGAAAAATGAAATCATTTTGGTAAGTAGAGAAACTTGTCATCCATAAACATTTTGTTAAAGATGTCGGATAATGTAACAATTTTAAGGGGCAGATTTACAAAATTCGAGTGAAGAATTCGAATGTAAAAAAATTCGAATTTCGAAGTATTTTTTGGGTACTTCGACCATCGAATTGGTTAAATTCGTTCGAATTCGAATGATTCGAACGATTCGAAGTAAAAATCGTTCGACTATTCGTCCATTCGATAATCGAAGTACTGTCTCTTTAAAAAATACTTCGACCACCTACTTCGGTAGATAAAACCTACCGAAGTCAAGGTTAGCCTATGGGGAAGGTCCCCATAGGCTTGCCTGTGATTTTTTGATCGAAGGATTTTCCTTCGATCGTTGGATTAAAATCCTTCGTATCGTTCGATTCGAAGGATTTAATCGTTCGATCGAACGAAAAATCCTTCGATCGATCGATCGCAGGATTTGCGCAAAATCGTTCGACTTCGATATTCGAAGTCGAACGATTTTAGTTCCCAGTCGAATATCGAGGGTTAATTAACCCTCGATATTCGACTATTGATGAATCGGCCCCTATATGTACATTTTAATAAAAAATATAATAAAACTTAAAAACACTCCAAACCTTCTTCTTGAACTATGATGCATAGCCTAGCATATGTTATTCCCAAGGAGCCACATTTGTTCAGTTTGTTAATTAGATTTTGTTAAATTACAAGTCAGACTTATCTGTGGATCAGTAGCCTTAGACACAACTCTACACAAATGTATCTAACATTTCAGTTGATTTACAGATTGGCCATTGCCACTTACATACCAACAATGACCTGATTGCTAAGAACCCATTTCATTGCTAATGTATAATTATCCTTTTCTTTTCCAGCAAGGGGCAGTCCAGTAACCCCTTGCATTTTTATGAGAAAAGAGATGCCAACCCTGCATTCATTTATACTCAAAACTATATCTCATAGTATAATGTGTCTTTTATTTATCTTGATCAATAATCTCTTACCCTCCTTTTTTTATTCAAAAAACAGGTACTACCGAAGATGTACACAGAAATGCCCGGTTTGGTAAGCAAATAATAGTTTATTATTAGTTATATTTAAATAATATTAAATTAAATAAAGCAACATTACATATATGAACTGTTCTACTTTGCTGTCTTAAACAGGTGCAACCGACTGGATATGGCAATCTCCTCTGCCAGGTAAATATTTTAGAGAGGCTAACACAATTAAAACAAAACAAACCCATAATATCATGGGAAGTATATTTTCGCATTTTCCAACAAATAATTGCTTTCATTTTTTTTTCTTTCAACTAGGAACCAGTAGAAACCAATGTTAATAATATCAGTGAGGTAAGTAGGAAAACATAAAATTTTGAAAATACTTTGTCACATTGCCATATGCAATAGATATTAGTATAGCAACAAATGGATTAATTGTATGTTTTTATTCTTAAACAGAAAAAACCCGAGGAAATCATTGCCCATGACATTTGCCAGGAGACAAATATTGGCCATAACAGCTGCCAAGAAGAACCTGATGAAAACAATGGTCATGACATCTGCCAGGAAGAACCTGAAGACAATATTAGCCATCACAGCTATCAGGTAAGTAGTTTTAAATTAATTAAAACAACATGCCTCTTCCCCATCAATACATGGCTTTTTGCTTAATATATTTTAAAGCCTTCTTTATAAAGCCTTCATTCTTTGTAGAGCTCAATTAATTATCTTACATTTGCTTAACAGAATCAATCATGTGATCCATGCGATCAATAAACTTCAATCTCTTTTCCAGGAGCAACCTGAGGAGCCTGGCACAGAGATCAGCCAGAGTAATGCCTCAGAGGAGGAAGAAAATCTTGAAGAAGAAAGTCTAGAAGAAGAAAGTCTAGAAGAAGAAAATCTAGAAGAAGAAAGTCTAGAAAAAGAAAGTCTAGAAGAACAAAATTTAGAAGAGGAAGAAGAAAGCAGTAATGATAATCTGTTTCCATTTCTTGAGGTATGGCTTTTTGCTAAATATATTTTAAAGCCTTCTTTGTAGAGCTCAATTAATTATCTCACATTTACTTAACAGAATCAATCATGTGATCAATAATCTTCTATCTCTTTTCCAGGAGCAACCTGAGGAGCCTGGCACAGAGATCAGCCAGGGTAATGCCTCAGAGGAAGAAGAAAATCTAGAAGAACAAGAGGAAGAGGAAATAAATAGTGATGACATGCTTATATCTAGTGGGGAAGAAGAAAGCATTTGTGATGATCTGTTTCCATCACTTGAGGTATGATTTGCTATCAAGGACATTAAGACATTTTGTGCATTGAACTGATTGATTTATTGGGACATGTTTAGCATAACGTTTATTTAGTATGGCTTTGTTTAGGCCCACTAATGTCTAGGAACCTAAAAACCAAACTGCAGTTTAAATCACCAGTCCAGCTCTCATGCTAAAACACTTTAAGAACTATATATTTTTGGAGTGTCCACATAAATTGCAGTGCCCAGAGGGAAGCCATCAATGCTTATCACTACAACACCATGCTGCACACATTACATGGGGAAACCCACAAACGGGTCATTTTTTTTTGCAGCTCTGGAATACATTGAAAACTTTGAAAATACATTTTACTTTTATTAAAGTTGTCTTTGAGTTAGAACTCCTGTTATCTCTCTCTTACCCAGGGGAAACCAGAGCAGAATGTAGAAATTGCCACAGACAACTGCCGCGTAATTGAATAAAGGGAATTATAAAAAACATTTACCTTGTCATAAATGCATGTTTTTGCACCTTCTCTATAAATCAGAATTGATCTGAAATGATCTTTGTCATTCACTCTCTCTCTTATACATCACCAACCAGATAATCACAGTATTGATGCTTGAGAGGAAAACATACGGTAGAGATGAGCGAATTTTTGATGCCCATAGACTTTAATATATTTTGGCCAATTTCCACTGCCGGCAATTTTTGGCAAAGTGAAATGGGTCAAATTCGCCCATCTCTACAATCAAGATATTCACATAACACATTACCAACTTTATTTTCCAATACTGTGTCACATTGCCATATGCAATAGATATAAGTATAGCAACAAATGGATTAATTGTATGTTTTTATTCTTAAACAGAAACAACTTGAGGAAATCATTGCCCATGACAATTGCCAGGAAAATCCTGAGACAAATATTAGCCATTTCCAGGAGCAACCTGAGGAGCCTGGCACAGAGATCAGCCAGGGTAGTGCCCCAGAGGAAGAAGAAAAGCTAGAAGAACAAGCAGAAAAAGAAAACAATAGTGATGACATGGTTATATGTAGTGATGAAGAAGAAAGCATTATTGATTATCTGTTTCCATCACTTGAGGTATGATTTTCTATCAAGGACATTAAGACATTTTGTGCATTGAACTGATTGATTTATTGGGACATGTTTAGAATAAAGTTTATTTAGTATGGCTTTGTTTAGGCCCACTAATGTCTGGGAACCTAAAAACCAAACTGCAGTTTAAATCACCAGTCCAGCTCATGGTAAAACACTTTAAGAACTATATATTTTTGGAGTGTCCACATAAACTGCAGTGCCCAGATGGAAGCCATCAATGCTTATCACTACAACATCATGCTGCACACATTACATGGGACATTGTAGGGATGAGCACATTTTTGAAGCCCTAGACTTGTATGTATTTTGGCAAATTTTCACTGACGGTGAATTTTTGGCTAACGAAATGGGTCAAATTTGCCCACCCCTACAAACAAGATATTCACATAACAGATTACTAACTTTATTTTCCAATACTGTGTCACATTGCCATATGTAATAGATATTAGTATATTAATAAATGGATTAATTGTATGTTTTTATTCTTAAACAGAAACAACCTGAGGAAATCATTGCCCATGACAATTGCCAGGAAAATCCTGAGACAAATATTGGCCATTTCCAGGAGCAACCTGAGGAGCCTGGCACAGAGATCAGCCAGAGTAATGCCTCAGAGGAAGAACATAATCTACAAGAACAAGAGGAAGAAGAAAACAATAGTGATGACATGCTTATATATAGTGGGGAAGAAGAAAGCATTTGTGATGATGTGTTTCCATCACTAGAGGTATGATTTACTATCAAGGACACTAAGACATTTTGTGCATTGAACGGATTGATTTATTGGGACATGTTTAGCGTAACGTTTATTTAGTATGGCTTCATTTAGGCCCACTAATGTCTGGGAACCTAATAACCAAACTGCAGTTTAAATCACCAGTCCAGGTTATGCTAAAACACTTTGGGGTAAATTTATCAAAGAGTGAAGTTCCACAGCTCTCAATTCATTGCTATGGGATTTTGAAAGGCGTATTTATCAATGGGTGAAGTGAAAGTTCGCCCTTTGATAAATACGCCTATAAAAATCCCATATAAATGAATGGAGAGTGGCGGAACTTCACTATTAACTTCACTTTTGATAAATTACCCCTTTAAGAACTATATGTTTTTGGAGTATCCACATAAACTGCAGTGCCCAGAGGGAAGCCATCAATGCTTATCACTACAACACCATGCTGCACACATTACATGGGGAAACCCACAAACGGGCCATTTTTTTCTTTGCAGCTCTGGAATACATTGCCCAAAGTTTAAAGGTGTTATTTACTAAACTCGATTTTTTTTTCTGCCTGAGTTTTTTTGGGCAAAAATGTTAATGTTTAGAGGAGAAAAAAACACTCACGATTTCAAACCTGTCACTGTTGTGTATAGGTCAATGGGAGATGTCCTTTTTATAATTTGAAGGTATCGTGGTCTGCATTGGATTTTGTCTGGTAAACCAAAAAAATTGGGGTTTTCAGGCAATAACCTGAAAAAATTAAGCAATTCAGGATTCAAATCCAAATAATTTGGGGTTTTCCCCGATTTCGCAATTTTTTCCCCGACCTGACTGCTTCAAGTTATTTTATTGATAAATAAGATAAAATTGTGGATGGGAGTTTAGTCAAGCTTAGTTTAATACAAATATGAGAAATTCGAGTTTTAGTAAATAACCCCCTAAAAGTCTCACACACCTTAGTTCTATTAGGACAAACCATAACCCATATACAAAAGAATAATAATCTTTGTAATAGTTATGTCCACCATTAACAACACTGTTTGGGCACAAGGCCTCTTTGCTATACTAAATATAAATTAAAAAACTACGTAACAAGGAACACAGTGAGGAATCTTATGGGGATGCCTCTCAACCTGAACAAACTAAATGAGCAACAAACTAAAAAGAAAAGCTTGCAATATTTATTCTTTTTGTCTATTTACTGAGTTGATCTAAAATAATGTTTTCCTTTACCAGGTCTGCAATGAACATGGATTTGACAAACTATGCCCGGTATGCAAAAACATTTTTTACATTATTATCCCTGTTTTCAGCCTTCTCCCTCTATTCTCGCCCCACCACCTGGCATTATATTGTCTTATTTTCAAATTTTGCATTTTACTTTTTTTTAGGACCCAACTGGCTGGATAGACCTCGAACAATGTGTTGGATCAGGAGGATTTGGAGTAATCCATAAGGTCAGATATGAGATTTTAAGACTGTAAGGGGTGGGAATGACCTACCTTTTGTGGCCCTTAACATCTCAATGTAATTCTATATATTGTATATATTTATCTATCTAGTATATAAATATTCATACATATGTCATGTATCACTAAATTGCCACATATGCCACATTTTAAGCAGGATTCATATTTCCTTTTGGAGTTTGTTTTTTGTTTCTGAGACTGCAAAGACCCATGTCGTTATACTCAGGTACTTTATCAAATTCAAGTCAAAATTCACCACAAATCTGTTTTCTTTCAGGCATGGCATTTTAAGGAAAAGAAAGAAGTGGCCATAAAAGTGATAAAAGACCTTAGGGTAATGTATATTTTTTACTATTTAATTTATTATAATGAGAATGTTGCAGAAAGTGTTGTGTTACACATACAAATCAACTGCCAGTAAAAAGAGACTTTATAAACCATGATTAGCAAGTCGCCCCCTTATATAATGGATAGTCATAATGCAAAATGGAATTTTTAATGATTAGAAATGGACTTCTTTAAACGCCCCAAGCTCTGCTCAGCCCGGTGAAATATTCACTGGAGGTTTAATTATTTAATAAATGCAAAACTAACTATATCATCCGCTTGTAATATTTGCAGCTTATAAAAGGCAAATATGTGACTTATATTCATTAATCTCTATGTAACAATACTATAAAGTAACCACCCCTAACAGAAACACATGGAGCGGCATAGAAGAGAAAGAGGGGAAGTTAGATTCTATGATTGAGAGTGGACGCCATTACAGTACATCACAGAGAGACTTGAGAGAACTGATAACCTTTACTATCTTTACGCATTCAGAAGCTTCTGATGAAGTGACTCCAGTCATGAAATGCGTAAAGCTAGTTCCCCTGCCCACTTACAATTTTGTATTCTTAACATGGATTAATAAAGTTAACTGGCTCTATCCAAGTTTGGTTTCCTTGAGTTCTGATCCGGTGAGGTCATCCCTACTATCAAGTTTGTTTGGGAAGTTAGTATCTGTGGTGTTGGCAAACTAACGAATTCTATGTTTTACAACAAGGATTAAATAGTTATCAAGACTAATTTAATGATCATTATTTCTGTATCTAGGATAATGAAGAGATCCTTGCTGAACTGTACGTACTTGAACGCGTTTCTGGCCACGACAACTTCCCTGCCTTTTATGGAGCCTTTTATCTACGGCCCAGCATTTCAAATGAAGAGGCGCTATGGGTAAGAATATACTTCTTAAATAAAAGCACACAATGGTCTTGCATTGCACATGCCAAGAAGGGGAAAATCTCAAAGTTAATAAATATAACACTGATTATTTCAGACCCGTTACTGCTACTGATTACTAGGAATGTTACACAGACACACAGACAGATACATAGATTTTAGGCAACATATATATATATATACACTATAATATTTATATACACTATAAATAAAAACATTTTATTTCTATTCTAGATTGCTATGACAATGTGTGCTGGTGGCTCCGTAGATGCCTTAATTAGGAGCACGCCCAATAGATCCTTGGATGAGACCTGGATTTCATACATATGCAAGAAAGTTTTACAGGTAAGACAGATATTAACCTCTTCATTGCTTTTCATAATCTCTGCTCACCGACTTTGCATCCTATTAATTCTAGAATATAAAAATATATACATGTTCATCATGTTTGCTTTATTCATCTTTCTAGGGCCTGGATTACTTACAGGAACTGAACGTGATACATCATGATCTCAAGGGCGCCAATATAATGTTAACTTCTACGGCCCGTGTGAAGATAAGTAAGTGACGTTTATTATCTGTAGGAAGAATGGGTGCCACAAAGCAAAGGGTACATTTATTGCTCATCTCAATGCCTAGCTTTTCTTAGGTATCATAAAACTTTAAAGGGGATCTCTACCCAAAAATTGCACCTTTGCATAATGCAAAAATATCATTGTAAGCATCGTTCCAATATACAGTCATTAAGAATGTTTAGTGTTTTATTTGTCTCTGTCTTTACACTCTCTTTGCACCTGGTTCAAATCAATAGTCAGCACCAGACAAAAGAAAATACTGCTTCAAAAATATATTTCCATTTGTAATAACTGTAGCACCTTTCTGTATTGTCATAGATGTTATTACTGTGTTGTAGAAAGTAAATTCATGTTTGTTTCTTTCATTTTCAGTTGATTTTGGCCTTGCCACAATAGGGCCCATCAGTACAAGTAATGCAGGAACCCGCTGTTGGATGGCACCTGAAGTCCATGCATGTTTTACAAGAAGTGTACATTATAACTACAAGGTATAATTAATAAAATAGTTGTCATTTAGTTCAGTTTTCATTAAAGTGATTAAACAAAATGCACTCTTAAGGCAGGAATAACAAATCCATGCCAAATGTAATTTGTAGAGCTTTTTTCTCCCAGTAGAGACTCTTGAAAATGTAAAATCATAAATGTTTATAGTTGAAGTCGGCTACTGGAAATGTTTCATAGTAATAAAACGTAGCTTGGCTTTAAAGTATTAGTCATTTAGCATCCCATATTGACCCTGAGACAGGATGAGGAGGGATAGTCAGTAGAAGTATCTTTATCTTCTGTAACAGTGATTATAATTTGTTTGCTAAATGGGTGTTGCTTTTTCTTTTTCTTTTCTAGGTGGATGTGTGGTCTTTAGGAATCACAGCCATAGAAATGGCAGAATACAATCCTCGTAAGTAATCTTAAATAACATTTTGCGTGCGTTTATGTTCATTTATGGAGGAGTGTTTTTAGGAAGGTCAGGGGGTATCTATCACCTATTCTATGAACAATGAAACATGTAAATCGGCCATGAATCAGAGAATCTTTTCTGTGCTTTTATTATAATGGTGTCTTCTGTAATTTGCATTAGTTACTTTTCTTTTTAGTGATACACTGGAAAGCAAGATATAACTTCTTGTTTCAGAGACAGGAGCAATCAGATAAAAGATATAGAATGTGTCTTTCCTGTATCCCCTTAGGCTAATGGCAAATAATGTGTTTTCTCTGCTGCTGAGAAAATGTAGATACAGCCATATACTGCCCTATATGTCCAATATCTGTCTGTCATTGTGCACACACTACAATTATTCCAACCAGACTGCATTTATTTATTTGTTATGTATGAGGGTAAGGCCACACTGGGAATTTTGGGAAGATTTGGTCGCCTAGCGACTAATCGCCTCGTCTTTGCGGTGACCAATCTCCCCAAATGCCTTCCCTCACTCTGCGCCGGCTAAAATAAAAAAATGCCGGCGCTAATTCGTTTTTCGCAGTCGCCTGAAGTTTCCATCCTTCAGGCGACTTCGGAAAACGAAGCGCCGCATGTGGTTAGCGCCGGCGTTTATTATTTTAGCCGGCGCATAATGAGGGAAGGAGTTTGGGGACATTGGTCACTGCAAAGACGAGGCGATTAGTCGCCAGGCGAACAAATCTCCCCAAAATGACCAGTGTGGCCTTACCCTTAAAGAAGGAAATTATTATCTCAAAAAGTTTAAATAAATCATCGATTGGTTCTGATAATAGAAACTCATCAGAATATTTGATGTAGTCACCCTCTACTGTACAATGCTGCAAAATATGTTGGCCCCTTGTAAATTTGTTAGAATAATAATATTGTGTTCTCTTACATTTACAGCACACATTAAACTCCGTGGTGCTGAGCTTTCCGAAAGGATTATGAATGGTCCAGCTCCAGCTCTAAAAGAGGATATATGGTGAGTCATTTTTTTTTTTTTTACAGAAATAGGACTTAAGGTGGCCATAGACGTTACAATTACAATCTTTCCTGGAAAAAATCTTTTTGATCGATAAGCCAACCCAAATCCAAGTCTTCTGCCAATATCGGTTGGCTCGTTTCCCACCATACACGCACCGAATATGGTACCAGAATTTTTTTTGTACAATATTATTGATGCGTCTATGGCCACCTTAAGCAGTGAGGGTGGGGTAATGGGGAAAGAGACACTGAAGCATAAGGCCGGGGAAGGTGTTAAAGTGGGAAAGAGATAAGTTCAATGAGCTCAAATGTAAGTGTCACTACTGTATCCACTCTATCCATTGCTGTGTTGATGGGCTGTGTTCAAGTTATTAGTATTCTTTAAGAGACATCACCCTTTTTATAAATTCAAGAGCTTACACTTTGTTGGCCCAAATTATTCAATGAAAAGAAACATCTCCCATTTTAATTCCCTATCACCCAACAGACTTCAGTGTCCTTTTTGAATAATTCTGGCTCTGTGTTTTATTACATCATCAGTAACACTTCTGCCTTGTTTCTTTCCCCCCAGGAGTAATAAATTCCAGAGATTTCTTTATAAATGCCTTCAGAAGGATCCAGCCAAAAGACCATTCGCAAAGGAACTCCTATTAAACCGATTCATCACATATAATCGAGATGAAGACGAGGTGCAATATAGCATAGCGGAGCATATACATAAAGGTAATGCAAATGACTCATATTCTCTACAATCAAAAAGCAATTACTGGGAAATCTTTAATGTCTATGTGGTTATTCAAGGCTTTATGTATTTAAGGATTCCTATTTTGATCACTATCCAAAAAATTTGGGATTTTAGGGAATTTTCATTTTCAGGTGTAATTAGTTTTTTTTAATTACTAATGGTTTTAGCTCCAACCAGTTCTGCTTTAAATTGTGAAAGTTTCTATCAATTACTAACTTAGCTAGCCAGTTAAGGAATCACATTATGACCATTTTTACAGTGCCCTATCATGTGCATAGATATAAAACACAGATCTTCTTGTCTAACATTAAAAACATTTTCTCCTAGGAGCAAAGAAATAAGACATTGAAGTTAAAGATTCTCTCGCAAAACCTCATTAAGAAGACTTTGTCAAGACTTAGGAAGGAAATGGAAGAATAATATATAAATCCCAAAATGGATTCTACCCTTGCAAGATCTGAAATGTGGCTCCTTCATTATGTTCCCAAAAGGGAAAGGAGGGAAAGGGTTGGGAACACAATGTAGGAGCCACAGTCCATCTACTTTGGATACTTTACCAAATGTTTATTTTTATATAATCTATTTAAATGTATACTTATTTTTATATATTAATAAAAATAATAAAAAACAAGCTGATGTTTGACGTTTGAATAATTAATATATAGTGTAAGAAAATGGGCTGTTGAAGAGTTGCATTAACTGTAAAGGAGAGGGAAATGTTTTAGAAAATATCAACTGGGAAAAAATCAATTAGGAGAATATTATTGTGGATGATATGGATGTTATGAAAGTACCCAATGAATGAATGAATGAAACACGTGTTGATGGCACTGGTATACAGGCAAAATAGGTAGAAGACAAATAGGTAGATAAAGTGTTGATACAACACTTTTATGTGCAAAATGGCAGCTCCTCTTAATACAATGACTGAAACCATACAGGATGGCATAATTTATCATGGAAAAATACAAATAAGATTTTATGGGGCATAATTACTTGTATATACTGGGTCTCACTTCCCACACTGGGAGGCAGCCAGCAGCATTTATGGGGCTGAGATTCCACCAGCCCCTGACCTAGCAGAGCCGAATGTCTGTGTTAAAAAACAGAAATTTGGCTCTTAAGTTTACCAGAGGTGGCTTTTTGCCGCCACTGGTATTTGGCCATTCCATGCAGCCTCAGGCAAGTTTCTCACCTTGCCTCATTGCAGGAGCGGCCCTGGAGGTAGCAAGCAAAAAACAAGTAACAAAAAACATAAACTTAATTTATGTTTTCTTATAACAGACTTAGTTGCTACACTTGAAGCTCTAAAGACCAAACTGCAGTACACGCAAAACATGTAAATTAGTCCCTGATCAAGAGATACCAATAGTCTCTCTGTACAAGAGGTCGCATGTGCAATGAGCCCTTACAAACATGGAGAAGTTGTTTTGGATAAAAAGAGGATAGCCCGTGTTGGCTCAATGAGTAGCACTGTTGCCTGGCAGCAATGGGGTCCTAAATTCCAACCAGGGCACTATGTGCAAGATGTCTAAATGTTCTCCCAGTCCTCATGTCTCCGTGGCTTTCCTCCCCATACAGGTTAATTGACTCCTGATAAACTTGTCCCTATTGTGTGTGAATGTGATAGGGGTCTTAGATTGTTGGGGCAGGGACTGACGTGAAGGGTGTACATTTGTCACCCATGTTTACACCTGACACATTTCCTTGAATGCTACTGACATTAAAGTAAATTGCTGATGGGAAAACATATGCTGCATTTCAATTTCCAAAGTAGCCCAAACTTTCCTTGCAAGTTTATTTGACTGAAACAGACACGGTACAGTCATCGGACACACTTATGTTCCTACAGTTGTGAAAAACACCAAGGGCTCTAACTTACTAATATGTCTTATAAGATCCTACCATTAGCTAGTCCTCATTCGGCGGGTTCTGATTTCCATGGCTTTCACTTAGGTCTGGTTTTACCCCAGGGTTCTATGTTCACTGTAGCCTGCCCTATACCAGGCTTGAACATATCTATCCCATACAGTAATGAGAGCAACGAGACCCTGCCCTGTATTTAATGAGGCAGATGGACAAGGCAGGTATTAGGTGTAAGATTTCAATGAGCCGGAGCACATTGTGCCTCGCTCTTTACAATACAATGTACACAGCCTAAGTACATTTTGATGAGAGCACTATTGTAATGCTGTGGACAGTGAGAGTAACTCACTCGATTGAGGTGAATTATCTGTGACAGTGAAACATTTGCTTTTAGGTTATCCAAAAATCAGAAAAAGATTGCTGAAGTGGATTCTTGAACCAATTTACATTATCCACATTTCCAAAGCCCTGGTTGAAGTTTTTTTGTCCTATACAATATTTAAGCCAGGATAAAATGAGAACAGATGTGTCTGGAAAGGACATTTGCTCTCCACACAAGCAATTGCATTTAGACATTTACACAATTAGCTGTAAAGTCAACTCCGGCAAGAGACAGGTCACCGTGTACAGTTTTTCCTGTAGAATAAATTTTAGGTGGCAGTAAATTTTAAAAGGACCAACAAAATGGTTCTTAAGTGAAACAAGTGCACTAAAAAGAGTAATTTACAACAGTGGATCCAGGATCCTATGAACTGTAATCAGTAACAGTCGGAGAGGCATAGCACAGTAACCCCTGAACTACAGAAAACATAAATGAAGATGTTTAAATGGAAATATTATGGTCCAAAAAGCAGGATTCTTAATTTGTTGTAAACTTTAAGGCAAAACATCAAGTAAATTTCTGTGCCATATTGGTGGAGGACAATGTAGACTCCCAAGCCTCCAATATAATGATTGGATACCAACTTCTACTCCAAGTTCATCTTCTACATCTTGATCCTCAATCATATCATTTGCAAGTTGCAAGACTTAGGGTGAGACAAGGGTTCAATGAGAAGGTTATATTGACTCTCTGAGCTACAAAGTGAACTTCTAGAAATACATGCTACAGAATTTGGAACAAATTGGTGGAATGGTTTTCGGGAAGAAATTCATTTAAGTGAGAAACCATAGGATTTATAGACTTTGTACAATCCGGTCTGGATGGAGGTCTTATTACAGGTGCCTTTAGAGTAGAGACTATGAATTTTTGCCAAAACAGACAAAAGTCTGTTGACCGCCGAACGTATTAAAACATCTGGCATGACAATGGAAAAGCTAAAGCCTCCATGGGACTTGATAACAATATTTAGGTTATTACCAGAACTTCGACTATACCATTACAAGATGTTCACACTAAGTTACCAAGGGACATAGTTATTGTGTCAGCTAGACTAACCAGATGTAAGGGCACAATTAATAGTCAGTGCTATGTCTACTTCTTGGGTAGTTAAAGGGGAGGAGGGTTCCTTTGAGGTGGTAGTAGAGCTGCAACATGGTCCTGAACAGACACATTCATCTCTCTCTCTCTATAAACAACGTTAATAATACTCTGTCCAATACTCTGTCCCTTAGTATAATCCCAAGATAAGAAAAGACATAACTACACTGACTCAACGCGATCTTGTGGTTTAAGGCCGGCAGCACTTAGCATTTATCTGGGTGCAGGAAACTGTTGGCGTCCCAGGCCGCACAAAATAGAGGAAGGAAAAAGGGTGAAGTTCTGCACGCCAGATTATTGGTAAAAAGCTGAAATCTTTATTAATCCATATTAAGAACACGCTGCATGGTTAGCTTGACACGTTTCGCCCTCAATCATAAGCACAAAAAAGCAACGGTAAGAACATCAGTTTAAATTGTTAGACCTCACAGTGACCTCCAATGGCAGAATTAGGTATTACATTACAAAATGTATCTACCTGCTCTAAAAGGAAATGTGATTGGATACAAAATCACTGTACAACCACATTATCAATAAAACAATGAAACATGATTAGTTACAAACACATTAAGAATTCTCGGGAATCAAATGCAAAAAAGTAATTCATATGAAATGTATTTATACATGGGTTGGTGGGAACGGATCCAGGTCATTGGAGATAAAAATCCCAGTAGCGACTGTATCATTTGGTACGGTCGCTACATTGATGACCTCATATTTATGTCGTGGATCACAGGCTAAACTGGATATGTTTTTGGAATACACTAATAATTGTGCTTATGATTAAGGGCAGCTGTGCCCAAAACACATCAAGCTAACCATGCAGCATGTTCTTAATATGGATTAATAAAGATTTCAGATTTTAACCAATAATCTGGAGTGTGCGGAACTTCACCCCTTATCCAATCCCAAGATAATTTTGGTAATTTCTATTGTGCATGCTGTTTATGCATAGCAGGAATGAGGGAAAGTGGAGATCAGCCCATTGTGTCTGCCCTTTCTCCAGAATCCTGGAAAGAGAAATTACACTACATACAAAAAGTATGATTGAATTTTCCTAGTTAAAGGGATACTGTCATGGGAAAGAATGTTTTCAGAATTCTGCGCTGAAATCCGTTTCTCAAAAGAGCAAACAAATGTTTTTATATTTAATTTTGAAATCTGACATGGGTTTAGACATATTGCCAGTTTCCCAGCTGCCCGCAGTCATGCGACTTGTGCTCTGATAAACTTCAGTCACTCTTTACAGCAAGCCCCCCCCTCAGCCTAACAGAGCAATGGGAAGGTAACCAGATAGCAGCTCCCTAACTCATGACAGAATTCGTTTAAAGGAAAGACAAAGGGTCCCCTGCACTGCCCCCTCTCCACCAATATGGCTCTTGCCGCTTAACTTCTGGTCCCCTGCTCTTGGGTGGTGGTTGCACTGTATATATTTATATACATACATGAGAAACTGGGGCATTGTTGAGTTTGCAATGATGAAAGAATTCAAAAACTTTATTGACCTACAACCTGATTATAATATGCCAGATGAGAACCGATATTGTACAGAAAGTTGTACAGAATTTTTACATAGAAAACTTTACAGGTCGGTACCATAAACATTTGTCCAGTAATTCTACATCCACTGCAATAAGGAATGCTTGTCAGCTGCAACCGTAACCTCCTTCCCGCCGGAGCACTATTCAGAGTAGCGGGATTTCCCAATCACTTTCCCTTTCCTTAGGCAAAACGAGGCCAATCCGTGACTTTAAAGGAAAACTATACCCCCAAAATGAACACTTAAGCAACAGATAGTTCATATCATATTAAGTGGCATATTAAAGAATCTTACCAAACTGGAATATATATTTCAGTAAATATTGCCCTTTTACATCTCTTGCCTTGAGCCACCATTTCGTGATGGTCTGTGTGCTGCCTCAGAGATCACCTGACCAGAAATACTACAACTCTAACTGTAACAGGAAGAAGTGTGGAAGCAAAAGACAAAACTCTGTCTGTTAATTGGCTCATGTGACCTAACATGTATGGTTTGTTGGTATGTTTGTGAGTACAGTGAATCCTACGATCCCAGGGGGCGGCCCTTATTTTTTTAAAATGCCAATTTTCTATTTATGATTACCCAATGGCACATACTACTAGAAAAGTATATTATTATGAAAATGGTTTATTTACATGAAGCAGGATTTTACATATGAGCTGTTTTATGCAATATCTTTTTATAGAGACCTACATTGTTTGGGGGGTATAGTTTTCCTTTAATGTAACACTAATATCTGTACAGAGTGAAATCTACATCAAACAAAAGAACGTAACTTTAACAGCAGACAAGAGCAGGGCTTGCCCAGTGATTCCAGCCCCAGGCCACCAGAGAAGATATACTTATATTTATTTATATATTTCATTGCTCTTTGTTTACTCCAAGCCCTGCCATTATTATTTGTACAAATAATTTATTCCAATATAATGTCATCATCCTCTGCTTGGGAAAGTCAGCAGCAGTTACATTAGGGCTAAAATAGAATCACAGAAAAAAATCTAAAAAAATACATCTTAAATATCAACCAAAAAAACCTAGTGCATTCCATGGACAATAAAATAATGGGATTTGCAGGAAATCAGTGAGAAATTAGGAAATAAAATATTGCGGGAAGATCTTAACGTAGTGTTTTAAGACAGTTTCCGTTATGGAGGCGGACTCCTGCCAGACGTAGAGTGCAACACAAACGACCAATCATGATTCCTTATGGATCTTCCCACAATAAAGAGTTAATTTGCTCTATTGAAAACATTAATTGGGACCACAAAACCGTTACATCTTTTCCCACACACAAATAAGCCTTATTATATACTGCTCCCCCCACCACTTCATGGTACCAAAGCCTTTCACGGTGAAACCCCAGCTCTGTGCTGGAAGTGATCCTGTTGAAAGGCAGAGAGACAGAAAAAGAGAGAGAGAGAGACAGAAATTGAGAGAGAGAAAGATAAAGACAGAGAGACAGAGAAAGAAAGAGAGACAGAGAATAAATACCCCTAACACAGAGAGGCAGAGAAAGAGAGAGAGAGAGGTAAAGACAGAGAGACAGATAATAAATACCCCTAACACAGAGAGGCAGAGAAAGAGACAAAAAGAGAGGAAGAGACAGAGACAGAGAATAAATACGTCTAACACAGAGAGAAAGAGAGAGACAGCTAAAGACAGAGAATAAATACCCATAACACAGAGATGCGGAGAAAGAGAGAGACAGACAGAGGGGGTCATTTATCAACACTGGGCAATTTTGCCCATGGGCAGTAACCCATGGCAACCAATCAAATTGCTGCATTGATTGTTCTACTTGCAGCTGGCTTCAAAAAGCTAATCACTGATTGGTTGCTATAGGTAATTGCCCATGAGCAAATTTGCCCAGTGTTGATAAATGAGCCCCAGAGAGAGAGAGAGAGAGAGAGAGAGAGAGAGAAAAAGATAAAGACAGAGAGAATAAATACCACTTACACAGAGAGGCTGAGAAAAAGACAGACAGAGAGAGAGATAAAGACAGAGAGACATAGATAGAGACAGAGAAAGAGACTGAGAAAAAGAGAGACGGAGAAAGGGAGAATAAATACTACAAGTAGGCAATCACAGCACTTATTTGGGACTTTTTCATGCTTGTTGCTCCCAAAATCTTTTTACATTTGAATGTGGTTCCCAGGTATAAAAGGTTGGGGACTCCTGGTCTAAAGCAATCATGTCAGTGTGTCTGTGTGTGTTTTGTTTTATCACAACCCACATTTTGCTCAGATGATGGCTACCTACCACCCATCTCTTTCAGCTGATTTGAACTTGGAAGCTAAAAGATTTTGCTCCGCACAAGCAGTTATTGGCCAGACATGATTCAAGTTGTGGACTGGTTTTTAATCAAAATGAGCAGGGATTCTGAAACTTTGGCACAGCAACCAAACATAAGTCTCCAAGATCCCTTTCTTCCTAGAAAACATGCTGCATTTATGGTTTTAACCATTTTTTGGTCCCTAAAATGATTTACAAACTTAATCTGTAAAGGTTATGTATTTGGAAACCGTTACTGGCCTTGCGAGAGTATTGGAGATCTCCCAGTCTGTCCCACCCAAGGACAATTCCCATCAGCTTTTTCTTATTCCCACCATAGGTCTATATGACCCCTACGTGCCCCAGTCTGACTGTAGTAAAGTATGACACATAAGTAGCCAGACTTCACCTAGTTAAATTATAGTGTAAATTAAGATTGGTGCTATCTACAGTATGAGGCAGCAAACCTGGGCACTAAAGCAGCACCTGTCCTGTTTGTGTCAGTAGCAGTATCATGTCACGTTACCATTTTGTGATGTGCTTATCTGTTAAGAAATACAGGTATGGGTAATAGTATCCGGAATGCTTGGGAACTGACATTTTTTTTGATAATGGATCTTTCAGTAATGCTGATCACCGTACTATCACTCTACTAAAAAAATGTAAAATGAATCACAGACAGGTAAGAAGCAAATGAGAAACATTGATTCCTCCACTAGACACAGATAATGAGACAATGTTGTGGTTTGAACTCTAGTCTGTACCACCCTTAACACTAAAAGTGATGGTGCATAAGCCAAATATCAATGGCTCCAAATGCCAAAACCAGTATTTACAATTACATTGCGCTGTCTCCAGTGACGTAACTAGATATTACTGGGCCCCACAGCAAATTATGTTTTAGGCCCCTAAAATGTCTAGAGGTTGACTTGTTTATGTATTAGGGCCTTATGGGGCCCCTATACCTCCTGGGCCCCCCTGCAGCCATGGAATCTGCTTTCTCTGTAGTTACACCCCTGGCTGTCTCAGTAATGTCCCTGTGGTGTGTTTACTGGGATTGGTGATGACTAAAGATGTCAGTGTTTTATGCCAAAAAACTAGTAGCCATGAAATGGATGAGCCTGCTAGCCCCAGCACAACAGTAGCTTAAATATAGTAGTAAGAAGCTCCCTCTGATCAGGGCCGGATTTACATAGTGGGTGCCCCTAGGCCCACTGTCATTTGTCGCGAGAAGCGTAACTTGAGGAAACTGTCCTAGAATATGCGCCGCACAGCTGTGGACTGCGTGGACTGCCGGGGGGCCCTGAGGGGGTGCGGGCCCTGGCCCACTCGCACTCCCTGCTCCCCCGGTAGTTCTGCCACTGTTTGTCGCCCCTATCCACTCCCCTTTTTTCATGCAAATTTTCATCTGGACCAATGTGGGTGTGGTTGGACAGCATGCCCCCCCCTAAAATCCTGCCATCCTAGGCCCAGGCCTAGGTTGCCTTTCCACAAATCCGGGCCTGCCTCTGATCAACGTAACATGTAGCAAGGGGAATCCAGGCAGCTTTTATAAAAACCGGGTTGTCCAGGTCAAAACCAAGTACCAATTCTACACCTAAATATTAATGGCTGCTAGCGGCTTCATCTTGACCTTCCAAGGGGTCCCTGTTACCTACATGTCGTCATGACTACTCACTACTGTTTCTTGGATATGCCAGTTGTTGCTAACTTGCACTCCCGTCCTTAATTGACCCAGAGAATTGTTGTCTGCTGTAAAAAAAAAAGAATAATCAAGAACCTCTGATACTTCCCGAATCCAGCACATACCTCCCCACATTTGAAAAATGAAAAGAGGGACAAAAAGATCTGTGGCCACACCCCCTAAATACCATGGCCATTTTATAAAATGTGGCAGGTTATACAAAGTTTGAACAAATTTCTCTGGATTTTAGGTACATGTTTTATGTGTTATAACAGTTAATGTAGGTGAGAGTCCCCTTAAAGCTACAAGTCACTGTTCTCCCAAAAGACCTGCTTATCTTAAATAGTTACAATTGTATCTAAATGCAGGTGCTGCGTATTCTGTGCGCTCTGCCAAAAGCTTCTTATTTAATTACGTTTCAGAAACATTGTAATTTTTTCTGGCTGCTCAATGCAGGAGATCAAAGGGAAATGTAGGACATTTCAGTAACAAACCTGGACTGTGTGCTGATATGTTAAAATTGGAACAGTTGGAAGATATGCCAGCAGACCAAATCCACAGTATATTGTTGGCTTATGGCTTAAGAGTGAGTGCCTTCCCTTCCTTGGGCCTAAAAGACTAGTGTCCTCTCCCCCATTAAATCCCACTGTTGACATCACTGTGCCATGCCTACTCCTGTGCTTCTTCAGTGCCCCTTCTGCCAACTCCTCTACAACCTGCCAGAAGGCTCAATTAGTTCTTGTTCGCTGGCCTGCCCTGTCCTGTTTCTGTCTGAGCACAAAGGTGAAAAGTTCTTTCGGCCTTTAAAAAAACAAACTTTCTTCTACCCCGGGCCACCATCAGGGGAGTACAGGAGATACTGCAGTCAGGGGTCAGTCAAACAGAGGCCCAAAGGTAAAAAGCACAATGGGAAGGGTTTGGGCGGTGCAGGGGTGGAGTTTTATCATACTTCAGGGGTGACCAAAGTAGATCTAGGCATGGCCATAGATATGAGGGGAATCCTATGTTTCATTGAGGCCCAATTTTGCATGTATATATTGGAAATTCAGATCAGATCATCAGGGCCTAGGAGACTAGTGGGCTAATAATTGGGGCACTGTAGGGTGTGGTCCCTACTACATTATTAGTATATGGCCCAATGATTACTGATGGTGGCCCCACTTTTACCTCCTACACCCCCTGTTCTTTGCAACTTCTTCTCCTATTATTGTATTTCTCTCTCTTATGAGCAAATTCATAATGTAAGGGAATCAAAACACATTTTTTGTATGATTTTTTTGTAAGATTAGGACCTTGCAGGAGGGGTGCAGAAGCTTTTCTGATCTAAATGTACAAGGAGTCATTTTACTGGCAAGGTGTATAAGGAGCTGAAGTAAACATTAATGAATAAATGACATAAATGCAGGTAATTGGTATACAGTCAGAGGTGAGAATTCGAAAAAAACTTTGACTTAATTTCGTTAACTGAGATTAAAAATCAAAGTCATAATTATGAGATTAAAAGTCATAATTATGAGTTTTAAGGAATTCATCCATTACAAAACAAATAAAAATCAAATGCTAGTTCTAGTGCCTTCATTTTGCGGCATTCCACCGCAGGACAAAACACAGCCTAGTCTTTCTTATGGGCCTGTACTAACAAAGGTGCATCCAAGCCCCAAATGCAGGTGGAATGGAACACAATGCAATGCATCCACTTTATATTGGCAGTCTTTCCATCAAGTATTGGGTATATTTTTATATATATGCTCCTTGTTCTCTAAGGAGGGAAATAGTGTTCAATACCACAGTGAAATAAGGCCCAGATTTGTGGCAAGGTTACAAAGGCTCGGGCCTAGGGCGGTAAATATTTCAGGGGTGGCATACCATCCAGCCGCATTCTAAGGAGCTCCAGTGACCCACCACATGTGCGCACGCCTGCGTGGTGGTGGGGTATCGGGTCAACGTAAAAGAGGGCGGGCGCTAGGACCTGGCAGCCTAGGAGCGCCGAAAAAGGAAATCTGGGCCTGAGTGAAATACCACCTTGAAGATACTGATAAAAGACACTTTTAGGAAGATGCATCTGCTGTTGAAGATCACAGAAGGACTGTAGTACCCCCTTTATACAGATATTGAAATGGTACATGTCTATAAGAACCCCATCGAAAAAGCTTTAAATGCAAATTTAATTGCTCAAACATTGAAACGGGGTCACAGGAGATTTAACTGGGGTACTACAGGTGCTTTTAGTCGCTATGCTATCAATACATGGGATACTGTAGGTGGGACATGGTTTACATTCACATGCTTAAATGGGTGCTAGAGATCCCATTATTTGGGGGATTGTCACAGGATAGAGATAATCTTGTTCAATTTATACCCAGCATTTACCTATATCAAGTGTGTAACAAGATTTAACTTGTTCCAAAGCAGCGGCATTGTAATAGTTAACTAGATGGTGTAGTTCTGAAGAAACCACAAGATGTTGGCTTTGAAACGCAAGAGGTGTTGGGGCCAGTCGCCCCTGGTGCATAGAGAGTACACAAAGTTGGTAGAATCTGCTTTAAAACGGTGAAAATTGAAGCAGATCAAATTGTACCATTAAAATCAATCCAAAAACCTGATTGGCTGTTTTTGGCTCCACCCACTTTTAAAATTTGAATCCCAGTTCCCCTGTGACCTACTGTGCCAAGTTTGATGTCCCTGCCATTAACTGTGAAAGAATGGCAGCAACTTATATATTGACATTGATTAGCAATAGGTAACATTTGATTGGCTGTTTTAAGCTCCACCCAGTTTTCCGAATTTTAACCCCAGTCACCCAGTCATGGTCTGTACCAAGTTTGGGGCCTCTGGCTTTAAAACTGTGAGAATGTCAGAATTTGAAACTTTTACATTGAAGTCAATAGGTAAAATCTGATTGGCTGTTATTGGCTGCACCCACTTTTCCTAAATTTTGACCAGAGTCACCCAGTGACTAATTGTGCTGAGTTTGGGACACTTGGCATTGACGCCGTAATAATAGCAGCAATTTGGCGTTTTTCATTAAGGTCAATGGCTGAAATCCGATTGGCTGTTTTTGCCCCGCCCCCTTTTTTCCCTAATTCTGAACCAGAGTCACCAAGTGACTAACACTTTAAGGTTTCGGAATCATGACATTTAACATGTAAAAATGGCAGCAATTTTATGTTTTTCTATTCAAAATCAATGAATGACATTTGATTGGTTGTTGGTGGCTCCACCCACTTTTCCTAACTTTGAAGTGCAAACACCCAGTGAGCACATTTGTGATATTCAAGGTCCATGACATCAATAACGTGCAAATGGCAGCAATTTTAAATTTTCCCATTTAAATCATCAAAGAAATCTGATTGGTTGTTTTTGGCTCCACCCACTTTTCCAGATTTTGATCCCGGTCCTCCAGAGACCAACTGTGCCAAGTTTGAGGACCTTCCCATGAACAATCTAAGAGAGGCGACAGTTTTAACTTTTCCCATTAAAACAAATAGCTAATATTTGATTGGCTGTGGTAGACAACGCCCACTTTTCCAAATTTTAACCCCAGTGACCCATGGTGCCAAGTTTTGGGTCTCTGGCTTTAACACTGTGGGAATGACAGTGTTTGACATTTTCTCATTGAAGTCAATAGGGAAAATCTGATTGGCTGTTTGTTGCTCCGCCCACTTTTTGGAGTCCCCAATATGTGACAGAACTTTTCAGGTTGACCCCATGACTAAGTGACCCAAGTTTGGTGAGTGTAACTTTAATGCTGTACGAGTGGCAAAAGTTTCAAATTTTCCAATGAAAGTCTATGGGAAAAAATGGGGTCTTTGGGGGGCTGCCACAGGGCCACGAAGGGTGGGATTGCTTAACAGAGCACAAGCAACCTATTTGGGTATGAGCCCAACAAGTGTGCAAAGTTTCATAATTGTACTCCTAAAACTCTGGGAGGAGTAGCGTTTAGAAAATTGCTAAAATTTCATTGGCTGTTGGTAGCTCCGCCCACTTTGGGGTGCCCCCCAAAATACATATTTTTATTCGCGGTGGCACCAACAATATGCGGTCTGAGTTTGGGGAGTGTAGCTTCAAAACTGTACGAGCGGCAGCGGTTTGAATATTTTCCCTGTCAAAGTCAATACGAAAAAAGGCGTCTTCGGTGGTCCGCCGCATGGGCGCAGTGGGTGGGATCGCTTACTAAAGCACAAGCAACGTACTTTGCTATAAGGCGAATAGGTGTGGAAAGTTTGGCGCTTGTACCCCTAAAACTGTAGGAGGAGTATTATGTAGGAGGCTTCTTCAAAGCCAACATAATTATGATTGGGAAGTTTATTCTTAAAGGGGTTGTTCTCCTTCAAACAACTAGTTGGTTTCAGATACATCACCAGAAATAACCACTTTTTCCAATGACTTTCAATTTCTATGTGTGACGGTTTTTCTAATATTGAAGTGTAAATTGTCATTTCTCTCCTTCTGAAGCAGCTCTGGGAGGGGGGGTCGCCGATCCTGTAAATTGTTCTAAATGGATACATTTACTTGATACATTTCTTATCTTTTGTCCCTGCTGAGCAGAATCTCTGGGTTTCATTACAGGCAGCTGTTAGACTTGATACAATTGTTGCTAATACTCCAGAGATGCTGCTGAGAAATGGATCAACTCAATGTTGCAAAATTGTAACAGTTCGGAGTCTGCACCTGAATTACTGAGCTGCCAGACTCAAACACCACAGACACGAACATTCAACTTTACACTTAGATTTTGGAAAAAACGTAAAAGATAAATAATGGAAAGTATATGAAAAAAGTCTTTATTTCTAAAAACAACTGAATTGAAAAAAGTGTTTGGAAGGTGAACAACCCCTTTAATATGTCTAAATAACATAAGTACCTAAATGTTCTATGAGTGCTGCTTTACCATATTTTAAATCCTTCTGGATTCCTAGTTCAATCTCTAGTAAATCTGTCTGATAATAAAGGGCACATTCCCATTAATGATGTATTATACATACAGTAATGTCATTCCCTGTACTGATACCCATAATAATGAATGAATCCCCTCTGATGATATAGTATAGAGCACATACAGTAATGGTGCAATTATCATTATTGATATATTTCAAATGCTGTACAAATATCTGGGCCATTCTCTATACCTGTGTGCTACTTATGTATTATACCTCCATACTGTATACCAGTATATTATACATTCATATATTTACACTGTCTACATAAAAGTAAAAGGGTAAAAAAATAAACAAACAGTATTTTAACCATAATCCTCTTTGAAATAATTGTAGAACTATGTGCAGTTTTTATGCTCATTTTGTATCCTCTGATCAGCAGCTAGTCATGTGACATATCATTGTGATGTCATAATGGACATTATCACAGCTGTACATAACCAGCCCAGACTGCCTCATTCTTGATCAGGAGACTGAGGTGAGTGGAGCTCATGACACGATGGGGAAATTTTTAAAATAACAATATTAATATAAATATAAAGGTAGCTGCTGGATAGGCCTTATTAGTGTCTGCTAGTGGGGTAAATGCAGGGGGGGTTGCTTGGCCCAACAAACAACAATGGTGGCATTGCCTATACTAATAGCCTATAAATAATATTAGCACATTCCTTATTTTCATTTAATATACATATAGCAATGCAATAGAGTTAATATAATATCATAGCGCCGCCAACAAAAGACATATTCCATTTTAAACATAATCTCAATACAGTCTTTCTATTTGCATTCATTTTTAACTGTCCTTAAAAGAGCAGATTATCTGCTAAGTCTGAATTTGCTGACCATAGTTTGCAGGTGTGATGTCATAATGTGACACATAATACATTGTGATGTCACAGTGCACACAGAGTTAATGTTTGAAAACAAGCTCTAACTGCCTCATTCTGTATCAGGCAACTGAGGTGAGTGGAGCTCATGACACGCTGGGGAAATTTTTTAAATAACAATATTAATATAAATATAAAGGTAGCTACTGGATAGGCCTTATTAGTGTCTGCTAGTGGGGTAAATGCAGGGGGGGTTGCTTGGCCCAACAAACAACAATGGTGGCATTGCCTGTACTAATAGCCTATATATAATATTAGCACATTCCTTATTTTCATTTAACATATATATAGCAATGCAATAGAGTTATTATAATATCATAGCGCCGCCAACAAACGACATATATCAATACAGTCTTTCTATTAATTTATAACTGTCCTTAAAAGAGCAGATTATCTGCTAAGCCTGAATTTGCTGACCATAGTTTGCAGGTGTGATGTCATAATGGGACACATGATACATTGTGATGTCACAGTGCACACAGAGTTAATGTTTGAAAACAAGCTCTAACTGCCTCATTCTGTATCAGGCAACTGAGGTGAGTGGAGCTCATCATCATACACTGGGGAAAATGTTAGAAAATTCATATTCATATTCATATAGCTGCTGAGTAGGGCTTAGTAGCTGTTAGTGGGGTAATTGCAAACCATTTGAGTTTGGAGGGGATGAAGTGCTTGGCCCTACAGACAATAATGGTCGCATTCCCTTTACTAATGGTATACATATGTACATATATTATACATTCCCTATTTTCATCTACATATAACAATATAGCTGGATATAGTTGTTGTGTAGGCCTAAGTATCTGCTAGTGGAGTAATTATGGGGATCTGAAAAGATATTAGTGTGCTTCAAAGTGCTGATAGTTTTTTCTGGTCATTAATTGTCACTCTAATGTTACCTTAATGTTACTGGCCATTCATTTTCAGTTACCTTATTTATAACCAATTCATAGGATTATTACATAGTGTGTAACCAATGATTTTTCTCTCTCCGCAGAAAGAATATTCGACATACAAATCAACAAATTTTTTGACATACAAATCAACAGAATTTTCGATATATAAATCAACAGAATTTTTGACATATAAATCAAGAGAAAGAATTTTTGACATATAAATCAAGAGAAAGAATTTTTGACATATAAATCAACAGAAAGACTTATCGACATACAAAAAACCATCATGTTTCGACGCATATGCAGTATTTTCAAATGTTTTACGAAAGTAAGGTTTTTTTTATACTCATATCCTATATTTTTAGTTTTTATGGAAAAACTGTATAAACTGTTAATGACAAACTAAAATGCATGTGATGAAAATTAAAATTTCATCAAATGTACCTTTGAAAATGAAAGTGCTATAAATGTTATTTACCTGTTAACTCAGGGGTCCCCAACCACCGGGCCACGAACAGTCCTGAACTGGGCCGCTGAACAATCAACATCGCTCATAAATTGGACTCTGACCCCTCCATATCCCATCCCCGATCCCTCCTGACCCACTCCCTGACCCCCCGGTCCTTGGAAAAAAAATTGGCTCTTTTTTGACTAAAAAAGGTTGGGGACCCTTGTGTTAACTGATTCAAATTTGAGTTCACTGGCATAACTATAGAGGAAGCAGACTCCACAGTCGTGATGGGTGGCCCAAGAAACAAGGGGGCCTTGACCATGGGGTCCTCTTTCTCTATAGCTGTTTAAGGCTGAAGAAATCACCCAGCAGCTCTCCTACCTCCAGCCAGGGAGCAGGGGAAGCAGATGGGTGGGGGACATCAGTGGTGGCAGGAAATATCAGCCAGGGGTGGTGAGTGGGTGGGCGTATAGTTCTGGGTAGGTATAGCTCTGCGCTGGTCCCTCCAAAGATTTATTTATTGGGGGGGCCTAGAGCCAGCAAGTTATGGCACTCTTTGAGTGATTTAGTGAATTTGTTTCCCCATGTTATAATAACAAATAAAAAAACAAACAAATACAAAAAGTATTGTAGAAGTGATACCTATGTTAAAGCTAAAACAGCTGCATGGTGGGATGTAGCTTTAATTTATGATAATTTTGCATATATAATAGAAAAATATTCATGATTACAAATAGGGATGCACTGAATCCAGGATTCGATTCGGGATTCGGGCAGGATACTGACTTTTTCAGCAGGATTCCGTTTAGGCCGAGTCCTTCTGAGTCCTTTGGCTGAACCAAATCTGTGCAAATTAGTGGCGGGGAAGGAAATTGCATGGCTTTTTGTTACAAAACAAGGAAGTAAAAAATGTTTTTCAATTAACACCCCTAAATATATATATATATTTATATATATATATATATATATATATATATATATATATACATGTGCAAATTAGGATTCAGTCCGCTATTCAGCCGAATCTTTCAAAAAGGATTCAGGGGTTCGGCCGAATACAAAATAGTGGATTCGGTACATCTCTGATTACAAATTTCATATATCTTTGGTTTTGGGTAGATCTAAACCAAATCCTTTCATTACTCACTGTAAGAAACAGCTTATAATAGCCTTATATATTGTACACTTTCTGCATATCTAATATTAAATCATACCTTGTTTTCTGTATTGCTTTATAAGGAAAATGGTCTTAGAGGTTGGGAACTGCTATGTTTCATAATTCTAAGTTCTAATGGACCGATTCATTTAATTACACCTTGATCATTGCCTCTAATATTCAAACCTATTTTCTTTTGCCAGGTTAAAAAAGAGAAAAATGAAGTCATTTTGGTAAGTAGAGAAACTTGTCATACATAAACGTTTTGTTAAAGATGGAGGATAATGTAACAATGTCGTAAAATATAATAAAACTTAAAACACTCCAAACCTTCTAGCAGATATAACACTCTTCTTGAACTATGATGCATAGCCTAGCATATGTTACTCCCAAGGAGCCATATTTGTTCAGTTTGTTAATTAGATTTTGTTAAATTACAAGTCAGACTTATCTGTGGATCAGTAGCCTTAGACACCAACTCTACACAAATGTATCTAACATTTCAGTTGATTTACAGATTGCCCATTGCCACTTACATACCAACAATCACCTGATTGCTAAGAACCCATTTCATTGCTAATGTCTAATTATCCTTTTCTTTTCCAGCAAGGGGCAGTCCAGTAACCCCTTGCATTTTTATGAGAAAAGAGATGCCAACCCTGCATTCATTTATACTCAAAACTATATCTCATAGTATAATGTGTCTTTTCTTTATCTTGATCAATAATCTCTTACCCTCCTTTTTTATTTAAAAAACAGGTACTACCGAAGATGTACACAGAAATGCCCTGTTTGGTAAGCAAATAATAGTTTATTATTAGTTATATTTAAATAATATTAAATTAAATAAAGCAACATTACATATATGAACTGTTCTACTTTGCTGTCTTAAACAGGTGCAACCGACTGGATATGGCAATCTCCTCTGCCAGGTAAATATTTAAAAAAGGCTAACACAATTAAAACTAAACAAACCCATAATTTCAGGGGAAGTATATTTTCGCATTTTCCAACAAATAATTGATTTCATTTTTTTTTTCTTTCAACTAGGAACCAGTAGAAAGCAATGTTAATAATATCAGTGAGGTAAGTAGGAAAACATGAAACTTTGAAAATACTTTGTCACATTGCCATATGCAATAGATATTAGTATAGCAACAAATGGATTAATTGTATGTTTTTATTCTTAAACAGAAAAAACCCGAGGAAATCATTGCCCATGACATTTGCCAGGAGACAAATATTGGCCATAACAGCTGCCAAGAAGAACCTGATGAAAACAATGGTCATGACATCTGCCAGGAAGAACCTGAGGACAATATTAGCCATCACAGCTATCAGGCAAGTAGTTATAAATGAAATAAAAAAAACACAACATGCCTCTTCCCCAACAATACATGGCTTTTTGCTTAATATATTTTAAAGCCTTCTTTATAAAGCCTTCATTCTTTGTAGAGCTCAATTAATTATCTTACATTTGCTTAACAGAATCAATCATGTGATCCATGTGATCAATAAACTTCTATCTCTTTTCCAGGAGCAACCTGAGGAGCCTGGCACAGAGATCAGCCAGGGTAATGCCTCAGAGGAGGAAGAAAATCTAGAAGAAGAAAGTCTAGAAGAAGAAAGTCTAGAAAAAGAAAGTCTAGAAGAACAAAATTTAGAAGAGGAAGAAGAAAGCAGTAATGATAATCTGTTTCCATTTCTTGAGGTATGGCTTTTTGCTAAATATATTTTAAAGCCTTCTTTGTAGAGCTCAATTAATTATCTCACATTTACTTAACAGAATCAATCATGTGATCAATTATCTTCTATCTCTTTTCCAGGAGCAACCTGAGGAGCCTGGCACAGAGATCAGCCAGGGTAATGCCTCAGAGGAAGAAGAAAATCTAGAAGAACAAGAGGAAGAGGAAATAAATAGTGATGACATGCTTATATCTAGTGGGGAAGAAGAAAGCATCTGTGATGATCTGTTTCCATCACTTGAGGTATGATTTACTATCAAGGACATTAAGACATTTTGTGCATTGAACTGATTGATTTATTGGGACATGTTTAGCGTAACGTTTATTTAGTATGGCTTTGTTTAGGCCCACTAATGTCTAGGAACCTAAAAACTAAACTGCAGTTTAAATCACCAGTCCAGCTCTCATGCTAAAACACTTTAAGAGCTATATATTTTTGGAGGGTCACACCATGCTGCACACATTACATGGGGAAACCCACAAACGGGTCATTTTTTTTCTTTGCAGCTCTGGAATACATTTTACTTTTATTAAAGTTGTCTTTGAGTTAGAACTCCTGTTATCTCTCTCTTACCCAGGGGAAACCAGAGCAGAATGTAGAAATTGCCACAGACAACTGCCGCGTAATTGAATAATGGGAATTATAAAAAACATTTACCTTGTCATAAATGCATGTTTTTGCACCTTCTCTATAAATCAGAATTGATCTGAAATGATCTTTGTCATTCACTCTCTCTCTCTCTCTTATACATCACCAACCAGATAATCACAGTATTGATGCTTGAGAGGAAAACATACGGTAGAGATGAGCGAATTTTTGATGCCCATAGACTTTAATATATTTTGGCCAATTTCCACTGCCGGCAATTTTTGGCAAAGTGAAATGGGTCAAATTCGCCCATACCTACAATCAAGATATTCACATAACACATTACCAACTTTATTTTCCAATACTGTGTCACATTGCCATATGCAATAGATATTAGTATAGCAACAAATGGATTCATTGTATGTTTTTATTCTTAAACAGAAACAACCTGAGGAAATCATTGCCCATGACAATTGCCAGGAAAATCCTGAGACAAATATTGGCCATTTCCAGGAGCAACCTGAGGAGCCTGGCACAGAGATCAGCCAGGGTAATGCCTCAGAGGAAGAAGAAAAGCTAGAAGAACAAGCAGAAAAAGAAAACTATAGTGATGACATGGTTATATGTAGTGATGAAGAAGAAAGCATTATTGATTATCTGTTTCCATCACTTGAGGTATGATTTTTTATCAAGGACATTAAGACATTTTGTGCATTGAACTTATTGATTTATTGGGACATGTTTAGCGTAACGTTTATTTAGTATGGCTTTGTTTAGGCCCACTAATGTCTGGGAACCTAAAAACCAAACTGCAGTTTAAATCACCAGTCCAGCTCATGGTAAAACACTTTAAGAACTATATATTTTTGGAGTGTCCACATAAACTGCAGTGCCCAGATGGAAGCCATCAATGCTTATCACTACAACATCATGCTGCACACATTACATGGGACATTGTAGGGATGAGCACATTTTTGAAGCCCTAGACTTGTATGTATTTTGGCAAATTTTCACTGACGGTGAATTTTTGGCTAACAAAATGGGTCAAATTTGCCCACCCCTACAAACAAGATATTCACATAACAGATTACTAACTTTATTTTCCAATACTGTGTCACATTGCCATATGTAATATATATATTAGTATAGCAACAAATGGATTAATTGTATGTTTTTATTCTTAAACAGAAACAACCTGAGGAAATCATTGCCCATGACAATTGCCAGGAAAATCCTGAGACAAATATTGGCCATTTCCAGGAGCAACCTGAGGAGCCTGGCACAGAGATCAGCCAGGGTAATGCCTCAGAGGAAGAACATAATCTACAAGAACAAGAGGAAGAAGAAAACAATAGTGATGACATGCTTATATATAGTGGGGAAGAAGAAAGCATTTGTGATGATCTGTTTCCATCACTAGAGGTATGATTTACTATCAAGGACACTAAGACATTTTGTGCATTGAACGGATTGATTTATTGGGACATGTTTAGCATAATGTTTATTTAGTAAAACATTTAGCTCTCAATTCATTGCTATGGGATTTTGAAAGGCGTATTTATCAATGGGTGAAGTGAAAGTTCACCCTTTGATAAATACGCCTATAAAAATCCCATAGAAATAAATGGAGAGTGGCGGAACTTCACTATTAACTTCACTTTTGATAAATTACCCCTTTAAGAACTATATGTTTTTGGAGTATCCACATAAACTGCAGTGCCCAGAGGGAAGCCATCAATGCTTATCACTACAACACCATGCTGCACACATTACATGGGGAAACCCACAAACGGGCCATTTTTTTCTTTGCAGCTCTGGAATACATTGCCCAAAGTTTAAAGGTGTTATTTACTAAACTCGATTTTTTTTTTCTGCCTGAGTTTTTTTGGGCAAAAATGTTAATGTTTAGAGGAGAAAAAAACACTCACGATTTCAAACCTGTCACTGTTGTGTATAGGTCAATGGGAGATGTCCTTTTTATAATTTGAAGGTATCGTGGTCTGCATTGGATTTTGTCTGGTAAACCAAAAAAATTGGGGTTTTCAGGCAATAACCTGAAAAAATTAAGCAATTCAGGATTCAAATCCAAATAATTTGGGGTTTTCCCCGATTTCGCAATTTTTTCCCCGACCTGACTGCTTCAAGTTATTTTATTGATAAATAAGATAAAATTGTGGATGGGAGTTTAGTCAAGCTTAGTTTAATACAAATATGAGAAATTCGAGTTTTAGTAAATAACCCCCTAAAAGTCTCACACACATTAGTTCTATTAGGACAAACCATAACCCATATACAAAAGAATAATAATCTTTGTAATAGTTATGTCCACCATTAACAACACTGTTTGGGCACAAGGCCTCTTTGCTATACTAAATATAAATTAAAAAACTGCTTAACAAGGAACACAGTGAGGAATCTTATGGGGATGCCTCTCAACCTGAACAAACTAAATGAGCAACAAACTAAAAAGAAAAGCTTGCAATATTTATTCTTTTTGTCTATTTACTGAGTTGATCTAAAATAATGTTTTCCTTTACCAGGTCTGCAATGAACATGGATTTGACAAACTATGCCCGGTATGCAAAAACATTTTTTACATTATTATCCCTGTTTTCAGCCTTCTTACTCTATTCTCCCCCCACCACCTGGCATTATATTGTCTTATTTTCAAATTTTGCATTTTACTTTTTTTCAGGACCCAACTGGCTGGATAGACCTCGAACAATGTGTTGGATCAGGAGGATTTGGAGTAATCCATAAGGTCAGATATGAGATTTTAAGACTGTAAGGGGCGGGAATGACCTACCTTTTGTGGCCCTTAACATCTCAATGTAATTCTATATATTGTATATATTTATCTATCTAGTATATAAATATTCATACATATGTCATGTATCACTAAATTGCCACATATGCCACATTTTAAGCAGGATTCATATTTCCTTTTGGAGTTTGTTTTTTGTTTCTGAGACTGCAAAGACGCATGTCGTTATACTCAGGTACTTTATCAAATTCAAGTCAAAATTCACCACAAATCTGTTTTCTTTCAGGCATGGCATTTTAAGGAAAAGAAAGAAGTGGCCATAAAAGTGATAAAAGACCTTAGGGTAATGTATATTTTTTACTATTTAATTTATTATAATGAGAATATTGCAGAAAGTGTTGTGTTACACATACAAATCAACTGCCAGTAAAAAGAGACTTTATAAACCATGATTAGCAAGTCGCCCCCTTATATAATGGATTGTCATAATGCAAAATGGAATTTGTAATGATTAGAAATGGACTTCTTTAAATGCCCCAAGCTCTGCTCAGCCCGGTGAAATATTCACTGGAGGTTTAATTATTTAATAAATGCAAAACTAACTATATCATCCGCTTGTAATATTTGCAGCTTATAAAAGGCAAATGTGTGACTTATATTCATTAATCTCTATGTAACAATACTATAAAGTAACCACCCCTAACAGAAGGGGATTTAAATCACACCAAATCATAACAAAAATATCATAACCCAGTTCAACACATTGCAAGTAAACACATGGAGCGGCATAGAAGAGAAAGAGGGGAAGTTAGTATCTATGATTGAGAGTGGACGCCATTACAGTACATCACAGAGAGACTTGAGAGAACTGATAACCTTTACTAGCTTTACGCATTCAGAAGCTTCTGATGAAGTGACTCCAGTCATGAAATGCGTAAAGCTAGTTCCCCTGCCCACTTACAATTTTGTATTCTTAACATGGATTAATAAAGTTAACTGGCTCTATCCAAGTTTGGTTTCCTTGAGTTCTGATCCGGTGAGGTCATCCCTACTATCAAGTTTGTTTGGGAAGTTAGTATCTGTGGTGTTGGCAAACTAACGAATTCTATGTTTTACAACAAGGATTAAATAGTTATCAAGACTAATTTAATGATCATTATTTCTGTATCTAGGATAATGAAGAGATCCTTGCTGAACTGTACGTACTTGAACGCGTTTCTGGCCACGACAACTTCCCTGCCTTTTATGGAGCCTATTATCTACGGCCCAGCATTTCAAATGAAGAGGCGCTATGGGTAAGGATATACTTCTTAAATAAAAGCACATAATGGTCTTGCATTGCACATGCCAAGAAGGGGAAAATCTCAAAGTTAATAAATATAACACTGATTATTTCAGACCCGTTACTGCTACTGATTACTAGGAATGTTACACAGACACACAGACAGATACATAGATTTTAGGCAACATATATATATATACACTATAATATTTATATACACTATAAATAAAAACATTTTATTTCTATTCTAGATTGCTATGACAATGTGTGCTGGTGGCTCCATAGACGCCTTAATTAGGAGCACGCCCAATAGATCCTTGGATGAGACCTGGATTTCATACATATGCAAGAAAGTTTTACAGGTAAGACAGATATTAACCTCTTCATTGCTTTTCATAATCTCTGCTCACCGACTTTGTATCCTATTAATTCTAGAATATAAAAATATATACATGTTCATCATGTTTGCTTTATTCATCTTTCTAGGGCCTGGATTACTTACAGGAACTGAACGTGATACATCATGATCTCAAGGGCGCCAATATAATGTTAACTTCTACGGCCCGTGTGAAGATAAGTAAGTGACGTTTATTATCTATAGGAAGAATGGGTGCCACAAAAGCAAAGGGTGCATTTATTGCTCATCTCAATGCATAGCTTTTCTTAGGTATCATAAAACTTTAAAGGGGATCTCTACCCAAAAATTGCACCTTTGCATAATGCAAAAATATCATTGTAAGCATCGTTCCAATATACAGTCATTAAGAATGTTTAGTGTTTTATTTGTCTCTGTCTTTACACTCTTTGCACCTGGTTCAAACCAATAGTCAGCACCAGACAAAAGAAAATACTGCTTCAAAAATATATTTCCATTTGTAATAACTGTAGCACCTTTCTGTATTGTCATAGATGTTATTACTGTGTTGTACAAAGTAAATTCATGTTTGTTTCTTTCATTTTCAGTTGATTTTGGCCTTGCCACAATAGGGCCCATCAGTACAAGTAATGCAGGAACCCGCTGTTGGATGGCACCTGAAGTCCATGCATGTTTTACAAGAAGTGTACATTATAACTACAAGGTATAATTAATAAAATAGTTGTCATTTAGTTCAGTTTTCATTAAAGTGATTAAACAAAATGCACTCTTAAGGCAGGAATAACAAATCCATGCCAAATGTAATTTGTAGAGCTTTTTTCTCCCAGTAGAGACTCTTGAAAATGTAAAATCATAAATGTTTATAGTTGAAGTCGGCTACTGGAAATGTTTCATAGTAATACAACGTAGCTTGGTTCTAAAGTATTAGTCATTTAGCATCCCATATTGACCCTGAGACAGGATGAGGAGGGATAGTCAGTAAAAGTATCTTTATCTTCTGTAACAATGATTATAATTTGTTTGCTAAATGGGTGTTGCTTTTTGTTTTTATTTTCTAGGTGGATGTGTGGTCTTTAGGAATCACAGCCATAGAAATGGCAGAATACAATCCTCGTAAGTAATCTTAAATAACATTTTGCGTGCGTTTATGTTCATTTATGGAGGAGTGTTTTTAGGAATGTCAGGGGGTATCACCTATTCTATAACAATGAAACATGTAAATTGGCCATGAATCAGAGAATCTTTTCTGTGCTTTTATTATAATGGTGTCTTCTGTAATTTGCATTAGTTACTTTTCTTTTTAGTGATACACTGGAAAGCAAGATATAACTTCTTGTTTCAGAGACAGGAGCAATCAGATAAAAGATATAGACTGTGTCTTTCCTGTATCCCCTTAGGCTAATGGCAAATAATGTGTTTTCTCTGCTGCTGAGAAAATGCAGATACAGCCATATACTGCCCTATATGTCCAATATCTGTCTGTCACTGTGCACACACTACAATAATTCCAACCAGACTGCATTTATTTATTTGTTATGTATGAGGGTAAGGCTACACTGGGAATATTGGGGAGATTTGGTCTCCTAGCGACTAATCGCCTCGTCTATGCGGTGACCAATCTCCCCAAACGCCTTCCCTCACTCTGCGCCGGCTACAATAAAAAAACGCTGGCGTTAATCACATGCGCCGATTCGTTTTTCGAAGTCGCCCGAAGTTTCCACCCTTCGGGCGACTTCGGAAAACGAACCGCCGCATGTGGTTAGCACCCGCTTTTTTTATTTTAGCCGGCGCAGAATGAGGGAAGGCGTTTGGGGAGATTGGTCATCGCAAAGACGAGACGATTAGTCGCCAGGCGACCAAATCTCCCCAAAATGACCAGTGTGGCCTTAAAGAAGGAAATTATTATCTCAAAAAGTTAAAATAAATCATCGATTGGTTCTGATAATAGAAACTCATCAGAATATTTGATGTAGTCACCCTCTACTGTACAATGCTGCAAAATATGTTGGCCCCTTGTAAATTTGTAAGAATAATAATATTGTGTTCTCTTACATTTACAGCACACATTAAACTCCGTGGTACTGAGCTTTCCGAAAGGATTATGAATGGTCCAGCTCCAGTTCTAAAAGAGGATATATGGTGAGTCATTTTTGATCGATAAGCCAACCCATATCCAAGTCTTCTCCCAATATCGGTTGGCTCGTTTCCCACCATACACGCACCGAATATGGTACCAGAATTTTTTTTGTACAATATTATTGATGCGTCTATGGCCACCTTAAGCAGTGAGGGTGGGGGAATGGGGAAAGAGACACTGAAGCATAAGGCAGGGGAAGGTGTTAAAGTGGGAAAGAGATAAGTTCAATGAGCTCAAATGTAAGTGTCATACTGTATCCACTCTATCCATTGTTATCCAAGTTATTAGTATTCTTTAAGAGACACCACCCTTTTCATAAATTCAAGAGCTTACACTTTGTTGGCCCAAATTATTCAATGAAAAGAAACATCTCCCATTTTAATTCCCTATCACCCAACAGACTTCAGTGTCCTTTTTGAATAATTCTGGCTCTGTGTTTTATTACATCATCAGTAACACTTCTGCCTTGTTTCTTTCCCCCCAGGAGTAATAAATTCCAGAGATTTCTTTATAAATGCCTTCAGAAGGATCCAGCCAAAAGACCATTCGCAAAGGAACTCCTATTAAACCGATTCATCACATATAATCGAGATGAAGACGAGGTGCAATATAGCATAGCAGAGCATATACAGAAAGGTAATGCAAATGACTCATATTCTCTACAATCAAAAAGCAATTACTGGGAAATCTTTAATGCCTATGTGGTTATTCAAGGCTTTATGTATTTAAGGATTCCTATTTTGATCACTATCCAAAAAATTAGGGATTTTAGGGAATTTTCATTTTCAGGTGTAATTAGTTTTTTTCAATTACTAATGGTTTTAGCTCCAACCAGTTCTGCTTTAAATTGTGAAAGTTTCTATCAATTACTAACTTAGCTAGCCAGTTAAGGAATCACATTATGACCATTTTTACAGTGCCCTATCATGTGCATAGATATAAAACACAGATCTTCTTGTCTAACATTAAAAACATTTTCTCCTAGGAGCAAAGAAATAAGACATTCAAGTGAAAGATTCTCTCGCAACACCTCATTAAGAAGACTTTGTCAAGACTTAGGAAGGAAATGGAAGAACAATATATAAATCCCAAAATGGATTCTACCCTTGCAAGATCTGAAATGTGGCTCCTTCATTATGTTCCCAAAAGGGAAAGGAGGGAAAGGGTTGGGAACACAATGTAGGAGCCACAGTCCATCTACTTTGGATACTTTACCAAATGTTTATTTTTATATAATCTATTTAAATGTATATTTATTTTTATATATTAATAAAAATAATAAAATATAAGCTGATGTTTGATGTTTGAATAATTAATATATAGTGTAAGAAAATAGGCTGTTGAAGAGTTGCATTAACTGTACAGGAGGGAAAGGTTTTAGAAAATATCAAAATCAATTAGGAGAATATTATTGTGGATATAAACAACTGCTAGTGCTTGTTTCATAATCTTCGGGAAAATGTTGTACTTTCAATAGCTTATAATGATAGTTATACCTGTAGATTTTGTACACCTTCTGTAAATGATATAGTAAATTAACTTTTTGTCAGTTGGCGCAAGAACTGCAACAATTTTTGTGCAAGCACATATCATGGTTGTACTTGGAAATAAGCTCTAATGTTTTGTAACTTATATGGGTAAGAATGATAGCTCTACGGGTGAAACTCACTGAGCCAAAAAATTCTAACATTAGTGCATACACATGTAACACTATAGTAAATTAAGTGTCACCATTCTCTAACTATGAGCTTTACCCCAATACTTTGCTCCGGATGAGACCTCAATTCTCAGGCGTTAAGACCTAACAATGGTGTGGAGTCAGGGTGTAGTACAACTGTAAACAGGTACAGTGCACAATAATTGGACACCCGTAGTTTTTGCAACTTAACCAGAGAACATATTTTTTGAACAGTATAGTCCACAAAGGAGTGTACATAACCAAGCAGGAACATAGAGCAACAGTTGATAAGCATATACTCACAACACCAATGGTCAGTATTAGTCCCTGCAGGGAAGAGAACATACACAGTAGCAATGAAGGTACACCTAGCTTTCAGCCTTTTCTCTAAATGGAACCCAGGGGAATCACTACATCCCTAAGTCTGTATACTTAGTCAGTGTTGGACTAGGGGGCAAGAGGCCCCCCACCCCAGGTGCAAAGCACCCTCTGGCTCCCCTCCCTGAGCCGCAACCTGCCTCCCTGCACCTACCTTTTTATTACAGCTGTGCTAGGGGTCAAGGAAGACAAAAGCCACTTCTGGCTTCCTCCAAGGATCGGATCTGGGCCAGCAGGGCCCATAAGGGCTAGAGCCCAATGGGGTTTTTACCCGGTGTCCTGCCGGCCCAGTCCGACACTACACTTAGTCCCTACACTGGGCAATTAGCACCCGGGATCTTAATCCCACTTACACTCCTCGTCAGAGCCTCAGGCTGCTCAGCTAAATATTTGTAAGATTGTAAGGATCAGTCACTCCTACAGTGACCTCTTAAGGTGAGTAGCCTATCCTTACTAGACCTGACCTGTCTAGGTTCCATTTCTCCCTTCCTGCCTGCCCAGGCAAGGACTTAACAAAATGGACCCTAATGAGGGGGCTGCCATGTTTGTGCTGCAGTGGTCCTTTAGAAACTCTAACTGACAGGTAGAGAAGGGACAGTGAGGTTGGCAGACCTATCAGTTAAAAAAAAGCAAAATGACTTTTATTTTAATTAATATTGTGAAGAGTAGTTTTTTATTGTCAGTTTAATTGTCAGATAAATACATGTTGTGAAAGTACCAAATGAATGAATAAGAAATATATGTTCATGGCACTGGTATACAGGCAAAATAGGTAGACGGCAAATAGGTAGATGAACAAAGTGTTGATACAATGACTCTCTTTTATATGCAAAGTGGCAGCTCCTCTTAATACATTGACTGAAACATACAGGCATCATTTATCATGGAAAATAAGATTGTATGGGGCATAATTAATTGTATATACCATTTCTCACTCACTCTCAGGCAGCCAGTGGCGTTTCATGGGATGAGATGTATGTCTTGTTATATTTGTGTGTGTGTGTATATATATATATATATATATATATATATATATATATAATACACAAAAGCCATGAATATCTTGTATCCCAAATAAGATATAATTAATCCTTATTGGATTAAGAACAATGCTATTGTGTTTATTTAATGTTGACATGATTTTCTTGTAGATTTAAGGGATGAAGATCCATTATCTGGAAAATCCCAGGTTCTAAGCCTTCTGGATACGAAGTCCTATACCTGTACTTGGTTATCATCCCCTTTAACCTTCCTGTACAGTACCATACAAGAGACTTTGACTTGTTTATGGATTTTAATACATTGAAATACAGATTAAATTGTATGTGCAAAGCATTCCTTATAGCCATTCTGTTATGTCAACACCATCAACTTCTCAGAATCAAATCAGAATGAATGACAAATTGACCGCATGCAATATGGTAGTTTTTTGGCTATTTGTTTGAAAATTCTATGCTTTGAATGTTGTACTGTACCTTTACATGCATCATAACTTCCTTTATGTACAGGTATGAGATCTGTTATCCAGAAACCCATTATCCAGAAAACTCTGAATTACAGAAAGGCCATCTCCCATAGACTCCACTTTAATAAAATTCAATTTTTTAAAAATGATTTCCTTTTTCTCTTTAATACTAAAACAGAAGATTGTACTTGATCCAACTAAGATATAGTTAATCCTTATCGGAAGCAAAGATCCGTTAATCCAGAAAACCCTAGGTCCCGAGCATTCTGGATAACCATGCCTATACTCTGATACTGTAAATAAGATGTTTTTTTAACTTAAATATTCATATGTGACTACGTTCTTTATAGAAAAGTTATATCTCTATATAGATTTATTTTAAATATATATTATATGTTGTTATTGGGCTCAGTAAAACATTTCCCATATTTCTGTTTCCGTATATTTGTCTTCATTTTATTTACAGGGAGGTAATATCATAAGATTTACTTGCAAAAGTTTCCATATATAGGGGAGTTAAAGATTCTGTATAAGTTGCTGGCATGATTAAAAGAAGCTGAAGTTACAAATGCCAGGTTTACTAACATTGTGCTTAAATTAACTGATGCAGTTACCCATAGCAACCAATCAGATATTTGCTATCATTTTTAACTTGTAGACCTTCAAGCATTAATATTACTTCTCTCAAGATAAACTATAATACTATAATACCTTGGGGCAGATTAAAGCTGGCTATAGACGCAAAGATCCGATCGTACGAATCCTCGATTCGTATGATTTTCGGACCATGCGTGGAGAGTCCTGACATTTTTCTTCCTATGGAGATCGGTCGTTTTGGCGATCGGACTGGTTAAAAGATTTCTGTCGGCTGCCGATAATTTCTCTGCATGTTATTGCCGATCTGAGCATTTTCAGTGGGAGACGGTCACCAGCTTTGTCGGACATATCTTTCGTATGATTGCTGTCAGGGGCAGAACATCGGCTGATCTGTTCTTTTACTACTTTATTTGATCTGAATGGTTAGTGGCAGGTCAGGAGATGGGGAAGTCAGATCGTTCAAGATTCGAACTATCGGATCTTTGCATCTATAGCCAGCTTTACTCGAGGGCAAAGTGACTAACGCTAGCATTACCGCCCGCAGGGACTGCCACTTCGCTGCCACAGAGATAGACGCTAGTGGTCATTCACACTCTATCACTAGGTGACAATTCACTCTGGCGGATGGACATTACTCCGCAAATTCAATGAAATTCGGATTTTACTGAACATTACCACTTTCGCCAGACTTGCCTTTGCCAGCTCAGACCAGGCAAAGTGTAATGGAGTGCATAGATCTTCCTCAATCTTCTGTTACTTACATAATATTTATTAGTGGAAAAACACTGGTATCTTTCCTTTTTTCAGAGTGATAGCCTGCAAAAGTCTTTCAAATTTTTTTTTGGGTAACTGGCTTCCCCCATACATTTTCTAACATATGGAACATGAATTATACTGTGGGCACATGTGTAGGGCATTATAACAACTCTATTTTCTTTATTATGGTTCCCTGGACTTGTGTAATGTAATGTATTTGCTGCAACATATACGTCCATTTAACTTTAAATTTCCCGCCGTATGCAAATTAACCTGAGCGCAAGACCTCTATCGAATTTGCGATAGGCAGAAATGAACGCTAGCACATCTTCACTTTCAATTGCTCGCATTGGTGAAGTAACGCTAGTGAAACATCGCCAACGTTTGGCAACCATAACGAAACTCCGCAGTCCAGTGAATTGACATTGTCTAAATGAATTTTTGCCTGGCAAAGTGTAGCGATGCGTGAGAAGCAGTCGCTGGCAAATTTTTTGCCCTCGAGTAAATCTGCCTCCTTGAGATAGGTAGCCTTCCCATAGCCGTCTTGTGACACCAGCCAAGTCCAGAGTATCTGCTCTACTTTTGATTTTTGCAAATTGATTTGTGGTTAGGAATGCCGGAGATAGTCTATACTCAAGCTATGTTTGCCATTGCAAGCACTACAAGCAAGTTTACAGAAGATACAATGCAGTGAGTCTATAGTGGCTTTTAATTTTTATACTACAATGTACAATTACTAATTGCCACTGGGGGACATACGTTGAACTTCAGAGTTTTTGTTTTGTACCAGCACAAGGCTGTGAGCCTGCTCAGGCTGGCATATAATCTTCCTTCCACTTTAAATGTGGAACATATTTAGAGCCCTATTACTTCCTGTAAAATGTGTGGGGTATGCAGTGACTTCAGTAAAAAGCTTAACCCTTTCTCTGCCAGACCATTGGCAGTTTAGCTCTAGCGTGGCAAGTCGTGCATTCACTCCTGTGAAACTGATTAGTGATTGAATGGAACAGAGAGGAAATATTTTAGGAAAGCAAAGGGTCCAGAAAAGTCACATTCAAGTAGGGAGGGTTTCCCCTTACTAAAAAAGTAACCTGACCTTTGGTTGATTAGGAGCATTCCTAGGAATGTCTAATGCCGGCATAACACAAATTCTATGTATCCCAGAGATCATTATCATCATTTATTTATATAGCACCAACAAGATGATTTAACTTTGCACGGATGTTCAGAAAAAAAACATTGTTTTGATTTCTTGCATGAAACTTTGGTAGAACAAAGTGGATCTGAGTTTCATTTGGGAAACGGATGAATTACTCTTATAAGTAAGAGGGGTTTGCTAATAATTTGCGTCCCTGAGGGGATTATGTTTCAGGGGGGTCAAGGCTAAGGTCGGTGGAAGGGCGTCACCAGGAAACTGGAGGTGACCTGTGTATAAATTAGGAATGTCTCAGGAACCCATGCATCCTTTATTTCCTTGCATCGTATAACAAAAATAGTCTGTGCAGAGTAATAATATTGTCACTAAAATAAGCTCATAGATAATTAAAATTTGGCAATTTCAAATGAAATTATATCCTTCTGCAGGGCTATCCAACTGGCATCCCGGGAACTACCGGGGGAGCAGGGGGTTCGAGCGGGTCAGGGCACGCACCCCCTCAGGGCCCCTCGGCAGCCTGTGCACCACTGACAAATGCGGCCGTACGGAGGGGGGCAGGGCCCGGCTGCACGACGCGCACCAGGGCCCACCCCCTCTAGTGACGCTACTGCCCGAGACCCCCCTTGTGGGACCCCCACACGAAAGTCTGCCTGCTGTGTCTGCTTACCTTGTGTAAGATTTAAAAGTTATCAATACTGAAATTAACTGGCCCTTGAATTGTTTACACCTCAAATTCAGATTGTAAACTCCTGCATTGTTCACACCTGTAATTCCCCTGCATTGTTCACACCTATAACTCATCTATTGTTCTTGTTCACACCCCAAAACCCTGTACTGTTCCCACCTCAAACCCAGACTGAAAGTGCCCACATTTATTCACCTATTCACGTCTCATGCAAACTGCCATGTCAGTGACTGTATGTAGCACAGTATGAACAGTAGCGTTTCTGAGGCAGGAGCGTCCCCCCATTGCCTGATTACCTTTGCTGCACCCTGGTAACCTGCTCGGCACTGCTGCCTATTTCAAGTTATTGGTGCAATGCCCCTGAGAAGGAACGTCTCAGAGTGGTTTCCCTGTCTCCTGCGGTATCTATGTGATTGAATGGAACCCAGAGGAAAGTTTCCAGAAAAGATGAAGTCACATTCAAGTAGGGGGGGTTTCCCCTTACTAGAAAAGTAACCTGACCTTTGGTTGATTAGGAGCATTCCTAGGAATGTCTAATGCCCGTGTAACACAAATTCTATGTATTCCAGAGATCATTTATTTATATAGCTCATGAGGTTAAGAAAAAACATTCTTTTGATTCCTTGCATGAAACTGTGGTCATACTCAGGGGGTGCTGCACCAGTGAGGCAGGGCTCATACTCTGCCGGCCCTATAATCCCTGTGTGTGCCATACTCTGCGTGCCCTATACTCCTTGTGTGTGTTATACTCTGTCTGCCCTATGCTGCTTATGTGTGCCATACTCTGCCTGCCCTATGCTCCCTGTGTGTGCCATACTCTGTCTGCTCTATGCTCCCTGTGCATGCCATACTCTACCTGTGTCTGCTTTACTCTGTCTGTGTGTGCCATACTCTGCCTGCCTTATGCTCCCTGTGTGTGCCATACTCTGCCTGCCCTATGCTCCCTGTGTGTGCCATACTCTGCCTGCCCTATGCTACATGTGGGACATGAGCCTGGTAGGGTTTGTTCTTGGAGTTTGTTAGCGTTTGGAAATTGTTGTTAGAGGCCCCTAAGGTGATTAATCATGCGCTGGGGGGATTTAAGAATATTTTTAACATTACTTAATTTTTTACATATGAGTGATGAGTGAAATCCCTGTAGTGAGTACCAACCATTTGTTTTTTTGGTATGCTACCACCATTGATGTGGGTATGGTCTTATAACTTCTTATGGTAACATGGGAATAGTTTAAAGTGGGTGTGGTTTAAAAACAGGGAGTGGTCAACGCTGGCTTCCATTATCAGCACTCCACCACGGAGATCTGAAAAATTCTGGCCCTCAGTACTACAGAAGTTGGACAGCACTGTCCTACAGTATATATGCAATTATTAATAAGACAATAAAATAATACCACAGCTTATGGTACTAACATGTACAGTTATGGGACCTGTTATCCAGAATACTCTAAACCTGGGGTTTTCCCCATAAGGGGTCTTGCTGGAATTGGGATCACCATATCTTAAATCTGCTAAAAATCATTTAAATTTTATTTAAGCCCAATAGGATTGTTCTGCCTCCTATAAGAATGAGCTTATTTGAGATCAGGTACAAGGTACTGTTTCATTATTACAGAGAAAAGGGAAATCATTTTTAACAATGTGAATTATTTGTTTAAAATAGAGTCTATCGGAGATAACAGGTCTCTAGATAACAGGTTTCCAGATAATGGGTGCCATACCTGTATTGATAAAATGCCAACACATTCCACAGTGTTGTACAATACAGGAAAACACACAAAATCACCAATAACCAATACAAGAGGTAAATAGGGCCCGGCCTAAAAGAATGGACAATCTAAAAATGTTCAAATAACTGACTGTGTGTAGTTACTCTTATGTATAAGGGTAAAAACTACTTGTCTGGGAAGAGGTAAGATAGGGGTATTGCTTTATAGGAAGGCCTGTGTCTCGCCAAAGTGGGGAGTATAATAACTCTCATAAATAAATGCAGATATGCAGAGAAGGAATGTTCAGCACACAGAGAAAGATATTCCCTTTCTGTATATTTAATGAAAAATAAATTAAGAGGGTAAACCAAATTGAAAAAAAATGTATACTTTGGCTTCCTATAATGTTGTTAATGCAAAGCAATGCCTTTCTCTAGCCAAGTATGTATGTATCTACTTATTGTTCTTCTAGAAGCATTTTGAAAAAAAAATCTTCCGATTACGCTCTGATCTCTGACTATATCTAATTAATAACATATTTTGAAAGAGTGAAACCACTGAAAGTGGCCTTGGGGTTTTTTTAGTAACAGTGTATGGCATAAAAAGGACAATTATTCTCAAAATGTTTCAGGTAAAAAGAATTGATGTAAAAGCTGGATTGCTTTAACTCTTTTGCCACCAGCATGTCAGCTACATGTTGCATTAATCTACTGAGTGAAAAAGGATTATTTGTTTTGGAATGAAATCCTTGCAGAGTTCCATATACTTTTCTTTTGCTTTCTCTTGTCTGTGGGTTATCCAGTAGCACAATTGCCTGAAGTACACTTCAAAAAGCACCCAGCCCCACCACAACATGCTGGATTGTTCTGAAATCAGTCCAGATGTAAATCCAATTGATCCAGTTAAACCTAAACAGGACCAAATTTGTGGGAAGGCCACAAAGGCTTGGGGCAACACAATTTTAGGAGTGGCATGCCACCCAGGGCCGCCATCAGGGGGGCACAGGCCGCCATCAAGAGGGATCAGGCAGCCTTCAATGGGAACCAAAACAAAGCCACCTACAGGAGCCAAAGCCGCCAAAAGGAAGCAAAGCCGAATTTGCCGAAACCATGAAGGGAACCAAAGCTGCTGAGGAGAATGAAAAAGCTGCCATAGATGAGGAGGGAAAAGACCATCTGAAAAACTTTAAAGGTAAGTTCCACTGAACACCAATGGTCTTTTTTTTTTTTCTTAACCCCCCTGGCCATATCGTTTTTTAAAAAAAACTTTTATGGGGGGTCCTGACTACCAATGTTTTTTATAAACTTGTGTGGGGCCAGGCCACCAATTTTTTTATTTCAATTTTCTTTTTACTTGTAGAGAGGGGACTCTGGTTTTTTAACTTGTGGGGTGGGGCCTGGGCACCAATGTATTTTTTTAACTTGTAGACGGGGCTGGGCGCCAAGGATTGTTTTTTAATTTATAGGGGCACTTTGACCAATTACTGTCAAAACTGCATGTCCAGTTTTCCAGATTAGGAAAACCAGGCAGGAAAAAAAAAACTATAGCTGCAATAAGGCTTCCTTCAAATGTGGAGCTGTTTAAAAAAGCAGAGTGGTCCAAAGTTCCATTTAAGAGAGTAGAAAGCTCAATCACGGCTATCCTTAGTGCTTAATTTAGTAATGGGAAGGGTATGTTTTACCTAGTGAACCTATACACTTGACACACACTTTTGTTGTGGAATGGCCCCATCTTATTTATTGATACCAATTTTTAGATACACCATTAAATTAGTATATATAGACGAATCCCCGAATCCTTGGTGAAAGATTCGGCCGAATACCAAACCGAACCCGAATCCTAATTTGCATATGCAAATTAGGGTCAGGAAAGGAAAAAGTGGGGAAAAAAATCATCTTTTATGACGAAAAGTCACATAATTTCCCTACCCCTCCTAATTTACATATGCAAATTAGGATTCGGATTTGTTTCGGCCAGGCACAAGGATTCGGCCGAATCCGAATCCTGCTGAAAAAGGCCGAATCCCGAACCAAATCCTGGATTCGGTGCATCCCTAATATATATATACACAATCCAAAGGGCTACCAGCACTCTCGACAAAATCAATTTGTATGCCTGGGTGCATACTTCACACTTCATACTTCACACTTCATACTTCACACTTCATACTTCACACTTCATACTTCACAAAGAATCCGCACTCTCAGGACTTATAAAATAAAAGAATCATTTATTAACAGAACTTCAATCTGACGTTTCGGCCCTATCCAAGGCCTTTCTCAAAAGTGTGAGAAAGGCCTTGGATAGGGCGGAAACGTCAGATTGAAGTTCTGTTCATAAATGATTATTTCATTTTATGAATCTTCTCATTCTTTTCAAAGGGGGCACTAAAAAAAAAAGTCTTGGGTGTTAATAATTTTGTCAATGTCATTGTCTCATTTATGAATGTATATGTCAAGTTCTGAATTAAAATGTGTATTCCCAATTGTGTTGGAGTCATTTGTCAACACTGGGCAAATTTGTCCATGGGCAGTAACCCGTGACAACCAATCAAATAGTTGCATTCATTGTTCTGCATCTAGCAGAAAAAAGCCAATCACTGATTGATTGCTTTAGGTTACTGTCCAAGGGCAAATTTGCCCAGTGTTGATAAATGAGCCACTAAAGTTTAACCAAATAAGTAGGGCAGAAATGTTGTACAACAATATGTTTTGGACTCCTGTACCAGCCCAAGGCAACCACATCCCTTTAGCAGTAAAGCTTAGAATTTCAACAGCTGCCCATAGCATGCTAAGCATGTGCACGTTGCAGACACTTCTAACAAAATCCAAGATGGAAAACTCCTGTGACAACTTTGAAGGCCTGGATCATTATTACTATAGAGATGCTAAACCTTTAGGCTGGTTAAATAAGTTCAATATATAAAATATGGCATTTCTAGTCATATTCATTTTTAGGGTTTAGTTCTCCTTTTATAGGGAAACAGCATTTGCAGGGTCTGTTTCCCCAGTAATATAGGGATGAGTTCAGTAAACAGTTTGGAAGGCAGTCTGCATGAATAAGAATGTGTGGCATACACCCCTTCGTTGGGTAGATTCAATGAGAAAAAATTGTTTCCATGTTTTCATTAGTCACCCTGAAATGACAGAAACAGTAAATTCCTAGCCCATCATTTATGGTTTTTGGCTCGGGCTAGTCAGTTGAATGCCAATAAGAAAGCATTGCTTGATTTCAGTTTGTGACCTCCATTCACCTTCAGCCCTCTCATTTCCACCCTGCACTCTTTGATCATGCCTAAACTATTCAGACGTTTCTTTTTCATTGCCCTCTTCTGTTTCTTCAGAAATCTGACGGAAACAATTTGGCAGTTGTCTTTAACCTTATTGTGAACCCCAAGCCCCCCCCCCCTGTTTCATTCATCATGAATTAATTGTACCAAGAAGAATGTTAAGACTTTACGTCATTGTTTAGTTTAAGTATTTACTTGTATTAATATACAATTTTCAATTTTAATACACAAATTTCAGTGAGTCATGTGACAGAAATGACATCAGAACTCACTGTTTATAACTGATGACATCAGAACTCACCGTTTATATGGATTTAATTTACAAGATATTCATGGCTTTTGTGTATTTCTATATCTATACACATATTGGAACTGTGAGTTTTTACTTTTTATGAGTGAAGGAAAAAGCCAATAGCCTCCACCAGTCAGAGGTGCCAACCACTTGAGTTGTCATTGGGTGGATTAAATAAACTTTTGTAGGGGTCGCGAAGAGCCTGAGGCAGGAGTTTGAAGTAAGAGCCCAAGACTCTAGGGGCAAGGGCACACATAGGGGCATATTTTTTAAGCCTCAAATTTTTCAGGTTGAGTTTTTGAATTTTTAGAGGAAAACTCAAATTTCCCGAGATTTATTATGCTCCAAACCTGCAAAAACTACAAATCCGAAAATGCTCCAGCTAAAACCTGTAGAAATCATGTAGAAGTCAATTGCAGATATGTGTTTAACAATTGGAAGATGTTTCTTGCCTTCGTGATCTTTGTGGGTTTTGGATATTTTGACTCTGGTTGCAATGATCTTGCTTTGGGGCACAATAACTAGCCATTCCCGCTGCAGAAAAATCATGTAGGAGATACTGATATAATTCTGTAAATAGATAAAAACTAAACCCAGATAGCACAATATGTCTTATAGCATTAGAGCATATTTATTGCAGGAGTGTCTTACACTTAGATGCCAGGAAGGAAGCAGCTCTGCCAGCCTCGTGGGAGTGGATCTGGGCCAATGGCGCCCACAAGGGCTGGGGGTCCATCAGGTTTTTTCCCCTTGTCCCACAAGCCCAGTCCGTCCCTGACCAGGCCTGCCACAACAGTACCCCCAATCCTGGCCTGATGGCGGCCCTGCAGGTGTGTGTGTGTAAGAGTGGATCCACTTTCCTCTGCTTCTTATAAAAATGCCTGAGGAAAAAATTGGACAATCCTCTGTGTGTGCTCTTAACCTAAGGTAGGCCTGACCTTACTGAAAGTCAGAGAAAAGTGGACCCTGTGAGTGAGGGCAGGTAGCAAGTGATAGGTTAGTTACTGTCATTGCGTGATGTAGGAGATTGAGCTAGACTGGATAGCTAGTAAGAGCAGTTGAGTACTCCTAAGAAGACATTATAGTGTGAGATAGTTCCCCAGGAGACACCTGCAAGGCTGTGGACAGTGAGACAACAAGAGTAATGTGTCAAACCCCTAGGAGGCTGAGAGCTACTGGTATACCTGGGGTCAGACAAATGGTTGTTTGACTATTAAAGGAACAGTAACACTACAAACTGAAAGTGTTTTAAAGTAATGAAAATATCATGTAATGTTGCCCTGCACCGGTAAAACTGATGTGTTTCTTCAGAAACACTACTATAGTTCATATAAACAAGCTGCAGCTGAGTAGCAATGGTGGAAATTGAAAAACGGCTATATTGCACAGGTTAAATAGTGGATAACAGATAGCATTATGTTCTACAGAGCTTATCTGCTATCTCCTGTGTAACTTGCATTATATATTTATTACTTTAAAACAATTAAATTTTTTGATGTTACTTGCATGCTGACAAGCCTATGCATTGCTGTGAACATCCACTTCAACAAGCGGTGTACTTTTGCATATTCTTGTTCTGCAGTAAATTATACTCAAAGCATCAAATGCTGACAGCCAGGGCTGCCACTAGAAATCACGGGGCCCCGTACAACAACATTTTCGGGGCCCAGGGCTGCAAGCCCCAACCCCAGATCCCATCCACTCCACACCACAGTTAAAAGACTACACAGACATCAGCACTAAAAAAGCTAACCTCACCCCCACAAGTGTCCCACTGGTGTCTAATAAAAGGGCAGCCAAGTTTGGGAGTTTTACTTTGAAAGCAGCTAGTAAGTTGCAGGTAAAACTTAGTCCCTTTGTAAAATGTATAATGAAGCAATTGAATTCTTAATGAATCAGATGAAAATTGAGCATAGGACTGGCCAGATATGGGATGACTTTGACATAGTTGGCCAGCTTAAATATATTGCAATATATGGACAAACAATCCCTGCTTTGTTTAAAGGGTAAGGCATTTTTAGTAGCTTTAGGCACAAAATGTTTCAATGGCCTAAATATATTGATAATGGGTTAAGTGCAGAGGACTTCTTGTATTTGTCTATGAAAATAATTAATACCTGTTCCAATAAAGTAACACAAGTATCTGGAGCTGATTTGCAGCTCTTTCTTGTTCCTGTCTGTCTGTCCTGCTTCTAAACTATCCCAATACGTCTGTCAATCTACACATTGTACTGCTAAGGGCACTATTAGTTCAGAAATTGCAGTAAATGTCAAGGGAATAAAACACCCACGTACTATGGCTTATAACAAACCACAAAATGGCTACCAACAAACAATCCTAAACAATACACACGATGCTAAATGTTGTTCATTAACCCTTTAAGTGCCACAGAACGTAGAATCTACGTTCTGTGGATCAAAGGACCAAAGTGCCACAGATCGTAGATTCTACGTTCTGCAGCACTTCCGGGTTTGCGAGCGGAGGAGCGGCTGTTAGAGCCGCTCGCGCCGTTCCTTCACGATCCCCTGCCCCTAGACAACGAGCAGAGCAGGGGATCGTGTGGCCCCTGGGGCGCGATCGCCCAGGGGCCCCAAAGCAGCAGCAGGGACGCATTTCCTATGCGTCCTGCTGCTGCCTGCACTTCACTTCCGCCCAGCTCCGCCCCCCCATGGCTGCTGACCGTTGGAGCTGGAGATCTGCTGCGTGGGACCCTTTATCAACGATCTGAAGCATCTACCCCAGGTAAGTGTAACATTTACACACACAAAAACACACAAACACACCAACACACACTTATTACAGTAATATACACTTACATTCACACTTACACACACTCACACATAGATTTTTGGGGATTGGGGGGGTCACACACACTCACAGCACCCATGTACACTTGCACACGCGCACACGCGCAAATAACATGCAATTTACCCGTTGTGCACACGCATATGTACATATATGGCTTTGTGGCTTTTTTTTTTTTTTTCTTATCGCATCGTCTCTTTTTGGGCTAAAAAAATGTTTTATTGCCGTTCCGAATAGCGTATTCGCTAACCGTACTGTGCAATAGCTTTTGTATGTTATTTTGGTGGTTATATTGCAATTTTGGGTATTTTGGTGCATTTTTAGCCATTTTATTGAATTTTTAGCCATTTTATTGCATTTTCAGCTCTGCATTTGTGTTGTTCACTTGTTTCTGTCCGTATAATCGATTTGGCCCAGCTAAAATATACAAACGGTAATTCTGGTGGCCGATTACACTAGTGTGAAAAAAAAAAGCATTGATTTTTGTGATTTTATTAGTTTTTGGTGATTTATTTGCATTTCACACTGTTCTGTGTTATTTTGTTATGTAAATTTTATCTACTATATATCCATTTGTGGGTCTCTGTGCGCCACATAGTTTGGTATATCTATGCATACTGGGCATCAAAGTGTTCAGTAGACCCCTGGCGTTCATATTTAGGATGTTTTATGCTGATAAGTTACGAAATGTGGGGCATATAATGGGGTAAAATTCAAGCTTTGTGATGATTTTCAGAAATTTGATAAAAACCGTTGCGTTCAGCATTGCTTTGCAGTTTGGCAGTTTGCAGTAGGAACACATATTTACCCATATTGGATTCGTCAGAATGTGTACTTTCTGAAAATATATGTTTTCTGGGGTCTCTGTACTGTTAGGTGGTCTAATGTCGCATAATACACACACCGGGTGGTTATATTGCAGCAGCCAGCGTGTCAGCCGTGAAAATCTCTATACATATTGTCATTTGGGGGTCTCTGTGCGCCACATAGTTTGGTATATCTATGCATATTGGGCATCAAACTGTTTAGTAGACCCCTATGTTTATATTTAGGATGCTTTATGCTGGTAATGATACATGGACAATACGATGCTGGAAAGTTGAAGCTTTGAGGCAATTTTCAGAATATTTTACCAAAACCGCCAAATTTGGCAAAGCCTTGCGACTCAGTAGTTTGGAGCAATAAGGCATGGGTACCCATTTTAGATTCTGTAGAATGTGTAAACATATGAACATATGGGGGGTAAACATATATTTCTGTGTTTTTACCCCACAAAAATGCAGTCAATGTGTTGATTTTTCATTAGCTGAAGTTACCCACAGGACAATTTGTATGTGCTTACTTCATTTTGGGGCCTCTAAATGCCATATACTTTGGTAAACCTATGCACAGTGGGCACCAAACTGTTTGGAGGACCCCTGGCAATCACAATTTGGGTGCTTTTTTGTGATACATAATGATACATGGGCGATATGATGCTGGAAAGTTGAAGCATTGAGGCAATTTTCAGATATTTCACAAAAACCATCAATTTTGGGAAAGCCTTGCGACTCAGTAGTTTGGAGCAATAAGGCATGGGTACCCATTTTAGATTCTGTAGAATGTGTACTTTCCAAAAATGTATGGGTTTGGGGGGTAAACATATATTTCTGTGTTTTTACCCCACAAAAATGCAGTCAATGTGTTGATTTCTCATTAGATGAAGTTACCCACAGGACTGTTTGTATGCGCTAACTTCATTTTGAGGCCTCTAACTGCCAGATACTTTGGTAAACCTATGAACAATGGCCACCAAACTGTTTGGAGGAACCCTGGCAATCATATTTAGGGTGCTTTTTTTTGGTGCATAACGATACATGGGTGATATGGTGCTGAGAAGTTGAAGCTTTGAGGCAATTTTCAGATATTTCACCAAAACCGACAATTGTGGCAAAGCCTTGCGACTCAGTAGTTTGGAGCAGAAAGGCATGGGTACCCATTTTAGATTCGGTAGAATGTGTACTTTCCAAAAATATATGGGTTTTGGGGGGTAAACATATATTTCTGTGTTTTTACCCCACAAAAATGCAGTCAATGTGTTGATTTTTCATTAGCTGAAGTTACCCACGGGACTGTTTGTATGCGCTAACTTCATTTTGGGGCCTCTAAATGCCAGATACTTTGGTAAACTTATGAACAATGGCCACCAAAATGTTCAGAGGAACCCTGGCAATCATATTTAGGGTGCTTTTTCTTAGTACGTAATGATACATGGGTGATATGGTGCTGGGAATTTGAAGGTTTGAGGCAATTTTCAGATATTTCACCAAAACCGACAATTTTGGGAAAGCCTTGCGACTCAGTAGTTTGGAGCAGAAAGGCATGGGTACCCATTTTAGATTCTGTAGAATGTGTACTTTCCAAAAATATATGGGTTTGGGGGGTAAACATATATTTCTGTGTTTTTACCCCACAAAAAATGCAGTCAATGTGTTGATTTCTCAGTAGCTGAAGTAAAGTCCTGATCAATTTGGATGTGCTAACTTCATATTGGTGTCTCTAAATGCCAGATACTTTGGTAAACCTATGCATAATGGGGATCAAACTGTTCAGTGGACCCCTGGCAATCATATTTCAGGTGCTTTTTCTTGGTACGTAATATAGTTTGGGATATGCGGAGCAGCAAAATAAAACCTTTGAAATGATTTTTCAAAATTTTTAATTTTATTTTGAAAAACCGCTATGTTCAGACAAGCTTTTCTGTTTGGTAGTTGGGAGTAGAGAGACATAGTTACCCATTTTGTAATCGGCAGAATGTGTACTTTTCAAAAATGTATGGTTTTCTGGGGTAAACCTACGGTTTCAGGATTTTTTGCCTTGGAATCTAAAGCATGCCGTTTTCTGCCTTACTGCTTTCAAAATTCAGTATTATACTGCCGGGAGTTTTTGCTGTACAGAAGTCCTAAATTTCCCTAAAACTATACATATCTGGTATTGGCACATTCGAGAGACATAAGGCTTTCCAAATCAGTTGGATTTTCATCTGTAAAATGAAATATTTTTCTGGTATAAATTGATATACGATGAAAAATGGTGTTTTTTCATTTTTTTTTGGTATTTAGCACTATAAATTTTTTTGCACAGGTGGAAATACATGAAAACTCAGGCAGATTTAGAAAGCTCAGTTTCTACCGAAAAAAACAATGTATAGTTTTCCTAGGTAAACTATAGGTTTCCCCTCAGAAAATGCCCCTAAAGTGAGAGAGCACAAAATGCTTAAAAACGGCTGGCATTTCGCGTAACCAAAATGTGAAATTCTGCTGGCACTTAAAGGGTTAAATAAGACCGTTATAGCATTTAATGCTTACAGTAGTTTGGTTTAGGAAGTGAAGAGCTGCAAGAAAGTAAAATGTTACCCCATAAATTTGCCCATGTGCTGTAATCTTAGCAATTTATACAATGTTTGCATCTAAGCAGCTGACCAGTAAATGTTACCTGCTGATTCATTGTTATAGGTGATTTGACCTGTAAAAAAACTTTGCACCTTTTATTGTATAACCCCTTCTCGGGATTATGAAATAGATAGATGCAATAACCCATAGCAACCAATCACCAGGTAGCACTAACTTAAAGGAGAAGGAAACCCCCTGGGCACAAAAATGCCCCCCCTCCCTCCTCCCCCCTGGCCTACCTGTCCCCCCGGGCAAATGCCCCAAACTTGTTACTTTGCGCAGGTCCTGCGGTAGGTCCTGGGGTGAGTAACAAGTTAGGGGTATTTGCCCGGGGGGACAGGTAGGCCAGGGGGAGGAGGGGGGGGCAACACAGGGGAGGGATTTTTGAGCCTAGGGGTTTCCTTCTCTTTTAAAGCAAACATTTTATTGGCTACAGAGTTCTGCACCTTTAATTACATATAGTGGGTTTGTCTTTTAACTATTATGTAGCTAAGAGATCACTAATATCCTAATATAGAAACTTGCAAAGACTTGCATCAGTCTGCATTATACACATCAATTAATTATTATCGCTGTTATGTCTTTTGCTCTGAGACTAATAACTGTGGAAGTAAAAGACACGTCTCTGTCTGTTCATTGGTTGAAGTATATAAATATTCTGTATGTCTGTACAGGACTAATTCATTCCATATTGATTAAGAAACTACTATCTGCTTTTAGAACATTTTTGAACAGTGTCTTCTTCACCTCTTAAATCAGTTATTGGCCATATCTTTATGTTCAGTGTATACACCCATTTATTGTACAGCACTGCAGTATATTTTGGTACATTATAAATGCCCATTAATGATAACTAGCACTTCTAAAAAAGTTGCAATCTCAAGGGAACTTGGAAAACTAAAAGGATCCGCGGTCTCATTCCCAGCTGCCCTACAAGCATAGCAGACGGCCCCCTCATCTGTCTTCTGGTCGTATTGGGCCCTGTTGGCTGCCTGCAATCTGTCTCAGGATGAAAATATTTAAAGATGGACAGATGTGCTTTCCACTGTGGAAGGCACGGCCATCATTATTCATAAAGTGAGTTTCAGCTATGCAGGCAGTATGGGAGCACTAGCAATGCTAGTCAAGACAGCCTTACTCATCCATGTACATGGAGGGAAGTGGGGGACAGCAAAAGCTGTAAGGGGTGGCTGCAGGTACACTTAAGTGTTTTGTGAGAGATTGTGTGATATTGTGTGTCATTGTATTAGAACAGGGATGCCCAAACTTTTTTACCCATGAGCCACATTCAATTCTAAAAATAATTGGGGCGCAACACAAGAGTGAAAAATGTTCCTGGGGGTTCCCAATATGGGCTGTGATTGGCTATTTGGTAGCCCCTACAGGAGGCTGTGTGTTGCAGTACATCTTTTTTATGCAACCAAACTTGACTCCAAGCCCAAAATTTAAAAATAAGCACCTGATTTGATACCACTGGGAGCAACATCCATGAGGTTGGTGAGCAACATGTTGGGGGATTAGTGCTTTAAGTCAATGACACACGGGAAGACCAGTCACCCATGGTAAGAATTCACTATCGAGGGTGATAAATTTCCCTAAAATGCTTTCTGGCCAACAATAATGTAAATAGCAGGTGGGAACACATAGGTGCCGCTTAGTTGTCTGAAGTCACCTGAAATTTCCTCAAGAGGCAACTCCCGACTTCGGAAAGCCAGACTGACTTGCATGTTTCACACCAGCAATGTACATTTTTGTCGGTGGGAAAGCATTTGAGAGATTTGTTTAAGAGACATGAGCAAGTACCTGCTGCGATTTCTATGGCCTTCTGCATCATTTCCTCCTAAACACTCATTGCAATGAAATGCTCAGGTGTTAATTTATTAAGCAATTTAAATGGATTTTGCCTTGGCACAGGCATTATGCTTTAAATAAATAGGTGTATATAATTTGGAGGACATGCAAACCAACAGTAGACAGAATGCACCATGTGGTGCCATATGCCTTTAAGTGTGCCACCTGTTTTGCCAGAATAATGCCTTCTTGTACATGTGCAGTGAGTCTGCAAAGAACTTATCTAACAAAATGCCTAGGTACCAATATACAGCAGAAAAATGTACATTCAAACATCTGACAAAACTGGAGCATTGTGTGAAACAGCAGCACTGGATTCCACAGCTATACCGATTAAGAAATTCTGGAAATATATTAAGATGGGTCAGCTTTTCCAGCTTGAATGACTACCCCCATGGCTACACAGCTATGGTAGTCTCTATGAAACAAACATGCCAGTTTTACCAGTGCACAATAGTACATTCAAGTTTAATTACTTTGATAGACTTTGTTTTAGGTGTTACAGTTCCTTTAATACAATGGAAAAATATATGCGACACTTGCTTTTCACCACCCACTTATTACAGGGTTCTCTCTGCCCCTGCAGGCTATTTCTTTTGTACCATCTATTTAGTGAAGTATAGGTTAGAGAGCACCCTTGCCAGGGCTGTGTGGCACCCACATTTTATAATCGTATGCAGATCTTGCACCTAGGGCAGAGTTCAAGGAACAAACAGTTTTGTGACTTTTTGTGATTCATAAGGATTAACAGTGCCCAACTATTATCATGAATAAAGTACCCCTGTCACCAGATTACATCACCAAGAACCTATAAGGATATAATTTAAAGGATATGTATGGCTATAGTGTATTACTTTACTGTATTGAAATTACTTTATAAGCAGCTATTTTTATAGTTGGCATTTATGGTAAATGGTAAAGCATTTTGCAGAATACATGGTGTTCTAGCTTGCATTATTGTGGCTAATGTATTGGCAATAAACTGCCTTAGTAGCTTTCCACCTCTTTTAAAAAGACACTGACACGTGCCTATAAAAAAAAAAAAAAAAAAAAATCATAGGAACGTGTCAGTATCAAGTAGTTGCTGCACTCTGAATAGCCACACCCAGCCCCGCTAACCTGTGTTGACCCAACCCTCAGAGACTGCTGAATGATCTTCTGTGCCGTTTCAGTGACACTGGGCTGGGGGGCACACGATTCTTCCATAGGCTAATTACAAATGAAAACAGGACTTCAGCCTATGGAAGGATCGCTCCGCCCCCAGCCCAGCTTCACAGAAGGCAGAAGATCAGTTAGAGGTGTCCGCTAACGGGGCGGCTTTGAGGGGGAACTATTTTGGGTGCACTAACTACTTGATACGGACCCATTCTTATGATTTTTATAGGAACATATCCATATCGCTTTAAGCCCAAGAAGAAAAATGGTAGATTGGTCATTATTAAAACAATAGACATATGTGGTGCACACCACCATGTTTCACCTGCCATGTTTATCTTATGCTCTGAACCCCACATAACGCCTGTCCCCTATTGCAGTCAACAAGAACCTGGCGATTACACCAAACTGGGCAATTTTAATTTATTTTTTGATGGTAACTGTGCTTGATGTGTATCTATCCAGAGTAGACTTTTCCATGTAACTCATTGAAAGAAAGGGGGGCTTAATGGCAAATTACATGTACTGAGCTTGGATAACAACACAGCCAGACAAACAGATACCTGTGCCACTAACACTAGTGGTGCATTTAGTGTTTGGTCACTAGCAATGGGGTACTTCCCCACATCCACAGAAAACGAGACAAGTAGCTCTGAATCCATAACTTGCTGGAAAGGTTTCCATTTCCCTTAACAATTACCCCAAACTCAACAACACAACATTTAGACAAATCAATTTCTTTATTATAAAACTATATATTCACATATGGAATATTACCACTTAAACAGCAATGCAACACATTTTTTAAAATGAAATCTTTTTTTCATATCCTTGCTTGTATTTTCAGTGCTATAAAGCAACAGTAAAGGCAGTCATTCACACAAACCCACAACTCCCAGCATCCTATCAAAGGAAGACTGAACATGCCAGCTGCTAAAGTCCATTCGAAAACTATACAGCCACAGGCTGGACACCCTGGTTTAGAGAATATAGCCCTGTGTGTTTGGCAACCACTGAAGTCACATATGAACTCCTGGCTACTAGTCATTCCCCAGGGACATTGCTGTATTCAGGTTGCACTCCCTGCTCCAGAGAGACTTATGCTGGGGCCAATGTGCAGAGGACACAAGCTGTCCCAAGACAGTTCCCCCAACAGAAGCAATTTATGAAATCCCCAGGTGTTGGAATTAATTAAGACAGCAGGAAAATGCAGTTTGCACAGCTGATGTTTAACCGTGTGACTGCCAGAGATGTTTGCAGTATATATCTGCATCACTGTTTTAAAGAGTAAAGACACTACATTACATTCTAAAGTGGAAGGGGGAGGGCATTTGTGATGTTCTACATTTCACAGTGTTGGCTTAATTCAAACTTATTTATGTATTTCTACCATAAAGATTTATTTTTTTGCACAAGGGAACAGACGGCTACAAACCAGACTGGTGGACACAGTGGGTTCAATAGTTAAATTACTGGGCACAACATCTATTTTGCGGACTGTACTTCTACTATAACATGTAGGGACATTAATCCGATCTACCGATCAGAGAATGACACTATGGACGAAGGAGTTTTAATATAAATTAATGGACATTGAGATACTGTACTAGATTAGCAAGAGTGTGCATTTGTTACCCGAGAAAAATATAAGCCTTATACGTGGAACAAGCAGTCTCCAGGTTGCTGTGGAACTGTGATTCTCTGCATCACTTATCTGTTGCCTTCTGGGTGTTTCCTTCTGCAATGGCCAAAGGCTGCTGATCCCTGCGTATAGCCTTGAATAATAAAGCTTTGCTCCCTCTAAATGACAAATACCACAATCCACTACTACCACCTATGACTGCACTTGAACTTACAAGTAACTAAGGGAACAAGAGGGGGATAAGAAAACAGAAGTACAGAACTATACGCAATGACTGCTTTGTGATCTTATTTCCTACATGGATCAACATAACACATTGTGCAGGAGAGAAGAGCACACACACACACACACATAAAACAACACATACATATAAAACACTGAAAAAGGCCCATTCACACTTCTGATTGGAGTGTAATTCTGCCATATGCTTTGTACGGTCTTGTAGATTAGCTGGGTAATACAATAACGGAACATAGGATAGTGCACTTGGTATGAATTGCCCCATGGAAATTGAATTAACCCCATCCAAACCAGTAGACTAAATGGAGCCCAACATTAAAAGAAAGCAGACAATGAAAAGTGCAAAACGTATATATATGTTACAGAGTGCCACAAGTCACACACAAAAACCCTCTATGGCTAAAGCAATGTAAAGTTTGGCCGTGCAAAAGCAAAGCTCTCCCCGCTGACATTATTGTCATTGTCTAAATCACAGACCAAATGTCTCAGGCACAGGAAAAAGCGACCAATGACATCTCATCTTTAAAGTTTTCAATTGATAAGAAGGAAGATAGTGCCGGGCAAATTGCAAGGCCCAGGCATGTAAGAGATCCTGGCCACTATTTCAGATCATCTGGGCAAGCGGATAGGACAAGGAGTGATGCTCCCTCACTAGTGCACGACTGAGCTGGGATTCAGTGGAGTGGAAGCCTGTGATGCTGCCCTGGGCATGTGTCCCCCCAGCACATTAATGATGAGATCGCTGGTCTGGCTTTATATGTCCTGTGGCACAGTGCTGATTGGCTCCCTGTTCTGGGCGCTATAGACCAGTGCCGAGAGGAGGGGGTGCATTAGATTCAGGGCTGCAGGACGGAGGTCCCCCCGTGCACATGGCACATTCCTGCTCCAGTCTCTCCAGCAGTTGCTCGGCATTGGGTCTCTCCTGAGGTCGCGCAGCCCAGCAGCTCTGCACAATGGTCCTGGCAGCTCTGCCTTCCTCCGTGTGACTGAACAACGGGCCTATCTCCGGCCGTAGATCATAGGCCACTACCGCATAGAGAACGCACTGTCGGTCCCCGGTGTAGGGCAGCTCCCGGCTCACCATCTGCCACAGGGTGATAGCGAACGAGTAGATGTCGGCTTTGGCAGTGACGGGCTCTCCCTTGAGCAGCTCCGGGGCTCGGTGAGTGTAGGTTCCCCCCACGTGGCGGAGTTGGGTGCAACACGGTTCCCCTCCAGCGGCCTCATCCCCCTCGCGCAGCCTCTGAGAGCAGCCGAAGTCGCCGATCTTACACAGGTCCCCCGGGGCGAGCAGCACATTGGCCGGCTTCAGATCCAGGTGCACCACCCCGTCCCGGTGCAGGAAGCGCAGTCCGTCGGCGACGTGTCGGGCATAGCGCATGCAGATATCGGCTCCGAGCGGCGGGGAGCGCCCGTATATGCGCTGGTGGAGGGTTCCGGTGCCGGTGTATTCCATGATGATGGTGCCGGGGCAGCCCGGGTCCCCGGGGCAGGAGGCGCTGGCGGCCACTACTCGCACCACATGCGGATGCCGGAGTCGGGCTGCGTTCAGTTCGGCCCAGAAGCTCTGCCGGGAAGCCAAACTGTTCTTGGTGGAGCGTTTTACCTTCTTCAGCGCCACCGTCTCCCCTCTGTACGTGGCCCGGTAGACTGAGCCGAAGCCTCCGGAACCCAATGGCTCCAACAGCAGCACCTGCTCCCAGTCAATGCTGCACCAGGCCAAGCGGGGAGGGAGGAGGCGGCGGCGGCCGCTACAGGCGGGGAGACCGCCCGGTAACTTGCGATGACTCAGCTCCAGCGGACTGCTGCACGGCCTCAGGTCTATGGACGGGGACAGGTCCCGCGGCAGGAAACGCTCCACGGGGATTGGGGAAGGCATTGCTGTGTGACTCGCTGAAACGGATGCGCCGGTAAAATGCGACGCTACTGGGGGAGGGACCGACGCGCTCACATGTATAAATAGCCGGCGCTGCGCCTTCCCCTCAATCTCACTGCAGCGTCAATCACAAGTGCACCTGCTCAATCCCATTAACTCACTCCTACCGGCTCATCTGATTTCCACTGCCTTTATACTTAGTCACCTTCATATTAACCTGCTGCACAGTCACAGTCTGGCACATTTACCTACGATTTCCACCTCACCCTTTAATAACCGAATACACGTGTAATGCACAGGTGCTGGCTAATTACTAATTCATTTACATTCTGCTGCGCACTCAACTCATTTATACAAACCTCCCAACATTTTGGAAATAAAAAGAAAGACAAAAAAACTTGCCGAAATTTTTTTTGACCACGCCCGTTTTGTGGCCACACCCCCTAATTACCATGTTCATTTTACAAAATGTGGCAGGTTATGAACGTTTGAACATATTTCTGTGGTTTTTTTAAGTTTTGCTAATGAAGGTGATTTGCCCTTTAAGCTGTGAGTCTAACTTTTCCCAAGGGACCTGTTCATTATATTGTAACAAATACTTATTATTTACTTGTCTCAAAATTGTTACAAAGTATCTTATTTGCAGCTGAGGCTCTTCTGGGCTCTTTGCCAAAAGCCAATTAAGTTAGAAACTGAGTTTCTTTTTCTGGCTGTTCAGTGCAGAGAAAAACAGGACTTTCCAGTACAAACGCTGGACTGCGGGTTGAGCTGTCAAAAGAGGGACTGTCCCTCTGAAAACAGGACAGTTGGGAGGTATGCTTATGTGCAAGCCATGCATCTGAATGAATTACTAATTAACCATGCAGGCTGTGGATTACATATGTGTTCAGTTTTAAAGGGCAACTCTACATTTATCCTATTGGTCTCCCTGCCACTTCCCCAGGGAGACTTGTGCCAAAAAGTTTTGGTGCCCCTAACAAGGTCTGTGCTCCACCCCTCAACACTGTGCCACATGCCCCTATTCCAACAGACAGCAATTCCATATTTACATATTTTATGTGTCCAGGAGTCACAGCCAGACTGCAGGAAGACCCCATATCCAGAAGGCTCTGGCTCCCAAGCATTACAGATAAGGGCAGAGACACACACTCAGATTCAGGGAGATTAGTCTCCCGGCGACAAATCTCTTCTTCAGGGCGACTAATCTCCCCAAACTGCCTTCCCAACGGCTAGAATGTAAATCACTGGTGGTATGGCACTTGGAGCGTTTTGTTTTCCAAAGCCGCCTAAAGTTTCCTCGTGAGGAAACTTCGGAAAATGAAGCACTCCAAGTGCCGTATCACTGGTGATTTACATTTTAGCCGGTGGGAAGGGGAGATTAGTCGCCCGAAGAAGAAGCGATTTGTCATTGGGCGACTAATCTCCCTGAATCTGAGCGTGTGTCTCTGCCCTTACATTAAAATAATGAAACATAAAGCTGGGGAATGTACATTAAAGGGTTTGTTCATTTATGTAACTGAATATACTGAGACAATGTGTGATTACTTATCGTTTTTTTATTATTTGTGGCTTTTGAGTTATTTGGCTTTCTATTCAGCAGCTCTTCAATGTGCAGTTTCAGCCATCTGGTAACTTGGGTCCAAATTACCCTAGCAACCATGCATTGATTTGAATAAGAGACTGGAATATGTATAGGACAGGACCTGAATAAAACGACGAGTAATAAAAAGACAACAACAATAAATGCGTAGCATTACAGAGAATTTCTTTTTTTTTAAATGGGGTCAGTGACCCCCATTTCAAAGCTGAAAAGAGTCAGAAGAAAAAGGCAAATAATTCAAGTGTAAAAATAATAGTGAATAACCAATTAAAAAGATGCTTAGAATTATCCATACTATAACATACTTAAAAGTTAACTTAAAAGTTAACTTAAAAGTTAACTTAAAGGTTAATGTACAGCTCAGACTTCTCACTAGCCACTGAACTACAGCTCTCAGTATCCTTATCTTGAACTCATGAATCTGCAGCTTTCTCAATACTGGCCACATCTCTTCATTTGCTCCTGTTTTTGCCCAGATTATTGTCGCAATTGAAAGGTTTCCAGGTGTGGCCACTCCTATGGTTTCTGTCTGTTCAGGCCACGGGAGATTCTCTCTACGTCCTAATAAAACTCCAGTCGCACTAATATACCCGCATTTACTGTATCCTCCTGTATATTATTGATCTCTGTTGACCGACACTAATGTCTAACCACAGTCAGATTTCCTTGGTTCATTCCCAATTCCCACACTCTTCTTTCCCCATTAGGGTAGAACTACACAGGAGATTTTGATCAGATTTTGTGGGTCAGATTTTATCTGATCATGCCGTGCAACACTACACAACAGGACGCTACAAAATCTGATGCAAGACAACATCAGACTTGTAGGATGTGTTTTGTCAATCCGACACCATCTTACTTGCTTGTGGAGTTCAGCTCTAATGTTCTCTGAGATAAGTTTCTGCTTTTATAAAGATTGGGTGCACCTGTGTGGCCTGGCAGGCTTCTAGCCCATTCACTGCTCCACTGCATTATGGACATTACTCATTCTGTCTCGTTTCATATTGTGCTGGTTCATTTTATCATGTGTCTCCTGATTGTTACAATATTACTGTAATGTGCTGCATGTTGGTGCTATACAAATAGACAATGATGGTATATCTTAACTAATTCTTATTACATTTCCTTGCTTTCTCAATGAATGTACTATACCCCTCTAGGCACTACCCTGATCTGCTCCCTCGCTTCCAGGTGATTTAGTAAAAGAACGCAGCACAACTGCACTAGCCATACATATTAGATATGATCCTTTAAGAGATAAATGCCTGTAAGAATGATAGAATCATACAAAACACTTTATAAGGGCTCTTACACATGGGCGGTTTTTCCTGCGCCAAATGCAGGTGGGATGCAGCCAGTTGCATTTCACCTGCATTTGGCGCATATATGCATCTGTGTGAGTACAGCCCCCTTCACAATAATTGAGTCTGTCTACTCCTGCAGGAAAAACTGCCCAGGTGTAAGAGCCTTAAGGGCTTTTACTGACGGGTGGTTGTAGCTGCGCTCCCCTGCGTTCTGTTTTTCTGCGTTCAGCTGCAGGGGAGCACAGGAATAGAGGCATTACGTTTTTTCCAATGGGGCTGTACTCACACAGGTGCGTGTCGGCACCTACATGTGCCTGTATGAGTACAGCCCCATTGGAAAAAACGTAATGCGTCTATTCCTGCGATCCCCTGCGGCTGAACGCAGAAAAATGGAACGCAGGGAAGTACAGCTACAACCGCTCGTCAGTAAGAGCCCTTAAGGGCAGGACTTCACGGGCGATTTCCCAGCGATCTGACGTGCTGCGCAAAATCGCAGGCGTCACATCGAATGCGACGGAAACAAGGTAAGTAATGGCAGTGTTGCATCGTGTCGCATTGTTTATGCGACGCAACACGACTGTCGGATGCAGACACAGCGTGCAGCGTCTGCATCCGACAGTCGTGTTGCATCAACAATGCGCATCGGATCGCTGCGAAATCGCCCGTGAAGTCCCAAATAGAGGATTCTGTGCATCGCTAATTGTTATATGATTAATTGAATATATGAATTGGAGTGGTTTTGCATCCATGAAATTCCCTTTAGAATAAATAATTGTTCCACCCCTTTTCCTTTTTTCACACATAATATATTTTCATGTGGATTGTGCGACATGAATATCATGTTTTACACACCGACAGACTGCAGAGAATTCCAATTAACCCAAAAATATATTGTTCTCTGCTTCCCCCTGCTGGGATATTGCATTTAAAACACTGGAAAGGGACTCGTCGCTGTATCACCCGCTACAATTTATAAACTAAAGGCCTGTTCAAACCAGAGCAAAGGTTTTCTGATATTTCGGGTTTAAGCTCCTTTAAACTGTTCATCATCTATTTGCTTTTCAAATAATAAATATATGAAAATATGGGCACAACAAGAACCCTGCTGTAGTTTCAGAAATATTAAACAGACTATATATTCAGATCAGATCACACCGCATGGTTGAGTGGGGTGCAGCATTGGCTTTGCTTTCTCAGGCTGCACAAAAGCCAAACGTGCCAGTGGCACCCACTGACTAACATTTGATTTATATGTCACCACTGACAACAGTAACGTAACTAGAGGGGGGCGGACGGGCCCCCGCCTCCCTCTGTACACCATTTTCTGCTGCCGGACTCAGTGTCGCGCGAGCTGCCGGGGGTCCTGAGGGGGTGCGGGCCCTGGCCCAATTGCACCCCCTGCCACTGAGTGACATTGTCAGATTGGTCCTTCAAGGCCCCCCTAGAAGCTGAACTCATTCTGGTATTGTGTGGCATAATTTACACGTGAGAATTTTCCTAGAGTGGCATGTGCCAGGGTCTGTCCGTATTCACTTGGGGTGAACAGCAGCAGATCAGCCTTTTCCAGAAAAAACACTCTGTATGTGTTACTGGCCTTAGTGCCCCTTTGAAGACTTAAGGGCTCTTACACACGGGAGGTTTTTCCTGCACTCCCCTGCATTGCCCTTTCTTCCGTTCAACAGTAGGAAGGGAGCTGTACCCACACAGATGCCTTTTGCGCTTACATGCGTCTGTGTGAGTACATCCCCCTTGAAAATAATTGAGTGCGTTTACTCCTACACTCCCCTGCGGCTGAACGGAAGAAAGTGCAACGCAGGAAAAACCACCATGTGTAAGAGCCCTAATTGAGTAGTTGGGGTATGTAACAAGGGCTCTAGAGTTGACAAACTGAACTGTATTGTTGCTTTGCAGAACTGGAGTGTCATTGTGACACTGCTGTAGAGTCACCAGAAAGATATAACTGTCTCAGTACATTTATCTGTGCATGCACATTATAGCTGTATGACTGTTGAATGCCAATCGCATTTTGCCTACAGATTTTTACAATGTTATTTTGCATATAGTTCATGTGTTTTACTGAATTTACAAGAACTAAACTGCACAAGTTCAGTTGTGAGCAGCAATCAGTCTGGTCTTTGCTTTTAATTTTGCAACTTTGTGATAGACTGTTCATAATGAATTGCTATACTTTCCACTGCTCTGTGCAATTTAGCACCTCTGTACCAGTGCCGGGCCAAGTCGGCCAGGCGCCCCAGGCAACCTGGTCAACTACGTCGCCGCCCGCTGTAGGGAAAAGCGCATGTGCGGAGACACGCGAATGCGCATGCACAGAAGACAACGTGCACAGAGGGCGCGCACACTGGCAAGAGGAGAAAAACTACTGCCACAGCTTCTGGAACTAGGGGTAGGTGTCGGAAGAGGTACGTGCCTGGCACCCCTCCACCTTTGCGCCCTAGACACATGCCTCTTCTGCCTACCCCTAGTTCTGGCCCTGCTCTGTACTTAGGGTGAAACCACACGCGAAATTTTGAACAGATTTTGTAGATTTCATGGTGTAGATACAGGGTCTACATCCAACAGTCGTGTTGCATCTGAGGAACGCTGTGACACCATCCGACATTTGTATTTCTTACCTTATTTTCCGTTACATCCAACTTGACGTCTGCGTTTCGGCGCACCACGTCGGATCCGCCAGAATCGTGTTCAAGACGCTCATGTAGTTATACACTTACACGGGTGGTTTTTCCTGTGCTCTCCCCTGTGTTTCGCTTTCTACCATACACACTCAATTATTGTGAAGGGGGCTGTACTCACACAGACACATGTATGTGGCGAATGCAGGTGAAATGCTACATTCTGCGTCCCATCTGCATTTGGCGCTTACATGCGTCTGTGTGAGTACAGTCCCCTTCACAAAAATTTAGTGCATCTACTCCTGCAGGAAAAACTGCCCGTGTGTAAGAGCCCTTAAGGTGTGGTTCACCTTAAAGTTCAATTTTAGTATTTTAAATAATGGCTAATTCTAAGTAACTCTTCAACTGACCTTTTTTTCTTCGTTTTTTTTAACTATTTGCCTTTATCTTCTGACTCTTTCCAGCTTTCAAACTGACCCCATCTAAAAAACATGCTCTGTAATGCTACAAATGTCGGTTCAGATAATTTCAGGTAATATTGCTACTTTTTATTACTCATCTTTCTATTCAGGCCTCTCCTATTCATATTCCAGTCTCTTATTCATATCAATGCATGGTTGATATGGTAATTTGGACCCTAGCAACCAGATTGCTGAATTTGCAAACTGAAGAGTTACTGAATAAAAATCTAAATAACTCAAAAACCACAAATAATAGAAAATGAAAAACTATTTCAAATTGTCTCAGAATATCTCTCTATATCTATATCATAATAAATGTTAATTTAAAGGTGAACGACTCCTTTAAGGGCTAAACTACTATTTTTTAAAGAATGGTGTCGGATCGACAAAATGCATCCAACAAGGCGATGTAGTGACATGGGTTAAAATATAATGGAACTGATAGAAAAATCTGATGTGAAACATTTTCCATCCGACATAACTCGACTGTCACAAGGGAACGCCGCATGTTGAGTCTTCATCCGACAAGATAAAAACTGATGGTGTAGGAAGGACTTTTTTTCTCATTTAAATATATTGACTGTTGGACGTAAACACATGAACAGATACACCATCCGACCGTCTCTGTTACTTTGGTGAAGGAGTGAGAACTTCTCCAGTTTGCAGCAATATCTATATTAATAGCCATGTAGATGTGCTGGACTGGGGGGGGGGGGGTCTGGGCCCATCGAGGCTACCACATCAGGGGCCCACACACCCCCGTACTAGTCTAGCGGCACTTTTATATAGAATACTGCTGTGTTGGATTATACAGATGCTAAAAGAAGATATATAAGGGCAGATTTATCAAGGGTCAAATGAAAATTGGAATTTCGAATTTAAAAATTGGAATTTCGAGTTTATTTGAGTGTAATTCAAATAAAAAAAACTTAAATTTAAAAATGTATCATGTACTGGCCCTTTAAGAATTTGAATTAGACTATTCACCACCTTAAACCTGCTGTTTTAGGCTATGGGGGACGTGCTAGAATCAATTTGAAGTTGTTTGGAGACATCCTGAAAATCAAGATTTTATTGGTTAAATTCGATTAGAGTTTGTGGGTTGATCCCATTCACCCAAATTTCCAAAAATGTTGTTTTTTTCCTGAATTTCAAGATGATGGGAGTTTATAGGAATTTTTACAAACTCCCATGAACTTGAAATTCGAGCCTTCATAAATCTGCCCCATAGTGTCTCACTTATAGTCTTTGGGTTTGAGGAAATATTGACACTGATCCTGGGTAACTGATTTATCTTGGACTTAAACTACACAAGAGAGTTTGTTCCGATTTTGTGAGTCAGATTCTATTTGATCTAGCCATGCAACAGAATGAGATCGGATCCCTATAGCTGTAATGTAAAGTCAGATCAGATAAAGTCGGATGGTGTCATTTGTTCATGCATCTACATCCGACAGTCAATGGAGTTCAGTGGAAAAAAAGAAAGTCGCTGAAACACATCAGATTTTATTTGATGCAGCATTCCTTTACAACAGGCGGGTCATGTTGGATGGAAGTTTTTCCATTGAGGGTAGAACTACATGAGCGATTTACACGGTTTTCGGCAGATCCGACGCGCTGTGCCAAAACGCAGGCGAATCGTCCATCCGTCACGACATGATTGTCAGATGCAGACGCTGCGTCTGTATCCGACAGTGGTCTCGTGTCAGATGAACGCTGCAACACCATCTGACATTTGTATTTCCGACTTGCATCTAACTTGACGCTTGCATTCGGATCCGCGGAAAATGCGCAGAAATTGCCCATGCAGTTCTACCATGAGTTTACACATCAGATTTTTGTATTAGTCCCATTATATTTTGAGTCATGCGACTACATCCAACTTGTAAGATGCAATTTGCTGATCCGACACCATCCTACAAAATCTCCTGTGTAGTTTAGCCCTATACCTGGTATACGTGTATCAAGTGCGGGCTCCTGATGTGGCAGCCCCGGTGGGCCTAGACCCCCCAGTCCTGTGCTGTATTGCTCTCTCTACCTTAGAGTTACAATTCTCTTCATTGTTGTTTGACAGCTGCAGTTTGTTTAGCGCACGCAGTAGAAAATCTGTTTTGATTGATCAATTCTAGTTTCTGAAGTGATTTTTCAACTGGGATTGTTTTAGTCATTTTTCTTTTTTGAAGCCAGTTGAACAAGGTGTCTCCTGATGGCTGCCTTATGTGCAGTGCAAAGCATTGCCGGGGTAGTCTCGAGGGAAAGTTTTTGTGGAAATAGTTTTGTAAAACAATCTTTACCTAATATTCAGTTGGTCTCTAAGAAGTTGTTCATTTAGTTTTCAATTAAAAATTGTGTTTTTATATATCTTCTGTTTTTTTAGTATGTACGTGGCCTCGGGAAACATAAATTGAAATGAAACCTATTTATAAATATGGTAAACTTTCCAGGCGGCAGTGAGTGACAGGTATCAGGGGCGGCAAAACTTCAATTTTTGTAAGACATATAAGGAGACATATAGGATAAATTTAAAAAAACCTAATTTTGTAAGCAATTATGAATAATATATGGTGTTGATTTTACATGGTGCTAAAAATGAATATTATCTTTAAAAATAGCCCCTTTATTGGTGCTCCCTATAAATGTTCACTGGTCCCTGTCTGTGTTTCAAATGAGGGGTGGGCGTGTCCTAACGGTCCCTGCCAGAAGCACATGTAACCCATTTCTGGATAGTCCCATTAGGAAACAAATCAATCACACATTTTATTATATAAAAATATAAACTTTATACAAAGAAGTACAATTTTAAAGGGGAAGTAAACTGTAACATTAAATGCATTCAAAGCATGACCCACTACCCTGTAGCAGTCCAATCCTGGTAATCCCCTGCCAGGAAAAGTACCGCAAATCCATTTTGGCAGCCCAAGAGTCTCCACCCCTTGTCCCCAAAAGAGTATCAGTCCTAGGTAGCGCTACCTCCCCAAATACCTTTCCCGATGGAAAGTATTTGCTCCCACGTGGCAGGCACACAAACAGCCTGTTTCTCCAAACAGGAGATCGCTGGATCCTTATCCTTTCTTACCCCTTCCCTCAGGTAACACTCACCCCAAAGGAGTCACACAGACGGGTAGTCTCACACAGAGCTGACAGGCATCCCAGCGATGATCTCTTTATAGGCTCCAGACTCTCCCAGTCGAGCACATAACAAGGCTTGAATCATTCGGGTATTTGCTCCCAACACTGTCTATAGCGTTAGCTCTCCCGACATCTCCACAGTGAACAAGGTTCAGCAGCACACAGTAAACTGAAATCTGTAATCCTGTAACGGCTGAATGAGCACATGGCATCTCCTTTTATATTGTTGCACACCTTTGGGATCAGCCATGCTGCACCAATCGCAAGGGCTCTGCCCCTTAGGAAACCCTGTATATACCATGAAGCTCCGACTAAAGAGGAAATTAACCCTTAGGGGTCCCTACACACAGTCCAATCACAGCCCTGCAGTTACACAAGCAAAGACAGGGTTCAGTTCCCTATCAGGTCCTGCTAGCTGCTGATTGGTTCCTGTTATTAATAATAATAATAAGAAATTATTTTTAAAAAATGATTTGCTAATAATGGACTCTATGGATATCATATGCACTTCATTAGGCCAGACTTTTTGCAGTAGCAATTACTTTATAAATAACTTGTAAAAACCTGTGAAAATGTGCAATTCATCCGTATTGGAAAGTTCATTATGCAAAATGAAGTACATTTATACTTACTGAAGTCTACTTTTCCCTTAGTCCCGTCTGCAGCAACCATAAGATGTATTTTGGCCTTCCTGCTGTGTAGGACAAGTGGAAGAAAAAGTTAATTTTTAAAAAACTCTCCTATAAATAGCCGAGACCAGACAGAATGTTATAAAAAGTACACACACACAATCATGCTGAATACATTTAATAGGGAGGGATTTTTGCTGCCGAAAGGGACTTAGGGAAAAGTAAATTTCAGTAAGTATAAATTTACTTCATTCCCTTATGTCTCATATGGCAGCAACCATGAGAAATAACAAGGTCACACTGCCTTCTGGATAATTTTACTGCCAAAAGAAGCCTTCTGAGTAGCCAAGATGTCCACCTTGTGATGCTGAATGAAAGTGTTAGGGTTGCTCTGAATAGCTGCTCTGCATATATTATTCATAGATACATCAGCAACCTCAGCCCTTGAAGTATACACCATCCGCAGGAGGAGTAAGATTTCCTTTAATATAGGCCATCTGGATAAATCTCCTTAATCCAGACCTTTGTTCCTTCACATAAAGCTGACAAAGAGATTCTCTTGCTTTCTGAACTCCTCAGCGCAAGCTGGAGTTGACTGTCCTGAGTCTCTTAAATAAAAGAAAGAACAATCTCCTGATTCAGATTGGCAACTGAGCAAACTTTCTATCTGAAGGAGGGTAAGGTCTGAGTACCTCCCTGTCAGGGAAAAATGTTATATAAGGCTGTTTAACTGATAAAATATGGATTTCACCGATTCTTTCAGCTGATGTGATGGCCAATAAAAAGAGTGTCTTAAAGGATAGGCATTTAATAGATCTTCCATTTCTCTAAGACTAGCGAAAGATTCCAGGTAGAAAAGGTAGACATGTTCTAGGACATGTCTTAGAGATAGCTTTGTTGAATCTTTTGATCAAGGGAGTTGAAGTCAGATTTTTACCCTGCAAGGCAGAAATAGCTGAGACTTGAGATTTAATGGAGTTAACAGCTAGACCTTTGTCAAATCCCACCTGAATCTTAAAATAGAAGATATAGACGGCTGCTCTACTGAGATCTTGTTTTTCCTCACACCAAGACTGAAATATTTTTCAGATTCTAGAATACACACAGTTTGTAGAAACTTTTCTTGATTGCTTTAGAATATCAATAACTTCAGGTGAGAAATTATGTGACTCTAAAATGAACATGTTGATCTTCAAGCCATCATCTGGGGTCTGTGTAGGTCCTGACAAATTATTCTCCCCTGGCTCAGCAAGTCTGGAATCTGAGGAAGAATCCAATACTGCTGTGACATTTTCATATGGAGAACCAACTCCTCCTGGACAAAAAGGAGCTATTAGTATGAACTGAACCTTGCCCTCGATGATCTTCGGTATCATTGGAATGGGAGAGAAGATGTAAACAAGTGGGAAGTCCCACTTCAACAACATAGCATCCAGGTGATCCGGATGGTCTGTTTTACTGAGAGAACAAAAAAATATTGAGCTTGCAATTTTTCCTGGTCACCATATTTGGAGGGAAGACCCCACAACATCAAAGAATATCTGGTGATTTAGCTACCATTCCCCAGGAAGTATCTTGTTTCTGCTGAGGATATCTGCTAAATTGTTGTCTTCCCCATCTTATGTGCACCACCATGAATCGGTGAGCATGAGCTTGTTCCCAAGATAAGATCTTATGGGCTTCCTGGCTCAAGATCTGGGCTTTGGTTCTACCCTGCCTGTTTATGTAGGCTACTGTTGTAGAATTGTCTGTCAAGACTTTCAGATATTTTCCCTGTAGAAGGTGTTGGAAATGCAAGATTGCCTTGTGAACTGCTCTTAGCTCTCGGACGTTTGATTACATAGAACTCTCCATCGGGCTCCAGAGTGGCTGGGCTGTGAATCTGCCTATGTGAGCACCCCAGCCCTATTGATAGGCATCTATAGTTAGAATAGACCACTTCATCTGTTGGAAAGACTGACCGCAATTCAGGTTCTGCTCCTGTAGCCACCACAAAAGGGATATTCTGGTCTGGACTGAGACATACACGGGCATCCAGTGAGGAAATTTCCCATTTCTATCTTGATAGAATCTCCGACTGTAAAGGTCTGTGAAACCTGACTCATGGAACAGCTTCTATTGCTGATGTATCAAGCCAAAGACACTCACCAAGGTTTTGATTGAACTGAGAGGATTCTGAATGATAAACCGTGCTGAATCCACAATCTTCAGTATTTTATCTGGGGGTAAGTAAATTCTCATAGAATCGATTATAAACCCCAAAAACTGAATTGACCTGGTAGGGACTAGTAGAGACTTCTCACAATTTATCAGCTAGTTTAGATGTTGAAGGAGAGATATGCTTCTGAAGAAGAGAGGCCATGGACTTTGCAGAAAGCTTTTGCAGTAGCAATAGAAGCATCACAAAGAAAAGTTAATCACTAAGCTGATCTTGGAGAGTGACTCTAGCAATTATTCATATGTACAAAGATTTGTTTTAACTAATGATAGGAAAAATTATTTGCCAGGGTATGCCGGGAAAAAAACACCCATTGACAATGAATTTGGCAAATTTTTTCCTGTTTCGCAAGTTTTTGACAAAGCGAAATGGGTCAGATTCGCTCATCTCTAGTTTTAACCAATGTCTGAATGACTGAGTAACCCCAGAGACTTGCCAAAGCTGGTTTGTTTTTAGCCACTACAGGAGCATAGGAAATTCTCAAGAGAGATCCAGCCTTTCTGTCTATAGGATCTTTGAGCCCTGACCCATCTTCTACTGGGACCAAGATTTTATCTCTTCCTCTTGAATAGGAAAAGGGAGTTTATGTCTTTAAGTAACCATAGGTGCTTTTTCTGGATTTTTCCACTCTTTCTTTCATGACAGTGTGAACCGGAAAGACTATAAACGATTTTGAAGACTGAGCTGACATTTAAGGTTCAGAACCATCCAGTGTCTCCATAGTGTACCTCACCCTCTTTGCTAGCCTAAAAGTGCTTTCTGGTAGAAATAGAGACAAAGTTTCCTCCTCCTCAGAGGAGAAGGACTCCTCTTCAGAATCATCAAGATTAACAGTATGTAAGGGACTTCAGTTATCTATAGGAGTAGATGCTGTAGAAGTGTTAGTTGGTAAACTAGACTGGATCTGTGTACACATGCCTTGTATAGTTGTTTTGATGAAATATTTAATCCAGCTAGCCGAAGATTCCATTGGATTACTACCTTCCTTCTGCGCCAAATATTCCAAGCAGGTAATACAAAACCTTTTGTTATAATTATCAGGCAATAACTCATCACATGCTTTGCATTGTAAATGTTTAGATTTCCTGTGTTTCATTGCAGTAGGAGCATCAGGATGACTGGCGCACATCTGAAATGAAAACCAAATGGTTATAAGACTGTAATGCTTAATATACAGCAACCATGAAAAAAGGTTCCCAATACCTCACAGCCTACTCAGGGGCTAAGTACAAGGCAGTTGAAACAGCAAGGAAGAAATGCATCTTATTTTAAACTCGCGCCAAAAAGGAGGCACACTTAGATTATGTCATACACTGAAAGGAGAACCGAACCCTTAATTATAAAACCCCCCTACCCTACATAGACCCCCCTCCCTGCTCCCCCCAGCCAAGCTGTTACCTTTGGTAAATGCCCCTAACTTTTTACTTACCTATTGTTGCAGATTCAGCGGAGCTTACAGGGGCCATCTTCTCTTCTGTCTTCTTTGTGAAGCAATCGCTGTATCGGCGCATGTGCAGTTTGAGCAGTCTTTTGGTTTTTGACAACTGAGCATGTGCCAAAATTGACTGAAATTTCCAAAGCGCCTGAAGAAGATCCGAAGATTACCGAAGAGCCAGAAGATGACGCACGTGAGCTCCGCTGCGCTGAATCTGCAAAGAGAGGTAAGTAAAGAGTTAGGGGCATTTACTGAAGGTTTGGTTCCTCAGAAGTTCCCCAAGCGCCAGGTGCAACATCCTCAGAAGTTCCCCAAGCGCCAGATGCAACATCATCAATAGAAGAAAAAGAAGACTCTTGAGCTGACGTGCAAAGCCAGAACCACCCGGAACAAGGGAACCAATTGCGTCTGCCTGGCCACACGTACCAAGATCTGCCACAATAAGAAGGGAGCTACTCATAGTAGTATAAAGAGAATGTGGTGGCCATCTTGAAAAAGGGCAACCTCTGCTGCCACAAGAACTTGTGCTCATTCGGACTCTGGGTTAATCCACACCACACAAACAGATCAAAACACCTTAAGGGCATTTCCTTTGCCCCCGAATAATCTATCCCTAGGGTAGTCAGTTCTACGCCCCCCCCCCCCCCCCGGAGGCACCTAAAAAAAATAAAAGAGAAAGAAATTAATCTTACTGATAAGAAGATACCACTTGCCTACAGCGGGTAGGACAAAAACACACTGGGGATTGTGTTAGGTCTCGGCTATTTATAGGAGGGTTTTTAAAAACTCTTTCTTCCACTTGTCCTACATGGCGAGAAGGCCAATAGATATCTCATGTTTGCTGCCACATGGGACTTAAGGGAAAGAATGTTTTTTGGGTGGAGATTAATACTCATGGATTTTTATGTGCTAATAAATAAAAACAGTGCCCCAGAAACAAAAACACACACAAAAAAATTATCCTTAACACTTTGAAATTGGATTTGAACTCAGCTCAGACTTTGTCACCTTCTGTTCACAGTGATCCTATCAAATGTACATTTCAAGTATTTCACAGCTACATTGACCCAGACACACACACACAGGCATACAGTCAGCATATGTGAATGAAGGCACATGTGTGCATTTCTGGCATTTGGTAGTTGATTGTTATAGTTTGTGAGTACAGCCATTTAACATCTGCTAGCATGTGCCGCCGCTGAGTAGCCTCACTAACCCTATTCTGCATTCCTGCTTAGATCCTAACTTGAAGTTTATGAACTGTGTAGAAAATACCTTCCCAGGGTTTCTAATTACATTTTTGGGGGAGGGGATGAAAAAAAAACCTCAGTATTTATTCTTGGTTTGTATTCTTAAAAGGAACCTTAAACAGAGACCTATATAGATTATGTACTCCATGAACCTAATTACAGCTTTGCTGCAAAGTAGAATGGTGGAAAGAAACAAAAATTGTATGGATATAAAAGTAGTGCGTACACACACAGGCAGAAATGTGTTTTGGTATGTAGAAGTAAGGTACATTAGACTGGTCCTTCAAAGCTCCATACAGCAGGAAAATGATTACAAATGCACAGGACTGCCACCTTGTTCCTCTGAAACAAAATACCTTTAAAATCTTCAACTTGCAGGCAGCCATCAAAGAGGAGCCCTTCCAGCTGGGGACTGATACAGCTACACATGTAGGGCCCAAATCTCATATTAAACAGGCCATACAAACCCTTGCAGATGGTCCTCAGGTACGGTCACAAGTGACAGCAGTGCCACTGAGCTACTATGATGCCCATAAAGACTGGGAGGATCGGGCCAGATTGACATTTAAACAAAACAACAGAGAAAATACCAGAATATAAAATGAAGTTGCAGAAAAAAAGTATAATTCTAAAGTTGTTGTGTTATTTTAAATCATGATTATGAAGATGAATAAATCTGCCTCCATTGGTAACAGGTACAAAAGAAGAAAAGAAGCATTAATTTACCAGCCCTAAATCCAGCCATACACATATAAATCCCCTCATTTGGCGAAAGTGATCAAATAAGCGGATTTTTCCCTGATATGCCCACATTGCACTAGGCAATATTAGGCTGATCCAATTGCTTGGCGAGAAGACAGCATCAATGAGTCAATTGGGTAAATACCCCCAACAGGGTTTTTTTTAAAAAAAAAAAAATTTTTGTTTTGTTATAGGAACAAAAAATTCTTAATTAAAATATTAGGCAACAAGTGTGTTTAGAAACCTTATTCACTGAGCTCATCTTAAAAAGGATATAAACTAGGAAAAGCTGGAGTAATTGCTTTTTGGGCTACAACTGCTCAGGTGTGACCATTTCAGCTGGCTGAAAAGCCCCCAATGCGACAGCCTCAACCAACATATTCTGTTTTAATAGGACTTTTTTTTAAAGGTGTGGTTTGCCTTAATGTTAACATAGTGATGAGCGAATTTTTTCACCAGCCATGGATTTGCAGCGAAATTCCGCATTTCTCCATCTACAAATTTTTTTCATGAAACTGCGGCAAAAATTTGTAGTGGAAAAATCTGACACGACAAAAAAGTTGCAGAGAAAAAATGCCCATAAGAGAAAACGCACATTGACTTTAATGCATTTGGACGAAAAAAGTCTCAGAGACAAAAAAGTCGCCGCAAGAAAAAACTCCTATTGCCTATTATGCATTTGGACAAAACAGGCACCATAAGAAAAAACGCCCATTGACTTTAATGCATTTGCAGCAAAAAAAAAAAAAAATGTCGTATGTGAAATACATTTGATGGCAAATTTTCGCAAATTTTTCACTGATTCGCTCATCACTACTTTAAGGGGCAGATTTACTTAGCTCGAGTGAAGAATTCGAATGGAAAAAAAATTAGAATTTCGAAGTATTTTTTTGGGTACTTCGACCATCAAATGGGTCAAATTCAATCTAAATAGATCGAATCGAATGATTCGAACGAATCGAAGTAAAAATCGTTTGACCATTCGACCATTCAATAATCGAAGTACTGTCTTTTTAAAAAATACTTCGACTTCATCCTTCGCCACTTTAAACCTACCGAGCTGCATTGTTAGCCTATGGGGACCTTCCCCAGAACTTTTCTAAGATTTTTTTTATCGAATAAAAATCCTTCGATCGATCGCTTAAAATCGTTCGAATCATTACATTCGAACGATTTTATCGTTCAATTGAACGATTTTTATTCGATCAATCCTTCGAATTCAATATTCAAATTCGAAGGATTTTACTTGAGGGACGAATTTGAGGGTTTATTAACCCTCGAAATTCGACCCTTGATAAATCTGCCCCTTAGTATATTATAGAATGGTTAATTATAAACTTTTCAATTGGTCTTAATTTTTTCATTATTAGCCTTCTTCTGTCTCTTCACTGACCCCTTCTAAAAAACAAAAGCTCTGTAATGCTACAAATGTATTGTTATTGCTAATTTTAAAAACAGAAAAATATATGCTGACCCCCCAAAACCATACATTTTTGAATTTTTATATCTTCAGCTGAATACAAAATGGGTAATCATGTCTTTCTATGCCAAAGTAGTAGCAATGCTTTCCCAAAATTGCCGGTTTTGATGAAATACCTGGAGATCGCCTCAAAGCTTCCACTTTCTAGCATCTTACCTCCCACATAGCATTAGGTACCAAAAAACATCCTAAATATGTATACCAGGTCTACTGAACACTTTGATGACCAATATGCATAGCTTTAACAAACAATATGGCGTACAGAGGCACCCAAATTAAAACAGAACATATGGATTTTCACAGCTGACACTCTAGCTGCTGCAGTATAAGCATCTGGTATGTGTATTATGAGCCTTAAGACCCCCAAACAGTAGGGAGACCCTAGAAAACAATATATTTTCTGAAAGTACACATTCTGACAAATCCAAAACGGGTAAATACTTTTTTTACTGCAAACCATGAAACTGCAAAGCCATTCTAAATGTAGTGTTTTTTTTATGAATTTTCCAAAAATTATCACAAAGCTTGAAATTTGCCCCATTATATCCTAAATATGAACGCCAGGGGTCTCATGAACAGTTTGATGCCCAATTTGCATATATGTACCAAAGTATGTGGTGAACAGAGGCACCCAAATTAAAATAGTGCATTTGAATTTTTGCGACTGACTCTGGCTGCTGAAATATAAGGACCTGGTTATGTGCCATAAGACTCCATAATAGTAGGGAGACCCTAGAAAACCATATATTTTCCAAAAGTACACATTCTTATGAATCCAAAATGGGTAAATACATCTTTCTACTGCAAACTATGAAACTGCAAAGCCACGCTAAAAGTAGCAGTTTTTATGAGATTTCTAAAAATCGTCACAAAGCTTGCATTTTACCCTATATATGCTCCACATTTCATAGCATACCAACATAAAACATACTAAATATGAACGCAGGGGTCTACTGAACAGTTTGATGCCCAATATGTATAGATTTACCAAACTTTGTAATGTGCAGAGGCACCCAAATGGATATATAGCAGAAAAAATTCCCATGAGCAAAAAACAAGTAACAATGAAATATAGAATAAAATCACTAAAATACAATAAAACCACTAAAATCTATGCTTTTTTTTTTTTTTTTTGCTTAGTGCAATCAGCCATCAGAATCACAGTTTTAATATTTTAGCTTGGCCAAATAAGTTTTTATGGACAGAAACAAGCGAGCAACATATATGCAGAACCTAAAATGCAATAAAATGGCTAAAAATGCACCAATATCACAAAAAAATTTAATATAATCACCAAAATATCATACAAATGGTATTGCACAGTGCGGTTAGACAATACACTATTCACAATGGCAATAAAAGTTTTTTCAGGCAAAAAAAACAGGATGCAATAAAAAAAAATAAAACAACACATAAATTGTGAAAGTGTGTAAACGTGTGCATACACTTGGCAAAATAAGTTTTTTTATGCATGTGCACGGATGCCCAAGAATGTCTGAATATGTGAAATTAGTGTAAAAAGTGTGTGATTGTGTGGAAGATCCGTGTCCTGGAGGACTTGAGGCATGAGGTTGCGGCGACTCTGGGGGGAGGAGGAAGTGTAGGCAGCAGCAAACACATGTGTCTGCTGTGCCTATGGGGCCCCTGGGTGATCATGCCCCAGTGGCCACTTTTCCCATCATTTAGCTCCTTGCCTAGGGGTTGCAGCGCGAACAGGTAAGGGCTTTAAAAGGCACTCCCTATATATCTATATACTGTATGTAAAGAGGAAAAAGCCCCTATCTCAAATAGAAAAGGCTGCAAGTTTGTCAAAAGATTCTCAAAAAGGTTTTATAATAACTCAGATATTGACTAGAGAAACAACATTTATCTAAGCTGTTGACACACCCTAGATGGATTTGCATAGTCCTGCATAGTTTTTTGTCTTCCTTGCAGGATGAACAGATTGTTAGTATGGGGGGGGTCTAAATAGTAGATGAGATTCATGTAAAGGTTATCACTTTAAAAATAATGTTTACTTATACCATTTATAGGATGGGAAACCAAACCTGGATAGGGTGAGAAGGGCTAAAAGAAGCCAAAAAGTCATCTATCAGACTAAGTTAGGCAAATTCTTAAAGGAGAAGGTTTTAAGTACTTGTGTATAATACATTTTGTTGTAATAAGCAGTACAGTCAGGTATGGGACCAGTAATCCAGAATGTTTGGCATTTGGAGTTTTCCGGATAATGTTTTTTTTCTGTAATTTGGATCTTTACACCTTAAGTCTACTAGAAGATCATGTAAGCATTAAGTAAATTCAAAAGGCTGATTTTTGCTTCCAATAAGGATAAATTATATCTTAGTTTGGATCAAGTAGAGCTGGAGTGCCCATACTTTACTAAGCCGAGGTCTACTTTTTGTGATGTTGTCCAATGATGATCTAAATCTATAAAAGCATTGTTATCATTCTGTTATATTGAAAATATTACTTAAATATTGATGCATGAGAAAATGTACATTGCTATATTTAAAAAAACTAAAATTTCTTATGTAACCTTAATGTAATAAATATCTGAATGAAAAGCATGAAATAGGAGGGTGATTTATTTGAATAAAGTGGAGTCTAAGGGAGACAGCCTTTCCATTATCCAGAGCTTATTGGATAATGTATTTCATACCTGTATTGTAATTTTATTGCCATAATGATTATTTTGAATTTTTTAGGGACAAATTTACTTATGGTCGAATATCGAGGGTTAATTAACCCTCGATATTTGACTGTCGAAGTTAAATCCTTCGACTTCGAATAATGAAGTCGAAGGATTTAGCGCAATTCATTCGATCGAACAAAAAATCGTTCCATCGAACGAAAAATTCCTTCGATCGAACGATTTTTCTTCGACCAAAAAAAGATTGCAAAGCCTATGGGGACCTTCCCCATAGGCGAACATTGACTTCGGTAGGTTTTAGGTGGCGAACTAGGGGGTCGAAGGTTTTTTTAAAGAGACAGTACTTCGATTATCAAATGGTCGAATAGTCGAACAATTTTTAGTTCGAATCGTTCGATTCTAAGTCATAGTCAAAGTAGCCCATTCGATGGTCGAAGTAGCCAAAAAAAAAAATTCGAAATTCAAAGTTTTTTTTATTCTATTCCTTCACTCGAGCTAAGTAAATGGGCCCCTTAGTGTGCAGTAACAAGGCTAAAAGAAATCATTCTTCTGATGAGATATAAAGGCTACACCCTCCAACCTTTCGAGAAAGTCTATCTGATGCAGAGTAAGGTGCACCGGTGCAAAAAATGAAAGAGCATATTCGATGAAGCTACTATTATCTTCCTGGACAGGTAGAGGTAATTTATAATGTTCCGATTTTTTTCTGCTACATATTATTTGTTGCAGACTCCTTATGCTATAGACCGTAATGGGTCTAATAGGACAAACCTGCACCCAAACCTGCCTTTTTGCCTACATGTACCTGCGACCCAATCAAATGTCCCAATAGCTTCATCCACAATTCAGTCCACTAACTCCCCCCCCCCTCGTCTGCACTTCAATGCAGAAAACCAGAAGTGAATTATAGTTGTAGGAACTGAATTGAATTGTGGGAGACAGTTCACTGAACCCAAGAAAAAGAGCAAATGGATAAATGCCCTAAAATGGCCCAGTCTCAAAACAGCTGATAATGGCTCACAAGCCCCATTTGACTAACTTGAGCAAGCTGGAGCAAATCTTCCTGGAAAAATGGGGTGCATTTTGTGCAAAACAGCGTAGAAAACATGTACATACATACATACATGTCTTAAAAGCATTAAATCTGGTTTTGGTTCTACAAAAAAAAGTGTGCCAATTTAATAAATGCCCTGGAAGTAATTTTGAATTCTGTTTTGTATACTGTTTGTGTTCCATGTAGATATTGTAACATAGTTCAAATAAATAATTCACTTGCGGTGGCATTCTGTCTATGTAAATTAAAATGAGTGGAGTGGGCTGTGTAAAGTTTGTATTTGTGATTTCAGGGTGTCCAGGATATTTGTGTTCATGCCATTCCAGTTGAAGTAAGGAGCAATTTCTTAATATACAATACTTTTGCTAAAATTCTGGGTGTTGTTGCCTTATCTGATCCAAAGGGGCTGTAGGGGGGGGTCATCTGTAGAACTGAGAACTTTAGGCTAAGACAATGTGCAATTCATATTTTTCATCGCAGTAGTAGAACATATGCTGCCGTGTTTAGAGTAAACGTAAGTATAACCATTGTCTAGTGTGAAGCTTGCCCACTGAGCTCTCCTTCTCTCTCCAACTAGGAAGACCCTTAAGAGCTAGCTACTGCACCTGCCTGATTGATTTCCATTAGTGCAGAGGCAGTGAGCATGCCCAGGTTGGCACCTCTTTGAGGTCTTCCTAGTAAGAGAGAGAAGTAGAACTCAGGGGGGATCTCTCTAGCTTCACAGCAGACAAGGAAGTAGCTAAAAGAGCTGCTTGTATCAGAGAAATGAAATAAAACTAAACGGAGGTTGAATGGTTTGTTATTCTGGGGCTGTTTAGAGAGAAAAAATAAAGGCATACGGTACTTATTTTTAAGTGAATATCAGAAACCATGAAAAATATCTAGAGACCAAGTGATCACCAAGTGCAACTACTTTTAAATGTTTTCTAATAAAGACTATATACATGGTAAAGCCTCCCTCTTTAATGCTTTGAAAGGGGTAGTTCACCTTTGAGTCATCAAGCATGGGCATTACATAATTTGCACAGGCACTTAATGCATGAAAAATGTACAATAATATTGTTTCTACATCTGAGCCTGGGTGCGTCTTAGGATCCCCGGACACATCACAGTAGATTTAGTGGTTATTTGTATTGTTAATTTAACTTAAAAAGTATCAATCTGTTTTTTTATTTTTTTTTGCTTGTTTCTCAGAAATAACTTTTCTAATTCATGTTTACCATGACATATTGTATGAACTAGAATTCTCGGCATTGAAGTACAAGGGAAAGTCTCTATCCAATGTAAGTGTGCATGGAGAAACTACATAATGATGAATGGCTGGTAATTTAAGCCCAACAGGAAAGAGTTACGGGTCATTAACATTCCTTTTTCTTCTTGATGCAGTTACCTCTTCATCTACAATGGTTACCCATGGTGGGGGGTAGACCACCTAGGGGGAATTCTCAGTGATCAATGCATCTTCTGGAGAGTTTTTCTTCACATTTTGATAACTGGCAAGTTATGGCTTAAAAATAAAATGGATACATGCCTAAAGGGAGATACAAAGAGCTTTACTTTCATTTATATCCAAAATTATTTCTTCATTTTTATTGGAAAATCTGTTTTGACATACGCGAAAGCTTTTGACACAGCTGAAGGCTCATCAGCATAGACAGACACGCCTTTCCAGTTTAATGCAGCTCATGTCAAATTTCAAAGCAGGATATATTTTTCAGGAACCCTGGCTATAAACAACTTCCAGGTGAAAACATTTTTCTGTTGGACAGTATTGGTAAGTAAAAAGGAATGCCATTAAGAAGTATATGCAGTTTGTCACAACTAGAATTCCAAGATGTCTTGCATTTTTCCAAATTTTGTAGAAATTTTTTAAATGGCTACTAAAGCATTTACATTTGTCCAATGGCAATATTAAGAGATAAGGTATAATAATATTCATCATGCATGGCTCTGCTTGTGAATTATATTTTTCATGTCCATGCTATTGTTCTCTTGCTTGTTCCCATGAGTCCTTGTTTCAGTCTACCATGTGTGAGGAGAAAAGGATAAAGTGACATAAGGGTTTAAGCCAAAGTGTGAGACATGGTCTGAAATAAATGAGGGGTATGCTGTAATGTCATTGGATTACTGGCACTCAAAGCAGAAGTAAATGAGAGGAACCAGGCAGAGGTTTAGGAAAGTCCCACAAAGCTATTACTTTATCCATTAATTATCAACAAGAAAATGCCACCCTGCGTATTGTGTATTGAAATCTAGAGACCTAGAAATTGATTACCAAGATATATGCTTTACACAGTGGCTTAGTGCAGAGAAAAGGGTGGTGACACATAATGACCAAAGCCTGTATCAACCTTCTCAAGGAGCCCATATTCCTCTTCTTCTGTTCTACATTACCAATGTTACTTACCTTTTATCTTTTCTCTATGTTATGCAGCCTGTTATATGGTGGACATTTTGCAAGCACTTCCTCTTTTGACTGCCAGGTATTTATTTTGAGAGCTCACTATTAGTATCAGGTTTTATGCTCTGTTGAGCATGAGCAGCATGATGGGCAGATGACTAGGTGCAACTGTGTATCCCTCAGAAAGTTGCCTGTGTGTGCAGGTATATGTAGTAAAGCAAGTTTGAGCTTTTTAACATACCCATTTTGGTTGTACAGGTATAGGATCTGTTATCTGGAAACCTGTTATTAAGAAAGCTCTAACTTACAGGAAGTCCATCTCCTATAGACTCTATCATAATAAAATAATTGAAATCCTTAAAATATCCTTTTTCTCTTTAATAACGCATGTGTAGAGCTGAATCGTCAGACATACAGGTAGAAACAATAGAACTCTACCTGTAGCTGACGATTTAGCACTAACAATGGCCAATGCTCGGGTGCCTTCAAAAGTGCCCCATCAAAATTTTCCGCCAACTGAAATCTGCAGGTACTGGTTGGCTCATCTCCCACCATACACGAACCAAATATCATACAAAAATTAGCTTTGTACTATATTATCAGTGCGTCTACGGCCACCTTTAGGGTATGGATATACAAATCATGGAAAGACCCCCTTATGTGAAACACCCAGGTCCTGAGCATTCCTAATGTTTATTAAATTAGATACCTTCTAACAATGTATGTCTCTGAAGCATTCCTTACTTGCCTTTCGCTTTAAATGTATATTTGCTAGTCTCATTTTCGGATTTTCTAATTTGCCATTTATGAATAAAACTCCTTAAGGTGGTAAACGTACACTGTAGAATGATAGCCAGAAGCTTGACTCTGCCTCAAATGATGTTTGAATCTTGTTGCAGAAGACCAGCTATAGCAAACAGCATACTGTACCTAATTTAGCTGTCATATCACTACTATTTGAAAAATAAAATGGGTATGAGCTTCTACCTCAGGCCTACGATCCATCAAGACGGTTATCAAAATAAATTACCTACTTCTTTGTACTAATAAAAAGTTTATTTTAGCTAACTGGGAATGGCATCACAACAATGTTTTTTGGATAACTTGTTGGCACAGCTGGTTTATCACGTGGATGGGAAACCGTTACATAGGCATCTCTTGATTCTCAAGAATATGTAATATTGGTGAGGAAACATTTAGCAGTAAAGCTTCAGAACTCCAATGATCAGAATCGCTTATAAAGTCAAGCTGTGGAAAGGGTAAGGAACTCTAGTTTTGGAATATAGGACTACTTTAAGTTTCCCTACTCTGTCCAAGGCTTTAGACTAGTATTAATCTGTATTTAAAGCTATGCAGTCTAAGGGTGGTGTCAGACAGGGAGATTAGTCACCCAGTGACAAATCCTCTCTACTGTGGGCGACTAATCTCCCTAAATGCCTTCCCGTCGGCAAGAATACGAATCACCGGTGGAATGTCATACGAATTGCTTCAGATTTCCGAAGTCATCTGAATTTGCCTCAGGGTGGTGGCAGACATTGGAAACTTCAGAAATCCAAAGTAATTCATATGTGATCCCGTCAGCGATTCGTATTCTTGCTGGCGGGAAAGGGATTTCAGGGAGATTAGTCGCCTGCAGTAGAGAACATTTGTCGCTGGGCGACTAATCTCCCCGTCTGACACCACCACCCTTAGACTGCAGATTAAAAAGTATATATTCTTATTAAGATGTAGAGCGATACAATACAAGAGTGTAACGTTACTTTTATTATAAAGCTATGAAACTTATGAATTTTCCCATCTCCTAAAAATTTTGCAGTCAAACTTTTAAGATAGATGCTGCTTTTACGATAGTTTCAAATATTAAATTACATGCTCAGACAACCTGAAAGAGACATCTTGCATCTCAACTCTTACGAGTGCTTGAATCTACAGTGACATTTTTAGTTCCATCATTCCTTTTGGTTTTGAAGTTTGTCTTTCTGTTCAATAAAAAAAATGTTTGGTGGCCAAAAACAGGCAGAGATATTTCAAGTGCAATGGTTCAAAAAAAGCATTTTCAAGAAATGGTGGCTGCAGGAGGTGAGCACTTACCCTGGAGTGATACCGGAAAGACAACGCTGGAGCCCAAAGGCTGATGGTTATTCTCCCGCAATAATTCTACTATGGGTGGCAAATCTTCCTCGAGAGGAAACTTGTGCGACTTCAGAAAAACTAAGCAATGCATGTGTTTTTCCCACTGGCGATTTACATTATTGACAGTGGAAAAGCATTTCCGGGATATTTGTCACATATTGCAGATTTTAAGGTCGTCAAATGTCCCCGTGTGCCATGGAATGCCATAAAAGAAAAAGGAATGCAACCAGTCCAATAGCATTTGTCTTTTGTATAAAAGTGCTCTGATTCTTTAAGTTAACAAGGATTTCTTATCTCTTCTCTATCCAGCTGTGAAACTCAAATATTCCCCCAGCAGTTCCCTTGTTTACCTGTCAGGTATCAGCACTATATTAGGATTTTGTAGTAGAAGTTCATAACAGAACAACAAGAAGGGAGAGGAAAATATTTTTATCAAATAAGATTTTAAAAGTATGAGGCCTGTAAATATTGAAAGAGCACAGAGGAGAGAAAGGGAGATTAATGGCAAACATGGCAGAGACTTCAGTGACTACTGGATACTGCACCTTCCGTGAACAACAAAAACATTTGTTTATCACTGCACACACGGGGCAGTTTTTTTGCCCAAACTTGGTGGAAGGGAGGGGCTTGTTTATACTTTGCTCATTATCTCTATGTAACCTCTACTGATTATATACAAGTCCTATTTTGTGCTCATGTTAAACAAAGGTGTTTATAGGACTATACTGCCCCTTTAAAAAGGATATATTTTTCAGATTATTTAGGGCCCATGTCACACACGTTTATTATATTGAGAAAAATGTCAAGGTAACAAGTGCCAAACTGCCTCAATAATGGTGTGTCACCTGTACTTTGCCAGTGTATATGAAAAAAAACACAATCAGAACTGTATTAAAAGCCAGTGTATACATTTTCTCTAAAACCATTCTGTAATTTTATTTAATTTGTGGATTTCACATATTTTGTACAGCAAACACTGTAGGCCATGAAAAGCTGCAGCACTATTGTTTAAAATAGCAGCAAGGTATCTTTATATCAGAGAATCTGGACAATAAATAGCCTGTCTCTTTGGATGTGAATGCTTAACATGAAGAACTGCTGCAGCTTCATAATGTGATTGCTATTTTACAGAGCTTATACACAAAAATATATATGCAATCTTTTTGTCTATATTTTATACAAATACAACAGTAGTTTGTGAATACATTGTAAGTACATTTACAGGATAAGCAACACAACTTCCCATATCTCGATAACATATTTAAATGCAAGAAAGATAAAACAAAATTCAGTCTGGAATGCAATTTCTTCTACTTTAAAACCTTTATAAACTAAAACATTTTATTTATTTTTTATTTTTTTTTAGCACGCGAGACCGAACAGGTTTCGTTCTTGTTTTTTTGCTATTTTTTTGTTTAACCACGGAATAAAAACAATTACATTTCAGCAAAATAAAAAGTAAGAAGCGCATCATCCATTCTGAATACTTTCCCAAACGATGTAACAATGTTGAAGACTTCTCTTAATATACAGCAGGATCTTCACTCCACACTATATATCATGCCCATCTCAAACACTTTGTACAGAGGTTTAATGAACAAAAAGCTGTGTGTTAGAGAAAAATAAAGTGGCATTCTGCCACCTTTCCATTTTTACTTTTTTTTTTTTTGCAAGTGCATATTAATACGCTGTGGTGTTTTGCAAAGTTCAATGAGGGCAAACTAAGTCACAGTATAAAAATAGATCATACAACTATTGCTATAATAAAATATTCATTTTTTTTTTCTATAAGTAAAAATACATCTGTAAGTGACAGAAAAGTTGTAGCACCATGAGAGAGTTGTATCCCAAGTTACATTAGCAGCATGATGATCCAATATAACAATATTGCAGGAGTGTTTTTTGAAAAGATAAACATTCATTCTGGTTGGATTGTACCACTGAAGCTTATTTCAGAAAAGTGTTTACATATGATTAGCAATAGTACTGTCACTTCCATGGTTAGATAACTTATCAAAAGACACTGCCTTCCAACAATGAAAGATATATTTTTTTTTCAGTTAACGCAGGGTCAAACCAAATACAAGTACTTAATGACTGATATTTCTCTTTTCCCACAATATATTATATAGAATATACACAATGGTAAAATTAGCATTGGGAATTGATGTTGCCCAGTGTATATTATTGTCCTAAAATTGTGTGTGTGTGTGTATACATTTTGTGTGTGTGTGTGTATACATTTTGTGTGTGTGTGTGTGTGTGTGTGTGTGTGTGTGTATACATTTTGTGTGTGTGTGTGTGTGTGTGTGTATACATTTTGTGTGTGTGTGTGTGTGTGTGTGTGTGTGTGTTTTTATCTGAAAAACAGCAAACTGATACACCTAGAACACAATGTATATGCATATAGAGTAGAACACCCAACACAGGTAAAAAAGGGTGTAAAATCCATGAAAATGTAAAACCAGTGAAATGGATTATGCATTAGAAACTGGTGGGATCACAGAAAAAACTCAAATGCGGCAAAACTTAAAAATCAGGGTATGTAAAGGTTTCACTGTATAAATACATACATATACATATAAACATTTGAATGGAAAAGTTTGAGAACCCCTTGCTAGATTCTACTTTCAATTAATTTTTTCAGCAAAAAGAAGAAAATAACTACTGCACGAATGAGTTCTTTTAAATAATCTATTTTCAAATGTTAATGCACAGTTACTTTTGATTTCACAAACTTTTAAAAAAATAGGAACAAAAAAAAAAAAATAGTAATTATGACATGTGAAAATGTTCTACTTGCACTGTTTTTTGCAAGGTCACCAACACTTATTACCTCTTAACAGCCATTAGGAATGGTCACCTTTTGCAGATTTCAATAAAATCACACCAAAGCTGTGAAAGCTCCTGAACATACCTCAAAAAGGCACCATGGGCTACTTGAGAAAAGCAAGCTGAAGATTTTGCAATGGCTCCCACTCTCCCCAATTTAAACAGCATTTAAAATCGGTGGGTAGATCTTTAACATGCAAGACTGCCCAAGATGGAATTAGCAGTCATCTACCAGGAAGGGTGGGCAAAAAATTTTTGTACATGCCATTAATATTTTCAAGTTGCTGAAATAAAATATAACTGTGTATTAACATTTGCAAAAAGATTGTTATAAAACCACCGATCCCTGCAGTAGCTGTTTTCTACTTTTAAGTTACAACTATTACTACAATTAACTAAAAGTGGAACTGGCAAGGTGGGCACAAAGTTCTGCTTTCAACTAGGATCATGTTCTTGTCATTGATAAGTCCAGTGAGTGGGGCTCCTAGTGTAAGGGGCAAATTCACTAAAGAGCGAATCGGCTAACGCTAGCGCAAATACGCCAGCATGACGTCATTTCGTTACTTTGCCGATTTACTAACGGGTGCTGGCGTAAATTCGCTAGCGAAGTGGACCTACTCTAGCACTACTTCGCACCCTTACGCCAGGCGAAGTTGTGCTATGGAGAAGGGACGTAACTACGCTAGTGCACGAACTTGTGCATTTTACTGAACATTACCTCTTGCGCCATACTTCGCCACCTCAGACCAGGCGAAGTGCAATAGAGTAGATAGGGCTTGCTTCCCAAAAAACGCTGCCGTCTTTTACTTTTTTAAGGGCGATAGGCTGAAAAAGATCATATATTTTTTTGGGGATATCCTCCTTCCCCCCTACATTTCCTAATATGGCACCTAAACTATACAGTGGGCAATGTATAGGGCAAAATAACAACTCTTATTTTATGAAGCTTTCCCAGGATTGTGTAGTGTAATGTATTTGCTGCAACATATACGTCCATTGTACTTTAACTTGGCGCTGTATGCAAATTAGGCATCGCTAGCTTAACTTCGATTTGCTTGACGAATCAACGCTAGCGCAACTTTGCTACCTTCGCAACTTCGGATTTAAGTGAATTAGTGGCGCCCTGGCGAAACTTCACCTGGCGAAGGCGTCGCTAGCGTATTTTCGTTGCTTAGTGAATTTGCCCCTTAGCTGGAGCTTACTATTGTGACATTGTATACATACACACAAAATAACCTAAGTTTGAAGGTCCATAATTTGACATACTTTTAAGCAATGCAAAACTTATTTGGGTCAGAGCTTAAGTTTGATAAAAAGGTCAGCATATTCACCAGACCTCACTGTTATTTTAGAGAAAAATGCCCCACAAGTTGCACTTCTAGAAAGATCTACAGAAGGCACTGGTTGATATTTTAAAAACGGACTGCTAGAACACCAAAGGTCTGCAACTTTAAAATTATGCAACTACAGGATTCTTTGATGAATTCGATTTCTGATCAATTTTATGTTAAATAACAGGATCACATTTCTGTAAACAAAAAAATATGAAAAATTCTGGGTGATTTGAAACTTTAAACATGTGTATCTCGAAAGCAGCAACTGATACACCTACATCTTTTACGACACATATATATATCCTGTCTCAAATACAAGAGAAATGATCACCACTTTGATGCTGGTCTTTGGATTTTCATTGAAGAAGGCAGTGTGGATTGAAATGTGTAAACCCAATCAATAACCATTGGAGAGAAGTCAAAACACTTGTATCACCAGAATCTACTATGAGATTCAATACTGCTCCACAAGTGTCTCTGGCAGCAAAGGTGTTAACACAATATATATATATATATACCTGTATATATATATATATTTATTTAAAAAGACACTGGTTTTGTGCAACATAGCAAACTGATAAGCAAACACTGTAAATAAGTTGTACCTGTTCCATTTTGTACACTAAGCATTATTACCAGAGGCCTACATATCTGATCTAATGGTACTTGAAAAATTATTCAGAAATATTCTATAATAAAAAGCATTTTCATTAAAGGTTCCATTGTTTTTAAAAGTGCTATATCTTGTAATAAGTGTAACATCGAGGTCACCCAAGCTAAGTTTTTTTTTTCTTTTTTTACAATATTGGCCTATGACGTAGCTAACTAGGCAAATGATCCTGAAAAGAGCTATTAACATTCATTACCTTAACATCACAATCAGTTCTGGCTCATGTATCAGTCAGCATGTTTCTTATAAAAACAAACAAACAAAAATGTACTGGCTAGATTATTTAAAATTCTTTGTCCTACACAAATCAAAGAAAAGGGGTGTAACATCTGGGGTAAAAAAAATATATCAGTGATAAGAAACTAACAAGAGATGTTGCACAAAATAAACGGTTGTCTGTTGTGTAGCTTAGGAAAACAATATGCATTCAGTTAAATATTGAACCTTTTCTGCCATAGAGAGTCTTGTAAGGCTCTAGAGAGGAGCACGCAACATTGTTCCCCAGTACAAAATGAGTAAGGGTCGCCAACAATAACTGGTTATAAGAAAAAAAAAAGATTTACTACTAAGTGCGGAGCTAGATAATCTTCAGGCATTAGGAAAGCAGTAGCTTGTTAGGTCATGGGTAAGAAGAATGCAACATTATAGCCCATCTAAAGCCATGATGACCTATTGAGGTTCAACATATTGTCCTGACTTTCAAATGGAATACAATTATAACGTAATCTAATTTTTTTTCCAATGCAATCCAATAATTCGCCCATTTCTTCTTTTAAGGGTGTTGGCGAGTAGATACACAGAATTATATATACACAATACATAAAATAACTTTTGGAAAAATTAACACTTTATACTATAATATAAATATATGGCACTTCCATTAAACCAAAACATATCTCTTATAAGGCCATGATTTAAAGAGGTGTGGTTAATGTATGTTTAAGCCTTAAAATGGTGTCTTTAAATTTGTATTTCCTAGCAAAATGCTAGGTCTATATGCAGCTATAATTTTTTTTTTAGGTAGTCTTGCTTATAATTTGGCAAATTTGGGAATACACAAGAGGAAAAGTGTGAAATGTTTAAAGAGAAAGAACTGAATCATAGATGACCTATGGTTGTAACCCCAAATTACACAATACAAGCAATGCTTCAGTTGTGTTTTATCTATTATCCAAGATAACCTGCTCTAGGTCCTTAAAATAAAAGGTAAAGTTATCCATTAAAAAAAAAAAAAAATAATCATATTCCCTTCTGTAGTTTTTGTGCTCTGCTGGGTTTTTGTCTTGAGATAAAAAGGCACCTTTGAACCTCAATATTGCTCAATAGTTTGTTTCACAGAAACCATAGGATGAAATAAAACCATCGCTGAATGGATATGTCAGAGGTGTACACAATTTAAACTGTTGTACATTTAGAATTAAAAGTTCCCTACAATATAATGCCTTTAGAAGAAAATACTGTTAGAAATAAAACGGATATTTACACAATACAGGAAAAAAATATAACTACAGAAAATATACTAAGAAAATATAATATTACATTTTAATCCTCTTATTGTTTATATTTTTGCCCCTGCCATATTTTTCTGGTTCGCAACTTCAAAACAAATTCAATATATTGTATATATTAACCATCTAACTCTTAGGATATAGACTTTGTCTTTTTTCCTAATGCCTAAAATTAGACAGCAGAGCAGGTTGAGGGGCAGACAATAATTGTGCTAAGCAATATGGTGCAAGCAATATGCTCTTACTTAACTCTTAAGAGACCTATTTTAAAAATCTTGGTAGTAGGAAAAAATTCCTACACCAAGTATTTATATTGCAAGTGCTGTATGCGTCAATCTGTTACATGGCAAACAATGTCCTGAATACAGATATCTGCTTAAAATATTCTAAATGCAGTTTACACTTTCTTATTAAAGACACACTTGTAAATTCTTGCAAACTTGTTGCGAATAGAGAGAGAGAGAGAGAGAGAGAGAGAGAGAGAGAGAGAGAGAGAGAGAGAGAGAGAGAGAGAGAGAGAGAGAATAAAGTACCCCCTATTCTAAAATATAAGGATATATAAGTCACAGAGGAGTTCCATGACCATATAAAAGCACGAGGCTGAAGGCCGAGTGCCTTTATACAGGTCATGGAAATCGGAGGTTACTTCTAATATCCTCATATTTTCCAACGAGGGGTACTTCATTTATTATAATACACAAGTTTTAGCGAGTCATGTGACAAATTACATCACTACTCACCGTTTATAACTGATGGCATCACTAGTCATTATTTAGAAGGATAGAATTTACAGATAGATGAGCCTTTGATAAGAACACACTGACTTACCTAATTCTTAAGTTTCTTCTTGGCAAAAAGTGGCAAATAGTAAGAAAAACAAAAAGGGGATAAGTACATGGTTATGCTAAGCTTAAAACAATTCTCATTAACAAACATTACAAGTGCCACTAGGTTTTCTCAATTTAAACTAATGCATGATAAACATTCAAAAAAAAAAAAAAAAATGGAGGTTTGGATATGCTTTACCTTGTGTCTTAAAATATAAAATCCAATTACATTAATTTCCCCCTGAATGACAAATTTTCATATACATTTGTTATTTTAGAACAAATTTAACAGCAATGCTTAGAAAAGAGTTGCTTCTAAAGAGCTTATAAGATACTACTTGTGTGAAGTAATGCTGCTCTGCTTTACAGCAAGCCCTTCTCCCTTTCCCATTTTACTGGCTACTTTTAGAATTTGCTAGTTAACAGTATTGCCACTGTTGACCTGTTCATCTCCAGAGGACACATTTGCCTGTATTGTGCTTCTGTACCGAAAGAGATCACTTACTTTTGAAGATGTCCACAATAAAGTCTGCACAAGGAGATGCAGGGTTCTGGAGAGGTTTTTTGTAAAAAATTTAAGATATAACACGAAATACAGAGCTCCTGTATTAATACATGCAAAATACTGTTTTTTTTTTAAAGAAAAGCAACTGGATTTTAAGCAATACTGTTTGAGATCAAGTCATACTTTGACTTTTTTCCCCCATCAATTTATGAGATTGATATGTGTCTTTCCGTTAGTTTGTTAAAGCATTAGCCTTTTCCCTATAGAACAAAAACATGGCAGTGAAAAAATGCTAAGAGGAAAAAATCTCTCAAAGTAAACACATACACATTTGTAAAATGTGAAAAGCTAAAGATGTACTGGCTTGAGGAGACTGTTAATGTATCAGACATTTAAAGTGTTCATTGGCACTAAGGTTAAAAAACATGCTATCTAATTGAATCCATTTTAACTAATCCTATTGGAAAGCTTGATGAAATCGTGGCAATGTTGTTGTAGTACTTAGACTACTTGTAAAAGCAGAGGACAATGGGTGTAGAGAGCCAAAGCATAAATTGCTAGGGTCTTGAGGATCTTGTTGTTGTGGTGGGAGTTGGGGCATTGAGGAATGGGCTTCGTCTGAGGAATAACCCATTCCTAAATTTCCAACTGATACAGGGACATGGTATGGAGGACCATTGGCAGGTATAAAATTGAAAAGCTGATTAAAATCCAATGATGATGCGTTAAGAGGTTCGCTAATTGAAACTGAACCTTTTGAGAGGGATACTCCATCAGAACCATCATCCAATGGCCCTACTTGAGGATCCATTCCTAATTTTGAAGATGATGAAGGAGAATCCTGGGATGAATGTGGCATGCCACTTTGCAATTCCATAAGGTAACTTTCGATTTCCCCTTTCAACGGCTGTTCTTTCTCGGGCATCGAAATCGCATATGAGGTAGAATTAAGTGGGTATTTCAGAGACAGCTGGTGAGAAGGGTGGACAGGATCCATATCTATTGGACAAGGCATACCCAAAGACAATGTTGGAGCAACCATTTGATGAGCAGTTGCAGAGCTCTGCATGGACTGAATTTGTGTATTGTAAAGGTTTAATTGCAGACTATTTGTGAATGGCTTTGATGTCAGCTCACTGGAAGATAAAGACATCACAGGAAGCAGCTCATCTTTAATAGGAACACCGCAGGTAAAATGGTCCAAGAGGTCCATGGGTTCTGTTTTGACTTTTAGCAGTTCTTGATTATGACTTTTCTTCATATGACGAGTTAGATGATCCTTACGCCCAAACCTCTGTGCACAATATTGACAAAGGAAGTCCTTTCTCCCAGTGTGCACTACCATATGTCTTCGGACATCTTTGCGTGTATAAAACCGCCGGTCGCAATGCTCACATTGGTGTTTTTTTTCCTTAACACCACTGGAAGATTTGCCTGCATGGGTTTTTAGGTGCTCCAGCAGCACAACCGTGCTTTCAAAAGTCTGCAGGCATACTTTACAGGTGAGGTCTCCACTTGTTGCAGCATGCAAGGCCAAGTGACGTTTAAAACCAAGCTTTGTGTTGTAGTTCTTTCCGCATTCTTCACACTTAAATGCCTCTTTATTAGGATCATGGGTATGAAGGTGATTCTTTAAGTGATCTTTTCGGTGAAACATTTTCTCACAATAATTGCACTTGTGTGTTTTCTCTGGAGAATGAGTAGCCATATGCCTTTAAAACACAGATAGCACCACATCAGTTATTTGGGTTTAAAACAACAAAATGAAAAGAAAGAAAAACAGCTCTGGAAGCAGTTAAATGTTTTTAAATATAGAAACCAGCATATTTCAGAATAGAATATAAGCATTTTGCCCAACTTATTTTTAGTAACATGGATACTTTAGAAATGTATACATAGGTCAATCTATCCAACGACTTAAATGATCGGTCTAGGTATCTACATTTCAAACGGACACTGAAATGAGCACTTCCCTGAATAGAAATAAGAATAGTGGTTGGGTGTAAAGGAGAAAAGAAATGGAAGACAAAAGATGAATGGAGAAGACTAGAAAGTTGAAGTCATGGAAATAAAGGAGGAGTAGATGATAAAATTTGAATGCCATTCTCTGCATAGTATCCTGATTATCCTTTTATCTATATACGGTAGCACTGATATATTACACAGCTCTAGCTTAAATACGGAGCAGGACAATACCAGTTGGGCCTGCATTAAAGTGACACTAACAACTACTTTTTAAAATATGAATGTACATTAAAAGTTACCTATAGGTCATGTTGATCGTTTTTTTGCTGAGGTTTGTTTTGTATGTAACTGTTAGTTGAAGTTCCTAAACCTGACTCTTTTGCCAAACTGACTGTCCCATCTCAGCTTGTCACAGTGTCAGACTGGCCCATCGGGATACCAGGAAAACTCCCGGTGGGCCTAGGTGTCAGTGGGCCCTTTTGCTTTTAACTATGTGGCCAATTTCATTGTCATTCCTTATTTCTTTATGTAGAAATATAAGCTTAATAATGGAAGAATAGACTAAGTAAATATAAAAGACTAGAATAATAAAGAGGTTGAGTGAGGAAAGGAGGAATAATAGTTTGGAAAGTGGGCCCACGGTCTAAGGATTTCTGGTGGGCCCCTGGCATCCCAGTTCGACACTGGCTTGTCAGTTAAAGTGATACTGACACTAAAAATTTTCTTTTCAAAATATTAATCTACATTAAAGTTACCTATTGGTCATGTTGATCGCTCATAGTTCTGCTTTTGTAAGTAATTGTCACTTGGAGTTCCTAAACCTGACTGTTTTGACAACCTGATTGTTCCTTCTTAACCTGTCGGTTAGAGTTTCTTATGCTAAGGGACTACTGTTTCACAAATATGGCAGCCCCGTCATAGAATAAACAGGGTAGTAAGAAAGGTAATGTAAAAGCATCAGGCAAATACTTTTATGGCAAAATTATAAAAAGCATTCAAAGACAATGTTATGATAGATAATAAAAAAAGGTTATTTTCTGATGTCAATATCTCTTTAAAGTTTCCAATGCTAACGGACTCCTGCTGCACAAATATGGCATCCCCCTCATACAGGAACATGGGGCATCAGACAGGTAATGTAAAAGCATTTTGTAAATACTTTATGGCAAAGTTATAAGTAGCTTTCAAAAGCAATATTATGAGAGATGTAAAAAAGTTTAATTTCTGGTATCAGTATCTTTTTAAGATACAAACTGCACTTGTATAAATACAAGGGGGACTTGCTGTACCCACCAATATTCATGTATATACAAGACGCACCATATTTAAATTTATGCCTAGATAAGTGTGGGGAGGTCCCCATAATTGTGTCTTAAAAGTCAGATTTTTTTTTTAAAAAAAATGTTCATAATTTGATAACAGAAACCTCTTGTTGAAGTTTTTGGCCTGCCGACATCAAAGTGCCATGATATATGGTACACAGGATCTTAGAAGTTGGGCAGCACTAGATTTAAGGCATATCTATAACTATATTTTATAGATATATAAGCAAGAAATGATACCAATTACAATTCTCAGAAATAAACTAGCCTTATTTGCTGTTCTATATAAATGATTGTGATTTGATTAATTTTCCGGTCAATTACTTTAAGCGGAAAAGGTAAATAGAATGTAATACCTTAGTAATTTGTATTTAGAAACAAAGGCCTTGGTGCAGTCTTGTTGTGTGCACTTGTAGGGCCTCTCTCCTGTGTGAGTGTAAGAATGAACTTTTAATTTCTCAACACTGTTAAATGCCTTTTCACACAGTTGGCAAGTGAAGTTTTTTCTTGGTTTTGTTTCACAGCGCTTACGCTTCCCTGAAGGGACTGTTTGGGTATCTCTTACTTCTGACAAATCACCAGGAATGACAGTGGCCATCGCAGCACAGCCTAAACCAGGCCTTCTTGCTTGACACTTGGCAATCGCCCAATTCGACAAGGTGACAGCACTTTAGGGGGCTTCTCAAGTTCCATGTGGTCGAGAAAAAAAAAAAACAATAAAAGGGGCACTGGAAAAGAAAAATAAAGTATATATTCATTTATTAATTCTGTTGCAAATCAATGTGTGATAAATTAAATGTATTTGGAATTAACAGTACTGTGTTACTACCAAGTATGTAAAGAAACTTTATTAGGGAATTGTAATGAAGAACCTTACTAACCTTATTATACATTATAAAATAGAAGAAGATGCCCAGTGGTTAGTTAATAATAAAAAATGTTTTAATTGATTTTTTGGGGTGGGGGGGTTCATCGAAAATTTTATTTTTCATCAGTTTAAACTTGTGTAATGGAAAAAAAAAAACCAACAACTATGGTTTCAGCAATTTCAGGAAGGGTTATAATGCGACCATTGCTATACTATATTTTACATATATGGCTTCTAAACAATGGCCTTAGAAAAAAAGCAACAAGGCAAGTGGCCACACTATGGCACAGTTCCTGGAATCATTGGAAAAACATTGCAATGTGTTTTGTTGTTTTACTGCAATCTTTTGTGAAATGGTTTACCACAGTAGTACCTGTGCCAGTATTTCCCATAGCCATGAAACCACTGCTAACTGCTGTAAAACAAAAAAAAATTGCCACGGATCAACAGGCACCTAAGGTTATGGTTTAAGGCACAGTTTTGTTTACAGCAGATATAACTTATTGCTGCAACCCCGATAGGGTGCCAACACAGAGGTTGAAGATTTCTACTTGCACAGGTTTAATAACAGACCATTTTTAATTATTTTAAAGAATAAAAAACAATAACAAAACTAATATGCTGAAATGTAATTAATCAGTCATACTTAAAATAGCAATTGGATAGATTCCATAGGGTTCGCACCTGGTGGTTGTCCGATAATTTTCCCAGATCCTGTTCTTAACCAGTCTCACTAGCACTTCTTGGGGGAGACCAGACTCTAGAAGTTTCCATTTTTGTATGCCTTTAAGGATATATAAAAAAATAAGTTATTAAGACTGCAGCAATTCATTGTGTTACCATTAGATGGGGGAAGCACATGATGATGTTATTGTGCGGTTTTTAAAGGCCTGGTAAAACTCTAGGCATATCTAGACCTATACTGCATGTTAAAATATTCCCTCTCTTTCTGAAATGGAGGTCCTGTGTGACTTCTTTGTATTATAAATACCTTAGCTGTGTTCAGTCATCTTTATCTGCTGTCTAAACAAAGCCCCACCCAGTCTTGTGTTCAGTAGATCATCAGCTTATACATATTCATGACCTTTCCCCCCAAAAACTAAAAAAAAAACAAAAAAAAAAAACTAACCTTATGTTACTGAATTGTGCTTTTAAAAGGGTCTCCATAAACACTTGTATTTAGCATGCAAAAAAAATACATTGTTTTTAAATGTATGCTGCCACTTGATTTAATTTTTTATCATGTAGCATTGTTTTGTTTTTAACCTTCCAACATATATACAGAGTCCATTTAAACAAACTTTCTTTAAGAACCACTCCATTTCCACCTTTGTTGCCTAAACATCTGGTTTACAGATAAGGTTTAAACTGTAACTATGTGTAACTCCCTTCTTGCACACTTAATGAACAACTAAGGACGTTGGATAAATAAAGGAAGTAATTTCAATGTTACTGTTCTGCACCGATCTATGCAAGGAACACCACAGATCCTTAATAAAAGGGTCAAGCATGTTCACACAAGCCATATTCACTTAAAGTTATGTCATATACATACAGAGATGTAACAAGTAATTATAAGCAAAAAGGTCCATATTTGCATCAACTTCTTTATGGGGGGACCAAACATTTTATACTTCTTCATGATTGATTTTTTTATATTTCCTGTTTCATGATTGTCAATCATGTACTATCTGAATGACACTGGAATTGTGTTGTTTAGTGCAACTACAGTAAGAATCAATTGCAGATCTTACAAACAACTATAGCCTTACAGGTAATGGTAAAACTAAAGTTAAAGTTGCCTCCTTTTCTAGGAATAACTAGGAATCAGCCTCCTCATCTCTGTGATATTATTGTATCAGATCAGGAAACCTGCATATTATTGCCAACAGAAAAAAGTTTTGAAAAAAATGATTTATATTATGCAGGAGGGTAAAATGGTTTGCCAAACTTTATTTCAGGTGACCCCCAGGAAGGATTTCTCTGGCCATTAAGTAACTGGTCAGGGGTTATTATGGTTCCTTAGTCTTTAAAAGCTAGCACATGTTCAGTCTCTTTTTGATCAAGTAAAAATAGTTGCTAAAATCAAAATTTGTGGATCTTCTACTAGTCCATATTCATCAGGTAGGTGTGAAGAAGGACTTTTTTTTAACACTTGGGATGGTCATTTTGAGTAGACGCATGCCGTTTGACTTGTGCTATGAAACTGCTGCCTTTCAAATATGTTCTTTGTTTCCAATTCCAAAAGCTTTGGAATAGGCTTATTCTTTCAAGATCTGTCACCCTGATGCCAAAAAGTATAATGACAGCCACAGCCATTAAGGCTCAGTGTTTATCTTAAGTCATCCTACTCATTGTTAAAGAAACAGTCTTAGTATGGTAACAAAAATTGTTTTTCTAGAAATTCTCAGCTGAAACATCAAACAATTCATTTTATGAAATCAGCAACCAAAGATCTAGGTTTCACATGCTATATTAAAGTCTGCTTCAAGTGTATATCAGATGAGACCTTACTATGATCAGCAAACAAAACAGCAGATAAGTGGTCTAAAAGTCTTGGAAATGGCTTTTCTACAAATGCTTCTAGGCATCACTAATGCAGCTGCCTCAAAAACCTTGAATACTTTGAGCAGACTGGCTTTTTGGCCTTAGAAAAGGTGCAATACACAACTGTACTTGATATGAGGTTTTGTGGTTGACATGCATTACACCTTTATTCAATTTAATTTATATTAAGAGTTTTTTCTTGATCCAAAGAACCATTTCTAAAAAAGAAGCTCTGTGCAATACCATATTTTGTGATGCAAGTACAAAAACAATGAAGAATTTGAAATCTAAAGATACAGAGCACTGTACTATAGTGACAACATGTTTGCAGCTGTCATTCTGGTATTATAGTCTAAACTGTACTTGGGTTGTGACACCACTTTAACCTTGAGAGATGAATTACCTGAAGCTTCAAAATAATCTTTTTGGTCTGTATTTGCTGTTGCTTTAGACATTCTCTACTGTACCGGAGATGGGTAAAGACCGGGTCCTGTAACAAAATGTCCAAAAACTACAAAAGAGTGGATAAACCAGTTTATCTGCCTCTGTAAATAAGCCACAGTCAGAGGTCTGCAGATGAAAATACGTGCAGGTCTAACTTCCAGTGTATGGACTGCATGCCATGAATTCCAGCTTCCCTCTGAATGTAAGTCAAATTTTTTTGTCAGACATGGCAAATTGTAAACCCCTAAAATTATTTGCACCCAGCTCCATGAATATATGGTAGCCATTTCTCAAAAAAAAATAAAAAAAAAGTTGGACCATGCTACAACATAAAGCATATTTGCCAGTCCTGCATCCTTGGTCATGCCCAGAATGACCTCAGGCATCATACTTTAGAGGGTTGAAGAGTGCCATTTCAGAGAAGATACAGGCTGATAGCTTATACGTTCTTAAAATATACCACACCCCGAAACCAACATCAATATGGTCAATATGTCTCCAACAGACCAATGTATGTTTAAAGTAATATTTATTATTCAAACATGTCTGCTAATGTAAAGTTATATAACATGTAAGGAGTAGATAAGTCCATGCAGCTAAACAAGTCCGTACATTTGTGGAACACAAGGTCCCAAAGGGGTTGCACAGAGCATACAATCCATAAAGTTAGAGGTATGGGATCTGTTATCCAGAATGCTCAAGACCTGGGGGTTTATGGATAAGGGGTCTTTCCATAATTTGGATCTTCAGGTCTTAATGTTTACATGATTTTTAAGTAGACTTTATTAAACCCAATAGGCTGGATTTGTTCCAACAAGTATTAATTATATCTTAGGTGGGATCATGTACAAGCTACTGTTTTATTATTATAGAGAAAAGGAAATCATTTAAAAAAAAAAAAGAAATTGGATTATTTAGATAAAACAAATTCTGTAATTCAGAGCTTTCTGGATAACAGGTTTCTGGATAACTGATCCCATACCTGTATAAGGAAAAAAATGTATGGTTCCCATCAAGTACCTAAAAGTACAAATTTAACTGGCAAAAAGACATTTTAGTACAGGTAGTCCCTGGGTTACGCATGAGATAGGGTCTGTGGGTTTGTTCTTCTAGTTGAATTTGTATGCAAGTTGAAACATATACATTTACTTATTAAATGCAAAAAGACAGATGTTTGTCTTAAGATAGTATTTATTTTTACCTTTCTGTACATATGTATTTTTACATCCATGTGCTTTGCAGTAGACAACACATGCCAGAGGGGATTGGGGTAGGTGGTTTATTAAAGCTAAATGCTAATAAAGGCCAAACAAACCACAGTACATTACTGTGCTAGCCTCTGTATGCAAGTATGAGTTGTACTGTATGTAAGTTGGTTGTAAATAACTTGAGTACTCCCTGTACTCATAACATATGCCAATAAGACAGCCTGTAGGTCAAAATCCGAAGTTTAAATAACACATTTACTGAACCAAGCCAGAGGTCCAACAGTTCTATCGCAGTAATGTTTTATGCCTTCAAAATTGTCCGCAGCAGCTCTCTATCATTGATCTTGTAAGGCCTGATTTAGTGTGCCACTGACTTTGCACATGTTCAGTGTGCTCTGTGAAGCTGAGCTTAGGGGTTGTCCAAAATTATGAACACATTTGCAGAAAGAAAGCGGATGCTATAGGCTGATTATTAATGTATTTTGATGCATATATACAGACTGTATATTGAGATTTAGTTGCTAAACTCAGGTAACTAAGAGAAGCCCGCTGAACGTGCTGTAAATCAGCAGATGGGAAGCTGTTGGGAGCATCTCCAGAGGCACAGAGTTACAGTCATGCAACTTTTGGCACAGTCATTGCATTCATTAAATCCAGAGATGCTCCTTGCTCTTCTGAATAGTTGCTCATGGCTGTCTTTGTCCTGCCTCTTATTTGGAATTTTGCAGAAGTGTTTCTAAGGGTTTGTTCCCACACTTGTGCCTAAAGAATTGTGCACATGTGTCATGATGATGGTAATGAAGACATTCTGACAACGATTTTCAACTCAACTGCAGGTAATTAGCACAACTGTCTCGTGACCAATTATGCAACTACAGAGGAATACTGCATTGTGGGTAAAAAACATGGCGTCCTTTTCCAGAAATTGCCTACTGCATAGATTATCCCTATGGTGTAACAAGTCTGGACCAGTTATTTGTTGAGCTTTAGTTCTTCTTTACTATACAGGCAGGTTAAATGTTTCAGGATATCATTTTAATACACAGAAAACAGTCTAGAACTCACTTATTGTCCCAAGATGTTGCTTCCCTAGATGCTGTCGAAGAAAAAAAAAAAATAAAAAAAAGGCATCATACACAGCATATTTATACATTTATTCCAGTCATGGTTCATTATGTGATTTGTGCCCAAAACGTTGGGTTGTGTGTCATGATATGTGGCTGGAATAAATGGGTTTAACGCCATTAAGCGATTTGTTGTGTGTGCGATGTGAATGATCTATAATCTCAGAGGGGACTAGGTACAGCCAATTGTTTCAGATTCTATGTTAAATGAACCATATGTATTAGCTGGAGGGTAAGCCACAACAACATGTTTTTTAAGACCCTTTCCTGGAGCTTCCCATTGATGCAAATGGGAATTTTGTATATTTAAAGTCAAACAGAAAATTTGGCAAAACGTGCACCTTATGCAACAAAATGACTAACAGCCAAAAGGCCCCACAGCCATTTAGTCTGATAAAGGAGCAAAGACAGATTAAAGAGCATATAAGGTCTGTAGAATACATTGAGTTATGATTCTTATGTAAGATATAAACCCACAATATACTATAGAGCTTACCTGCTACGTAACCTGTGCCATTTAGCCCTAAATCAACTGAAATGGTTATCGTTTCTTTAAGAGAGATAATTGAGTGGGTTGTAAAGTAAGGGAGATAAAAGTCAGAGAACACAAGGTGGTGATGAAAGAAACAGCATTTAGATCCCCTCCCAGAGGTATCTGAATGAGAGTATCTTTACCCAATTTGGCCACCTACATGCAAGGCCAAATCAGGCTGATTCGACTATTTTGCCCCTGGGCTGATTGTGTTGTATGCACATGGATCTATTATAAAAAAAAATAACATGGATTGGAATAACGATAAAGGCAAAATAATGTTAATATTGCCTTAATCTGCTGAATTCTGTAAAAAAAATGTGTTTCAAGACAATATAGGGTTAATTTACAATGGCAAAGTGCAGTACTAGCAGCAAAACCAGGGAATATAGCTCAAGGAGCAACACACTACATGTGATCAAGGGTTAATTTTGCGTGTTGTTCCTATAGGTGCTCCTGTTTGCGTCAGATAAACTCTGACTATGTAACGGATACAACACAATGAAACATGCAAGTGCAAATACACTCCGATGTAGGTTTTGTGGTTGTAAAAAATGTTTTTTGCCGATAGCAGGAAATGCTTTTATTGAAGAATAAATATGCTTCGGAGAACTCCATTTATAAATATATGTTAAGAGCTTTTTAAGATGCGGTCCATCAAAAGAAATGTGGTGTCCCACCAGGTTGCCCTAGAACTCAATAGACTTTCTACCCATGACAACATTGCAATAGTAGCCCTCTGAAAGTTCGGTCTGCAGGCTAAACAAATCACATTGCACAAATATCAAACACTTTTTGCTATTAAGCCTCTTAAATTACCTCAGTGTCTCCCTTTCCAGAATGAAAGATATGCAGTTATTTGATAAACATTTCAGCTACAAAATATGAATGCATCTTACTTTATGTAGTGATCTAAGATACTGTCCCAAGTAAACCTGTAGTGGCAGGGTTAGCAGAAGAAATACCATTCTCTTGGGAAGCTCTGTCTATAGTTTATTGTTGACATTTTGTGAATAATCATTACCTATGCCATATTTGACATTTAAGGCTAATAGCACACGCTGGGGGTATTCTCTAGCAGCTGACAAATATATGAAGTTGCACTGGCCCCTTCCATTAACTTGAGCATAAAATGATTGAATAGTAGTCACTTTTCCCCAATCAAGCAGCTTTATTAGCTTTCCTGCCAGTAGAGAATATCCCTGTGTGTGCGCCATCAGCCTTAAAGCTTAAATATGGCATAGCTACACAATATCATTAGCAATAAATGATTAAACAAAATCTAAAGAAAAAATTGTTATTTCTACTGACACTGAAGATTCACATTTCAGTTTAATAATTCCTTAACCTTTTTTCCCCCTGAGAATGTTTCCCGTGCAATAATATGGATAACACGTGAGCAGAAAAATAACTTTCAAACTGTTAATACAAAAACAAATAATGCTAATTATTGTTCAAGATATTGAGCCACTAACATATATGTTAAAAAACAGTGCGATACACTACTATTAGACTCATACACAATTCTTATTACAACAGTTTTAAGAAAATGAGAAAATGTCAGAATAAAGGGCATAAAACAATGCAACTTGCTAAAGGACAATTTGCTAAAGGACAAGTCTATTTCTTAGTACAACACTTTAAAAATCCAATATAAAACAGGACCTTTGAGAGTCATAAAATCACATTTGACCTGTTTATCTTTCTGTGTAAGAACAAAAATCGTTACATCTATAAACCTCACTAAACGAACGTGTGCCCAATTTATTTGGCTACCGCGATGGATACACAGCTTATTATATAAACTGTAGTAGTGCTTCTAAAGCAAATATACTGTTTTTACCAAAGCAGGGTAACAGCATATTATATTTAAATGCATACACAACTTTATTTTTTGTGCTACTGGTCCTTTAAGGCCAGAGTTTTGGTTTTATTAAACAGCACTCAAACTCCTTTCTCTTATACAAATTCAGTGACCTCCTAGATGAGCCTGTTTCTGCAGAGTTACTGAGGGAGAAGGGGAAATACTTTAGTCCTATTCTCCATTTCCATTCCTCAAGTATTGTGTTCAAGAGCACAATGGCAGAGGCAGAAGCTCATTATTTCTTCTAACACTGGAAGGGAGAATGGGAAAAATCATTCCTCTTAAAGTAATGCCACCAAATCAAGGGCAAGGGTGGTGGTATATAAAGAATTAATTCACAGAGTTTTGTTTTTTTTACTCAAAACGTGCTATAAAAAAAACAAACCATACTTTGTTATGTTTGTTTTTTCAAATGTGTAATTTAAATATCTGCCCTTCTAGAACTCTGATCAAATTACTAAATGCAGTCTAATCATGGGTACCATATATATATATATTTACATTTTCCAGGTTGTCTACAGGACAGGAGAAAAAAAAAAAAGGTATACTTTTTTTTTTTTTTTTTTAATATAAAATGTCATACAATTTCATAAAAATAATTAAAGCAAAGATCTGCTCAAGTTCTAAGAGCACCCAAAATGGCAGTTCATTTTACTACTGTGGTTGATTTAAACATAACTTTAGATGTCTTTAAACGTCTAATTTTTATAATTCTACAATTCTAATATTTAATTCTACACCAAATTTCTATGTAGACAGTAGCTTCTTTGGTTAACAGTTATATACGATACATAAAATTTAACAAAAAACAAAACAATACACAAAGGGACTTTTAAAAGTCAGTGCTTCTTCTGCAAACAGTATGTACAACGGATGTTGAGGTCCTCATTTGGACCTCTTTCGAGAATTGCGACTGAAATCTTGATTGTATATACACAAATGGACGGAGATAGATAGATAGATATATATATAGATAGATAAAAAAACAAGGGAAAGTTGTGCTCACCACTATTTTTTAAAACCATTAGGCGGGGGTGCAATGAGGCTGTGACCACAAAATACATACAGTCAAATACAAGAGTACTCTGCACTCAGTGAGTGCAGAGGACTCTTGTATTTGAATATATATATATATATATATATATATATATATATATATATAAATAATATTTATATAATGATTATATATATATATATATATATATATATATAAATAATATTTATATAATGATTATATATATATATATATATATATATATATATATATATATATATATATATATATATATATATATATATATATATATATATATATAAAATCATTACTAGGGTAAATCCACCACACACACTCTCTCCAAGCCCATGTGATTTACAGATAGCTTAAACAAGGGATAATCAGCTGCATAGGCTGGTCAATTTTCCAGTCAAATATAATAAACTTGAAGTAATAGTAAGTTTAAATTATGTTATAAAGGTTTGCTCTGAACAGGGACTCTTATTATTGGGTCCTGCTATGTTTGCAGAAGGGTCAGATTACAAGGCACATCCTGGTATCCAATGGATCCATACAAGCAACAATAACAGAAAGGTCAGATTGCATACAGCCTGCACCAATGAGATTGCAGACAGCATGATTTAACAAGTGGGGCATCTGCAAACATGGCATGATAGATCTAGTGAGAGGAAATTAAGGACACACTCAGCCATGTCTCACATAGCAACGAGTTGTCTACAAAGCACTGCTTTCTTGTTAACGCGTAGTAGATCATACTACTTCACATTACTAATCACACAAAAATATGATGCAGAACTGAAAGCAAAAGGAAAGCAATAATTTGCTCTGAATATCTTTTATGGTTGTATGTGAATGAGGAAGCTACATAGCAAAAAGCAATCAATATTTTATACATTACTATGCCCTCTTTTATTGCCCCTTGTCTCAGATATAATTGAATGCAACCAAATTTATATAGATTTAAAAGACACACTATTTAAGGAAAAAGCACAGAATACAGTGTGAATGGCACCATAGGAGAACTTGCTTCTGTTTCCACCCAAACCACATCAAATCAAGCTGAAGAAGCCCATACCCTTTTGCACAAAACAGAAATGTACACGAACATAAGCTCAAAGTGGTCAGGTGAGAATTATGAACATACAAAAGATGACAGTGTTTAATGTAATTATACAACGATCTATTTCACACAAGTATAATTAGCGTATATTTGTCATTTGCTCTCCTATAGAACGAGAAGCTCATTAAAACAAATCACAAATACTTTGGCAGGGGCAATTAATCCTTTACGTGGCACAGGTTGCTGGTGCTATCAGGCATCCGCGTGCTTGCTAAACAATGAGTTAAACACCACCAGAGACTTTTAAACACAATGTTGCAGTTACATTTGCTAATCTACAATTACTTAGTACCACCCTTGGGAAGAGTTCAAAAAAAACCATGAACTGGAGAATATAGTAGTAACTTGCAATTCAATTTAAAACTAGTTGTTGCATTTTTATTTAAGTGATTTTCATTCTAGAATGTTTGCAGGATTCCTCCCTCTTACAGATCATGTAGTTGTTCTTCTATCAGTACTTTTTTCTGCTGTCCCCACACATAAATTCCAATTATGAGAATTTCTTATACATTAATGTAATAATAGCCAACAGATTAAGCTGTGCAAGCACCGAAATGTTCACTTTAATGAGTTCAGAGCTTATATAGTTGAAGGTTTAAAGCAAATATCTTTTATACTTAATTCAACGGGATCTTAAAAACTTTCTGGTCAATAAAGGATGCAGAACGTGTTTCTATGTGCTTAAAAAAAACATTAAAAAGAAATAGAAAAATGTCTTTAAATATGCAAAAAATGACCATCAAACTATCTCCTAGTATAGTATAAGGACACAAAAAGCATACCTACAAAGTATACTGCATGCGTAATTTGTTTTCTATCTTTTATTAAAGTAATACCAAATACAGGTGAATAGTTAACTTCACAAACTGCATATCAAAAGGCTAAATTTTATTTTAAAGCAAGATAAGTTTCCTCCTTATCACGTCATCGGCGTACAATCACCATTTAAAAACACAAACAACATTCAATCAGTTAATAGAGATATTCACAACATTTTCATCATAGATCATAAGGTTTATATAAATATTCTAAGTCCCCACAATATCCTATTGCCATAAAGCATCCAAGAGGATGTCTCTAACAGCAGAATAAGTTATGTATATTTCAAATACTTTCATTAAAAAAAATTTTTTTAAAAAACCTTATGCAAATATACTAATAAGACAAACAGATTGCTTGTAACTGTTACTGACACAATTCATTTTTGTTCTTTGCCAAGTGTTACAATGTACACCTAGATATCAACACAGCAACAGGCAATCTGCATGCTGCCAAATGTAAATAGTTACTTGTCAGTCAACCAAAATGCAGGAAAAACATATACTGTATCATTTAGTAAAATGATCAGCAATCAGCTTTCATTACAATCAGGGAATTTACGTGGCACTGTACACAAGACCAAATGTATAATGTTAATGCCCAGTGCCTTTGATCAGTTGTAATTAAAGCCACTGGACCTGGCCCAGCTGCAACAAGAAATTCAAATGATATCACTCAATCACAATAAACCCCACTCACTAAGATTATACTTGACTTGTTCATAGATAAAGCACAGAAATCAAGCTTATATTATCCAGGCTTACATAAAGTCAGCCATGTAAGGACTAATGTAGCAAGAATCAGTTTAAACTACTAAATATGTAATAAGCTGTGATGAATGTATTTTTAAGCCTTGTTAAATATACAAATTCACAGCACATTGTGATGAATCGTCACAGGCTCAGATGCAATATTTAATCTGAATTTAATTTCTAAATAAATGATGTGCATTACAAATCAATAGTGTATGTACATATTAAGCATGTAACCTTAAAATGTCAATGTATTGCTTATATGTAACGATTAAATGTGTGTGTAAAAAGCTAAACATTCCGACTTACATCTTTTTAAAATCTCAAATCTACAACTCAGTAGCCAAATTAATTCTGAATTCAACAATGAAGTCATAATGTTACTGCTAGAAAACCAGGAGTAACAATGTATGTAAAATTAAGATACAAAGTGAAAACATTATAATATTTAAATTGCATGCTGACAGGCAGACTTTCTATTAAAAGGCATGCAGTTTGGGTATTTCTATAATAAACGGTTATATCAGGTGATTTAAAATCCTTATTTAGATGCTGCAATTAGCATTAAAGTTTCCTTAGAAGGAAATAAAACAACCTGAATGAAAAAGCAAATGTTCATTTCAACCACATTATGGGTTTTTTTAAATTGACATTTCAGTAAGAAATTGATTTGCGGGTGTATTATATTTTAGTTACACAAGCAAAGAAACATAGCCCTTCCTCAGAAGAACACTTTTCTACCAATTAACTTGGAGGTCACTATTAGACAAAAAGATTCTAGAAAAATATGAAATTATGCAATTCTGGATAACATTAAGAGCATAGTCCAGAGATTTAGAAAGGCAGGGTTTCAAGCTCAGGTCATTTCCAAGAGGGCACCTATAAAAATCTGCATTGTACTATGATATTTTCACCAATGACTGGAGTGAGGGTATTTAATGCAGCTAAGATGCCTCATTAACAGGCAATGCATGGAAGAAAATGCAAGCATAACTTTTAAAGGAGACCAGCATTTAAGCAACCTGATCTTTTCCTTGGGGGTTCAGGCATCAGGTATTTACCACTGTTATGTCTATTTGACATAGTCACTTTTCAACATTTTTTTTCTTTCAAAACACTAGAACACACACATATTTGGCCAGTTTTGCATTCTGCCACTGTTCCAACAGTAGGTGTAATTGTAACTTCTCACTGGACCATGGAAGAGGCAATGATCAGTAGTTTTGTTAATAAAAAATAATTACAATCATAAATCCCAGTCCTTAATAACACTAGCATGCATCTAATTACGAAAAGCCCAAACTACAATTAACATAAAACAAAAAATGTTTATGGGTAGAAGCAACCACAAATGCACACTCTCCTGAATTACAATTATGAGCAGCAGATTTGGGAAGCAGTTCATACACACACTCTACATACATTTGGCTGCTTGCATAGAGAAAAACAGCTACATTGCAATATAAATATCCTATTCCATCAATAAAAAAAAAAAAAACTGCTGCCAAACACAATAAGTTCAAAAACAGATAACACATATAGTGAACATGTGCATTGAGAAAGCAAAAGGCAAATAACTCTTTGGTACAATCATAACACACAAATGAAAAGAACAAAAGAAATTCCAGCAAACTTTTTTTTTTTGTTCTTTGAACATATTATTGATGATTAATATTAATTGACAACCCTGTTACACACTATAGAGAATGCTGGTTTATTAGCAAGCACTCAAGCTTCAGTAATAATGTGCAAAAAGCTGTGTTGCTTCAGTATCTCCTATACCCCTGATCCCACGTGGAAGCAGCATCAGCTGCACCAGCAGCTCTTTTACATGCATGTAGTGCAAGAGACAAACAACAATGGAAAGGGCACAGCTGCATTATTCACTATGGGAGGATTATTACAGCAGGTGAAGTGTATGTTGCACCAAAAAATAAAATAACCAAAACACTTGATGGGGCTGAGTTTCCTAGCAAATAGCAGCTAAGCACAGGGGAATGGATAAGCCACAAGCTACTGAAAAGCAATGGCTGAGTGGCAGGAGCTTGCATTGAAAAGATAAGGGATTTGTAGCATGTAGAAAGGTGACAAGGAAGATAATTTACATCTCAGGGGAAAAGCAAACTGCTTTAGGACAGGCAGGAAAATAGTCATTATAAACTCACAACCAGAATCCATGTGCAAGAAAGACCCCCACATCAGCATCAAACCATCAGTCAATGCAACCCCATCTACTGAAACACATCAGGAAAAATAACTTTAAAAAACACTAAAACTGTTGCAGAATGTTGCAAGGGGAGATCAGTCCTGCTGCGATTAAAAATAAGTATTCTGTAAGGGTTTCTTTTTTCTTCAATGCCTAAAAGAATTCACCTTTCCACGAATCAGGCAGCTCCTGTAAAACTACAACTCCCAGAAATCGCCGGCTACCGAATATTACCGGGACGATGCTGGGACGTGTAGTGCAGCAGGAGCTGATGGGAGAAATCCCGATTCTCGGTTCCCTCACTGTAGGATTTTTTTTTTTAGCAATTATTTTATTTGATTTTATTTGCTGGTGTTTCGGTTCTCCCTCCATTTTGGTTGTTTATGAGACTAACAACACGCTGGTCCTCTTTCCATGCTGCCTCCCAAACTAGTTGCAGGGCCGGAGCTAGAGGAGAGGGGGCCTTGGCACTGCAGGGGGAGATTGCACAGAGCTGGGGGGAGATTGCACAGAACTAGGGGGTCCCTCCAGCTGTAGCTAAACTACTACTCCCAACATCCCCCGACAGCTGCAGGTTGGGAATCCAGAACAATTGTACACACGGGGTGACTGATGCCGGGGGTCGGGGCAAATAGCCTCTGTGTCTGTCCGGCCCTGCCTGTCTCTACCATTCCTCAGCCTGTGGGGGGCGCAGTGCAAGCTAAATGCCCACCCTCTCCTCACATGGAGCCCCCTACCTCCCTCACTGCAGCACTGACCTAATCTTACTCCCCCACCTTAAGAAAAGTGCAGGGAAATCCCGCAGAAACGCACAGTTTCCCCATTCCAAACCCGCACGTCTGTGAGGAACCCCCCACCCCAACTTTGAGGGCAATTCGGGGGGTGTAGAACAGAAGAGCGAATTTTAAAACATTTTCTCTCGGTATTTCCACCCCAAGCACGGGCTCAGTCTGTGTCTGCTTTCATGTCTCCCCCTCTCCAGCCTCTCCTGCTGCCGCTGTCACAATATTACAGGAAAGAAGAGAAAGTTTCCCAGCAGCCACCCCCAAACTTGAAGTAACTTTGCCCCCGACACTCACATAACAGTCACATAGCAGTCACATAACAGTCACATAACACTAAGTGCACATTTCTGTGCCCCAGTCTGAGAGACATTTGCTAAAATCTACACTACCCGAAAACTTTCCCTCTTGCCCTCAAACTTTCCCTTCCGTGCACCCGGTCATTTTATTCGGCCAGGGAAGTTATTGCACACAACAAGAAGAAGAAGGGGCTTCATATGCAATAACTTTTTTTTCTTCCTCTCTCCCCCTCCTCCTCCTCCTTTCCCTCGCCCCCCTCCCATAATTTAAATAACCCTGATTTTCTATGCTTCAAAGGCGGCAGCGAACGTCCAAACCACTTGCAAACTCACCGCGGGAGCCTTAACATCCTTCCTGCGGTCGATTTCCGGGGTTTAGATGCCTTTCCGATTTTTTAATAATTTTTTTCCCATATTTTTGCCTGGACGGTGCGGGCCTGGAAATTGTTTGCTTTCCCCTCTCTCCAGCAGCCATTGTAGTGTAAGCGCTGCGGTGCAGCCCAACCTGTTTCGGGAGACGCGCCCACCTCAAACACCGCCTCCATCGCGTCCCACCGACCAACCCAGTTCCTACGCCGCTCATGCTGGTTTCGCAATACTAATTGGTTAACAGAGACCGGATCGTATTCTTATTGGGTGCAGCGATTGTCAATCATCAAGAAGACGCCATGTAGTAGGCGTATTGGGCCGACACGAGGGGAGTCCCAGAATTGGTCGTTTTTGCTGCCAATCAACAGAACGAGCCATGCAATTGGACTGACATAGTGTCATTAATTGCGCTGAGCAGCAAGTTACTGTGTGCTGCTACTTATAGCACAGTGAGGAGAGAAGTTGACGTATTTCGAATTTGAGTCGTTCGCTCGCTTCTGTGAAGGGTGTTGTTATTGTTATCAACAGCCTCGTGAGTAGTGGTGCCCTCAGCACTGTGACCTTAGGCCAGTTTGTAAAAAACTTTCCAAATCTCCCGACCGACTGTGGGACACAGGGAGGTGAGCGCGAACACTACTTTGCACAGCTCCGCAAACCCCCCTAACGTTTACGCTACGGCACCATGTCTGGTTGTCTCGTCAGAAGTGAGGAGTCAGTGATGGTAACGCAGCTGCCTGTACATTGGGTCAGCGGATTTCCTGGTCAGAGGGGTGCTGGGAGTACTAGTAACAGCCTCAGGGCAGGGACAAGTTAGTGTTTGTGACCCTGAACGTCCACTGTTATGTTATCACCCCCACATCCCCTGACTAATGGGATGTCCTGCGACCCTCCAACGCTTCAACTACAACTCCCAGCAGCCATTCTGCACTTGGGGAGGGACTGTCCTTGTCACTTCTCTCAGGGTCATGGCTGTAGTCAGGCCTGCACGTGGTTATTCCCATCTAAGGTTACCAGACCACCTGATAGGAGGACATAGAAAATACTCAAAGACACTGACTGAAGGCTCCATTTAAATGACACAGCTTCTTCACTCCTCTGTGTGTGTGTGTTGTCCCCATGTCCTCTATGGTACTCTGACTAAGATCCCTACTAAGTACAGATGTATCATTGTTTCATAATATGGCCTTATTTTTTATTTAGAGCCATATCTTTCCTTTGTATGTCCCTTCATTACTTCGCCACCTACCTTTTTATAACCTAGAAAGGTCTAAATCACAGCACCCCTATACACAGGCTGGGATCACGTGTTTACTTGGTAGACTGATCATGTTGCCAGGAGTCTGTGTCATAAGCAACCGAATCCTTATGGTTTTATTGGCTGAATTGTATTCTGACAGATGTATCTGGAGCTGCGAGTGTATCTACTGTTGTAATAGAAATATTCATGTAAGAATTAAAATATACATGCTGGGAGTTCATGCACGGAGACCATAGTTTCTCTGCATTCCTGACTGCCTGCTGTCTCTTCTTAAAGTCATTACAGGCTGATTTAGAAGCAAGCTTTAAAAAAATAATATATATATAGATATATGTATATTGTTGTTTGTCATTGATAACCTGATAGTCTAATAGTCTGTCCACAAAGTTATCTGCAACATATAATGCTAGAACTACTTCCCTTCCACCCCCCCCCCCAGCTTAAAATGCAGGCTGCAGAATCACCTTTCAGATTCCCTGTTAGTGAATACACTGGAATGTGTTCATGTGACACCTAGCGGACATCCGGAATATTTGTCAGATCCAAAAAGCGTCCTCTGCTTTGTTGAAATTCACCATATACCAAACTGTAAAGGCTGATCAAATACCAACAACTTCCATGGGATCTTTGCGTCATTGTCAATATTTATAAATCTGTACATAAAAAAGGGAGGCATTGAAATAAGGGGTGCAGATGATGCATTTGGCCAAATTCCAGACTTTTGGGTATCAGGGGTGTTTGAGTCTGGCCTTATCACATATCTCTTTACCATTGGACAGTTTGGGGGGTTGAGTGGATTATGCTCACTTGCATATACAGATGAGGGTTTGGATCTGGTTCAAGATTCATCACAATCTTTTGTGCAGGATTTAATATTGGTCTGAAACTCTGAACCCTAAAATTGTGTTTTCAGTTTGTCAGTAAATGAAATGCACCACTTTTTGTCCTTCTAGCACCATGGTACACCATGCGAAATCACGTGTAGTTCTAAAACTGTAATAAATTTTGGCTTATGGTAGCCTAGTGTAAACTTTCGGAGTAAAAGGGGTGTTAGAGGGATGCTTGCTAAAATGTACTAAAATGTGACGCGTTAAAGAAATGTTTTTTTGTTTATAGATTTAAAGAATTACAGATGTCAGCCACTGATCCGCATGTAAAGAAGTATTGATCTCTGCCTATACGTTTTCGATTGCCTGCATATCTTCATTTGCATAGGTATGGGACTAACATGCAACACTGACAAACTATTCCACTCGCAATTATCACCATGCATCCTTTGTTGGATAATGAAAGAAGATACACTTTATTGAAGTTGCCTTTCATGCTTTGTGCTGTTCATTAGACTATGGCATAGATACAAAATACCATTTGATAGTGTTTAAAGATAAGGTATTCAAAATCATGCTCATTGTGTAGGCTGTGAAACAATATATGAAGCCTTATTCAATTTGGGCCAAAAACATACCTTATATATCTTAAAAGGCACTGCTAATAAATCCTCTCTGGTCCGTGTTCCTTCTTAGGTCCATTAAACTACTGACTGCCCCATTGCAAAATTGGATTGGATACTGCAGTGAAAGAAGCAGCTTAGGAAAGCAGCCAGCAAAGCTCTGAGTGACTAGTAAATTGGTTAGAACATTTTAATAATAAGTGCAAATGTAACCTTTAAATGCACTCTCTATTTTAACAGTTCTATAAGGCAAATACTTGTTTATATGTACCCTTTGAGTGTTTCTAATTTGTTGTTGAAGGTGTAAACTGTCTTTTTTGAAAAGCATAAAGAATAGAATGTTAGTCAATACAGAATTTTACCTACACAAACTACATTACGCCTGAAATCCGTTAACCTGTCCTTATGTTGGAAGGGAACCCACCTAAAACACAAGGAGGACATACAATTGCTATGGAGATAGGCACTGGCTTGATTTTGACTAGGGTTCAAAGTACTGCAAGGTAGGGGTGCTTACTTCTGTGCCTCACTTGATTTGTCTACCAACACCATTCTTACTGATGAGGGGAATATAATCTTGAAAGACAACACAGTTAATTGACAGCAGTATTCACTCTGCAGGAGGTACAGTATGGGATCTGTCATCCAGAAACCCTTTATCCAGAAAGTTCAGAATTACAGAAAGGCCATCCCCCAAAGACTCAATTTTATCCAAATAATCAATTTTTAGAATTGATTTACGTTTTTTCTCTGTTATAATAAAACAGTACCTAGTACTTGGTCCAAACTATGATATAAGAAGTTATTATTATTGGAAGCAAAACCAGCCCTTTTGGGGTTATTTAAGGTTTACATGATTTGTTTAGTAGACTTAAAGGGGTTGTTCACCTATGAGTGTACTTTTAGTATGATGTAGAGAGTAAACTTTTGAGACCACTTACAATTGTTTTGTATTATTTGAGTTACTTAGCTTTTTATTCAGCAGCAAAACCAGTTTGTCGTTAAAGAAATCCAGTTGCTAGAATCCAAATTACCCTAGCAGCCATGCACTGATTTGAATAAGAGAATGGAATATGACCAGAATAGGAAGATGAGTAATAAAAAGTAGCAAAAACAATACATTTGTAGCCTTACAGAGCATTTGAAAGCTTTGACTGAAGAGTCAAAAGAAAAAGGCATATAATTAAAAAAAAAAACTTTATAAAATAAAAAATTAACACCAATGAAAAAGTTACTTAGACTTGGCGATTCTATAAAACCCTAGGTCCCAAGCATTCTGTATAACAGGTCCCATACTTGTATGTGGTATTATCCACTGGACAGCTCTCCTTGTAGCAGTCCTAGTGGACTGAAGGAGATTAAAGGGATACTGTCATGGGAAAACATGTTTGTTTGTTTTTTTAAAACACATCAGTTAATAGTGTTGCTTCAGCAGATTTCTGCAGTGAAATCCATCTTTCAAAAGAGCAAACAGATTTTTTTATATTCAATTTTGAAATCTGACATGGGGCTAGACCTATTGTCAGTTTCCCAGCTGCCCCCAGTCATGTGACTTGTGCTCTGATAAACTTTAGTCACTACTGCTGTACTGCAAGTTAGAGTGATATTACCCTTCCCTTTGCTGGAGTAGCACTATTAACTGATGCGTTTTGAAAAAAACATGTTTTCCCATGACAGTATCCCTTTAAGGAGGAAAATACATTTAAAGCACTGGGGGCATATTACCATATTTACTGGGGTTTTTTTTCAAAATCTCTTGCCAATTAATTGATTCAGAAGGCAATTCCTGTGTTAAAATTGTATATATTTTTATAAGGATAAGACACACATGGGTGTCAACTGCGACATTTGCATTTAAATTACAGTGATTTTCCTCAGGGCCTTTGCACCTGTTTTGACCCTTTCTACCTGCTTTACTTTGTATACTGATGGTTAGAGTGATCCTAACTCCATATGTTTTGCAGGTTCCATTAACGATGTCTAGGATACGGAGGATGAGGGACCTTGACTCAAATCCCTGTTTAGAGGTTAGTTGAACTATTTTATACACACATTTTACATATTTTATTTGTTACTAGAAACAAATATCACTATTGTTGTTAAAAAAACTATTTAAAATACTGTATTTAGTCTCCAGGACTTAGACCCAAAAAGACTGAGGAAATGTTCTTAAAGATATAATCTAACACATGCCTGGTATATGTGGGCAAATATTATGTTATTCAAATATGCAAGGCAATGATGATGATAGACTTCCACAGACCATAGACAGTTTTCCCAAAAATCATATAGGGGTTGACTACAGCAATGAAAGAAGCATGTACAGCATGCAAAGTTATACAACAAGTAAAATATATTAAAGGGATACTGTCATCGGAAAAAAATGTTTTTTTCAAAACACATCAGTTAATGGTGCTGCTCCAGCAGAATTCTGCACTGAAATCCAATTCTCAAAAGAGCAAACAGATTATTTTTATATTCAGTTTTGAAATCTGACATGGGGCTTAACATATTGTCCGTTTCCCAGCTGCCCCAGTCATGTGACTTGTGCCTGCACTTTAGGATGGAACTACTTTCCGGCAGGCTGTTATTTCTCCTACTTAATGTAACTGAATGCGTCTCAGTGGGACTTGGCTTTTACTATCGAGTGTTGTTTTTAGATCTACCAGGGAGCTGTTATCTTGTGTTAGGGAGCTGCTATCTGGTTACGTTCCCATTGTTCTTTTGTTAGGCTTACAGTACAGCAGTAAAGAGTGACTGAAGTTTAGCAGAGCACAAGTCACATGACTGGGGGCAGCTGGGAAACTGACAACATGTCTAGCCCCATGTCAGATTTCAAAATTGAAAATCTGTTTGCTCTTTTGAAAAATGGATTTCAGTGCAGAATTCTGCTGGAACAGCACTATTAACTGATGGGTTTGGGAAAAAAAAACATGTTTTCCCAGGACATTATCCCTTTAAAATGCTTCAAATTAGTAAGGAGCATAGAAGTTTAAATGAAGGCTGTTTTCTTAGCAAACAATTTTATATTTATGTTTAAGATTTTAAAGGGGAAATGACATTGCTTCAAACATGTTTTTTAATTGTACTGGATGTTGAATTCTTTCCAAAATATTAGGGATGCACCGAATTCAAGATTCGTTTCAGGATTTGGCCTTTTTCAACAGGATTCGGATTTAGCCGAATCCTTCAGCCCTGCCGAACTGAATCCGAATTTGCATATGCAAATTAGGGACGGGGAGGGAAATTGTGTGTCTTTTTGTCACAAAACAAGCAAGTAAGAAATGTTTTCCCCCTTCCCACCTACTAATTTGCTTATGCAAATTAGGGTTTAGTTCGGTATTCGGCCGAATCTTTCACGAATCCAAAATAGTGGATTCGGCGCATCCCTACAAAATATAGGATTTTTTCTTTTGTCAAATAATTACCAGTGTTCTTAAACCAACCTCTTGGTGCTGCTGTATGGAAATTGGGAAGGCCAAAGTGATGTTAAAATGTTAGACCAGATGCATGCGTTTGCAGCAGGAAAAAAAAATAAATAAATTGTTAAACAGATATTTTGCACAGCTGAAGTTTTAATAAAGTATTTTATTTAATACCTAATTAAGTTTAATGTGTTCTGTTTTTTTAATGATAGTTCCATTTTATTTTTTTTAATGCGAGATACATCCTGAAACAGAATTCCAAAGGCATGTACAGTGCTAGATGTGTGAATTGTCTGATTTAAGTACATGCCAGAGACATAACGAAGTGTATCAAAATAAAAATCCTAGCATTTTGTTGTCCCTCAAATGTTTTATCTGTATATAGTGAGCTTCCACCCAGTTTCTGTACTTTCCTGTAAATGTGTTGTTTGTTTGCAAAACCAAATCTTGACTTTTAAATTTGCTTTATAAGGAAACCGACGCATCTACTAAGTGCATGGATGAAAATCAGTACCAAAAGGACTTGTGCACCTCTTACTTTATCAAATACAAAAATTGCAGAAAATTTTGGGTAAGTATAAACTTACCAGTGTAATATTAGAAAGATGTGTCCAATAGTTATGGATTTCATCTTACATTACTCGCTGAAAACAAATTTGTTTTTGAATTATTTGCCTTTCAAATGGAGGTCACTGACCCCACCAGCCAAAACATTATTGCTCTATGAAGTTACACTTGTATAATTACAGTTACTTATTATTACTTATCATTCTATCCTGTTCATGTTTCAGTCTCTCATTTAACCCACTGTCTGATTGCTATGGTAACTTGGACCCTAGCAACCAGATAACTGCCAAAGTTCCAAACTAGAGAGAGGCAGATTTTTTTTTTTAATAAAAACGCCAAACAAAATGAAGCCCAGTTGCAAAGTGTCTCAGAATATCACACTAAAAGCTAGCTTAAATGTGAAATACCCCTTAACATATTGCAGTAAGTGATACAGTAGTATACAGTACTTGAGTACGTTCATGTTTAAAAAAAGTTTTTTGTTTCAGCAAAATGGTTATTAACTACTGGTTCAAATTCTTAAAATAATTAAAGAATAAAATAGAAATGGCAGACAATGGGACAGCATTGAATAAAGATGGGGAGGCTTGTGGGTGTGCACAAATATTTTAGCAGGCAGGCATTTGTTCTGGTTTGAGATTGATGAGCATTTCCATTCTAATTCTTCAAGGGGTGGTTCACCTTCAAACAATTAGTTGTTTTCAGATAGATCACCAGAAATAACGACTTTTTCCAATGACTTTCTATTTTCTGTGTCACCGTTTTTCTAATATTGAAGTGTAAAAAATCATGTTTCACCTTCTGAAGCAGCTCTGGGGGGGTTCACCGACCCTGTAAACTGTTCTTAATGGATACATTTAGTTGATACATTTCTTATTATTGTCCCTGCTGAGCAGAATCTCTGGATTTCATTACATGCAGCTGTTAAAATTGATACAATTGTTGCTAATACTCCAGAGATGCAGCTGAGAAATGGATCAACTCAATGTTGCAAAATTGTAACAGTTTAGAGTCTGAACCTGAATTACTGAGCTGAACACGAACTTCAAACATTGATTTCAAAGAGAAGCTTTTCTATTGCACCAATAATATTTGGAGAATGTATATATCTAATCAAGCTATAAGAATGAAATAGTCCAATAAAGAAACTGGCACATTTTCAGTTTCCGGACACTACAGAAGGCATCTTTGACAAATAATAACATTGTGATAGATGGATTATAGTGGCTTCAGCATGCATTTCTAGTCTTAATGTATGAAAACTAGTGATCTGGTTAGTTGCCGTGTGTATGTGTTTATGGCCAGTATAGAAGGATATAATAAAAGTAAATCAGTATTCCTGTTTCCTTGTACTAAGCACAATCCAGAACAATATTTTACAGTGTAATGTCGGTTTGAATGTCGGATGTCTGAAGTATTTCCTGGGTGCAGCACATAAACAATTGGGATAAAGATGCTAATATTTTCTTTTATAATTATTTGAAAGGGGATTATATTTTGTGACTCTTGCAGGTGATCTGTGCAGACAAAACTCACATGAGTCTGTGCTAATATAGTGTGATATTATAAACTTGGGCAAACCACTTATAACTTTAATGGGAGTAAAGCAAATGATGAATGGAGATGGACCAGGGTTCTTGTGGATTTTAGCTGTAGCAAGCAATGCCGCTGAGCATGGGTTTAAAATGAATTAAATTGGGTATAGATTTATAAAAGGAGAGTAAAATTCTTTTCAAAGGCCATATCTACAATATTTAATGCAGTTTTGGTCTCCAGTGATTACTTTATTGAAATAGGGAAAGTCCAAAGGAGAGCAACTAAGCAGGGAAGGGTTTACCACTTTAGATAAATTGTCATATATTAGAAGATTCGTAGTCTAAATATTTGTCAAAACACCAAAAATTGTTGTAATCACACATGGTAAATCCTGGAAAATACAGTCATAGCAATGCAGTGCTGGTTATACCTTTATTGGTTATGGGTTGTGTTTCTTTGAATAATCTGTCAGTGACCCCAGCCAACTAACATCATATGAACTATAAGGGTCTTATTTTACTTTCCAAATTCTTTATGGCTTTCTATACTCTCTTCTATTCGTTTTCCATTATGACGTTCAAACTACTGCATGGTTGTTATAAAATCCCCTGGGAAAAACGTCTTAGATTGCAACTCTTCTTTGAATACTATTGTCTGTATCATCAAACATTCATATTAAGGTTTGATTTAAGGTTGACTTTATCTTTTTAAGGGTTTGACCATCTATTGCAAATTTAAGAAGGAAATACAAATCTCAGAAATACAGTCTCTACACAGACTAGAGATGTCTGAGCTGTTGTGGGGGGATAGGAGTGGAAAGATTGAGGCTAGATTTACACGCTACATTTGATTGTACAAGGCTGTTAAAGGGTTTTTCCCCTTTGAGTTCACTTTTAGTATGATGTAGAGCGTGATATTCTGAGACAATTTGCAATTGGTCCCATTTTTTATGTTTCATTATGCACTTTTTGAGTTATTTACATTTTTATTCCGCAGCTCTCCAGTTTGCAGTTACAGCAATCTTGTTGCATTGATTTGAATAAGAGACTGGAATATGAATAAGAGAGGCCTGAATAGAAGGATGTGTAACAATAACAATACGTTTGTAGCCTTACAGATCATTTGTTTTTAGATGGGATCAGTGGCCCCCATTTAAAAGCTGGACAGAGTCAGAATAAGAAGGCAAATAATTAAAAAAAAAAAAACTAATTAAGATATATAATGAAGACCACTTAAAGTTTGTTAGAATTGGCCATTCTATAACATACTAAAACTTAACTTGAAGGTGAACCACCTCTTTAACACACATTTGCAAATCAAATAAGAATTGTTTGGCAAAATATATGGAGAAGTGTTGAATGCCATTATACTTTCACATGTTGCAAGCAAATCATGAATCTAACCGTAAATTTATAATTAGCTCTGCAGCAGCGTTACTGTGCAGTAGCTGATTGGGCTAACCATTCTGTTGTGTAAACTACATGGAAGCACTGCCATTCGACACAACATCCCTGTTGAATGTGAAAGGTGCATATGTTGTATCTGGCAAGATAAATCTGAGCTGTAATCTGATGAATATGTCGGAAAACTTTCTCTTATGTCTTCTTATACTACATTAAAGGGGTTATTTACTAAAATCCAATTTCATCTCATTGTTTCAAAAAAATTATTATTAATAAAATAACTAATCGGATCTGTAAAAAAAATGAATAAAATCTAGCAAAACCGAATCATTCTATTTTTTTCAGGAATTTGCCCGAAAAAAACAAATTTTTACGATTATCAGGCTTAACCCAGTGCAGACCACAATATCTTCAAATTGGGGTTGGGACATCTCCCATTGATTTATACATGACCTTGACAGGTCTGAGATGGTGGATTTTTGCTTTCTGGGATTCTTTTTTGCGCCAAAAAGCCAGACCTGAAAAATTCCCACACAACCCACTGAGTGTCTGATGTAAATGTATAAATAAAACATGTCATCCAACCTTATCTGATCAGACTAACCTTACAGTAGGGAGGATGAGATTTGGAAGTTTCCACAAAATCTGGTGCTGTTGCATCAGATAAAAGTCTGACCTTCAAAATCTCCTGTATAATTTGAGATCCGTCCATTTAATTTGTGTTTGAATCGCTTCACATATTGTAAAGTTTAACCCCAAAAACTACTTTTAACCCTAAAACAACTTGTTTTTGTTTTGTCAGAATGGAATTATGATAACAAGAAGAAGAGAAGGTACTGTTCCTTATATGCCAGCTGCAGAAGAAAGAAAGCAGATATTGGAGTCATTGGAAAGTCTACCGTATTAAATATGCTCTGAACATGCACATTATATATTAGGCTATTGTGTCTTTGTCTGTTCGTTGGCAGTCTATGTATACTTTTGTTTTGGTTAAATTTAATGGTCATTTTCCTTAAAATGAACTTTTAGTATAATGTAAAAGTGGTTTATATGAATAATTACCGGTAATAAAACGCTAGCTTGACAGGAAAAAATCCTGCCCAGAAAAAATTCTGCCCAGCAACCAAATACTAGTACTAGTGGGACCTGTTATACAGAATGCTCGGGACTTGAGGTTTTCCAGATAAGGGATCTTTCCATAATTTGGATCTTCATACCTACAGTCTATTAGAAAATTATATAAAAATTAAATAAACCGATAGGCTAGGTTTGCTTCCAATGAGGATAAATAATATCTTAGTTTGGATCCAGTACATGGTGCTGTTTTATTATTACAGAGACAAATCATATTTTAAAATTTGGAATATTTGGATATAATGAAATCTAAGGGAGACATAGGAGCTTTGTGGATAATGGATTTCCAAACTGAAAAGTTCTAAGGACAGACCATTCTGTAACATACTAACCGCTTATTTTGAAGCAAATAACCCCATTAAAGGTTAGAGCAGTTTAAACTGCAAAGCCATCTGGGAAGGATCTCTGCTCTGTTGCAGTGAGAAGAAGAAGCAACGGTTATCTTGGGGCTGTATTTGCAGCTACTATTGGGCATACTGTAAGGGTAAGGTCACACTGGGCGATTCGGGGAGATTTAGCCACCCGGTGACTAATTGTCTTTTCTATGGGGCTACTAATCTCCCCGAAATGCTTCCGCCTGCTAGAATGAGAAATTGCCTGCTGCATGGCACTCGCGGCGCTTCATATTCCGAAGTTGCCTCACAAGGTGACTTTGGAAAACGAAGATAATTGAGTTTCCCATGCATCAATGTGTACACTTGTGTGTAACTTATCAAAGCAGTCTCAAGGGGTGCATTCATACTCTCCACAAATTACAAAGCAACATGTAAGGAACAAGCACCTTTGTAAATAGTATCAGTACCTGCTCAACTTTGGCGCTTTGCCCTTGTCTGCATAAATGAGCCATAATGAGTGAACTGTTGTGTTACATCACAGCCTTACTCAGTGTCCTTGCTTTCAGCTGCCTTTTTTGCAGCAACTTGATCACTACTAAGACAAAGGCATTTGACAGCTGCTGGTTATACTGTATTTGTTCCTCAGATACATCAACTGCTTTGCAATCAACAAAAGTGGGTTTTGTTGATGAGTAAATCAACAGCACTGTCATACTAGAGAGCATTAAAACTTTTATACTTTTTGTAAGGCACAGATCGCTAAATATATTGTTTTGGATGCTCGTGCTTCATGCACTTATTTGCCATTGGCCTTTTATATATGAACGTCAGTCTCTGGAATTGGTAAAGAAGTGTTGGCGGTACAGAGCAGATCCATATTTGAATTCTTTAAATCTTGCACTAATAAGCAAAAGTAGTAGTAAAACAGCACCTTCTTAGTTGGCTTTTGCTTGCCAATATCAAGCTTCAGGCTTTTTATTTTGGTGTTGAACAGGTTCTTTAGGGTTACAATACAACTTCTAAAATGGAATTGTTTGTTCAGTCTTAAAGGAGAACTAAATCTTAACTAAAGATGTTGCAAAAAAATGTTCTATATTATGTTTTGGGCTTCTATACCAGCCCAATGCAACCACAGCCATTTAGCAATAAAGATCTGTGTCTCCAAAGATGCCCCAGTAGCTCCCCATCTTCTTTTCTGCTGATTCACTGCACATGATCTGTGCTGCTGTCACTTACTGAGCTTAGGGACCCACTCACAATATACAGTACACATAGAATAGAAATGTCACAATATAAGATACTAGTGCAATTAGCATCAGAATCTAATAATCAGCCCTGTAGCATCAGCTTGTATTAAAGACCAACCTCATTTTCTACTTGATAATTTTGCAATGACCCCCTAAGCTTAGCTTCTCAACAGCTTCTTAGAGCCCACTGATCATGTGAGTGTCACAGACACTTTCCAAGATGGTGACCCCCTGTGACAAGTTTGAAGTCCTGGATCATTGCTGATATTGAAAAGCTGAAACTAGGCTGGAGCAATAAGGTCATTATATAAAATATAGATTTTTTTAGTGAGTGGAAGAAGCCCCCCTCTGGTGCTGGACTGATTACGGAGGAGCCAATATCGGGGTTGTACATAACAGTGAGGTGAGATACAGCAGCGTTATGGAGGTGGTGGAAGGGGACAACATGATTCCATTATCTTAACACCGATCCTTGAGAAGAATGGCGATGCAGCTGAGTATCAAACCTCTTAATCTTATGAAGGTGCCACATGTTTACTACATAGAGGGATACAATGATGCCACGTTTGGTGCAATGAATAGCAGCTGCTGCGTCTACCAATTACTTTACGCTTGACTAAGTGTCCAAGGAATTCGGAACGTTCTTAACATTTGCTTTCATCTCCAACAACCACCTCTAAGATCTAGCGCTATTATAAAAGTACTGTGCAGTCACTCCACATGTACGGCTCATTTCAGCCAGGCACAGTTGACCTCTAACAGTTAAAGAAACCGGAGAATTTCAGGGGACCATTGTACTTATGACTATTAAAGGAGAAGGAAAGGCTTCGTACACTTGGGGTGCCAAATATTAGGCACCCCCCAAGTGATTGTATTGACTTACCTTAAACTCCGGGTTGGTGCTCCTATCAGCAGAAAACTGTTAAACTGGTTATACCAGTGAGCACCACAGAGTGATCTTCTTCTGTCTTCCTCTGCCTTCCCGCAGCTGCGCATGTGCAGTAGAACGAAAAGCCAAACTTTAACTAAAAAGTCGGCTTTTTCATTCTACTGCGAATACGTTTGCCCTGGTAAATTTGAAGAAAGAAAAAGACGAAAGAGGATCGCTCCTTGGTGCTCACTGGTATAACCCCCCCCCCCGGCCGGTGCAGTTTTCTGCTCATAGGAGCACCTGCCCGGAGTTTCAGGTAAGTCTATACTACGTATATAACATTGGGCACCCCCAAGTGTACAAAGCCTTTCCTTCTACTTTAATGATCTTGCCAGTCATCACAACATACCTTTACATTTCGGTCAGTACTGGACAAAAAATTGTTGATCTGACACACTGATATACATGTTTGAAATCTGAACTACTCCTGTTGATCTAACGGTTTTCTTATTGTATATGTTGATATGCATAAGTATTTTTCTAATTAATTCTTATAGAGTGATGAAATTAGTAAAGGAGGGGCCCTTCTCTCACTAAGCAGCACCATCTGGTTTAATAAGTGTTTTTAATATGCATTGTGATTCATTGGCACGGTTGTTAATAAACATTGGCATTTTATTCATATGCATGTCTATGCAAATATTTTATTATTATTTAGCTGGTACAAAGAGTATAAATCCCACTTTGTAAATATTTTTTGTGCTTGTGGAGATACCCTTTTGGCAAATTCCGGTTTAGGTATTATCAAACTGCTGCCCAACTTAACAATTTGATTTTTGAAAATTCAGTATATAATTACCAGTAAGGTGGTTGGTGGCACATATAAATTTGGTTTCACTATTTCTGAGTGCTGCTGGAATATTTAATTGTATAATTACCAGTTGTTGTAACAACAAAATATATATTTCTGTGTTTTGTTACTGGAGATTCAGGCACAAAAGTGATGAATTGTTTGAAGCAGAATTTACTAAATCTGCTGAATGTTCAGGGTCTTCATCACGCTTAGAAGCAAGTAGCATTTGAATTGGTAAACTCCCAAGAGAAAGTCTTCTAAAATGGAACATTTCAAATTTAAATAAGTATGAAGATATGAATACGCAGCAAAAATAATGGTGTTAAAAGATCTCCCAAAAACATTTTCGCAAAAGGAAAGAAAATGCAATACATTAAAGGGATACTGTCATGGGAAAAAAATTTTTTTTCAAAATGAATCAGTTAATAGTGCTGCTCCAGCAGAATTCTGCACTGAAATCCATTTCTCAAAAGAGCAAACAGATTTTTTTATATTCAATTTTGAAATCTGACATGGGGCTAGACATATTGTCAATTTCCCAGCTGCCCCAAGTCATGTGACTTGTACTCTGATAAACTTCAATCACTCTTTACTGCTGTACTGCAAGTTGGAGTGATATCACCCCCTCCCTTTTCCCCCCCAGCAGCCAAACAAAAGAACAATTGGAAGGTAACCAGATAACAGCTCCCTAACACAAGATATCAGCTGCCTGGTAGATCTGAGAACAGCACTCAATAGTAAAAACCCATGTCTCACTGAGACACATTCAGTTACATTGAGAAGGAAAAACAGCAGCCTGCCAGAAAGCATTTCTCTTCTAAAGTGCAGGCACAAGTCACATGACCAGGGGCAGCTGGGAAATTGACAAAATGTCTAGCCCCATGTCAGATTTCAAAATTGAATATAAAAAAAATCTGTTTGCTCTTTTGAGAAATGGATTTCAGTGCAGAATTCTGCTGGAGTAGCACTATTAACTCAGGTGTTTTGAAAAAAACATGTTTTCCGATGGCAGGATCCCTTTAAGCATGTTCAGTACTTTTACAGTTACTTGTAAATGTGATTGCTACCGAAGTAGTATTTGATTGTTTATATTCCCCACACTGCTGGTTCTAACTCCTGAAACAATGTAGCAGGTCAGCTGACCTAAAGGAGAACTGACTTCTACCACACCTTTTCTTTTAGAACAGAAAGGGATAACATACTGCTTTCAAATGCTATTAAAATTCTGCCTATTCCCAGCATTCAGATGGGAGTCAGTGACCCCATCTGCCAAATAATTATTGCTCTGTGAGGCTGCAATTTGATATACTTATCTTTGTGTACATGCCCTTTCCTATTTATCTTCCAGTCTCTCATTCAAAGCATTGGGAAATTATACTCTAACAACCAGATAGCTGTTGAACAAAAAGCTAAATTTGCTAAATTTTGCTAAATTGCAAATTGTCACAGAATGTCACTGTGTACAACAGAATACAAGTTTAAGATTCCCCTACTACACTTTTAAGGTGATAGTTTCATCTGGCTATATAAATATATATAGTATATGTTAGATACAGAACATCCAAGCATCTGCAACTCAAGTGTTGTCCAAGAAAGAATCTAAACCTCCCAAAATTATTTTTTAAGTGGTTTCTGAGATATTTGCATTTGTAGACTGGAAATACCAGACTCAATTGAGATTTGGCAACTCTAGAGTTAAAGAAGAAGGAAAGCTACTGAGGCATTTTATTGCCAATAGATTAGCTGCAATAGTGCAAGCTAGAATGCTATATTTATTCTGCAGAATGTTTAGAAGCTCTCTGTTTGTTTAGGATAGCAGCTGCAGTATTAGTGGTGTAACATCACTTCCTGCCTGAGTCTCTCAATGCTCACTTATAGCTCTGGGCTCAGATTACAGCAGAAAAGGGGGAAGGGAAGAGGAGCAAACTGAGCATGCTCACGCCCGGGGGAATGAGGTTTAAGCTGAAGGCAGGAAGTCTGATACAGAAGCCCATGTGTACATAATAGAAGGAAAGAAATGCTGTGTTTCTTTTGACAGAGGACTCAGAGCAGCACTACTTTGAGGGTTTACTGGTATATTTAGGTGGACCTTACTTAGTTTTAACCTTTCCTTCTCCTTTAACTGACTGCAGAAAGTGCATAGACTATTAGGGTTACTGACACTCAAAAAGTCTTCAAAGAGAGCTGTTGACCTGAGCCTGGTATTAGCAGTGTAAAACTCTTAAATAGAAATTGCATAAGTGCTCAGGGAACCAATCTGAATAAGTTCATAGATTAACTTTTCGGGTTTAAGAAGCAGCTGGACCCATCTCGCTTTACCTCTGTAAAAAACCTTGGTGCCTTACCTAGCTGAACAGTAACAGCCAACCTTACAAGAGGATAATGGGACTAGCGTATACCACAGCAATCCTACCTTGCTACTACTTGCTACTAAAATTTGCTTTCAGCTCATATAACCTCTGTGACATAATGGAAATCTAATCACCCCAAAACAACAAAGACATCTGCCTATACCCTGGCTGGTTAGTCACAGGGCACTAGTGATGGCTATACCCCGAATGTAGACTAAACTAAAAATGTTTGCAGACAAGTATTCATCTACACTAAGATGCAAACTGTCCCCAGAGCTCTGGGAATATCTTTTTCAAAACAAAAGGACACTTCTCCACCCAAAGACACCCAGAGGGTCCTTACTGTGAAATGCACCAGATGCCCCTCACATGAGGCAAGATACACCCCAGCACTGGCATTTTCACATAAAATTAAGTTGGCCTTCTCTTTGCAGCCTATGCTTTTCTAGGATGTGCTTCTCCTGGATGCTGAAATATTGTTGGCTTCATTCCATTCAGCAACAAGAATTAGTGAGGTTGGGCAGTGATGTTGGATGATCAGGCTTGGCTTGCTATAAACATTCAATTTCACCTAATAGCTGTTTAGTTGAACCAGTGAAATGCTTCTTGTTATAGAACACTTTCACAGAAAGCACTCCTAGGACAGGTTCCAATCACTGGGGCTCATTTATAAGCACTGGCATATTTGCGCCTGGGCAGTAACCCATGGCAACCAATCAAATATTTGCTTTCATTGTTGAACCTGCAGCTGGCTGTAAAAAAAAGCCAGTCATCCAGTGGTTGCTATGGGTTACTGCTCAAGTGCAAATTTGTGTAATGTATGAGGGTAAAGCATATTATGTACATTTCAATCTACATGGTCTGGGAAAAGGGTCTAAGTAGGTCCTGTAAGCAAGTCTTGCCTTATTAATTCTCCCACCAAGCAGCCGGTTACAATTGGTGGTGGGCTAGCCAGTGCACAGAAGTTTGTGGGTTGGGTTCTGGCCATACCATTGAAACCATAATACCAACCACAGCAAGGCTCTCATAATATTTGGGGTATAAGGGGTAAACAGTAGTGGATCTGAAAGATTTTTAAATTAAATGCAAAGAAGGGAAGAAAAAGGAAGAAGTAACTATGGTTTCATAGTCATACTTCTGTGTTACAAAGGCAAGCTACATACTCCTGAAGTTTCTTGCAGCTCATGTCCCCTGCCATGGCTTAAAGGAATTGTTTAGTATAAAAACTGGGTAAATAGATAAGCTGTGCAAAATAAAAAAAGGTTTCCAATATAGTTAGTTAGCCAAGAATGTAATGTATAAAGACTGGAGTGAGTGGATGTCTAACATAATAGCCACAACACTACTTCCTGCTTTTCAGCTCTCTTGGTTTCCACTAATTGGTTACCAGTTATGGGTCATAACTGCTGTTTTTGAATCTGAGCTGAATGCTGAGGATCAATTGCAAACTCACTGAACAGTTATGTCCCATGTGGCTCCCCTTCAAGTCGCTGACTAACTCAGAGTTAGAGAGCTGAAAAGCAGGAAGTAGTGTTCTGTTCTATAATGTTAGACATCCAGTCACTCCAACCTTTATAGAAAACATTTTTTAGCTAACTAAAATTGAAATATTTTTTATTTGGCACAGCCTATTTATTTACCCAGTTTTTATTTTTACACTGAACTGTTCCTGGCACCTTGGTTCCTGTGCTTTTGTTTAAAGCCCTCTACTTACCTTTCACCCTACCTGCCCTGTGCGTGTTTCTTTCCTGTGCTTGCTTTTGTCCATTTGGTATTTTGGATGGCGTATGAGTCCAGCAGTGGGTTAAGTTTCCACAGGATGCCTGCAAAAAAATGGGTTGGTAGGTCTGTGGGATGTTATTTATAGTTAAGTTAAAACTTGAAGCCTACTTCTGAAGACAAGACTTCCAGTTTGCAGCAAGAGCACTCCTGGTTTAATGGTGGCCAGTGGTTGGAGGATCTGGTGGCAGATAAGGCATTTGCAAGTCAAGTAGTGGGTCCAAGGAGGTAAAAATGCAAGATGTGGGTTGCACGTCCAGGTTTCAAAAATTGGACCCACGCATGACTCATTGACTATCCACCTTTATGTACCATGTCTGTAAAACTACAGCCTTGTCTGACTTTATCATCATTTATACCTGCACAATGGCTGGGTTCACCAAGAATGTCTAACTGTTATTTGTATGGTCTCATCATACATGAATGCTATTGATGGGCACGAGATCATTAATATATATCAAAAATATATTATCTGGTAAAAATGAACTGAATTGTATGATTACTGTAATAATGAACACCGTTAATATATACAACCTATTGACTAGATATTAACATAAGGCTTGATGGGAACATTTTATCATCTTTTTATCATTCCTCATCTGACTGCTACTTTCATGCTTTTTACAGCAGAAGAGAGAGTGAAGAATATAAATGGAGAACTGGAGGCAACCATGATGGGCCATGATAGACCTAGACAGACACCAAATGACCTTCAAATCTCCATTTATCTATTGCATTGTCTTTAAAGGAGCACTAAAGCTTAACTAAAGATCTGTGTCTTCAAAGATGCCCCAGTAGCTCCCCATCTTCTGCTGATTCACTGCACATGCTCTGTGCTGCTGTCACTTACTGAACAAAGGGGCAGAGTCACAATATACTGAATATTTAGTATATAAATGTCACAATATAGGGCTGGGGTTGATTAAGAAATAATTATTGGTACATGACAGCTCACAAACCAGCACAATTAGCATAAGAATGTAATCATTTGCACTGGAACAGGACAACCCTCATTTTCTGTTTGATGATTTTCATAGGTTCTCAACATCTGCTCAAAGCACACTGAGCATCTGCGTGTCACCAACAAAATCCAAGGTCAGAAACTCCTGTGACAACTTTGATCATTTCTTCTAGCGATGCTGAAGCTTAGGCTGGTGCAGTATATGAAATTTTTAGCCATATTCATTTTTTGTATTTTGTTCTTAAAGTATAATGTAGAACTGCATAATTTATTATGAAAATCTTTATATTATTAGACATGCATTTTGTCCTATATAATTCATTTCTTAAAGGAAAACTATACCTCCAAAATGAATACTTGAGCAACAGATAGTTTATATAAAATTAAGTGGCATATTAAAGAATCTTACCAAACTGGAATATATATATTTAAGTAAATGTATGTTTGTGTGCACCGTGAATCCTACAACCTTATTTTTTAAAATGGCAATTTTCTATTTATGGTTACCCAATACTGCTAAAAAAGTATATTATTATGAAAATGGTTTATTTACATGAAGCAGGGTTTTACATATGAGCTGTTTTATGCAATATATTTTTATAGAGACCTACATTGTTTGGTACACAATACATATAGGGGGCTAATTACTAAAATCCAATTTTATCTCGACCAAACTCCCATCTCCGATTTTGCCTTATTTGTTAATAAAATAATTGAAATTATTTTGATTGGGAAACAACTCGATAAAATCAAGCGAAAATCGCAAATCATTCCATTTTTTTCTGACTTTTCTCCTGAATTGCTCTATTTTTTCGAGTTTTTTCCCGAAAACCCCCAAATTTTTCAGATTATCGGTCTAAACCCAGGGCAAACCACAATATCTTCAAATTGGGATAGGGCCATCTCCCATTGACTTGTACATAACCTCGACTGGTCTGAGATGGTGGATTTTCAGATTGAGTTTTCTTTTACTCTAAAAAAAACACAACCAGAAACATTTGTGTTTAGTAAATAACCCCCAAAGTGTTGATTGGATTAAAGGGGACCTGTTATACAGAAAGCTGTATGAAAAAATCATTTTCCAATTAACATGAAGCCCAAATTTGTTTTACTTATTTTTTTTTTATTAAAACATCCATACCTGTTATAAACACGCTTAAAACCTCCTGCAGGAAATTCCTTTCACTTTCCGTTCTGCACTTCCTAGATGTCACTCACATTCCCTCTCCCTTCTCACTGTCTGACTGTGTAGCCTGGGCATGGACATCAGGTGCCCCATTCTGGTGCACAAACAGGCTTTTAAACAAGCTTGCCTTAAAGGAGAAGGAAAGTCATCCTGCAAATGTTAGGCACCCCCAAGTGATTGTATTGACTTACCTGAAACCCTGGGCCGGTGCTCTTATCAGTAGAAAACTGCACTGGCCCGGGGTTATACCAGTGAGCACCACAGAGCGATCCTCTTTCAGTTTTCTTCTTGCTTCAAATTTACTGGGGCAAACGCATGCGCAGTTGAACGAAATAGCCGACTTTTTAGTTAAAGTTCGGCTTTTCGTTCTGCTGCGCATGCACAGCCGCGCAAAGAAATCGGAGGACGGAAAAGAAGCCTTCTTCTTCAGACTCTTTCCAGCTTTCACAGACCCCATCTAAAAACAATGTTCTGTAAGGCTACACATTTATTGTTATCACTACTTTTTATTCATCTTTCTATTCAGGCCTCTCCTATTCATTTCAGTCTCTTATTCAAATCAGTGCATGGTTGCTAGGGTAATTTGGACCTTGCAACCAAATTGCTGAAACTGCAAACTGGAGAGCTGCTAAAGCTCAAAAACCACAAATAATAAAAAATGAAAAACAAATGCAAATTGTCTCAGGTTATCAGTCACTACATCACACTAAAAATTCATTTAAAGATGAACAACGCCTATAAGTAAATTTTTTCATTGCATGATACCATAAACAGGAATTCCCTGGGCTTTATTGTGATGACGAAAAATACACAGATTTAGGTATAATGCCGCTATTTAATTTTCTCTCGTGTCCACTAGATGGCAATAACTGCATAATTGTAAATTTTTCTGTAAGGGCGTTGAGAGCAGCTTGTTAAACAGTTCATGTTTACCAAAATGTATCATGATTTTTTCTGTTTTTCTGTGCAGAGAACTGATAATCAGTGACATGAACTTTCTGCCATGTAAAATGTTTACAAATAGCAACCATTCTGCCCAATCGCTAATGGGTATATTTTGTGTAATGGCTGCTAATGTGCAATATAGGGATGCACCGAATCCACTATTTGGCCGAATCCCCGAATCCTTGGTGAAAGATTCGGCCGAATACCGAACTGACTCCCAATCATGCAAATGTGATGAAAAGTCACGTTATTTCCATATGCAAATTAGGATTAGGTTCAAGGATTCGGCCGAATCGGAATCCTGCTGAAAAAGGCTGAATCCTGGCTGAATCCCGAACCGAATCGTGGATTCAGTGCATCCCTAGTGCAATATATGATCAGTTTGGCTTTCTAAATAATGTGATACACACTGCGCTATCATTATACAAATCTGTATATTGTGCTGAATTTATTATGATTATACTATAGCTGAACTTATTGTCACTGAGCAGACAGATGCTTGTGTACTTGTGTAGCAAGAATATGCTAATACACTGTACCATATATTATGCCCCTATTTGTTTCACAAGCAGTAAAATGTACATGTTTTGATGAATGGAGAAAATGCTGGGAATCCCTGAGGAATCCACAGTTATAATAATAACAGATATAATAATGCATAATGATTTTGATTATTAAAACATATTTATAAAGCACCACACATATTCCGTAGAGCTGTACAATAAATGAGAGCATACAACAAACATGAAAAAAGAGGCCATGCCCAAAGGAGCTTACAATCAAAATAAATCAGCAGTCTACTGAACTGCTCCATATTGCAAAGCCTAACAAGCTGCAGATTGGGTGAGGTATGGAGTTTGTTTATACAGAGGCTTTTCAGAGGGCTGCTGATTCGTTTGAATGTGGCGTTTACTTTCATTTTCAGATTTTTCCATGTTTAGTGCAAGAAATAAGAAATACCATTATTATAGATAATTCCAAATAATAATAAGTATTTATTTAAATAAGTAAAAAGGGATGTTCAGCACAAGCCCTATTTTTTTGCACTGAATATGAATAAGGGGGTATTCTGCCCAGATGTACCATATCTATTGATTATCTAAACAGGAGTTTGCTTGTTTTTTTTAGTGTTATAAAATGTTATTTTCATATATTACATAATGAATTTACTATATGTTGTAAAATCCACTAGGGAAATGTCACTTTGATTGTTTACGTAAGTGAAAATGAAGGAATATTGCTTTTAAGACGCTAGATGGTGCTGTGAGTCTTGTAAATGAAAGTGGCATACATTATATATATTGCTTTTGTGTTGTTGCAGGATGATTTCTTTGGGAACTTAAAAAACTTCCCAAGAAGAAACAAAGCTTTATGTGTTACAGCCCGCACTCCGGGTGGAAACGTTTTATTCACTAATCTGTAGGCCCAGATTTCTAATTATAATATATTTTCTAGATGGGTTGTCAGATATGCAACATATGTGTACATTATTCTAAATTCCTTATCATTATCTGGATTATTCAAAGTCCTCTACCCCAACCTCTTATCTTTCATCCAGGCTTGTGTTTGCTGAGCGATGTCCCAGTACGCCCAGTGGAAGGCTGTGAGAACAGTGAATACCGGTACCTATGAACAATATGGCTGTTAGATCTTTATTATGAAGTCCAGGCTTCACAATGATTAGCTCTGTTGCACCCTGTACTCAGCATTTACTGTATATATCAGTCAGAGTTCTCTCCTCTGTGGTGTAACTATAGAGGAAGCAGACCCCAGAGTTGGGGGGGCCAAGGAAAAGGGGGTCCAGACCCCCCTTAGGACTTAGGGCAGAGACACACAGTCAGAATCGAGGAGATTAGTTGCCCGGCTACAAATATCCTCTTCTTCGGTGCGACTTATCTCCCCGAACTGCCTCCCCGCCAGCTTAAATGTAAATCGCCGGCGGGATGGCAATCGGATCGCTACGTTTTCTGAGGTCGCACGAAGTTGCCTCATGAGGAAACTTTGGGCGACTTCGGAAAACGAAGTGCTCTGAGTGCCATCCCGGTGATTTAAATTCGGCGGGAAAGCAGTTTGGGGAGATTAGTCACCCCAAAGAAGAGGAGATTTGTCACTGGGCGACTGATCTCCCTGAATCTGACTTTATGTCTCTGCTCTTAGGCATAGGAGCTAAAATAACTGCTAATATCTCAGACACGCTACAAACTAAAAATAAAAGAGATGGTAAAGTGATAGAGCAGTGAATTCTGACATACTGATAAATACGGCATATAGTAAAGTGTAGTACATGAATTTATTTTTTGGGTTAAATGTTGGCTATTCTTTTAGATACTACGGTCACATTGTTAGCACTATAGTAGCCTGACATAAGGGGTCATTTACTTACCAGACTGCATTGTGCAAACAAAAAGGCTGCAATTGACCATTTTTGTACTTTGCACACTGCAATTTGGTGTTCTAGCATTGCCTTTTTTGGCAGAAAGAGACTTGCCACTCACCCCTAGAATACATTGCTATAGAGTGGCAACAGGGCCCTGTCCTTATCACCTGCCCTAAAAGAGGCTTTGCTGCTCCTCCTGACCTTTCACTCTGCTGTTCACACACCAGAATGAGGAGTAGTTACCCCCAGGTTACCCCAGGGTAACATAAATGACCCCTTTTAATCTTAGCAAAGAAGAATTGTCAGTGCACCAACATGTTCATTACAGTGGATACAGTAAATAATATTATTCATCAATATAACCATTTTCCAACTGTAACAATAGGTTCCTGCTTTAGATCTAGAACACTAAAATATAATCATAACCTATGATATAGCCTGTGAGCATGGAGAGATTCTTAAGCAACTATTACCCATTAATGCATGAAATGATCTCTCTGCAAAGGAGGATCATTTTGCTTTTGTGCATGCAGTTCATTTTCTGTCCTTTTTGTTCCAAACTGAGAAATATCACTCATAGATACAGCATCATTGTATCATTCTGATTCCATATTTTATTCATGTAGGCAACAGCAATGTTTGGTCTACAGTTTTTGCAATAATTAAATATTTAAATAATTAAATATTGTGCAAAATTACTGCAGTGGCCAGTGATATTGTAATGTACTGACTGTGTTTGTCATGGATGTTGAGATAGAGAACTATGTGGTTTTAATTCACCGGACTTGTACCTGACCCCCAGCCTGAATTTTTCTAACTCTCAACTTCTACCCACTTTGCCCCTCGGCAGAGGAACTGATAATCTGCCCTGTTTACCCACTAGTACCACTACCTGTCCTTCAGCCAGGACGTCTCCTGAGGGTGCACAGAAGGCAAGACCTGCTCTTACAGAAGCAAACTGCTTTAATAGACCTGACCAACTAGCTAATCAAACCTGCATTTTAACACCCACTACCCATGCAATACCTGCAATGCACTGTTGCTTCCCATCAGTTCCCAAAATAATCTTGATGCTTATGCTGCAGCTTGTTTTTTTCCATCAGGAAATACACAACTCTATGCAAGTTTGTTGAAAAAATTAAATCAAAATAACAGTCAATATTTACACATTATACTCAAGAAGCAATAAAAGTATTTATTTTGAAGACAGGGATGATGATACATTAGTTAACAGAAGCGGAAGAACAGATGGCAACTTTATCTAAGATAATCCGCTGAATGAGGCAATTTGAATGCTAATCACTTCAGTGAAGATCTTCAATATTTGTATACAAAAAAAAAAAGTATACCATTGTTTTCTACAGTCACAACACCAGCAGAATACATACATAGTAAGTTAGGTTGAAAAAAGGCACATGTCCATCAAATTCAACTTTTTACTTTTTTTAACCTGCCTATCTGCCAGTTGATCCAAAGGAAGGCAAAAAAAAAAAGCCCCATCTGAAGACTCTCCAATTTTTCCTGACTCCAAAATGGCAATCAGACTAGTCCCTGGATCAACTTGTACTATGAGCTATCTCCCATAACCCTGTATTCCCTCACTTGCTAAAAAGCCATCCAACCCCTTCTTAAAGCTATCTAATGTATCAGCTTGTACAACTGATTCAGGGAGAGAATTCCACATCTTCACAGCTCTCACTGTAAAAAAAAAAAAAACCCTTCCGAATATTTAGGCGGAACCTCTTTTCTTCTAATCGGAATGGGTGACCTTGTGTCAGCTGGAAAGACCTACTGGTAAATAAAGCATTAGAGCGATTATTATATGATCCCATTATATGTTTATACATAGTTATTATATCTCCCCTTAAGCCTATTCTCCAGCTTGAACATCCCCAATTTGGCCAGTCTTTCCTCATAGCTAAGATTTTCCATACCTTTTACCAGCTTAGTTGCCCTTCTCTGTACCCTCTCTAATACAATAATGTCCTGTTTGAGTGATGGAGACCAAAACTGTATGGCATATTCTAGATGGGGCCTTACAAGTGCTCTATACAGTGGAAGAATGACCCCCTCCTCCCTTGACTCTATGCCCCTTTTAATACAGCTCTAGACCTTATTTGCCCTTGATGCTGCTGACTGGCATTGCTTGCTACAGCCAAGTTTATCATCTACAAGGATTCCAAGGTCCTTTTCCATAATGGATTTGCCAAGTGCAGTCCCATTAAGGGTATAAGTGGCTTGGATATCCCAGGTGCATGACTTTATATTTATCAACATTGAATCTCATGTTTGTTGTGGTATCACTGGCTGATCCGCTATGGTTCTCTATGGTTCTCTATATGGTTTCTATCCAATTGGCCCATCTTTTTTGCAAGTGTCTTTTTGATGCAAGCACATGCCTATTGGGAACTGCGACCGGCCAGGTTGCCTAGGGCGCCTGGCAGGGCACTGATATTGGGTGCTAGGCAGGTCTCACCCTTTGCTCAGGTCATTGTATCAAACAGCAAGAAGGTGCAACTGCAGGGGGAGAAAGTGGTTTCTGCCTCTAGACAGTAGTGCTGAATGTTAGTTGTAATTTTAGTGTTTGCCCACCAGAGAGAAGAGGGAAATGCCTAGGAGGTTCTAAAAGGCTTTAAAAGGAGGCAGGACTTAACAGAGTTCTTTACCTTTGAATTATCAATTGCCTATTTGTTTTAATTTTTTATGTATTTTTATTTCGATTTTTATTCAGCAGCTCTCCAGTTTGCAATTTCAGCAATCTGGATGGTAGGCTCCAAATTAATCTAGCAACCATGCACTGATTTGAATGAGAGACTGGAATATGAATAGAAGAGGCCTGAATAGAAAGTTGAGTAATAAAAAGTAGCAATAACAATAAATGTGTAGCCTTACAGAGCATTTGTTTTTAAATGGGGTCAGTGACCCCCATTTCAAAGAGCGTCAGAAGAAGGCAGGAAAGAGTCAGAAGAAGGCAAACAATTTAAAAAACAATATAAAAAAAATGAAGACGAACTACACCCAACACAAGAGTAAGAAGGTTTAGCTAGCATAGGCTAGGGGGTATATTTATTAAAGAGTGAAGTTAGAGATCACCACAATCTGCTACAGTGAAATTCCGCCACTCTCCATTCATTTCTATGGGATTTTGAAAAGCGTATTTATCAAAAGATGAACTTTCACTTTCACCCATTGACAAATACTCTTTTAAAAATCCCATAGAAATGAATGGAGAGTGGTAGAATTTCACTCTAGAGGACTGTGGTGAGCTCTAACTTCACTCTTTGATAAATATACCCCCATGTCTTTACACTTAGTAGTGTGAGACAGTTCAGGGCAGTGAGTATGGGCAGCTAAAGGCTCCCCAAGGAGTGAATGGGAGTAGCTTCCAAACAGATACCCCACCAGGTAGAGTTACATGTGAAGAACCAAGGTAGTGTGGGCTCTAGGGTTGCACCTGTCTGGTTTTCACCTGGACAGCCCAGTTTTCGAGTTCTCCGCATTTTGAAATGAGGAAATCCAGACAGGGCTTTAAAGTGACTAAAGCAGTGATCAATCAGCTATCACCACATCATTGGGCCACCCCCGATGTAGCCAGTCCCACCCCTCAAGCTGCCCTCTGCCCGGTTTGCTAGTCGGCAAAAGGTGGCAACCCTAGTAGGTTCCAGGATCTTCGGTGGAGACCAGGAAAGTGTTGGGAAGTGCCTGGCTGGTGTCGTGGGCTCAGCCCTGTAGAGGGGAATGTATTGACAGGTTCCCTGGAGCAACACTGGAGGCTGCTGGCAAGGGAGAGGGATGGGAGAGAAAACCAATAAAAGTGTTGTCAGCAATCTGCCGATGTGTAACTATGCACTGACCTACCTTGCAGAATGAAGAACAATTGAATGTTGCTTAGAATTGGCCATTCTATAATATACTAGTTATTAAAGGTGAACCACCCCTTTAAAAGCTAACATCTTATTGTTTGTTGTTGGTTACTTTGTGCTTTTTATTGCATATAGGGGTAAGTGCCTTATCACATTCATATACGTATAACTATTTGCTGCCAAAAACATTCTCCATGATCTGATTTATTTCTGTTCTTTTGATAATGCCATTTATAGACCCCACAGACACATATTTTATTTTTACCGATCATCTCTTACTTTTGGTAAAACACACCTCAAGGTATGAAGCTAATAGGAAAACTAGGAGAGAGCTCTTCTGTACATGAATAACAACACAGGCAGGGAGAGAGAGTCATTCTGGCAGACTCTCTAGTTACAACTCTGATAATAAACAGATGTAAGATAAGGATGCCAATAAGATGATAGTGTGAGGATACATCTATGAGAAGGAGGGTAAACAAAGAAATGGCAGACATGGGACAAGAATACAATGGTAGCATCTAAGCGGTGTTATGCTGTACTTGCCTATGCTAACACTTGAGGGCACATTTATTTACTAAACTCCGAATGCAAAAATCAGGAAAATTTGTGATTTTTTTAAATAAAATCTGACTTTTAAAAAATCACGGCTTTTTCGGAATTTATTAAGCCTCGAGGATGGAAAAGTCTGAATCTGAAAATCCGGCATCTCAAACCTGTTGAGGTTGCTTATAAGTCAAAGGGAGTAGTCCCAATGATTTTGTGATGAGCGCTGGATTTCGTGCAATACCTCGAAGTTTTCGGGTGAAAATTCTGAAACAATTGTGAAATATTAATGGAAAAATCGCGAAAATCAGATTTTTTCCTACAAAGCTAATTTTCGGGAAAATGTAATAATAAATAAGCATAAAATACCCGAGCAGATTTGATCAGAGTTTGTAGCAGAAAATACTGAGATAAATTCGGACTTTGATAAATAACCCCCTTAGTGTGAATTTTAAGTATCGTAATTGTAAGTACACTTTTTCACGAGAAATGTAAATTTTCTCCTGGCGTGAAAATTCACCAATATATTTTCCCTGTACAATCGTAATGGGGAAGATAAAGAGATTCAAAAGAGGTGGCTCCATCTTAAATAGTAGTTTGGCAGCCTGGGCCTGGAGAAATATCTCTATGTGAAAACTCGTTCTTGTGTAAACCAGTTGCTAATAAATTGGCAAGTTAATTCTTTAAAACCTCCTGTTAGTAAATTGGTGATATTGAGGGGAATCTTCATTTTTGGTGAAATTAATCAAAATTTTCACTTTCACCTATTAATAAATATGCCCCATTGTGAGAAGGAGAAGCCTATTTATTGCTGGCTTTTATTAAAGGAGAAGGAAAGTCTTCTTCCATTTGGGGTGCCAAATGTTAAGGCACCCCCAAGTGATTATATTTACTTACCTGAAACCCTGGGCCGGTGCTCCTATCAGCAGAAACTGCACCGGCCCAGGGTTATTCCAGCAAACACCACCGATCGATCCTCGTCCGGCTTCCTTATAGTTTTTGAATGATTTGCCGCCTTCTTCTAACTCTTCTTCAAATGTATTATTATTGTTACTTTTTATTATCCGTCTTTCTCTTCAGGCCTCTCCTATTCATATTCCAGTCTCTTAATCAAATCAATGCATGGTTGCTAGGGGAATTTGGACCCTAGCAACCAGATTGCTAAAATGGCAAACTGGAGAGCTGCTGAATAAAAAGCTAAATAACTCAAAAAACACAAATAATAAAAAATGAAAACCAATTGCAAATTGTCTCCAAATATCACTCTCTACATCATACTAAAAGTTAATTTAAAGGTGAACAACCCCTTTAAGGTTTGGCGCCTGCTAAATTTATATTACCCTCGGGCAACTCACATGGTCACGGTCATGTCCCATTGACTAAGTCAATAAGGTTTGAGCGCCAGTGTTTTTGAATGAGACCAGTGAAATAATTCACTTTGATCACAAGGGGGTTATTTACTAGAACTCAAATGAATCTGGTCGGACTTTTTGGGAGATTTTTCTAGATTTATTAAAGCCAGAACCCGTAAATCTGGTATCTCAGACCTGCCGAGGTTGTGTATGGCAGGGGTCCCTATCCTAATTGGAAGTTATTGTGGTTTGGGCTGGGTTTTGCCGGAAAATCCGATAATTTCAGCCAAAAACACGAAAAAAGCTAACGATCTGGGGAAAAAGCCAGAAAAAAAACTTATGATACGATTTTTCCCCGAACCGATTAATTTGAGCTTGTTTAATAATAAATAAGGTCAAATTGTGTATGGTAGTTTGGTCGTGTTTTTTTTAAATAAAATAAAGAGATAAAATCAGATTTTAGTAAATAACCCCCTTAATATCGAGTAGAAATTCACGTCATTGTCATTCTAGCCTGTAGTTTTCTGCTGTTGGAGATTTTATGGTTTAAGAAATACTGCTTGCAGTTGTCTGGGACATGCTTTAAAGTCTACATTCGCCAGCAATACATTACACTTCTTCTTTTTTTTTTTCCTGTTGCGGACATCGAATAGCAGAGTTTATCTTTGGTTGACTAAACATACACATTCCTCTGGCAACTCCATCATTTCCTGTGACTGGAACTGAGACAAAACCTTTCTGTTCTGCTGCTCCACTCACATTGTTCTCATTAACAAGTTGCTTTGATACTGAATAATACTGAATAATTAAAAGCTCAGAGATGTTCATAATGGTGTGTACAGCGGCAGGGCTTCCCCAAAAAACGGACTTATGGTTCATTGTGTGACGTTTTATTCTTCTTATTGTTAAAAACACTTTGGGCTGAAAAGAGGATGCTGAAGAGAAGGACGTATCTGGCACAGCAAGAGTTAAGAGCATAGTTCTGAGTGCACATATGGTATTGATCATGCGCTTTCTTGTCCCAGCGCAGCCAAAGCTCTTTCTGTTTCATGGGGAGACACACTTACCTTAGTCGTCATTAAAATGCATGCATCTATCTGATGTTATGTACAAGGAAGCAATACATCCCCTACTATTATTTGTGTATATAAGGAAGTCTTGGGTGGGTGATGTTGGTACAGACCCAAGTAGTTCTGCAGTGATGGGAGAACAGAAGAGTAGAGAAGAAAGGAGAGTAGCATTAGATATTGTGTAACATTTATTAGATATTTGTAGTGGTTGTTTAGTAATACAGGTAATGGACCGGTTATCCAGAATGCTCAGGAGCTGGGGTTTTCGGTTTTCTGGATAAAGGATCTTTCCATAATTCAGATCTTCATACCTTAAGGGTCAGGGCACACGCTCAGATTCGGGGAGATTTGTCGCCCGGCGCCCTCTTCTTCAGGGCAACTGTGACAATGTACAATATGTGACCCTTAAGCTGTTGTTGATCTACATTATCCAGCATCCTGACAGCCTTTAGTTGATGGTGGGATGCTGAGAGTTGTAGTACAAGTATGGGTTCCGTTATATGGAAACCTGTTATCCAGAAAGCTCCAAATTACAGACAGGCCGTCTCCCATAGACTCATTTTATCAACATAATCCAAATTTTTAAAAGTGATTTCCTTTTTTCTCTATAATAATTAAGCAGTTGATCCAAACTATGATGTAATCACTTCTTATTGGAAACAAAACCAGCCTATTGGGTTTATTTAATGTAAACATGATTTTCTAGTAGACTTAAGGGTCAGGGCACACGCTCAGATTCAGGGGTGGATTCAGGGCAACCAATCTCCCCGAACTGCCTTAGTTTTCCGAAGTCGTCTCGCGAGGAATTTCAGACGACTTCAGAAAGCGAATTGCTCCGAGTGCCTTCCTGCCGACGATTTACATTCTAGCCGGTAGGAGGCAGTTCGGGGAGATTAGTGCCCTGAAGATGAGGAGTTTTAAACAACATTTTGCTGACATTTTCCTGAATAAGTCTTTAGCTCCTCTTACAGCTGTCAGTCTGCCATCAGGTGACTCTCAGATCTCCATTTGCCTCCTGCTAATGATTACCTGCCTCAGATAATCCCTCCCCTCTCACTTGCACCATCTTCCCTTTAACCCACTGCACCCCAGAACTGCAGAGCCACACCGCCATCTTTGCCCATGTAACTTCCATTCATATCATTTATCTCAATTATGAACAAGTACAGCAACCGAAGATCCTAGTTTAGAAACATGTTTGTGTCGTCTATTTTATGTTGGCATTATACTGCTTTTATAATGTTTTAAAATATGCTTTTTTTTCTTGTTTATAAATGCTATTCAGTTATGTCGGACGAAAAACCATTAGATGCATGATCTTTCGGTGCCCACTAAACTCACGATAATTTGATGGATTTTTCTATGGTTACCTTAAAAGTTGGGTGAATGGAGACTGAAATGAGGGAAGAGTTACTGGGCTGACATGAGGGAAGAGTTACGCTCCATCTTAAAAATGTCCGAAGAAAATGATATTCTACTGTTTTAACAACATATTCACAAAACTGTTTTTTACTTCAAGTGGCAGTTGAGTCAGTATTTTGGCGGATTTCTGTTTGTGAATATGGAGATAGCATTAACACCACTTTTACTTTAAAAAAGTACTATCTTTACTTGTGTGAATTCCCCGTGTGTTTTTTTTTTTTTTACTGATGCATAATTATTTTCCCTTTAATAAGTTTTATTATTGATAGAGAGAGAGGAACTCGCACAGGGACTCATTGGCGCCTCACATTTATTTCTAAGATGTTGAACATCTTTGTGATTATTTTTATTGAGGCTAAAACAAACCTATCCCAGAAATGTTATTGTTGGTAAAATCCAGTCATTGAAACATTCTTCTTCTGAAAATGCTATGCCTGAATTTTTCTGCATTGCATTTGACATTGCTTTTGATAATGCAAAAAAAAAACCCAAAACCCTTTTATTTACTGGAACAATAAGTCCTATGTCCTCCTTACATGGTCAGAAATGTTATAGTTTGATTGGCCCAGCTAAATTGCAAGCCTTGGACTAAATTCCAGCGTTAATGTATTTTTTCCCTTCCAGCAGCAGCTCTCTGTTATTTGACTGCATATGAATCATATTTGTTACACGTGTAAAATATGATCCCAAGGGTTCCTTCTACATCTACAGATAAACAAGACATGCTGCAAGACTTTGCTTGTCTGGGACAAATCTGGCCCATTGCTCGTGATTTGTTACACTTCATTCACCTAATGTACAAGAGACTCTCTAGTTACAGCCTCGCTCATATGTATTTCATTTGTTTAAATGTTAAGCCTGGAAATGTGCACTAGATGTTAATGACTAGCAATAAGCTCACCTTGCTACCTTATACCTGCATTATAATGCCTATCACTGGCCTTGAGCTATAGCAAAAGGCTTGTGACCTGTTATCCGGAATGCTCAGGACCCAATAAGGATGAATTAAACATTAGTTTGTGTGGTCATAAGGTTTCAGGTAAGTGCAACCATGGGTGCAAAGGTTTATATAAAATTAAATGGCACATGGTATAACCCAGAGTTAAATGAAAGGTCTCATAATCATGGGCAGTAGGAAAAGCTTTAAGGAATTCAGGATGAGTAATGTACTTCATCAAGCAATAATGTCTATTTCTACAGGCAAAGCTGGAGTATTATTTGTTGGCATAGTGCAGGAGATTAAGCCTGAAAAAAAAAAAGATTTGCGTTTAGAGGAGAACTAAACCCTAAAAATGAACATGGCTACACATGCCATATTTTATATTATGAACTTATTGCACCAGCCTGAAGTTTCAGGTTCTCAATAGCCGCAATGATCCAGGACTTCAAACTTGTCACGGGGGGGTCACCATCTTGGAAAGTGTCTCTGAGCAGCTGTTGAGAAGCTAAGCTTAGGGGTCGTCCCAAATTATCAAACAGAAAATGAGGTTGGTCTGTAATATAAGCTGATGCTACAGGGCTGATTATTCAATTCTGATGCTAGTTGCACTGGTTTCTGTGCTGCCATGTAGTAATTATCTGTATTAATTACTAATCAGCCTTATACTGTGAGATTTCTATTCTATGTGTACTGTATATTGTGAGTGGCTCCCTAAGCTCAGTAAGTGACAGCAGCACAGAGCATGTGCAGTGAATCAGCAGAAACAAAGATGGGGAGCTACTGGGGCATCTTTGGAGACACAGATCTTTACTGCTAAAGGACTGTGGTTGCTTTCGGCTGGTATAGAAGTTCAGAACATAATGTATGACATTTCTAGCCTACTTCTTAAGTTAAGCTTTAATTCTCCTTTAAACCTTCTTAAGAGGACGAAATTGGTTTCGGTGCAACCCATGGATACCATGATCCTTGTAAGGGTCTTAGGAAGCAGGAGAAATTAGGAAAGGAAGGTTATTTAGTTTCATTGTTTCAGTATGTCACAGGTAACAATGTCTCTTGCTTTAAAGGACCAGTAACAAAAACATTTGTTTGTACATAGCGAAAAAAAAACACTAACACACATTTAACTTTAAATTCGCTTAGTCTTAATAACTTACCGATACTCCGCTTGCGCTCCTCTTCAGAAAAGGCGACAGGGCGATGATCCATCATGCAGCACTCGATTTCTCCTCCCTGCCTTCTATAGGAGACAGCCTATCACATGGACTCAATTTTAATTATAAAATCAATTATTTAAGAATGATTTCTAGTTTCTTAGTCATAAAAATGTAGTACCTTGTACTTCATCCTAACTAAGATATAATTAATCCTTTAGTGGGGCAAAACAATCCTATTGGGTTTATTTAATGTTTTAATAATTTTTTTTAGTAGACTTCCAAATTACATAACTATCTCTTATTCAGAAAACCCCAGGTCCCAAGCATTCTGGATAACAGGTCCCATACCTGAATAATAATTACTTTCTCCCATTGCCTACATCATTTTGGTATGACTGACTCAGCTGCTCTGACTTACCAAATTGACACGAGCAGGCATATTGATGCCATATAAGAAACTGTCACATTCAAGCTGGTGGTCAAGAGACGAGATAATTGAAGGTATCAAGAGAAGCACCACTTTCTTTCCAAAATAAAATCCACAAGCTACAAATCTATATATCTTAATATTAGGGATGCACCGAATCCAGGATTCGGTTCGGGATTCGGCCAGGATTCTGCCTTTTTCAGCAGGATTGGATACAGTCAAATCATTCTCCCGGGCCGAACCGAATCCGAATTTCATTGCAAATTAGGGGCAGGGAGGGAAATCGCATGACTTTTTGTCACAAAACAAGGAAGTAAAAAATGTATTTCCCTTCCCACCCCTAATTTGCATATGATTCGGCCGAATCTTTCACAAAGGATTTGGGGGGTTCAGCCGAATCGAAAATAGTGGATTCAGTGCATCTCTACTTAATATTTACTTTTCCTGGGTGTTCATTAATTAAATTTTCAGAAACGTAAAATGATTACCTTTTCACAGAAATTTTGTTGGGGTAAAAATAAAGCAGTAGAGTGTGAGCTCTCAGCAACACTGCATTCAGAAATGAACTTGCATGCCAACAAACAAGTATGGCATGACAATCAAAGGAAACCTTAGGGGGTTATTTATCAAAGGTCGAATGTTACAGTTTTTATAACTCGAATAAACTCACAACTCGAATGAGAAAAACTCAATTCTGCGAGTTCGAGTTGCGTGACCTTGACATGTTTTAGATGGTGTATTTTTGGATTCAAGGGTCGGGGTATTAAAAAATCTTGAAAAAATTTTATTTTCTTGAAAAATTTTTATTTTCAAAAAAGCTTGAAAAATTCGAAAACTTGAATTTTCATGAGAAACTAACCCCCTTAATGTGCTATTGCTGCATACCACTACGAGACCTCTTTGGTGCACACAATCTATGGGGCAAATTCACTAAAGTGCGAAGCGCCTAACGCTAGCGCAAATTCGCCAGCGTGACGTCATTTCGTTACTTCGCCGAATTACTAATGGGTGTTGGTGTAAATTCGCTAGCGAAGTTGACCTACTCTAGCGCTACATCCCTTACGCCAGACGAAGTTGCGCTATGGCGAAAGGACGTAACTACGCTAATTCACTAATTTGCGCATTTTACTGAACGTTACCTCTTGCGCCAGACTTGCCTTCGCCACCTCAGACCAGGCAAAGTGCAATAGAGTAGATAGAGATTGCTTTAAAAAAAGTTGAAATTTTTTCTAAGTCCCAAAAAACGTTGGCGTCTTTTCCTTTTTTAAGGGAGATAGGCTGAAAAAGATCGTACATTTTTTTTGGAGGCACCCTCCTTCCCCCCTACATTTCCTAACATTTGGCACCTAAACTATACAGTGGGCACATGTATAGGGCAAAATAACAACTCTACTTTATTTTATGAAGCTTTCCCAGGCTTGTGTAGTGTAATGTATTTGCTGCTACATATACGTCCATTGTACTTTAACTTGGCACTGTATGCAAATTAGGCCGCTAGTGTAACTTCGCTTTCCTTGACGAATTAACGCTAGTGAAACTTTGCTACCGTTCGCCTCCCTGAGCGCAACTTTGGATTTTAGTGAATAAGCATGCCCTGGTGAAGTGCGGCGAAGCCTTCGCTAGCGCAACTCCGCAGGTTAGTGAATTTGCCCCTAAATGTAAAATGCCTGAAATACAACCAGAAAATCTCCATATGCTGTATTAAAACTTACAGAAAGAAAGAGTCTTGTCCCTGCAATACCCCTGCCTAAACATGGCTCTGTTTTACCCAGTAAACTTTGTTGTTCAGCATCTCAGGAATTAATGTAATCCCCACAAAGAAATTGTAATCCTAACACAACAGCACAGGGTTTGAATGCAACAAACCTCCATGTTGACATCAGGCATTTCTCTTTCGTACCACGTTCATCTGTTTCTCATTTTCAACGTGTAATTTTAGAGTTTAGTGTAAATGTTCTGTTTTTTAGAAGATTTACATTTCAGCAGTTGTATAGAATTCCATAAGTGCACTGCGACATTGTTCTGTAAAATGAACTGGAGCTGGCTTCTGCCCACCATATGCTTGGAATTTAGACTTTCGCCAAAGCCAACACAAGAACAGAAACGTTCAACATTGCATCACTTTCAAAGAAACTATTTCAGCTACAGAATGACTGTTGCCAGAATCAGTATTTTTGGGAAGTGCCTCATTTCCTGATTTCTGCTGGCTTTTTACAGTCCTTTGGTTTTAAGGCAAAAGGCTTTAAACACTATGTTTAACAACAAATCCTGACTGCAGATTTCCAGGCTTTCCTCCTACAAAAAAAAATCAATGGAACTCTCAATGTTTTACTACTGACCTCAATTTGCCTCTGATGACTGCATTTTATAAACACTAGGGTTTTTTTGCAAGGAGAAAAGAAACAAAATACTATGTATACAATGTGTAAATTGTTGAGACGAGGGTTTGGCGAGATTCTGGAGCTCCTACTTATGGTTCCAAACGACCTCTAATGGGTTATTTAGTGGGGCAAGAACAGGAACCAACAATCCATAGTTTAGAGACAGATTCTCAAATATTCAATATTTTATTTACTAGCTGAACTGTGTATGTATCTATAAAGCTAAGTATAATCTAATTTATTTCTGTGTTTTGTAATCATTTAGTACACTTAGGGGTAAATTTACTTACCTCCGAAATTGCGCCAGCGACGGCTTTGCATTGTCGCCAGGACAATGCTAATTCACGAAGATCCGAAGTTGCGTCCAGGGTTCCGAACACTTGCAAAGTTGCGCTAGCAATAATAGGATAACCAGTTCGAAGTTACGCTAGCGTTGTCTAATTTATATACGGCGTGAAGTTAAAGTACAATGGACATATATGTTGCAGTAACTACATTACACTACACAAGGCCAGGGAACTTTAATTAAATAAAATTGTTATATTGCCCTATACATGTGCCCAGTGTATAGTTTAGGTGCCATATGTTAGGAAATGTAGGGGGGAAGGAGGGAACCCAAAAAAATATTTACGATCTTTTTCAGCCTATCACCCTGTAAAAAGTAAGATGCCAGTGTTTTTTTTAGTCCTATCTACTCTATTGCACTTCTCCTGGTCTGAGGTGGCGAAGGCAAGTCTGGCGCAAGAGGTAACGTTCAGTAAAATCCGCAACTTAGTGAATTTGCGTAGTTATGCCCATTCGCCAGATCGTAAATTCGCTTGGTGTTAGGGTGCGAAGTACCGCTAGAGTCTATCTCCTTCGCTAGTGTTATCACAGCGCTCGTTAGTAAATCAGCGAAGTCACGAAATGAAGTCACGCTGGGGAATTTTCGCCATCGTTAGTCACTTCGCCCTTTAGTAAATTTGCCCCATAGTGGGCAAACAGGTAAATAAGTAAGCTTTGGTTTGCATCAAAAAGAATAAGAAACATTTGCAGGATGTCCATAGTTGGAAGAGACTTTAATACTTGGTGGTTCTATTGACCAGGGTATACTTATGCATCAAACCTGTCTGCTTTTTTGTTTAGCTTTTGTTGTGTGCCACAATAACAAATATTTTCCACCTTCATTAAATATATTCTGCAAATGAAATGGTAATAATCCCAATAAAATTAATAATAATAATAAATAATAAAAAGGTCCAAGGGTGTGAATAGTTATGCAAGGCAGTGTGTTATTTAACCCCCATAGCCTTTTATTATCTGGAGAGAACCACTGAAAGAGGCTATAGAAGGTGATATATAAAAAAATAAAACTAGAGGAAAACGTGCCAGCTCTGTTTTCCTGTAATGTATGTTTAATGTTGTGTTTATCAAAGTGCGAAAACTGGTATGGGATCAGTTATCCAGAAAGTTCCGAATTACGAAAAAGGCTGACTCCCATAATTATTTCCTTTTTCTTTGTAATGATAAACCAGTAGCTTGTTGATCCCAACCAAGATATAATTACTCCTTATTGGAAGCAAAATCAGTCTGTGGGGTTTATTTAATATTCACATCATTTTCTAGTAGACTTATGGTAGGAAGATCCAAATTACAAAAAGATCCATTATCCGGAAAACTCCAGGTCCCAAGCATTCTGGATAACAGGTTCCACACCTGTACAAGTTAAAAGAGAGCTATGAAATGTCCTTCTAGCAAACTACAGCGAGGTCTGTTTGATCCCTTCTTCTATACAACCACACCACACTTATTGGATCTAATTTAATAACATAGGTGCTACATTGCACTATTGTAGATACTAAGGGGTTATGCAATAAAAGGCACTAAGTTTGCTGAGGAGCACTAAGCCATAGCAACCAATCAGCAGATAGCATGTACTGGTCACCTGTTAAAAAGCAAACATTGATTGCTAAGGGTTTACTGCTCCCAGGCAAATGTAGTGCCTTTTATTACATATGGAGATTACTCTTTTCTTGTAGTAGACTGATCAAAACTGTTGCAATTTAACTGCACTGCTACTTGGTGCTGTGCAGACCAGAGGGTGTTCATGGCATCAGATGGGGTGGCTCGCAGAGTGAGAGAGTGTGTGTGTTAGGGACCTTAGATTGTACATTCCTATAAATACATAAAGGGGTTTATTACAACCAGGGTCTTAGTATCAGTCTCCAAGCAGAACGTAAAATTGCTCAGGGTGCTTTTCTAAGCACTTTTGCTATTTATATTCATTCCTTCTTTTCCAATTTCAGAGCGATTAGGCTGTTTGTGAACTGCTAATATAATGGATTTTGTAACAAAAGTGCCGCCTGCTGGTCAGTTCATCTAACTGTACCACAGAGAGAGATATATGTTCAGAAAAAACCCAGAGAACTGTTCTGATGAGAAAGAGATGGAAAAGGTCATCGGAGGCAACATCAGAACAGTTCACTGTTTTCCTTATTAATGTATATCACTCTGACTGTACAGTTAAAGGAACTGACCAGCAGGTAGCGCTGTTGTTACAAAATGTATTATAGTAACAATTAACAGTCTAATTGCTTTGAAACAGAAAAAAATGAATGTCAATTACAAAAGTGTTTCCAAAAGCACCCTGTTCAATTTAACATCCATTTTAATGTACACATATCATTTGAAGGGGTTGTTCACATTCAAATTTACTTTCAGTATGATGTATAGAGTGATATTTTGCAGTTGCAGTTCGTCTTCATTTATTATTTGTGGTTTTTAAAATGATTTTGTTTTTTGTTCAGTAGCTCTTCATTCTACTATTCAGAAGCTTCAGAATCTGGTTGCTAGGGCCTAAATTACCCTAGCAACAAGACAGTAGTTTAAATAAGTAGGGATGCACTGAATCCAGGATTCGGTTTGGGATTCAGCCTTTTTCAGCAGGATTTGGATTCGGCCGAATCCTTCTGCCCGGCCAAACCAAATCCTAATTTGCATATGCAAATTAGGGGTGGGAGGGAAATTGCGTGCCTTGTTAAAACAAGGAAGTAAAAAATGTTTCCCCTTCCCACCCCTAATTTGCATATGCCAATTAGGGTTCGGATTCGGTATTTGGCCGAATCTTTCACAAAGAATTCAGGGGTTCGGCCGAATCCAAAATTGTGGATTCGGTGCATGCATCCCTATAAATAAGACACTGGAATAGAAATAGGAAAGGGTCTGAGTGTATAGATAAGTAATAAAAAGTAACAATAAAATTGTAACTGCACAAAGCAATAGTTTTCTTGGCTTCTGGGGTCAGTGACCCCCATTTGAAAGCTGGAAAGAGACAAATCATTTAAAAAAATGGAAAATAAATTAAAGACACGTGAAAGTTTGCTAAGATTTGGTCATTGAAACCATATTAAAACGGGGAACTACCCCTTGTGATCATTTTATGTGCCATCCTTTAAAATTGCAGTCTAGTTTTTCTAAGCAGCTGATTAAGGCCAATTACTTAGGGGGGCAACTCACAGCTCTGAGTGTGTATTCCACACAAGGTAAGATGAACAGCACATCTGAGCAACTTTAACTTCCCAGAAATGTAAGCAATGTCATGCTAAAAAATGTGTCATGTGTAACTACGATGAATGAGTTTTAAAGAAAATACAACATTTATAAAGAATTTGCTAAAACTTACTGAAGCGATAGTGCTAAATGTCCTTCATTTGGATCTAGTGAGAGTTTTTTTTTTTTTTAACTGGGTGGTTGATAATGAACGAATGTAGGAGCAAATCTAACATTGATACAGCAGGTCATATATTAGAACATAGGCATTTTCATAGCAGCTTTGAGATAAGCAGAATTATTGTCATGTCCCCAAGTCCAAGGACTCACATTATTCCACTGTTTAAACCATTATTTTATATTTATGATTTTCTTTAGAAAATATATTAAAGGGATACTGTCATGGGAAAAAATTTTTTTTTTCAAAACGCATCAGTTAATAGTGCTGCTCCAGCAGAATTCTGCACCGAAATCCATTTCTCAAAAGAGCAAACAGATTTTTTTTATATTCAGTTTAGAAATCTGACATGGGGCTAGACATTTTATCAATTTCCCAGCTGCCCCTGGTCATGTGACTTGTGCCTGCACTTCAGGAGAGAAATGCTTTCTGGCAGGCTGCTGTTTTTCCTTCTCAATGTAACTGAATGTGTCTCAGTGGGACATGGGTTTTTACTATTGAGTGTTGTTCTTAGATCTACCAGGCAGCTGTTATCTTGTGTTAGGGAGATGCTATCTGGTTACCTTCCCATTGTTCTTTTGTTTGGCTGCTGGGGGGGGGGGGAAGGGAGGGGGTGATATCACTCCAACTCGCAGTACAGCAGTAAAGAGTGACTGAAGTATATCAGAGCACAAGTCTCATGACTTGGGGCAGCTGGGAAATTGACAATATGTCTAGCCCCATGTCACATTTCAAAATTGAATATAAAAAAATCTGTTTGCTCTTTTGAGAAATGGATTTCAGTGCAGCACTATTAACTGATTCATTTTGAAAAAAATTTTTTTTTCCCATGACAGTATCCCTTTAAGAATCTGGTGCTTTACCACATAAGAGAAGGTAAATTCACTGGGGGGCTGGCAAGTTATTAGGTACCCCCCTGTGCATACCTCAGATCCCAGGTCAGCGCTCCAGATTCTTCCAAATATGTATCAGCCCAGGGTACAGTTCTACCGAGTGCTGTATCCCCATACTTTTCCAGTACCCAGGAATCCTCTTTGCTTGTGAATTAATTTATAGTTCTCTTTGGTGCTGTAATAGTTTTCTGCCATTAAAAGTTCAGGTTTTATATAACTATGTATGCTGCTTCATTTAAAGGGGTTGTTCAACTTTGATTCAACTTTTAACATGATATAGACTTAGAGAGTGATATTCTGAGACAATTTGCAATTGGTTTTCATAGGTTTGTGAAGATTCTCACTCATCCAGGTCATGGTAGATCTGTAGAAATAAATCAAATCAACTGGACTTTTCATGAAGACATTTCACCAGTCATCCATCTGGGCTCTCAATTCAGATTCCTCAATTTCTGAATTGAGAAAGTCAGTTGAATGACCGGTGAAATGTCTTCAAGAAAAACGCAGCAAGTCCAGTTGATTTGACTTATTTCTACAGCAATTGGTTTTCCTTTTTTTTTTGTTGATATTGAGTTCACTTTTTTATTCAGCAGCTCTCCAGTTTGCAATTTCAGCAATTTGGTTGCTAGCGTCCAAATTACCCTAGCAACCATGCATTGATTAGATTAAGAGACCGGAACAGAGCATTGTTTTTACATGGGGCCAGTGACCCCCATTTGAAAGTTGGAAAGAGTCAGAAGGGAAATAATTCAAAAACTATAAAAAAAAACGAATGTCAATTGAAATGTTGCTTAGAACATAACTTAAAGACAAACTTCCCCTTTTTAAAAAATATCTTATAGTAAAATGAGAATAAGCATCTCAAAAATCGCTACCGCAAAGCAAGACAGAATGCTGTTGTATACTAAACAGAAAGCCAAATACCCACGAGTATCCCTCATTTCTCAACAAAGCATGTAGAGAAACTGAAAGTAAAACATTAAGTACCCTACAGAGTTGTAAACATTGCTTTCAGACACAAGTAATCACCTTTAATTGTGACAATAGTATTTCTTTTTGTTTATTGGACCCGCAATACATTCTAGACAAGAATACATGGTCTGCATATAGCTGTTATAAAGCATTGATATATGGATTTCTGTAGAATTCTGGAAATGTTTCAGATGTAGAGGTCTAGTGTAAGAAGGTTTTTTTTTTTTTGCTGAAATTCTGCATATATTTACTGGCCTTTCGTCATTCGGATACACAGCTGGAGAAAACTTCATTCCTTTTTTCCCCGGCCTTTGAAATGGTCCATAAAATTAAAAGCTCCAAAATAATCGCCAAGGACAACTCCCAGCTTTGTCGACATGATGCTAAAAGGAACGCATGAATTCACTTTTATTGCTGGAAAAAACGACTGGTCATGATTCTCTCTCTAAACATTACCTTGTCCCAAACCTGTAGCTCAGTACAGTCATTAGACTCTGGGACGTCTAATCTAAATGAAACAAAACATGCAGGACGCTATAGACTGCAGAAAACACCAGTTCCTTACCATACAAACCTACTTTAAACAGGCTTATTATATGGGAAAGCATAAAGATGTTGGACAAAATCAGTAGTAATGCAGATTGCTAAAGGTCAGGTCTTGAAGTCATGGACCCTCTCTTTTTAATATTTTAATGTGGACAAAGTTATTCCCACACTGATTCCAAAAGTAGAAAACACAAAGTGACAGCAAAAGAGAAAGGAATAAAAACACAATTATACAACAGAAGAAAAAAAACTGTTCACAATAAAGGCCAAAACAAACATAACTAGTAGAAAGTTGAAAGCAGAAACAGAAAAGAGGACACAGGGGTTTAGCAAATTAAAAAAGGTAAAGGGCAAAGGCAAGAGATACACAAGTTTGGTAGAAAGGTTACACTTCACAGACCTGTGTCTTGTGTTTCAACCTTATCTCTGTATAAAAAAAGTAAAATAAGGGGAGAGAGAAAAAAAAACAAAAAACATCTGGAGTGCGAGTATCTAAAACACGGATGTCTGTTGAGTGGGAAAGTGAAAAAATGGAGATAGTAGCATCTCGGAGTATAAAAGAACTTACTTCTTTAGCCCGAACATGATATAGAGACTACGTGGCATCACCAGATATACTTGTTCCTTCAGGATGGCATCCACAATCTTTTTGCTGGCATATTCAGCTTCTAAGATGGGCAAGAGGCGTGGCCACCTGTATAGGAGATATATATTTGTGGAATTGTGTGGAATATGCAAAGGTTTACTACATAACAGTCTATAAAGGATACTGTCACAGGAAAACATGTTTTTTCCAAAAGCATCAGTTAATAGTGCTTCTGCACTGAAATCCAAAACAGCAAACAGATTTTTTTATATTCAATTTTGAAATCTGACATGGGGCTAGATATATTGTCAGTTTCCCAGCTGCCCCAGTCATGTGACTTGTGCCTGCACTTTAGGATGGAACTACTTTCTGGCAGGCTGTTATTTCTCCTACTTAATGTAACTGAATCAGTCTCAGTGGGACTTGGCTTTTACTATTGAGTGCTGTTCTTAGATCTTCCAGGGAGCCGTTATCTTGTGTTAGGGAGCTGCTATCTCGTTACCTTCATATTGCTCTGTTGTTAGGCTGCTGGTACAGCAGTTAAGAGTGACTGAAGTTTATCAGAGCACAAGTCACATGACTCGGGGCAGCTGGGAAACTGACAATATGTCTAGCCCCATGTCAGATTCAAAATTGAATATAACAAAACCTGTTTGCTCTTTTGAAAAATGGATTTCAGTGCAGAATTCTGTTGGAGCAGCACTATTAACTGATGCGTTTTAAAAAAAAAAAAAACATGTTTTCCCATGACAGTATCCCTTTAACTTGAACCTGACAACTTCCAGACTCTGTGGATTCTACATAAATGTCTTGCACTCTGATCTATCCAGTTCCCCAGGAAAACTGATGTGAAGGTCATCCTCATACCTTGAGAAAACTTCTACTTTCTGCATTACAGGATATAAAACTGATCTGTTGTTACAATACTGTTAACTAGGGCTCATTTATCAACACTGGGCATATATGCACTAGGGCAGTAACCCATAGCAACCAATGATTAGCTATTGTCAACCAGCTGAAAGTAGAACAATTAAAGCCAATACTTGATTGGTTGTCATGAGTTACTGCCCAGGTCAAACATTTCCCCAATGTTGGTAAATGAGCCGCACATGTTTATTCTCTTAGCACCCCTTGGGGCCAGTCCTTTGCACCTTGATTTGTCTAGGTGTAGTAACCCTCTCCAGCAAATTAAACTTCTAGCACCTTAACAGCCTTCAGCTGCTTTTTTCAAATTGAAGGACATTTTTGGCTCTTGTAGCCCCCCTCAACCCGACCCGATGGGTTCCCCTGTGTACATTTTTAGGTGTAATATTTCCTGTACTGTACAGTTCGTTGCGGTTTTGTGTAATGTAGGTTCCCTGAGACATACTCCTTGAGCTATTATGTTACCTTTTTCTAGAAATGAAAGAACTATTGCTTACTTGGTTGAGCATCCATCAAACATTCCAGTGTTTATAAAATATGGGCAGACAATAGTAGTCTTTACGCCAGTCTTCCCCAGGGCCAACATTTCAAGTCCAACAGACTCGGCAAAGCCAACCGCTGCAAACTTACTAGCACAGTAATCTGTAAGAGATGGACAAATGTAATGTCAACTGCTCTGTTGCAGTTACGGGGGGGGGGGGTACAATTACCCTATGTATAAGTATTGATTTCCATCTATTTTGAGTTGAGTAAGAGGGCACAGATTATTGTGTGTATTTAATTACCGTGATACAGACATTCACATTTGACCAGTGTAATTGCCAACTCTATCCAGTGGGTCATGTATACATTGTGCTGTTCTTATGAAACATATGGAGAATGCCTCTGTAAGCTGACTGGGAGAGCAGCAATTTCTGTGTAATTTCACACACGGACAGTTGTCGCAAACCGGCAAACTGCTCCAACTGCGCATGCACAGAAATACCAATCTCTCAGTCAGCTTACAGAGATCGCGGAAGATGGATTTGTGCAACTCCGCTGGAAGAATCTGCTGGAGTATGGGGCATTTCCATGGGAGGGTCTACCTGGGGTGGGGGGTACGGGGTTTTTTTCCAAACAGGTTGAATTCTCCTTTAAGTTAACTATTGTTATAGAATGGCAACTTTCTAAGCAACTTTTCAAATGGCCTTCATTTTTTTTGTATGGTTTTTCAATAATTTGCCTTCTTCTGACTCTTTACAGCTTTCAAATGGGGGTCACTGACCCCATCTAAAAAAAAACAAACAAATGCTCTCAAAGGATCCAAATGTATTGTTATTACTATTTTTTTATTACTTGTCTTTCTATTCAGGCCTCTCCTATTCATATTCCAGTCTCTTATTCAAATTGCTGCATGGTTGCTAGGGCAACTTGGACCCCTCAGAATATTACCCTTTGCAGTTTATTTAGGTTTAGTCCACATGAGGAGATTTTAGTCGTTTGGCGACTCATCGCCTCTTCTTCTGGGCGTCAATCTCCCCGAACTGCCTTCGCGTGTCTTCCCATCCACTATATTGAAACGTCACCTGCGCTAAAGCACACGTGGCGCTTCATTTTCCAAAGTCGCCCGAAGTCTCCTTGTGACGCAACTTCGGGCGACTTAGAAAAACGAAGCAACATGTGTGCTTTAGCGCAGGCAACTTTTCTAATTCTTCCAACCAGAGTCCAACCTGAGCTCTAGTAGCCCATGCCTCTGGTGTGGTGAGGGAAAAAAATTCAGGTGACAGGTGCCCTTTAAGTGCTTATTCCTACAGCATTGGTTTTGGTTGCTTTTTAAGTTTTTTCATGTTTTAGTCATTGTCAGATCAAGTCTGACTATTCTTTCAGCTAATCATTTACCTGCACATTCTTCTGATTTAAGGTTGGGGTGCTAGCCTACCCTTTAATAAGGCTTCAGTGACAGCCGAGGTACCTTTGTACTATGAAAGCTCTTATTATATCATGTCACAGACTTTTACTGCTTAGAATATTTGAAGCGCAAAACCCTTTTGATAAGACAAGACAAATAAACATTAAACACCATGAACAGTTCACTGTGTGTATGAACATTAACCTTTGCCTTAAGCATTATGATAAGATATTTGCTTGCCACAGTATCAAAGGTCGTGCTCTATGAAAAGAATAGGTGAGGAATGGTCTACGGAGTTGGACACAGATTTAAAATCCCTGCAATTTGTTTTGTAAAGTATAGTTTCAATAGATGAGATATAAATCTTTCTGGAATTCTTAAAGGGGAAATTAAGTCTAAAATATAATAAGGCTAGAAATGCTGCATTTTGTATACTAAACATAAACATGAACTTACTGCACCAGTCTAATAATACAAATGATTTATGCTTTCAAAGTTGGCCATAAGGGATCACCATCTTGTAACTTTGTTAAACATCTTTGCAAGACCAAGACTGTGCACATGCTCAGTGTGGTCTGGGCTGCTTAGGGATCATCATAAATTATCAAAACAGTACAAGTCAAATCATATCTGCCAGAAGCAGATACAGCAAGACTGATTAATAATCAGAATATACAGACTGCACTGGGTCCCGTATTGTCATGTAATCTAATAAGGGCTTTATAGTTTTATATTGTTTAGTACAAACTTTCTCCAACTCTGCAAAACCAGTGGCTGCAGCAAAATAATCCTCCAAATAGAATCCCAGTTTATCTGTTTAAATCTGGCTCCATGATCTTTGTCCCTGCAGCTGGAGTTTGAAACATTAAAGGGGATGTAAAGGCAAAAATAAAATCCAGTACAAATCTGTACACAGTTGCCGACTGCTCTACAGGGAAACAAACAAAGCTGCTTGAGTCCTGCATGGCTGGGAAGTAAGGTTGGGGGCTCCCCCTGCTGTTCAGAAGTATGATTGTTTCCCTGCAGAGCAGTTAGGGACCGTCTGACAATTCCTATCCACAGCAGTAAATGAAGGGAGAAGTTTCACTGCATACAGTCAATTTTCTTATACCTGTTGGGTGAAAATAATTTTCCAAAGGTGCAGGCTAAGAAAGCCCAGCACTCTGGTTGGGGATAACAGTAGTTTTTTGTTTTTTTTTTAAAATTGCCCCTCCAGCGCTGGGACAATCCCTCCCGGTGCAAGTGTCCTAGCTCTGGCAGGGGAGGGGGCAATTTAAAAAAAACAAAAACTAGTTACCTCTAACTGGAGTGCTAACTCTATTAGCCTGCACCTTTGGTTGGGGAAAATATTTTCGCCCAACAGGTGCCCTTAAAAAGAAATTTTATGTGAAACCAAGACATATCTCATACAGGTATGGGATCCATTATCTGGAAACCCGGTATCCAGAAAGCTCAGAATTATGGAAAGGCCTTCTCCCATAGACTCCATTTTATCCAAATTTTTTTAAATGATTTCCTTTTTCTCTGTAATAATAAAACAGTACCTTGTATTTGATCTAATCTAAGATATAATTAATCCTTATTGGAGGCAAAACCAGTCTATTCGGTTTATTTAATGTTTACATGATTTTCTAGCAGACTTAGGGTATGAAGATCCAAATTACGGAAAGATCCATTATCTGGAAAACCCCAGGTCCCGAGCATTCTGGATAACAGGTCCCATACCTGCACAAACATATATTTTAGAGTAATATATTTAGCATTTACGCTAATGAATCAAGCTATTTATATTTTACAATATTTCCCCTCAAAAAATACTGTATATTTCAGAATAAAAAAGGTCTTAATAGAAGTACAGTGTACTGCAGTTTATAAATATATGGAGATATTGCTAATGCTGGTTCCCCTTGTTCTCATCCATTTACATAATGCTGTAATTATTTAACCTATGCACCGTCAATGATTATATATAATGTAATATGTTTCCACAAGTAATTTAGATATATCTCTGGACAAAAACCTGTCTTTTTACCAGATTTATAAAAACAACACTTAATAGCACTCCTAGCCCACTAATGCAATGATAATGTGCATCATTTATGTAGAAAGAACAGGGGACAAAACTACTCAAGTTGAAAGAAAATGATGATTATTACCCTACACATTGTATAGTCATCATGCATAACGTTAGGGATGCGCAGAATCCATAATACCGAATCCTCTGCAAAAGATGTGGCTGAATACGGAATTAACCATAATTTGCATATTTGACTTTGCGCAGAATGCAAAAAAATATATCTCCTGGAAAGAAAGCATCTCTCTAACTTGCCCAGTGCTGGGCCACGCTGGGCAGGCGCCCTAGGCAGGCCCAGCGCCCTAGGCGCCTGTTTAGTCTACGCGAATTTGCGATCTCGTGGGCATGCGCGAATTTGCGCATTCGCAGAAGTGCACAAAGCGCAAAAAATACATAAGGTCGGGCAGAGAAGGGAACCGGACTTGGGGTAGGCGACAGAAGAGGTAAGTGCCTGGCGCCCTCCCAGCTTTGCGCCCTAGGCACGTGCCTACTCTGCCTACCCCTAGTTCCAGCCCTGAACTTGCCAGGGCTTTTAAGTCACATGACTCAGAAATTTTTGAATTAAGAACTAAGGCTTCATTGCATCACTCTCTGTAGGATTTAGAATCTGTTTAGCAGAAGCAAAAGTGAATTCTAATGAACTGTTATGGGCATATTTATCAAGGGTCGAATTTAAAAAACTTCGAAATTCGAATTCAAAAAGACCAACCAATATGAAGTTAAAGTTTTTTTTTTGGCCGAATAGGTCAGTTTTTGATCGAATAGGTCCGTATTCAGCCGAATTCGAATTGTACAAATCGCCGTAATAGCGAATTGGCATCGAAGATTTTCCCCAAAAAACCTGATTTTTCAAAGTCCACCAATTGACGCAAATAGGTTCTAGGAGGTCCCCCATAGGCTAAAACAGCAATTTGGCAGATTTTAGATGGCAAATAGTCTTAAGTTTTAAAGAGACAATACATGATAAATTTCTATATTTAAATTCAAATCGAATTGGGACTATTCCCTAGTCGAAGTACACAAAAAATAGCTCGAAATTCAAATTTCCCTCGACCTTTGATAAATCCGCCCCTTAATATTTTGATGGTCTGTCATATTTTTTCCAGCATATATTTCATATATTTTTATTAACCGATGGTAAATATATGTAAAGGTATGGGATCCTTGATCCTAAAACCCGTTATCCAGAAAGCCCCGAATTACAGAAAGGCTGCCTCCCATAGACTCCATTTTAGCCAAATAATACAAATTCATGAAATGATTTCCCTTTTCTCCATAATAATAAAACAGTACCTTGTACTTGAACCAAGCTAAGATATAAATTATCTTTATTGGAGGCAACACGAGCCTATTGGCTTTATAATGTTTACATGATTTGTTAGCAGACTTAAGGTATGGAGATCCCAATTACGGAAAGATCCATTATCCGGAACACCAGGTCCCGAGCATTCTGGATAACAGGTCCCATACCTGTTGTATGTAGTATGTTAGTACGGCCACAGGGAATGTTTTCACAATGCATTTGTAATACAGACCAGGGAACACAGATAAATTTAGATAATCAGGTCCCAGTATATAGAAATGTAACCAACAGGTATAATAAACAAGAAATACGGAGGGGTTCCTGTCACACAAACCCATGATAAATTTGTAAAACACACATACTGTAAATTTCCAAATGAATTTTAATAGTAGACTTATATATGACATATATATCATATTTTCTATTTATAATAAACAATTGGCAACTGGGGACATGTTTGATAAATGTTTCATTGCAGATCAACAGTTTGACCCTCAGTGCGCTCCTCTTCCTGAAAATACTGAATTTATTTGGAAACCTCTCACCTGCTAGTCCATTGACTCCAATTAATCCAGCAGAGCTTGCAATGCTTACCAAGTGACCATGATTGGAAGCCATCATTGCAGGAAGAAAAGCTTTATAAGTCTGTAGAATGGAGAATAACAGTTTAACTTTCATTACCAACGTAATTTACAAAATAATAAAGGGGTTATTTACCTTTAAATTAACTTTTAGTATGGTGTAGAGAGTGATATTCTGAGACAATTTGCAATTAGTTTTAATTTTTTATGGGTTTTGAGTTATTTAGCTTTTAGTTCAGCAATTCTCCAGCTGCGATTTCAGAAATCTGGTTGCTAGGGTCCAAATTACCCTAGCAACCATGCCTTGACTTGAATATAAATAGAAAAGCCGAGTAATAAAAAGTAGCAATAACAATACATTTGTAGTCTTACAGAGAATGTGATTTTAGATGGAGTCAGTGACCCTGGAGACAGCCAGAAGAAAAAGGGAAATATTTCAAAAACTATAAAAAATAAAATGATAAAGGCCAATTGAAAAGTTGATTATAATTAGCCAATCTATTACATACTTAACGTTAACGTAAACCACCCCTTTAAATATAACGAGCAAAAATAGCAAACTGCTGGGAATCCATCAGAATTCCCCAGTTTGAGATTTGATAAATCAGACCACTTTTGTGCTTCTTGTGCTGCAATGGACTGTACCCACAGGAATGCATGTAAACCCTGAATGCAGGAAAAAATTGTGCATGCCAACACAATGTATGCATGCGCTTCTTGGGTACGGTCCTAATAGAGGCGATGTGTTCCTATATTGTGAAACACACAACAAAACCAATTGAGTGCCTAGTATAAGAATCATAAGAGAAGCAAATTCAGCACTTAGGGGGTCATTTAGCAAAGACTTAGTTGTTTTTTTTTTTACCAGAAACAAAACTCGAATTTTCGGGTAAAAAAAAAAAAAATAGAATTTTCAGGTTTTATGATACTCTAAGGGCAGGACTCCATGGACGATTCCGCCGTGATCCAACGCGCTGCGCAAAAACGCAGGCGTCGTGACGGAAATAAGATAAGTAATTCTATTGTCAAATCGTGTCGCAGTGTTGAACTGACACTGCGTCTGCATCTGATAGTCGTGTCGCGTCAACAATGCGACACAATCTGGCTTACCTTATTTCCGTCGCATCCGACGTGACGCCTGCGTTTTTGCGCAGTGCATTGGAATAGTCCGTGGAATCCTGCCCTGAAGCTGGAAATTGCTCGGATCCGAAAACACTACAGCTAAAACTTGTCAAGGTCATGTAGAAATCAATGGCTGAGGTCCCTGGCCTCAACAAAAAGCATATTAAATAACCCCCACCAGGTCCTTTATTTTACATGGTCACTTATTTTCCTAGGTCAGTGGTTACTGTTGCCATCTAATGCACAAACTACCTGCAGTGGATGCTGATATTTGCAGTTCTAAATATATAATTTCATTATAACATTATTTCAGCAGGATACTACATGCAGGATACTACATTTCCTTTTTGGCAATAGCTCTCTTTTAAGTTACTGCTGCAGGAAGAGATTCCTGATGCTTTTCTGCTCAGTTCTATCACACCTGTCACATTTTAGTGATGCTCATGCTGCTTCTCTCTCTTCTCCCAGACCGATGAAAGAATAAAATAAGGATTAAAAAAAAACAACAGTTTAATGTCAGATTCTGCCTACAATAAGGAATTTTCTTTTTAAAGAGATGCCTGCTAAATAAGGAATTTCCCGTGTCACCAGTCCATATGCTACGCCTGCTAGAAGATTTGTTAAGTTCCTTTTTCTCTAAAACAAAATTTATGGAAATAAAACTGGAAAAGGGGAACAAAAAGATGCAGTTAATGCAAATTATATTTATTGAAGAGGGTTTACTTCCCCTTTCCCTCTAACAACCAGGCTACCCTTTCATAACTATGTTTTATCTGTAGCAAAATGGGGTTGTAAATCCTGTTTCACAAAATGCTGCAAAGACACAGATTATTCTTATGGTCAGTACAGGTAATGAATCTCTTATCAAGAAACCCAATATCCAGAAAGTTGCAGCTTACAAGTAGGCCACCCCCATACAATCCATTTTAAGCAAACACTCCTATACCTGTACTATCTGTAACTTAAGTGCTTATGTATGGTGAGACATATGTCCCTACAGCTATAAAGTTCAGTTATGTCGGTAATTACAATTAAAAGAAAACTAGAATTAGCACGTGTATAACAGAACTATTGCTTAAAATTGATCCTTACCCAGAAGTGTGCCATGCTGTTCACCTGCATTGTCTTCTCCACAAGAGCATCAGGCGAGTCTATAAATTTCTTTCCAGTCACTATTCCAGCATTATTAATTAGAATGGACACATCCCCAACTTCTTTTTTAACCTAAAAAAAAAAAATCAGAGAGGAGGGTTGGCAGGCAAACCAGTAGTCATACCATCACAATATCAATTAGTCAGTACGTTTGATTGAATAGCAATATCTCTATCACGTGAAGCAGCCTTTGAAGCGGAGACGACACTGGGAAATGTGTAACACAGCATCCACAGTGATGAACAAAGTACAGGTATGGGATCTCTTATCCGGAAACCCTTTATCCAGAAAGCTCTGAATTACGGAAAGGCCGTCTCCCATAGACTCCATTTTATTCAAATAATCCAAATTTTTAAAAATGATTTCCTTTTTCTCTGTAATAATAAAACAGTAGCTTGTACTTGATCCCAACTAAGATATAATTAATCCTTATTAGAGGCAAAACCAGCCTATTGGGTTTATTTAATGTTTACATGATTTTCTAGTAGACTTAAGGTATGAAGATCCAAATTACGGAAAGATCCGGAAACTCTCAGGTCCCGAGCATTGGATGGATAACAGGTCCCATACCTGTATCATGTTCTTGTAAGCTTTTCCTAAATGGATAACTTGATTTTATATATATTTAAAGGATAGCGTTTTGTCTCTGGACAGTCACAGCATGTAAAATATATTAGAGGGGTCTATGAAGATTCTCATTTATCCAGGTCATGATATATACAATATCTAGCAAAATTAAGTCAAAGGCAACCGGACATTTAGAGGCCCATTTATCAAACTCCAAATGTTTCTAAAAATTTTCTGAAAACAACTTCGACCAAATCCGTACAGGTTTTTTTCTCCTTCGTGTTTCGTGTTTTTGGCATTCAGGGTGAATAACCCCCTTCGAGTTTTTTTTTTTAAAAAAAGTTTCATATTAAAGGGGATCTATCACAAAAATGTAAATATCATTGAACCTGTCGGGTAGAAAGAATGCACAAAGATACGCATCTAACCCTAGGATATTCCTCTCCAAAAAAGAAAGGAGGCCACAACTCTTAGATCACATTTATTGGTCTTGTCTCTTGTAATGATCTATTCAGGTGACTTTAAATTTACTGTGAATGGTCCGAATAGAAAATCTGGGTGTCTAGTGACCTCATTCATTATGCGAGTGGTCATCAACAGACTTGTCACACAGCATTTGTCCTCAGCGTTTTGTCTCTGGTACCTTTAATTGAAAAAAGTTTTTGAGACAAAGCACCACAAAATGTCTCATTACCATAAACAATCACGACTAACGTATATTGTTACCTTGCTATAATAAGGTATCATTTTTAGAGAGGGCCTTACCTGGTCTGCCACTTTGTAGACTTCTTGCCTTTTGCTACAGTCACACAGATAGGCATGTACTCTGACTGTTCCATTTTTCTTTGCCAGTCTACAGGTCTCTTTGTTTCCTTCTTCATTTATGTCCCAAAGGACTAACGTAGCTCCAAGGCGGGCAAATTCCAGTGCCATCAGTCTCCCTATACCACTTCCTGCTCCAGTAATTAGCACTATTTCACCAGCAACATCTTTCCTCCGAGAGGGAAGGAACCACAAAAAAAGGGACTCCAGACTAAGATAGATTGTAAGGAGCAAAACTTTGAGCGTCTCTAAGAAAATGTTCATCTTTGAGATGTCTCTTGTATCTGATCTGGAAAAGATAGAAGAAAAAAAAAAAGACAGATTTAATTACACTTTATGAGCATTGACAGAAAGGTGGAACATAAGTCCTATTCTCATGTTTTTTATATCAATAGATTGTGAAGGAAGCAGGTTTGAACAAAGCAATTACTACTAGCTAACATATCTGTCTCTCAACTCTGAAGCTAGATATTATAGGACTAACAAGCTCTGGGCTCGACTATGAAGACAGTCTGCTCTACCTGTGTCTGAGATGGGGACGTATATAATTCAAAGGGCTGAACAGTTCTGTTTGGCCAAAGAGCCTCTACCTCTATTCCAGTAGTCCCCAAACTTTTATACTTGTGACTCATATTCAAATCTAGAGTTAAGGAGTTGAGAAACCCATTAAACAGTTCACCAAGAGTTGCCAAACAAATGATTATGATTGGCTGTTTGTTAAATCCACGAGGTGGTCAGCCTGCAGAGCTCTCTTGGCTGGCAGTACACTTATGCCCCTAAATTAGCTCCTGCTTTCAAGTTATAAGAGTGACATCAATAGGAAATGGTGGGCAACATGTAGGTCCCAAGCTACTGGTTGCAGAACTGAATCCAAACCCCTTTATACAGGTTCCTGGGCTTAGAAACTTCCCCTCTCTAAAAACGTGTAAGGTGATTCCATGGTTGGCCACAGGGACAATATTGACTCATTTGCATCCCATGATTCCTTGAGTGTGAAAACCTTTCAATATTGATTTTAAATGAATGCTAAGTGAATGTGAGAGTCAGGAAAAACTCAACCCGCACCCAGCCCTAACCTGCAAAACTTTAATCCACACACAGCAATAGCGTATTTATCGTTCCGATAAACAGTAGTGTGGTAATGGCGGAGCTCACCCAACACTGTTTCCTCCGATCGCTGTTTTCGCGAGAACCCGGCTACTTCCCTCTGGCTTCAGCTACACTTCCTCTGAGGTGAAGTGCCGAGTATATAGGCCCAAAACGCGTTAGTTTACACACCCACTGCTGAATTACAATTATTATATGTGCTTCAATAAAGCCAATTTGATATTATATTGACTGCTCTCCAACAATATTTCAACCAGAGCTTACAAGTGAGTGAGACCACACACAACACTAACCTGCAAAACCTTAATCCCCACACAACCATAACCTGCAAACCCTTATTCCACACACAATACTAACCTGCAAAACCTTAATCCACACACAACATTAACCTGCAAAATGTTACCATTGTAGGACCCAAGCCAGAGATGAATCACCTTGATTTGTACACTACTTATTTGCGCACGTCTGGTTCCAAGACAGGGAGTCTTCGGGAGCAGAGGAGACGTTTAGTTCCCCAGTCTGACCCACTCCCAACCCTAACCCACAATGGTTAGCCAAATTTCAACAAAAACCTGTCCAACCGGGTCAACCTGCACAACACTAGTATATAGTCATTTTTATCTAAAGTATTCATTCAACTGCTTAGTCCATTACTTTCTCCCCCTCCGCTGGAAACTAGTTACTAATCTGCTGCTATTTGAGTCCTTTCACTGGTCCCTGTCTCTACTGAACTAAATCAGAAAGAAGTTCCAGGTTTGCCACTCACATGAATAGAGGGTAGCAGGTATCTAGTCTGGCTACTGCTCAGCACTGTTTTGGAACAGGAAGGCCCTCCATCAGACTGTTCACCTGCTGCAAAATTTGAAGCATCACCCAGAAACAACAGATCCCCATTTCAGTCCACTGGATGGACTCTACAACACAACGATGTCTAGGCTTTATAGAAGACTGAAATTTTCAATTGATAATTTTGATTTCATTTTCTTGTTTTAAGATTATGGTTTATCCAGGACCAGTATGTGGCTTCAGGACCAAACTTCTGTACTGGTACACACAGACCATTTATTGACGGCTGCCTTATTATATTAAAGGGATACTGTCATGGGAAAACGTGTTTTTTTCAAAACACATCAGTTAATAGTGCTGCTCCAGCAAAATTCTGCACTGAAATCCGTTTCTCAAAAGAGCAAACAGATTTTTTTATGGGGCTAGACATATTGTAAATTTCCCCGCTGCCCAAGTCATGTGACTTGTGCTCTGATAAACTTCAGTCACTCTTTACTGCAAGTTGGAGTGATATCACCCCCTCCCCCCAGCAGCCTAACAACAGAACAATGGGAAGGTAACTAGGTAGCAGCTCCCTGGTAGATCTAAGAACAAGACTCAATAGTAAAATCCAGGTCACACCGAGACACATTCAGTTACATTGAGTAGGAGAAACAGCCTGCCAGAAAGCAGTTCCATCCTACCTGAGATGGCTGCCTACACACCAATATTAAAAAAAAAAATACACTTATTGGTTCAGGAATTAAATTTTATATTGTAGAGTGAATTATTTGCAGTGTAAACAGTATAATTTAGAAATGAAAACGACACCATAAAAATCATGACAGAATCCCTTTAAATTTGACCTGCATGAGGGTAGTAATAATGCAAATTTCTAGGGGTGACCCACTGATGAGATCTTTTCCCTTAGCCCACTGGATCCTGAAAAACGGATATTTCCTAGCCTGAATATATAATTAGGGATATGGTTTGAGTAAAAGTATATTCTGATCTTGTTCCATTTTATGGATTAAACAATAATGCTAATCAGTTATAAATCCATTTATTTAATAGTCATAATAATGTTAATTCGTTATAAATGTATTTATCAGTCACTAACTTATGTATTTATTGGTTTATATGCATTTTTAATATGTATATGGATATTTATATGAGGATATTAAGTACTGTATAAACATTAATATTGTATTTTATACTGTTTAAAGTTGACGTAGCGGTAGGTATTCATAAAGTATCATGGATTTGTCTCAATATAGAGTTTTTGTACATTTTTTCTAAAGAGCTTGGGCTTTAAATGGATTGTAACGCTCTAAGGGTTAATGCTGAGCAGCAGAAGAGGTAAGTGGTTGTTGTGATTGCTCAGCCTTTTACCTTTAAAGACGGAAGTATTAGTGTAATGGTTTTATGCTTATGACTAATTGCAAAAAACGAAATGCATCAAACATGTTTTTATTCACGTCCCATTAAAATAAAGAGTTTATATGATACTTCAAGGAGATTGTTGCCTGGTGAATGTGCACCCACTGGAGTAAGACGCTGGGCCCACTGGGACCCTGTTTACAAGTAATTATAGCTCCATTACCATCAGTTAGTACAGTAACTTATGCACTAGATTTTGTAAGAACAGAACAGTAACTGCTCAGGCAGGTTCTTTGCGTTGGTATTGTAAGGCTTAACAAATAACTAGACTGACTGCATATTTGCAGAAACAGCGCAGCTAAATACACTGTAATATGGGTTCAGTTATACTGGGGCATGGTTTCAAATAAACTAGGGTATTGATGTGCCAAATTAGATATATGCTTATATATAATGCCTTCATATTAACACCAGTACAGCGTCTAAACACATGCTGACAACATCTATAAAACCTACAAACACTCTAGTTACTTGGCCTGCGAGCTGTCTCCTTAATGATATATGGGATTCGGAAGTACTGCCAGCAAAAAGAGTTGCACAACTTCTTACAGGACACCAGGCCCGGACTGGCAATCTGTGGGTTTGGGCAAATGCCCGATGGGCCGCTTGCTTTAAAATGTAAATGGCCTGCTCACCTAAAAATGCAAATTAGGTCTGTATTTAATATGTAAATAAGCCACTCACTTAAGAAATGTAAATGAGCTGTTGCATGAGGCAGTCTCTTCAAGTATGCCACACTTTGGCCCTGTGATACATGGTAATTAAAGTCCTCTTATCTGCCAGGGTGCCGGGTCTAGATGAGGGCACACAAAGGAAAATTTAGAATATTATGTAAGTATAGGGCAACTAATCCATCTGATAGAATAGTTGTGATAGAAACTAGGGTGAGATATTTGTTGCAAGGGCCAGTTCCAGCACATAGGGTGTATAATATTGCTGGGGATTATATGGTGATGGACACTTAAAATATCTATTGATAAACACTAGTTCTAGTTAATCTTGAGGTTAGAAATCATGTTTGCATTCGCGTGAATACATGGGCTGCTTTGATACTTTTGCCAGGGCTTTTTCCTCTCAGTCCGGCCCTGCAGGACACCACAGGCAGGGTTGTATTTCTCATTCTATAGCTGTTACACAGGGAGAATAACGTTTGTATTGCCATAAGCACTTACCAGTCAGACAGGGAGTGCGATGCAGCAGGCGGTACCGTGCACAACAAGGAGATAAATAGAGACTTTGTATCATGTACAAGCAGTTCACACCGACAGGCTCACAAACTGCACATGCACTGGAGCCTATTAGACTGTTGAAAGGCACTTCCGGGAGGCTTAACCAATATTGAGAGTGGACTATTGATAAAGAATGTAACCTTTGTGTTTAGTTGTGTCATTGCAGATCCATGTACCAGATCCATGTACCTGATTGCAGAGCCTCACTGATTGTGAAAAGGAGATTACAAAGGTTATGTGATTGGTTATGATCAGATAAAAGGGATTAACCCCTTAAATGAAACTCTGGCTAATGGAACAAGCTGATTGTGTTTCTCTCCCTCAGGGGGACAGACTAAGCAGCCGATTTAAATACAGATAATAAATGAGCAAAGTCTTTGCAGCCCCCCATGACTGATCTGACAGCCTGAGCCTGCTCCAAATGACAGGACTACCTTTAACTCGTTTGGGGGAGGAGGAAGTGATCAAATACCTTGTAATTCAGTCAGTACCAAGTACGTAGGCAGCCTCTGCAAAGCACAAGCACAGCGTGGCGACTCCTCTCTTGCCCGCCCCTTGCTGATCCCACAGAGGAAGCATCAGCCGAAAATACGACTCGTCTATTGGTCTGGCACTTAGGGACCCTATGGAATGCTGGGTAGTGTAGTTTCAGAACCCCTGTTTGTATAATCAGAACAACGTGGGCCGTTTACTCTGAATACCAGAATGGGCTGTTCCCTGAAAAATTGGGACAGTCCCGCGAATAACGGGATAGTTGGGCGAATAACGGGATAGTTGGGGTATTATGTAAGTAGTATCGGGTAATTACTAATGTTCAGTGGTTTTAAAGGAACATATTTAAATCTAATTTGAACGATAGCAGGATTTTTCTCTTATTTTCGCTTGTGTGCTGTTCTCATGTCTCTTCCTTTTAGTTTTCTTATTTGCCAGTGTTTCCTCCCTCCCCTTTTTATCCCTCATTTTAGCCTTTTTTCTGCTCTTGTGTTGTCATCTTCTTTACTTTATCCAAGTTTTATCTTCACTTTTTCCATACTGTATATTCTATTTTCATCTTTTTCCTCTTTTGTGTCCTTTTTACCTTCTGCTTCTATTATCCCTTCTCTATTGCATCCTCTTGCCCATTTTCTCTCCCACTTATGGTTAGGGTTGCCACCTTTTCTGGAAAAAATGAACAGCTTTCCTATATATTTATGTTTTTTCCCTATAAATAACCATCAGTTTTACCAGCCAGGCCGGTAAAATACCAGCCAGGTAGCAACCCTACTTATGGTGACCATAGATGTTAAGATTTTTAAAAGATTTTTTTGTTATCGTAGGAGCTGAAAATATATGAATTGTCCAACAAAAACAAGCAACAACCTCCCAACATTTGGAAATAAAAAGAGGGACAAAAAAAGTCTTGACCACGCCCAATTTTGTGGCCACATCCCCTAATTACTATACAAGATGAGCTCAGCAAATGCAGGCGCTCAGCCGGAGGAATTAAGGCACATATTATCTTGATCAAATGTGGCTTTTATTCACGCAAACAATGTGACAAACAGTGGCAATCATAGTGCAGTTAAGCCTACGCGTTTCGTGCCCAAAACAGACGGCACTTCTTCAGCTCTTCAGCCACATTTGATCAAGATAATACGTGCCTTAATTCCTCCGGCTGAGCGCCTGCATTTGCTGAGCTCATCTTGTATCGTAATAGTTGGAATTGGTTGCGCCTGTGGAGCTCTCGCGGGATGCCGCAGGAGGGGGAGACGTGATTCTTGGACGCCGAGTTGGTGAGCTCCGCTAATTTTTCCCTACAAACTTACTACATCCCCTAATTACTATGTTTATTTTACAAAATATAGCAGGTTATGAAAGTTTGAACGTATTTCTGTGTTTTTTTCAGTTATCACAGTTTTGCTAATGAAAGTGAAGTGCCCTTTAAAGGAGAATTCAACCTTTGGGCAAAAAAACCCGTACCCCCATCCCATGTAGACCCTCCTCCCCCCAGGCCAACTACCCCCCCCTCGGGAAATGCCCTATATTCTATACTTACCCCTCGTCGCAGATTCTTCCAACCACGTTTCAATCTTCCGCATCCTCGGTAAGCTGACTGGGAGATCAGCAATTTCCATGTAATTCTGCGCAGTTTTCGCAAACCAGCAAACTGCTTCAACTGCGCATGCGCAGAAATACCAATCTCCCAGTCAGCTTACAGAGGTCGCAGAAGATGGATGCGTGGAACTTCGCTGGAAGAATCTGCGATGAGAAGTATGAAGTATTATGGGGCATTTCCCGGGGGGGGTAGTTAGCCTGGAGGGAGGGGGGTCTACGTGGGGTGGGGTTTTTTTTTGCCCACAGGTTGAATTCTCCTTTAAACGGTGAGTCTAACTTCTACCAAGGGACCTGTTATCTTGTTACAATTACTTATTTCCTTATCTCAAAATTGTTACAAAAGAATCTTATCTGAACTTCCTGGCAGTTCTGGGCTCTCTGTCAAAAGCCAATTAAGTTAGAAACATTGTTTCTTTTTTTTTTAGCTGTTCAGTGCAGAGAAAAAGGGACTTTCCAGTACAAAGGCGGGTCTGCGGGTTGAGCTGTCAGACGCTGAAAATGGGACAGTTGGGAGGTATGATATATTCTAGTTAAAGCTAGGGAACTGTCGGTAGCTGCCTGCTTGGTCCTGCAAACAATTTGACAATGAATACATTTTCTAACCTGCCCAATTTCTGACCAATGAAGAATGAAAATCGTTCGATGCACATCGTTTGGTGCCCCACTTACCTCACAATAATTTGAAGGATTTGTCAAATCGCATCAAAATTGGTAGAAGAATATGGCCACAGTAAGTTCCACTTTATCTTATGGCCAGCCTGCACACCTTTACTCTCTACCCTTTTTTCTTTTTGTGGTCTCTGTTCCTCTTGTGTTTTTCTCTTTTCTTCAGCTTTCTGTTTCTTAAAGGGAAATTATACTCCTTTTTCAGCATTGGTGCAATGAATAGGGATTGTGAACACCTGTGGAATTCACTTTCTTCATAGGTCTGTTAATCACAGAACATGCACTTGGCTCTAGTGATTGTCTAAATTGACATTTAGCAGTTTAAAAAAGGACAACCTAAAATGAGGGAAAATGAATAGTGCTTGTGGCAATCATACCTTTTGTCAATACTTTTAATTACAATATATCTATGGTTTTTGTTATTTATTGCTTAATCAAGGAAAAATGTAAAAAATGGAACTAAAGCCACAGTCTACTTCCTGGTCCCAAAGAGCAAAGTGAAACAAATCAACAGCCCACTGAGAAGCCCTCTTTATAATGAGCTGCTATTTGTCTAAAAAAAATAACAGACTGTAGCTGAGGAATGAAGGGGTTTATGTATACAGAGGTCTTCTTAGTGGGCTACTTTGTGTTTGACTTTGCTCTTTAGAATCAGGAAGTAGAATGTGACTTTAGCTTAATTGTTTAAATTCTGTACAGTTTAGAGCAATGAATATGAAAAAAATCATAGTTATTTCTTCATTTAAAAAATAGTCATAATCACAAGCCCTATTCATCGCACCAATGTTGAAAAAGGGGTTTTACTGTTGCTTTAGTTTAAAGGGATACTGTCATGGGAATTTTTTTTTTTTTTCAAAATAAATCCTTTAATAGTGCTGCTCCAGCAGATTTCTGCCCTGAAATCCACTTCTCAAAAGAGCAAACAGATTTTTTTAGTTAACAGCTGCCTGGTAGATCTAAGAACAACACTCAATAGTAAAAACCCATGTCCCACTGAGACTCCTTCAGTTACATTGAGAAGGAAAAACAGCAGCCTGCCAGAAAACATTTCTCTCCTAAAGTGCAGGCACAAGTCACATGACCAGGGGCAGCTGTAGCACTTTACTGCTTTGGGGAAATCAAGCAATGCAGAGGCACACAGAACTGATGCAAGCAAGGAACACCTTGCACGTTTATTGCGGTATAGCAGTGCAATGTTTCGGGGTCAGGCTCCTTTATCAAGCATGACCCCAAAACGTTGCACTGCTATAGCGCAATAAACATGTAAGGTGTTCCTTGCTTGCATCCGTTCTGTGTGCCTCTGGATTGCTTGACTCCTAGATTGGATTTGGGTTTGCCGTACCTCTACCATTGTGCACCAGACAGCACTATAATTATCTCACACAAGGGTGTGCGAGAGCCAGATTTCTCTTGGACACTGCTTTGAGGAAATCCCATAAACACAGACACAAATGCATGCTTTGTGCCTCCCATTGATGTATATTTGCTGACATTCAAATAAAGATTTGTTCATTTTGAAAAGAATCACTCATGTTAGCCTGATTACAGAAATATTGTCCTACTTTATGTGCTATTTCACAGCAACAAGACCACAGTCTCTTTCCAAATCTATTAGGCTCACTATTTGAGGTATGGGGCCTGTTATCCAAAATGATTGGGACCTGGGTTTTCCGGATAAGGGGTCTTTCTGTTATTTGGATCTCTATACCCTACCTTTACTACGTCTACATCTTACTCAACTAAAAAATTATTTAAACATGAATTAAACCCAATAGGATTGTTTTGCCTCCAGTGAAAATGAATTATATTGTAGTTGGGATCAGGTGCAAGGTACTGTTTTATTAATACAGATGGCCATCCCACAGTTCAGATCTGTTACAGATAACAGATCTCACACCTGCACTAAAATCACCTCCATTGCTATACATGCTATTCCCCAGTTATTATCCCTACTGCTCCAGGCACTATGTTACCCTGCTATCTCAACCACAACTCTATTCCTAAATAGTATCTCCTGATGGATCTCCCCAAATACAGCTCTAAACTATAATTAATATTATGACATGTTAAAGGGGGTTTTCACCTGTGAGTTAACTTTTAGTATGATGTAGAGCAGGGCCGCCATTAGAAATCACGGGGCCCCGTACAACAACAATGGCACCCAAGCCCCACCCTGGAACCCTCCCACTCCACATCACAGTTAAAAGACCACACAGACATCAGCACTAAAAAAGTAACCCCCCCACAAACAAGTTATAAAAAGCTATTGATGATCAGGGCCCCCTTATATGTTAAAAAAAACATTGTTGCCAGGGCCCCCCTTACAAGTTAAAAAAATTGGTGCCCCAAAATAATTTTTTTAAAAAACATTGGTGGGATGGGACTATAGAATATTAAAATAATACATTGGCGGCCAGGGGATTAAAAAAAACACAAATTGGTGTTCAGTAGAATTGAACTCATGGCTGCAGGACTGCAACTTCGCCTCCTTTTGTGACTTTGGGTCTTTTCACTGATTCAGGACTAAAATTTCGTCTGTTTTCGTGACTTTGGGTCTTTTCGCCGCTTCGGGAGTTCGACTTCGGCTATTTTCGTAGCTTCGGGTCTTTTCGCCTCTTCAGGAGTTCGGCTTCGGCTGTTTTCGTGGCTTCGGGTCCTTCGGTTGTTCGGCACTTCGAAAATGGCTGCAGGCTTTGGCGCTCGCAAGGGGGCCCGGCTCTTTCAAAACTGCAGCACTGCCGGGCCCCCCTTCATGCCCGGGCCCGGGGCACTTGTACCCCCTGTCCCCCCTGATGGCGGCCCTGATGTAGAGAGTGATATTCTGAGACCATTTGCAGTTGGTTTTTATTATTTGTAGTTTTTTAATTATTTAGCAGTTTATTCAGCAGCTCTCCGGTTTGGAATGTAGACAATCTGGTTGCTAGGGTCCAAATTATCCTAGCAACCATGCATTGATTTAAATGAGAGACTGGGATATTAATAGGAGATGTGAATAGAAAGACGAGTAATAAAAAGTAGCAATAACAATACATTTGTAGCCTTACAGAGCATGTGTTTTAAGATGGGGTCAGTGACCCCCATTTGAAAGCTGGAAACAGAAGAATAAGGCAAATAATTCAAATACAGTACTATAAAAAATATGCATTGAAGACTAATTGAAAAGTAGCTTAGAATTAGCCATTCTATAACACACTATAAGTTAACTTAAAGGTGAACCAGCCCTTTAATTCAGCATACATCTGGTATGATCAGCAACTAGCACTCTAGAGATGCCTAGACAGTGACAGCCTGGGTTTTTCTGTTTGTAGCAGCAAAATAACAACTTCTCTTTGTTTTCAGTTATGCTGTAATTGTCAGTGAGGCTTTCAGGGTATTCTGTCTGAGACCTATTGGATTTCAAACGGCCAACATTGGTTGTTATTAAAAATCACCTCTCTTTTATGTTTTATTTATATATATTTTTTTCTATAAAGGATGGGTCCTCATAGCGACTTCCATAATTACACTTCCTCCAGTCATATCTTGACCCTGTGTAATGTACACTTTTGAAGTAGACATAAATTGCTTGGATTGCTAATTGCAGATCATAGGGGCCTTCAGCGCTTTTTGTTCTTGCCTCTGTATCTGAGAGATTTCATAACCCGTGTCATTTTGTAATGAATGTAGCACAGTCATCCGCTTGCTTTCATCAGATAATTTTTTTCATTCAACTGCCGTTTCAGTTCAAGTAACAAAAGACATAGATTTAAAGGCATAGCAATGATAAAAGTGGAAGCTTATATACAAAACTCCCTAAAGTTAAAATTAAAAATTCTTATGAACATTTTAAGACCTTGGTATATGCATTATTCATAAAATACAGGTATGAGACCTGTAATGCTCGGGACCTGGAGTTTACCGGATAAGGATCCCATAATCTGGATCACTATACTAAAAAATGATTTAAACATGAATTAAAGGACAAGGAAAGTTAAACTAAAGAAGTAGGCTAGAAATGTTGTACATTATGTTTTGTGCTTCTGTACCAGCCCAAGGCAACCACAGCCCTTTAGCAGTAAAGACCTGTGTCTCCAAAGATGCCCCAGTAGCTCCATATATTCTTTTCTACTGATTCACTACACATGCTCTGTGCTGCTGTCACTTACTGAGCTTAGGGACCCACTCACAATATACAGTACACATAGAATAGAAATGCCAGGGCTGATTAGTAATTAATGAGGATAACTCTAAAAATGTATGTGGCTAAAAATTCTATATTTTATATACTGCACTTATTGCACCAGCCTAAAATTTCAGTTTCTCATAGCAGCAATGATCCAGAACATTAAACTTGTAACAGGGGTCTCCAATTTGGAAAGTGTCGGTGACACTCACATGCTCATTGGGCTCTGAGCAGCTGTTGAGAAGCTAAGCTTAGGGGTCGTCACAAATTATCAAGCAGAAAATGAGGTTGGGCTTTAATATAAGCTGATCCTACAAGGCTGATTATTAAAAGCTGATACTAGTTGCACAGGTTTCTGTGCTGCCATGTAATACTTATCTGTATTAATTACTAATCAGACTTATAGTGTGACATTTATATTCTATGTGTACTGTATATTGTGAGTGGGTCCCTAAGCTCAGTAAATGACATGTGCAGTGAATCAGGAGAAATAAAGGTAGGGAGCTACTGGGGCATCTCTGGAGGCACAAATCTTGCCTGCTTAAGGGCTGTGGTTGCCTTGGGCTGGTACAGAAGCCCAAACATAATGTACAACATTTCTAGACTACTTCTTTAGTTAAACTTTAGTTCTCCTTTAAATGGAGTCCTCCAAGCAGTATCGGACTGGGGGGGTTGGGCCCACTGGGGCTGCTGCATCATGGGCCCGCACACACCTCCCCATGGCCACATGACACCTCCCCATGGCCCCCACCTCAATGTGGTTCACAAACCCACTCCGCCTGTCTTTCCTCCCACCCTCGCCAGAGTGTACCTGCTTTTTTCTTATTGATCAGGGTTAGGGGAATCTAGGGAGCATCTAGAATCTAGGAGGGAATAAGTGCAGGCAGATGGAGGGAACAGGTTTGGGCTGGCGGCGCCCACGAGGGTCTGGGCCCACCTTGTTTTTTTCAGGTGTCCCACTGGCCCAGTCAGAGTTTGCCTCCAAAGTAAAGGGTGATAAAAAAGGGTGATATCACCTGGCCAGGTTAAAACAATTACCTGAATTACGCACTAGCTAATGGGCAGGGGACGGATTACTGGACGGACTGTACAGGTTCATGGAGGTCAAGCAACAGTGACATTCAACCCTTAGCTACCATATGCAACACCCCATCAGCAGCTGAGAACAGACAGACTGAATTCCTGTCATCCTGACCCTTGTCCTGCTTTTTACTGCCAAAGTGTCGGCCTGTCCAGCCAACAAAATTGGAATTCTTTAACATAAACATAAAAAAAAAAAAATCTTCAGCATCTTCAGTAATAATCATGTAAGTGAAATGGAAATTTAAATGATACTTTGATGAGTCAGTGGCTTTTCAGGTATGGACAACTGCATTATTTTGATTATTCTTGGCCCCAAGCTAGTCTTTTGGGCTAACAAGATAACATGAGATTATAAATTGTAACAGAAAACTGATTATGAGAAAAATATGAACATCTTAAAGGAAAACTATACCCCCCAAACAATGTAGGTCTCTATAAAAAGATATTGCATAAAACAGCTAATATGTAAAATCCTGCTTCATGTAAATAAACCATTTTCATAATAATATACTTTTCTAGTAGTATGTGCCATTGGGTAATCATAAATAGAAAATTGCCATTTTAAAAAAAATAAGGGCCGCCCCCTGGGATCGTAGGATTCACTGTACTCACAAACATACCAACAAACCATACATGTTAGGTCACATGAGCCAATTAACAGAGTTCTGTCTTTTGCTTCCACACTTCTTCCTGTTACAGTTAGAGTTGTAGTATTTCTGGTCAGGTGATCTCTGAGGCAGCACACAGACCATCACAAAATGGTGGTTCAAGGCAAGAGATGTAAAAGGGCTGTATTTACTTAAATATATATTCCAGTTTGGTAAGATTCTTTAATATGCCACTTAATATGATCTGTTGCTTAAGTGTTCATTTTGGGGGTATAGTTTTCCTTTAAAGAGGTGGTTCACCTTTAAGTTAACTTTTAGTATATTATAGAATGGCCAGCTTTTCAGTTGGTCTTCATTATTTTTTTTTTTATATAGTTATTTGCCTTCTTCTGATCTTTCCAGCTTTCAAATGGGGGTCACTGACCCCATCTAAAACAAATGCTCTGTAAGGCTACAAATGTATTGTTATTGCTACTTTTTATTACTTCTATTCAGAACCAGTTCTATTCATTTTACAGTCAATTATTCAAATCAGTGCATGGTATAGCAACCAGATTACTGAAACTGCAAATTGGAGAGCTGTTGAACAAAAAGCTAAATAACTCGATAACCACATATAATAAAAAATGAAAACCTAATACATATTGTCCCAGAATATCACTCTCTGCATCATACTAAAAGTTAGTTTCAAGGCGAACACAGCAAATAGGTGCACAGAACAAATAGTTGGTCCAGCTGGACAGTTCCTTTGCAATTTACCTCTTCTCAGTCATTCTTGCAACTTAATGGCATTAAAGGAGGAACATTGTACATCATTTTATGGATGCTGCACATTCAACTTGAGATAAAGAACATATACTTGGCTGAGGAAGAGCAAGCAAAACCATTCTACTTTTAAGCTACTGACATTAACAAACTCTTGAAAACAACACTGAGGGGCACATTTACTATGGGTCAAATATCGAGGGTTAATTAACCCTCGATATTCAACCATTAAAGTTAAATCCTTCGAATATTGTCCGATAGTTCAATCGGACAATTCTAAGGATTTTAATCCATCGATCGAACGATTTTCCTTCAATCAGAAATTGCTAGGAACATTGGTGCTCCGTAGGTTTTAGGTGGCGAAGTAGGTGGTCGAAGTTTTTTTTAAAGAGACAGTACTTCGACTATCGAATAGTCGAACGATTTTTAGTTCGAATCAATCGAAATAGCCAATTCGATGGTCGAAATAGCCAAAAAAATACTTCGAAATTTGAAGTTTTTTTCCTTCTAATCCTTCACTCGAGCTAAGTAAATGTGCCCCTGAATATTATGTAAATGATGTCTTATATTAAAAAAACAAAACAAAAGATGTATGTTGTATTTTAACTCAAGTAATACTCTGGGGAAGGATCTATGCTCAACAGTAGGAGAGGAATACAGGTATGGGACCGGTTACACGAGATTGAGACTGTGTATTTATAAACTTTACATATGCGTGAAAATGGCTCACTGTGTGGGCTATAAGAAAATGAAGAAAGAAGTGACCTAGAAATTGAACTGCAAGAGAAAGTTAGTATTTGTTGGTGTATGTCTGCCACCTACTGAAAATCTTTCTTACTACACTTTAGTGTGTTTGGAAATCCTCCGCATTATGGGGCAGATTTACGAAAGGGCAAATTCGCCAGTGACCTCTTCACACCCATTGCACCACTTCACCAGGCGCAAATACGCTACAAATACGCTAATTCACTAAAATGCAAAGTTTGGTCCCGGGCGTCTACCGCCACGACTTTTCGCAATCGTTACTTCGGCTGTGCACATTTCATAGTGAAGATCCATTCATTTGTGCCTAGCAAAACTTCCCTAGTGATCTTGCGCTTAGGTCAATTTGCATAGGGTGGGAAATTTAAAGTTGTATGGACATCTTTATTATAAATGTTGCTGCAAATGGTTTGCGTTACCGGTTTATATTACATATGTCAAGGGAACCTTAATAAAGACAAGAGAGTTAATATAATGCCCTACACACAAGCCTACTGTAAAATGAATGTTCCATAAAATGTGTGGAGAAAACCGCTTACCCAAAAAGGTAAGTTAGGACATTTGCAGCAAATCCTGCTTACAAAAAAGAGGAAAATTTGCCAGCGTTTTTTGAAATTTGATGCATTTTCAGAACACACGATATGATGTAAGTGAAAGAAGATTGGGGAAGATCTAGCTGCTTTATAGCACTTCGTCTGATCTGAGGTGGCGAAGGCAACTCTGGCAAAAGAGCTAACGTTCAGTAAAATCCGCATTTTAGTGAATTTCCGGAATAACGTCCGTTCGCCAGAGCGAAAAGTCGTCTGGCGGTAGAGTGCGAATGACCGCTAGCGACGGTCCTGTTAGCTATCGAATTGCTGCCTGCGCCTATAAGTGAATTGGCGATGTCCCTGCAGGTGGCAACACTGGCAGAAAGTCGCTAGCGTTAGCCACTTGGCTACCCTAGCAACCATATTGCTAAAAAAAAGGAGGGCTACTGAATAAACAGCTTAATAACTAAAAAAAATAATAATAAAGGAAAATCAATTGCAAATTGTCTCATCACTCTCTATTCTCTCATCATACTAAAAGTTAATTAAAAGGTGAACAACCCCTTTAAGGTCACCACCTATTTATATTCTGTACTGTCATTCAAACTGCTGCCTTGTTGTTTGGGCCAGAAGAACCCTAGCAACCAGGCAATCATTTAAACTCCAGACCAGGGAGCTTCAGAACAAAACTGAAGACCATAAAAAGTACAAATAAAAACCAATTCCAATTTGCTTTCCATTACCATTGCTTATACAATAATAAAAGTTGATTTTCAAGCGTGCATTTCCCCTTTGAGCAATCCAGTTTATTTCAATAATAAGGTCACATTTTTTTAAAGATTGTGCCATTTTGCACAGATGACAGTATTAGATTATATTTTCTATATGAGAATCCTATTTCTCTTTGTTTTACATACTGTATAACAGGGGTGTTTAATGGGTTTGTGTTTTCTCTATTTGCTTTCCCAGGGAGTTTTAGTACCTCATTAGGTTTTCTGACTGGAGCTTTGCAGTGTCACTATTTCATTCACAGCTCTGCAGGATGCTGATATATAGAATCAAGTCCTTAACCGTACAGAGCTTTAGTGCTGACAGCTTGGGCTTATGGTTAATGTTAGTGATTTGTCATCTAATATGATTTGCTTTTTTAAAATAAAATCATACAAATCCTGGCAGCCATTTATTTAGTGGGCAGCCTGCAGTATTTGTGCCAAGAGCTTTTTCTTGCAGGAATAAAACAAGTCTGGAGCATGGGTTGATAGATACCAGGCCTGTGATAATAGAGCAACGTTTACTAATAACTGTTGCAGGTTATTGTAGAGACAAGGCACAGTGACATATAGAACTGGTAGAGGCTTCATTGTTGCTTCTTTATAGGTCTCTGAAGCCCCATATTGCCTGTAAAACATCACTGACATTTGCTTGCATTCACCCTTTCTCTGCAGGGAACTACAAGGGCAAGACCTCTCTGTGCCTCGCTTCAGCAGGAGTCTGGTTTGACAATAAGGAAAGAACCGATAATTAGGAAAACTAACAGAACCACTGAGAATATTATGGAGCTTGATAAATAACCACTTTCGGAGTGGACTTTTGCTTTGTGTTATATACTGCACATAAATGCAATTGAATTATAGAATTAGAATAGAATTATAGAATTTTAATAGAGTATATCCAGCAGCTACTACTGGAGAGGGCAATAGTTCCTGTACCAACAGAGGACAAAAGAGAAGGAGTATTAGATTTAAGGCCAAATATATTCATTTTTAAGAGTGCAGAAATTCAGAATGGAATCAATTCATTCAGTTATTGGACAAATGGAGCAAGGAGACTGGATGCTGTCATTAGATCTGAAAGACCCATATATGCACATACCAGTTGCAAAATCACATCAAAGCTTTCTGAGATTTGCAATAGGGGAAGAAATGCATTACCAATTCACCTGTTTACCGTTCAGCCTAGCAACTTCGCCATGGGTGTTCACTAAGATTTTTCAGATATTGATTGCAAAGATAAGAAGAACAGGAATCCAAATTTATCATTATTTGAACGACATACTACTAAAAGCCAGAGAACCAAGGGTTTTAGAGCAACACCGAGATTTTGTGATCGAGTTTCTATGCAAACATGGATGGAAGATCAATCGACAAAAGAATCAATAAATTCCATAATCCAAGATTTGGTTTATCTGGGAGCCAGATTTTTGACAAGACAAGCTTTGATGACACTCCCAGATCAAAAGAGAGACAAGGTGATAAATCAGCTACTAAACACAGTTACTTGGACTGCCAGAGAGATAAGCAGTGTTTTAGGACTTCTGAATTCAACAATACCCATGTTGAAAAGGGCAAGATAGCACATAAGGCTGTTGCAACAATGCTTCCTCCAACAATGGACAGAACCAGACTGGGAGCAGAAGATAAGTGTGACACATGATGTGAAGCAAGAGTTAATGTGGTGGGTTACAGACAAGAATTTAAAAAGAGGAGTATCTCTCAAACAGATACAATGGACAATGTTGACATCAGATTCCAGTCCTCAGGGTTGGGGAGCTCATATGAATCCAATATTCATACAAGGCAGTTGGCAGAAGGAAGAGAGGTCACTACCGGCCAATGTTTTGGAACATTAGAGCAGTAGGGAGAGCAATACAGCAGTTGGATCACAAATTGAGAGTAACAGCCTTGTTGATAAAGTAAGACAATATAGCAAGAGTGATGTATATAAAGAAAAAAGGTGGAACCCAGACTACAAGCTTGTTAGCAGAATTACAGTACATCCCATAATGATTTGGGAAGAAGCACATCTTCAAGAGCTCACAGCCCTGCATATTCCGCGAAAACACAAATAGCAGACTTTTTGAGTCGAATTTTACTAAACAAGCACGAATGGGAATTGAATCAGGAAGTATTTCAACAAATATCCAAGATCTGGGGGCAGCCAGAGAAGGATCTAATGGTAGTATGGGGGAATCAGAAGGTGAGCAGATTTTACTCCCGTTTTTCATCTCCTCAAGCAGAGCGATAGATGCTCTGGGTCGGAATTGGAGTTGAGGACTCCTGTACATCTTCCCATCATTCCCTCTGATACAGAGGGTTTTGAAGAAGATCAAGATGGAAAGAGCCAACGTGGTGGCGATAATTCCTGATTGGCCCAAGATAGTGTGGTAACCATTGTTGAAATCCATGGAGAGAGAGAGGTCATTGTCTCTACCCAGGATGCCAGACCTGTTGATACAAGGGCCAATCAGACATCCATGCCCTCAGACATTATCCCTGAAGGCCTGGAAATTGAAAGGAACAGGCTGAGGGAAGAGGGGTTATCGGTGGCAGTAATAGATACTATTATAGCTGCAAGAAAACCCACTACAAATAAAAGTTATGAGAAGATTTGGAAAATGTTTGTACCATGGTTACTTTAAAAAGGAGTTACTTCTGAACAAGTAACAATACTTCATGTACTTGACTTTCTCCAAGCTGGACCAATAGAACCAATAGAAACCGTGTCAGAAAAGATATTGATGTTCTTAGTGGCGGTCACCTCAACAAAAAGGGTTAGCAAATTACAGGCTCTATCCTCAAAAGAGACTTATACAATTGTACAAGCAGATAAAGTCTGTCTCCGAATAGTGCTGGGGTTCTTACCGAAGGTGGTTTCAGAGCAGCATCTGAATAAAGAGATGGTTTTGCCAGCATTCTTTCCTGAGCTGGAATCACAACAAGAAAGGGAGTGGCACAACCTAGACATAGTAAGATGTCTAACGGTCCACTTGAATGGATCAAGTAAATGGAGAAAGTCGGACAGATTATTTGTGGTCCTTACAGGCAATAGAAAGGGACAAGCAGCAGCAACCTCAATAAGTAGATGGATTGTAAATTGTATAAAGTTGGCTTACGAAGAAAGTGGAAAGATTTTGCCAAGGGGGGTGAAGGCACACTCCAAAGGGGGCAACGAGTGCTTCTTGGGCATTTCAGGCTGAAAAATCAATGGTGGAAGTATGTGAAGCAGCAACATGGAGTTCTGCAAATATTTTCCTTAAGCACTATCATTTAGATGTTAAGTCTACCAAAGAATCAAACGTAGGCCTAAAAGTATTAGTGGCAGTGTGTAACTCTGAATAAATATTTGGATGCAAGCAAAATCGGACCCCCCCTATTAAGATTTCTCAGGTATATCACCGGTAGTGTGAGGGCTGCCATAGTGACCAGGGAAAAAGGAAAATTTTACTTCATACTTCATACCGAATTTTTCTTTTCCTGGTTACTATTGGCAGCCTTCACACTAAACCCTCCCAGACAGAAAGCTCGGACAAAAAATAAGGAGCAGGAGGGAGGAAGGAGTATATATATATATATATATATATATATATATATATATATATATATATATATATATATATATATATATATATATATATATATATATATATATATATATATATATATATATATAGGGAAAATTTCATTGGTGGTATTTTAGTAATCTGTTCTATCAGCATATGGGGTGGGGAAATACCCGTAGTGTGAAGTCTGCCAATAGTAACCAGGAAAAGAAAATTTCTGTAAGTATGAATTTTCCCTTATTTGTCTCATGTGCAGTGACCGATGGATGCAATTCATGTCATTTGGTTTGGTTACTATTGGCAGCCTTCACACTAAACCCTCCCAGACAGAAAGCTCGGACAAAAGATAAGGAGCAGGAGGGAGGAAGGAGTATATATATATATATATATATATATATATATATATATATATATATATATATATATATATATATATATATATATATATATATATATATAGGGAAAATTTAATTGGTGGTGTTTTAGTAATCTGTCCTATCAGCATATGGGGTGGGGAAATACCCGTAGTGTGAAGTCTGCCAATAGTAACCAGGAAAAGAAAATTTCTGTAAGTATGAATTTTCCCTTATTTGTCTCATGTGCAGTGACCGATGGATGCCATTCATGTCATTTGCTACACACACTATGGCTGCGGCATAACGTGTTTTATCAACAACCAGTCATTGGCTGGTTCTGATATTATAAGCTGTTTTCAGAAGGGACCTCTTTATTTACTGGAGGACAGATAGTTGGCATCACCGTCACACAAAGTCCAGTATCCCCTTTGGTCAGTTTCTGCGATAAAGACGCAATTGCACTACATTGGAATCTTTTGATGAGCAATCGATTATTCTTAAGCAGAAGCTGATAAACAGAGGATACTCTGTAGATATTGTAGAATCAGCAATACTTAAAAGCACATATACGTGACAGAAATAGTTTACTTTCAGCTAAATCTAAGAATAATACTATGCAACCAGAGAAGATACTGAGAATATTACTAAAACTCCAATCTATTTTAGTACAGCATATAGTTTAGAATTTAATAAAATTTGTAAAATTATTCATAAACACCTTCCTGTACTATACAATGACCCTACTTTAAAGGATATACTAACTCAGAGCCAACTAAAATTGGTCTCTAGGAAGTCTCCATGGGTAATAAATTATCACCTAGTATGGTCTCTAATCACATTCCATCCCCGGCTGTCTGGTTATCTACGAAGGGCAGTTATAATTGTGGTAAACACCCTTACAAAACATGCAAAGTTATTTCTATAAGTTCCAAATTTAAGTCCAATGTTACTGGCAAAGTGTTTAAGAACCGTATGTATAATAACTGTTGTTGTGATATACTTACATGAATGCAGATTTTGTTCAAAACAATATGTTTTAAAAGACAATCCTTTTGACAAAGGTGATGAAAAATCTCCTATTGGTAAACACTTTAAAACACTTTAAAACCTGTGGTAATCGAGGCTCCCTGGATTTAGGGGTTAAAATCATTGAACAAGTACATATTCATTTGAGGGGTGGTTACCCCACTATGCCTTCTGAATATCCGTGAGGCATTTTGGATATTGACCTTGCATACACGCAATCCGCATGGTTTAAACACCAGGTTTGATATTTCACATTTCATATGAATTATTCTTTTCTCAATTTTGAGAAATTTTAATGATTTGTTATTTATATGTCCCACTTTTTTATTGTCAGTATGAGTTAATACCGATACTGTATCCATTTATGTGTAAATGTATATAATTATATTTCCTCCTAGCAGGAGTAACACCTGACCTATGTAGTTATTTAATACCAAAACCTGCCATAGGAGGTCGCTGTGGGCTTAGACTATTTTAATTGTTGTTCTTACCGCTACCTATGTGCTTATGATTTAGGGCAGCTGTGCCCGAAACGCGTCAAGCGACCATGCAGCGTGCTTTTAAAATGGATTAATAAAGATTGTTGGCTTTTACCCTACTATCCGGTGTGCAGAGTTTCATCCTACCTTCTCCTTCACTCGTTTTCCAAAGTTTCTTTGTGAGGCAACTTCGGGCGACTTTGGAAAATGAATCGCTCCGAGTGCCATCCCGCCGGCGAGTTTGTATGTTCAAATATAGTGCTGTCTAACCGCCAGTTAAGAGGACTGTGATGATGAGCTGTGATTCAGTTAGTAGTCTTTCAGAAATGTAACCCTTTAAATAAAGAGATTACATGTTGTTGGCCAAATCAAAAAAAAAAAACTATTTCCAAATTCAATTCCCTGTTTCCCAACAGATTTCAATGGAGTTTTCATAAAGTATATTTCTCATTGAATGAATTTGACCCTGTGTTTTATTACAATGACAATTTTGCCAGGAGTAATACATTCCATAAGTTTATACATAAATGTCTGCAGAAACATCTGTCCAAAAGACCTAGTGCAAAGAAACTTTTATCTCATCCCTTCATCACATGCAATAACGATGAAGAGAAGGCGAAACTTAAAATAGCAGAGTACATAGAAACAGGTAAGGCAACTTATTCATATTCTGTATAATAGAGATGATTTATAAATTACAGGTATGAGATCAGTTATCTGGAAACCTGTTATTTAGATCCAGGTCCGAGTTACAGGATGGCCACCTCTCATAGACTTTATATTAATCAAATATTTCAAATGTTTTTAAATGATTTCCTTTTTTTCTGTAATAATAAAACAGTACCTTGTACATGATCCAAACTAAGATATAATTAATCCTTATTGGAGGCAAAGCCAGCCTATTGGGTTTAATCAATGTATAAAGGGAAAGATCCCTTATCTGGAAAAGCTCAGGTCCTAAAAGCATTCCGGATAAAAGGTCCCATACCTTTATAAGTAAAATACCAACTGTGCCTATGCTCCTACAAATACCCTTTCATTTATGTGTTTACAATCAAAAACTGACAATTAGTGGGAAACTTTTAATGGCTATCTGGATATTCCAGGCTTTGAGAATTTAAAGATTCCTACTTTAAACATTGTTCCAAAAGATAGGAAAAAAGGTATTATTAGAAACACTCAAGCACAGATAGAAATAGGGCTTTTAGGGCACTTTAATTTCCAGGTGTTATTGACTTTTTAATTACTAATGATTTTAACTACAGAAATGTGTTCAACATACAAGTGTCCTTAAAGCTTCTATCAGTTACATAGCCAGCCATTTAAATGTGTTGTTCGCCTCAAAATGTACTTTTATTATGATGTAGAGATTGATATTCTGACAATATTTTGCAGTTGGTTTTCATTTGTTATTATATGTAGTTTTTAATTTATTTAGCTTTTTATTCAGCTTCTCTCCAATCTGAATTTTCAGAAATCTTGTTGCTAGGGCCCAAATTACCCTAGCAACCATGGATTAAGGGCCTGGATAGAAAGATGAGTAATAAAATGTTGCAAGAACTATACAGGTGTAGCCTTACAAAGCACTGTTTTTATAGATGGGGTCAGTGACCCCCATTTGAAAGCTAAGTCAGAAATGAAGGCGAATATTTAAACTATATAAACTATAAAAAATAAATAATGAAGACCAACTGAAAATTTACTTAAAACTGACTGTTCTATAACATACTAAGGGGCAGATTTCTCAAAGGTCGAAGTGAAAATTCAAATTAAAGAAATTAGAATTTCAAGCTAATTTTTCGACTAGGGAATAGTCCAAATTTCAAATTTATCATGTACTGTCTCTTTAAAAATTCAACGTCGGCCATTCTCCATCTAAAACCTGCCTAATTGCTGTTTTAGCCTATGGGGGACCTCCTAGAACCCATTTGGAGTCAAAGTTCAAATTTGAAAACGGACCAAAAAACACTTCTATTTAATTACGGTTGGTCTTTTTGAATTCGAATTTTGAAGTTTTTCAAATTTGAAATTTGACCCTTGATAAATCTGCCCCTTAATGTTAACATAAAGGTAACCATCCCTTTAAGGAAACTCATATTTTTTTTTCAGTGCCCTATCATTTTCTATATAAAAACACACAGATCTACTCTATGGCTAATGTTATAAAATTCTTCCCTCAGGAGCAGCAAATAAATAATGTGTTATGAAGTATGCAAGAACAATATAAAAAGCCACAACATGAAATCTAACCTTGCAGGCTCTGATGCCAAACTGAGACTTGGCTCCTACATTCCCAAGATTTGATTCCTATGTTCCCAAAAGAGAAGGGAAGGAAAGGAAACGGACAAAAATATATTTTTATGATTCATTTTTTTAGAATCTTTATTTTTTTACACATGCTTTTATTAAAAAGTTTTATTAAAACAATGAAATAATATTCATAGTATATATATCTATATATATATATATATATATCTATATATATATCTATATATATATATATATATATATATATATATATATATATATATATATTTATATATAAAATAAAATATATTTATGACAAAAATAATGTGGGATTAGAAAATGGTCTTTTGAAAGACCTTTGTCAATGCTACAAGAACAAGAATTGTTAAATAGAATATCAGTTGGGAAAAACTGCAAAACTGCCAGTTTGGGAAGTTAGGTTTCGTTAGGTTTCGTGTACCCAGTCCCCTATTAGGATATCTGAGAATACATTCAACATCTTATGATGATTTAGGAGGGTGCAAGCATTGGGCAGTCGAGTATGAGGAGGGATATGAGCACGGGGGTGGTGGACTGCGATTGGTGGGGGGGCCTAGGGGAGCGGGTATTTTGAAATCCGACCCTTGTCACAGAAAAGTGCATGTGGAATGCTACATTATTCAATGGATTTCAGATTAAAGGATGAAATACAATGGATTATTTTAGATGTGCGGCAAGTGACAGAAAATAGCGTAACTTTATCATGTAGCTAATGAAACAACTTGCAATTGGCCTTAATCTTATATTTTTAAGTTGCGGGTGGCAACGCTGGCAAAAAGTCGCTAGCATTAGCCCCTTCGCTCTTTAGTAAATCTACCCCAAAGAAAGAGAGAGACAGAGATAGAGAGATACCAGATGTTAAATCGAACAACATTTTGATCAGTTTTTATTCAGTGAAAATATACAGCAGATTGTAGTCATGCAATAATTCCAGGATAATTCAATGTGGCATATGCATTTTTAAATTTAAAGGGATACTATCATGGGGAAATGTTTTTTTAAATACAGAAAAAGTAAAGTTTGGTGATACCTTTTATTGGCTAACTAATTAAGTAACAACTGCAAGCTTTCGGAGCACACAGGCCCTTTCGTCAGGCCTGTGTGCTCCGAAAGCTTGCAATTGATACTTATTCAGTTAGCCAATAAAAGGTATCCCAGTCCCCCCGCATAGATACATTACACTACACAAGCCCAGGAAACTTTAATAAAATAAAATAGAGTTGTTATATTGCCCTACACATGAGCCCAGTGTATAGTTTATGTGCCATATGTTAGGAAATTTAGGAGGGAAGCCGGTAACCCCCAAAAAATTTACACTCTTTTTCAGCCTATCACCCTGAAAAAGGAAAAGACGCTAGTGTTTTTTGGGACTATTTTTTAGGAACTCCTATCTACTCTATTGCACTTCGCCTGGTCTAAGGTGGCGAAGGCAAGTCTGGCGCAAGAGGTAACGTTCAGTAAAATCCACATTTGCGTAGTTACGTCCATTCACCAAAGTTAGGGAGTGAAGTACCGCTAGAGTCGATTTCCTTCGCTGGTTAATTTTCGTCCATGTTAGTCACTTCGCCCTTTAGTAAATTTGCCCCATCAAACTCAAATGTGTTTATTAAGATACTAGAATCTCGAAAATTCTAAAACGTGACAAAAAATGAAAAGCAGGGGAATCTCGTCTTACTAACTGTATTCATATAATTTCCAATGATTCAATCACCTTTTAAAAAGAATTGAAAAACTCGAATTGAATAAATGTTGCAACTCACCAGCTTTTAGATGCCAAATGTTTTAGTTTTTGTTTTTATATAGTATTTGTGTAATGTATTAGCCAACAATGCCAGCAAAATAAAAAGTAAATAAATCTTAAATCTTTTTAATATTAAGAGAAAAATAATAAAGACTATTTGTGAAACTAGTTTAATAAATATCCATGAAAATGTAGGGAATTTTGCATAATAGCAATTAGGAGAAATATTGTTTACACTATGGGCTTTCACCACAATAATTCAATGTTGTAAATCTCAATTTAGACTGCATTTGCATAGTGGGGGCACATTCTTTAGATTGGTTGTAAGATCCCAACATAGGGGGAAATTTACTAAAGGGCGAAGTGGCTAACGCTGGCGAATTTTCGGCAGCGTTAGCCACTTCGCCCTTTAGTAAAAGAAAAGACCAATTTTACCAGTTTTTTCACTTTAAAGGAGAAGGAAAGGTACCAAAGCAGTTTATTGTTAATAGATAAGTCACAATAGTGCAAGCTATAACACTAGTTATTCTGCAGAATGATTTACCATACCTGAGTAAACTGCTCTAGACACTCTCTGTTTGTTTAGGACAGCATCTGCCATATCCACTTGGTGTGACATCACTTCCTGCCTGAGTTTCCCTGCTCAGACATAGCTCTGGGCTCAGATTACAGAAGAGAGGAGAGGAGGGAGGGGGAGGGGAGCAAACTGAGCATGCTCAAGCCCTGCCCTGGAGGTTTAAGTTGAAAACAGGAAGTCTGATACAGAAGCCCATGAGTACACAATAGAAGGTAAGAAATACATTGTTTCTTTTGGCAGAGGACTCAGAGCAGCATTACTTTGAGGGTTTACTGGTGTATTTATATAGACCTTTCTGATAAAGCTTACTTAATTTTAGCCTTTCCTTCTCCTTTAAAATCTGTCTTCCAGGACATAAATGATCCACAATGTGTAGTAAAAAGTAGTGTAAGTAGTTTAAAAGTTTAAATTCTGTTCATCTGTAGCTAATGCTGTTGTACCATACATCTGCCATCTTGAGCTGTTTTTCCCCTGTGAAGTATATCATAGTAATTTATTTTGCTTTTCAACCTTACACTACAGTGTATTAACTTGTTGTGACTGCAGGTCAGGTTTTCTTTTCATAATATGTGCAGCAAAGCATACTATAAATGCACTAGAATCTCTGGAGTAAATTGCTACATGTGCACTTTAATGAAATACATTGCAATCCCTGATTAATGTGCCGACTCGTAATTTATCACCCGAGCTGGTAAACTACACAATAGCTAACAAGCAATAAACAGCTACATTTAAGAGAGATGTGAAGGAATCTAAGGTATATAGAACAGCATATTTATTTATACAGTGTAATGCTTTATCTGAAGCTTAGAGCTGTACATGATATTATTTTATTCCAATAAATATATTGAAGGTGAATGTGAAACATTTACACTTAAGCCGCCAACCTAAATCTTCTCTGGGGCCGTAATCTCGGTGCCATTCTGGAATGTGGATTGTTTTGCTCGCTTGCCAGATATGGCTGAATGGTATTAGCATGTAGAGCTGTTACATTTAGAGCCAAGTATAAAGGTCTGTTTAAAAAAAAGCATTTTGATATGTAATGCTTACATCTGGCCATAAATGTAAACAAAACACAAATTCTCATCTGCTCTGCCCAGCTTTGTTATGTTAAGGCAATATTCATGATGCTCCAACCCCACCGCTGGGCAAAAACGTACAAACAGGATTTTAATTGCAAATTTGCTGTCATAAAAGTTATTAAACCAGTAAAATGATGCCCTGTTATACACCTAATACTGGCCAGTTTAACCCTTGTCATATTTTACAGGCTAGTACCTCTCTGCTTTGTTGTATATTGTCTCCTGACTAATGCATTGTTCCTATAGACTAATGTCCCCATCACTCCAGTGGGGTTAGACTTAATTTCTCTTCATCAGACAATATCTATGTCCAACAATGTCTCAAATTTACACCAGCAATTTCCATTGACTTGGAATGGATAGTGATTTCTGGTATTGTGTTCACCTTTTTGGGCGACAAAACACAAAAAAATGCCAAGTGGGGTTCAGGTTCAGCTTATCTTTGTGCTTCAGATTCATACATGGCAGCATTAGTGTTACAAAATGCTCAGAGCAGATTTTAAAAAATTCACAGAAGAGAACCACAAATTAGGGGTCAATTTCTGATTCATAAGAACATAATTTAATTGTTATATTTTTATTTAAATGACATCAGATCATTTAAAAAGTTTTTAAAAGGCCTGGGAGCTGAGATTAGGAAATTTGAGCAGAATCTCTTGGAGTCATGGTCACTTCTCATGTTTTGATAAACTTCTTATTTTCTTCCTGAGCTGCTTTGAAACAGGTTTTTTAAAGGGGACCCGTCACCCAAAAAAAATTGTTCCAAATCCAATTTTATCATGTTAGTGAAGCAAAATGAACTTTAATTACACTGTATAAATTGTTTGAATCTTGTTTCCTTCAGTCTGGCAATTCATAATTATAGCAAGCAGACAGGAGCCATTTTGTGGACACTGTTATTAAGGCATGTCCATCCCCATACTCTGGCTACACAATTAAATGGTAAAGAGAGAGAGGGAATGTGGGGAGAGCAGTGACATCTAGGAAGTGCTGAATAGAAAGTGAAAGTAACTTCTTGCCCCGCCTCTATGCCTAAAGCTAAAAGGAGGGGCAAACAAAAGTTGATTGACAGCTGAGATTTTTAAATTTACAACATCTATAAATGCTTTAATAAAAAAAAAAGAATTTGGATTTCATGTTTAATTTGAAAAGGACTTTTATTATACAGATTTTTATGTCTGGATGACAGGTCCATTTTAACTAAAATAAATGTAAAAACCTCCTAAATTTGAATTCCACACAATTATTCATATGAAAAGCTGAGGGAGATTTATGTTTTTTTTTATATTTTCTTCAAGGGGTTCCACTATTTGTTGCACAATATACAAAATCTTGTAAATAAAGCAACAATTGTGAATGATATAGTCATTTACAAAGCTGATCATGAAAGCATTTTTATGAATGATGCAGATCTTTGCCGGGCTACTACGTAGAGTGCTGCAGATGATCTATTCCTGGAAAATGTAATTCCTGCATATTGATCCACTAAAAGCATCAGCAAAGTGCATTTCATGTAGGCTTACCATTCAGATTCTGTAAGTGTCACAATGACCCCCTTATGGTGCTATATAAAGGATAGGGTTAAATAAAAGGATATTAAACGTCACAAAGCAGTTGCATAGCCATAAAATTGCAGGAGGTTAAAGGCTTTGTGCTTTTATATAGGTCACAGAACTCTAAAATGACTTACTGCCCCCATATTTGGAACAGTGGTGCACTCTCCTACAATACATACAGCATTTTGGAAAAACCACTAGACATATCAGGGGCCAGAGGTTTGTGTCAGCTGACACATTTCCATAAGTCAATATTAATTATTTGTTTTGTTATAGATTATGCCGTAAAGGAATGTCATGCTACTACTTTAGGACTACTATTTAATAATGCATTTGTTTTACCAAGGAAAATGATGTATTAGTATTCATTCTAAGGTTACACTAATCACGTATCCAAAAACTCCTACAGTGAAATGAGTGATTACAAATTACAGTAGCTGCATGAATGTTAAAAATCTTGCTAAATTAATATATGGAAGATCATGTACTAACAGTTGTGAGAATGCACAAGTAGAGTTACACATAGCAACCAATCAGCAACCAGCCTTGGTTAGTTAATAGACTAATAAAGGGAAGTGTCTTGTGGGTTTCTATGTACCACCTCAAAGGAACGTAAGGGTCCTTTGTATGTCAATGGTTGTCATTTTATACTTTATCCCCTGTTTGTAAGCTTTATTAAAACTCTCTTTTGTTACTATGCGTATGAATATGTGTTAATTCTTCTGAAAAAGTATTATTCCCCCCTGCCCTCCTTTCTGTACCCTTTTCCATTCCCTTACCTACTGAAAATGTTCAAAAATAAAGAAAACTCTCAAACACATAGGGGCAGATTTATCAATGGGCGAGGTGAATTTTCGAATTCCAAAAATTCAAATTTCGAGCTATTTTTTGTGAACTTCGACTAGGGTATAGTCCAAATTCGATTTGAATTTGAAAAAAATTTGAAAATTCAAATATCGAAATCTATCATGTACGATTCGCCATCTAAAACCTGCCGAATTGATATTTTAGCCTATGGGGACCTCCTAGAACCCATTTGGCGTCAATTGGTGGACTTTTAAAAATCAAAGGTTTTTTTGGGAAAAACTTTGATTAGAATTTGATTGAATGCGTTATTACTTTGATTCGTACGATTAGAATTCGGCCGAATACGAACCTATTCGGCCAAAAAACCTTTGACTTAATTTAGGTTGGTCTTTTTGAATTCGAATTTCAACGTTTTTCATAATCTAAATTGGACCCTTGATAAATATGCCCCTTATTATTGCAGCTTTATTGATTGCAAATTAAACAGATTTTACAGCTTGCATTCTGTTGCTGTAGACCTTATTATGCAAACACTGATATTTCCTAGATGACCACATTAGTATTCATTTTGTTTCGTCTTATAAGAAGCCACCATTATGTGTGTATTCAGACATTAATGGCTATTTCTGTTACACCTCTGCCAACAGCACCCTACGACACAGCGAAATTCCCAAACACCACCACTGTTTTCTGAGAATGATAAATAATGATTATTTTCATGTGTATGCAGAACAAGGGGATAGCGATATCAGTCAAGGCAATGATGTGGTGGCTAGTGGAAATGAATGGTGTTGTATTTGCATTACAAATGAATTATATGTTGTGGATGATACATTACATTGCTCAGTGCATGCAAGATGCATCATTTGTGCATAGAATGAGGGGAATAATCCAGGACGTCTAGTTAGTCTTTCTTTTCACATCTTGACAAAAGATGTAATCCTTCAGTGGCCAGATTAATGTACTGTTTTCAAGCAACTATTTATGTATCATTAAGGGGGTTATTTATCAAAGACTATAGAAACAGGGTTTGTGCTACTGCCACATTGTAACCAATATCTATGGTACCACTCAATAAATAAATATTGGATCAAAAATACAAAATTATAGTAAAGAATAAAGGAGAAAACACTCACAGTTCAACTCAGTCCCAAGGTGCAAGATCAAAAGTACTGTGTCCAAAATGTGAGGATCTCCAATAATGAAGAAACAAATATAAAAAGTAGAAAAATTTATTAGGACATAAAACCTAACGCATTTCATGCCTATTGGGGCACTTACTCATAGGCTCATATCAAAGGTCAAAATGAACTCAAATGAACTCAGAACTCAAATGGTATCTTTTTTAAGAAAAAATTCAGATGGAAAAAACTGGATTCAGCAAGTTTGAGTTGCAAAATCCAAAAACTTGAATTGATCAAGTTTTCAGCAAAACCATCCGAAAAAACTCGAACATCATGAAGGCTATGAACATCTTCAAATGGTTCAAGGGTCCTCTGCCATTGATTCCTACATGACCTCAACTTTTAGATGGTGTCTTTTGGAATTCAAGCTATTTCCAGGGTCAGAGTATTCTAAATCTCAAGAAATTTGAAGTTTTTGAAAAAAAAACTCAAAAAATTAAAGTTTTCTTTTTTTACCCAGAAAGTTTTGACCAAAAAAAATCTCCACGAGAACTTGAATTTTCTTGGAAAACACAACTTGAACCTAAATAAATAACCGCTTATATGTTATATCTATTAAACCATTTAGTTCTTGATATGACTCTGTTTGGTATTTCAGTTTCCATTTAGAGGGGGTGATGATAACCATAATTACTACCCTGCCAACTGGGTGCTTCCTCAGTCAATACTGATTGTCACTGATATAATGCTACTTGTTCACATAGCGCTGTACCGTACAGGTATGGGACCTGTTATCCAGAATGCTCGTGACCTGGGGTTTTTCCGGATAATGGATCTTTCCGTAATTTGGGACTTCATGCCTTAAGTCTACTAGAAATTCATTTAAACATTGAATAAACCCAATAGGTTGGTTTTGCTTCCAATAAGGAGTAATTATATATTAGTTTGGATCAAGTACAAGCTACTGTTTTATTATTACAGAGAAAAAGGAAATCATTTTTAAAAATTTTGATTATTTGGATAAAATGGAGTCTATGGGAGCCATTCCGTAATTCAGAGCTTTCTGGATATCGGGTTTCCGGATAAGGGATCCTATACCTGTACCTCACTCAGTAGATCTTGTTGTTTTAAAAGGGAGTACCAGCACCAGTGGAGAGCTGCACAAGGGCTTCTAAATCAATTGGTAATCCCGTGTACTACAGGATCCAGAGCAGACTTTCCTAAAGGCACTACTTTATGGTCTGGACTCATAGTAACCACTAACAAGGGTTAGTGGTTATAGAATTTTGGGACTAGTGATAACATTTTTTTCTGCTTGAAAATAATTATGATATTACTTGTGAGTAACAGTGTTTATAGATTGTTGTTAGTGATTGTGCTGCCCTCTAGGTGACCTTGCTAGGGCTGCGATATTTATCAAATTCATTATGATATCCACATGTTCTTTAAAATGGTTTGTTTGCCATTGCCCTACACTTCTATATTTTCCTATAGGAGTAAAAAAAGACTGCCCAGTCTAGTGTTTGGGTTGATTAGTCTTGCCTCTGATTAATATAACAATAAGTTATCTCAGACCTGAAAGTGGGCTGTGTAGCTGGAGAGCTAAGAGAAGCACTGTGAATGTGATCCTGTTACTTATACTTGCTTTTTATGTTTACTAGGGATGTAGCGAACGGCGGAAAAAATGTTCGCGAACATATTCGCGAACTTGCGACAAAACATGCGAATAGTTCGCGAACGTCGCGAACCCCATAGACTTCAATGGGAAGGCGAATTTTAAAAGCTAGAAAAGACATTTCTGGCCAGAAAAATGATTTTAAAGTTGTTTAAAGGGTGCAACGACCTGGACAGTGGCATGCCAGAGGGGGATCAAGGGCAAAAATGTATCTGAAAAATCCATTGTTGACACAGCGCTGCGTTTTGTGCTGTAAAGGGCAGAAATCACACTACGTCACTCAGGTGATGTTTCTGGACACGGAATGTGAAAAAGCTCACACAGCTAGGTGGCACTTGGTTAAAGACTGGGCAAATAATGCCTGCAAGGGCAACGTATACACTACAGCCGTTGGATACGGAATATATTATTGCTGCTTGAAAAACGTCACTCGGGTGGTGTTTCTGGAGACGGTATTATTATTGATATTTAGACAGCTAGGTGGCAGTTGTTTGAAGAACAGATGCAGATGAGAGATCAGCAGCAGGACAGACAGCTGCCCACAGCAGCTACATACAGAGCACTGCAGTAGAAGGTAGATTACTAGCCAGCAAAGCTACCTAACCTAAAATGTCCCTCAAATCCCTGCAGAGTTCTGTCCCTACAATACAGAGCAGTATCAAGTAGATTACTAGCCAGCAAAGTTACTATCAACTGTCCCTCAAATCACTAACAGCTCTCTCCCTACACTAGCTCTTCCAAGCACACACAGGCAGAATGAAAAAACGCTGCAGGGCTTCAGTTTATATATGGAAGGGGAGTGGTCCAGGGGGTGTGGGGGTGGTCCAGGAGGGAGAGCTTCCTGATTGGCTGCCATGTATCTGCTGGTCTGGGGTGAGAGGGCAAAAATAAGCGCCAGCTAAGGCGAACCCAAATTGGCGAACGTCGCGCGACGTTCGCGAACATTCGCCGAACGCGAATAGTCGATGTTCGCGCGAATTAGTTCGCGGGCGAACAGTCCGCGACATCCCTAATGTTTACCCTAATTATGTCTGTGTATCATTTCAAAGTGCACTTTACTTGCAAATGATACTACCCTGAATTTCTTAAACACCCTGTCACAATATTCATATGCATATTCACACACACACACACACTCACGCATACATGCGCATACAGTATACATACATTAAACAAACAAACTGCAACCCTGGCTACTTTGCCTGTAGTAGTAGTAGTAGTAGTATTAGAAGTAATAGTAAGAAGTAGTCTTTACTTGTTTATCAGTTCCATTTCTTTTACCAGTTTAGTCTTGACTATTTTCAGCTTTCACCTAAAATTGTATGTTATACTTACCAGGGATGGATAATTATTAAGCTTTAGTTCCACAAGTCAGTGTCCTTTGTGTGCAAAGTTTTTTTATGCTTGCAAAGTCTGTTATTTACAATAATCCCCAAATTGTTCTCAATTAAGAAGGCCCCCAGCACCATCCATTTAATGTATTCCCAGTAATCATTATGTATTTTCCCAAACCTTGCATTTATCATTTTTCAGTTTGTTATCCAGTCTTTAAATCACTCAATGTCCTGTATGGAATATATTGTTTTGCACAATTTGGTATTGTTAGAAAAACACAGAAATACTAGTTATAGTTCCAACATCAAGGTCATTAATGAACAAATACAAATTAGTGAACTAAGGAAAAACTGGAACATTGGAGCAGCTTTAGATATTTGAGAGATAATTGCACATGTGCCAGGCAAATAGTCGGAATTCCAAGAACTGTTTATTCTACTCATTGGCACACTAGCCTGGCAATTAAACTGGGAGTTTATAGGAATCATAGTGGTGTGTCTAAATATGGTGGTACCTCTAGCTCCAGCTCTTCAACAAAGGGGCCGAGACTGAATGAACCATCCAGCACCCTAAAAAGAGCAGGACTTATTTTGTGCCAAATGTAAAAAAATACAGTTTAATATATTAACATTAGTTTTTTTTATGTTGCAGAAGCACAATGCTTGCACAGATCCTACAGGAGCATGCATAGTTGAATCTGGCCCTGGATCTAGCTTCTACTGCACATGCTCCAAGTTGGCAAACTTCCAGAAGAGCATCCGAAAACAGGCAGAAGATGTCACCCGTGCATGTTTATGACAGATTCACAATTCACTTTTGAATGGAATATTATGTGCAAAGAGGGGGAAAGGAGGGGGTCCAGTGGAGGCCAGTTAAGGGGGGGCTTGGATTTAGGGGTATTTATTGTTCTTTAAGGTTTGCCTACAATGGAACTTAATTAGAATCATGAGAAACAGCCAAAGACCATTATTCCTATTTTTCCAGATTTTATTGTCATTATTATAAGTTCAGGCAGGTAGCGTTCTGCTGGCATTTTCAAACTTTTTCATCACACTACTACTACATGATGATTGATCTGTTTCCAAAGTTGGTGACTTATACACCACTCCAGTTAATGCTTGTTGTGATGATGGTGATGCTTGTTTTTCCTTCTGTTCCCCATTAAAAACCTCAGAAAAGGTTTATGGGTATTGGTTCTGGAAATTCAGCAGTAGGTGTTCCAACTGAGAATTTGTCATGTTACACAGACGTCCAGATAGTTTTGGTTGGAAATGTGTCCAGATACATTTGGCCATATAGTGAATGATGAGGCATGTGCATACCATTGAGTTATCTTCTTGCATAGTAGAGGAGTTTTCAGCCTCTTTTATCCCTTCTCACCATCACCAGGAGCTTTATCATTTATTTTTCTATAAAAACATACATTCCATAAAGCAAAGCACACAACAATCTCTCCAAAATTCTACCTAATAGTATTGATACTTTACATTGCAATTATTCAACTACAATTGTTAAACTCCAATTTATTACAATGCCAATATACAGGCAGTTGGAAATAGTTTATCAAATTGAAGTTGTCCATTGGTTAAGATGTTAAATGCTCCTATAAACTCCTGTTGTACTATCACAACCATATGATATATTTATATGATGAATTGCTACATTTGTCAAACTGGATATCTTCCGGATGGTCAGAAAGTGTTAAATGTGACAAACGTTGAATTGCTTGGACATCTGGACCAAAGATTCCAAAAACTAAAATGTGTTTGTAACAGGTGCGTTGAAGTGGTGGCGAATCGAAAGTTTTACTGCAAAAAATTACAAAACATAAACTGTGCAGATAAAATGAATCATTTATTTATATACAATAAGCATTGGTAGATGTGCTCTGTTTAAAAGAAAGAATACAGTAACAAAAATAGTTTCAGCATAAATACTACAGTAGAAACTCAAGTGAGGCAAAGGAAGGGTTTTATTCCTTTTGGTTGACGTAGAAAGAACGCAAAGCCTGGTAAAACAGATTACAATTTGCATTGTGAACTAGAACAGTAAAAAACTGTACAGTGCAGGCAACACATTACAATAATATATGGTCAATGAGGCAGTCTTTTCAGTAAGGTACGGGGAAGAGAAAGATTTTAAAACCGCATAAATCCCCCATATCTTTTCTCCATGTCTGGGTTTTCTTTGGAATAACTTTCTCCATCCTCATCTGAAGGAAGAAAGGAATCAGTGAAGCGCCTCATGAATCCACCATATCTCTTTTGGTAGTCCTGCCACCATTCTGGTCTACCTACTCTTCTCATGAAGCCACCATATCTTTTCTGAATTCCCCTTGTTTCATCTTCCAGATCTGTGCTTCTTCTGTAACCTCTCATGAAGCCTCCATATCTCTTGTTCATTTCACCTGGTGTTTCACTGTTGTTGTCATGGTAAATTGCACTTTCAGGATCCCCACTGGTAGCTAAGAGCTCCCTAAGAAGATCAGATGCATCGCGATTGCTATCGTATTCTTTCTTCATAAAGCCACCATACTTCTTTGCCAGTATCTCACCTCCTGCATCATCTTCTTCAGGTTCAGCATGGTACAGTTCATCCATTTTCTTCATGAAGCCACCATATCTTTTCATAAATCCTCCATACTTTTTGGCAATGTAGTGACTATCGTTATTGTCTTGATATTTTTCTCCATCTTGAACACCGTCCAATTTGGTCAGTTGTAAAAGCTCTTTGCAGGTTCCCCATGCTTTTGCAGATGGCAATTTCCCTTCACATTCTAATGTACATGCCTGAAACATAGCACAGAAATGCATTACAAATGTGACACACTGGTCCTTAAAACACTCCCCAATTGAAGAACAAAAGACTATCGTACATTAAATTTTAATAAAAATTAAGTACAATGAATAATTTTGTGCTAATGCTATAATACGCTGGTTTCAGCCGCAAACCAAGGCATCAAAATTCTTTTTAGTTATTAAGATTTCATGGAACCTTATTAGCCTGTTCTATTCAAGGCAAATAGTACACACAACATTTTGTAGGATAATTATCTAGTTGCAATTATTTCATTGTATAATATTTTATTTTACATCATCCAGATTTTTCATGTGGCAATGTCATTGGCCGTTCCAAAACTGGGCTTGAATATCTTCACAGTCATCCAACCAAATGGAAAAATAATTTTTTATATGTGGGATTAGTGGACTAGTTATGGTGAATGTCAACTCATGTCTGGTCAACATCACAGGTCCTACATACCTTGTGCTTGAGTGGCATGATTGGAAGAAACACAATTCCTAAAAACTGAATAATGCAGCCAGAATAAGGGATGTGTGGTAGTTTGCAATATTTCATATTCCATTGCCAGATCAGCCAATATTAGTACTAGTTAGTATTAGTACAGGTTTGGGATCTATTACCAAGAATGCTTGGGGACCTGGGGTTTTATAGATAACAGATCTTTCTAGAATTTGGATCATCATAAAACCTAAAAAAAATTTGAACCACAAATAGACAAAATAATATTGTTTTGCCACCAATATGGATTTATGCAGCTTAGTCACCATCAAGTACAAGTAATGTTTTCTTATTACAGAGAAAAAGCGAAAGAAACAAAAAATCCCTAATTCTGAGCTTTATGGTTAATGGGTTTCTGGATAAGGGATTGCATACATTTTAGCTACAAATTGGACAATCTCTCTTCTAAGGAATAACTAATGGAAAGTTAAACTAACAAAAAGTACTGTTTTCTGCTCAGATTTTACACTATTAAATACATCTTTTAATATTTACTTGTTTATCTGTAATTATAAAGCATGTTATCAGTGTTCATGTTAAATATTTAACTGATAATGCCACAGAAAACATCAACAAGTAATCTTACAAATTTTGGTTATTCAGCTTTTTAAATTATCTTCAAGGTATCCTCATCTGATGATACTGGCCCACAGAACACACACAGCAATGTGAAGCAAATTCTTTCACAAAGTCTATATATATATATATATTGTAAGCTTGCGGGAGCCACACATACACTTTCTTTCTTTGAGGCAGGAGTGACCATTTCAGCATACAAAACATAAATCATAAAAATAACTCCTGCCCACTGGGTGCTACCATCACATTTGATGAGCTTCTTCACTAAAGTGGACCCATTGTGGAATACCAGTAAGACAGTTGAGTTGGGGTTACCCCTGTACTCACAATCTTCTTTGGGGGGATTGCTCAGACTCCTGGCTTTTCCTAAATGTCTCACTTAAGACTCTCTGTCACTTGGTCACAGGCTCTCTCTGCATCTTGCAGTGTCAGACGGCACCCCAGCCCCTCTAGGTGTTCCTCACACAAGCAGGTATCCTACCTACTCTGTGCCCTGCTCAGAGAGACCTATATATATATAGCAAAATGGACTTCAAGTAAAAGAATTTAAAGCTTCACATTAGAGCAGGTTAAGGGAACGGTTGCATTACAATGAAAAATTGCTCCTACAATTGCTCCTCATAGTTGCGTAGAAAAATATACATTTTTTATTGTGCCTTACTGTGAAATCATGGAGTATAAGTTCCCCTGCTTTTAAGCCTACCCACCTGGGAGCTCAGCATGCAGGATATGGAGGGTGTATATTAAAGGTCACTTAGGGTGAGGTGTGATGTGTGAGTATTTGCTGTCCTAGATTTTCTGACACCCTCTGCCTAAAGGTCAATCCGAATGAGATACGGTAATGACTAAACACTTATGCACTTGCCTAAATAGATAGAACTAAAATGCTAATGTTTAAATACATCATTAAGCTGGTTATACTGAACTGTTAAATAATAAAGTGGGGCTTCAACCCAGCACCCTAGAAGATTTTCTGCTGGCCCACATTTTTGTGCAGAAATATAGATGACACCTTATGCTACAGCCACATTATAATCATCCCCTTAATAACTGGGCATACTTTCTCTTAACTCTTACTTTCTCTTAACTAACTCTTCCATGCTCTGATAATTTGCCATATCTCTGTATTCCGCCATATTCCGTTATACCATCTAGAAAGGGGCATTTTTGCTTTTATGTACTGATTTATGTACTGATTTTCTTCAGAGCTGGTATGTATATAAAGGCTAAATATTGTTTTTTTTAAAGCAGAGGTTGCTTTCTGTAAGTTATACAGGATCCAGAAATAATTTGGTAACTGAAATTCATCCACAAAACCCTCAATCCATAAAATGACTGGGCACGAACGTCCTCATATCAATTGATATTGGTCTACTGTACTTAAGAGAAAACATTGCACTCTGCTTACCAACTAGATCCACCTATATATCTGCTTATAATAACCGCATGAACCACTGAATAAGTTGTAAATTGTACTGTATGTCTGATATACATCTAAGATATAAATAATCCTTATTGGAACCAAAACCAGCCTTTTGGACTTGTTAGTGTCTACATCATTTTACAAAGACCTGTTATGTGGAAAACTCCGGGTTCCAAGCATTCTGGATGCTGTGTGTGTGTGTATTCTGATTGGACTGGAAATCTTCCAGTTGATACATCTCAAGTAAAGATTTTTCAAGATCAGATTTCTAAGATCATGGCATGAATAACAGAAATGTTCATATAGCAATAATGTTTTTTTGGGAGGAGGTAAAAGAAACAAGAAACCAAAAGCCATAGGGGGATTGTATAGTTACATATGGCTAGATAAAACTCAAGTACAGTATCTGCAATACAGTGCTATTTGCTAGATCAATGTGGCTACATTGCTGAGTGCACATTAGGCACAATTTGCACTTTCACACCAAGGTACCATTTTTGTCTTAATGGACAGCAGATAAATAACCCCCTGTACAAATATTTAACCTGTGTAGTTGTGGGAGACTCCTATCTATAAATATACCACCCTAGAGAGCATATATGCGATGTCTAATGACTTACTTTTCAAAGCAGTTACCAAAATAAAAGCTACCTTTCCAGACACTAATTGGAGATGAAGAGACTATTTGATACAAATATCAATCAGGATGTAATCACATTGATTTGAGTTCCAATAATTGCTATATGCATTTTCCCAAGGTAGTGCAATGGGTCTGCAGCTTGCTTGTTCTCCTGCATTTATGCAACTAGGTTGAAAAAAGTCTCATAGCAATGAAGTCTATTCATTCTCATCCTAAGTAGCTCCTATATGTAACTACCTACAAATGGCCAATATCAACTACAGGGGTATTCACTTGACTACATTAATCACTGAAATGAACTATAATTAAACAATGTATACATTTTAATTAATCAGAGTATATCAAGTTTTTTAAATATATTGCCCACTTGTAAAGGTTGTGTGCTCTTTCACTGAGGTTTTACTGCATGTTTCCTAAGGTTTTATTGTAGTTTTAATTATATTGGCAGTGCATTTGTTTGATTTAAGTGCATATTACTTAAGAGAGGCTTGTACAATTACTTGAACAAGCATATAGTGATCTAAAGATCTACAGGTAGTTTAGTATAGGTTTCAGTTTATATATTTTTTCTATGTGAGTGCTATGGTAGGTCTGTTTGGGTATATGTATACATATTCGCTGTGGTTTATTTAGAAGGGTAGAACTTGGTGGACGTTTGTCTTTTTTCAACCCAAACTATGTAACTATTACTGTAAGAGCGTGTGTAGTATAAAGTGCAAGAAAAAAGTATTAACCAAAGTTAACTGGTTGAAAAATAAGCAATTACCAAGCTTACAGAACTTTCAGACCCAGGGATAATTATATGACACAGCTTTTATTAGGCTTGGTTTCTTTACTGGCAATTACTCCTCAAACCCTATCTGTAATATCACTGCTCTTACAATCTCTAAGGGCTGTGGTGGATAACTTTATTGCTGATGTTAATGCCTTTCATCTCACCAGCCTGTAAAATCTACAGTATCTACAATCTCAATAGAGGACCTTCCTCAGATGTTCTCAAAACAATAACCAAAGCAATATTTTGTTTAGCCCCTGGGACCTCCACTGACTCTGGACAACATTTTATTAATCATCTGTGCACCAAACTAATAGCAAGGCACTGTAAGCAGCACAGGCATAACTGTTACATGTTATTATTGATACAGATTTCAACGGCAGATCACGAATTAACTACACCTTCATGTAGCCAAAAACACTTACAAGCATAGTCCAGATCAATCAGTTGTTGTAAATGTTCGACTATTGTAGCCTAAGTAAAGTGAGTACCATACCATAAAAACGCAAGTTTCTATCCCTCTGTTCCACAGCTTTAACCTCACAGAATTATAATTCCTATCCTGTAAATACTTTTGCATGCAAACTGTCTTTTAATTCCATGTTTTATTCAGTACCTGCCTATGTTCACTTTTTACTATTTTAATTGAGAGCAAGGGCGCTGTGACAGGTGAGAAAGTCTCAGCTTGTAAAAGCCGGATGGTTTGTGCGCATTAGCGCATTTGCTGCGCGGGTCGTGCCAATTGGATGAGCACAAGCGCTGTCCATGGTGCTGAACGCGAGCGCTTTACAACAAGCAGCTTTATCTGCCAAGAAGCCGTCCGCTGCGTTCCCGTCCCTGTACCATAATACTGTCTTTATTGCAGAACCCTATCCACTTACCAGGGAATTTATTTCAGTCTGTTGTCCCAAACGAAGCGCGCAAGAAGCACAGTCCTTAGAGCAGTCAGCCCGGATTGCCACCGACAGAGAAGCGAACACCAGAAGGAACAAACAGCAGTGCCTGGCTTCCAACCCCATGAACTGTGAACAAAACACAACCATTTTCATATTACAGCAACACACCAGTACATTCAGTGGGAGACTAATTGCGATCCACTAATACAGAACTAACTTTGGGTGACTTTAAATATCCAGGAGCACCCAGTAATATTTACCAGCCAGTTACCTCCTAGTCTTGCAGCTGCTATTTCTTTATACCCTCCCCGAGTAAGTGGAAGTATAGGCAGAATTAGCCAGCATTAAATGATTTCCCTACTATAGGGAGACCCAGCTCTAGACAAGTACTTACTTCCATGGTTCCTCGTTGGCTCCGCACAGTGTTTAGATGGCTCTCTTTAAGAAGTGTCTGAACATGGACAGAGCTTTGCAATGGGGCAAAATAGTATCCCTCCCTAAAGAGACCTTGCTTAGGAATCAGCACAGGGAACTGGGAACATGCAGGTCCTACTTCTGAGCAAAACTGAGAGCTGCTCTTGCTGTGCAGTTGGTGCAATGCCTTGAAGCCTATGGGAGGAAGAGGGAGTGTATCAGCAGCTCTGTCCTTAAATGGGTGTTTGTGTCCCTGCAAGCTTCTTACTAAAAGCACTGAGCTGCTCTACTTATAATTACTAAAAAATAGAGAAACCCTCTCTTCCCCCAATAGCCTGTAGGCTCCATCTGACGTCACACCTACGACACCCCACTTGAGATTTCACACTCATTGTCCCCTGTGCCATTATGATTGAGCCTAGTCATGAGCACCATAAAGGCTGCTGGGGGAGGATTTGCTTCTTATTACGTGGGACTGAAGCATCTGGTCGCTCAAACACTTGGGAAAAATTGAACAATTGCTGTTTTTTTTTACATCCAAAATGCATTATCCAGTTGATAACTATCTGCAAACTGTTAGCTAGAAATCATATACTTTTCATTCACTATTGCTCTAATATGATTTCCTGTAAGAGAGCTTGCAGTTTGAGGGAAAAGAAATGTTGGAAATTTCCATCAGTCTCCAGTGTCACATTTTTCTGCCTTATAGTTTCATGTGCAAGTATCTTAAAGTATTGGGTATGGATGCGTCTCCTCATTTCATCCTCTAGAGGGAGCCCACAAACTTGATTAGGTATCTTTCCAGTTAAAAGTTCTAAGAAAGATCTTTATGGCAGCCATTACTTTTACAGATATTTACAATGTAGAGTAACATACCTGTATACAACGTGGGCATCAGTGTTAAAAACAAATATATGTATGTGTGTGTATATATATATTCTTTAAGAGGGACCAGTCACCAAACATTTATTGCAACATCACTGTGCTTCCAACGTTTCAGCCCACATTGGGGACCTTCCATATTACTATATATATATATATATATATATATATATATATATATATATATATATATATATATATATATATATATATATATATATATATATATATATATATATATATAGGTTTGCTCCCTCCAAACTCTTTCCTAGTATACACATTTCCTTTGATATGCTGTTTTGCACCACAATTTTGAAACTGGTCTTATCTCCAGATAAAATGGTATAAGACATAGTACAACGTATACTTGGAATTTCTATACTATAATGACAATAATATGTAAAACAGCACTTAACAGAGATTATACACCATTCACATCACTTTCTGCCCCAGGGGAGTTTACATTCTAAGGTCCCTATTAGACAATATAGAAATCCAATATACTGCAGCACACTGTGACTTGTGTAAAATTTGAAGGTGTACTTTATTGTGGCAACGTTTCGGGCCTCGCAGGACCCTTTCTCAAGCCAGGCTTGAGAAAGGGTCCTGCGAGGCCCGAAACGTTGCCACATGTCTGCTCGTATTTGAGCCAAATAAAGTACACCTTCAAATTTTACACAAGTCACAGTGTGCTGCAGTATATTGGATTTCTACAATTGAGGTTTGGATCCGTGGCAGGTGTGATCGAATACTGCTAGAAGCACCTGATCCGAAAGGATATATTGTCTGAGGTGAGCACTCCATTTTTGTGTGGAATTACCTATTAGACAATATAGTCATTATCATCTTATGTCATCCTCTTATTCCAGGTACCTCTATATGTAACTTTTACTAATATATTTAATATGTATTCCTACCAATCTAAACAGTTTTTTCATCTTTCTTTGTACATGTGTCCGACTTCTTTTCATCAAGGGCTCACTTAATGAAATATCACTACCAAAATGTACAGGTTACATTTAGGGATACATTATATAAATATTAGATTGCAGCCCTGATGTCCTAGGTTCAGTTCCAGTTTGGACACTATCTGCAAGCCATTTGTAGGTTTTCCCCATAAATATATATATATATACACTATATATCCTGAATATACACATACACACAACATCCCATGCAATTACAAGTATGGTATCTGTTAACCCGGAAACCAGTTATCCAGAAAGCTCTAATTACTGGAAAGCCATAGACTCCATTTTAATGAAATAATTAAAATTTTTAAAGCAAATTTCCTTTTTCCTCTGTAACAATAAGACAGTACATTGTACTTGATTCCAGCTAAGATATAATTAATCCTTATTCTAAGCAAAACAATGCTAATGGGGTTATTTCATGTTTATATGATTTCCTAGTAGACTTTAAGGGGCCGATTCAAAAAGGGTCGAATATCGAGGTTTAATTAACCCTCGATATTCGACTGGGAATTAAAATCCTTCGACTTCGAATATCGAAGTCGAAGGATTTTAGCGCAAATAGTGAGATCGAACGATCAAAGGATTATTCCTTCGATCGAACGATAAAATCCTTCGAATGGAATGATTCGAAGGATTTTAATCCAACGAAGGAAGGAATATCCTTCGATCAAAAAAAGTTAGCCAAGCCTATGGGGACCTTCCCCATAGGCTAACATTGAGTTTGGTAGCTTTTAGATGGCGAACTAGGGGGTCGAAGTTTTTTCTTAAAGAGACAGTACTTTGACTATCGAATGGTCGAATGGTCGAACGATTTTTATTTCGAATAGTTCGATTCGAAATCATAGTCGTAGTCATAGTCGAAGGTCGTAGTAGCCCATTCGATGGTCGACGTAGCCCAAAAACACTTCGAAATTCGAAGTTTTTTTACTTCGAATCCTTCACTCGAAGTTAGTGAATTGGCCCCTAAGTATGGAGATCCAAATTACAGAAAGACCCCTTATCCAGAAACCCCCAAGTGTCAAACATTCCGGATAACCGGTTCCATAACATGTACATGTAAAATGACTGCTTAAGTTCATATGAGATGCAGCAGCAGAATATAGTATCATTGTATTTACACTAAACTCCATTATCATTATACTTAACTCCAAACAGAAATACTCTGGACACTGACATGTTCAGATTTAGATGTACAATACCTTACACTGAGATGGAGCAAAGCATCTGAACATGGCAGGGCAGTCATCTGCATAGAGGGTAATTCTTTCTTTCTGCACTAATGATTTTGTTGGCTTAAACCATCCAGGCTTTATGCTGCAGAGGTATTTTGAGCATATAGAAGCCTTTTGTTTGCCATAATTGGAACACAATAATCTAAAGTAGAACCAAATCCATACATGTCATTACAGTATTTTGTTATGTTTTAAATTGAGTCTTTTTAAAATCAAGAAGCATGTTTCTAAAGGTTTATAAAACATGGTGTTGAGAAACCCCTTAGGGTGAAGTGTAAATGGGTTTAGTATTCCATTGAACTGAGGCACAGCAAGATACTGAAGCTACTCATTAGCTAGGCCAGAAAGATGCTAAAATTGAATAAGGTGAATTGTTCCATTATTTTCTCACTCTTCACTTAGCCCCCTGCTAGTTAAACGAAGCCACACATGTTTTCTATAGGACAAACTAATACTTCTCAATGAGGATACTCACATAAGATACCAATCAATAGCCAGCTACAAGGAGTAGTGATGGGCGAATTTATTCGGCAGGTGCGAATTTGCGGTGAATTTCCGCGATTCGCCGCCAGCGAAAATTCGCCGGCGTCAAAAAAAAAATTGTTGCCAAAACAGACGCCGGCATCAAAAAACGAGTGCCCATCACTAACAAGGAGTGTTAGTGATTTTGACCTATCATAACATCAGTTACATCCAGGGTTGGACTGGGCTGGCAGGACACTGGGAAAAAGCCAGGTGGCCCTCCAGCCCTCATGGACCCCTGCCAGCCCAGACCTGCTCCCCCAGCTGCCCCAGAAAAGAAAGTTAATGCTGCAGCGCGTCTTCTGCTCATGCGTGTTGCGTCTTTTGCTTGTGTTCCTGAAGGCGGGCAGGGGGCTGGAGTTCAGGAGAGGGCCTCAGGGACTGCCGGGAGGGGGCCCTGTGATAATAGCCCCGGTGGGCCCCGGGCCCCCCAGTCCGTCCCTGTTTACATCTGTAGTCCCACAAATCATGCTGTCACATTGAACATTACTATAAATATCTTGATTTTTGAATGATGTGTTATGTTCTTTTAACCTTTTGCCATATCTTGCTAAAGTAATTAATTCATTAACACTTTTTTTCCATTAAAAGAATGCCAAGCAAATGTTATTAAACCAGCAGACATTCACATCATTCTATTTTAGCAGATTAGGGTCAGAAGTTAAATTAGCAGTCCAACATGGCAATGCAGGACCAATTCAACACACATTCCAGAGTTTGAGCACAGGAAAGTCCTGACACCTGGAACCAATAAGAGGTCAGAAATAAGTCATGTGGTATTTGTTGACCACTTGATTGTTTTCCCGGCACTGAGGTCATTGATTTGTGTGCATCAACCAGGGTGTTTGTCATTAAATTACATTAGAAACAGTGACAGATGTACAGGGGTGTATTGTCCATACCCAACTATTTCCGAACACCCCCAGCCATGTTTATTACTGTTATGCAATATATTTATACATATATTATGATATATATTATGAGTGACATCACTGATTGTGTTTATAATGTGAGTATGCACATACTTTATACTTTACAGTGTTGATAATTAAGGTTTCCTGTATTTTGTTGTTTTACATAGGCGAGTTGGGGGTTTGATTGGAAAATAATATATGTACACATCACAGTTAAACCAGACTTGCTGAATATAGTACCTGAAAGAAAGAATTGAAATATGTACTTATTGTACTGTACAGAGCACAGTGTAGGACAGTCTGATACAGTCTTTATGCTGCTTCTTAGAAAGGCTTAGTAACAGTTAATCATGTCTTTAAAACCATCTCCTGTGATTCATTCTTTTTCTATAAATGAAACAGTTTAATTAGCTTTCAGAGGCTCTAAATTCATCAGTATATTTCTTTACTATTTTCTACTTGAAAGCAATTATCGTCCTCTGATCATTTCAAACAAGTGGTTTACGGCTTTTATTTACGGCGCTGTCAAAGAATAAAGGGCCTTATTTAAAGGTAAACTACAATACTATAATTACCCTGAAAACATATATTTTTTCTGTTACAAAGTCAATTTAATTTTAAAGTTCTGAAACCCAGGAGAATATATGATATGGAGGATGTCATAAAAGGCTCTAAAGCAAACTAACCCTTTGTGCATGAGAAATGGATGGGAAATTGAAGTAATATTGGTGTCAGAGGCTCATGGTATATTTCTGGAAGCAAAAAGCAACACACCCACAATGATACATTAGTGTGAACGCCAAACATATATAAAAACACACAAATACATCAAATAAGTAAAGAAGGCAAGGACATTGTTCACAGAAAAGCCCTTAGCTTTTCCTTAAATATGAGAAGTTCCTGTTGAGCCCAGGTATCTATTTGCACCACAATTGGGAATCAATAGCATTTGGAAAGTTAAGCTAAGGGGTTGGGTTGCACTGATGGGTGCACTGGAGACCTAAAAAGAGATGAGTTTAGAGTGTTTTACTTCGAAGGTCTGCCAGACTGAGAGGTTTGAACAGAAAATATAGACCAAGACTATACAAGAGAGATGGACTGTAAGGTGGTTTGAGGACCAACAAGATCAGCATTTTCGTTTATCGGAGTTGCTCACCTTTGATTTAACTTTTAGCATCTTTTACAATGTCCTGCTCTTAGCGACTTATCAGTTGGTCTTCATTTTTATGCAGTTTCAATTATTTGTATTCAACTTTTACCTCCAGCTGCCCGATGGGGGTCCCTGACACCAGCAATCAGAAACGATTGCTCTGTGAAGCTACAAGGTTGTTGTTATTGTTACTTTTTATTACTTATCTGTCAGAACCACTTCTATTCATCCAGTCTCTTATTTAAACCTCTTCCTGGTGGCTGTAATAAACTGGACTGTAGAAACTTGATAACTGCTGAAATTCCACAGCGGCTAAATGAAAAGCTAAATAATTCAAACCCACAAAAACAAAAAAATTAAAACCAATTGCATGAAGTCTTATATTATGAATGTCTACATCATGCTAAAGGTTAAGTAAAAGATGAACCTGTCAGGGAGCCGGGAGCTCCCTCCAGGGAGGTTGTCTGGATCAAGGAGGAAGCCCTCTTGAGGGAACAAGGTCGCGGTATCCAAAGGGTTAAACGGAGAATAGTCAGGATCAGGCAAGAGTTCACAGGCAGGCAGAATACAATCAAAGTCCAAAGTCCAGGCAAAAGGGTCAGGATACAAGGCAGGAATAATATTAGGCAATAAGGCACACAGGAAACCCAGGATATGCTTCAGGAAAGTAATCCTATTCTTGGGCGCCATTCTGGCGTCTAGTTGGAGTTTTTATTTTCAAATTTGGCGCCATTCTGACGTCATTGACGCGCTTGCGCCGACGTCGGCGCGCTGACGTCATCACCCGGCGCCGCTACCCACGTGGCGGCCATGGGCGCCGCCATTTTGGGAGCGACGCCGGCGAAGATGGACGCGCCGCCCGGAGCTCCTGGGCCTGCTCCGGGCGGCGATCGTTACAGTACCCCCCCCCTCACGGGGGGCCTCTGGACCACCAGGACTTGGCTTCTGGGGAAACTTGGAATGGAACTCCCTCACCAGACGAGGAGCGTGAACATCACGGTGTCCTTCCCAGGAGCATTCTTCAGGGCCAAAGCCCTTCCACTGAATGAGGTACTGAAGGGACCCTCTGGAGATTCTGGAGTCTAGGATTAATGTCAGGGAGCCGGGAGCTCCCTCCAGGGAGGTTGTCTGGATCAAGGAGGAAGCCCTCTTGAGGGAACAAGGTCGCGGTATCCAAAGGGTTAAACGGAGAATAGTCAGGATCAGGCAAGAGTTCACAGGCAGGCAGAATACAATCAAAGTCCAAAGTCCAGGCAAAAGGGTCAGGATACAAGGCAGGAATAATATTAGGCAATAAGGCACACAGGAAACCCAGGATATGCTTCAGGAAAGTAATCCTATTCTTGGGCGCCATTCTGGCGTCTAGTTGGAGTTTTTATTTTCAAATTTGGCGCCATTCTGACGTCATTGACGCGCTTGCGCCGACGTCGGCGCGCTGACGTCATCACCCGGCGCCGCTACCCACGTGGCGGCCATGGGCGCCGCCATTTTGGGAGCGACGCCGGCGAAGATGGACGCGCCGCCCGGAGCTCCTGGGCCTGCTCCGGGCGGCGATCGTTACAGAACCACTCCTATATGTTCAGGTTTTCTGAAATATGAGAAAATGTCCCACTATCATGCTCAAGGGGCCAATTTAAAATTGTTCTTTATTTTCTTTGAAGCGATATGTACTGGCCATAAGAAGGATTCCTGACAGTTGATATTTTCTTCATTGATGTACCTGATTGTCAGGAAAGTTTTGACGCATTTATCATTCCTGATGTCTAAGCCAGTTTGTCAGAATGTGTTTGACTGCTTTGAGAAATGGAATGCTATTCTGATCTATGGGGAGATAATAGACTGGAATCCCGAATCCTGACTCCCCAATATGTATAACAAGTGGGGAGGAAGGGTTTGGACTGTACTGATTTGAAAATAAATTCAAAACACTTGGCAATGTTCTTCCAAGTGATAACTGGTAAAAATGATCAAGGGTTGTTAAAACATCCCTGTTATTTTGGGTTATTTTGGGTGGAGTCTCTCCTGATTATGTTCATTAATACTTCCCATTTATTCTCAATGAGACTAATTATAATTAGCCTTTACATTCTTTTTCTTGACATTTTTTTGTCTTGACATCCTATATGAATAGGGGAAAAAAGACTGGCAAATCAGTCTCAGCCTTAGCCAAATCCTTCTTTGTTGATCCAAAGGGTGGAAACTAAGACCTAACCAGGATGCATCTTGCTAGAAGGCTCTTCTGCCCATTTTTTATTGTTATTATACATACTCTGCCCTCTGTTAAAAGTAATCTTTGAAACACAAGCCTCATTTATGACCTCAAGTGCAAGTGAGGCATGCTACCATGGGTTCAATTTAGTGTGCAAATGGAAGCATTTTATTAAAGGTACTAGTGCCTAAACACACTCCGTGCACATCCACTTTGTCGTGCTGAGTAGAAAATATGTTTGCTCAGCATGAATAGTGAGAAAATGCAACTGTTGACGCTTGAACCCTTGGCTTCACCATGATACTGAAATGTGGTTGTAATTTTGGGGTTTCCGCAGCAGGTTGCCCCAACAGAATTGCTCCAAAACAATCACACATTAATGCTGTTGTTAATACCAGGTGCTTCGTCGATCTAGGAGGTGATGCAATCCCCTATGCTGAAAAGACTAGGTGCATATTACACCCACAAATGCATTAATTTTGATGCATGGGGCACAATTCAGCATGCACCTACTTGTAAAATAGGGGTAAAAACCAATCAACCTGTGCTGCAGCAGACATATGTACTGAAACTGAAAATTTATGGGGCAGATTAATTAAGGGTCGAATTGAATTCGAATTCAAATTCGAATTTTCAATTTTTTTTTCTTGGTCAACACTGTCAAATCCAACTAGGGAATTATCTAACTTGATTCGAGTTTTTTAAAAAATTCTAATTTGATTTTTGAGATTTATCATACTCTGGCCTTTTATAATTTAAATTCGACTATTCGCCACCTAAAACCTGCCGAATTACTGTATAAGTCAATGGTAGAGGTGCAGTGACCAATTTGGAGTTGTTTGTAGCTTTCCTGACATTCGAGTTTTTTCGGAGAAAAAACTCAAATTGAGTTTGGTCTAATTTGATTCGAGTTTCTGAGTCAGTAAAATTCGTCTTTGTTTTACACATTTGATTTTATTACTAAATAGTTGAATATTTGAATTTCGAGTAAAATTGAAATTAAGTTAAATTGAGTTAAAAAAACTCACATGAATTCAAAATTCGACTCTTGATAAATGTGCCTCTATGTTTCTGATCCCAAATTTTATTCAGACTGCAAAGTCTCATCGTATTATTGTAAAGCTGTAATAAAAAGCTGCATACTTTTGTTACAAAGTAAAACTAATTTTTAATTTCCATTACAGAACACATCAGTCCCAACAACTAAACCATAGATAGACAGTCAATCTCCCTGTGGCTTGTGTAGCTTTTCCCTCCACTAATGAGAATATATAGAGAGCACATATTATTAAAGCATTTAGTGCAAGAAACATATTTGAGGATTGTTCGATGATAAGAGGAGATTAGAACATTGAGCAGAACAGACACGATAGAGGAAATGAATATAATACATGGGAGACACCATGAAGATTAACGTGTAATCCACAATTAGTGAGATTAAAGGAAATTAAGTGAAAGATGAGTTAACCGAGAAAACAATCATGCTAAATCAAACGGAAAAATGCAGACTGATTTACCCAGTGCTTATCTGAACTGACTTTCAATTTTGGTAAAATAAGCAGTACGTAAAATGGTGAGAGTAGGAAACAAACAGCTTGTTCTCTGTGTTTTATCCTTCCCCTCCTTTCCTGATTCATCCTTGCAGTTAGTAGAAGTATTGTGCTATGTCTCAAAGGTGACTAATTGTGTGTTTTTTTTTTTTTAAACAAAACAAAAATGTATTTGTTTCCACCTACAGGTATATACAGTACTCTTTTCATATAAAAATAAAATCTGTAACATAACGTACCTATCCTAGCTCACGATCAAATAATACACCATGAAGAGCAATTATTGTACTTTATTGTAACTGCTAAAACTGCATTTTAACACAAAGGGGCAAATTTTAAAAAATGTGAGATTAGAGCTTCCTGCAGAACAACATATGGGATAGGAATGAAACGACTTTTCTGTGCTGAGCTTTGATCTAACACTTTGATAAATCCCAAACTGTTAAGGGGAATGTAAATACAGGTATAGGATTCATTTTCAAGAAACCCATTATTCAGAAAGCTCCGAATTACGGAAAGGCCACAGACTCCATTATAATGAAATAATTCACATCTTTAAAAATGATTTCTGTTTTCTCTATAATAATAAAACAGTAGCTTGTACTTGATCCTAACTAAGAAATAATGCATTCTTACTGGAAGCAAAACAATCCTACTCGGTTTATATAAGATTTAAATTATTTTTAAGTAGACTTAAGGTATGGAGATCCAAATTATGGAAAGATCACTTGTCCAGAATACCCCAGGCCCCCAGGATTCTGGATAACAGGTCCCATACACATACACATTTGTAGCTGTCAGCAGAAATTGCTGCCATGGCCTTTTCATCCCTGGCACAATGTACCAACCGTCACAAAAATGTGAGCCCATATTGTCTGACACAATTAATATGGAATAATGAACGACATACGCTGTATTGTGAGAACATATAGTAAACTAATTTTTGCATTTTGTGAGGCCAATTTCCTTTATGTACTGTTCCCTTGTAAATTAAGTACCATACAGTCTATGATTAAAGTTAACATGATTCCCATACAGCAAGTACTAAATGTTGAGTGCACACTGTATGGGAATCATGTCTAATGTGAAGTCTCCCCAAGCTGCTGACGGGACGCTGCACCCGTACCAGAGACTCGGATCTGTGAGTGACCCACTAACATCCAATGCATATTGAATGTTGACATTTAAGCATCAGATCCAGGGCAGCTGCACCCAGGCCCACTCATTCACAGGGTGAGCACTGTATGTTTTAAGCCTGCATATTGTAACGGGTATTTGAAGGCAGCAGGGTTGGAGCACTCCCTAATTGGTACATTGGCTATTTAAATTTATATTATTTTTTATTCTTAGAATCATGATCAGAGCCAAACTGGAATGATTAATATAAAATGATTATTATAAAAATCTATTTGTAAGCCAAGTACTTCTAACTTTTAAACCTCATTTACAATCAGAGCCAGGCCAATGGACATGGGCACCCAAGGCAAAACTCCCACATCAGCCCCCCTTGCCCGTTCGGCAACCTCGACCCCCCACTAAGCAGCCACTACCCTCCCCCCGCCCCATTCAGCAACTCTCTTCCGCTCACACCTCTGTTGGCTTGCCTCCTGTTTTTTTTGCGGCATTTGTTCATCAAGGCGTAGGGCCAGATATAGATGCAGAGGGGGCACCTGCCTAGGGCTCAGTGTTAGGGGGGGGGCAAGACCCTAAGTGCCTCTTCTGCCTACCCCTAGTTCTGGCCCTGTTTATATGCCCAGTGGATTACTGACTGTATTGTTCATAGGCTAACCCCCCCCTACATTGAGCATGGTGCATTGTAAACGAGGCCTCTTCCCTCCTGCTTTAAGACAGGGCTGAGCCGGATTTTAGATCTAGCGCTCTGTGCAGAAAGTAGCAACTACAGGGGCATAGTGCTCTGTAAGTGAGTGCTCTGTAATGCTTTTGCTTTCCCTTAGTACTCTTGCACCTTCAGCCCAGGGTAGCAGATTACCCCTACAATTTATTGCAGCATATACCATTTTCTCTGCCAGTGCTTACTAGACATCTACATTTATCTACATACTGTTATTGGGTCTTAAAAGAGTGTATATAAAAGGGACATGCTCAGTATGGGGCCTGGTACCATGAGGTTCCCCTTGTGACTGCGCATTTCAAGCACCTCATTAATTAACGAACATCATGTTCACTAACCAACCATGCAGGAGTCAGAATGCTAAACTGAAACAACTTTAAAAAAGAAAATAAAGCCAAATATATTTGTTTATCTCAGAGATGTTCCTATGTTTGCTGGTACAATAAAGACATTATATTCTAAATGTGATTCAGCACCACTTTGCAACATTCGGACTATGAATAATTTAAATCCATTTAGACCTATGAAAGTGAAATAGTGCAGATTTCTTTCTTTTGCTATTTTAAAAAGCAAACCAGGAAAAAAAAAGAAAAGAAAGGGCTAGAAATAAACAAAGATTAGAAAGAATCAAAAAAGCATCATAAAACAAGAGTTGGTACACTGTTCATTTTAAACTCTGGCACATCTGCTTGCTGTTTGTATTGTATCCCTCTGAGATCCATTTATGTGACTGCACCATGGAACTGAGCAATAGGTTTTGGAAAGGTGAGCTGCAGCTCAGAGTGTATGTCCATAAACAACTGGGGGTTTAAAGGCAATATAATGGCAGTGCAACATCCTTGGTTCTCATTAGAATAGACGGGTACCATCGACTAATATTTATGGCCTTTATTTAATAAAACTTTAACATAATACATGCATATTGGTGCATTTTCCATCTTTCATTTAAAGATCATAAGGGGGATGTAATTGATATTGCATGCTTTGTTTAAAATTGTGTTTTTGTGATTTTTAAGTGCTGCTCGCCATGTAAAATCATTTGTTGGCGAATATTACATCACTCACTATTGCTACGCAAGGTTTACTCACCTGCTCTGGAGTTGTGTTATATAATGTGTTGCCGAAAAATTATTTGCAAATTTTTCTTTCATACACGGCACATGTTTGCAAAATCAGTTTTATGAGGGAGCTGTTACGGTCTGGAATCAGGACACAAACAATGAAAATCTTGGTTGATAACGTTTGCAATGGTCTTTGCGAATGTTATTTGAATGAATTTGCTAATGAATGATACATTCCCCCCAATAGATTAATACGGAATTCATAGTTAATAGCAAAAGCTGACTATGGTTTCCAAATTACACACAGACCAGTGGGACAGTATTCATTCTAACTGGTGTTTGAATACCTCGAATAAATGAAAAATCTACAGATATAATCTTGTAAGTAGAATCAGATGGCGATCAAATGGTTAGATAGGATCAGATAGGAGATCAGATGGTTAGAAATATGAAGCAGACCTTTTAGAACAAATATCAACACGTTTTGGCACTACTTAAGCAGCAAGTGTTTCCTTTTTTTCCAAAATGTTGGCTTCTACAAAGCTTCCACGGACCATGGACCACTATGTCAATCCCACAAGATTGATCAGATTCATATACATGTTTTCAAACTTCGCAAAACCAGCAGTGTGCATTTTTCGAAGAAAGAGTTTGAAAATGGAATGGGATTATGTGTCACACCCCCTTTATTATATTAATACTTCAGCCTCCATGTAGCAAGCACAAATTACCAGTGCATAATATAAATATAATATATATATTATAATATAACCAGTGTAATATAGAGTAATACATAGGACATTTGGCACCCTTATACTAACTGCCTATGTATAGCTTTTCAGCATTAGTATTTTAATACATTTATTAATATGGGAAAGCCCATAGTGGTTTTCAAACCACAATTAAACTCTTTTTCTCTAAAACCACCAATGTCATATAATTTAATAAATGATCTAAATATAAAGAGCTCAAACAAAAAAAAAAAGCCCAACACTGAACGATTCACTAGAAAATACAAAAACACCTCTAAAAATTATAATTTTTCTAATGATTTCTAACAAGCAAAATATTAGAAAACCTCTAAAAGTTGAAATGGCTAACAAAAAAAAAGTCCAGTAGGATCACCGCAGGGCTGGGCCAAGCCGACCAGGCGCCCTAGGCAACCCAGTCTGCTAGCCTCGCCCCCCATGCGTGTGTGGGCACTCCATAACATCAGGGAGGGCAAGAAAGGGGAAACGTAAGGGCAGGGGAGGGACAGAGGAGAAGGGAGGGGAGGAGTGTGGAGGGACAGAGGGGAGAGCAACAGGGGTAGTCGAGAGCTGCAGACGGGAGTGAATCAGAACTAGGGGTAGGCAGAAGAATCTTGAATAGGCACCTGCCGGTGCCCCCACATCGTTGCGCCCTAGGCAGGTGCCTCTTCTGCCTACCCCTTTTTCCGACCCTGGATCAGTGAGACTTCTATAGGACCTTGACTGTTTTACTTGCCAAAGTTTTTATTCAAGTTTTTTGTGGTTTTTACACTTTATAGATCTTTTTAGAGTTTTAGAGAAATACAAAAAACCCCAATCATTTTTAGAGAGAAAAATTAGTTTTGTAAAAAAAATAGAAATTTTAGGGGCCGATTCACTAACTTCGAGTGAAGGATTCAAAGTAAAAAAACATCGAATTTCGAAGTGTTTTTTGGGCTACTTCGACCATCGAATGGGCTACTTCGACCTTCAACTACGACTTCGACTTTGAATCGAAGGATTTGAAATAAAAATTGTTCGAATATTCGACCGTTCGATAATCGAAGTACTGTCTCTTTAAAAAAAACTTCGACCCCCTAGTTCGCCATCTAAAACCTACCGAACCTCAATGTTAGCCTATGGGGAAGGTCCCCATAGGCTTTCCTAAGTTTTTTTGATCGAAGGATATTCCTTCGATCGTTGGATTAAAATCCTTTGAATCGAACGATTCAAAGGATTTAATCGTTCGAATAATCCTTCGATCGTTCGATCGTACTATCTGTGCTAAATCCTTCGACTTCGATATTCGAAGTCGAAGGATTTTAATTCCCAGTCGAATATCGAGGGTTAATTAACCCTCGATATTCGACCCTTAGTGAATCGGCCCCCTAAATGTCTGTAAATAGGCCCGTTAGTTACAGGAAATTCAAAACTGCCCTTTGTGATAGGAACAATATCAGTTTCCAAGATGGAAGTTATCAATGGAGAAAAAAAACTGTAGTAGTAAAAAGGTGGTCATAAGCTAAAGCTCACCAGCAGGGGTTGAGGGAACTGGAAAGCTGCTTAAGGAAGGACTAAAATTATCTGCAGGGTAATGCTCCCATTTTCCATTAATATACCACAGAATTTAGAGGATTAGCTCATGTTGGCCTATGTAGAGCCAGCAAATGCACTTGTATATGTGTTTACTAACACCCTCTTTGTGGGCTTCACTGATGCTGACCAAATCCACCAGTGTTCTTAATAGACACAAGGTGGCAGATTCACATATGGTCGAATATTGAGGGTTAATGTAAGTCCTTCGACTTTGAATATCGAAGGATTTACCGCAAATAGTTCGATCGAACGAAAAATCGTTCGATTGAACGATTAAATCCTTCGAATCTTTCGATTCAAAGGATTTTAATCCATCGATCGCACGATTTTTCTTCGACCAAAAAATTGATAGAAAGCTAAGCTAACATTGCACCTCGGGTGGTTTTAGGTGGCGAAGTAGGGGGTCGAAGTTTTTTTAAAGAGACAGTACTTTGATTATTGAATGGTCGAATATTCGAACGTTATATTTGTTCGAATCAATCGATTCGAAGTCGAAGTTGTAGTTGAAGGTCGAAGTAGCCAATTCGAAATTCGAAGTTTTTTTTATTCTATTCCTTCACTCGAACTAAGTAAATGGGCCCCAAGAGGTCTTTCGTGAATGCAGCCACCAGTGCGGTTGTGCTAAAATGGATGCAATGTTATTGGTGTTGTCTCCTAGAGGTACTTATATCTAAACATGCTCCTTGTGCAATGATTGTGGTGGTTATTCCAGGGTTCCCATTTTGCATTGTATCATTAGGCAGAGCAGAATTCTGCCAATGTCATTTTAACAGTGCCACAGTGACTCAATTCTGACTCTAAAAATGTCAGCTGCTACCGGCATCCAATTTTCTTCCACATGCACGCATTTGTATGGGGTGCAACTGCAGAGAACACAACTCACTGTCAATCATTTAAAAAAGTTGCATGGTACATGGTAATTTGCCTCCAAAATTGCACTTGTAAATAATCCTTACAGTCTTAACATGAGTGCATTGCAAATATCTAAGATATCAGGCACAAAGGTAGGGCAAGTATTTGGCAAAGATGACAACAGGAATAGGCAGGACAAGGAGCACACAAAAATAGTGTTCAATATCCAGACAGAGCTTTGCAACAGAAAACAGCATTCAGTTATTTTCCATAGAAGAATTTTACATTTGACAAGCATTATGGTTTAAAGGAGAACTAAACCCTAGAAATGAATAAGGCTAAAAATGCCATGTTTTATATACTCAACTTATTGCACCAGCCTAAAGTTTCAGCTTGTCAATAATAGCAATGATCTTGTCACAGGGGGTCACCGTCTTGGAAATTGTCTGCGACACTCACATGCTCAGTGAGCTCTGAGCAGCTGTTGAGAAGCTAAGCTTAGGGGTCGTCACTAATTATCAAGCAGAAAATGAGGTTGGCCTCTAATATAAGCTGATGCTATTGGGCTGATTATTAGATTCTGATGCTGATTACACTGGTTTCTGTGCTCCCATGTTGTAATTATCAATATTAATTACTAATCAGCCTTATATTGTGAAATTTATATTCTATGTGTACTTTATATTTTGAGTTGGTCCCTAAGCTCAGTAAGTGACAGCAGCACAGAGCATGTGCAGTGAATCAGCAGATGGGGAGCTACTGGGGCATCTTTGGAGACACAGATCTTCCCTGCCAAAGGGCTGTGATTGCCTTGGGCTGGTACAGAAGCACAAAACATAATGTACAACATTACTTCTTTAGTTTAACTTTCCTTGTCCTTTAAATAGTTCTTGAGCGAAATTTTCAAAGACGGTCACTGCACAGAGCACAATTCTCTTGTCTTCAAAGGGTGAATACTACATCATTAACGATTGATACTAGAACTGGTCACTATCTTGTTTAATAGCAGATGCCCTAACAATAAAAAAAAGCTGCAAGGGTTATTAGTGAAACAAGGCCAAATTGCAACTGGGGATAAATTATATGTGAATAAATACACATTGAAGCACACAAACAATGGTTCTTTGACACACAAATACTGGTTTCTTAACACAGATCATAATCTACTTTTACAGGAAACATTTATTATCTCAGTTTTGTAGACAATGTATTTGCCATTGGAAAACTGCTTGTAACCAAGGCAGATAAAGAAAAAAACATCTGGTGTTATGGACGCAAGGAATGCCAAAGATAACCCTAATCCCACACTGCATGCGCCAGTGCAGTAGCTGAGCTTTTAATATGAAGGAAAGTTAAGGTCTGATTATGAGTAATGCATGAAAAATACCTGCTAAGACCCTCAAAACCCTTTTAAAGGCAAGAAGGAGCACTATATGGATTAGAGACTGTTTTAATGGTTACAGATTTGTTCATGATTATAGCCTCTAAATTGGTTAATCATATCAAATAGGCCATTGGAACATTATGGGACTATCTGCTTTCTTGTTAAATATAACAACCACTTCTATGTGCACTAACACTAGGTTATGTGCTGTGTTTTTTGTTTTGCTTAAACACTGCTTCCCTATATGTGCCTGCAGCCCAGCCTCAATCTGCTGGACTCTGGCTCTTTTATGGCTATGGCTTTACTATGAATGCTGTGTCGCTCCCTCGCTTGCTTCTCATTGACTTAAAAGATCAGTAAAACCTAAAAATGAAAGTTTTTTAAAGGAATGACAATATAATGTACTGTTGCCCTGCACTGGTAAAACGTAACACAATGTTGCTTTGAAAGCTTCTGAAAGTAAACAGCTTGCTTCATTATTTATGTTGGTCCATTAAAAGATATCATAATCTTCAGTACTCTCATTTCTGTAAAATACAGGGCTAGACACTACACTGCACACAGATATATTCAGTAATAGCATAAGTATACTGAACTGTAGTGTCTCATTAAAAGGGTATTACTAGTTGAGTAGAGATTTTACCAGTTCCTGTATCAGTATGTTATTACAATATTAATCTGGATTAGCAGTCCAACTGTGCACTATTGCAGGCAAATCAAACCAGTGTCTTGTATGGTGCAAGCAGCTGACTCTCTTCCTCTTATATATTACATATGTAAAGTTAAGCCACTGCTCAGGTTTTACAAATAAAGCCACAAATGCCATATAATTTCCTGTCTGTAAGGTTTGCTCAAGTTAAAGTATATATTGACCCTTTGGCCTTTTATTTCATTTGAAGCTGTCTTCACTATATAGTGTTATAGTAAATTATAGTGGCACCGCCTCTACTATGAGCTTACTTTCAAATATATTTGTGCCACGATGAGACCTTTACTCTCAGGTGTAAGCGTGTGGAGGCAGGGTGTAGTGCAGCTGTAACAAAGTGCTTATGCACAAGAACTGGGCGCAAGGGGTTCTTTTATGCTTAACCAGGAACTGAGTTTATTTACAAGAATATTCACATTGGAGTACAGAGAACATATAGCATAAAGGATAGCATATACTCACAGCACCAGAGCACAGCTGGATCTCTGCAGGCAAGGGAACATTTCAGAAGTAGTTAAACAGAAATAGAGAAGGTACCCCAGATTTCAACCTGCACCCTAAGTGGAACCCAGAGGAAATTCTACCATCCCTAAGTCTATGCACTTAGTCCCTACTTCTGGGTTATTAGTACCCGGGATCTTATTCCTCTGACTCTCCTCGTCAGAGCCTTGAGCTGCTCAACTATATAACCTATCTATCACTCCTAGAGTGATCTATGACAGAGTATAGCTATCCACTTTACTAGGGCCTAAGCACCTAGGTTCCACTACCCATTCCCTTCCTGCCTGCTTGGTAAGGGCTAAAGCAATGGACCCAGAACGCATGGTTACCTAGACCTTTATACTATAGCACAGTGTCATCTACAGTACACTGTGAGAACTACAGGGGCTTACATAAGCAGAGCTTACATAAGCAGAGTCCCCATTAGGACCCATTTAACCCTCTAGAACCTTGAGGATTTGCCTGCAAATATTATGTGCGGGTGTCTAAATGATCACATCCCTACAACTACAATACTTAAATCCAATATTTATCTGATTAACATTTATACCATTATAGACAAATATTCAAACATGTTCAGTAAACCAGAAACCAATAAACCAGTCTTCTCCAGCCTAATGTAGATAATAAAAGTAAATGTTTGCTTGTCAAATACAGATATGGGATCCATTATATAAAACCTGTTACCTAGAAAGTACGACTTATGGGAAGGCTGTCTCCCATAAACTCCATTTTATCCAAATCCAAATGTTTAAAAATGGTGTCCTTTATCTCTGTAATAGTAAAACAGTACCTTGTACATGGTCCAAACTAAGGTACAATTAATCTGTATTACTAGAAAAACCAGCCTATTGGGTTTATTTTATTTTTAAATGATTTTCTAGTAGACCTAAGGTATTAATTATCCAAATTACAGAAAGATCCATGATCCAGAAAACCCCAGGTCCCGAGTATTCTGGATAACAGGTCCCATACCTGTGCTCCTATATTTAAATAAATGGTTCTCTGGCTAAGTGGGACCATACTGAAGGCTTGTTAGGGTGAAGTTTGGGCCTATTGGCTTTCCTACTTATTCCTAGAAGCTTACCTTTAAGGTTAATTATAATAAGATCGGGGATGAAGACTTATTTTCTGCCTAGCTATTTATGTAACTATGACTAAAATAGCAAAGTTTTCATATGCTGCCATGTTATGATCCAATGGGTGCCTTGACCAAATGTTAGACCTCATAGGGGGTCTCAAATAAAATTCTGACAAGCATTGCTTTGCAGTGTAAACACTTTTTAATGTGGTATCATCTTTATAGATTCAGGTTTTAAATCAGCCCTAGCTAAAGTCATCAAAGTTGTAATTGAATAATAATTGTGACGTGACGGGTGTTAAAACACAATAAGCATTTAATGCCATAGCGAGGAAGCGTCACAGAGTAGCAGGACCCAATGAGACTTCATTACTTGTGAACTGGGTAAAATCACTACCTGAGGAAATCTGTTGCAATGGGCGTCAATGTGGACGAAGACAAGAAATACTGCAAAACTAAAATGTAAAATACACTTGTGAAATTTGTCTGAAATTGTAATTGTTGCTTCCTGAAAAGTCCAGCAGAGACCTAATATTATTGAGGGATACTGAATGCAGCTCAGTGCAAGAGAGATAGGATTTTTCCCCTGTATTACTTGCGGCAAATAGTATGCACACATAAACTGAGATGTACAGTATTCACCTGCAAGTGTAAAGTATTATCATTTCCAATGTACTTTAATTGCTGTATGTTTTCAGTCTCTCATTTAAACCAAGCAAATAAAACAATGTTATTTCTCATAATTGTTCTGTTTTTCCTCCAAAGTACTTACTCATATGTTACATTACAAGTCAGTTTCACACCGTGCAGATTTGTGGGCGTATATTCCTTCGATTGTTCTTTTTATGAAAAAGTTTCATTAAACAAAATGCTTTATTATGGTAATGAACTTTTACTCACTGTTCAGTAGGAATAATATTTTAGATTTCGCCTTAAAGGGGAATCCATCATAAGGGAATGAATTCCCTTACAGACGGTAACAGGGAAAGCAAAATTTCATTGCAATGTTTCTTACAGGGTTCCTAACACATTTTAAGAAGCAAATAATACATACATTTTTGACCATGTTATCATGTTGACACATGAGGAATTATGGTACTGTATGTTGCTGATATTAGAAAGATAAAAACAAAGAAGAATGTTTTCTTATCCACATTAGGGCTCATTGTGCAATTTCAAACCCAAGTCGCCATGTTTTTTCCCGCACAATTCTAGTGTAATAGTGGTTGCAAGGTGACAAGGTGCCTAATGCAATCTCAGCCGATGCATCCAAACATGTACATTGGTGCATGCACCAATCAAATGCCAGTGCAATAAAAATCTTCACTGTTGGGATGTATTTTTGGTTGTAGACACAAGTACACTGCATCTATTGACACAGACCACTGTGGGAACCCTGGAGCTATCCTGGAACTGCCAACAGCTTCGCGGTGGTGGTAGCTCCAGGGTTCCAAATCAGCTTAAACAGCGATTCATTCCAACACAGGTTGCTAGTACCTTGAATGCTGCTGATTTGCACAAGGATTGTGGCCATCTTTACTTGACTGCAAGTGCGCTTCATAAATGAGCACTATTGTGTTCTTTGATTAAGCAAACCAGAACTCACATAGATGTACTGTATGCATTAAACTTCTGCAGCTAAAATTAAGAAACATGTAGACCCAAATGTAATTGAAAATAGTGATTGGCGAATTTATTCGCCAGGCGCAAATTCGCGGCGAATTTGCGCGTTTCGCCGCCAGCGAATAAATTCGCGAAACGCCCGCGAAAATTTGTGGCAAAAATTCGCCGGCATCAAAAATGTTTTTTCGAAAAAACGGTCGCCGGCGTCAAAAACGAGACGCCGGCGCCGTTTCGCAAATTTTTCGCCGTTTCGCAAATTCGCCCATCACTAATTGAAAACTCTCTTTCATCTCTCTCTCTCTCTCTCTCTCTTCAGAACTCACATAGATAAACTGTATGCATTAAACTTCTGCAGCTGAAATAAATAAACATGAAGACCCAAATGTAATTGAAATATATAATGCAAGTATGCCTATACTGATGGCATCCAAACATAGCACATAGCATATTGCATTCAAAATTATATTTGCAGTCATAAATAAACCCCCTTGAGCTCTCTCTATGGGGCAAATTCACTACGCGCCGAATCGCCTACCGCTAGCGTCAATTCGCTAGCATTGGGCATTTTCGTTACTTCGCAAATTCATTAACGAACGCTGGCGTAAATTTGCTAGTGTTACTTCGCACCCTTACGCCTGGCGAATTTTCGCTACGGACGTAACTACGCAAATTCAATAACGCGCGCATTGTACTGAACGCTACCTTTTAAACCAGACTTCCTTCGCCACCTCAGACCAGGCGAGGCGCAATAGAGTAGATAGGGATTGCTTCAAAAAAAGTTCACATTTTTTCTAAGTCCCAAAAAACGCTGGCGTTTTTTCTATATTATGGGTGATAGGCTGAAAAAGATCGAAAAAAATTTTGGGGCTCCCCTCCTTCCCCCCCTACATTTCCTAACTCATGGCACCTTAACTATACAGTGGTCACATGTGTAGGGCAAAATAAAAATTTTATTTGATGTTTTGAAGGTTTCCCAGGCATTTGTAGTGATTCTACGTATTCCTCCATTGAAATTTTAATTTGGCGCCGTATGCAAATTAACCATCGCTAGCGTAACTTCGCTTCGCTTAGCGAATCAACGCTAGCGCAACTTTGCAACCCCTGTGCGCAACTTCAGATTTTAGTGAATTTGCGGAGCGCTGGTGAAACTACGCCTGGCGAAGTGTGGCGAAGTTGCGCCTGGCGCAACTATGAATCTTAGTGAATTTGCCCCCATGAATCTTGTGATTTAGCAATGAGGGGCCAGACTCTCTAGCTTTTGGGCGGCGTGGGTGAAACAAGCTATGTCCCTGGATGATATCCTAAAATGTCAGATAAATTTTTGCCCATTGGTCTCGTAATTAATTCTGTAATCTATGCAGAATATTTTTGGTTCATTTGTTTTATTAGACATCTCTTCATATATGAGGCCAACAACAAATAACAATTTTACACCTGAGCTGAAATCACTACAAGAAAACATCTACACTATAATTAACAATAAAAGATATATTAAAAAGCCAAGGCATCTCAAAGGAGTTATTGATTTTGTGTCATTGATGAGCTCCCAATAATGCAAAGAATCCTTTAAACAGTAGACAGTAGTCAGAGAGTTTCCTGAGGGTGTGAGGAGATAATATCCATTCCTATTATTGCTATCAGTTTCATTGTCTTCTTATGTTTGATGTGTTTGTATCCGTTTATAGGTAAAGGTAAACTTCATTGCAGCCTAATTTCACTTATTTCAAAAGAACAGGAATGGGATAAAAATGCAAGAGAGAACCCTTCCAAGATTGTGGTCACTCATGAAATGAACGGTACTACTTTTATGGTCACAAGTTCTAGGCAAACCTCAGTGTAGACTGCTCCCAATGGCTGAGAAGATCAGAAGAGCAATATGATGAATTGCTGGGCAGAGTACTTTGCCTTTCTCTATGTTCCATTTGGTAGATGGCTAATTGTTGTATTGGCAAGTTAATCAAACTGGGAAACAGCAGTAAAGCAGATAAATTATAATATTCCGATATGGTTTGACTTAACTGATGTTTACAATTTTTCTGAACAATATTAGTGGAATCACTACGGTAATTATTGTGTAGGATGATTTGATTCTGGCAAAGCCATAGCGGTTTTGAGAGCACTGGCTTCTGCCATTGCAATTACTCAGAAAGGGGGCACTAGGTCTTAATCAGTATAAACTGGAAAGAAAAAAGTATAAGGCTCCTCTGAACCCCTTGCGCCATAAAGAATTGTCCATGACTTCTCTGCAAAAGAATATCCGTGATACACATGCTATGAGACTTGAGGACGAAGACTTATGGCACACTGACAATCATAGGGATACATCCCATGAGTTATAATGGGAAGGGAACAGTCATAATTAAATGAAATCATAATTTCCATCACTTTTGTTTTCATGACAGTTTTCCTTACAAATATACTGTATATGTATTTGTTATTACTTTCTGTTCTTCTATCATTGTTTCAGAACCTCAACCTGTCACATAAGAGAACATGTTTTAGCTGTCGGTTCCCTTTAAGGTTTTTAAGCAGAAAACTAATTTGACAGCACAGAGATTAATATTTGGTTTCATTAAAAATTAAAAAGTAAAACAGCAGTTTTTTTTTATACCTTTTTGTTATTTAATGTCACAGATAAGCAGGTAATGTGTAAGTATGATAAATAAAGTGCCCAGGCACAGTTTGGCAAACAGACACTGGCATTTATTATTCACAATGTATCAGGAGCACGGACCATAGAAAAATGTCTCCAGTGAAAAATAGTCATTTAAATTACTGAAAACCTATCCAACGTGCTCCGGGTAGGAAAGTAATTAAGATTGTATTCACTGTCTTTCTTGAGTAGAGAAGAATTTCCGAGAGCTGCTGAGTAGATAGGTGAGCTGCAAGTGATTGGATGGTGCCTTTGTGTAATAGTTCTGTTGCGCTTCAAAAGACTATAAATAGAATTTTCCAGCACACAAAAGTGATTGTCCATAGAACAACAAACACTATCTATTAAAACAAAGACACTCCAATCAGTGGCTTAATTTAACAGAGCCAGACCCCCAACAAAGAAATCTTTGGGAGGCCCCAGCTTGCACCCTTATATATGCACACTCTCTCCTTCGACCACCTATCCCCTGGGCCCCCACGTGATGTTTGGTAGTTACTTTGCTGTTACAATGAATGGTGTGAAATTTATCTTAAACCCCTACTATTGAAAGGAACTGACTGACAGTTACCTGGCTTAAGGAGTGCTCATAGAGACCACTCACACCCAAGATTGGCTTCTAGTAGGGAACTTGTCACAGTTAAGCCTCATGTTCAACCTTGATTATCTGCAACATTTGCCCATAGCAACCCCTTATACACAAGTTAAAATGGGTTGGAACCCTTACACTTCATGAGTGGCAGACAGTGGAAGTCACATTATTCAGATGTGTACATTAGGGAGTATGGCTACAATGGGCCCTGTCCTTACCACCTTCCCTATGGATTTTTTTAGCCAGTGCAAGGTTCAGAGTGCAGCCATTCCCTCAGGCAGAAGTGCTTGATGCATGCACCTCTTATTGCTCTTGCTCTACTGCCTGGGGCAGAATTGGCCATTTTTTGGGTGGGTGGGTGAATTAAGATTAGCAGGCTTTGCTTGACTCTACTGTAGAGCTAAAGAAGATGTTTAAAGAAACCCAAATCAGCCATGACAGCCCCTTATCTCATGGCTTTTTATTGGCTGTGTAGTTTAACAACACTCAAAGCTAGAAGGCTTCAGGTTGGATATACTTTTAGGGAAAGGATTGCTCTGTGCATTGACTTATACTGCTGGTAACCAATGCTACATCTATCAATATGATTATTTCTTGCCACAAAACGGCCTGTGTTCTCTCTTACTTGACACTATGAGCATTCTGTATACTCCAGCTACACGTTTGCTTCCTGCTCCTTATTTCTTGTGTACCCTTAGGCTCTTCCAAGTGGTAAATTATGATTTTTCGACTTATTTACAGAAAATTGCCCCTAACTGAAAAATATACAACTTTACTTGAAATACAAGCAGTGGTCTTTTTAAAATTGCTACATTTATAATGCGAATAATTAAAGTTGGAATGAAATATAATATTTAAGCTGACTCACAAGGAAGCCTGGTATTATTCCTTTGCAAGAACCGTGATGTTAAAATGTGGAGCCCATTTCTGTGATATATTGTTGCTACAGTATCTTGTCGGTACAATAAAAGTTATGAATGGCGCGCACTACCTAGAGCCTCAGTGCAACAAGCCTGCACAATATTACCATCATTAATCTAAATTGCTGGGTCATACCATTTTAACTGTTGAGTTCTGAAGCTATGCAATATTATTTATTCAACTCAAGTTTCAACTCGTTGGTAACCAAAGCAGTGCTGCCATTAGATTGCTCTGCTGTTGCCATATGTTCATTGTCATCTTTTTGTACAAATGCAGCAGCCACAGTAGTATGCAGCAGTATCTTTGTGCAACCCTAACAAAAGAAGTTCCCCTTCTTTAGCAGGGCATTGATGTAACTATAATGAAGGCTTGTGTAGGACAGTATTTCACATGGTAAATAATAGACGCTATAAACCTTCCTTTAGACAGCAGTTACCAGGGGTGGCAAAAGCTGCTTCTAATGCTGAGCAAATGTGTTGATATTCATAAAATCCTGGGGATTTCACACATCTCAGGGCGATTTGATGTCATTTTTCATGAAAAAAATACAGATTTCACTACAAATTCACCCATACCATTTTATTTAACTCATACCTGGCCGCTCTCAGGAAATTTTAAGAGCCAAAATTTTTGAACAGAAATTTGGCACTTCTAGTGCTGAAAAAGCCATTTTGTTTCTGGACCAACTAAAAGGCAGGTTTCACAACATATGACAACATAAGGTGCCTGGGTATAGGGGTAGCTAATCAGTCAGAATAGCAGTGGGCTATTTCAAAACTGACTTTTTCAATTCAGAACTTGTAAATAGGATCTTTCTTCAGAAATATAATACAGGTATGGGATCCGTTATCTGGAAACCCATTATCCAGAAAGCTCCGAATTACGGAAAGGCTATCTCCCATAGACTCCATTATAATCAGATAATCCAATTTTTTAAAAATAATATCCTTTTTCTGTGTAATAATAAAACAGTAGCTTGTACTTGATCCCAACTAAGATATAATTATTCCTTATTGGAGGCAAAACCAGCCTATTGGGTTTATTTAATGTTTAAATGATTTTCTAGTAGACTTAAGGTATGAAGATCCAAATTACGGAAAGATCCATTATCCGGAATACCCCAGGTCCCGAGCATTCTGGATAACAGGTCCCATACCTGTATATGAATTTCGCCATTTAAAAGGCACTCAATTTGGTCCTGAAATGTCAGCACTATTTTGCTTTCTGAAAACCAGTGGATGCCCTGGATTGCTGCAGTTTTTGATTCTTTTTTATTTATTTATTTTATTTAAATAGGATCTGTTATCTAGAAACCCGTTATCCAGAAATCCCTGAATTACAGAAAGGTCATCTCCCATAGACTACATTTTAAACAAATAATTCATCATTTTAAAAAAGTGATTTCCTTTTTCTCCTTAAAAATGAAACCATAGCTTATACTCGATCCAAACTAAGCTGCATGAATCCATATTTGATGCAAAACAATTCTTTCAGGGTCATTTAATATTCAATTGATTTTTGGCAGTCTTAAGGTATAAAGAGGCAAATTACAGAAGGATCCCCTATCTGAAATACCCCAGGTCCTGAGCATTCTGGATTACAGATCCTTTACCGGTATAAATGAGCAATGTGATAATTTCCCCTGCATCAAGAAGGCAGGCATTTATGAACTGTGATGAGTGAAGCCATATTGCAATTTTATTCAGTAACAAGAATATTGCTATTTAGTTTAGAGACCTATACTTTACATATGAGAATTGCATACCATCTGAGAACCTCTGACAACGATGCATCTTTCTCCAGGGTCAGACTGAAACTACAGGACAAAAACCTGGTGGCCCACGGCCCTCGTGGAGCGGGTGTGTTCAGGTCAATTTATGTGGCAGCCTTGGTGGTCCCAGACCCCCCCCCCCAGTCTGACTCTGTCCTCAGTTGCATATTGTTATGTGAGTAGGGTGCAAAGAGCCATAGCTTGTCACAGAGCTAATGATGAGTACATTTGTATCAGGGTATAGCAGGGGCAAAACAGCTTCCCTTCAATACAGTTAAATCAAGTCTAGCAATGCCTTCTGCGTGACATAACTTTTTAATCTCACAGTTACTTTGTCATCAACAAACTTTTTTAGTTTGAATAGCGAATGAATCAAGTGTAATTAAGTGCAGAAAGTTACCAGATCAGGCATGTGTGTGTGACGGCTTGTCATGTATTGTAGAATACTCAACCAGCAATTTCTGCTTTTTTTTAAGTTGCTCATAGAAGATAACACAGAGGGATTGATTTATTAAGGCTTGGTAGATTTTAAGTGCTAATGATAATGATTGCTCTAGCATAGAAAATAATTGTATGAATCCTTTCAACCGACATGTGACACAACTCAGATAAAAAGATGTGTATATATTTATATAATAACCAAAGTCATTAAAGTAGAAGGAAAGCTGTGAGGCAGTCTATTGCCAATAGATTAGCCATGATAGTGCAAACTATAACACTATATTTATTCTGCAGAATGCTTTACCATACCTGAATAAACAGCTCTAGAAACTCTCTCTGTTTGTTTAGGATAGCAACTGCTATATTAGCTTCTTCTGACATAACATCCTGCCTTCCATGCACGCTCATATCCCTGGACTCATATTACAGCAAGAAGGGGAGGAGGGAGAAGGGAGGGGGGAGAGGGAGAAAGGAGCAAACTGAGCATGCTCAAGCCCGTGCCCTAGAGATTTAAGCTGAAAGATGGAAGTCTTATACAGCCCATGTGTAAACAATTGAAGGAAATAAATGCAGTGATTCTTTCGACAGAAGACTCAGAGCAACATTACTTTAAGGTTTTACAGGTATATTTATATAGACCTATCTGATAAATTTTATTTAGGTTTAACCTTTTCTTTTAACAAAGACATTTGTGTTGGGAAATAAAAATTAACCCCCAAGGGTGTTATCAGTGGTAGAAACAGTGGAATTGGTGTCTAGCCATAAACATGCAGCCAAAGAGAGCTATTTAAACCAATTATGAAAAAGTGTTCTTTGGAGTGCCCTCTCATTAGCTGCAAATGCCATTTTGAATACGCTCTCCGGAACCTCCTCTAGATGCACATTTCTACCAAAAAGCATAACCAAGACCAACAGTAAATGCAGCACTGTCAAAAAGCTTCTGCAATTTCCGTGTTGGTCACATTTACTGAAAACCCACTGTCCTAGCTCCTACTTTACTCATCATAAAAAGCAAAAATAGTTACATAAGATATTTTTATATTCATTTATCTTTATAAAGCCTTTCTGATTATTGCTAATAATGCCATTGTATGGAATAACATCTTGCATGTGATCTCTTAAAGGAACAGTAACATGGCAAAATGACAGTGTTTTAAAGTAATAAAAATAGAATGCAGTGTTGCCCTGCACTGGTAAAACTGTTGTGTTTGCTTCAGAAACACTACTATTGTTTATATAAATAAGCTGCTGTGTAGCAATGGGGGCAGCCATTCAAAGGAGAAAAGGCTCAGGTTACACAGCAGATAAGCTCCCTTAGAACATAATGGTGTTTCTGTTATCCACTATTTAACCTGTGCCATATAGACTTTTTAAAATGTCTACCATTGCTACTCAGTAGCTTGTTTATATAGTAGTGTTTCTGAAGCAAACACATCAGTTTTACCAATGCAGGGTAACAGTACATTATATTTTTGTTACTTTAAAACACTTTAATTTTTCAATGTTACTGTTCATATAAAAGCAGTGACTTTTGGTTTAGTATATGGTAGTATTTGTTAAGATGAAAAAAATGACATCAAATTAATATCTAATATGGTCAGTCTTGTACCCTTTACATTTCCTTTATTTATTGGGCTTATACAGGAACTACATTCAGACTTCTCAGTACATTTTGCACATAGACATCTCTGAGGATTTGCAGTGATTCAATTGCAGTTCCCTCTTCTCGTCCCTTTCTAATAGCAGATTGCTCTACTGATATCATTTGGTCTGGATGACGGGAAAAAGTTCAAGAACACCACGTACTATTCACAAATGGACTCTTATTTGGCTGAAGAAGTTACAAAAGAGCTTGTTATATGATGGAGGAATTCAGAACATACTGTACTGGTAAAATTAGAAAAACGTAACTATTGCAAGCCTATTGTTACTTATAAAACCCTGAACAAAAAAATGAAAAGATGTAACAGAGCAGAAGCAGATAAATCGTAATGTCCATTCTTTTTTTCAATATCCATTATACTGTTCAAGTCTAAGTGTCAGCTCCTTGTGACCTTAATGAGTCTACCACTGAACAGACCAATCATTAAACTGCAGGACTTGCTGGTATGGTAACATTTCCACTTTTAGTTTACAGGATAAAGTAGATATTATAAACACTTCTACGATGTCCAAGATAATTACTTTTGCCTTTTTCAGTCGTGCGTAAAAGATTTCCAAAGTGATGTCATTGCCATAGATAACGATAACAAAAAATGAAAGAAATTGAAACTAGAAATTACTGCCATTCCCATTTTTACTTCTATTAAGGAAAATAATATCCTACCACCATAGATATTTGGGAAGAATGGCTAATAGCATCTAAAGGTATCCTAAATAACCCCTGCAGGGTCCAGTATGTGTCCAAGTTTAACCTTCATCCTCTTATTTAGCTTATTTAGAGATGAATACAAAAAGTCCCTTCTGAAAGTAGAAAGTAAAATAAAAGTCTTCTTAACTCCATTCAGTGCATTACTGAAACGTATCTATTGAGTTTTGTTGATACTGTATCAGGAACCATTCAAGAATTTTCCATAAACGTTTTAATAAAATGAGGTCAGTTGACTGGGACTAGAATGACATATGGGGGCAAATTCACTTATGGTCGATATCGAAATGGAAATGGATATGGAAAACCTTCGACTTCGAATATCGAAGTCGAAGGATTTACCGCAATTCGTTAGATCGAATGATCAATCGTTCAATCGAACGAATAAATCCTTCGAATCGTTCAATTCGAAGGATTTTAATCCATCGATCGAACGATTTTTCTTCAACCCAAAAAAGCTTAGAAAGCCTATGGGGACCTTCCCCATAGGCTAACATTGACTTCGGTAGGTTTTAGGTGGCGAACTAGGGGGTCGAAGTTTTTTTTTAAAGAGACAGTACTTCGACTATCGAATGGTCGAATAGTCAAACATTTTTTAGTTCGAAACGTTCAATACCAAATCGTAGTCATAGTCGAAGGTCAAAGTAGCCCATTCGATGGTCAAAGTAGCCAAAAAAAACATTCGAAATTCGAAGTTTTTTTTATTCTTTTCCTTCACTCGAACTAAGTAAATGGGCCTCATGGTTTACACTATTTCTATGTTCATTCAGTGCCCTGGGGATGTCAGCACAGTGGAATATTCTACATATGGTACAAGATAGGGGGTTCTATGTGGACAGCTGACAAAGACTGAATGATACTTTAGATTTTAGTTTTTTGCCAAGTTTAGTGGAAGAAATTATAAAAACCATATACAGTATGTGCACTCATTTTTGCATTCATATTAGGACTTTGCACCTGTTGTATCTTTCAGGGTCCAAGCAAAGGAAGTCCAAGTCATGGTTGTGCCGCATCGGGGGCCCTCTAGAACATAAAGAATGTTGTTGTCTCACCCGGGCAGACATTCTGTAAGAAATTACCATTGATGCTTTATTAATATCTTCCTGTCTTAAAAAGGTAACATTATCTTTACACAGCTACACATGGCCCATCTATCCTACACATGGGGGCAAATTCAGTAAAGGACGACGCGCCTAACGCTAGCGTTAATTCGCTAGCATAGCGCATTTTCGTTAATTCGCCGATTCACTAACTGACGCTGGCACAAATTCGCTAGTGTTACTTTGCACCCTTACTCCTGGCGAATTTGCGCAATGGACATAACTACGCAAATTCACTGACGCGCAAATTTTTCTGAACGCTACCTTTTACGCCAGACTTCCTTCGCCCCCTCAGACCAGGCGAAGTGCAATAGAGTAGATAGGGATTGCTTCAAAAAAAGTTAAAAATGTTTCTAAGCCGCAAAAAACGATGGCGTTTTTTCTTTTTTTATGGGATATAGGCTGAAAAGGATCGAAAAAATTGTGTAACTTCAATTTGGCGCCGTATGAAAATTAAGCATCGCTAGCGTAACTTCGCTTTGCTTGGCGAATTAACGCCAGCGCAACTTCGCAACCTTACGCTTCCCCTGAGCGCAACTTCAGATTTTAGGGAATTTGCGTAGCGCTGGCGAAAATACGACTGGCGAAGTGTGGCGAAGCGGACGTTGGCGCAACTGCGAATCTTAGTGAATTTGCCCCATTGTGTTTCTAAGTGAATTCTAAGAGTAATTTTCATTTGAATTTTTATCTAGGACTGTGAATCCCAACCAGTGGCTCATGGGCAATATGTTTCTCTCAACTCCCATTGATGTTGCTCCCACTGGCCCCACAGTAAGGGCCCATTTTGACATTCCTGGCTTAAATTTAGTTTTGGAGGCATAAAGACACAGGATTACTCCAACAGAGCCTCCTGCAGGCTAGCAGTCTACATGGTGCTATCAATTAGCCTATCACAGCCCTTATTTGGCATCATCAAGGAATTTATTCTTGCTTGTGTGGCTCCCCAACAGTTTTTACATTCGAGTGTGGCTCACAGGTTTAAAAGGTTGGTGGATCCTGATCTAGGACATTCTCTTGCAAGCAGATCTTGACTTGAGGCTCAGGAAAAATGACCTATGGGCTCTGATCTAGAACTTACAAGGTTGCACAGAACCGGAGGTATTATGTAGCAATATTATCATGTGTGTGCTTGGTGGTAGCGCCAGTAACATTAGGGAAAAAATGATTTATGATGGCTTATTTGGCCATTTATCCCAAATGTGACAGCTGCAATGGGCCCACATGCCTGAGGTACATTTAATCTATTATCACCCTCTGTTATGCTTCTCATTTTTTAAATATTTTGTAGACCTCAACATTTTCATTTTAATGATTGATCATCTGCATTTATTCCCAGTGAAACACAAAATGTCTTTTCTTGGTGATTTCTGTTTAGTTAATATTGTTGGTGTGGGCTGGTTGAATACTAAGGGATATTCCTGTCAAATGCCTACAAATAAAATGCACACTTACCATCACTGTTGATGCCTGAGGAAATCTAGGCTTTTTGATGAATGAATCATTTTTGGCAGCTGACAGTTATAATTGACATATCGTAATATATATATATATATATATATGCTAAATAGTATTCTTTTGTAATTAACTCTCCAGTGAAATTACTTTAAATCTTTTTCATAAATAAATTAGTTTTAATAATCTTCTAATTAATAAAAAAAAGCAATGCATTCTGCATTATGGCATACACAGTTGGTAGCTGCTATTGAGTAGTAATAAATAAAATGTTGTGGAACCCTGCTGGTCATTTTCCATTGACTGCAACTGTCACCTGGCATAATTTTATGTGATAATCAGGGCTACTGACTGTGCTTTCCACTGCAGTCAGTGCGGGATAAAGGCCTCCATACACGGACAGATATAAGATGCTGTGTATGGGGCCCTCCGACTGGCTTCTCCAATTGATATCTGGCCAAAAGTCAGCCAGATGTTGATCAGGTGAGGACTGCATTGATTCAACCAAAAAAGCATAAACAAGCAAAAAAGAAGACTAAATGCAAAAAATGAGCCATCTATGTTAGCCACTTGGACCACCACAATGCACTAAGTACAGTTCCACAAGTTCTGTGGCTTCACCATAGGGTCGCTATACCCACTAAACTTATTGTTGGGAGCTGGACTCAGGGCCAGGCCAAGCCCACAGGACACCCTAGGCACCCCAGTTGGCTACCCCCCCATATGTGCACGCTTGCGATTGCACTATAATAGAAGCGGAGGGGGAGAGCAGCGAAGGGGAAGGGCTGGGGAGGGAGGGAGGGCAGGAGTGACAGAGGCAGGGGAGAGTGATAGAAGGGAGGGGAGGAGAGCGGAGAGAGGCGAGAGCAGCAGGGGAGTGAACTCAGACTAGGTGTAGGCAGAAGACTTTTGATCGGGTACCTGCCCAGTGCCCCAGCATAATTCTACCTTAGGCAAGTGCCTCTTCTGCCTACCCCTACTTCCGGCCCTGCCTGGACTGCCCAGCTTACTAGCCTGACTAACTCTTACTCCTATGGTGAGCTCCACTTCCCTCTATACTACCACTGGCTTGCTCAGCATAGGTTATGGTGGTAGACATGTCAAAGATGCTCTTCTGCTGTGCCATGCACTTTTCATGCTGTACTTTACTTCTGATTCACCTCTTTACATATTCTCTCAAAATATCATTGTCTTTGCAGTGCTAAAAGTTCATCCAGGGGCGGACTGCTGTCCAGGACCCCCCTTCCCGGTCCCCTACTGTGACGCACCAAGCATGGAGGATCCTCTCAGCACGCATGACCAAACCGTGCCACACATATGCGCAAACGGTGCCTCGGGTGTGCACGTGCAGATGCGTGGCGTCGAAAAAGATAAAAAAAATTTTAACCGAATGTCGGGAGAGGGGGTCTGGCCCAGTGGGGGCCCATGAGGGTCGGGCCCACCGGGTTTTTTCCTGGTGTCCTGCCAGGCCTGTCCGACCCTGGCTGTATCACTATTTTATTATAAAGATTCAATACAGAGAGTTTTCAGCCCATGCTCTTAGCACTTTTTGGCCAAATCTTTTGTTGTATGTGTTGCAAAATTGCATCAGAACCTGTGAAGTCATGTAGTTTTAAAGATCTGGAAAAAATAATATCACAATTTGTGCTGATGCCATTATATTAAGTTTGTCAAATGTGGGTTTGGATTTAGTTATTATTCAGCCTAATCTTTTGTGGAGAGTTTGGTATTTAGTGGACTCTGTGAAATTATGGATTTGGTGCTACCCTATCAGAACACCCCAACCCCAAGACCACTGTTTTGGTGTAATCCCCATTCAACTGGTGATTACACCAAAAGGGTGGCAGTAGTTGGCAGGTTTGCCCATAAAAATAGATACACTTATTTTGCAGAACAAGGTAGCTGCAGGGCTGTATTTATATTAAGGGCCTGTGCCTAGGGTGGCAGGTTTTGGGGGGTGGCCCTTGGATGCCTATAAATAATTTTTTTGAAATTAAAAAAAAAAATCGGCCAGCCTCTTCCACGGATTTCCATTGGAAATCTGGTGAAGGAGATTGGGGGGGGTGTTGAGGGGTAGGGGGCCAGGCTGGTTTGCGTAAGTGACGTCATGCGCACAACGTGCTGATGTCACACGCACGACATAGGTGGCGTATTTAGGTCCAATGCCTAGGGCAGCATAGGACCTAAATACAGTTCTGGGTAGTTCCCAAAATGAGTATAAAATGACTATTGTTTAATTTAATTTTTTTATTAGGGTTTGTATCAGAGTTCTATATTCATATCCCGCATATAATTTTAATTTCTGTGTGTTCTGTGTTACTGTAAGCAGATAAGATCATATGCAAAGTATGAGCAAATAGGATCATGTGCAAAGGCTCCAGCTGAAGCAAGCTGTATGTAAGGGAGATGGGAAACTGAGAAATAGAGAAGGATTTTCACTAATATCTATGCCGTGCAATATTGCCTACGCTTGTGATTCTTGAGTCCATATGCTTTGTTGTTCAATAAGAGTGATTTCTTATCCCATCCTTCTCACTTGTTAATTTAGTTCAAATGATAAAGTGAAAATGACCTGGAAAATGCCTACTTTTTTTATTTCAGCATTCCGAAAAAGATTGTGCCATCTGTTCTAAACACGAAAATGCTGCAAATGCTCAATTTCCTGCTATTAAGTAATAAAAATATAGCTACTGGGGAAACATTTTGGGTGACGCTCTAATATTTTACAACACAGGCGTTTCAATAAACTTGAATATACTTTGTCATTGGAATACTTAACACTGCCATAATAATCCATAACATTACACAGTAGAACAGAAACATTTGTTAGTGGCCTGTAAAAAGAAATTAAAGCTTGAAAATACTGTACCCTTTCCTGTAAGGAATTATAAATGTGCTATATATTACCACATACAGTAGCCTTGTGCAGTGTTACTTCTACCCTTACAACTGGCACTTGCACATGCGTACTGGAACTAATGTCAAGGTGCAGGTTGAGTCAGTTAAATTTACATTAAGGTAAGGGCTCAACATCTTCAATATATATATATATAATACAATTATACCCATGGTATGTTAAATGGTGTTTAAGATCATTTTATAGGTAAGGCATTTTTTTTCCCAAAGGTTGGATGATCTATGAAGATTTTTTGGAAAACATGAATATAAAACAGCCTCATGACACCCTTCAAGAAACCAAGGTTTCTCTTAACCTTTTGTAAGGGCCACTCACCCTGGTGGTCCAGTGGGCCAGCGGGGACGCCCGCCATGTGGTGTTGATCCTCCGGTGTCCTGCGATGCACTGCCTTAGGACGAGCACTTCCGGGTTTTCCGTGCACAATCTCCTTGCGAGTTCCTGGTGCTTCTGTGCTTTTTAAGCTTCTGATATTCTGTGATTTGACTACCTGTTGTGACCCCTGCCTGCTTCTGACGATCCTGACCTCTGTATCCTGACCCTTGCCTGGTAACCGACTTCGCTTATTCCGTATCCTTGCTGATTGATCTCCTGGTTTGACCTTTGCCTGCCTGACTCTGTTTGTACTCTGCCTGCCCCGACCCAGCCTGATCTGACTGTCTAAGCCTTGTACCGTGATCTTCTGACGAAAAGACTTTGCATTACCATTGTGCCCCTTTGTTCATTCAGAACCCTTCGCTTTGCACCTCTCTTAATAAGACCTGGCGACATCCGATTAGCCAAGGGCTCCTCCCGAGGTGAAAGGCGGCTGTTAAAGGTGGAAGCAAGAGCCGAGAAGAGGGTGCTTAGCATTGGTTCTGAATTTAGGGTGCTGACCGTGACACCTTCTTACTAGTAAACGGTTTACATTAACTTGTCTTGTTTTTTTTAATTTTTCCACATGAAACCTGTTCTAACCACTAACTGCATAAGGTTTTCTAAAGATGTAGCATACAAAAAGAAAAGGAGAAAAGAAGAACCTGCAGGCATCACTTAGACAGAGAAATGGAAGAAGAAGAAAAGAACCAGGAAAAAGACAAGTCAGATAAGAAATAATTAAACATGCTGCAGTGAGGATAAAGTGTCACTGAGATATAGATTCAGTTAACCCCAGGGTTCCTGATCCAGCCAATAGCTTGATATTAGGAATCTAAAAATGCAAATATCTCAGAAACCACTAAAAATAGAAAATAAATATAATCTGCTCCAAGTTTTCCTCAGTTCATCTTCTGGGTTTAGAGCCACTGGACATCACAATAACTTCGATGCAAAGAAAGAATATATAGGGGATGGTATTCTATAATTCAAATGCTAATTATATTTATGAATAAAATGATGATGAGCGTATCAACCCTGCTTAGGAAATAACTGATTCATTACCAGTCCCACTACTTCCGATTATCCAGTAGCCAGATCTCCAGCGTCTACAAAGATGTCTGATCTACAGTCATTATCATGGTTTGTACATGTAAGGGATTGGGAAAGATTGATGGATGCCAAACAATTGATTGCAAGTTCTACATTTTGTTAACACATTAAGTATAATATGCATCATTGACCAAACCCATGATATACTTACGTATATATAATGAAGAGGCTTTACATTATGTCAAACTACCTTATTGTATTCAGTGTTTCTATTGATTTATAATTAATTGCTTTTATTTTATAGGGAGATGAATGATGCAACAGTAATGGGTTAAGTTTAGCTCCTAGTTATGCCAATATCTTCATTGGCCACCTGATACAACAACCTGTTCTACGTGGTCTAGCATTCAACCCACATATTAATGTATATTAAAGGCGCGTGCGTAATATTTCTCCCATTTGGAATTCCACTGAGGAGTTGTTGGCATTCTGAATGATCAGCACCCTATGGTACAATGCACTGGTGAAATGGATGAAAGATGCATTTATTATCTTGATATTAATGTAATTTATATTAATGGTAAGCCGAAAACAGTGATTTATATAAACCCAGCTAAACGCTACATCATACTGATGGCCAGCAGCTCTCATATGCAAAGCTACATGAGGGGGATAGCTTAGAGCCAGATGCTGAGGAGAGATACATTGCTTTTTCTATAAGAGATTCATGAAATCAGCAACTAAACATTACACTTCAATAAAGACAATAAAGAAAAGCAAAGCTTGCAACACACCTTGAACATGAATGTATGGACATAAGATGAACCTACATATTAAACAGATAATTAAGATTATCAACTGAATGGTAATCAGATGTAATATGTTACTCTAATGTAGGGGTCCCCAACATTTTATACCTGTGAGCCACATTCAAATGTAAAAAAATTTGGAGAGCAACACAAGCATGAAACATGTTCCAGGAGTACCAAAAATGGGCTATGATTGGATATTTGGTAGTCCCTATGTTGACTGGCAGCCTACAGGAGCCTCTGTTTGTCAGTACACCTGGTTTTTATGCAATGAAAACTTGCCTCCAAGCCTGGAATCCAAAAATAAGCACCTGCTTTGAGGCCACTGGGAGCAACATCCAAAGAGTTAATGAGCAACATGTTGCTTGCGAGCCACTGGTTGGGGAACACTGATCTAATGTAAATATCTGGACCAATGACTAGAGATGCACTGAATCCACTATTTTGGATTCGGCCGAACCCCCGAATCCTTTGCAAAAGATTCGGCCGAATCCCGAACCGAATCCGAACCCTAATATGCATATGCAATGCATATGCAAATTAGTGGTGGGAAGGGGAAAACATTTTTTACTTCCTTGTTTTGTGACAAAAAGTCAGGCGATTTCCCTCCCCACCCCTAATTTGCATATGCAAATTAGGATTCGGATTCGGTTCAGCCAGGCAGAAGGATTCGGCCGTATCTGAATCCTGCTGAAAAAGGCCGAATCCTGGCCGAATCCCAAATCCTGGATTTGGTGCATCCCTACCAATGACATATAAAAGTTAAAAGCTTAAGGTGGAGGGTGACATTTCTCTCCAATTTACAGCTAACAAAGAAATAAAATACAACAATCCCTATGTGATTCTATTTATTCACCATTTTATCCTCAAAGGGCAGAAACCTCATTCCTTCCCTTCCCCCTCTGTTCTTCCTCCTGTCATGTTAATGCATCTTAGGACATGTCCAGCACTACAGCATATACACATAGACCTGTTTTTATACAGATCATGGAACTCCAAGCTGACTTCTAATATCCTCATATTTTGCAACTGGGGGTACTTTATTTATTATAATACACATGTTTCAGTGAGTAATGTGACAGAAATGACATCAGAACGCACTGTTTATAAGGATATAATGAAGATATTCATGGCTTTTGTGTAATATATACATATATATATATACTGTCCAGTATCTCTTGCTTGGTAATTTCACATTTGAACTTTCAGTTAAATGATACCTGTATACAGGTATGGGACCAATTATCTGGAAACCCGTTATCCAGAAAGCTTCGTATTACAAGAAGGCAGTCTCCGATAGACTCTATTTTATCAAAATAATCCACATTTTCTAAAATGATTTCCATTTTCTCTGGAATAAAAAAACAGCACCTTGTACTTGATCCAACTTGATCATCAATCCTTATTGGAAGTAAAACCAGCCTATTGGGTTTATTTAATGTTTACATAATTTTCTAATAGGCATAACATATGAAAACCAGAATTACGGAAAGATCTATTATCTGGAAAACCCCAGATCGCGAGCATTCTGGATAACAGGCCCCCATACCTGTATACTTGAAATAATACTGAGAGAAATATCACCTCTACACCATGCAAGCAGCCCAGACATGTAGCCATTCCTGCTGAAGACTGAAAAAATTTATATACAGGATAAAATATACAAGCTAAGAATCAGAAAGAAATGCATTCTTTAAGGTTTGTAGTAAGCAACCAAAGCATTTGTTTTTTCATTTATTTATTTCCCTTTGGCAAATATTTTAAGGTACAGACAACCCAGCCTAATTGTTGCTGGGGTATCTATCATTATAATATAATTCATCCTATTAATCCTAGTTTCCAGCGTGTGGACATACAAACCACCTTTAAAGCAGTGTATCACTGCTAATTGCAAGTCACTAAACTGAAGTCAGTAGCCCCTGTGGGATCCGTTATACAAGCAAGTAAAGATGCATCTTAGACACTGGTTTCTGAATATGAGCTTGATTTTATTTCAGTAGTAGTTGCTTGTCACTGGGGAGAATCTTAAACATAAATATAATTACAGGGGTGTTTATGATCTTTTGGAAGGTTGAAGTGCATAGCGTAGAGAGTATATCCACACGGGGTGAAGTTTGGCATGAAAACAGGAGAAACCAAACCAATAAATGGGAACTGGCATACTGCTAGGAAAGCAGAACAATTAAATGAATACCTGCATGTTTAAAGAAGAAGGAAATGTTAAAACTAAGTAAGCTTTATCAAAAAAGTCTATATGAATACACTAGTAAACCCTCAAAGTAATGCTGTTCTTAGTCCTTGGTCAAAAGAAACGCCACATTTCAATTGTGTACACATGAGCTTCTGTATCAGACTTCCTGTTTTCAGCTTAAACCTCCAGGTCTTGGGCTTGAGCATGCTCAGTTTGCTCCTCTCCCCCTCCCTTCTCCCCCTCCCTGCTGTAATCTGAGCTCAGCGCTATGAGTGAGCAAGGAAAGACTCAGGCAGGAAGTGATGTCACAACAAGCTAATATGGCTGCTGCTATCCTAAACAAACAGAGACAGTGTCTAGAGCTGTTTACTCAGGTATGGAAAAGCATTCTAAAGAATAAAAATGATGTTTTCTGCCAAGTACTGTACATAGAAATAACGTGGCTATAACTAAATACATATATCATTTCTTTTCTGTGATTCTGAACTGTGCAACATATATGTTGAAGCTTCTCCTTACAGCTGCATGTAGGTGATAACCTTATTTACCTCTCTTATTTACCTGGAGGAACCTGTGGAACAGCCTGGGTATACAATCTACTAGGTAAGTAGAAACATAAATGACAGCCAATGAGATTCAACCCCAATAAAATACTGTAGAACAGTGTTGGCTAAAAATGACCAGTGTGTCTACAGTTGATTCTATGTTCCTCTTGATTTATACCCCACAGAAAAAGTACAAATATTATATGCGTTTATGCTGTTTGGTGTTTTTTTGCCAGGAGGAACCAGTGGAACCTGCTAAAAATATCTGCCAGGAAAGCAGAAAAGTATATTTACATACTGTACTTTGAAATATAGCAAAAATATTTTATTAGCGCCCATGTTGAGCTGAACACTGGATATAATAAATAGCACTCTGTGGCTATGCCAGGATGATTTTAGGAACATCTGATCATCATTTGGCCATACACACTGCAGCATAAAATAACACTAATCCAACCATTTATCCAACCCAGTCATGCTCCAGAAAATGCACTGCAATGGCCAACACTTTCACTTTGTACAATACAGTACAGGGGGGTTAATTATCAAAGTCCGAATGCCAAAAACTTGAACAATTCTATTTTTTTCATTTTAGATTCGAATTTTTAGTGGAAAAAAAATGATACCTTGGAAGAGGAGGACAACATCAAGACAAGAATCCTGGAATATCTTACATTAAGGTTTGGATAAAACATCATATTTGCTAGATCAGTTAAATACATTCTAGGATACACAGCTAAGGAATGCACCATCACCCTGGTTCTGTAACCCCTATCTTTATCTGGCTTGTTCTTGTGTATAACAGCAATTCTTTTATCCCAAGTTTATGCAATTAATACCTGTAGAGAAATCTGATGGAAAATGGTGGCACACAGGCCCTGGGCTGAATTTTAATATTTTTGCTGATTACAAACAAAAATATAGTTCACTTATAATTAATGTTCACTCACTTGTATTACCCAATTTCAGGCTGTCTAGAGGTATATAAACCAGAATAGGGATACTAAAAACAAGAAAAAGCAGTAAAACCCCACACTACCTTACTAAAATTAATTGAGATCTAATTATATAAGTGCTTAGTGCTATTATAATCATATGCTTAGTTCTCAATCAATTTAGCACCAACATACAATTAATGGTATTTCAATCGATTGTGTTATATACAAATAATTAAAATGATTAAAGTGCTTAAGTGCTATAAATTTGGTGCTGTGACTTTCAATAAAATTTATCTACACACAATTGATGAATAATCTAAAAGTTCATGATATCAAACAATTAAAAATAAAGCGTCAGCAATTCATGAATAAAAGTTAGAAATTAGAAAATAGTATAGAGGTGGAGTTGTCCCGGAGAAACTAGCTGCGTTGTTCTAAGCCCTGGGACACCACACGTGGGAGAAAGGCAGAACACTGAGGACTGTGGTCTCGTTACTACGTTTAACTGTCTTGTAAGGAGAGTTTACTTTGCTATAAAACAAACAAATCCTCAGTGCCTTAGAGATAAAAGAGAATAGAAGCAATGAATGCTGCACTAGTAGCGCTACAATTCCATTAAATTTCTCTGGATCTGAGATTCAATTTAAGTTTAAAAAAGGTAAGATTTCAATAATAAGTTTAAAAAAAAAAAAGGTTTGAAGGCTTGCCGACGCACGTTTCGCATACGCTTTATCAAGGCAAAAAAAAAAAATCCTCTAAGGCACTGAGGATTTGTTGGTTTTATAGCAAAGTTAACTCTCCTTACAAGACAGTTAAACGTAGTAACGAGACCTCAGTCATCAGTGTTCTGCCTTTCTCTCACGTATAATTAGATCTCAATTAATTTTAGTAAGGTGGTGTCGGGTTTTACTGCCTTTTCTTGTTTTCGGTATTTTTGCTGATTGGGAATAGCCTATTATATTTACAAAATCACTTGGCAACACCCCATGATTTTAGGTTTTGTTGTCATTTACATTAAAGAGATTTTTCCTTCCTTTCTCTTAAAGGGATATTGTCAAAAAATCATTTAATAGTGCTGCTCCAGCAGAATTCTGCACTGAAATCCATTTCTCAAAAGAGCAAACAGATTTTTTCATATTCAATTTTGAAATCTGACATGGGGCTAGACATTTTGTCAATTTCCTAGCTGCCCCAAGTCATGCGACTTGGGGCCAGGTAATGAGGTAAGCAGAAAAGTAAATCAACTGTAGCTGTAACCTTATAGACCCCATTGAGATTAGGATATAGTTTTATTTATTTCTTTATTTATTTATGAAATGTATTATATACATCCGATTGGACAACTAGATAACTGCTTATTTCATTTCAGAATCCTTTACCTAAAACATAACAGAATATACATGACATACAGTATACTATATATTTGTAATCTCCAAGCATAACCCATAAATAAATACTAACAATGCATTACAATATACCCAGCCATGTAAATATTATCAATTGGCTGCCAAGCTAATTTGTTTAAAATGTATAACTCTAGTGTTCCTTGAAAACTATACCTCGTAGAAAGCGTTTTTAGTGCTCAAAGGGAAAATGTGGGTGGGTGATGCTGGTTGTTGCAGCCATGGCCCTGGAATTGTTTCACAAGATATATACTCTTTGGGAAGCTGCATTGCTAAGCAAGATAATCAGAATACATCATTTCTTTCTTTACTAGGATGGAGAAGTGTATACTGAGGATGACATATATGAAGTAAGCAGAAAAGTAAATCAATTCCATCTATTGTCTTCAAAGTAAATTGATCCAATAATGTTCATTTATGTTTCTTTACCAAGAAGAATCTGAACAATGTAGTGGGGATGAAGATGATTCTTCTGAGAACAACTGTCAGCTTGAGTTAAGCAGAAAACAAGTAAGTGAGCAAATAATAAAATGAAATAAAATGAAAAATAACAAATTCTGAAATTGAATGACGAGCATTATGCAAGATGTATATTGTCATCTTCCCCACTGAACTGAGATGATCTGAACATTGTGTTTCAGTTTATAGCTGTTAAGCAAAACTGGTATAATGTGCAACACTGTAAGATGGTAAAGCACAGCTTCCGTAGTTTTTAGTTGTTCATGGTTTTTGTATTTATTCTTTTTTTTGTAATTTAACTTTTTATTGATCTTCATTTCCAAGGAAAGATAACAGGTACAAAAATGATGCAAGAAATTATTCAAGTGACTGTATCAGATGTTTCACAACAGAATATAACTCTTCAATTAGCTCAATAAACACTTATGCATCATATCCTGAAAATGTATATTGCAATAACAAAACATTGAATCCTCATGGAAATGAAAGAAGTTTTTGTGTATTTATTCTTTAATAGTTTTCCCTCTGGCATGAATAAGTGATTTGGGAAGAAAGTTTTGAATTAGTTTATAAGGTTAGATATTTTACTTAACAAGGAAACAGATCTTGGACAATGACCCTCCATAAGAAAAAAATAGACACAATAGATTATGGCATTCAGTGATTGCAAGTGTTTTAGGGCAGCAACACACACTCAGATTCGGGGAGCTCAGAGTTGCATCCCGCTGGCAATTTACATTCTTGCCAGTAGGAGGCAGTTCGGGGAGATTAGTCGCCCCAAATTTGACGCTGGTTGACTAATCTCCCTGAATCTAAGCATGGGTCTCTGCCCTAATATGTTTTTAGTTTAACATTCCTCCGTGTTTTTTGTGCTTCTGATGGAGATAACTGACCTCCAAATATGATAATTGTGTTATAATACACAAGAAACATGAATATCTTGTAAATTATTTCCTTGTAAATTATATCCTTATAAACGGAGTTCTGATGTCATCAGTTATAAACGGTGAGTTCTGATGTCATTTCTGTCACATGACTCACTAAAACGTGTGTATTATAATAAATAAAGTACCCCCAGTTGTAAAATATGAGGATATTAGAAGTTACCTTGGAGTTCCATGACCTGTATAAAACCACTCGGCCTTTGGCCTCGTGTTTTTATATGGTCATGAAACTCCTCGGTAACTTAAAATATCCTTATATTTTACAAGAGGGGGTACTTTATTCACTATATATTAAGTTTAAATCATCACATATATTCTGTCTTTGTTACAACGATAGCTTCACACTCAGAAGAAAGAAGTGCCGATTAATCATCATATTTATGCTTTTTATTTTAGCTTATATATTATGTCTAATTCTTAAATAAGCATAAATAAGTATGATAATTATTATATAAAAAAACACTAGATAGGTCCTAAATGCAGAAATGCCATTTCCCAGTGTCCTTTTTAACGTAACCAACATTTTCTCTGTTTAATAAGTGTCTCCAGGTGGTTTATATATTTTGATGCTCCTGCTGAATTGTGGAAAAGGCCTGTTGTAAGTTTGTTTCCTAGTGTATTAGGATCAGATCCAGAAAGCTAGCTGCACAAGTTTGCTAATGATTTTCTATAACGTCTTCTGAGTACAACTGCATTGTGTCTGTGCTCCAGCCCTGACTGCAACACACAGTTTGAACTTAAGCTGACGTTTGTAGGATTATGTGTGCAGACCTAAGTAACTCATAAAACTGAAGCCTACAGTTGCCAAGACGTCCGTAGGCCCATCAACAATTCAGTATTTCTACATACAGTATCCTCACAACAGCACAGGCATTGGCCTAAAGTTGTTGTTGGCAACTGCATTGGTGCACCTTATTATCGATATTTTTAAAAGAACCCTGTGATCTCTGGTTAAAATTTGTATTTGTATTGCATCCCAGCAATAAATAACTATCTAGGGCTGTATAATTTGAGGAACAGCATTAGCATATCTGTAAAGTAAATTTATGGAAGCTATGCAATGCTAAAGCCATTCAATTTTTCCTCTGAATAATTCACAGGATGTTACAGCTGTGAAAGTCTCAGCATCTTGCTCTCCTTTGCTCTGCTGTCACTCACTGTTACCAGATGCAAATGAAGCACCATGTGCTAGAAACTTTTTTCTTAATTTAAAGTCATCGATGAAAGTTGGTTTCAGGTCAAAGGTCCCTTCCTCCTGTAATAGGGTTTTGGACTATCCAGGCCAACGGAGTTAACATCCAGCTAGTATTCTAGAGCATGGGTTACACTGGACTCTAACACTTAAAACAGGGCCTTCGCAAAGTGGAAGAAATTGAAGGTGCGGTGTATGCAACTACAACTCCCACAGGCTACTGTGCATTAACCAATAAAGAAATGGGCACCAGGAGGTTCTTGCAAATCAAACAGAACAAAATAACTTCATTTGTCAGAGACAAAGGATCTGCAGGTTTTGTACTTACAAGCCACAGAGGCCCCAGCAGATAATCATGACATGGCTACAAGATGTCCCTCAGAGACAGCACAGTGGAACTCCCTGAGGCGATAGCGTAACACCTGGATAGATTCACCTTCGGGATCTCAGCACCGTGACCTGGATCCTCACATGTTGGATCAGGGAACTCACTAGCCTTAATTCTCTATTTTAGGCTGTGTCTCTCTATAATACAGGCCAGTTTTGCTTGAGGGGAGAGCTACCTCCTCGCTATCCCTCCTAGTTGGAGCCAAGCTGCTCTTGCTACTTAACCTACCTTTCTTACTCTCCTAGAGAGTCCTATTACAGGTAGTATCCTATCTCTAACTGGCCTTAGTCACGGGTCCCTGTTTCCCGACTTATCTCTCTCTAGAGGTACTGGTCCCTCTAGGGCAAACTGGCTTTACTGGGCCTTGGTGTACACAGGCTCATTGGAAATACCCAGCTGGGTCAGTAATCAGAAGCCAAAGAGGAAGATCCACCCCTTCTCACTCACTATACCAAAGTGTGACAATCCCAATAACTGGGATATGTAAATTACAACTAGCTACATGGGCATCTGCCCAGCAACTTGGGAGATCAGGAAATGTTGGGATTTAAAGCCATGGGTGCACATTTACCCTATGGGTCCCTACACACAAGTCCACAAGATGGTCTCGGTGTACAATCTCCTCACATAGCCAAATCCTCTGGCTCAGAAAAAAATAGCTGAAAGAGGATGGTATTATCCATATACAGGCAAACGTATAGTAAGCCTTCATTGATTTAAAATCTCCAGCCAGTTTATGTCCCACAGAGCAAGGTATGATTAGACATTGGTGAGGCATAGCCGATGCCATATGCAGCCTACTTGTTAAGTGTAATAAAAGGCACTACATTTTACCAGGAGCAGTTAACGCTTTCTGCTGTTTGGTTGCTATGGGTGAACAGGCCTAATACCTAATAACTTTACACCAGATTGTAAATAAAATACCTTGGCAGGGTTGGAATGGACCAGTGGGACACCAGCTTCACACGGCCTCCTGACTCCCACTGACAAAATGCGCTACTCCCATATTTTCTAGATCACTAGCATTTGAATGAAAAGACTAGAATAGGAAAAATTCACATTAGCTATGGCCAAAAATTTGATTGCAACAAAAATCAGATTCATTTTTGCAAATTCGACTGTTCAAAAAACTTTTTTTAAAAAAACTAAAATTAAATTCACTTGGCTAGGTCACCAAACAAATGGATGTTTTCCTGGTTCAGACCCTGTATTTGTTGGCCTAATCAGACTGATCAAATCTTTGGCCTAATCAGTTCTAACAGGATTCCATCTTGCCAGATCAAATTTTAAATGAGCCCCAATGAGAAGCCTGTCATGGAGGTAAGTTATAGGGCCAATAAGGTGCCCCCTTGGTCAAGATTGACCGTGTTACCAGCCTGTTTTACCCTTAAGTGGGCACACATACAATAAATGCAGAGGTCAAGTATTGAGAGTATTCATGTACACTTTAATTGCTCTAAGTTTACAGGTAAAGAAAACATAAAGCATTTTAATTAAATCAATAAAATTTAATCATGTTTTGATATATTCCAGTACTAGACATTTTTTTTCTTATTGATCAGCAGGGCTAATTATTGAACTCTAGAAACAGCAAAAAAGAATAAAAAATATATCCGGGACATGTGGAGATAAATGCTGTGCTCTGGAATACAATTTACAATGCTATAATCAGGTGGCAGCTGACATTGCTCAAAACTTTGTTCTGTTCCAAGTAACGCTGCTTACTGAGCCAAAAGGAAAGTTCAGCTTGGAGTTTTTCAAATAACCCAGTATATCTTGTTTTTAGTTTCTTGTAAAGAGAATTCTTTTGTAAAAGCTTTCCTTGCTCTTTGTTCATTCTTCCTTTCTGACAGTTATGCAATAATGAAAGATAATTAATGATAGAGCAAATACTTTGATATGTTCTTTCTAAAAAGAACTTTGTGCAGTGCATTAAAGTAACATATTGTAGATGTTAATGAGTCTCTTAACACCACAGGGCCATATTTATATATAGGCACACAAGGAAGCAAGCTTTTGAGGGGCAGTCCTCAGATACATATATAAAAGAATTTATAGCGGTAGTGGCAGAGCTGGGGGGTGAGAAGTATAGGACCCATTTTTGGCAAATCTGGAAGTGAAGTTTATATGGAAGTGACGCCTTGTGCACTATGTTTGTGACATCATTCCACACATTACTAGAAGCATGGGGGGAGATCAAGAAGTATTTTTTTACTTGGGGCCCAGGTAGTGTCACAAAGATCAACCAGACCCACATTTAGACCTGGAATTAGTATATTAAAGGGGTTATTTATTAAAGGACAATCAAACTGTTCATGTTTTCAGGCAAAATGGTTCTATGGTTCAAGGGATCTCTGCCATTGACTTCTACATGACCTCGACAGGTGTATTTTCGAATTCAAGCTATTTCCAGGTTAAGGGTATAATTAATCTTTTTTTAACCTGAAATTGTGAGTTTTTTCCCAAAAATAACACTCGAAAATTCGAATTTTAATGAAAACACAACTCAAACCTTAATAAATTTGCCCCTTATTGAAACAGAGTAAGACAGGAAAATACTATGTCTGAGATAGGCATATCCTCAGCACTCTCAATTTCATAACAAACAATAAATGCTAAATGATATACTACTAAGTGATGCTGCTACATTTAGACTTAGGGGTCTTTCAGTGTCTCGCTAGTGATCTTGCAATTTTAAAACTCTTTCAAAATCAAAGCCAAATTGTGTGTGTTTTATAGACCTAATGTGTCATATATGTATGGCCATGACAAAAAATAGCCCAAAACTGCTGTAACTTTGGCACTGTGCTGTACTATAGGCCCTGTTTTTGTTTGGTGCTTGTCCATACCCCCATGCGAAGAATGAAATCAGCAAGAGGCCTTCCAAACAGTATTTGCCAACTTTCATTTGCTAATAAATTTCTGGTTAGGCTTTACTAAAGACACCAAGAACAGTGAATGTGGCACACCCGCTAGAGAAAAAACGAAGCTAAACTCAGTTTAGCTGTGATGAACCCATGAAACAACACATTTAAAGGGATACGGTCATGATTTTTATGGTGTAGTTTTTATTTCTAAATTACACTGTTGACACTGCAAATAATTCATTCTACAATATAAAATTTCATTCCTGAACCAGCAAGTGTATTTTTTTAAATGTATAATATTGATGTGTAGGCAGCCATCTCAGGTCATTTTGCCTGGTCATGTGCTTCCAGAAAGAGCCAGCACTTTAGTATGGAACTGTTTTCTGACAGGCTGTTGTTTCTCCTACTCAATGCAACTGAATGTGTCACAGTGGGACCTGAATTTTACTATTGAGTGCTGTTCTTAGATCTACCAGGCAGCTGTTATCTTGTGTTTGGGAGCTGCTATCTGGTTACCTTCCCATTGTTCTGTTGTTAGGCTTTTTGGGGAAAGTAGAGGGGGTGATATCACTCCAACTTGCAGTACAGCAGTAAAGAGTGACTGAAGTTTATTAGAGCACAAGTCACATGGCTGGGGGAAGCTGGGAAACTGACAATATGTCTAGCTCCATGTCAGATTTCCAAATTAAATATAAATCTGTTTGCTCGTTTGAGAAATGGATTTTAATGCAGAATTAGGTCATATTTGCAAAAGCCTAGTAGCAACCAATTAGTGGTCTGTTTTTTTAGGCAGTTGCAGAAGGAAACACGACAACAAAAACTTGTATTTGCGTCCAAAGCTGCTTTTTATATTTTGCATAGTTGTGTGTGGAGCAACAGCATCTTCTTTGTTTTTTTAAATGTAACTAGGGGTAGGCTTCCCCACCCTTCCTACCCCACCCAACTAGCAACATCAAAGGCTACAACCAACATTATCTTTCTCAGATGAGGACATGAGTTACAACTGACCTTACCTGCAACCTGTTCCCTCTAAAGCTGGCCATAGACGCAAAGATCTGATCGTACGGAATCGAGTATTCGTACGATTTTCGAACCGTGTGTGGAGAGTCCCGACATTTTTCGTCCGGCGGAGATCGGTCGTTTGGTCGATTGGACAGGTTAGAAAATTTCTGTCGGCTGCCGATGATTCGTACGATCGGATCTTTGCATCTATGGCCAGCTTAAAGGGGAAGGAAACCTAGTCGGCGCAAACCCCCACCCCCCCTTCTTCCACGCGATCTTCTTCCTGCTGTGAACAGCGTTTTGGCGCATGCGCAGTAGGATAATTTCGCCGGTACGGATCTACTGCGCATGCGCTAAAAGTCACGCGCATGCGCAGTAGATCGTACCGGCGAAATTATCCTACTGCGCATGCGCCGTTCACAGCAGGAAGAAGATCGCGTGGAAGAAGATGTCGTCTGTGAACTCCCTGGACTGGACCTGCGCAGAAGGGTAAGTAACAAGTTAGGGGCATTTGCCCAGCGGGACGGGCAGGCCAGGGGGGAGGAGGGAGGGTGGGCAACAAACGGGTGGGGGGTTTGCGCCGACTAGGTTTCCTTCCCCTTTAAGTATGACTGCTTCCCTGACTTTGCCTCAGATTTTAACAGTTGTGTACCCTCTTTGTCTGACTCGCTGGGACTGATTGAGCCAGGTCATGTAGTCAACTGCCAGCCAATTAAAATGTGGCTAATACAGAAGTGCAAACTACTTCAGTATAGGAATATATTAATACATACTTTAAACTGGTAACAAGCTAGATTTTTTATGAAATGTAGTCTGTCCAGAAGATGTGCAGCTATATTGTAACAAAAGAATAAAAAGTCTGGAAATAACATTTCTTTATCTTTTATTTAAAGTGTATTATCAAACAAGCACTCTAGTGTGACTATAATGTGTCTACTGGGCACTAGCAATTAAATTGCTACATTTATCATGCAAGAACAGCTGCTGTATCATTCTGTTCCTCAAAGTGACAATGTAAAATACGTAAAAGGAGGAAAACAATTGCATGTATTGCGTCTCATCTGGGAACATATAACGTAGATATTGTGGATAGATTAATTAGAAATTGTGCAGTCATTCATCTTTTTAAATGTAGCTAAGTTACAGTATAACTAAACATTAACCACTTCCCAGTCTGATGTTTATTTTGACATTTATATTAATAATTAAGATTGTTTTTCATATCCATAATAAACACAATAGCATGAGTGACTAGCGTGAGAAGGAAAAGCTATAAATATTGCAGATCAATAAACAATTAGCGTAAAATGCACACATTCAACAAACACAAAGATAAAACAGTGTACTGCAAAGATTAGGGCAACTCACATGTAAAATAATTAATTCTTTAGATAAACTCAGTTTGATGGTTCAGTAAATAATTGACCCAAAATAACTCATTGAGACAATATGTGCTACAAAAACGGAAAATTACATTTCATGGTTTTAAAGCAAAGATACATATAACAACATAATGCATAAATAAAGATGGCCCTTATTTGGAAATGTGGCCACTGCTCAAGATATTGTTGAACACTTCAAAAGCAAATTTGATGTAAAAAATGATATAGCTCAATAAAATCCTCTTATCCATCCAACGCATTCTTTCCTCTCTCCTCAGTGACTTTTATGCTCTTTCTCTCCTGTGACTGAAGAGGAAGTCTCAAAACTTCTGCTTTCTTCACATTTTACTACCTGCCCTCTTGCTTCCATTACTTCTAATCTTCTCCACAATCCCAACTCCTGTGTAATCAAAGCCTTGCCCCATATATTTAATCTTTCCCTTCCAACTAAAGCATGCACTTCACACTTCTTCACATCATTTCAACCTTGGTAACCTTCATCCCATCTCTCTTTTTCCCTTCATCTCTAAACTACTTGAACACTTGGAATGTAAAAATGTAAAAAAACGATTCCAATGCAAAAAGTTATGCCTTGCGTGAACAAATTTTGCTATGTGCGAATTTAATATAGCTTATGCGAACCCGGAAACTGATTAGCAACCACTTCCAATAGTGGAAGACGTTTTCGAATTTTATAGTTTGCTCCAATGCGCAGTCAATGTAATAAAACTTCTTACTGAAAAAGTCGTTATGTTTATGCTCCAAAAGATTACGACAACTTCAAGCACTTTTGCGCAATTAAAATTCGCAATGTAATAACAGTTTAAGGAACAATATTACATTGCGAGATGTGGATTTTTATTCTTATTGGTGCGAATTATTTTGCTCTTTGCGACTTTTATTAAATTCCCCCGTTAGTATACTACTGACTGAAGCTATTCTTCTCTGATAAAGACCTACTGGACCACCTACTATCTGGCTTTAGGCCACAACATTCCACTGAAACAAGACTAACTAATGAGACTAATTATCAGCAAAAGCCAAAATCCACTTCTCCTAACTAATATAGCTAGATCTTTAAATTGCTTTAGATCGCCCTCTCCTTCTCCAGTTCATCCATTCTTTTGGCCTTCAAGACTTCTCTTTTCAAGACTTCTCTTTTTTCCTCTTTTTTCACAAATTGCTTTTTAAGTGTCTTCTACAATAGAATATTATCTTCTCCCTTGCTTCTCTCACTGTTGGGTTTCCTCATGGCTCAGGCCTAGGCCACTTATTTTTCTCTCCGTTTACTTCCTCCTTTGGCAAACCAATCAGTTCATTAGGTTTCAATAGCACCTCTACGCTGTTGATTCTCATCTCTGTTTCTTCTTTAACCTAGAGCTCTTAACTTTCATCTCTTGCTTGTCAGCTATCTCTACTTGGATTTCCTAGTGTTACCTTAATTTAAACATTAGTAGGATAGAAATGGTCCTCCAAACCCCACCCAACACCCATAATATCCAAGAAGTGCCCATGACAGTCAATGACGCCATTAATAACCCACTTCCCCAACTGCTTTACAGATGTAGTCTGTGAACTTATGAAATCCATGGTCCCCTATTTCAAAGTTTACGCCTGTTCAAATTATTTTATAAATTTGGATTTTCTTTTTTTCTATTATGCTTTTTTATATATAGATATGCACAAAGAAGGTAAAACAGAGACATGTCATACGCACAAATTCAATGAGTGACAGAGTAAATACATATCTTGCCTCTTATCATACTGTAGCAATCTGTACTCATTTAGATGTCAATCATATTCAAAAGCAGGTGGTTATAAGGTGGTGGGGAATGAACATGGTTTCTGGGATGGGATGCAGTAGGGGGAGATAAAGGGATTAAAGGGAGGAGAACAAAGAGATACCATTGTTTATTTCTCTTCAGAGATTGGTAGGTGTCAGAGTCCTTGAATAGGATTCATTTTAGCCATTTATTTGAGAATTTAGTAAACTGGTCCAGGACATTGGTGTCCTTCAAAGATATACTTTATTTGTTTTTGTTCTCCACTCTTTTATCAGTTCTATTGTAGAGGGGAAACAGCATGAAGGCTTATTTAGGTGAAAAACTAGTAATATGCTGGGAATTGGTGTCCCTAAAATCTGAAGTTTGTTCCTCTCCTAATAAGGGTGGACTTATGGGCATTGCCAAAATATGTGGAGCAGAGAGCCTGTGTCTCTTAGGCATCAACAGCAGTAGTCAGACCTGATCTTCTTAAGTCTAAGTAGTACCAACAGGTCAGGATTTTGTAATTTAATTCTTGTATTCTACTATATCTATTACTGCAAAGTAAACCATAGTTAACTATATTTAAGTGGTCAGTGGCAGTGGCCTCACAACCATACATTTTGCTTTATCTATGAGTTGACCATTATTTTAAAAGTGGATCAGTTGAAGATTATCATGTACGAGCCTGTTATTAAAGTGTGTCCATTCCATCCAGGGTGGGAAGGCTGGGTTGTATATTAAAGGTATGAGAGGCGGCAATGGTATTCCTCCCATTGGATACAGCAATGCAATATATATAGATCCTGGGTATGTGGATAAGGTATGTGTAAGTGCCTTGCTGTTCTATTTCAGTCCAACTATCTGTGTCTGTGTGGTGGGGCCAATCCAGGATCCTATTCAGTACAGCTGCCTGGTAGTATCGTTCCTATGGTTTTGTTGTGCCATTATATGTGTTGCATAGTGTGTGGCTTGTAGGAGAAAATATGGCTAAGCATAACAAACTATACAGCATGCAAACATCCATAAGAAGAGATGGATGTCCCACACTTCTTACACCCTGGGTGTATATAAAGAGGATTTAAACTATTGTCATTTCTTCTGGTGCGAGCAGATCCTTTATGCACTGTATCCCTTGTTCCTGCCAACTGTAATATATCTCTACAATTCTACTTTATGCAAAGAAAACATTTCAGCTTCAAACTAGTTAAATAGCTATGAATGACAGTTAACATTCTTCTCCTTTATAACTTAGAGATCCAGAAAAGTAAATGGGGAATGTAATATGCTTTGTTAGCGCAAAATCTTGCAAAGATGCTTGCGAACAAAACCAACCATGTTTGTGACATTTTTGAATGATTAAGACCTCAACGACTTCCTCGCAATAATTGCAACCAAACTGCTTTTGCGAACATTTGCAGTGTATGCAGCGTTGCCATTGCAAACCATTTTTTGTGACAAACAAACAAACAGAACAAAACAAAATTACACACCAGGTGTTAAAGGTTCGCAATGTGCAATTAAGATTCAGAATGCAATAAAAGCCTAACGAAGGCTAACATAACAGGTGACTTTATTTGCAAAGTTTTACTGTTTGCGAATTTTAGACATTTCCCCCTAAATGGGCTATTTTATATGTATTATTGCTCTTATACTAATCAGGATGCAAAGCTTGAACACTTATTATATATATACACACACACATATATATATATATATATATATATATATATATATATATATATATATATATATATATATATATATATATATATAAAATCTACTTTGAGTTGCTTTAGATCAGCTGTTATATAGTGATTGGTCGCTATACATTACTGGTTCAAGGCAAATATTTGGCATGTTTTGCATGTATGTCTGTTGACTTCAATGTGATGTCAATGATGTTTTTTTGTAGCAAGTCTCACAGGCGCACACAGCAAATACAAGTAAAATATATAAGGAACAATTCTAGCATATCAGGAATACTCCTTTTTGCCCAATGATTGGTTTGCTTCAGGACATGACTTTTGTGCTGCATGGCTGGACCCCTTTGAAATGACTCTTTTGTCTGGGAAATATTAGAGAATTACATTTCTACTATTTACAATCACAAAACCACAAAGTAAATACTGTATTGATGCATGGGGTATTTTTAGAGACTGGAAACAAAATGAAAACTAGTTGACATTTACACCAAATATTGTAACACACCATTAGCTGTAGCAATGTGCTCCATGTCATCCTTGATGACCTTATGTAACTCAATAGGATTTACTCTAATTAGGTGTTACTGATCAATAAGTTGTGTCGCTAGAATGACGTGCAGTGTTCCATGTTGTTGTTTAAAAATTGGAATTCTATTCCTTTCTCCCTTATTCACCTAATTCTGTAGTTTGTTTCCCCAGGCCCCAGTTTTCCTCTGTTGCCGGAACAGAAAGGTGAGAGCAGAACCGATGGCTATAGACACCTTATAATGAGTGTACATAGGTAGAATCTTGACTAGGTCACAGTGGGGCTCATTTATCAACACTGGGCAAAATTGTTTTAAAAAAACTAATCACTGATTGGTTGCTATAGGTAACTGCCCATGGGCAAATTTACCCAGTGTTGATAAAGGAGCCTCAGTGTATTAGTATTTGTTGTGTACATTGAAGCTCACATCTCCAGGCTTAGCAGTAGCACACCAGATCTCAATATTGAATAACAGTTATGAGTTACACAAATAAAATATTGTTTGGAAGATCCCCTCTCTTCCTCACATACCATACCCTCTCTTCTCTTAAGCCTCCAATACTCCTGTCATTTTAATAACTCTAGCAGATTGCCAGGGGTTCTGTGTTCCTTCTCGACATGCAGTTTATGAGCTTTTCCCCAGGTGTCTCACTTCAGCTCCACTAGGTTCCCTCTAACTCTAAACACTCCCTGACTCCCTCTAACTCTAAACACTTTCCTGACTGGCACACGATCGCCTGGGGTCTCTTCCCCACTCACACAGCCTGTCCTTGTTGGCTACCCTGGCTGTCTCTCACCTTCTATCACAAGCTGTTACACATCTATCCCACCTGGACTGGCTCAGTATTGTCTGCTCCTCCTCCTGATGATTTTAAGCCAAAGAGAAAGAACCAAACTTGTGTTCTTCCTTATATAGGCTCCTGTAGAGAATTTCTCGTATAGGACAACCTTAGTTTAAGGGTTCCCTACTGGCTGCATTGAATATAGCTAACTATTTACATTTTTAAGTATAATATATTTTACCTCCTTACATCCCAATCGCCACTGAACAGCAATATTTTGAGAGGCCAGGGTGTGCTGGTTGTGCTTTACTAGTTAATAAGAAAACTGGCCTAGCTACTCTGACGTACTTTCATTTTGCGTGTTTTATGAATAAACCTTTGATCTAAAAAAAAAAATGCAGTTGATTAAACTATTGGATGATTAGGCATGATAATATTGTTTTAAGGATTATTATATCATTTTAAAAGAGCTGGTCACAATGAACAATGAATGAGAATTTGACTATTAACTATGTTAGTACAAATTTTATAATGAGATGCAGAAATTAGCTTCTTGTTAACGAGACTGGCTGGCTGCGGATGAGACATCCCTTTATATAAGTGTTTACCTATCTATTTATTCCTATATTTAGCTATCTCTCTACTTTTTTGCTATTTCTTTCTCCCCCTCCTCCTCAGACCCCTTCCCAATGTATCCCCATCCAGTCAATCACCAATCACTGTTGCCCCTGTAGATATATTTTGATTTTGCTGATACAATGTTCCAGTTTCTATGCTGTATATGTTTACATTTTGTTCAATAAAATATTCTTATTTGCTTTGAGAACACATTTCAGTGGAGAGTAAAATGTCAAATAGTTTTTGGTTCCTGTTATTTGGCAAGTTTCTCAAGTCACAAAATGCTTTTTAAAAAAGAATATGTCCTAAGTTTGTTGAAGTAAGATACTAAGCAAGGTAGACCAGCAACCATTCATTTGGGAAGGGGATAAAGTATAAGGGATGTTTTTTATTATTACGGATAAAAAGGAAATATTTTTAAAAATGTTTAATTATTTGATTAAAATTTCTTCCCTTAATTCAGAGCTTTTTGAATAATGTTTTTTTTTTTAGAAAACGTATCCCATATCTGTACCTTGTAATGTAAGAAAAGATAAAAACTTGTGGCAAAACAGTTGTGTTGTTTTTTTCAGTCTATAAATGTGTATAGTAGTTTTAAGCTCTGTTTTTTAGCAGTATCCTAATGCTTAGGGAAAAGTGCAGCCTACTAATACAGTATGCCTCACCAAGATATGAGAAACCTTCTTTATCTGACTTACATGGGAAAAGAAACTTAACTGTAAATATGTGTTACTTTTTATTGGCAACACTCCAACCATTTGATTGCTTTGGAAAGTATTTAATATAAATAAAGCACAGCAATATCACTTTTGGTTAAATATTGATAGGTCTCTGGCCAATGCTGTGTTATTTTCTCTGATTCTTACATTACATAATAAGTTCATTTAAAAGTCAGCCTGTCTAAAGCATCCACATATTTAACATTGTCAATAATTAAATTTTATTCATCATTAAGGAGCTAGGGAGTCTGCAATTAACTAGCTGAAATCATAAAATTCTAACCAGGAAAAATAACCATTTACAGTGCTTCTTCATTTGCTTATCCCTGTGGTACATTACTAATACATGTAATCACGCCTGTCGCCTAGCAACAATGTCTATTGTGCATCTGCTATAACTCCAGTATCTTAACAAAGGCATATACTCTAGGTTTAAAATAAAAATATTTTAATATTTAATGTTTGTATTTTACAGAAAAATCATAAAAATACAGAAAATAAATACTAAAGCTATAAGGTAAAACCACAACTTAATAATTAATAATGTCTGTGATCCCAAATAAGAGCCCAAACTTATATCAATGGCAGCAAGCTGACGTTTTTTATTATCTTTTTATTTATGCATTTTCAATTATATAACAAAAGAAGAGCAAATGTAAACCAAAGGAAACATATTTAAATTAACAAATAATAAAAATAAAAAAGCAAAGACAAAAAATACAAAGGAAAATAAAAAGCAAATTAACAGTCAATGTCTGTCTTTTGTTATTTCAAACAGTTATGTCAGGCATGTCCTAGAGCTAAATGAGTATATAATGTACCCAGTGTAATTTGACAGAGCATCTGTAAACATTTCATGGAAAGTCAAAAACAAGACACCAGGGGGCAGATTTATCAAGGGTTGAATTTCGAGGGTTAAAAAACCCTCGAATTCGACCCTTGAAGTAAAATCCTTCGAATTTGATTATCGAATTCGAAGGAATTCAGCGCAAAAGGTTCGATCGAATAAAAATCGTTAGATCGAACTATAAAATTGTTCCAATCGAACGATTTTTAGCGATCGATCGAATGATTTTTATTGGATCAAAAAAAACTTAGAAAAGTGCTCTGGAAGGTCCCCATAGGCTAACATTTCACTTCGGTAGCTTTAATTTGGCGAAGTATGAAGTCAAAGTTTTTTTTTAAGAGACAGTACTTCGATTATCAAATGGTCGAATAGTCGAAGGATTTTTACTAGGAATCGTTCGAATCATTGAATTCGATCGAATTTGACCAATTCGATGGTTGAAGTACCCAAAAAATTACTTCGAAATTTGAATATTTTTCCATTCGAACTATTTACTCGAGCTTAGTAAATCTGCCCCCTAAACTATCAAGACAGAGAGACTTTTGTTACTTTTGGGAATGACTTCCAGTGTTTTCCTAAATTTGTTTATACTGGTACAGGTATGGGACTTTTTATCCAGAATACTCGGGACCTGGAGGTTTCCGGATAATGGATCTTTCCATAATTTGTATCTTAATATCTTAAGTCTACTAGAAAATCATGTAAATATTAACTAAACCCAATAGGCTGGTTTTGCTGGGAATGTAGCTGAGACTGTTTACATCGTGATTCAAATAAGGACCCTTCCAGTGTAGGTCAAAGTGATCCCTGCCCATGATAAAAATGTTATATTTCACTATAACGCAGAAACTCAGAGGGTGGGATATAATACATTTCTAGTAGATGTGCATATGACATTGTACCCCTGGGGGTCAGTAAATCTCTTAATTTATGAAAGTGATGCTCTGACCACCAAGCAAAAGCCTAGGGGGATAATCCAGGGATAAAGTCTGGGTTGCCTAGTATGTGATGTGATTTAATAAATCATTTTTAGTGAAAGCCAAAGTTTAGGATGGAATGTAACGATTGGATTATGTATGTTATAAGATTTCAAATCCTGTTTAGTAAGCCATAGTAGGAAGGCCATTCTAATTGGTGCAATTGTAGAATTTTACAAAATCAACCCAAGGGACTTTCTCAGGTAGAGTGTGCCATTGTGTCAATTGGCTCAATCCTGATGCTTTGTAATAACATGCAAAGTTAGGGACCTTAAGACCAGCTGATTGTAGGATCAATATAAAATAGATTTGTTAATTCTGTGCTGTTTCTTATCCCATACGAATTGCAATATTGCAAAGTTGCTGTATCTTTACTTTTTACTGCAACAGGCAGTGTTCAAAATAAATATAAGATTTTTGGATAAAATGACCATACATACAGAGGATATTCATCCTAACCAAGAAATTGATAATTTAGCCTGATTAGTCAATAGGGATGTAGCGAACGTCGGAAAAAAAGTTCGCGAACATATTCGCGAACTTGCGCAAAAACGCGAGCGGTTCGCGAACGGTTCGCGAACCCCATAGACTTCAATGGGAAGGCGAACTTTAACATCTAGAAAAGACATTTCTGGCCAGAAAAATGATTTTAAAGTTGTTTAAAGGGTGCAACGACCTGGACAGTGGCATGCCAGAGGGGATCAAGGGCAAAAATGTATCTGAAAAATCTGCCTGTGTGTGCTTGGAAGAGATAGTGTAGGGGAGAGCTGTTAGTGATTTCAGGGACAGATGATAGTAAGTTTGCTGGCTAGTAATCTGCTTGATACTGCTCTGTATTGGAGGGACAGAAGTCTGCAGGGATTTGAGGGACATTTTAGCTTAGGTAGCTTTGCTGGCTAGTAATCTGCTGTTCTCTTTAAACAACTGCCATACGTTGACCTTGTAGGCATTGTTTGCCCAGTTTTTTTGGACGCAGCCACTGAAGCACAGTTGCCAGAAAAAATATGCCATATAAATGCTGAAAATAGTCATTTTTCGCCATACGTTGACCTTGTAGACATTGTTTGCCCAGTTTTTTTGGACGCAGCCACTGAAGCACAGTTGCCAGAAAAATTATGCCATATAAATGCTGAAAATATAAATTTTTTTGGTTGCAGCCACTGAAGCACAGAGGCCAGAAAAATTATGCCATATAAATGCAGAAAATATGCATTTTTTTGGTCGCAGCCACTGAAGCACAGTTGACAGAAAAATTATGCCATATAAATGCTGAAAATATAAACTTTTTTGGTTGCAGCCACTGAAGCACAGAGGCCAGAAAAATTATGCCATATAAATGCAGAAAACATGCATTTTTTGGTCGCAGCCACTGAAGCACAGTTGACAGAAAAATTATGCCATATAAATGCTGAAAATATAAATTTTTTTGGTTGCAGCCACTGAAGCACAGAGGCCAGAAAAATTATGCCATATAAATGCAGAAAATATGCATTTTTTTGGTCGCAGCCACTGAAGCACAGTTGCCAGAAAAAATATGCCATATAAATGCTGAAAATAGTCATTTTTTGCCATATACGTTGAGTCAACGTATGGCAAAAAATGACTATTTTCAGCATTTATATGGCATATTTTTTCTGGCCTCTGTGCTTCAGTGGCTGCGGCCAAAAAAACTGGGCAAACAATGCCTACAAGGTCAACGTCGTTGACCTTGTAGGCATTGTTTGCCCAGTTTTTTTGGCCGCAGCCACTGAAGCACAGAGGCCAGAAAAAATATGCCATATAAATGCTGAAAATAGTCATTTTTTTGGTCGCAGCCACTGAAGCACAGTTGCCAGAAAAATTATGCCATATAAATGCTGAAAATATAAATTTTTTTGGTTGCAGCCACTGAAGCACAGAGGCCAGAAAAATTATGCCATATAAATGCAGAAAATATGCATTTTTTTGGTTGCAGCCACTGAAGCACAGAGGCCAGAAAAATTATGCCATATAAATGCAGAAAATATGCATTTTTTTGGATGCAGCCACTGAAGCACAGTTGCCAGAAAAAATATGCCATATAAATGCTGAAAATAGTCATTTTTTGCCATACGTTGACCTTGTAGACATTGTTTGCCCAGTTTTTTTGGTTGCAGCCACTGAAGCACAGAGGCCAGAAAAAATTAAACCAGTAGGGTTTGCACCCTAGTTTGTAACGGTGGCGGAGGGAGGAGGAGGACGCTAAAGGACAGCTGTGTGTGGAGTCATGAGGCTTGAAGAGAAGGACAGCTGCATAGAAGTTCAGAACAAGTCTTCCGGCGTGCAGTAACCCTCCGAGATCCACCCCTCATTCATTTTTATAAAGGTCAGGTAATCGACACTTTTGTGACCTAGGCGAGTTCTCTTCTCAGTTACAATCCCTCCTGCTGCACTGAAGGTCCTTTCTGAGAGCACACTTGAGGCTGGGCAAGACAAGAGGTTCATGGCAAATTGTGACAGCTCTGGCCACAGATCAAGCCTGCGCACCCAGTAGTCCAGGGGTTCATCGCTCCTCAGAGTGTCGATATCTGCAGTTAATGCCAGGTAGTCCGCTACCTGCCGGTCGAGGCGTTCTTTGAGGGTGGATCCAGAAGGGTTGTGGCGCTGCCTTGGACAGAAAAACATTTGCATGTCTGACGTTACAGACTGGCCAAAGGGCTTTGTCCTTGCAGGTGTGCTCGTGGCAGGATTACTGGCACCTCTGCCCCTGGAATGTTGATGAGTTCCTGAAGTGACATCACCCTTAAAAGCATTGTACAACATGTTTTGCAGGCTGGTTTGTAAATGCCGCATCTTTTCGGACTTGTGGTATGTTGGTAACATTTCTGACACTTTATGCTTGTACCGAGGGTCTAGTAGCGTTGCGACCCAGTACAGGTCCTTCTCCTTAAGCCTCTTGATACGGGGGTCCTTCAACAGGCATGACAGCATGAAAGACCCCATTCTCACAAGGTTGGATGCAGAGCTATCCATCTCCGCTTCCTCATTATCAAGGACTGCATCATCCACGGTCTCCTCCCCCCAGCCACGTACAAGACCAGGGTCCCCAAAAGGTCACCACTAGCCCCCTGGGAAGCCTGCTCCTGTTGGTCCTCCTCCTCCTCCTCCACAAAGCCACCTTCCTCCTCTGACTCCACTTCTGGCACCTCTCCCTGCGTTGCAGCAGGTGCCTGGGTTCGTTCTGGTGATTCCGACCAGAAATCGTGCGCTTCCAGCTCCTCGTCACGCTGGTCTACAGCCTCATCTGTCACTCGTCGCACGGCACGCTCCAGGAAGAAAGCGAAGGGTATTAGGTCGCTGATGGTGCCTTCGGTGCGACTGACCATATTTGTCACCTCTTCAAAAGGTCGCATGAGCCTGCAGGCATCGCGCATAAGCACCCAGTAACGGGGGAAAAAAATCCCCAGCTGTGCAGATCCAGTCCTACCACCCAGTTCAAAAAGGTACTCGTTGACGGCCCTTTGTTGTTGCAGCAGACGTTCCAACATAAGGAGCGTTGAATTCCAGCGAGTCTGGCTGTCAGAAATCAAACGCCTGACTGGCATGTTGTAGCGCTGCTGAATGTCAGCAAGGCGTGCCATGGCTGTGTAGGAACGTCTGAAATGGGCCGACACCTTTCTGGACTGGGTGAGAACGTCCTGGAATCCTGGGTACTTGGAGACAAAACGTTGGACTATTAAATTTAACACATGTGCCATGCAGGGCACATGTGTTAAATTGCCTAGTCTCAACGCTGCCAACAGATTGCTTCCATTGTCACACACCACTTTTCCGATCTGCAGTTGGTGTGGGGTCAGCCACCGATCGGCCTGTGACTGCAGAGATGACAGGAGTACAGATCCGGTATGGTTTTTGCTTTCCAGGCACGTCATCCCCAAGACAGCGTGACAACGGCGTACCTGGCACGTCGAATAGCCTAGGGGGAGCTGGGGTGCACAGGTGTGGAGGAGGAGAAGGAGGACCCAGCAGCAGAGTAAGAAGAAGAAGAAGACGAGGTAGAGAGCGATGGAGGAGTAGAGGTGGTGGCAGAACCGCGTGCAATCCGTGGCGGTGACACCAACTCCACTGTTGTTGTTGAGCTACCCATTCCCTGCTTCCCAGCCATTACCAAGTTCACCCAGTGGGCAGTGTAGGTGACATACCTGCCCTGACCATGCTTGGAGGACCATGCGTCAGTAGTCATATGGACCTTTGGCCCAACACTAAGTGACAGAGATGCGGTAACTTGGCTCTGCACATGTTGGTACAGGTGTGGTATTCCCTTTTTAGAAAAAAAATTGCGGCTGGGTACCTTCCACTGCGGTGTCCCAATTGCTACAAATTTGCGGAAGGCCTCAGAGTCCACCAGCTGGTATGGTAAAAGCTGGCGGGCTAAGAGTGCAGACAAGCCAGCTGTCAGACGCCGGGCAAGGGGGTGACAGTCAGACATTGGCTTCTTACGCTCAAACATGGCCTTCACAGAAACTTGGCTGGTGGCAGATGACTGGGAATGGGAACAGGTGGTCAAGGTGGAAGGCGGAGTGGAGGGTGGTTCAGACGGGTCAAGGAGAGCAGAGGTAGAGCAGTAAGATGCTGGACCAGAAGGAGTGTGGCTTTTAGTTTGCCTGTTGCCTTTGAGGTGTTGCTCCCAAAGTGCTTTGTGCTTGCCGCTCATGTGCCTTCGCATAGAAGTTGTACCTATGTGGCTGTTGGGCTTACCAAGGCTCAGTTTCTGACTGCACTCATTGCAAATTACAATGCTTTTGTCAGAGGCACACACATTAAAAAATCCCACACTGCTGACTTTTTGGAAGTGTGCGATCTGGCGGTAACAGTAGAAGTTGGCGGAGTTGGCGGTATTGGCGGCAATGGCGGGTGCGTTGGCCGGCTGAACACAGGTGCCGATACATGTTGTTGCCCTGCTGATCCCTGCGGGCTGTCCTCCCTGCTTCTTCTAAGTCTTATTCTCCTACTGCCTCTCTGACTCTCCGTCTCTCCATCTGAACTACCCTCCTCTTGCTCTCTTCTACTAGGCACCCACAAAACATCAATCTCCTCATCATCATTCTCCTCAGATGCATCAATTTCTTCTGACACATCACAGAAGGAAGCAGCAGCGGGGACCTCCTCCTCATCACTCATTATGTCCATCTCTATCGTGTTCTCTGCCAGAATTAAATCTGGTGTAAGGTCCTCATCTCCTTCATCTTCTTCTGGCAATAATGGTTGCGCATTACTCAGTTCAAGAAACTCATTGGAAAATAACTCCTCTGACCCCAGTGAAGAAGGGGCACCGGTGGTGGAGGAAGTGTTACGTGGGGTGGCCATAGCAGTGGAGGATGAGGAGGATGTTGTGGTAAAGTTAGAAACGGTAGAGGATGGGGTGTGCTGTGTAAGCCAGTCAACTACCTCTTCAGCATTTTGGGAGTTCAGGGTCATTGGCTTTTTAAAACTGGGCAATTTGCTAGGGCCACAGGATTGCATAGCAGCACGGCCCCTAGCACGGCCTCTGCGTGGCGGCCTGCCTTTGCCTGGCATTATTTTTAAAAAAACAACAACAACAACAAAAACTCAGTTGGTTTTTCTGGAAACGATAATACACACAGCTAGATGGCGGGTTGAAGAAAACACTGTGCAAATAATGCCTACAAAGTCAACGTATACACTACTACAGCGGTGGATACGGATTACGTAAAATATATGAATGCTGCTTGAAAAAAAGTAACTCAAGTGGTTTTTCTAGAGACGATAATATTATCAATATTTAGACAAAATGTGAACAAGGTCACACAGCTCGATGGCGGGTTGAAGAAAACAGTGTGCAAATAATGCCTACAAGGTCAACGTATACACTACTACAGCGGTGGATACGGATTACGTAAAATATATGAATGCTGCTTGAAAAAAGTGACTCCGGTGTTTTTTCTGGAGACGGTAATATTATGGATATTTAGACAGAATGGGAACAAGGTCACACAGCTCGATGGCGGGTTGAAGAAAACAGTGTGCAAATAATGCCTACAAGGCCAACGTATACACTACTACAACGGTGGATACGGATTACGTAAAATATATGAATGCTGCTTGAAAAAAGTGACTCCGGTGTTTTTTCTGGAGACGGTAATATTATGGATATTTAGACAGAATGGGAACAAGGTCACACAGCTCGATGGCGGGTTGAAGAAAACAGTGTGCAAATAATGCCTACAAGGTCAACGTATACACTACTACAGCGGTGGATACGGATTACGTAAAATATATGAATGCTGCTTGAAAAAAAGTAACTCAAGTGGTTTTTCTAGAGACGATAATATTATCAATATTTAGACAAAATGTGAACAAGCTCACACAGCTCGATGGCGGGTTGAAGAAAACACTCTGCAAATAATGCCTACAAGGCCAACGTATACACTACTACAGCGGTGGATACGGATTACGTAAAATATATGAATGCTGCTTGAAAAAAGTGACTCCGGTGTTTTTTCTGGAGACGGTAATATTATGGATATTTAGACAGAATGGGAACAAGGTCACACAGCTCGATGGCGGGTTGAAGAAAACAGTGTGCAAATAATGCCTACAAGGTCAACGTATACACTACTACAGCGGTGGATACGGATTACGTAAAATATATGAATGCTGCTTGAAAAAAAGTAACTCAAGTGGTTTTTCTAGAGACGATAATATTATCAATATTTAGACAAAATGTGAACAAGCTCACACAGCTCGATGGCGGGTTGAAGAAAACACTGTGCAAATAATGCCTACAAGGCCAACGTATACACTACTACAGCGGTGGATACGGATTACGTAAAATATATGAATGCTGCTTGAAAAAAGTGACTCCGGTGTTTTTTCTGGAGACGGTAATATTATGGATATTTAGACAGAATGGGAACAAGGTCACACAGCTCGATGGCGGGTTGAAGAAAACAGTGTGCAAATAATGCCTACAAGGCCAACGTATACACTACTACAGCGGTGGATACGGATTACGTAAAATATATGAATGCTGCTTGAAAAAAGTGACTCCGGTGTTTTTTCTGGAGACGGTAATATTATGGATATTTAGACAGAATGGGAACAAGGTCACACAGCTCGATGGCGGGTTGAAGAAAACAGTGTGCAAATAATGCCTACAAGGCCAACGTATACACTACTACAGCGGTGGATACGGATTACGTAAAATATATGAATGCTGCTTGAAAAAAGTGACTCCGGTGTTTTTTCTGGAGACGGTAATATTATGGATATTTAGACAGAATGTGAACAAGGTCACACAGCTAGATGGCGGGTTGAAGAAAACACTGTGCAAATAATGCCTACAAGGTCAACGTATACACTACTACAGCGGTGGATACGGATTACGTAAAATATATTATGGCTGCTTGAAAAAAGTCACTCCGGTGTTTTTTCTGGAGACGGTAATATTATGGATATTTAGACAGAATGTGAACAAGGTCACACAGCTAGATGGCGGGTTGAAGAAAACACTGTGCAAATAATGCCTACAAGGTCAACGTATACACTACTACAGCGGTGGATACGGATTACGTAAAATATATTATGGCTGCTTGAAAAAAGTCACTCCGGTGTTTTTTCTGGAGACGGTAATATTATGGATATTTAGACAGAATGTGAACAAGGTCACACAGCTAGGTGGCGGGTTGAAGAAAACACTGTGCAAATAATGCCTACAAGGTCAACGTATACACTACTACAGCGGTGGATACGGATTACGTAAAATATATTATGGCTGCTTGAAAAAAGTCACTCCGGTGTTTTTTCTGGAGACGGTAATATTATGGATATTTAGACAGAATGTGAACAAGGTCACACAGCTAGATGGCGGGTTGAAGAAAACACTGTGCAAATAATGCCTACAGGGCAAATAATGCCTAAAAGGTCAACTTATACACTACTACAGCGGTAGTAAAATAAAAAAAAGTAAAATAAAAAAAAAATGAATATTAAAAAAAAAAATTAAAGTTGGTGCTGCTGAACTACTAGGAGCAGCAGATTAGCACACCAGTCCCACTCCCCAACACTGCTAGACTAATAGCACTGGGCTCTTATAGTAGTAGTAGTAGTAGTAGTAGTAAAACAACAAAAAAATAAATAAAAGCAGTCCTTACAAGGACTACTGTTATTGCAGCAGTCAGCAGATGAGATCAGAAGCAGGACAGCTGCCCACTGCAGCTACATACAGAGCACTGCAGTAGAAGGTAGATTACTAGCCAGCAAAGCTACCTAAGCTTAAATGTCCCTCAAACCCCTGCAGACTTCTGTCCCTCCAATAACAGAGCAGTATCAAAACGATTACTAGCCAGCAAACTTTCAACTGTCCCTGAAATCACTAACAGGCAGCAGCTCTCTCCCTACACTATCTCTTCAGCACACACAGGCAGAGTGAAAAAACGCTGCAGGGCTTCGGTTTTTATAGGGAAGGGGAGTGGTCCAGGGGAGAGCTTCCTGATTGGCTGCCATGTACCTGCTGGTCTGGGGTGAGAGGGCAAAAAAAAGCGCCAACAATGGCGAACCCAAAATGGCGAACGTCGCGCGACGTTCGCGAACTTCCGGCGAGCGCGAACACCCGATGTTCGCGCGAACAAGTTCGCCGGCGAACAGTTCGCGACATCTCTATTAGTCAATTTATTTTGTAAGTGTTTGAGCATTGGGGGAAAATTAGCCTAAAATAGGGTGGTATAGGATTTCATTATTTGTATTCCTAAATAGGCTATAGTATGATGTTTCCACTGAAAAGGGAAATTAAGTTGTAACAATTTAATTTGATGTAACATTGTATCATAGTATGGTAGGATGAAAAAAAGACCATTGAGTCCATCAAGTTCAACCTTTTAAGTTTATATATAACCTGTCTAACTGCCAGTTGATCCAGAGAAAGGCAAAAAAAACTCATTCGAAGCCTCTCCAATTTGCCTCAGAGGGGGAAAGATTTCTTCCTGTTTCCAAGATGGCAATCAGACCAACCCCTGGATCAATTTCAACAATGAGCTATGTTCCATAATCCTGTATTACCTCACTTGTTAAAAAGCTATCCAACCCCTTCTTAAATCTATCTATTGTATCAGCCAGTATGGCTGATTCAGGGAGCGAATTCCAACTCTCACTGTAAAAAAACACTTTTAGACAGAACCTCCTTTCTTCTAACTGGAATGGGTGCCCTCTTGTCAGCTAGAAGGACGTACTGGTAAATAAAACATTAGAGAGATTATTGTACAATCCCCTTATGTATTTATACATAGTTATCATATCCCCCCCCCTTAAGCCCCTCTTCTCCAGCATGAACAACACCAACTTTCCTCATAGCTGAGATTTTCCATACCTTTTAGCAGCTTATTTGCCCTTTTCTGGACCCTCTCTAAATGAATAATGTCCCGTTGGAGCACTGGAGACCAGAACTGTGTGACATATTCTAGATGGGGCTTTACCAGCACTCAGTACAGTAGAATTATTAACCCCTTCTTCCGCAAATCTATGTCCCTTTTAATACAGCATGGTTGGCCTTGAAGCTGCTGACTGGTATTGCTTGCTACAGACAAGCTTATTATCTATAAGGACTCCAAGGACTTCCATTATGATTTTGCCCAGTGCAGTCCCATTAAGGGTGTAAGTGGCTTACATATTTTTATATTCCAAGTACATGACTTTACATTTATAAACATTGAATCTCATTTGCCAAATACCCGCCCAAATTGCCAGTTTGTCAAGATTCTGCTTCAAGGATGCTGCATCCTGGATGGAATTAATTGGGCTGCATAGTTTTGTGTCATCTACAAACACTGATACATTACTTACGATACCTTCCCTTAAAGGAAAACTATACCCCCAAAATGAATACTTAAGCAACAGATAGTTTATATCAAATTGAATGACATATTAAGGAATCTTACCAAACTGGAATATATATTTACATAAATATTGCCCTTTTACATCTCTTGCCTTGAACCACCATTTCGTGACTCTATCTGTGCTGCCTCAGAGATCACCTGACCAGAAATACTACAACTCTAACTGAAACAGGAAGAAGTGAGGAAGCAAAAGGCAGAACTCTGTCTGTTAATTGGCTCATGTGACCTTACATGTGGTTTGTATGTGTGCACAGTGAATCTTACGATCTCAGGGGGTGGCCCTTATTTTTTAAAATGGCAATTTTCTATTTATGATTACCCAATGGCACATACTACTAAAAAAGTATATTATTATGATAATGGTTCATTTACATGAAGCAGGGTTTTACACATGAGCTGTTTTATTCAGTATCTTTTAATAGAGACCTACATTGTTTGGGGGGTATAGTTTTCCTTTAAGCCATTAATGAACAAGATGAAATAAAGATCTTAATCCCTTTTTAAATATAGGAATTACATCAGTTTTTCTCCAATCCATAGGTACCATACCAGATGAAAGTAAGTCTGAGAAAATCAGAGATAGAGGCCGTCCTAAAACTGAACTCTTCTGGTTCTGGTGCCTTGTTCATATTAATTTTTAGTAAAGTTTTATGAATCATATCCTGAGGTAGCCACTCACTAGATTGAGCTGAGCAATGAGGTGGGTCTGGAAACTCTGACTCCTCTATTGTACACACTGAAGAAAATAACTGATGTAGCACATTTGCCTTTTTCTGTATCTGTTACAACCATACTGGTACCATTATTTAAATGAGCAACACACTCAACCCGCATCTTTTTACTATTAATATACTTAAAAAACTTCTTGAAGTTAGTCTTAGCCTCTGCCACAATGTGCTCCTCATGTCCAATCTTTGCGTTCTGGATTGCTGTTTTACAACATTTATTATAGCGTTTCTAGATATTAAATGCAGCTTCTGTCCACACAAACGTGTAGTTTTAAAATGCTTTTCTGTTCATTCATAAAATTGTTATGCAACAAGTTTATTAACTTGTTCCCATTAATTGTCCTGGCAGTACAGTTGCTCCAGTCAATATCTCGGTAATTAAAATCCCCCATTATTATTACTTTCACCAAATTAGCAGCCTTTTATATTTGCATCAGGAGCTTAGCCTCGTCCTCTTCACTTACATAGCGGCTCTTTGGCATACTCCTACAATTAATTTGCTGGACTCTTTACAATCAGTGTATAGCTCCACCCATAAGCCACTGATATTGACTGCCCAGTCATGCGACTCAGTTAGCCATGTTTCGGCAACACCAATCACATTGTATTTCCCCTCCAGTGCCAGCACCTCCAACTCTCCCATTTTACTAATCAGACTCCTTGCATTTGCAAACATACATTTAATACTGGTACCAAATTGCATATATGACATGTGGTCCTCCTTGTCCTTAACAGTTCCCCCAACCAAATCTTCTCCTCTATTTTCACTATGCAAAGGGAATCCTTACTGGACCCCCCCCCCCCATGCCTAGTTTAAAAATCTCCTCCAACCTTCTAGCCATCTTCTCACCAAAGCAGTTGCACCATCATCATTGAGATACAGTCCATCCCTGTCAAAGAGCCTGCAGCCAACTGAGAAATAAGCCCATTTCTCCAAAAACCCAAAGCCCTCCTACCTACACCAATCTCTCAACCACACATTTATCTCCCTAAGCTCCCGCTGTCTTATTAACATTGCCTGTGGCACAGGTAATATCTCTAAAAAAAATTACCTTGGAAATCCTTGTCCTCAACTTTTCACCAAGCTTTTTAAAATCATTCTTGAGGACTTCCCCCCTCCTCAAACTTTGTGTACTAAAACTGCTTCCCCAGCCCCACCCAATAATCTGTCCACTTATTCCACCACATGCTGAACCCTAGCACCAGGTAATCAGCAGGCCATTTGGCATGATGGGTCCTTAAGGCAGATGACCCTATCCACCTTTCTAATAATTGAATCCCCTATAACTAAAACTTGCCTTTCATTCCTTGCACTCTCCTCACCACCCATATTAGGGACAATGCCTCCAAGGGTGCTCAGAGAATCAGCCTGCTCCATACATACCAGTTCAGAGCTGTCCTCCCCAGCATCGTCACGAAAAAATAGTGGATCTGTTGCTTTGGCCAGCTGTGGGCCAGCATCCCTACCCTTCCGTCCCCTACTTCCCATCTTGTCACAAGCATGTCTCCCTCATTAGCATCCACTGCTCCTTCTCCACCCACACTACACTGGCCCCTGCCAGTAGTTGCTCTGTGAGCCTCCTTTTCTCCCCCACGTTTTCTGACACACCCTCAGGCCCCCCTTAGAGTGTAAAGTTTATATTCTAAGATGAAACTCACCTGTATCTCTCACATGTATATACTGCATGTATACTGCAATTGTATACTGCAATTCCTTATATACGCCTTTTTAGTTTTAAACGCCGTAAGGTTTTTAACGCTGCTAAACACATTTTAATTCACATGCAACACTTAGTTCACTTAGCAGGTTCCACACTCACTGTGTAGTCACCAACTTGTTGAGGTATCAAACCTCAATGTGAGGGCATATTGATTGGTAATGCTTTTCTTCATTAATAAGAACCGTAAGATGGAGAATCAAAAATTATTTAAATTTCTTATAATAGCTAGGGGGAAAGCCATCAGGTTCGGGACTAGACCTATTTTTCAAGGACTGAATAGCCTGTTTGACTTCCTCTTCTGTTTCCGTTTAATGTTTCTTATTCAGAGTGTAATCGGATCTTAAATACTGGTCCCTGAAATGTCTAGGTACTGACGGTGCAGGGAAATACAAAGTCTTATAACATTTTTCGAAACTCCGACATAATCTCCAAGGGTTTATTAAGCATTCACTATGGATGTAATCAGACAAAACCCTGGTTACAAATTATTGTATAATGGAGTTAAAAATTGTGATGCATAATGTTAAAGGTTTGAACTCCGCAGTCAAGCGTATGGGAGGGCAATATTATAAAAAGATTTTAGCAGATATAGTTGCACATAAGAGCAACATTAAGTCCAGTCCAGTTAAGACGTATTACTATATATATTCCATGACCTGGATGAATAAAAGCATTCACATTCATGTGCCTCCTATAATCCTCCTCCAATCAAAGGATATCAGGGAATGCTGCAAACAGAAAATGCAGTACCGTATTAGGTAACATACATTGGTGGCAGAGGCACATAAATAGTTAATGTTTTTCAGCAGTCATAAAACAGTCACTTAGAACAATTGATTAGTGGTCAGTGGAATGCCACAGTCAGGCCACACCACATTCTCCAGTTATTATTGATTATTGTTGGAAATCATCTTAAATTGTTAACAAGTGAAACCAGTAACCAGTAATTGTATTATATTCCATTCATTGTGGTTAGTGGAATTTACCACTATATATTTAATCTCCAGACTTAATATTTAATCTGGCCCCATGGGCATAAAATGTTGCATGTATACCTACATTTATTTAAAGATTTACATACATATATTGCCCTTTATGCTGAAATACCTCATATATATATTTATTGTACCACCATCCATGTATACCTGTAAATGTATTAAAAAAAATGTACACAGCCCAGAGTCATTTTTTCAGAGCATTCCCAGGGCACTACTTTTATATCAAAATCATAATAACACCAGCACTTGGGAGTCTTGCAACTGTCTGAAGCAGGTGAGGCTGCAGTATTAGTCTGATTTTGGGTACTTTTCATAATTTTTTTGGGCTTAAAAACACTGACTGTCTCAGTGCTATCCTATGTTTCATTATGCAAATATTTGTCTGGACACAACTCTAACTTCATAAAGACAGTTCTGTGTATAGCTGTGGTATATTAGGGTATACAGATTTTCCTTATTGGTGGTTGTCTTGTCTGTGCCATGCTATCAAACATATTTCTCTTACTCTACAGATATCTAGACTCTGTTAGAAACGTTTTAGTGCTGTGCAGCTCTGGGAGCAGCATGGAGATGCTGTCAATACGGAAGGGGCAAACTCCAACCACACAGCTCATTAATATGCTACAGTAATTCCACTTGTTAGTTTCTACCAGTTTGTGTTCTATCTTCAGACTTCAATCCTGGCACCTAGGGGGTTATTTATTAAAGGTCGAGTTGTGAAATCTTGAAAAGATTTTTTTCAGGGTTTTCAGACAAAAGCTCGAAAAAATTGAGTGATTCGGGAAATAAGTCAGAAAAATTAGAGCACTTCCGGAAAAAGCTAGAAAAATTCAAGCGTTTCGGGTTTTTTGCTAGTTTTTATTGAGTTTTTTTAATAATATATCAGCTACAATCAGGCATGGGAGTTTGATCGTGTTTTTTTTAATAAAATATGAGATTAATTCGGATTTTAGTAAATAACCCCCCAATGACACCTGAATGATTGTTTGTTTCATGTTCAGGGAATTTATAAAATCAACCTATGCTTCAAATTCCTTATAAATAAAAGAGACTGGTACCATCCTGAAGTTTTATTTGTGTTGTATTTCCAGTAGCTTTTCAAAGCTAAATACATCTGAGATAAAGCTTTGATCATAGATGAATCCATTTCTGCTAAGCACACAATACTTTGTGCCACTAAGTCTATTGGGAGAACTGCATTAAGATGTCTCTGGGTGCAATGGCAATAGAGGACAGTACCCCGCAGTTCAGGCGATGATTATATGCAATGCCAGACAATTTAAAGGGGGAAGTGTATATATATATATATATATATATACTGTCGGTTCAGTGGACGCACTCCTTCCGGATCTGTTTCAATCGATGTTGGTGCGTTGGTCAAAGTGTAATACAATTCAGTAAGCAGGACCCGCACTCGTTCAAATTCAGTGAAATAAAAGTGTCTTTATTCACAGGTTCATTTTCCTGTGAATGAACCTGTGAATAAAGACACTTTTATTTCACTGAATTTGAACGAGTGCGGGTCCTGCTTACTGAATTATATATATATATATATATATATATATATATATATATATATATAGATATAGTGCTTGGAATAACCATGATTATATGTGTTTTTTAAAAGTGTTGTCAAATCTTTAACTCCAGGGATATATATATATATAGTGTTGCAGCAAGAGTGGCTGTATTTGTGAACTAGCTCAGGAAAAACCAGATGAATGGGTCCGTGGAGTGAATGGAGTAGAGCAGGGTGGGCATTCTATTCCATACTCCATTTAGGGGGTTGCAGCTGACCAGCTAGAGGTAACTGTCTAATTAGGCTGCAGGTGAGCTGTAGTAAAAATAGAGGTGTGGGACTACACCTCAGTGCTCCCCCTGAAGACTTCTGCTGGAGGAGGGTGAGTTTCTCAGCTGAGCTGAAGTATAGGAGAGAGCTCCAAGTGACTGGAGAGAGGAACAGAGAACCCTTCCTACGAAACTGTGTGTCTAACAGAGGAATCTGGAACTTACTCAAAGCTGTAAGTGCTGGAAATATTGTGTTTCTGAGAACATCAAGGAGGGTGTTAAAGCAGGACTGCTGATATTGATAATGTGTGAGTGCAGAAGACCTCTTGTCTTTGTCTGTACACACACATATACAGTATATATATATATATATATATATATATATATATATATATATATATATATATATATATATATATATAACATATAAATCTCATGGTTCTGTGAATTTTTCCATGGTTTTGCCAATTTCTTGGCAAAATTAAACAGGGCATTTTTATCTACAAATCACATGGCAAAATTATTGCAAAGATCTGTCAATTTTCACCACTGTGAAAAATATGAACTTCGCTATGAAATTGTACCAGGCAAAAACATTTGCTTATGCTTAATATTCACCACCTTAAATAGTAGTAACTTGACCCCCACTTTTTAAAAGTATAAGCAGGAGATGCTAAGCTCTGAGAATCGGGCAGTTTGGCAATCCAGACCAAGAAGAGCCTTTCCTGGAAACTATAAACCTATTAGATATATGGGGTGTTTACTTAGGCACGTCTGTCCTTGAAAATGAATTTTTAACTTGGAAGTTAACGGTTTTAATAAAGTAATATGTGGATTTAAGGTTTGCGTTATGCTATTTTCTTTTGAATTTGCAGTATTTCTTCTATTTTGGATAGCCCATTCCATCTACTAATACCAGGCTCTTGCACAATTTGGCCAACCCGTTAGAAGACATTATTAGGCTGATTCAGTTGTTTGGGTCCCAGGTCAGTGATAGAGTCACATGAGGGGGGGGGCACTGTGCAGAGCCACTGGCAGAAAACTGGGATTTTCAAACCAGTCTTATTGATGTCTGGCCAAGCCCCCCAAAAACGGTTGTCCTGAACCTTTACACTGATAATTGGGGAGCAACATTTTCATGAACTGAATAATCTCATAACAGGGTTATCTAAAAATAAATGAGTTTTCAAAATTATCAGATCTGGAGTTTGCTTTTAAATGACGTAAATATTATTCATCTGTTACTGAATAAATATAGCATCTCATGTTGCAGATGAAACCTCCCTCTCGCTCTTTTGGCTTGTATTAGATACAGAGTGGGAGGAGGAGGTGTAAAAATTAAAAATCCAGCCAAAAGATGTCTAACCTTTGTAATTATCTGGCTGTAACAATCTGAGGCAATATATTCTACTATGATGAAATATGGTTCTCAGTCATGATACATGGGACCATCTGGGAATCTATAATCTAGGGTTTTCCTCACTGGACTAACAATTGTAAGATTAATATATATTCATATTTGCCTCAATATTATATGTAGGCAAACATTACAGCACTGTTAAAATCTTCCTTCATTATAGCAGTTAAGCATTTTTGAAAATGCGGGAGCTTAATTACATTTTTTTTCTGCTCATTGGCTCATTGTTGTTAATCAGAAATTGACTTATGTTAGCAAAATATTATGAGTTTAACAGAACCTATGCAAATACAACTGTTCATCAATCATAAAAATCATATTTTCAAAAGCTGAGCGACTTTGTGTTACTGAAATAATGATTATGTCGTGTAATCAACTGTTTAACAATTAACATGGTTTCCATTCAATATGCAGTTGCATTGTAGCAAGAGCATCTGATAAAAATACATATTTAGCTTCTAGATTCAGAGAAAGACTTTCAACTGGCTTTAAATGTGTCAGATGTGGGGACATAAACTGTCTTTGGTCATTTATGTAGATTTTTTGATTAGCTGAAAAAGATGATAATTTTATCAACCCAAGAAATTCTTAACGTATTGTACTACTATGTTATACTATGGTCATCAAATGTTTATCACAATTTCTCAAATTGTGGGTTGATAATCATTTTTCATGTCAGCTTTGAGTCAAAAAGTGGGAAGTGGGAAAATTCAATATATTTGGAAGAAACAACTTTACAAGGTATAAAACATTTACTTGACTTTCAATCAATGTGAGAACAACTCACATTTAGGGGGTTATTTATTAAGGTCAAGTTGGGGTTTTTTTCCAAAAAAAAAGGGTAGTTTCAGTAAAAACTTAAATTTTTGGGGTTAAAAAAAATACAATTTATCATGCCCCAAAGCAGGAAATAGCTGAAATCTGAAAATACTCCAGCTAAAACCTGTCGAGGTCATGTAGAAGTCAATGGCAGAGGTCCCTTGAACCATATGAAGATGTTTTCCTGAAAACTCGATAAATTCAAGCGACTCAAGGACAAAAACTAGATCAATTTCAGTATTTGAGTAATGGTATTACTTGAATAATGGTATTGGAGATTATAGTATTACGTAACACCTTATTAGATGGAATAATGCTCCAATCATAAGTAATCTATTACTTTTCTACCAATCTACTTTGCTATTAATTTAGTTGACATGATCCCTAGAAGCTGATTTATCAAAAATCTACTATTTAGATTTTTTTCCTGTGTGCTTATTTATGAAACTGAAATTTCAAAAACTTGTGTAAAAATATGAAAAAACAACTCAAACACAGTATAATCACATTCTACCCATAATTTTCAATGAGTCTATTTATCTCAAAAGCTCAAATTAGAATTGCTTGAATTTTTCTGATACAACTCCCAATTCTTCTACATGACACCAGCCAGTTTTAGATGGTGAATTTTTATATTTTATATATTATATTTTTTAAATTGTATTATTTTATATAGTTTTTCAGTTTTTGATCTTTATAAATCTTGAAAATGTAAGTTTCGAAAACCCAATTGCAATTCATGATTTTTGACAACAAAAAATGTAATTGCAGCAAAAATGTAATGTTGATTAATCTGTTGCATTTTACTCTTTACATAAATAACATTGCTATATTGCTTAAAAATAATTCTAAAACCAGTCTGGCAATTTGTTTACAGCCATGTAATTATCATTCTCCACAACATTCCTTTACATACAAGATGTTTCAAAATAATAGTGATGAATTTTAAATATAATTTAAAAAAATTATATTCATATGCAGATGTCTGCATTAATTAAGCACAGCAAGCAAAAGACATGTGGAAGCATCCAAAACTGATACTATAATTTACAGTAATTGCAGTTAAAGTGACGGAGAGATGGGTCATGGCTCTTATTCTGACCATGGTAATCTGACCTTGTAATTAATTTTGAGGTAATTACTATCTTTTATAACTTCAGATGTGAAAATCGAAAATGTATTCCACTTGAGAATGTTTATAAATATGCGGTTCTAAATATATTTAATACTTCTTGGAAGTATCATTTTCATAACTTAATTGCCATTTTCTGACTACACTGGGCACTTTTATTATAAATTTACTCATCCATATTTATTAATTGAGTTCTATTGTAAAATGCAATCATGGAACAGTCTGCAATTATATCTTCTAAATAAATAACATTAAGAAAATCATTTTAGCACATTTATTTCCAAAGATTGTATATAAGTATAATATAATTAACATATTAAAACTAGTTGCAAATGGAATATAAAACATTCAGTAAATTCAATATTGCAGTTCACTGCATTGTTTCATATTGCAAAGTAGGTATTGAGTTACTCCTGAGCTGAGGTTGAAGTTTGGCTCTTGCCCTGTAGTAAGACCTAAACCTAAGAACAGACTGTAGGATCTGTACTGCCTTACCATAAATCCTTTATCAAAACAGACAAATTATATTTGGCTATGTCTTTGCAAATGTGTAACTGAACTGGTGCAATTTAGCACCTACGTTCTTAAACAGCAGCACCGTCTCTCAGTAGGTTATAGTGTACGTGTTAACATTTTTAATTCCAACATAACAATTTATGGGAAAATGAAATAAAAATCATAGCTGGAAAAAAAATCACAAATCAAGGAATAGAAAGAAAATAGGTTGCATTTTACAAAGTTACATTGGTTACTAGCCAGTTATTACATTGAACATTTTAAATGTGCTTTTTAAGACCATCTTTATTCCAGTTTTTTTCCACTGGCAGGCGCGTCTCTTCATCCAGCGTTAGAAGCAAACAGTGACTCCAACTGTACAGGACTGGCTCTGAAAAGTCAAAGAAATTTGTAAATTTGAGGAACTAACACTTTCTGAACCTGAGCAGTTTTCTAACTATAGCAGGGTTTGGCTCTAATGGTTTCTCAAAGAGACTGAGGATTATTGACGCGCGTTGGAATTGTTTAGTGTGAAAATAAAAACTGTGTAAATAGATAGGCTGTGCAAAATAAAAAATGTTTCTAATATAGTTAGTTAGCCAAAAATGTAATGTATAAAGGCTGGAGTGGCTGGATGTGTAACATAATAGCCAGAACACTACTTCCTGCTTTTCAGCTCTCTTGGTTTACACTGACTGGTTACCCTGGTTACCAGGCAGTAACCAATCAGAGACTTGAGGGGGGGCACATGGGTCATATCTGTTGCTTTTGAATCTGAGCTGAATGCTGAGGATCAATTGCAAACTCACTGAACAGATACAGTATGTGGCTCCCCTTCAAGTCACTGACTAGCTCAGAGTTATAGAGCTTAAAAAGTAGTGTTCTGGCTATTATGTTAGGCATCCAGTCACTCCAGCCTTTATACATTATATTTATGGCTAACTAACTATATTAGAAACATTTTTTATTTTGCACATCCTATCTGTTTACACAGTTTTTATTTTCACACTGAACTGTTCCTTTAAAGGTGTTACCCCTTCCTATCATTTCCTTTCTTTCTTCTTTCCTCTACATTGTCTTATGTCAGTTAATACTGGCTTAATTGTCAACATGTCAACATTGTATTTTTTTAAGAACTATAGAAAAAATTAAAAAGACATTTGCAAAATGTAAACCCTAATCTTTAAAGGAAGAATTGTGTGACATCACAAAGGCATGATCCATCTCTACGATGGCAAGCAGCTGGAGCAATATCACTCCCACCTACCACTTTTTTGTCTGATTCACTTGTCTTTTGGGGTCCTTTGTTATAGCTATCATATCTTGGGCAGCAGAATACTTGTAAAGGGGGGCATATGGGCCTGGTGGTGAGATGGTGACACGTCAGTAAACATTGTTACTGGGGTGTATCTTGGAAATTGGTGGATTTAAATTAGCCACTCTGGCGTGCCAATCTAATAAGGTTGCTGAAGGTGCCTGGCACTGCACGTAGCTACAAATGTGTATGTTTAAGTTGGTAAACATTCCTAAAAGGTTACATTACCTTTATGTTGTAAAGTTATATTTATCTATACATCCACCTAACAATTATGCAAGTGTAAATATGCTAGTTCACTTTATAATTGAACTGTGGCATTTTCTTTCTATTATATGGAAATGTTTGTGGTTGGATGTAATATTCAAGAAAAAAGGGAGGTGTTCAAAAAGGCAGTATTTCCTCATTATGTGTAGCCGTATTATGTATATGAACTATGTATAAGTTAGTAGTTGATGTTTGATATATAAAAACAAAGCAGCACATCATCCTTCTACATTATTAATATAGTCCACTTTTGTAAAAAGGACATTCCTCCATCATGCATTTTTCGTTTTCTACAACTGATGCCAGAGAGGACTAATCAACACATTTTACAAACTATAGAATCAATACCCTACAGGTTCAACAAAGGGTCGTTTCTGCTGGAAAATCCCATGACTACATCCTTTGGTTTCTATGCTGACTATCCCTGGGTCTAATATTTCCCTGAATTAAGCATATAGGATCTATGGGAATAACAGATAAAAATAATGACCATTTTAACAGCCATCTGCCACATTTTGTTCATGACCTGAAATACTAACTGGAAACTTCCTTTATATCATAATGTACCAAGTAGCTGGAGGTAAACATATGGTGTGGAGAGAAGCAAAACCACATTAGTTATGAGTTGTAAATTAGGCCAAGTTAATTATATTTCACAGTGGAAGGCATCCCCAAGTCTAGGAGCATCATTTGTGTTCAGCATATGATCATACCACAACTCTTGGGGCCATATTTATTGGAGAAGAGGACATTATCCAAACAAATCTCCAACAGATATTTCACTGGCAATAGACTTTTTTTTTAGAATTTTGAGAAGTTTCTCCCTTTGATAAATTTGACCTTAAGAAGTCTGGAGCTGCATTTTACCCTCGGATGAAATGCATTGAGATTTCTCTTCCAGAGCAGTCACTGTGGACTATTGCCTCTAAGTATAATTAATATCTATTTTGTATTTGTTTTTGCTATGTAGAGTATAGTTGATTACTTCATTGTTACTTCATTGTCCATTCATCAGCAATTCAAATTTTATTTCTTATAATGCTTTCAAGTTAGTGTTTAGGGATCCCTTCCATAAGAAATTCAAATTGTTAGATGATACATGTACACTTTATTAAGCAATGACATGACTATTTATTAAGCTAAGTTTTTGATTTGGTAATGAATATGATATGAATATTGTTCCCAATCTATGAATTCTCTTTATTTAGGCTTGCTTCTGTTTCATTTGTTATAAATATTTTTATTTTTTTTCCTGCTGTTTCCTTCTTTTAAAGCATCACTTTTTCTAGATCACCTTTATGCATTATAATGTGGATTCTTGTTGGGTTATCAGCATTGCCAATACCCAAGACTTTATGTAGGCTTTATAGATAACTACTCTGAAGAGCAGCATTTTAACTGGTGCTTTCACTCCTTTCTCTTTAGATTTATGGTTAGCTTTTTAAATTCCCCTTCAGCATCTGAGGCCAAATTTCACTATAATTTATTGTATCTCTGTCAGAGGAGCTGCAATACTATACTTATGAACAAATCTGTGCAGGAAGCCTATTACTAGTTGAATTTTTTAAGGGTGTGTAGGGACCCATAGAATTAATGTGCCCCTATGGCTTTAAATCCCTACACTTCCTGATCTCCCTAGTTGCTGGGCAGAAGCCAATGTAGCTAGTTGTAATTTGCATATCCCAGTTATTGGCCAGGAGACACTGTGACCACATTCTGTCACGCTTTTGTATAGTGAGTGAGAAGAGATGGATCTTCTTCTTTGGCTCCTGGTGTCTGACCCATCCAGATGTTTTCTGGGAACCTGGGTACACCAAGGCCCAGTAAACCCAGTTTGCCCTAAAGGGACCTGAACCTCTAGTGTGAAAGTCGGGAGCAGGGACCCCGTGAATGAGGCTAGTGAGTGGCAGGAATATAATTGTTAGAAACTCTCTAGGAGAGTAATACAGTGAGGGAAGATATAAAGAGCAGCTTTGTGCTCCATCAAGGAGGCGTAGCAGGGAATAGCTTCCCATGCTGTAAGATTTGCCTACAGTGAAGGGACACAGTGTATAGGGTGTAAGGCTTTAGTTCTCCTCCTGACCACTCCACTGGGTAAGATCCAGACCACATGTGAGGTATTTCTGCCTAGAGGGAAGTTGTACTGCCTTGACTACATCCTCAGGGAATAAACCTGCATCTACCTCTGATATACTGTCTGAGCTGTGTGCCTATATATTCTGCAAATGCCTCTTTACTGATGTAAGTAACCCTGTGGATCATTTGTCTCTGACATATAAAAGTTTGTTTTGTTTGATTGCAAGAAGGCCCTGCCTTAAGTGTTAGAGTCCAGTATAACCCATGCTCTACTAGTTGGATGTTAAACCTGTTGGCCTGTATAGTCCTAAAAACGTGTTACAGGTGGATACATTGTTCTTTTAGGGGTGGGTGTCTCAAGTATCCTTCCTAGCCAAAGAAGGAGATAAACATTGAACTGTGGTATATCAATTTCTGTTCCTTAACCAATAGGAACATAGGTTTCCATTGCATTTGGGTCTCTGACTCATATGTCTGGAAGATGTTTTTTGAAGCACAAGCAGGTTTTTGACTTCTTGGGAAAGGTATGTGCTTACATTTTCTTGATAATGAGTTATGCTATTATGCTTTATGACAGTAGATGCTTCTGGCAGGCCAGAAAAGTGACATTGCCTCATTAAGGAAAGGATGTGGTTAGTATTGTTTGTAAGAATATACTATAGCCTTGGTTGCATAAAAACAGTTAATACAGAAGTGTCATTGGGTTCTTCCAGTGATTTAGGAATACAGCATGGAAAATCGAAACTTTTAATATCACTGTCTAACCCTGATATTAACCTTATCAGTCCTTTCGTATGGTTCATAAGTTCCTTGCCACATGGAGCAAAAGGTTGAGGTCCACACAACAATTCTGCAGATTCTTAGATTTGAAAGCAGCAATTGAGTTTGCATCAGCATAAACTGGTTATTAGGTCATTAAATTACTGCTCTCAAAATAATTTCTCAGTATTCAAAGATTTCTATGAAAACAGCCTCAAGCATCCATTTGCTTTCACTTCTAAAATTTGAAATCAAAGGTTTTTGAACAGAAACAAACATACATTTCTTAGCACGGCCAACGATTTTGGCAAACAATTTTCAGATAAGCTAAATCAATATGCAACTTTGTTTAATATAACATGAAATTCTTAAATTATGTTTTGAAAACATTTAAGGAAACGTACAATATTATAGCAGATATTTGCTTACAGTAACACCTATTCAGTGGTTTACAAACACTGCTGTAGACAATTCTGAGTTTTATCTATATCAAAACAGCTTTAATGCTCCTGTCACATCTTCTCAGCTGAATATCCTGGGATCTGTGTTTGCAATCAATAGCATCTGCAGGGAAGTTACTGACTTCAGCAAGTCCTGATGCACCCGCTGATAGCGCCATGACTCATAAGCTAGAACAGAGTCATGGACATGTAACAATTTGAGCAAAGGGAATTATCACAAGATAGCATCATTTAACATGACCTACAAAGCTAATACTATGTATTGTACAACCTATTATTTTCATATTTATTTAGCTCAAGGGAGACAGCTATTTATTTAAATGTATTATATGCCATCTTGCTGCTTCCATATCATTAGGCAATCTGCTGCAGCATCCTTTTTGAAAAAAACTTAATATTTTGGATTTCCTACTAAGTTTCTAAAGGCAATTAGAATGCAGATTTAGTCAGGTTCCTTCTGAATTACTATTTTATCCTTTGTATAGCACTGACCTGTCATCATGCACACCAGTCCCTGCCACAGTTGAGCTTACAACGTAAGATCCCTATCATATGCAAACAAACAACATATAGACACCTTTAACAAACAAGGGAAAGTTGTGCTCACCACTAATTTTTAAAACCATTAGGCGGGGGTGCAATGAGGGTGTGACCACAAAATACATATAGACAAATACAAGAGTCCTCTGCACTCAACCCATTATCAATATATTTAAGACAGAGACATTTTGCCTTAGGCATTTTTCAGTAGCAGTTTGCACAAAATGTCTCTTTCTTTAATATATTGATAATGGGTTGAGTGCAGAGGACTCTTGTATTTGTCTATATATAGAAACATTTATCAGGAGCCAATTAACCTTCATGCAGGACAACTGTATCATACTGCAACAATAACTTTTCCTGTTGGCTCATAAGGCCCTCATTAGCCCTCTCCTTTCTCATCCCAATTACTTGCTTTATATTGAGTTTCAAATCATGCTTGATATATAGACATGCCCCCTCTTTCTTTTCTATTTCCATATCCCCCCAAATCAAGGTATAGCCTTCTACACTCATATTATTATGAGTCATATTATTCATGCACTGTATGTTTGCATTAGTAAACATACTGGTACTACAGTAGTTTGTTCATTGTGTAGATACAACTAATGGTTCAAACATGATATTCTCATCCAGCTCTCCATGCTTTTCTATTCATCTTCTTAAATCTTTCTTCAGAAGTACATCAGCTGCAAATTGTTTTTGCATATTATTGCCCACAGCATTCTAAAAGCTCAAAAACATACAGGCAGATTCATTAGTTCCTGAAAAAAGCTGATCCTAGTGTTTGATCGTGATAAGCTCTTAAAGTGTAAGCTTCACTGGGACAGGGACTGATGAACAATTTCCTTAAATCATTATGTATATGTATCATCGCTATACTAATAAAGGGAAATAAAGAAAAAATGTAATATGTTAGCCCGCATTAGCAAGACAGAACCAACAATTTATTTGTTAATATTTACATAAATGCCTTGTTGCTTCAAAAAGTTAAGTTTTCGGTGCTGCCTTCATTTGGTTTCATTACACTGTTATTTTAATATAGCTGGAACTGTTTCCTGCTGCTGTGTCTGTTTACTATGCACAGAACATCCTCCAATCAGTAACAAAAAGTTCTGAAATCTTGACACGCCAGTGACATGCTGCTCTTCAGTAGTGCAACTGATGTTTTAGGTCAATGATTTATAATTGGGGAAAACATCTCACAAATGAAATATGTCTTCTGGCAATCACATTGGATTTGGCTTCAGGGTAGCCTGAATTTACCTTATTAGCATAGTAATTTACTGTTAGGTAATATGACAGTCTGTATTTATTAAATAACCACAACCACATAAGGTGCAGGCACTAGCCTTAATTGTGTGGAGCTAGTGACCTCAGCCAGAGCTGATCATTAAACATTCATTGAAAATAGTTTTAAAGGTGATGAGGAAACAAAGTTAAAAAAAATGTATTGAAAAAATAAATAAATTAAAAGTTTGGGTTCCTTTCTTGAAAGTGACAATAGATATACAGGAAGTCAAATTTTAATATTTTCCCACATTCTTTGTCAGAACTAGCTTAAAAATATAGCTTATTATGGGTTTTGTGTTTGTCGTCCTCTGCAAACTTCCACTCTCAAAGCTGGGTCCTCCACTGCTGCCTCTGCTGCCAGAAACAACACCCACCCCCTCCCCTTCGGGTGATTTGCTGCTGCTGTTGCATGTGATAGTCACCCCTATCCCCATTGCTTTGTGTAGTAGAAGCATGTAGTAGAAGAAACAGTGCCATTTTTTTCCTTTGATAATGAGAGAAGAGTTGAGTAGCAGGTCAGTAGAGGAGCGTAGTAAGCGGTTGGGTGAGTATATAGAGATGAGTTCAGAGATGTAGGGTGGAGCAGAGTTATGAAGTGCTTTGAATGTCAGGGTCATTAATTTGAATTTGATTCTGAAAGGTAGCGGAAGCCAGTGCAGGGAGTGACAGAATGGCTTGGCAGAGGAGGAGCGGTTGCTGAGGTGTATGAGCCTCGCAGCAGTGTTCATTATGGTCTGGAGAGATGACAGTCTCTGGAGGGGAAGGCCAATTAATAGAGAGTTACAGTAGTCTAGACGTGATATGACGAGAGAGTGAATAAGAATTTTGTCAGCATCTTGGGTGATAAATTATCGTATTTTGCATATGTTCCTTAGGTGGAAGTGAAATGATTTAATAAGTGACTGGATATGAGGAGTGAATGACAGAGCAGAATCTAGGATAACCACAAGGTACCGGGCCTGGGGAGAGGGGGTGATAGTGGAATTGTTAACTATGATGGATACTTCCGGGATGTTACTGGTGTTAGTTGGAGGAACGAGAACCATTTCAGTTTTAGAGAGGTTTAATTTCTGGGTTGAGATCAGGAGATGAGAGATGGATCTGAGTATCGTCAGCAGAGAGGTAGTAGTGGAAACCATACGAGTTGATTAATTTGCTGAGGGAGGAAGTATAGAGGGAGAATAGTAATGGTCCCAGGACAGAGCCTTGAGGAACCCCAACAGAAAGAGGTAGGGGAGAAGATGCTACTCCGTTGTAGGAGACACTGAAGGAACGATTGGAGATGTAAGAAGAGAACCAGGACAGGGCTGTGTCACGAAGGCCAAGCGAATGGAGGGACTGGAGGAGGAGAGGGTGATCTACAGTGTCAAATGCATCTGAGAGATCAAGCAGTATTAGTAGTGAGAAAAGATTGTTGGCTTTAGCGGTTAAAAGGTCATTAGTTGGTCGAGTCAGGGCAGTTTCAGTGGAGTGGCTTAAAACCCGATTGTAGGGGGTCCAGCAGGTTATTGTCAGAGAGGAATGAGGTTAGTTGGTTGTAGACTAGGCGCTCAAGTAATTTAGAGATGAAAGGTAGCAGAGAGATAGGTCGGAGGTTGTCAAGATTGGAGGGATCAAAAGAGGGTTTTTTCAGAATGGGGGTGACAACAGCATGTTTTAGTTGAGAAGGAAACAGTCCAGTTGAGAGCAAAAGATTAAATAGGTGAGTTAAAGCTTTGATTAGACAAGGATTGGTATTGCAGAGAAGTTTTGATTAAAACAAAAGCTTCAGCACAAGTCCTATTGTGGTAGAGTGACCAAAACAATGTGGGAAAATGTATGTTTTCCCTTTAATTTCTCCTTAGTGGGAGAGGTAGGCACCAGGAAGGGAGTTCATAAAGAGAGAATAGGTTCTCTGTTTAAAGGCTTTGGCGGCCAGGTCCTGGAAGCTAGAGTATTCTGGAAAGAACAGGCAAGCCAGGTACTCCGATCCAGAAGTCCAGCTCATGCATTAGCGCTCACCTTCCACAGGAAGGCTGTCCTGTGGAAAGGTATTTAGTTCTAGTGAGCCTGTTAGGAGTCTCTCAGAGCAGGACACAGAGCAAGAAGGATACCTGCCTGTGTGAGGAACTCCCAGAGGGGCTGGAGTCTGTCTGAGAAAAGCCAGGAAGCTGAGCAATCCCCCAGGAGAACAGTGAGTACAGGGGTGACCCCCAACTCATGTGTTTACTTACTGGTAGTCCACAAGGGGCCCAGTTTAGTAAGGGAACGCTTCATGTGTGAAGGTAGAGCCCAGTGGGCAGGAGTTATTTTTATGATTTGTTTTGTATCCTGAAATGGTCAACTCTGTATGTAAATAAAATGTCTTAAAGAGAAGAAAAGTGTCTGTTATGGATCCCGCAGCTTACACTATTCATTGAACTCATTTTGAACAATAGGGTATATTGCCCTTTAATGCATTGTGCTCTAGATTGCAGGAAGTCTACATCTCTGGAAAATGCCAGGTCCCAAGTATTCCAGATAATACTGTAGATCCCAAAAATGCATGAAATATCTCTCTGTTTTAATTTATCTTTCTTAATTAAACATGATATTTATTTAATTTCTATTTAATATGTTTTATAGAATTTTATGGCCACAGAGATAATTTATGTGCTGCATATTTTCAATTACATGTATAATTATTTTTAAAGCTAACCTGTTATTCATAATTTTTCACCTGCAAATCTGCTAATTATTTGAGTTTGAGTGACATGACACAATGTTCTATCGGTGTCAAAGAGTAATATACGCTGGAACAGTGTCCCTAAAGATTATTTCTGTGATGAGAAAAAGTTCTGGTAAATATATATTGCATTACTATGTTCTGTGTTAATTATCATTTTGTGTTTGTGCTTCCTGCCAAAAGAACACGAACAAAAGCCGTTCAATGTTTAAAGGAAACGAGCGCTTCCTCAAAACAATAAAACCATTAGATACTGCAAAACCATACAAAGTTTGGTATTTTAACTTTTTAAATGAAATAGGAATGGAAACCCTTTAAGGGATTTTAACCATGCACCACCAACTGTTTCATCCAGGCCCTGTTTGCAAAATGGAGAGCTGCTTAGCGAGGTTGGTTGCTGCCATGTTTGGATGCATAACTCACATCCTATCCAAGGCTCCATGGTATTTAAAAAATATAGCACGCTAAACTCTGCACGGTCTTGCAGTGACCACAGCCACGGTGATTTCCTTGTCTGGTTGTTGAAACATAACTGATCCCACAATTATTTTTTTTAAAAATATTGAAAATGGAATAAAGTTGCAGGTCTATTAACCCATAGCATCCAATCAGTGATTGGTTGTTATATGTTACTAGATCTGGTGATAACTTTGCAACTTTTATTACTGTGCACAGTTTCGTTTCAGTCAATGATTTGCTGTCAGTGGTCGTATTAATCAACCTGTGCAATAAATCTCCATGAAATCCATTTTCATAAAAGAAACAAAAGGTAAACCTTGTTTTCTGATGTGTTCTGCTATCCACACTATAGAAGGGCTGTAGATGATCTGAGTTATCAGTAGTATAGCAATTTAGATCTGGATTTTCCAAAAATTGTCCTTCTGCATTTGAGTATAACAAGGATCTACCTAGCTCTATTACTGAGTTGTTGTTTTTGCAGTTGCACAGGGCTACACGATATACTTTGTGCTTTATAAATAATTCATGAGATAAGTAATAAAGATACGGTGTACACTTTAAGTGCTGCAGCTGCACATGATGATATGGCAAGCAGTTATAATTTAAACAACACAACCCAACATTTCCTTATGAGACAGGGGACCTCATGACACCACTAGGGAAGCTTGATAATGAGATATCTGCTACTGGGAGAGCCATAATGTAGCTCACTGGAACTTTTAAAAGGACTGCTGAGAAATGATTCCAGTAAAAAGATAGAGCTTTGAGAATGTTTGAATTTGTACAAAATATTCTGTATGGGTGGGGAAATACCTACCTATAACAATAAATAAAACACGTTTATGCTTTTGATCGTGTGAATAAATTCTAGCATATTCATGGAAGAAAAAGCAGTGCTTGGTTGCTCAATTCTCGATTTAAATACAGGATTTTTACCTGGTACCTTGATAAAGGGTTGCCAAAAATTGCTTTGTTTTTCCTGAAACCCCCAGACAAAATCTTAGAACATTCTTACGCCACCTTCTACTTTTTCTGTCAAGCATTTCAAAACGATAGCAAAGCTAACACATTATAAAACAAAAATATTGTTCCAATTAGGAAAAGGTATAACAAAAAAATAAAAACCATTTGGAAAAAAGGACTTGAATTTCTGATTTCTGAAAACTTTAAGAACTTCCCATTGTCAGCGTAGGAAAAACATGCAGCCAATAGGTATGGGTAGTGATAGGCAAGATGCAAGATACGTAAAGAATTGGAATGTCTTGAAAGTGGTGGCATTCACAGTGGTGGTTGAACCTGGGGAGGAAACTTAGAGGGAATGTAAGGGCTGGTTCACTCCATTCTACTTGTACCAAGCACACTTTAAAATTAAAGGGTATAACTCCTGTAATACATCAACATATTTACATACCTGATTGAATGGTATAGTGGTTATGCAGCATTCCCTAGACCCCTGGCATGGCACAGCACCATGCAATATTCAGAGAGTAGGAACTTGCACTGAGCAACTCAAACAAAAGACTATGAGGGTTATTTACTAAAATTAGATTTTATATCAGTGTTGCAATATAATTAATCGGATCGGTAAAAACAGATAAAATAGAGCGAAAACCCGATATGTATGATTTTTTTGGGCTTTTCTCCTGAATCACTAGATTTTTTCGGGTTATGCCCGAAAACCCTGCTTTTTTGGATTATTTGACTAAACCCAGCACAAACCCTAATATCTTCAAATTGGGATAGGGATGTCTCCCATTGACTTATACATAACATAATTATTGGGGTATAATAAATCTTAAAAAAAGTTGGGTTTTTTTCCCCACGAAAAATGTGAGTTTTTGTCCCAAAAAGCCCGACCAGAAATGTAGTAAATGGTTATTTTCCACCCTATTTTACCCAATTCCATTTGAACTTATTGGAATGTAATCTTTAAACATTATTTTATCAATGTGCACAAATACATCTGTTGCTTTAAGCCTTAATCATAGGTTTGAACTTTACTGGAGTCTCCAAGCCTTTAACAGACAAGTGCATTAACATCAGGATATTTACTGTGTATATATAAATGTTACATGCTCATCTCTTTGGAAAATGTAGATGCTTTGTTATTTTTTACAGCGTCATTATCTGTACTGTAACTTACTCTGGAGACTCCATCTGGCTTCAACAGAAGCATATGTTTTGTACAAATTCCCCAAAGTGTTGTTTCTGGCCTATTAATGTTTATTTACTTAACCATATGCTTGTTGTCTTTTTAAATTCATAATTTTGTTACTTGTTTAATTTTCTTTTAGACAGTAGGACAGAGAATAAATAGAAGGCAAGCACATTGTTAGAATTATTCACTTTTGGGAACAGATCAGAGCAATTTGTTTAATGTGACCGAACAGCTAACAAAGTTTCATATAAAAGAATAATGGTGAGAGTATTGTAACTGCTCATGGTATAAGCACTTTTATCATTCCAAGGACTTCAGTCACCAATGCTTTAAAGTGGTGAAAACCATACTACCCTATGGCCAAAATTTTTGCAGGTTTTCTATAAATTCATCTAATTAAAATATTGGCAAATCATTTTTATCACCAAGTGAAAATTGTTATATTCAGAATCTAAGGGTGGGACTTCACAATGCGAGAGGAGCCAACACGTCGACGTGTCGGATGTTCTAAAGAAACAGGAAGTGAAGGAGAAATCTCGGGTAAGAACTAAATTTATCCGACTGTCGGATGAAAACGCAGCTGCGATTTCTCCTTCCTGTTTCTTTAGAACATCGGACACGTCGCATGCGTTTTGTTGCGTATCGACTTGTCGGCTCCTCTTGCATTGTGAAGTCCTACCCTTAAAGAGACTTTCAATTGCTTGTGAATGCTTTTCAAGGTTTCTATTTGGCAATACATTTGGTCAATAATAGCAAATACCTGCAAATTCAAAAAGTCCCTGCAAAAACTGAAAAGTTGCATGAATTTGTTCCCTTATTTTTCACATGTTGATAAATCTTCCCAATGTCTTGTCGTTTGGCTTTTAAGCTTTTACTAAATGTAAATATTTTCTTTTGTAATGTGTATTTAAACTTTAAAACGGTAATATAATTTCTAAACTCTGGAATTAGTGTGCTTCTGTCTCAAGAGTGTGATTGTTTTGATGGTATAAATTCACTGTTGTACCATTAGAGTTAACAAATCATCTGATGCCTGGATGACAGCTGTAAAAATCTAATTCCCCTGGGATGCATTGATTCCCATTTTGTTGCATCCAAAGTGCAATATTATGAAACTTGCATGTGTTTTTATTATGTGTCCTCTTGTTTATTAGAACTCAAGCAACATCCTGTTAGTGAAAGGAAATACTGACCTTAAAAACATTGTGCTAGATTTAATTTGATGAGAAAAACATATCTCCTAAATTAATTTTGAATTTCCCCATAGACTACTGTTGAGTTTTCATGAGATAAATAATGAGATGAAGCTGGAATGATTCATGAAATGAATCTGGCTCATTGTATTAGACTGACAATCCAGAAGGAGTTATTTAATAGCCTTTTTATCTTACTTTGCCCAGGTCTTATTTGTTATCAGATTTTTGGGATTTACAAATAAAAAGGAGTGAAAATTTTCTTAATAATATCGGCTCTATGAATTTTCAGGGTTAATCATTGCAAAAACAATTCCCAAGCATGCAGCTCAAAGAGTTTTGCAGCATTTTGCAAAAAGGTCTGCAAAATACAGTATTTATATAGTATTTATATTTTGTGCTAACAGTGTGATCTTAGGTGTCAACAGATACACTTTTATCCATAAGTCAATTTTGCCATTACACATCAAAGTGAGGTTTGAAGAAAGAAACAAAGGAAATGTAATGAAAAAGATACTTGTTCTTGTCATATTACACTTCACAGGCAGAAATAGAGACTATCAGCATTAGATACAGTAAGGGGCCGATTCACTAAATTCGAGTGAAGGATTCGAAGTAAAAAAACTTCGAATTTCGAAGGTTTTTTTGCCTACTTCGACCATCGAATGGGCTACTTCGACCTTCGACTACGACCTTCGACTTCGAATCGAAGGATTCGAACGAAAAATCGTTCGACTATTCGACCATTCGATAGTCGAAGTACTGTCTCTTTAAAAAAAACTTCGACACCCTAGTTCGGCAGATAAAAGCTACCGAAGTCAATGTTAGCCTATGGGGAAGGTCCCCATAGGCTTGCCTAAGTTTTTTTGATCGAAGGATATGAATCGGCCCCTAGGTGTTTAAAATGACTATTCCATTTCTGTTTTTACATCTGAGATTTAATTCATGTATTTAATATCGTAGATCAAGTAGACAATCAGTTACAAATTTCCTTTTTAAAATAGGAAATGAGGATCTGTAGTAATTGAGGAAATGAATTTTAAGCGGAACTGAATATTTTAGAAAAAGAAAATACAGATTGTTTCACTCACTTTTAACTCATATACAGTAGTCAATATGTTTACAATAAAACAGATTTTTGGTATCAACAGCATCTTATTGGAGGGAAGAAAGTTATATATTTGTACATTTCCTCCCAGGCATTTATAAACTGGGGTCGGCAATCGTTTAAGGGGTAGGCGCATTTCTGCATTGTCTTGAAACATACAATAAGTGACAAACTGAAGAAATCTCAAAAACTCAAATGGAAAACTTCTCCAGTCTCCACCTGAAACTTGAGATTTCAGAAGAAATGAATGGGGGTTGTAGCTGAGGCATTAAAGCAAATTGATGTTTGAGGGTTTTTTACATTTTCTATTTCAGTTACAGTCATTGAAATGCATAGAGCATTTTGGTTGCATTTTTATCATACAGTACATAAACATTATTGTGTTTAACCAATTCTTCTTACATGGGCTACGTATTGAGAAAAAAGTTGCATGAATTTGGTTGTAAGTTAATTTTTTGACAATTAGGTTTTTTAAACCCAAACTCAAAAACTGACAGCATCAAAGTACTGATGACCCGGAAGCAACTCAAGTCTTATTTGACACAGATAACCCTCTGCTAGAAGGTTTAAGATTTCATCATGTGTCATTGACTAGTGCTATTGATATCTAATGCCCTGGCTCACTGCAAGACTCCTGTTCTTCCCCCTATAAAAAAGGTACATGTGGCACCTGCTGACTATTAATGCCTGCATTTCTGCTAATTTTAAATATATGGTATTCCTTTATGGGGTTACGTCAATTAAAGTCACTAACCTGTTCTCCAAGAAAGCATGACAGCTGGTCCTCATTTTAAGTCCATGTATTTTGCCTGTCCATTTAGGCAGTACAATTTAACATTTTCTCTCTTTCACAAATCTCAGGAATTGAGTCTGAGATCGCCACAATCCACTAGAGTAAAATTCCGCCTCTCTCCATTCATTTCTATGGCATTTTTAAAGGCGTATTTGTTAAAGGGTGAACTTTCACTTTCATCCATTCATAAATACTCTTTTGAAATTGCCACAGAAATGAATGGAGAGTGACGGAATTTCACTCTAACAGGCTGTTGCGTTCTCAGACTTCACTCTTTGATAAATATACCCCTACGTTTCTGCCTTCTAATGACCAATGAATATTCTATCTGACAATTCTTATTAAACTTTTCTCAGCATGCTCCACATTCAGGAAATTTAGAGGACGCAGTCATAAATATTAACACCTTTACTATAATATTTGCCCGTCGCTGATAAGTGTCTTGTATTGCCTACTTAGCTGTTTGCATCTTAATTTCCTATTTATTTATTTGGTAGCACAGTTAGATATGTTATAGAGATTTTCTGCAGATCAAAACAGAAAAAAAAAAAATTGATGATGGTGCTTTGTTTGTAACAAGAAAATATCATTTAAATCAGGTAACTAATTCTAATGGCTACAGCTAGTAATAATTAAATGCAGCACATTGCAATGGAAAGAGTAACATGAATGTAAATAATAAATCACTGAACAAACTAAATATTGTAAATAAGGAAATGGTAGCAATAATGAGTACTGACTTTAGAGACCATAAATAAAGCAAAAATAAAAATGTGTATGAAGAGGTTTTGTTTTCATTCTGCTTACATGTTAAAGTAGCTAATGAGGCATTTTTAGGCTCTTTTGTCATAAGCACATTCTGTAATATGCCACAAACAAAGGATAATGGTCCTGAGAGATAATTTAAACTATATTCTACTTGAATGTATTATAGTATAATTCATCTATCATTAAGACATAATGATGAGCACAGACTTTACAGAGCAGACGTATCATCTAATTCATTTCTGTACTCGTTCTTTACCCTATTGTGATATTTGCAATGATTACAGAAGTAAGATAACTTTGATGTATTACATAAAACATTATGCAAAACATCATAGGCAGAAAAATGTAGGAATATCCATTGAGTCTTGAAGAGAAAATATATTAAAGTTATTTACATGATTATGGGTGGTCAGGATACATGCTGGAGATCATATAATATCTCGCTATAGCGTCATATTTTAGAAGGAAGTGAAAAAAGCTTTAAAAGAACTTGCCTTGTACTGTAGGTGCAAAATGAAATTAAGTTGGAGGATGTAATTCTACAATATGTCCATCATAAATGGTACTGAGTCACATACAAAAGTGTGATATCTCAGTTTATGTTTCCATTTGGTTTGCTATCTCAACTTAAAATTTAACATACAAAGTGGAGAATATGTGAGTGCAGGAAAGTATTATTCATTGGCAAAGTGTGGAAGCTGTTTGCATCAAGGACCTGAGTTAAAAAAAATAGTTAATTTCTTGTCGAAAACATGGCAAATTTTGATATTCCTGCACTTCTCTTGGAAACAAATTACCATTAGGATAACATTCTGTTACTCACCTTTTGTGAAGTACAGGTATGGAATCTGTTATCCGGAAACTCGTTATCCAGAAAGCTCCGAATTACTGAAAGGACGTCTGCCATAGACTCCATTTGATCCAAATAATCCCATTTTTTTTAGATTACAGTAGAACCCCCATTTTACGTCCCCTGATTTTAAGTTTTCCCTCAGTTTACATTGTTGTTTTGTGGTCCCACCTATATGTTATGCATAATACATTTCCCTGATTTTACATTTTCTTGGATTTTACATAAATTTTTTCTGGTCCCCTGAAAAAACGTAAAATGTGGGTTCTACTGTATTTCCTTTTTCTCTGTAATAATAAAACAGTACCTTGTACTTGATCCAAACTAAGATATCCAGCCTATTGGGTTTATTTAATGTTTACATGGTTTTCTAGTAGACTTAAGGTATGAAGATCCAAATTATGGAAAGATCCATTATCCAGAAAACCCCAGGTCCCGAGCATTCTGGATAACAGGTCCCATTCCTATACATATATATATGTTAGGTCAGTTTTCAGGAACTGTGATCATAAATGGTGGGTGCTCAAAGGGCATCTAAAAAAATCAATGTTCTATCTTAGTGGTTCCAGGAAATATTTTAGTATATTATTAATCCTCTTCTGTAGTCTTTCATAAAATAATTGAACATGGATACAGTTATGCAATTTGTAGGGGCAGTCATCAGTTGATCAAAACAGAAACCCTGTTTTTTTGGTGATGCCTATCTGTGTGTGGACACAGAATGGATATGAATGTGACCCAGCTTGTACTTCCGCCAATCCAGGAAACGTCATGTTGCAATGTCACGCACAGAGAGCGTATGTACACGGTCACTAATTGTGTGTATGTGTGCTTTAAATTTTACATGGGGTGTGCAGTGTATGGCTTCCTAGAGCAGGAAAAGTAGTTAACAAGTGAGCGTTTGGTTACTTACAAAGGCAGGTAAGCATTCTTCAGCGGTAACGCCCGCTATGATAAGGATATATACAGAGCTTACATTTATGAGCAACTTTTTTCAAGAATGAACACACTAAGGGGGTTATTTACTAAGCTCTGAATACCCAAAATTCCCTGAAATCCATAAAATTTGTGATTTAATAAAATCAGACTTTTAAAAAAATCTAATTTATTAAACCCCGAGGGCTAAAAAGCCAGAATATAAAAACAAAACAAAAAAAGCATCTCAAACTTGTCGAGGTTGCATAAAAGTCAATGGGAACATTCCCATTGGTTTTTGGTTGTGTCGGGGGTTTCGGGCAATTTCACAATGTTTTCGGAGCTTTCGGGTAAAAATTCATGAAATAATTGTGAAAATTGGAGCTTTTCCCGCAAAGCAAATTTTCGGGAAAATGTAATAATGAGAATTAGTTTCTCAAACACAATGTCAAAAATCCCACTAGGTTTATGATACCCTCTTTTCTTTTACTTTTACAATAAAATAAATCAAAAGTTAGCGTTAGTGATTCTGTGTATTTCGAGTGTGGCCCCGGAACATTTTTCTTCTTCCAATGTGACCCAGGGAAGCCAAAAGGTTGGACACCCCTGATTTAGTTCATATTAATGTTTTGACCCCGATTTCACCTACTTTAAGGGAGTTAGGGTCCTAACTGGTTAATTGGTAAAACATACTGGCAGTAGCAGTAAAATAGGTTAGCAGTATGTCCTTCCTTATAACTAGGGGTTGTTGGGTAACATGCTAATACTATTACTATTGTTATTAAACAGGAGCACAAATTGACAGATAGTTTTAACACAATTACAAAATTACTAGAACTCTTCTTGATTGTTATCAGTAGCTAAAAGCCCTTTGTTCAGGGTTCAATAAATGCTATGAAAAATGTCTAACTTATACTAATGACCAAGGTGCTACACCCAGAAGAAGGCTATGTTTTATCTTCAGTCAGTTACTGTGTAAATCCATTGTATATACCCCTCTTATTCACAAAACGTTACTATTTTGTACAGATGGTAAATGGTACTATGACATCATACTATTGCCATTCCAAATTCCAACCAAAATTGGTATTGATCAGTCGTATTTAAATAATAATACGTCATTAAACGGACACCTATAAAATGGGTCATATAAAACCTGAGAACAAACATAAAGATGCTGAGCATGATGTTCAAGTTTACAGTAATTGCTGAGTACAACATTTAATTTCCTGGACAGATAAGATAGTGGGGATGTTATTTATAAAGGGTTGATTACTATGAGAGGCATTAAACAGCAAGCTGATTACATTTTACACTGGGATAATAAAAAGATATTTCACCACTATCTGACATTTTGCTGCAGCAAATACAGAAAATGGTTTGCAGCTAAACTACTATATTCATAGATGGGAATAATGCACAATACATATTCCACACACCTTCTGTACAATTCTATTACATTAGCTGATATCTGCATCCTTCACTCCTTTTGTTACTCTGAGGGACTTTTTATCAAAATCCGAATGTTTCTGACTATTTTAATAAAAAAAAGTCTGAGCAAACTAGAACCCACAATTGGACTTTATTTATTAATAAAAAAACAAGATTTAATAGGATTGGGGACGAAGTCGATGAGCAAAAATCTGAATCGTACGATTTTTTCGGGCTTTTTCCTGAAAATCCCAAATTTTTCGTATTTTTACCTAAAAAGGTCAGATTTACATACCAATTTCAGCGCAGACCACAGAAACTTCCAAATTGTATAGGGACCTCTCCAACCTTGGCAGGTCTAAGATGCCGAATTTTCAAATTCTGACTTTTTTCATCCTCAGAGTATAATAAATCACAAAAAAATTTGAACTGTATTGTAAAAAAAACCTCAAATTTTTCAAGTTTTCAGCATTCAGCTTTAATAAATAACCCCTAAGTGATCTTTATTGTCACCCACACCTTGATTTTAAATCTCGCCATTTTACATTTTCCTGAATTTTATGGGTTTTTTTTGCTCCCCTGAAAGATGCAAAACCAGTTTTTACTGTATATATCTATAACAGTAAACAAATAATGTATTACCTGTTGCAAAATATTTTCCTATGATAAGTCACCTAAGTGTTTCGTTACCTGTAAAAAAATACTGCTGCCTCTGGCTTTGTGTTTTCATACGGTCATGGAACTTCTTGGTGGTTTCTAATATTTTTATGTTGTGCAACAGGCAGAACATTGCCCTTGTATTCTTACTGTGTCTCTCTTTATGTAAATATGTACTGTACAGTCTGTGGCAAAGTAGAAGTTTTGGGTATTAGTTAGTAAAAAGATATGTTCCACTGGAAATGGCAAAAGAAGAGCAGATTGATTTATCTGAATACAAATACCAATATATTTTTGTTCATTAAAACTACATGGATCAGCAGATAATGGTGACATGTTGCTATGAATTTCCAGTCAATTTGCAGTTTATTACATGGCATCAAGAAATGCCATTGCAAATCGATTTGGCCCACTGATTTGTGACTAAATCCATAATTGGTAGTCTAAACTGTGATTTCTATATATGATTGACATCCAATCAAAAAAATTATTTTAATTATATTTAACTTAAAAAGTAATGGTCTAACATACAACAAAAACAAGATGATATCACTCACTTGAGCATGTTTACAGACCTGCAGGCACATTATCTGGAATATACAAATTAAAAGGCCTATTTATTAAAATTTTAATTTGCGTAATATTAGAGGGGCTTTCTACTTGAAATAAACTGAATTTTTCAAACTCAAATGTTTTCTTATTTATGAAAAATACATGTATTGAAAATTTGTATGAACAAAGCCATGAAAAAAATTACAATACCTTGAATTTGTACTCTATGGTTTTTAATGATGGAAAAAATTTTATTTTGAAAGTTGATATATCACCCTTTAGATACCATCATCTCCTATGTGCCTCAGTCTTCCATCCACCTGGATTGACCATAGCCTGCTGCTGCCTATAGTTCATGTTTACCACTTGATTCTGTAACCATATTACTGCTTACACTACACTTTTGGTTCGAAACTTACCAGAATCTTCTCAGCCTGGTGCCAGCCAACATTTCTTTTTATCTAGATATCATACAGGATTTGATCCACACAGAGGCTGAATTATTATTATTTTAAATATAAAGGGTAGTAAATAAAGAAGAATTTAGGGCACACACCTTATTATAAATGCAAAACATTCAGTACAGGTATGGAACCTGTTGTACAGAATACTCTGGGCCTGGGATTTTCCCGGATAACACAACCATTCAGTGATTTAGATCTCCATACCTTAAGTCTACTAGAAAATCATGTAAACATTAAATAAACCCAATAGGCTGGTGTTGCTTTCAAAAAGGATTAATTATATCTCAGATGGGATCAAGAACAAGGAACTGTCATTTTTAAAAATATGGACTATTTGGATAAAGTTAAGTCTGTGGAAGACCTGTAATTCAGAACTTTTCTGGATAACGAATACCGTACTTGTAATACAAGGTTCTTGAAGTACTCACACGTGGAGTTATGTAATAAGAGGTGCAAAGTTTGCTATTGTTCAAGTCAACTTTAGCAACCAATCAGCAAGTTGCATTAAAAGGTCAAATGTTTAAAAGCAAACATCTTATCGGCTTACTATGGGATACCGTAACCACTCAACCTTTGTGTTTCTTGTTTTATATGGGTTGAAGGTATTTTGATCTCCATTTCTCAGAATAACCGCCTGGTGTTTTCTCCATAGAATAAAAGAAAATCTGCTATAATATTGCTAGCTGCTAATAAATATTTTCAAATATATTAATTTGATTTAAGCATTAGTTCTCAGCTGCAGTAATTGGAAGACAAGTCCACAAGATAAATTGATCATTAAAGATATGTCAAGTAATATATTGATCCAGTTTAATATAAATCCAAAGAAAGAGGTATATTTAAAAATGTGTAATAGCTTCATTACAAATATCAATCTGCATTCAGCTGAATAGGCTGAACTTTGTGCATAAATAACAGCACATCGATTTTATCGGCATAGATCATGAGAAAAATCATCCAGATTTACTCTCATGCTGTAAGAACAAGAACTGCTCACTTATTTCATAAGTCTTTTGTTATTTATTATTACTTTGCTGAGAATTGTTTATATATTAATTCTAGCACTTGAATTAGGAGGCTTTTAAAATAATTTCCTACTTGAGTAGCCTGCTGATTCAGAGCAAAATAACGATTTCTAGTTTATTAGGTTTAACACTGCCGATACTGATTGGGTAAAAGTATTTAATGTAAAATCCCTGCACTTATATGGGCACCCCCGAGACCCATTACTGATGAGATTGTTTAGCCAGAAAATACAGTGGTGTTACATGGTGTTATACAGTTTATTCTTTGTTTATGATGATGCACTGATAAAAGCAAAGTTTGAATTCTTCTTATTAAACACACATATTATCATTATGCTTTAGTACATGCTATTAATGCTTGTATCCCAGTCTTATAGATCACATGGATTGAATCAGCAGCAGTGCATCTAGTGAATAAGTTCATTTTACACATGAATATAGAGAATTTGCTTTTAGAAGCTGATTGAATCAGTCTGCAATATTGACATTTTATTGACAACATGTCACAACCAAATTTAGAATGATAAAGTAAAGTGTTTATATTTTGCTGGTATACTGGCAATGAGAGGCACATTTATCAAAGGTCGAATTTTGAATTCATGTGAGTTTTAAATAAACTCCCCTAATCTCCCATAAATTTGAAATTCCACCAATCAAAATGTATTTAAAAAAAATCAAATTTTTTAAACGCGGATGAATGGAATCGACCCAAAAACACGAATCAAATTCGAATCAAATTTTTGAATTTAACCAACTTGATTAAAGTTTTTTCTCTGAAAAAAACTCAAATGTTACGAAGGCTGCACATAACTCAGAATTGATCCCTGGACCTCTCCCATTGACTTAAACAGCAATTCGGCAGGTTTTAGGTGGTGAATAGTCTAATTTGAGTTCATAAAAGGGCCAGAGTATTATACAGTAAATCTCAAAAATCAAATTCAAATTTGTTAAAAAACTCAAATCAAATTTGAATAACTCCCTAGTCGAATTTGACAGTTTTGACCATAAAAATTAGAAAATTCGAATTTCGAATTCAAATTTTCAATTCAACCCTTATTAAATCTGCCCCTAAGCAACAGTTTCTATATATCTATCTAATCTATCTAATCTATCTATCATCTATCTATCTATCTATCATCTTTCATCTATCTATCATCTATCACTAGGAAAACTAATTCAGTCATTTGGACTTCAGTATCACCCAACTCTACTTGTCTACTCCTGATCTTTCTAATTCTGTCCTTTCCCAAGTCACAGACTGTCTCTCTGCTGTCTCCTCCTGGATGTCACAGCGCCACCTGAGACTGAACCTTTCTAAAACAGAACTCATTATATTCCCTCCAAGATCTTCCCCTGCCCCTCAGATATCACTCACCGTAAACAACACCACCTTTCATTCCACCACTCAGGCACGCTGCCTAGGAGTTATCCTAGACTCACATCTGTCTTTTTCACCACACATTCAAACACTTGCAAAATCTTGCAGTATTCAACTGCGCAACATTGCTCGAATACGACCATATCTCAGTTCAGAATCAACTAAAACACTGATTCAGTCTCTCATCATCTCCCGCCTTGATTACTGCAACTTACTCCTCACAGGTATTCCAACAAGTCACCTTTCACAACTCCAATCTGTTCTAAACGCGGCCGCTAGACTCATTCATCTAGCTCGCCGCTCAACATCAGCTGCTCCCATATGTATGTCCCTTCACTGGCTCCCAATCTCTTCTAGAATCAAATTCAAATTACTTACACTCACATTCAAGGCCCTTAATAATGAAACCCCTCCCTATATTTCATCTCTAATCTCCAAATACACTCCTTCAGGAAACCTTCGCTCTGCTTCTGATCTTCGCCTCACTTCTCCTCTGATCACTTCTGCCCATTCTCGTCTACAAGACTTCTCTCGGGCTTCTGCTTTTCTCTGGAACTCTCTGCCACAAGCTGTCAGACTTTCTCCTTCCTTCCAAACTTTCAAGTGCTCCTTAAAGACCCACCTGTTTAAAGAGGCTTATTCAATGTACTTTAATTAATCATTGCTGTATCAAAAATGACAAAGTGTTTATATAATCCTAATGTCTCAATTGTACCCTAACCTTTAGTTTGTAAACTCTAATCTCTAGGTCCTTATAACCGTATTGTACTCTGTAATCCTTGTTTGATATCCACCATTTATTCCCTGTTTGCTATAACTGCAGTAAAGCACTGCGTATCTTGACAGCGCTATATAAATAAATGATGATGATGATAATCGATCTATCTAGATTATCTATCTATCTTGTATCAAATAAAATATAGTTGGTTGGCTGGTTGTTGTTTTTTTTTCATTCATATATTGCTCTGCAAAGACAGAAAGTTCTTTCCTCTCAGGCACACAGAATTACTATTAAATCAATAACCCAAAAGGATTCTTAACAAGCAGCTGTATTTCTCACTTGGTTAGTTGAAGTAGTCTGGTCTTAAAGGAATTGTTCATTATAAAAATAAAAACTGGGTAAATAGATAGGCTGTGCAAAATAAGAAATGTTTCTAATATAGTTAGTTAGCCAAAAATGTAATGTATAAAGGCTGGAGTGACTGTGTGTGTAACATAATAGCCATGAAAACTCGATCAATTAATTCTTTTTGGGTTGCGGGATTCAAACTCGCATATTCAGGGTTTTGCCATTCGAGTTTTGATTGCATTTGAGTTAATTTGAGGTAAAAATAAACTCGACCTTTGGTAAATAACCCCCTAAGTATACAGTATGGGAGTTATTTATCTCAGTATTTCTAATATCCAACTCTGAATTCTCGAATGGACCTTATTTATGAAGAAGAAAGCCAGAAAAAATAGGGTCTGGCAAAACGCCTACTAATATACTAATATATATTAGTTAATATGTTGTTTCTTATCCATATTGATTTGATGTATTCCTCATTCACAATAAATAATAAAACAACTGAAAGTAATATACTATCGCACAGTCTAATTTAAAAACTCTCGAAATACAAGGTAAAGTGAAATATAAGGCTTATTTTTTCACTCTAAAGCCGAGGGCTTCAGGCATTGCACATGGTTGTGTCTTCATTAGCTGATAGAGAGCACTTGATTCAAAGGAATGTTTCAGATGAAATTGTTGGAGTGATATCAGAGTTCATTGTTTTGAAAAGCATTCCAAACACCTAACACTATTGAGTACTGGTAAATGATACACTCAACCCTACTCATAGTGCAATAGCATGGCAAATTGGCAATATTTGGATCTTATCTCAAAATTTTGGTGCATGACTATAACTGATAAGGTTTCAGCCTTCTGGAAGCCCTGGAAACCAGGTCAAAATGTCAAGATATAGATTAGTAACTGGAAGACAAAACCACAAGATAAAATCTTGGATATATCTGTTCTGTATATGCTGTTTTATGTTTTATTATGACAGGATACATTACACAGTATATCTAGGCTTCCCTGCAATCTAGTCCTAATCCTTGAAGTTTCTTTGAATACTTAGGGTTTTTTTTATTATGCTCCTAATATCCAAAATTCAAATAATTCGGACTAAAAAAACTACTAATTTTTCGGAATTTATTAAAGCCTGATGGTCTTAAAAGTCCAACTCTGAAAATCCAACATCTCAAAGCTCTCGAGGTCCTGTATAAGTAAATGGGGAAGGTCCCAGTGTCTGCGCTGCTGTCCGTACTGATATCCAATAATTTCAGGGATTTTTGACCAAAACGTCTGAAAATTTCTAAAAAATCTTAGTATTTGTGGAAAAGTACGAAGTTATCGGATTTTTGCCCAACCCAAATTTTCTCTGACTTTTTTAATGATAAATAAGGTCCATTCGGCAGTCGGATTTTTATGTTAAAAATACTTCGAAAAATGCAGCATAAATAACCCCCTTATTATAGTGAGTTGTTTATTTTAACATTGATTCATTTGACACAAAAGATGTTTATTTTAGCTACCTGAACTCATTTTATTCTAATATGCCTTCACAATGTCCCTTCCAGTTAACCTTTATGATTAATTCAAGTGTTTTAGGGAGGTTGACGTTGATGGTTTGGGTTACATTGCACCAAAGCAAGATTACAGGTCTGACAATTCTTATTTTCATGGCTCCATAACAATTTCATATAAAGTAGAACAACCTTTTAACTGACAGCAAATATCAAGCTGAATACCAGCTGAACCTATAACACTGATAGAAATCTCACTGAATGCCATATATTACTAAATACAACTCAATGATACGTACAGTTGCAGCATTGCTTACACATCACAATTAGTGATGGGCGAATCTGTGCCGTTTACTGTGAAATTTCTGAAACGGCGAACAATTTGCAAAAGACATTAAACTCAATGGGTGTCAAAGTAATTTTGGCGCACGTACATTTTTATGTGTGCACCAATTTTTAGCTGTGAATTGTTGGCGCAGTTTCGCAAATTAATTTGCTTGCAACAAATTGAGGAAATTCACTGCAAATTTGTGTCTAATCACATTTAATTGTGTCAAAAGAGTGTGTTACAGTAAACCTGCTAGCTGCTCTAATGAAAGGTGGTAGGATAAATAGAAAATATAGAGGAGTCAAACACAAGTGTTTTTGAAATGAGCACTGAGGGGAACACTGTTATGTCTATGCCCCTTGCACTTGCTTTCAGGGTCAAAGTAAATGACCCCTTTTTATTATAAATAGGCATAAATTACTGTAGTGCTGGTGCATGTTTATGACATTGGTAAATGTCAATGTATATTAAATATAAAGCAGAATTACATTTTCTTTCATAGTGTATGATAATAGACATTTCAGACTCCTGAAGGGATCCTAGAAATGTAAACCAATAGAGACAGAGAGGCATTAAGAATTATTTTTATAACTCTTAGGGGGTCATGTAATATAAGTCACTAAGTTTGCCCAGGAGCAGTGACCCATAGCAACCAATCAGCAGGTTGGATGTACTGGTCATCTGTTTAAAAGCACACTTAGGGGCACATTTATTAAGCTCGAGTGAAGGATTAGAATAAAAAATTGGCTAATTCGACCATCGAATTGGCTACTTCGACCTTCGACTACGACTTTGACTTCGAATCAAACGATTCGAACTAAAAATCGTTTGACTATTCGACCATTCGATAGTCGAAGTACTGTCTCTTTAAAAAAAACTTCGACCACCTACTTCGCCACCTAAAACCTACCGATCACCAATGTTAGCCTATGGGGAAGATCCCCATAGGCTTTCCTAGCAATTTCTGATCGAAGGAAATTCGTTCGATCGATGGATTAAAATCCTTTGAATCGTTCGATTTTAAGGATTTAATCGTTCTTCCTTCGATCATTCAATTGAATCGATATTTGACCCATAGTAAATGTGCCCCATCGTATTGGTTGCTGAGGGATTAGCATCGTTAATTACATATGGGGGTAGTGAAGAATATTAAGAGACCAATAATTTTGTTACTGACAAAAATAATGAAAATAAACATTAAAGGGGTTGTTCACCTTTAAATTAACTTTTACTATGATGCAGATAGTGATATCCGGAGACAATTTTCATTTTTTATTCTTTGTGGTTTTTGAGTTATTTAGCTTTTTATTCAGCAACTCACCAGTTTGCAACTCCAGTAATCAGGCTGCTAGGGTACTAACTAGACTAGCAACCATGCACTGATTTGAATAAGAGACTGGAATATGAATAGGAAACTTATCTCCTCATTCAGTTCCAGTTTTTCCTTTAAGCTATAGAGTTTTCACATGAGAAACCATGAGATCATTTCTGATCGAACTGCATCTCAAATTGAATCTTGTCCATGAGTTTTCATGGGATAAATCTTTTTCTCTTGGAAAAGCAGTCAGAACATTGATTATCTCTCCTGTAGAGAATTGGTGCACGTTCCTCAGTGGCTACTGATATCACGACAACCTTTGTTTGCAGAATAGCACCAGACTGTGAATCTTTTTATTTAAAAAGCCTTTATTTCAGCTTAGGGCCTCACCGCAACGTTTCAGGCCATGCGGCCTTTTACCAAGCTTGATAAAAGACCGCATGGCCTGAAACGTTGCGGTGAGGCCCTAAGATGAAATAAAGGCTTTTTAAATAAAAAGTTTCACAGTCTGGTGCTGTTCTGCAAACAAAGGTTGTCATAAATCTTTTTCTCAGCAAATTGAATCTGGCCCATTGTTTGGAGTCGCAGTACAAAATCTCAAGGAGAAGAAAAGAGGTTCGGCCTAAATATTCGGAAGGGGTTTTTTACAGTGAGAGCTGTATCAGTTGTACTGGCTGATACATTAGATATATTTAAGAAGGGGTTGGGTGGCTTTTTACTAAATCTCATAGTACAAGTTGATCCAGGGACTAGTCCGATTGCCATTTTGGAGTCAGGAAGGAATTTTCCCCCTCTGAGGCAAATTGGAGAGGCTTCAGATGGGGTTTTTTGCCTTCCTCTGGATCAACTGGCAGTAAAGCAGGTTAAAAAAGTTAAAAGGTTGAACTTGATGGACGTGTGTCTTTTTTCAGCCTAACTAATTATGTTATGTGTAATTTCTACTGCTTGATACAAACGGCATTTCTGAGAGAGGGCGTAAGATCCTACTAGAGATAGCTTTGGATAGACGACCATGATCTTGACATGAGATGGATTTTTCTTACCTTTGCCCATGTCAGATAATTTAGATGTTTTTCCGCTTTGCTTTACTTCCCATACAAGGTAAGCTATAGGGTTACACAACCATCTAGTAAACTTTTTAATGTTGGAGATTCAAGATATTCAAAAAGTTTCAATAACTGACTAATAATGAATGAATCTTTTTCATATTAATTTATAATATATGTGAACAGAACATTTTCTCATTGTACACTTGCAAAGTATCATTTTCCTGCAGTTTACCAAAGCCATCACTTTATTAATGATTCATTAATGAATATTTTGTTCCCTATCCTTACGCTAAATTAGAGATTAAGCTCTGAGCACACAGTTCTGAAGGAATAATACCATAGAATAAACAGTAAATTAATTCATTTGGATTTTAGCGATCATTGTTGCAATTTTATCATTGTCTTATGTTGTGTAGGAAGTGTAATGAATTATATAAATGGATTACTTTGATCCCTTTATAGTGAGCAAAAAGGGCTCATAATAAAACTTTTTCTTCTCAGCTTTACAGAGACTAACAAAGACTTTGAAATGCATTTGCTGTCCTGGATTACTTTTTTCCAATTGCTATAATTCAAGGAAAACAGGGCAGGTGGAGGTAGGTCACATTGTAAGTACTCTTGAATATCTCTCTGTCATGTAACCATATAGTACTGCACACGTATTATTAGCTTTACTTTTCTTTGATATCTGTTGGAACATGCTTTGTACAATTTTAGCAGTGGTGCAAATGAATCAGATAATGTTACAGTATTGGTTCCTTCCCTGCTCCTACAATAGACACGTAAATAATTATGCACATCTGTAAATAAAAGTCAGATCTCATCTACCTTAGAATATAATTTAACCCAAATGAAAGCAAAATGTTGAAAGACCTGCTTGCATTCTCTGTTGTTACCTTTATATATGGATATATAAAAAGTGAGGTGACAAAAGACATGACTATCAGGCACAGATTTTGCTCAACGTAATGGAAAATGTATCAGACTGAGCTTTGAATTGATGTATTGAATGTTAGATGCTGATCAGGTCTACTTGTTGAAACAACCATATAATGGTTCCTATGGACTGTGAACATCTCTGTTTTGTATAACTGTCCTCTCTGTCATCTGACCATTTTACAGACTCCGATCAAATCCGTTCAGGCTTTTTACACTTATTTATTATTAAATCTTCCTGAAAATTTGCTTTGTGGGAATTTTCACTATTTTTTTTGGATTTTTTCATCCGATTTTCCGAAACCCAGCGCACATCAAAAAATTATTGGGACTTCTCCCATTGATTTATATGCAACCATTACAGGTCTGAGATGCCAGATTTTCAGATTCTGACTTTTCCATCCTCGTGGTTTAATAAATTCAGAAAAATTTGTGCTTTTTTAAAAGTCCGATTTTATAAAAAAAAAAAATCACAGGTTTTTCGTGATTTTTGCATTCGGAGTTTAGTAAATAACCCCCTTATCCTAAAAAGTTGGTTGCTAGGGTAAATTGTACCCAAGTAAGGGAGCTTACTTATAGTTGGTGTAATGTCAGTCAAGAAAATGTCCAAATAAAATATTTCAAACTAAAGAAAATGTTTATGCACTATTTCTTTTTCAGGTCTCTACATGGCACATACTTTGTAGATATTATACAAACTGGGCATCAAACCTTTAGGACATTTCATTAAAAAAACTTTAACATTTAGAAAAGTAGTAGTTTGGAGTAGAACAACATATTTATCAATTTTGGATTTGGAAGAATGTATAGTAAAGCAGAATTACATTAGAATTCTACCAGGTTTAGAACGTTTAGCTTATCCTAAAAAAGCACAGTATATTGGTTCCTAATTCCTAGTCCTCCTCATAGGAAATGGCCCTGAAGAGCGAGAATACACAATGTAAGAAAATTGACTGTCAGTAAGCACGAATGAACTGTAACATTCCACTGCAGGGAAAATGTTAAAATACACTTATTAGTAAGTAGCCAATATTCCAGATTTACTGGGGGTGCGATATCTATTGTCTGCCGCATACAGTACTGTTTTGGCACCTCTCCCTGAAAGGTTTAATAACACCTCAAAGCTCCAATCATGCTAATACAATCAGCACTTAACTTCATGAGATCCTTGCTGATTATAATAATTATAATTATGCTGATTGGAGCAACATTCCAGGCTATTTATTCCAGAAAGATCTTTTTTACAAGTCATTTTGAATTGAAAAACACAGCAAGTCCAGTTGATTTGACTTACAGTATTTCTACAGATATACCATGACCTGGATGAATGAGAATCTTCACAATCCCTGTATGATATGCCATCACTACTCAAAACATAAAATATCTCTATTGTTTTCATTAGCAGGAACAGTGCCCTTTTATTTAATAATACAATATAGAAGGAGAATGAGTTTTATATGTTATTATTTTATAAAGAATTTGCCATTACTAGTTTGTGTTTTACACTGTGACTCTGTGATATTTTTGAGCATTCTTCTGCTCAGTACCAATCTTTATCTGAAAATGGTGTTACTGAGCTTTTCTTCAATCATCCCCTTACCTTGGCTCTTTCATCTTGCCTTTCCTATCTTTTTTGATCTGTTTTATGTATATTACTATCATTTTCACAGCCAGTGCATAATGGATGTCCCCACTCACAAAAGGAAAATACATGTTGAATATTTTCATTAAATAGCCAGATGCAATAGCCACTGTACTAGGATATTTTTTTGTAAAGAAATCACATTTTCTGTACACACAATACATTCATCTGTGTATTAGTAAACTGAATACATGTCTGTGCTTGGGAGTATGACTTTAAAATATTAAAAAAGAGTAATTGTATTATTCCTTTATTAAGACAGATGTGTGTGGCAAAACTGGCTTAATAAACCAATAACTGCACAGCAAGAAGTGGTGAAGTGCGATGACTTTCCTTTGAGTATTCTGCATTATGATGACGTGGCCATAGGTCTAGGAATAGCACCACCATGTATATCAACACCTGAGGAGTGTGAGTAGTGCTCCCTACATATCTGTATTTGGGAACATGTGCTTTTCAAAATGACCACCTCTTAATGCTCTTGAACTTGTGCCCCAGGGGTCATAAATGACCCATATAATGTTGATCACTTTAAAGGAAAACTATACCCCCAAAATGAATACTTAAACAACAGATAGTTTATATCAAATTGAATGACATATTAAAGAATCTTACCAAACTGGAATATATATTTACATAAATCTTGCCCTTTTACATCTCTTGCCTTGAGCCACCATTTCATGATGGTCTCTGCGCTGCCTCAGAGATCACCTGACCAGAAATACTACAACACTAAGGGGCACATTTACTAAGGGTCGAATATCGAGGGTTAATTAACCCTCGATATTCGACCAGGAACTAAAATCGTTCGACTTCGAATATCGAAGTCGAACGATTTAGCGCTAATACTTCGATCGAACGATTATTCGTTCGATCGAACGATTAAATCCTTCGAATCGAACGATTCGAAGGATTTTAATTCATCGATCGAACGAATATCCTTCGATCCAAAAAACATAGGCAAGCCTATGGGGACCTTCCCCATAGGCTAACATTGAGTTCGGTAGCTTTTAGCTGCCGAACTAGGGGGTCGAAGTTTTTCTTAAAGAGACAGTACTTCGATTATCGAACGATCGAATAGTCGAACGATTTTTAGTTCGAATCGTTCGATTCGAAGTCGAAGTCGTAGTCGAAGGTCGAACTAGCCCATTCGATGGTCAAAGTAGCCAAAAAAACACTTTGAAATTCGAAGTTTTTTTTATTCGAATCCTTCACTCGAGCTTTGCAAATGTGCCCCTAACTGTAACAGGAAGAAGTGAGGAAGCAAAAGGCAGAACTCTGTCTGTTAATTGGCTCATGTGACCTAACATATTGTTTGTATGTGTGCACAGTGAATCCTACGATCTCAGGGGGCGGCCCTTATTTTTTAAAATGGCAATTTTCTATTTATGATTACCCAATGGCACATACTACTAAAAAAGTATATTATTATGATAATGGTTCATTTACATGAAGCAGGGTTTTACACATGAGCTGTTTTACTCAGTATCTTTTAATAGAGACCTACATTGTTTGGGGGGTATAGTTTTCCTTTAACTATTACACACAATATTTGTGTATACCCTTTGTCGCAGAAAGTTCACTCCTTGGATTTACTTGGCAGCGTGTGTTTCCAAGCCATCATTGCCTGACCTAACATTAAGTTAGAGATAAATCCTTGGTGCAGGAAGTGCTTCCTCAGGGCCATATTTATCCCTCCCATAGGAATATGCTCTTATTCTGAGGGAACAAAAGGAAGTCATGCAAATCTCAAAAGTAAGTCAAGAAGAATAATATACATATGAACAGCAGTTACATTTAGGAAACCCAAGGGTGGACTACTAGCCACTGCAGGAAAAACTGTTAATTTTTATATGCAAAACACATTTCTTCTATTTAAAGGTGACCCGTCACCCAGACATAAAAAGCTTTATAACTATCTAACAGTTCACTGGAGAAGTAGATAGAGTCTAGTGCTACTTCGCACCCTTATGCCAGACGAAGTTTCGCTCTGGCAAAAGAGCGTTACTTCGCAAATTCACTAAGATGCGCATTTTACTGAATGTTACCTGTTCTGTCAGACTTGCCTTCGCCAGCTCAGACCAGGCGAAGTGCAATAGAATGTATAGGGCTTCTTCAAATTTTAGTTGAAAAATTAAAAAGCTAGTGTCTTTTAGTTTTTTCAGGGTGATGGGCTGCAAAGGTCCGTAAATTTTTTTATGGGTACCCGGGCTCCCCCATACATTTCCTACCATATGGCACATAAACCATACACTGGGTTAATGTGTAGGGCATTATAACAACTCTATTTCATTTTATTAAGGTTTCCCAAGGTTTTGCTTGGTGCAGTAACGCTAGCGCAACTTCGCCAAAGTTCAGTGCCCTGGACGCAACTTTGGATTTTACTGAATTAGCTTTGTCCTAGTGAATCTACGCCTGGCAAAGTGTTGCGATGTGAGCGAAGCTGTCGCTAGCGAATTTTCGGAGGTTAGTGAATTTGTCTTTTTTCAATTCCCACCATTGCTACACAGTAGCTTATTTATATGAACTTTTTTACTTTTTTTAACCAGTGCAAGGCAACAGTACATGATATTTTCATTACTTTAGTACACTTTAATTTTTTGGTGTTACTTTGCCTTTTCCTACTCACCATCTAGTGCCACAGTGCATGGGCATGGGCATCAGATGCCCCATTCTGTCGAATAAACACCATTTTGGCATAAAAAAACTAAATTTACATAATTATTAGTGTACGTGACGTTTATTTTGCTTGACTAACATCATAAAATAGGATTTGAATGAATATAGGTTATACTAAACACATCTTTTGCATTGTTTTAAGAAATGTGTTTTAGTTCCAGAAGCCTAAATAGCGAGCCTGGGACAGGTGGAGCGGAAGGGGCACATGACTAAGGGGAGAGTAGAGGAAATTAAGGGGTACAGGTGACAGGTATTGTGGGAGTTGTAGTGTGGAAAGGCAAGAATGAAAAGGGGCAGGGCTTAACCTTTAAATAAGGGCTAAAGCGCGGGAGACCACATTACCTGTAGATAGCACAGGAGTAACAACGTCCCTCCCTCCCTCCCTTTGGAAATGGGGGGGGTGGATGGTTATGTCGCAGCAAGGCATAGTGCGGCTGCCCTACTGGGTAGCCAAAAAGGGGGCTGGAAGGTAAAGTGAGGTTGGTTGGATAGGCCTGGGGCGAGGCTAATGGGGCAAGGAGGCACCGTAAGTGAGGAAACAGGTGACGGAGTCTTAGCCTTAGGCTAGTTAATGGGTTTTGACTAAGAAGGGTTTGGGAAGTTATTGTAAACATTGTTAAATGTTATGTGCAGCCTTCAGCGGCTATTATTTTATACAAAATGTCAAAGTGTTATGCGGTATTATTTTATGCTGGTATGTTTGTTGGAAGTTAAATAAGAATAAGTGAATGAAAATGTTACTTAATAAAACAAGCTGCGGCCTTTTTCACCAAATGATCTGTGTTTGGAATGTATTTATGGGGTGTTGGGGTATTGTATCGGAATCGAAGCATACTATAGTCATGCAATAAACTAATATAAAACTGAAGCTAAAGTCACATGCTACTTGCTGTTTGAATGAGTACAATCAAAACAAATCAGCAGTCCACCAAAAAGCAGCTGTATAATGTGCTGAGCCTTATCAAAAAGCCTAATGGGCTGCCACTGGAAGAACGGTTGGGACTGTTTATGCAGAAAGTTTCAGTGGACCTGTAATTTGCTGTGCTTGTGCTCGGCCCAAACAGGAAGTAGAATGTGATTTTACTTTCAGTTCCAGAGGCTGCTGTTTTTAGTGCACGAAATAAAACAATACCCATACTGTATATATTTCCTAATAAAAACTATAGGCAAAAACTATACCCAGCACAAGTCCTATTCATTAAAATAATTTTTAATCTATGTAGTCTTATTACTGTACCTATTGTGTGTATTCTGAAGTGAAAGATGATCCCATATTTATCTCTGAATATGTAATTTAAAAAGCAAAGATAATTAGTTCTACTTTCCATACATCAATTCAGGACTCAAAGTCCAGTTAGTGTATTACTATGTTAAATTGTCAGAAGGAAAGATGCTGCTTGAGCCTTGAAAACCTAAATAGCGTCATGATGAAATGGATTATGTGGCTGTGTCTTATAATACCATTTAGAGAAATAGTATGAGTAAGATGGAAGCTCTCACAATAATAACTGTAAATTTACAGAAAAGGACCAGGCCTTTTCCCCTTTATTTACAGGAAATAAATAAGCAATAGAGGAAGACATGGGCATAAAAGTAACCCTATATATTGTTAAAGTAATTCCACTTCAAAAGTCTGTGATGTACAGTAGCAGGAAATGTTGATCACAATGAAAAAGATTTATTTTTACTTTTGATTATTTTTACTTTTTTCATTGCTGTTTTTATTTTTTGATTATATGTATGTATTGTAAGAGTTTGGGTAGCTGGGATCAGTTTTCCTGGGGTAACACAGCCCACGGCACAAGCACAACTCATGAGAGTATAGTCTCTTGCTGGCAGTTTATTGTCTCTTGCAGAAAAATAATAAACAAAACAAACAATTCAAAATAGAATCCTTGCCACTTAATGGGCTTCTAACTAATACAGGTCAGTTTTCCTAACTAACCAGGAGAAGGCCTACCGCCTGTCTCCCCAAAACAAAGAACATACAGGAAGATATACAATCCCAAACCTTTTGGTGATTTCAGTCCCTCTCACACAGGCAGCTTTCCTGTGTCTTTTTCCCAGCCAGGAACTCTCCACTCTGGCTTGAGCTGCCTGTTTAATTAACCACCTGAGTTACCTCAGGACAACTCAAAACACCCGGGCTGGACTAGCAGTCCCGGAACCACTCTGTTAGGAACCTGGGGCATAAATAAGCTCCGTCCTGGACTTTCCCAGGTATCCTAGTAGTGACCTCACCACATACCCCCCCTCCTTGTTTCAACCCAATGGTTGGAACAACTGAGGCCCAACAGGAATGAACCCGGGACAGGGCATCAACATTGCCCATTTCTGACCCGGGCCTATGTTTCACTGTGAAACAGTAGTCCTGCAGCGTGAGGAACCAACGATTCACTCGTCTATTGGTCTCCTTCTTTTGGGCCATCCATTTTAGAGGTGCATGGTCAGTAATAAGGTCAAATTTTCTGCCTAAGAGGTAATACCTTAAGGCATCTAGGGCCCATTTTATGGCCAAACACTCCTTTTCAATTGTGGCATACTTCCTCTCACAGTCATTGAGCTTCCTGCTTAAGTACACCACTGGATGCTCTTCCCCGTTATAAAGCTGGGATAATACTGCCCCTAATCCCACATCTGATGCATCTGTCTGGACCACAAAGTCATTTGAAAAATCTGGGGAATACAAGACTGGTTGTGCACATAATGCATCTTTGAGGGCCTGAAAAGATTTTTCTGCCTCAGGGGACCACTTGACCATGACAGAGTTTTTTCCCTTTGTTAAGTCTGTTAAGGGAGCAGCCAAGGTGGCAAAATGAGGAATAAACCTCCGGTAGTAGCCAGTGATACCCAGAAAAGCTCGAACCTGCTTCTTATTAAGAGGGCGTGGCCACTGTTGAATGGCTGCTGTTTTATTTACCTGGGGTTTTACCACACCTCTGCCAATGGTGTAACCTAAATACTTGGCCTCCTCCAAACCAATGGCACATTTCTTGGGGTTGGCAGTAAGGCCTGCTTTACGGAGGGAATCCAACACAGCCTGAACTCTGTGCAGGTGAGACTCCCAATCTGTACTGTGTATCACCACATCATCTAAATATGCAGCCGCATACTGTTGGTGAGGTCTTAATATTCTATCCATGGCTCTTTGAAACGTGGCAGGGGCATTTTGTAGGCCAAAGGGCATTACTCTGTACTGGAAAGAACCGCCTGGAGTGACAAAAGCAGTTTTTTCCTTGGCCTGTTCCGATAATGGTATCTGCCAATACCCTTTTGTTAAATCCAATGTTGTCAGATAACGAGCAGTACCCAGCCTGTCTATGAGCTCGTCTACCCTAGGCATTGGGTAAGTGTCAAACTTGGATACTGAATTAAGCTTGCGAAAATCATTACAGAACCGCCAGCTACCATCTGGCTTAGGAACAAGAACAATCGGGCTAGACCAGTCACTATTGGACTCTTCAATTACCCCTAAGTCAAGCATTTTTGCCACTTCATCAGCCACAGCTTTTCGTCTAGCTTCGGGAATCCTATAGGGTTTGAGTTTAACACGCACTCCTGGCTCGGTTACAATCTCATGCTCAACAACGGGAGTCTTTCCTGGGAGGTCAGAGAAAGTATCCCTATTCCTCATTAAGAATTCTTTTACCTCCTGTTTTTGGGAGGTGGACAAAGTTTCTGCAATGGTAACCTCAGGGACCAGATGGGTCTCGTGAGTGTCCTTAGAAACAGCATAGGCTGGTACTGCAATTAATGATGCCCTGTCTTTCCAGGGTTTAAGTAAATTAACATGATAAATTTGTTCTGGCTTCCTCTTGCCAGGTTGGTGTACCTTGTAATTTACCTCCCCAACTCTCTCAATTATTTCAAAGGGTCCCTGCCATTTTGCAAGGAACTTACTCTCCACCGTGGGGACCAAAACTAGTACTCTGTCTCCAGGTGAAAAGACACGTATTTTAGCATTACGGTTGTATATCCTTTGTTGGGCAGCCTGGGCTTGGGCCAAGTTTTCTCTTACAATGGGCATAATTGAAGCAATTCTGTCTTGCATTTGTGATATGTGTTCAATTACACTCCTGTGGGGTGTCACTTCCCCTTCCCAGGTTTCCTTAGCTATGTCTAAGAGCCCCCTAGGATGTCTCCCATAGAGTAACTCAAATGGAGAATAACCTGTAGAGGATTGGGGAACTTCCCTAATAGCAAACATAAGATAGGGTAAAAGGCAATCCCAATTTTTCCCATCTTTGTCCACTACCTTTTTCAACATACTTTTTAGGGTCTTGTTAAAACGTTCCACAAGACCATCTGTCTGAGGGTGGTAGACAGAGGTTCGCAATTGTGAAATTTTAAACAATTTACAGAGTTCCTTAGTTACTCTGGACATGAAAGGGGTACCCTGATCGGTGAGGATTTCTTTAGGGATCCCAACCCTACTGAACACATGAAGCAATTCTTTGGAAATGGTTTTAGCAGAAGTGTTGCGCAAAGGAATAGCTTCCGGATAGCGAGTGGCATAGTCCATGATCACTAAGATATATTGGTGACCCCGGGCAGATTTTAACAAAGGGCCCACCAGATCCATGGCTATTCGCTCAAAGGGTATTTCAATAATTGGTAATGGGATTAAGGGACTACGAAAATGTGGCCTTGGAGTGGAAATTTGGCAAACAGGACAGGACTCACAGTAATCCTTTACCTGCTGATATACACCAGGCCAAAAGAATCTCTGCAAAACTCTTTCGGTAGTTTTTTTCACACCCAAATGTCCCCCCATTACATGACCATGGGCAAGATCCAACACCATTCTTCTGTATGGTTTGGGTACCACTAATTGTTCAATCACCTCATTTGATTTTTTTGATACTTGGTACAGTAGATCCCCTTTTAAAGCCATGTGAGGATAGGATAACCTGAGCCCTGGCTCAATAGGTTCCCCGTCAATTATTTTCACATTTTCTCTAGCTTTTATAAGGTCAGGGTCTTTTAACTGTTCTGTACCGAAATTCTCTTTGTGTACATTCAAATCAGAGAAATCCACAACACTGTCAATAATACCCGACTCACTGGTTTCCCCACTAGGGTTTTGACCATCTTCAGGGTCCTCCAAGTCTCCTGCTAATACAGAGAAAGGGAAAGCTGGGGTTTCCTGAGGAGAATCCTCTGAACCTGTTAGTTCTGAATTTTCTATGGGCACAGGTCCTTCAACCACTGCATCAGAGCAGGGAGAAACTGATTGATTCCAGAGATCCCAAAACTGGGGAAAATCCCTCCCAATTATTGCATCATGCAGAAGGTGTGGTACTACCCCTGCAGAGTAAGTCACTGTACCAAGGCCCGTTTTAAACTTTAGGGTTGCCACAGGATACTCCCGTGTGTCACCATGAATACAAACCACACCAACCCTTTTTGACTGGAACTTAACAGGGCCTACGGAGTCTAACTTTACCAAAGTGACTAGACTACCGGAGTCTAGCAATGCAAGCAATTGTTTCCCATTCACACTCACTTTACACATTTGCTTTTCCTGAACCGGCACCGCAGTGCAGGCAACCGTAGCAAACAGGGACTGACGTCTATTCCTGGAAGAAAAATCACATTGCATGGGATCATCAAGCAAAGGGCAATTTGCTGCAATATGACCAAAATCATGGCAACGGAAACATTTAACAGTCTCAGAATTAAACCTAAGAGTCTCAGACTTTCCAGTTTTAGATTGCCAGCCTCCCGGGTTTTTGCCAAAATTCTCTCCCTTTAAGGGTGATTTACTTTTACCACCACCCGTGTCCCCATGAACAGTCTTACCCGTTGCCAGGGTGTACCTCCCTTTCAGGTGTGGAGCCCGGAACGATGCGGGAGGGGTGCCAAAGTTCTCAGCAGCAAAGTACCTTTCCACTAACTCCACAAGGTCATCTGCAGTTTTAGGGTCTCCATGGGTCACCCATTTGCGCAGGGCAACAGGAAGGGACCTCAGGTAGCGATCCAGTACCACCCTCTCAATAATCTCAGGTCCAGTCAAGGACTCTGGCTGCAACCATTTTTTCACCAGGTGGATCAGGTCAAACATCTGGGAGCGTGGAGGCTTCTCCGGGTGATAAGCCCAGCTGTATACACGTTGGGCACGAAGCGCCAGGGTAACGCCAAGGCGGGCCAGAATCTCTTTTTTCAGTTTCTCATAATCCTTGGCAGTAACAGAGTCAAGATCAAAATATGCTTTTTGCAATTCACCGGTTAGCAGGGGTGCCAAAAGACCTGCCCACTGCTCTTTAAACCAACCCTCTCTTTCGGCGGTCCGCTCAAATGTAGTGAGATATGCCTCCGGATCATCCTCTGATGTCATCTTTTGGAGGAAGCGGCTTACATTGATTTTGGGTACATTGCTATGTACTACTGCAGGTGGCTCCTGGGGTCTCTGTGCCAACTGTTGGACCAATCCTGTCAGTACCTGCCGGTCTTCCTCTGCATCTTCTGCCAGCTTTTTAAACATGGCCATCATCTGCTGTTGCTGTGCCTGTTGTTGAACCATTGTCTGTTGCTGCAACTGTAGGACCAGCTCCTTATGGCGGTCTTCCGCTTGCTGCTGTGCCTGTTGCTGGGTGGCATTAGACAGCATTAACTGTTTCACAATCTCCTCCATGCTGCACAGTTCTTATGGGATAACTACCCCTTTAATTCACAGTCTCTGCAATATTATACTGCCTTTTGTTGCTTTATTTTGTGCCAGAGCACCCTCCACCATATGTAAGAGTTTGGGTAGCTGGGATCAGTTTTCCTGGGGTAACACAGCCCACGGCACAAGCACAACTCATGAGAGTATAGTCTCTTGCTGGCAGTTTATTGTCTCTTGCAGAAAAATAATAAACAAAACAAACAATTCAAAATAAAATCCTTGCCACTTAATGGGCTTCTAACTAATACAGGTCAGTTTTCCTAACTAACCAGGAGAAGGCCTACCGCCTGTCTCCCCAAAACAAAGAACATACAGGAAGATATACAATCCCAAACCTTTTGGTGATTTCAGTCCCTCTCACACAGGCAGCTTTCCTGTGTCTTTTTCCCAGCCAGGAACTCTCCACTCTGGCTTGAGCTGCCTGTTTAATTAACCACCTGAGTTACCTCAGGACAACTCAAAACACCCGGGCTGGACTAGCAGTCCCGGAACCACTCTGTTAGGAACCTGGGGCATAAATAAGCTCCGTCCTGGACTTTCCCAGGTATCCTAGTAGTGACCTCACCACAGTATGTATATATATATATATATATATATATATAAATATATAAATATATATATATATATATATATATATATATATATATATATATATATATATATATATATATATATATATGCAACAGAAAATTTACATTCACAGAAAAATGGGCGAAATGTTATTTAACTTTATGTAGAAAAATAAATATGACAGTGGACATATTAATAAATGTGGGGCATGGTGCACAGTGCAAATATGGTATCAAACCCCCTATGTTCTTTACTTACAAAGCATTTTTTTGCACCCATTGTGAATAGTTTCAAATCTTTGGGTCAACGCTGTAACTTCAGGGGGCCCCAAGCAAAAAATACAATTTCAGGACCACAAAATCATGTGTGGCCACAAACCTTTTCTTGTGGGGCTTCCCGCAGTGGTGGGGTGTTTGTCCACTATATTTAAACTACTGCTTTGCATTTCAGGTAAAGGAGCACCAAACTTTGTGCATTACTATGGATGATGTGCTGGGAGACCATGTAACAGACACAATGTTGGCAACCCCAATTGTCTAGTTTTAGTGGGGGTTTTTTCAGCCGTGACTAAACTCACATTTTAGAGAAGCACAAATGTCTACTTATTTATTAAAAAAGCCAAATATAAAAACAAATAAACATGTGGAAGGAATCCAATTAAGAAAATGAAAACCTTGAAAGCCTCACTTAAATTTTTAACTTTAACTTCTAAAACATTGCAGCTCCCAATGATGGATATGCTTTTTATTCAGATCTCAGCAAACGTTTCAGGGGCAATCCCCCTTCTTCAAGTGCTCTTACAAACTGTGATCAGGTACAGGTAAGCAGTCAACAGGACTTTCCCCCCACATCATGCGCCTTTTAAACCAACCGTGTGTGTTACATAATGCAGTGTATATAACATATTTCAAAAATCATATCTTATTTTACCGTATTAGGATATACAGTATTCAACAGTAGCCCTTTTACAAATAAGTCTTTATTGTACGGCTCAATAATTATCCATATCTGACCCTTTTTTGTGCTGGAATGGGAAAAACTGTTAAAAGCAAGAAGATAAGAATTCCTATAGTAACAATACCTATAATATAAAATAGTGCACAGATCCCAGAGCTTTCACTATATGCAGGTTACCTGATAAAAGTAACAGGAATATTTGATCTCCTCATTGAGGCCCATAGGTGTCAGAGTGTCAAGCTTATCAATCCACTTCTTTCTGTAGTAGTATTCTATCCAAATCACCCCCATCAACCCCAATTGTTTACTCCAATGGCCTTGAAGTTTAGAGGTTTACTAACTGGGGTGACATATTTAAGTCTTTCCAAGTAACCGTTATAAATTGCTCTCCTATGCTCACCTATACATTCCTCTACCAGTCTTTTAGTCTTCCCAACATAAGCATTCCCACAGGGTCATTTCAACATATATATTACCCCTATTGTATTACAGATAGCATAATCCTTTAGCGTTGTTAGAGTTTTTCTCACTGACTTGAATCAGGCCCATAACGTTTCATCTGATACAATTCTCGTATATAATAGTAAGTTAATAAATATGTTAATAAATTGACCCTTGCGTGTTATTGATCTGTACTTAAATCCTCCTCAATAAAGGGGTCCATTGTGCTCAAAAGCCTTATGCTCTGTGCATTGTTTTGAATACTACAATAACCAGAGCAATAGCACAGTGTGTACTTTCTCCTATTGGTACATATATGCGCCATATAGTAATGCAGAATCAGAGAAATATGACTTCTTAGTAAAATAATGCAGTGCAGGATAAATACATATACAAACTAATGCAGATAAATGGCATAGTCAAATTATGGCTAAAAACTGAAGGAGGGCCAGGGCTGTTTACAGGAAATCTGTTAGAAATCCTAATGAAATGCTGCCTACACAAACCAGCAGATTAACGTGAAGTGAAGGAGATGTTCCTCTTAATTACAGCGATATTTGTGGTACCATGATTTCTATAACACGGCTACTGCTGTATATAACACAGTGTATAAGATGTGTGATCCCGATAATGCACTTTTCAAAATCGAATTTCATTTTCTTTTCTGGGCATCCTGGGACTTAGGATATGCTCCTGTAATTGTTTCACATATACCGGTCTCCTATTAATGTCATCTGCAAGCTTTTTTTATGTTAAGTATTGTTGCACTAAATTATGTATTCCCATAAATATTTCAAACTAATATGACAGAAAATAATAATTATAATCCCTGCAGTGCAATAAAAGGGTCATATCTGTCATTTCAAAATGGATAACAGCAATAATGTTTTCTTGTGGGATTTTTACAAAATGGAGGCATCGTGTTTTCATTTTAAGATCTGTTTGTGTGCACATATGATTATCCAGCCATCTGCAGGAGATTTAAGTGCCCAAGGCCGGCTAACAAGTTAAAATGTATTGATGTCTCTACTTACTGATAATCTATGTCAACCTTTTTGCCCATTTTAACCTGAGTTTATATTTACATTCCAACCCAAGAGAAAACCTTGTCAATCATGTCTAGACTTGTAGTGGGAACATCTGAATCATCCTCAAATGTCTTTCTAAATAAAGAAATACAATCTCTTTGGCTAGTTCTGATTTTATTAGGTTTAAGAATTATTTAAAGAACGTGACCTTAATGAGAAATTAAAGCATCGTCAAAGGATTTGCAGATTCGAATATTTAAGGGGCAAGAGCTTTCTTTAGAAAATGTAATTCCTTTAAGGCCAACTTTCTTCTAGGATACCATGCCACCATGCTTGATCATTTTCCCAAGTATCCCTTGTGCTGCCCTGCACATGAGCCTGCTCATTTTTGTTATGGGGTTATTTAGGAAATGGATTTACCTAGAATAGAGTACCAATTTTTATGGAAGACTTATATGTATGGCCGAACATATTGGCAACCCACAGCGTTCTGACCTATAGCTCACCATTAAAATCCTAACAGTATTCCTTTTACATCAGTGGATGAGTTTACAGGGCAAAATATTAACTGACCCAAACAATACTCTGTGTCGAGCACAAGGCCAACATCAAGGAGTGTTCTGCTTATGGCAGATGGGGACCCAGAGATAGAAGGCAGTGTTTGGACGGTGATTGAAAGGCTTTTTTTTTATCAGCTTACCCTAAAATTTTGCAACCCTAGGCCCAGCCCTTTGTTGTCGTCCTACAAATCAGGGCCTGGTAAAAGGGAATGGCAGATTTGTTACCAGTCATTATGGAAATGAAAGTATTTCCATCTGAAGCAGGATTCTCTATCGTATATGGCATGAAAAGTGAAAAATGTTATATAAAAATCTGTGCAGTTTAAAGAAAGTATGGAAGCATCAGTGTCACCAAGGAATTGAAAATGCCTAGCAAACAACCAGAAAGAGTTGTACAGTTTTGGATGATACACTGACAGCTTTCAAATAGACGCCATTAGTGGAAGTAGCATGGCACTCTCCTGTAATCAAAGGGGTAATCAAAAAGCTCTTTCCTGCTCTGTTACAGATATAAAACTGATATCAGATTTTGGAACCTAGTTGAAATGGATACTTTTTACCTGTCATTAAATAAATAAAGGAAACCTACAATGACCTATTGTACATTGGGATTTCTGCACTCAACACCCCTGCTTACATTAGAAATGTCACACTGAGCCTATTGTACAGATGATATACCAACCCATCAAATTAACTCTATTAAACAAAGTTTATGTGTAGCACATGTGTGCTGTTGTTCCTCTGAAAGATGAACTAATAAAATACTAGAAGCCTGTGATATGATGATGTTTTCCATCAATAGAGTTGTGCTATATAAAATGATCACAGCATTAGTTTATTTTAAGATTGTTTTGCACATATGTCTCTCTTAAATAATATCATACCATAAATGCATGTGTAGCCCTATTCTGCTGCTGAATAAAATCCTCCACTGATTTCCTTCTCTTCTGCGCTACAGGAATCCTGTATCTCTGCTACATGGAAGAGCAGGTACACTATAAACTGGCATGCCTCAGGATAGACTGTGCTGTAATACCTTTCCCTGGGAACTTTTCTGATCAGTAATCACACAGGAAAGGTTGGTAGGTGTATTTGAAAGACGCTGTATCTTTAAATAATTTTGAAACATATAATCTGCCAGTCAGGAGCAAATTCACTAACTATTGAAGATTGTTTGGCTCTAACCTGCTGGGGGATCCTCACGTATGTTTCTTCAGAGTCCTGAAAAGGACTCCCATTGGCTTTCTATGTCCTGAAAAGAGAATGTTTGTTTCGTTCTTCAGAGGCGTGACAAGGATTCCCTTTCCTTCCATGCCCTACACAAAGCATGCTTTTCTGCCACTGGGATTCCTCAGGGGTTCCTCTGCGGGCTTCCTTTCTGTCAGTGTCTCTCCCAGCACTTCCTCTGCGGGCCTTCCTTTCTGTCAGTGTCTCTCCCAGCACTTCCTCTGTGGCCTTCCTTCCTGTTAGTGTCTCTCCCTGCACTTCCTCTGTGGGCCTTCCTTCCTGTCAGTGTCTCTCTTAGCACTTCCTCTGCGGACTTCCTGTTATTTTCCGAGCACTTCCTCTGTGAGCCTTTCTTCCTGTTAATTGTAATTGCAAATTGTCTCAGAATATCACTCTCTACATCATACATAAAATGAATGCAAAGGTGAACAACTCCTTTAAGAAGTATTTACAATAGATCATTTTTGTTGCAGTGGTAGAAACATTTAGAATAAGGGGTCCTACAAGAGATGACCTGGCTGAAGGGCAGCATAAATGTACATTAACAAAAGGGGGCTTGGGAGTCTGTGTATATTTTTTATAAACCTCCCCTGCTGTGCTTTTTAGGAGAGGGAATAATCAACAAAATTATTATTATTATTATTATTATTATTATTAATAATAAATTAATGAACAAAAAAAAATCTGTCTGGAGCCAAAGAATAAAACAACACTAATTAACTCCTTCATGCTGTTTAAATGTAAAAAAACAAACCCTATATTAACCCTCGCATAGCATGGCAGGGTTCCGTTCTTAAGCTAAACTTAATACATGCTGCCATTTATGACTATTTGATATACAGTATTTCATTAGAATATGATAAAAATGCCCTATTTCTTGACTGCGCTGATTGAAAATGAATTGAAATAAAATGCAATCGGTTTGATTCTTTAGATTTGAATTTTCTAGAAGCATTCCAGTTTTTTTCACATGATCTGATAACCTTAGAAAAGACTATTAGCATGTCCATATTTGACTCCCATACCATTAATCGTATTTTCAGAGCAACACAACATAGAACCTTGTGGAGGTAACATCTAATTTTTGAAATGGGGGAAATAATGTGACTACTTATGATTAAGGGGGGCAGCACCTGAAACTCAGCTACACAATTTTTTTCTCTACTTACCTAGGGCTGCTGTACCTCTTAGATGCTGGAATAAATGCCACTGTGTAGAAGTATTAACATGTTTAGCCCAATTGTTTGTAAAGCTACACTTGTTTTTAAAGGGGGTGTTCTACTTTTGCAAAGTCCTACCAAAGAAGTACTTTCTCAACAGTGGTGGAACTACCAAGGGTGCAACTGCACCAGGGTCTGTATCCCCATGGGCATGGCAGCGGTTCACATGCAAGCAAATCCACCAAAAAATTGCCTTTGAAGGGGGGCCCAGCTGCACGCCCTTGACCCAAGCTTCTTGCAGGTTAGTTACGTTCCTCTATCTCAAATATATTGCTATAGAAAAGCATCCTAAAACTCTTGTAGCTTTATGTTGCCAGGCAGTATTTTAGAATAATCATCGGATAATCTTTTTAGTAGGTACTGTTTCCCTAATAACCCACACATGTTCATTCATTGCATCACACTGAAGTGAAAGACGAATATTCCAGATCACAAAAACATTTTTAATAAATGCCCTGTTTCTTGGCTGTGCTGATTGAAAACTGATTGAAATTAAATACAATCAGTTAAATTCTTTTGAGTTGAATTTTCTAGAGGTGTTCCTATTATTTTTCACATTATCTGATAACCTTAGAGAAGACTATTAGCATATCAATGTCCATATTTGACTCTTATTCCATTAATAGTATTTTCACTTAGTAGGAGAGCAAGTAGAAGACATTAACATAGAACCTTGTGGAGGTAACATCTAATTTTTGAAATAGAGGAAATGATGTGACTATTTCTGATTAAGGGTGGCAGCACCTGAATCTCATAAGGTATTAAGGCTCTGATGTTTTTAAGATGAAAAAATTAGAGGACCAGTAACATGAACTTTTTTATTAAAAAACACAAAGACATATTAAACTGTTAAATCGCTAAAGGTGGCCATAGACACACAGATCCTATCGTACGAATCGAGGATTCGTACGATTTTCGGATCGTGTGTGGCGTGTGCCGACATCTTTCGTCCGGCGGAGATCGCTCTTTTGGTCGATCAGTCGGGTTTGATTTTGACCCAACCGATCCCGCCGGAACCCAGGGCACATCGTAATCGGTTTGTTCGCCCATAAGGCCGAACAATCAGATTACACCCGATATAGCCATGTTTGTTAATGGCATATCGGGGAAAGATCTGCTTGTTTGGCGATGTGCCAAACGAGCGGATCTTTGCATCTATGGCCACCTTAAGTCTTTATTAAGAAATAACTTACTGAAACTCGGCTTGCACTCCTCTTCAGAAAAGGAGATCCGGCGATCCATCGTGTGGTGCTCGATTTCATCGTGTGGAGCATCGCATGATGGATCAACGCTGTGTTGCCTTTTCTGAAGAGGAGCGCAAGCGGAGTTTCGGTAAGTTATTAGCGATTTAAAAGTTTAATTTGTCTTTGTGTTTTTTTTTAGTTCTACTCTAACAAATTTTTTAATAAAAAAAATTGATGTTACTGATCCTTTGAATACATATTTTAAATGGAAGACTAGCTGCTTCCACACTTTTTTCAGCTATTGGAATTATGTGAATGCTTGAAAAGAAAAGTAAACGCTAATTAGAAAATTAAATATTGTATTTTTACAGGAAATGATACCCTGTGAATCTCTTCATTTTTACTTAGTCGAAATGAGGGAAAACCCTGATTTTATTTGCATCTTATAGGTGAGAAAAGCAAAGCCAATTCTGGAATGTCAGTTCGTATTTACTGAATACACAATCGTCACACAATCAAATTATTTATAAACTTTAAAAATTGATATGAAGTATGGCTCTTTCATTTGAATGAGATACAGCGGAATAATTGTTCCTATAATAATAAGACATCTATTTTCACTTTACATGTTAATCACGATCGTATTAACATTTTTATCTGAGCTTCAGAAAACCAAGTTTTAATCTTTATTCCATATGTGGAATGTTTCAAATGGAAACATGAACATTGATCAGCTTTTATCTTGTCACTTGTGCAATTAGCTTAAGTCTTTCCATATACATGTAAGTTGGCAATTTTTTAATGCAACTCACTAATCTTCTGTATTATGACAGAATGTTTCAAGTGATTATCATTAACTCTGGAAACTTCACAGCCAGCCCATTGGGTTTATTTAATGTTTAAATGACTTTCTAGTAGATTTAAGGTATGAAGATCACTGAAAGGATAAAAATTACAGAAAGATTCGTTATCTGGAAAACCCCAGGTCCTGAACATTCTGTATAACAGGTCCCATACCTGTACCAAAGCATAGCTATTAAGACTAGTAGACTAGTAGACTGATAGCATAGACAGTATAATGTGCCTCTGTTAGAGAAACAAAATCCCTCTGATCCAAATATTTTAAATTGCATCTGGAAACTTCATGTCCTTATGGAATGACATGATTTAAGCATGCTGATAATAACATCCAGCAATTTGTAAAGTGCTGTTGTCACCAGAAAGAGGGTTGACCAAGATTAGACAAATATAGCGTATATAGCAAATATAGCTGTACCTCTAAGATACTAGAATAAATGCCACTGTGTATAAGGATCATCATTTTAAGCCCAATTGTTTGTGAGGCTATAATTTTTTTTAAAGGGCATGTTCTCCTTTTGCAAAGTCCTACACCAAAGAAGTAAAAAACAAGTTTGAATAACAATAATTAAAGTGGGCTCATACTCTAAGCAAATATCAGTAGTGGAACAGTGGAGGACTGCATGAATCTATGCGCTACTGTGCATTCCTGGGCTTCACCACTTCACTGGCATAGTAGAGATCCAACAGGCTACAAGGGCAGTGATATAAGGGCCATATAATTGTAATTATTTATATTATTAAATCTATCAATTTTTTTTTTACAGCTATGTTTTTGGGAAAGTACTGTACTTCTTTTGCAACATCCTGCACCTTTATCAGGAAGCAAAGTATTTGGTATAACTAGGTAAAACAGGGGAAAAAATTCAAACTAGGCAACATTTTAAGGAAGCAATATACATATAATAGTTGGCCATGTACCATAGGGCTGATGAATATGGTTTCCTTGTTACCTTTGCTGCCTCCCTCTTCATTTGTCTGGAATAAGAGGTTTAATGTTTACTAGAGGTAACAGTAATGTAAACGAATCTCCCACTTTCCCTTATTGTTGCCTTTACTCTGTAATGTACAGTACAGCATCTTAACAAACTTTTGAATTGTCTTTGATTACATAGAAAGCTCATGTTTTATAATGTTATTTACATATATCTTTTGGAAATGTGCAGATATGTATGTTTATCTAAGATTGAAGTACACATGTTTAGTGCATGGATACTGTATGTGTGAAACAAAGATGCTATTCATGGTGACACCATCTGTATAAAGAAATCCGGATGTCTATATCCAGAACTGGAATCAAATCCACTCCTGCCCCAAGTGAGAAATCAATTGTTTGAATGGAGATATAATGAATACAACTTGAATAAGCACTGGGACATTCTGAAAAGTGATCCTTAATGATGGATTATACTGTAGAGAATAGTTTTGGTAAACTACAAGATGGCACCTCCTACCTTCAAATATGGTTGCTGATAGGACATACATTAAGGAAAGACAAGCTTGCTTTTTTTGTTTTGTAAAGATGCCTTGTCAATCACAGTCAAGCTCCACCTCTTTATGCAGCATCAATGCTCTTCAAATCCCCCATCCCTAGAGCTACATGTCAATATGACCCTTGATAATGAAGAGAAGAAGAAGAAGGATTATATCAGTGGCAAGAAGGTGACTAAATATGGTGCCTTGCTCAATGTAAGAATATAACACTGGTTTGGAACTTCAGGAAAAACAGAGAAAAGTAGCAAACCTGCTATTTAGGCTCTTGAAACATGCCGTTTAAGTTTGTGGTGTTTTTATTTAAATCACGATGGGTAGAGATGTAAACATTTGACAGGCCATAGTAAAGCAGATAAATCTATCATTTCTTTTAGTTAAGAAATTATAATTAATCTTGGGAAAGGATGATAATTCTTCATGCAATGGGTAATTAATGGGAAAGTATTAATCAAAAAAGATGTGATGCTTAAAAGCTCTTAATAACAAAACAAGTTAATTTTGAGTCCAGTAGCAATGAATTTTATTATCTGATGGGAAAAAAATGAACATCCTTTGTGGCTTAACAAATTAAAATATGTAAGGGATTTCATATAAATTCAGAGGAAAACATTTTAAAATTACAAGTCATAGGATACATATGCTTCTTTTAGAACATATATAAATACTTCAAGTAAAGCAGCAAACAGGAAGGCAACAATAGAAAATCAGGAACAGATTGTGAGTTGCAAGGGTCAAATCCTAAAAAATGTTTTAAGCATGTTAATAGTAAAAAGATAAGAGTGTAGCTCCATTAAACTTCTTAAAGTGCTTAATCACACTGAAAATGTAGCACAAAAATGTAATGCACAAAATTTAAACTTGGCTCAGTGTAAACTAGTTGTCAGTGGCTAACAAAGGATATAGTACTTAAATGTTTTAGCAAAGTTAATTTAAACAAGGACATTGGGCCTGATGCAATACAACCTTGAGTACTTTGAGAACGTAGTTTAATTTCAGTCAGGTCACCTTTTCTTATTTTCTCAGACTCCCTTTCATCTGGTATGGTGCCAAATCATTGGAGGGATGATGTATTTCCAATATTTAAAAAAAAAAAGGATTACAATATCAACCTGTCAATAACAGACATGTAAATTTAACATCTCTTTAAGGTTTATTAAAGGAACAGTAACACAAAAAATACTATTGTTTTAAAGTAATGAGAAAATCATGTAGTATTGCCCTGCACTGGTAAAACTGATCTGTTTGCTTCAGAAACACTACTATAGTTCATATAATCAAGCTGTCGTGTAGCAATAGCTGAAATGGACAAAAGGTTATATGGCACAGGTTAAAAAGTGGATAACAGATAACACCATTATGATCTATGGAGCGTATCTGATATCTGATGTGTAACCTGAGTCTTTTCACATTTGAATGGCTGCCCCCATTGTTACACAGCAGCTCATTTATATAAACAAATAAACAAAAGTAGTGTAGCAAACACAGCAGTGTTAGCAGTGCAGGGCAACACTGCATTTTATTTTTATTATTTTAAAACACTTTAGTTTTTAAATTTAATGTTACGGTTCCTTGAAAGGATCACATTCAAAAGTATGTTATGGAAAAAGGCATTTTAAATAGCATAATATTATGAAAGACAGAGCTTAAAATCAAATTTAATTGTTGAAAGTTACTAAAATGAACTCTTAGCACAAAGTTTATCCAGGAACTGGTGCCAGGAAGGATTTTTCCCCTTCTGAAACAAATTGGATAGGCGTCAGATTGGTTTTTAGCCTTCCTCTGGTTTGGCTAGCAGTTAGTGAGGTTTCATTTGGACTTGACGCGCACATTTGGTTTTTAAACCTCATTTACTACTAGTTACAATGTAGCTATGCAGGAATTAAAAAATAAACAGATCAACACCAACAGAATATAGATATCAGTCATTTGGTAACACCCCAAATTACATCTCAGAATGTTACATGTATTTCGCTTTTCTAATCTGAATTTATAGGGATTCATTTGATTGATACAGCACAGCATTATGGTAAGCTCTTTTGGGATAAGAATCTCAGAACATGCATGCATGTTATCTTCATGCATATTAACCGATGAAGCTTTAGAAATCCTACTTAGCAAATGTAAGTATTTTAGCGTTCCTGATATAAATGCTATGGCATAACTAACACTCCATCTATAGGTGCTGCATTGCAATAAGCAGTCTGCTACATGAAAGAAAATGAAAGCAAATATGTGATTGATTGTTGTGGGTAATTTTACACATATATTTGTAAAAGAATCAAGGTCTGCCTAAACATTGGTCTTTAATAAAAAAGGCCCTGTCAGTATTACAAATCGTGGCAAGTGAACAGAAGAGAAAAATGTGGAACCCATAATAGATGTAACACACAGAGAATCTGATTGAATATTTAAGATGAATATCTTGCCTGAAGGATTAAATGGCAATATAAAAAACTAATATAAAGATACACAGAAAAGAGCTTTCCAGAGGTACCAGTATTTGGAATACATGTTAGTTTGAAGCATGGTCTAAACGGTATTTTACAAAGTAGTGTTATTAGGGTAGTGATATTGTTTCTTAAGTATTTATTATTTTGTTAATTTAGCTTTCTATTGAAGGCTTCACCACTGGAGAGCTTATACCGGTACTCCCATATCAGTCACATGTACTCCCAAATAATCACATTGGCATTAAGTATAATGTAATACAAATGACACTGATAATCAAGCCAATAAAATACCATTCAGGTAACCGTCACGTAGTTGACAAATCAAATTACCAAATCAGCAGAACAACATGACCATATTGGGCAAATTCATAATTTATTATATGTTAGAAAATGGCAGTTAAATTAAAAACAAATGAGCTCATCAGTATTCAAAACAAATAATTGCCTCAGAATTCACAACTCCATAGTAAATATACGACTACTTGTATTATGCATCATTGCATATATAATGTAGGGAGGTGTCACTTCCAAAGCTTTCAATTTCTATATTTCTTGTGCTGTAATTTATTTTCTTTTGCTGTGTTTAAAGATGCCACACAATGATGATGTATAATGATCTGAGATCGGGTATGGTATACAAAATGGCTTTGCATGTTCTGTAAGCCTTGACTTTAGGTTTGATTTACGAACATAGATGATACCTTGCACAATTCATCAGATCTTTGTTTTAATTTTCCAACTGGTAGTAAGTTCTTCAGTAAGATCAGCTGCTAATGGCAATTGAGCAATATAGAACTTATGTTTCTATGTATGCCATGCAGTTTTGGGCTCCAGTCCTTAAAGGAACAGTAATACCAAATAATGAAAGTATTTTAAAAGTAATGAAAATATCATGTAGTATTGCCCTGCGCTGGTAAAAGGTATCTGTTTGCTTCAGAAACACTACTATAGTTCATATAAACAAGCTGCTGTGTAGCAATGGCAGAAATTGAAAAAAAGGGTATGTGACACAGGCTAAATAATGGATAACACATAACACCATTGTTGTATAAAGAGCTTATATGCTATCTGCTGTGCAACCTGAGACTTTTCTCCTTTGAATGGCTGCCCCCAATGCTACACAGCAGCTTATTTATATAAACTAAAGTAGTGTTTCTAAAGCAAACACAACAGTTTTACCAGTGCAGAGCAACTGGTTTCTATAAAAACATTTTTACAGCTATGTTTTTGGGAAAGTACTTATTTTGCAACGTCCTGCACCTTTATCAGGAAGCAAAGTATTTGGTATAACTAGGTAAAACAGGAAAAAAATGTCAAACTAGGCAACATTTTTAAGAAGCAATATACAGCAATAGTCAGCCATGTACCATATAATGGGCTAATGATGTGGTTTCATTGTTACCTTTACTGCCTCTTCATTTGTCTGGAATAAGAGGCTTAGGGGCAAATTTATCAAGGGTCGAATATCGAGGGTTAATTAACCTTCGATATTCGACTGGGGAATGAAAATCCTTCGAATTTGAATATCGAAGTCGAAGGATTTTGCGCAAATAGTTCGATCAAAGGAATAATCGTTTGATCGAACGATTAAATCCTTCGAATCGAACGATTTGAAGGATTTTAATCCAACGATCGAAGGATTATCCTTCGACCAAAAAAACTTAGCCAAGCCTATGGGGACCTTCCCCATAGGCTAACATTGGGTTCGGTAGCTTTTAGGTGGTGAACTAGGGGGTCGAAGTTTTTTCTTAAAGAGACAGTACTTCGACTATCGAATGGTCGAATAGTCGAACGATTTTTAGTTCGGATACTTCGATTAGAAGTCGAAGGTCGAAGTAGCCCATTCGATGGTCGAAGTAGCCAAAAAAACACTTCGAAATTCCAAGTCTTTTTTTCTTCTATTCCTTCACTCGAAGTTAATGAATTGGCCCCTTAATGTTTACTAGAGGTAAGGGTAATGTAAACGAATCTCCCACTTTCCCTTATTGTTGCCTTTACTGTTCTGTAATATACAATACAGCATCTAAACAAACTATAGAATTGTCTTTATAATGTTTTATAATGTTATTTACATATATCTTTTGGAAATGTGTGGAGATGTCTGTTTATTGAAGTACACATGCTTAGTGCATGGATATGTGTGAAACAAAGGTGCCATTCATGGTGACTCCATCTGTATAAAGAAATCCTGATGTCTATATCCAGAACTGGAATCGAATCCACTCCTGCCCCAAGTGAGAAACCAATAGTTTGAATGGAGATACAATGAATACAACTTGACAACTTGAATAAGCACTGGGACATTCTGAGAAGTGATCCTTAATGATGGATTATACTGTAGAGAATAGTTTTGGCAAACTACAAGATGTCACCTCCTACCTTCAAATATGGTAGCTGATAGGACATACATTAAGGAAAGACAAGCTTGCTTATTTTTTTTGTTTTGCAGTGTCTGAAACCCACCTCTTTATGCAGCATCAATGCTCCCCCCACCCTAATAAAGAGCTACATGGCAATATGACCCTTAATTATGAAGGGAAGAAGAAGAAGAATTACATCACTGGCAAGAAGGAGACAAAATATTGTGCCTTGCTCAATGTAAAAATATAACATTGGTTTGGAACTACACATACAGAATATGCATTCTGTAAATTAAACAATGGCTAAAATACATCAGTAAAAATAAGCTGTAGCAGTGGGGGAACTACCGGGGGTGCAGTGGGGTAAAGCTGCACCAGGGACCATGTCCCTGCACCCCCGATGGGGCTCACTTGAAGTTTTTTGCAGTTATTTCTTCGTGAAATTTGGCTCTTTCTCCTGCATTTCTCCCACAGTGGCACTGTTAACTGTTTCCTTGCCTTTATTAGCCATTTTGAAATGTAACCTCAATAGTATATGTTTTTAAATAACTCAAACCACAAATCAAAAAAATGAAAAAAAAAACAATTGCAAAGTTTCTCAGAATATCTCTCTCTGCACCATATTAAAGTTAACGTAAAGGTGAACGACCCCTTTAATGTTGCACTGATTAACCCTTGTGATTAATACAGTAGAAATTGTATTTCATGACTCTTGTGCTTATATCCTTTGAGGACAGGTATGGGACCTGTTATCCAGAATGCTCAGGACCTGGGGGTTTCTGGATAATGGATCTTTCCATTTGGATATTCATACCTTAAGTCTACTAGAAAATCATATAAACATGAAATAAACCCAATAAGATGGTTTTGTTTCCAATTAGGATTAATTATATCTTAGTTTCAATCTAGAAAAATGATTTTATTATTACAGAGAAAAATCATTCTCTTCATAAGAGTAATATTGCTGTGAACTTGTATGATTGAGATTTGAGAACATACATTAACTAGTATTATGAATAGGTATATATGTATGTGATGAGCAATCGTATTGATCATATTAGTGTTCCTGTTGAACAGTTGAACTGCAGACACGTAACTACTGAATTAACCTACCAGCTCCTATGACATTAGGGGGCAGATTTTTTAAGGGTCAGAGTGAATTTGAGGGAATTTTCAAAGTAAAAAAATTCAAATTTCAAAGTAATTTTTTGGATACTTCGACCATCGAATAGGATACTACGACTTCAACTTCGAATTCGATTCGAAGTAAAATAGTTTGAATTCATTTGATAATCGAAGTACTGACTCTTTAAAAAAACTTTGACTTCAATACTTCGTCAAATTAAACCTGCTGAAGTGCTATGTTAGCCTATGGGGACCTTCTACAGCATCTACAGTTTTTTGAAGTCTAAGTAAAATCGTTGATCATACGTTAAAATCGTTCGAATCGTTCGATTCGAAGGATTTAATCGTGCAATCGAACGATTTTACTTTGACCGCAGAATACCCAAATTCGATGATAAAGGTTTGAATTCGATATTCGAATTCGAAGTATTTTAATTCGATGGTCAGTATTTCTTACTTCGAAATTCGACCCTTGATAAATCTGCCCCTAGGTCAGTTACCTGCCCATAAGCGTGGGATGGGGGTTGCGTGGGGGGGGTCCAGTTGTAAATTTACGTACCAGGGCCCAGTAGGGGTCTACTTACGCCCACTGAGCTGTAGAGAAATAAAAGAAACACGATTCTCTTTATTCTATGATATTACTTAACAATGCTCACAGATTGTTATTCTGAATGGTTAAGCTCTCTCATCTCTTTATGTACACATTGATAATTGTTCTCTTAAAAAAGCTGCTCTTATGCTGTCTAGGTCCCCATGTGTTTCTAACAAATGTTTAATGTATAATCCTCTTATTTTCGTTTGTCTTTCATAAATATACTTCTTTGTGCTTTAAGAATTACATATTGAGCCATAAAAGGAGACTAAAAGATGTCCACTTAACTCTGTTTCTACTGTATTTAGAGGCCTGTTTGCTCATTTTCGAAGTTAACGAAGAAAGAAATGTGAGCACCAAAAAAAAATGTGTGACAAATTTAGTGCAGCTTTTATCCTTAAACACTAGCTTATGTAAGGAAGAACTTGACAGAATATTCCCGCTCGCATTTATTCTCAGGTAAAAGTCACTCGACAGTGAAAATCATTGTTCCATTCATTTGAGGCTAGAAACTTGATTTTTTTTTTAATGAACTAGGAAAGAAATGTATACATAAATAAAGCTGTTACAGAGAATTCCCATTGATTCCTATTGAACCTTGCCAGCTTTCACTTGCCTAGTTATTTTTTATAAAATTACTACCAGGGTCAGACTGGAGGGCCCTGGGCCCACCGGGACTCTGCTTCAGGGCCCCCCTGCGGCGCATGTTAGCTTTTGCTGCGACCGGCAGATCGGAAGCGACGTGTGCGCATGCATGAAAGAGTGTGCACTGTTTTTCTGTGACAAAGAGGGGAGGAAAAACTGCAGGACAGAGGTGCAGGGTTAGGATCTGGGCCGGCGTGGCTACAAGAACCGCGGGCCCACCAGGTTTTTTCCTGTTTAGTTCCCACGGGGTTTTTTTGGCCACTGGGTGTATTTCCCGCAGGCCCAGTCCTACCCTGATTACTACTCCCTCCTCTCCATCTAATTCTGTAGCCAGCACATAGGTATCGGCATCAGGTGCATAAACAAGAGTTTGTCATGATGCAAAGCGTTCCTTAATAAATGGCACTTACCCGCTTGATGTGATTGTGAATTTCAAGGCTATAAAAAAACAACACACAATTTATATAGTGAAGTGAAGTTTATTTTGCTTGATTAACATCATAAAATATGATTTGGAATTATTTCTTAGGGTGGCAGGTTCCTTTAATAAATTACATGGCATTTTTGGCTTTAGAGAAAATTAGTTTATTCATGGTTTTTAAAACCTCTAAAACAACTAAAATAAGAATGTGATAAATGGGCTTCTAAGTCTCTGTATACCGATTGTACCGAATGGACTAAATATGAGAAATAAGGTGTCCTTTCATCCTTTTAACTCTTGATCTCCACATTATAATAGCAATCCTGAACAAAACAAAATGTTCAAATAATGTAACAATCATTATGTCAAAAGAAATTATATTGATTAACATCAATATATATACATACGTTATTTAGCTTTTCTTTATAAATATAACTAGTTACTTACTGGTCTGAGAAGAGCTTCATTCAATAGTAATAGTGTTGTAAAGATAAGCATGAATTCTATTTTTTATGACAGTTTAGAAGCCACTGGTTCACTATAGTCTATGTATGAGATTTAATTTAAAACTATGCAGAAAAAGATAAACAGAAAGATATAGTAGATCTGAAGTCCTGACCCTCAGGCCAAAAATGAAGTTACACAGAGACACTATCAAGCCAAGATGATCATCAGTGACCTTCAATGTCCATCAGTGGCCCTCAGCAAATGTGATTTTCCACCCTGCCTAATAATTGCCAAAACCATATGTTTAATGGGCTGGTGCCCATACCTGGATCAATACATCGATACACAGAAAAGTGTGTGGAAAATTCCACCCATGTATGTGCCAATTGTCTTATTAGATATGGAAAAGAACATAATTACTTTATGGTTTGCTTATAAATGAACTTTCAGCAGTATAAAATGATTTATGATTCATTATAAAAATGCACAATCAACACTTTTATTGAATATAGGATACTGCTTACTTCACACAGTTGTAAAGATATTCATTATAAATAAACAAACTCATTCATTAATCAATATGGCAGTTATCAAGCCAGATTGAATGAGAAAGTTATCATTGGGGTATGTATGGATTACTGTATGCATACCAAGGACTGACATGATAAGAACGAGAATATAGCTGCCGCAATCTTGATATTTTTTATTGAGGAAAGAGATAGGCACAGTGCAAAGAACCAAGGGACACTGGGAAAAATAAAGATTGCACTCGTAAATATATTTTCATTCAATTATTGGGGATTTATCAAGTACTTGGCCACCTCAATGATAATCTCACCAAAGGGTGGAAAATCCACCTGCCAATAAATTGGGATGAAATAAAATGCATGTTGAAGCAAAATGATAAGGGGCCTCTGGCCAGGATGGGTGCTTAAAGGCAAGGCTCTTAAAAGCTCCAGGCACAACAAGAACAAGAACTAAAATAAACCTGGCACAAATATTTTTCTCAACAGCATTTTTATAGATTGAAATGTGTGTGCCTGTTTCTCAACCTTCAACCACGAGACCTAATCATAAGTGAGACCTAATCACATCATACAGAACATGCTGTAATGTGGATAACAAGGTGTTTGCAATTCAGCGGATTTCTTTGCATATACGTGCAGGCAATAAAACAGCGGTCAGGCTTTAATATATTCACAAACAAATTATTATAAAAAAAACTGGAGTCATTACAATAATTAAAATACATTGAAAGCGACCAAAAGTTTTTAGAATTAGTCTAAAATACTTCTGTAAGTGATGAACTCATTCCCTTTTGGGCCATATATGTGAGGTGCACAGAGCAGGTTGTCACTTTGTAATTAAACATGCATGGAGAAATGCCGAATTCCATTATTTAAAGGCCAGCATTTATAACATTTTCGAAGTAAGCTATTTATAATTGTTCCGTTAAAAGTCCACGTGTGAAACAGTCATTAAAACAAATGAAATATTAGTAATTAGAGAGGCTGCTTTCTTCAGTTCTTTAAGAACACGAAGATGCCATTTTATAAACTGATGCACCCAATTAGCTAGTATAAACAATCATTGAACGCCTTCATCGAAATGATTCTCCACTCTTACCATGTGACCTAGACCTGTGTTGCTTGTCGGATTTTAAAAATACAATCTTTTATAAACATGGTACTCACTGTCTATTTTCAGGAAATGTTTGTCATTTTTTTCAGGAAAGTATTCAACACATGAACAATAATGTCATTGCACATCTTACTTAGGTGTGAAAAGTGTAAACATACAAATATACAGTAAATATAACCATAAAAAAAAAATATATATATATGTATCGCATCCAGGGCGATACAATAATCTAACATCTAGATCTTCAGAAATTCACTTCCTATATTATATTTGGCACTCTGCATCTAAATTCTTGTCAGGAATACTATTTAGTGTATCTAATACAGGTATGGGACATGTTATCTAGAATGCTTGGGACATGGGGTTTTCCTGATAAGGGATCTTTCTGTAATTTGGATCTCCATACTTTGTCTGCTAAACATCATTTAAAGTCAATAGGATTGTTTTGCCTACAATAAAGATTAATTATATCTAAGTTTGGGTCAGGTATAAGGAACTGTTTTATTATTACAGAGAAAAAGGTAATACTTTTTAAAAATTAGATTTATTTAATTATAAACAAATCTATGGGAGATGGCCATGCCGTAATTTGGAACTTTTTGAATAATGGATTTCTGTCACCATCCACAGATTGAACATGGTTGCTTAGTGGTTTGGGTTTTCATTAAAAAAATGCAAAGCTAATGTCCTGGTTTTCTTCTGGTCAACCAGATGAGCACTTGTTAAGGGGCTGCATTTTGGACAATGAGATGTTTACATGATTAGATCTGACCTAATACTTTTTTTTCTTTAATCAAGCCTCCAATTTCTGCTGAAAAGAACTGTACATTCCGAAGGCCAGATTTGTCTTGAGGGCCCCTGGAAGCTGGCGTCCTCTGTCACCCCTTCCCTCTCTCCCACAAGATCATGTGCATACCCATCCTTTCTTCATGCAATGGGAGCACACAGCAAAGATTCAAACAATGGGCAGAAGTTCCGGCGTGTTTAATCCCTAGTGCTCCAGACGTAAGCAAACTTCATGTGTGGCTGGGCAGCATGCCGACCCTTAGAGGCCCATTTACTAAGGGTGGAAAATCAAGGGTTTATTAACCCTCGATATTCGACCATCGAAGTAAAATCCTTCGAATATCGAAGTCAAAGGATTTACCGCAAATACTTCGAACGAACGATAGAAGGAAAAAACGTTCGATCGATTCGAAGGATTTTAATCCATAGATCGAACGATTTTCCTTCGATCAAAAAAAGCTTAGAAAGCTTATGGGGAAGATCCCCATAGGCTAACATTGGTGGTCGGTAGGTTTAAAGTGCCGAAGTAGGTAGTCGAAGTTTTTTTTAAAGAGACAGTAGTTCGACTATCGAATGGTCAAATAGTCGAATCGATTTTTAGTTTGAATCGTTCGATTCGAAGTCGAAGTCGTAGTCGAAGGTCAAAGTAGCCTATTCAATGGTCGAAGTAAACAAAAAAAACCTTCGAAATTCGAAGTTTTTTCAGTTAGAATCCTTTACTCAAGCTTAGTAAATGTGCCCCTTAATGTTTGCCATCCTAGGCCTGGGCCTTTGTGGCCTTGTCACAAATTTGGGCCTTTCCATTACATTCCAAAAAATATATAGAGGCATTTGCTGGAAAAACTATACATAATTCCCCATTGTGCACCTACTGAAGGTTAGAGTTTGAATCATTGAAGCAGACACCAGTAATTGGATTTCTTAACCACTAAAATGCCCCACCCCACAAGCCTAAATTGCCAACCGGAGGTCTGTTGATTATTTTTTGACATTCTTTTGCTAAATATAGAGATGAATTTTCAAGTTATGACCATGATGTAATAATATGTATAACATGACAGTTAGGGCCCCATTTATTAAACCTCAAATTTATCTGGTTGAGTTTTTAAAGTGGAAAACTCAAATTCTTTAAGCAAAAAAGAAACTCAAATTTTAAGAGATTTATTATACCCCCAAGCTGCTAAAAATCTAAATCCAAAAATACTCCATCTCAAACCTGTCGATTTCATGTAGAAGTCAATGGCAGATGTCCCTGAAGTTGTTTTTTGACATTGTGATCTGTGCTACATAATCCGAGGTTTTCATTTGATAATCCAATACAGTGGCGTTTTTGCAGTATGATAACGTTTTTTCGCTCTGACTGTTTCAAGAATAATTATTGATAAATTATTGATAAATCCGTTCAATTCGTGGATGGGAGTTTGTCGACTTTGATAAACTCAAGTTTTAGTAAAAAATTCATAATGTGTGAGAGGGGAGACTTAAAATTCAGAGACCTATCAGTTTAGGTTTTGCATTATAACTGATAAATATATTCTTACATATTCTTACATTTAAATTAGAATAATTAATCCATGCAATTTCATTTGTACCTATTATTATCCACTGGATCATTTCATTTTATGGCTACTTATTTTTCAAAATCTATACAGATAATAAAATCATTTGCTAAACCATTTTAGAAAACCTTTGTTTCTAGATCATGAAAAACAGATGAGTACATGTAAATAGCTCCTCTTTTGTTTCTACTTGTTGCTCCTAAAGTAGCAAACAGATGGCAAAATACAATATCCAATGTCATGTCGGTTAAAAGAAATCTCAGATGTCATTATATCTAATCATGCATGCCAATGACTCACTGGAAGTGAATCACATTGCATTAATATGGAAGCTGTAAGTGGAAAAAAAATATTTTGGGAGACCCTCAGACATGTACATATTATCATATACTGTATGCCTGATCTCTATATTGTCCATGCTATTCAATGAGGAAATAACATATTTTGGTAAATTCATTCAGAATATATTTCAAAAGAGTAGACACTTTAGTCTTGAGATTGAATATGATTTACTTGGAATTTGCTAAAACCTTTCAGTACATTGCTGGGCTGCATAAAACAGAATTAAGGAATACTAGCATAGTGGAAATAATCTGTAGATAAAACTGGCTGATGACAGATGCAGCATTCTCTGTCTCAGTGATCCCCAACCAGTAGCTCATGAGAAACATGTTGCTCTCCAACCCCTTTGATGTTGCTCCCAGTGTCCTCAAAGCAGGTGCTTATTTTTGAATTCCAGGCTTGGAGCAAAGTTTTGATTGCATAAAAACCAGGCGTACTGACAGAGTCTCCTGTAGGCTGCCAGTCAACATAGGGGCTACCAAATGGCCAATCACAGCACTTATTTGGCACCCCAAGAACATTTTTCATGCTTATGTTGCTCCCCCAACTGCTTTTTCTTCTGAATGTTGCTCACGGATTCAAAAGGTTGGGGATACCTGCTCGAACTGGACCCATGCATACATCAGCAGGTTGGAGATGACTGTGAAGAGATGAGGAAATGGCACCTGGAACATAAGGTTGGGTAGAGTAACTCTCATCATGGAATCAGAGGCAGATTATTCCCACAAAGGTAAAAAGGACTTTTCAATTATTCGGAGAAACACACTTTAGGTGTTTATCAATGGACTATGCAGTCCATGTAGTCACTGACCCATGGTTATAGGTGGGTAATGCAGATAATGGAAGGGGCCAGTAGGTTGCAATTATTTTTGAGAAGGTAGATTTTCATATTGTGGGTCACAGGTTAGGGAGCAGGGTGGGGTTCTCCCTATTAAACCCATGAGATTCTCTGGTGCTCAGGCAAAAATGTTCATCTAATTACGTGACTTTAAGTAATAAATTGTTAGACTCAAGTGACTAAAAATGCAAAAGAATGGGGGGGAATTTAATAAAATTTGCAAAGTAAATACAAATTTGTAAAAATACTAAAAAAAAGTTTGTCTTTTATTGCATTGAGAACTTTAAGACATGCTTGAAGTTGGCGCAAACATAACTTTTTTCAGTAAGAAGTTTTATTACATACACTGCACACTGTTGCAAAATGTTAAATGCGTAATTTTTCCTCCACCATCGAAGTGGTCACTAAGCAGTTTCTGGGTTCAGAAAAATTCACACAAAGGAAAACGTGTTTATGCAGGGCCTTAAAGTTTTGCATTGTAAAATATTCCCCACTAAATGTGTCAAGCAATTTATCAAAACCCCTGTCCTCAATTGTTTCTCTCTGCTAGCAGTGCTAAGTAATTAAATCAGCATCCACCAGCCTTTTCCTTCCTAAAGGGGAAGTGTATGACAATGTACACAATCAGCTAAATAAATCAGGATTGTTCCAGGTCTTTGTTCTTTTTTTAGGCTTAAAAAATCCATGTGTTTTTTTTTTATAAAACACTAATCGATAAAATATTTAGTTTTTACAATTTTTACACTCTACCCTTGAGAAGGATGAAACGTTCTCATAGTATAACGAACCTTCCACTTTCCCTTATTGCTTTGTGTCAGTGTTACAGGTAAAGTGGGGTTTATAACATATCCTATTAACAATCTAAAAGAGCTGCCACATGACATTCACCTATATCACACAATACAAATGAGCTAAGTTGTCTAAAAGATGTGTTTAACAGTCTTTATAGTACTAACTTTTGGTGAAAAATGTATGCTTGAGAAACTTGCTAAAGAAGACTGGGGGTGTGTATAAACATCATTCTGTTATGGGTTATTAATTTTGACAAATTTGAAATCTACAAAAATGTCCTGTACAATAGTTGTTATTTGTCACTGCTCAGTACAATGGGATGATTATAGTGGTGGATTAAATGATCTGAAAACTGCTGATGCACAATGAGTTCCTCTCCATGGCTTGTTGTTGTGGAACATTTAGAGAAACTCTAAAGTGGCTTACCAAAGTAATGGAATAGAATACAGCTTTCCAATATTTGGATTTGAAGATTTAAGCTTGTGGGATCTACGTGTAGTAGGGTAAAGGTTCTGTAAACTTTTAGGTCTGTTAGTTTTACCCAGAAAGGTTATTAGCCAGCTAGGTTGAGTCCTGGTAACAGTTGGAAAGGAAGTAGGTCCCTTAAGCTGGCCATAGAGGCAAAGATCCGATCGTACGAATCGAGGATTAGTAAGATTTTCGGACCATGTGTGGAGAGTACTGACATTTTTCGTCCGGTGGAGATCAGTCGTTTGGACGATCGGACAGGTTAGAAAATTTCTGTCGGCTGACGATAATATCTCTGCATGTATTGACAATCGTACGATTTTCAGTGGGAGACTGTCAATAGCTTTTGTCGGATATAACTTTCGTACGATTGCTGTCAGGGGCAGAACATCGGCTGATCTGTTCTTTTCTACTTTATTTGATCTGAATGGTTAATGGCAGGTCGGAAGATGGGGAAGTCCGATCGTTTCAGGATTGGTACGATCGGATCTTTGCATCTATGACCAGCTTTAGAGAGTAAGGTATCAGATTTCTCTAGGTGATAAAAAGGGAAGCACAATGTACTCACCCTCTTTGGTTCCCCTACTGGCTGGAGGAGGTGGTGTGGTGCTCCATGGCCTGAAACGGGAAAAGGTTCCAGTATAGAAGTAAATGCAAGGATAGTTTTGTTATAGTCACTCTAGGACAAAAAAAAAGTATCAAGGGTTAGTTAGTAGAGCAGCTTGAAGCTCCAGCAAGGAGATAAGGAGAGTTAGTACCCTGCAGTGACAAGGCTGCCAGAATAAAGACTCAAGCACCCATGCTCCGAAATTATTTTTTTGAAATCATTATTTGAATTTTTTTATGGTGGAGACACAGTGTGGTTAACCCTTCCTTTAATATTTAAGCAAGTGCCCAACTGAGTGACAAGAGTCCTATATAGCACATGCTTACTGTCGGTTGATACTGCCCTAAAGCCAGCCTGGGTAAGATCTGCTACAGTACAAGGTGCTAGTGAGCATCCAGTTTCCTAAACCCCTTATATACATGCACTTCACTTTTGAGGCATTTTATTAATACAGAGAGGTGCCTATTTTAGCATACAAAACATAAACCATAAAAATAACACTTCACAATTCTCACTTGGTCAGTCCACTCACTTATTGTCCAGACAGGGTTTGTTTTCACTAGAAGGTGACTGCATTACCTTGTGCAGTAAAATAAACTCTTCGTTGATAGCAGCCAAACTCCTGAAGTGAAATTATAACAGGAAATTGATAAGCTGTTACTATGTGCACTCCCTTTGGTAATCTTGACCTTTAAATATTATAGACTGGCTGATAATATGTCATCTTTAAATTGCCAACACAGTTAAGTCCTTAAATTGTCAGTCACTGGGGAAATTATTGGCCTTTCAGAGAGGTGACCGTGGGGTTCATTTATTGTGTAGTCCTGTTAACACTGCAACCACTCTAACACTACTAATTGTGACATCGTTTTTGAATTTATTGACCAATACACAAGAAAGCCACTGGTGCCCTGCAATTAGCGCCTTGTCTGACGTGTAATTAAAAAAACTCTACACTCATGGAATAAGTAAGAACCATACTCTGTCTCTACCATTCCCAACATACTTCCAGTGCAGTATGTAGAAATGAAACCACACATGCTTTAACATCTTCAGGGCATGTGCATGTTCTCAGTAATGTTTAAACACAATGGGGCTTATTTACCAACATTGGGCAAATCTGCAATTGGGCAGCTTTTGTTCGGCTTGCTGCAGGCTGTGTTGGATTGGTCTGCTGGGATACCGGGACTTTTCCTGGTGGGCCCTTTGCATTTTCTGGAGCACAGAGCATTAGCTCTTTTCTACCTTTATCATGTTTTGCTTGTGTTTAATTTATTCCCAACAGTGAGAAAGATAGAAGAGGGTTAGTTAAGTAGTGTGTGATGGGGTCAGCAAATCTATTAGCTCTTGCACTCCAATTTACATTGTGCAAATACTTTAAGATTTTAACAAGCTGTAGTTGATCATGGACTGAAGTGAGAGATATATAACCTCTGTAAAGCACTATAGAATATATAATTGCTATATATAAATAAAGAATAATACATAATCTTGAGAGGTCCCTGATTTTGGCTAAAGGTCGTATAGTTGTTAGTTCTAGTAAGAAAGTAATCAACATAGTATAGTATTCTTTCAGTGCTGGATCTGTGACTATTTTGGGAAGCATGGTCTATCATAAAGACAATATTTTTTGGACTGAAAGAAGATATCCTTACTGTAAAGCTACAATGATATAGAGTACTCAATTCCATTAAAGTAGAAGCAGTGTTTTTTTGTATATTTAAGCTCAACATAAGACTTTTAGGCTGAATAAATGTTATTATTTCTCTATTTTTCTGCCTTATTGTCAAAATTCTATTTTGGGGGTACAGAGGCCTTAAAAGGCACTCTTTAGAATCGTTTTAAAAGGGGCCCCAAATGTTTAAGTTATATAGACTTCAAGGAAAAAAGTGTCTTCCTGATTGTGGTCCTGCTTAGGGCCAGGCTTAGGGCCATTGCTAATGGAAGTGTGTCTGTGCTGTATAATTCCATATTTGCTTAAGGGAGGAACTCCACGATGCGACGTGCCGAATTTTCTCAAGATACAGAAAGTGAAGGAGAAATCGCAAATCGCTGCGTTTTCATCTGACAGTCGAATCAATGTAGTTCATACCTGCGATTTCTCCTTCACTTCCTGTATCTTCAGAACATCCGACACGTCTCATGCGTTTCGTCGCATGGCGACGTGTCGGCTGGAGCCGTATCTCGGAGTTCCTCCATTAAACTGGGTTATTAATGGCACAATGCTTGCTTGTAGACGCAATGGCTCTAACTTTGGATAGACCACATTTAAAGCAAAATAGGATCATAAATGTACAGCTAAGTATACAGCTATTGGAAACTGATAAGATTGTACAAGTGTGGGATCTGTTATCCAGAAACCTGTTATCCAAAAAGCTCCAACTTACAGAAAGGCTGCCTCTTGTAGACTCCATTTAAACCAAATAATCCAAATTTTTAAACACTATTTCCTTTTTCTCTGTAATAATAAAACAGTGCCTTGCACTTGATCCAAACTAAAATATAATGAATCCTTATTGGAAGCAAAACCTGCATATTGGGTTTATTTATCTGTTCACATGAATGAAAAGATCATGGAAAGAGCCACTATCCAGAAAACCCCAGGTCCCGAGCATTCTAGATAACAAGTCCCATACCTGTATTAAAAATCAGATTGTGTGTACAGCTTTAGTTTATTATCAATTTTTGGGGCAGATTTAAATCAATGAGTAATCTTTATTTAATGGTTTATCACATGAAGACTTATGGGCATGGTTCAATTTTGGGAGAATTTTCCTTATTTGGTTTTTTTTTTTTACTTTACTTTACTTTAATTTAATAGCTTTTTCATCTAAAAGACAATTAAATAAGTTGTCTTACTGAATTGCTTCTGGCTCTATGGGAAAATCTCAATATGATATTGGAGATAAGCAGTGGCGGAACTACCGGGGGAGCAGGGGGTGCAGACCGCGCGCCGCTGACAAATGCGGCCAAATGCGGTCGTTGGGAGGGGGCAGGGCCCAGCTGTGCGTCACGCACCAGGGCCAGCCCCCCTCTAGTGACGCTTCTGGAGATAAGTTTTATCATCAAACTAATTCTGGCCCTTTGTTCTGATTTGTTATATAGAATTAATTGTAGGTTAAGGATTTTAATAGGAAGGATTTTAATAAATACCCCTCCATCAATGTATTATTACTAAGTTTAATTAACTACTAGACCATAAAATGGCAATTAGGGATGAGCTAAATATTTTGCCAAATTTTGCCATGAAAAAATGCCCAAAGAGTAATGTTTAACAAAAATGTTGCACGGAAAGTTTCTATAGGAAAGTTTTGCCATGTCTGTACAAGATAAAAGTAGTATTTAAACATAGGGCATGTGAATAGACAGAACTTTTATGTAGAACATGTTGGAAATAGACATTCCTTGTCAACAACAATGTAACAATATGCTGACAAATCTTCTGAGCAGTACTATAAATGCATGCTTTACTACAATACTAATCATACTCTTATACTTCTTATTGTCGGGCTATACTCATTTTTATTGTCAGTCCTTTAAGAGTTTTAGGCAAACACATAAAAAAATTACAATCTTCCATTGGATATATCACCGAAGACGATTATTCAATAAACTTCTTACAAATAAATGCAGGATTACAGCAGCAAGTTTCTGAGCTATGTTCACTTTTTCAGTTTGAAAATGCTGAAGGAATTTACAAAGGCAATTTAACTTTCGAAAAGTTATTGCGACACAGTGGGATATACATTATTTAAGAAACAGTCATTCCTCTTTGGCAGACTTTACGTCTTCACTTCATATACCTGTAGTTATTTGGCATGTTTTAGTACAGGTGTGGAATCCAGAATGCTTGGGACCTGGGGTTTTACAGATAATGCATCTTTTCTTAATTTGTATTTTCATACCTTAAGGGGCAGATTTACTAAGCTCGAGTGAATTCATTTTTTGGGTACTTCGACCATCGAATAGGCTACTACGACCTTCGACTTTGACTTTGATTCCACCAATTCGAAGTAAAAATCGTTAGACTATTCGACCATTCGATAATCGAATTACTGTCTCTTTAAAAAAAACTTCGACTTCATACTTCGCCAAATTAAAGCTACCAAAGTGCAATGTTAGTCTATGGGGACCTTCCACAGCAATTTTCTACATTTTTTTTTATCAAATAGAAATCCTTCGACAGATCGCTAAAAATCGTTCGATTCGAATGATTTAATTGTTCGATCATACGATTTCTATTCGATCGATCGAATACGCTAAAAAGCCTTCGACTTCGATAGTCGAATTCGAAGTATTTCAATTCGAGGGTCATATTTCAACGTTTTTTTCACTTCGAAATTCGACCCTTAGTAAATCCGCCCAGCAGTCTGTTGGAAAACAGTTTAAACATAAATAAACCTAATTAGCTGGTTTTGCCTCCAATAAGCATTAATTACTGTATATCTTAGTTTGTTCAAGTGCAAGGTACTGTTTTATTACTATAGAGAAAATGGAAATAATTATTTTAAATTTGGATTATTTGATTATAATGGAGACTATGGAAGAGTGCCTTTGCATAATTCGGAGCTTTCTGGATAACAGGTTTCTGGATAACAGATCCCATACCTGTATTTAGCATATGTTAATAAAGTTGAAATAAAGATGAACCACATTACAGAAAAGAAGTTTAACAAAGTCACAATCTCTGTTCTTTTTTATATAACACAAACATTTACCTTTCTGTTATTGAGGAATAAATCAGTAGTAAAGAAAATATTGTTACAAAAAATTATAATTTTTAAAGAAATACCTGTTTCACAAACATTCATGGAAATTGCACGTCAAAAAGGGCCCCACTGGGCCTTCTATTTTCCCTTCTCAGAGGGAGTCTGCTGCTTCTTTTGTCATGGCCCTGGTCTGTGATGAGTCTATTCTTTCCAAAAAGAATGCATTAATACATTTGTACCACTTTGAAAGATACGGAATCGATTTGCTCATCTCAATTCACTTAGTGCCTATCCCCAAGGATTCTACGTCTTCATTGCTGAACACATAACTAAATTAATCACAGAGCTCGCATGATCTGTTTTTTTAGTTTCATTAAAGAAATTCAGAACCCATTTTTAATAAGCTACTCACAAAAATGAGACTAATACAGTTAAACAAATATGAATTACCAAATTCAAAAGAAAAGAAAGAAATCTATTAACACAGAGAAATGGAATTAACTGAGAATCCCTTTAACAATTCAGATGATTATCACCCAAATTAATTTTCTTTAATGAAATTCAATTTCATTAATATTTATATGTTCAAATTATTATGCGCAGTATCAACAAAGTGAACAGTTTGGTTCCAAAAATGAAACTTTCGGAAAGTACTTTGTTTTGTTACAGTTTGATCTTATCACGCTCAAAAATTCTTTCTGAAATGTAAAAAAAGATCTTTGGATTTATAGTTTATATTAACAACAATTTAATAGTAGCTTTAAATCTAGATATTAATGCTAAATGCTTTTATGCTAGGGAAGCACTGAAAAATTAATTAGTTAAATACTTTTTGTTTTCTTGTTTTGTGATGAAAAATCACGTGATTTTAACAATTTGGATTCGGCACAAGGATTCGGCTGAATCCGAACCCTACTGAAAAAAGGCCGAATCCTGACCGAATACCAAACTGAATACTGGATTAGGCGCATCCTCATTTTATACAAAGTCAATAATAATGTTAGTAACAAACGTGGAAATGCACACCCTTAGCTCATACAAAGCCAAGCGAACACAAATTGTAGGACCATTGATTTCATCTTTATATTCCCACTTGAAATCCATGAGGGGTGAGAGAAAGACAAAACAACATTGGACTGCCCACCAGAGAACCTGTTTTCCAGGGACCACTCTCACATCACACAGGTGTAGACAATTTCTATATTCTGCAGGCATTTCCTTATGAAATGTGGAAGTGCTGGGAAGTCTCTAAAATGTGGACCATTAGTGTCTGGACCTATCAAGAGATCTTATAATAAAGTACTTTGGCTGTTCAGTTCATATTGAAATCTTAGGATCCCCAAATTTGATAAGGTCCAATGCATCTGCACAGAGCTGGAGTCCCCACATACCCCAAATAATAATTCTAATATCAAACTACTTTCAAACTGAAAGAAATGGTCTTTAGGATATTATATTTCCTTTGTTTTATATCACTACCATGTTATCTATACTGAGTCTATCAAATGGGCTTGTTCCAGTAGAACTTACAACCTAATTGCCCTTACACACATTTACATACATTTCTGGTCATATTTATTATGCTGTGTAAAACAAAATATGCAAATATGTAAAAATGGCGTGTAACATAAATGGTGAATTTATCACGGTGTGTATTATTTTACACTGTGTGAACACCAGATTTTTTTTCTCCTTTTTACACGTATTTATTTCTTCCTTTATTTTTTAAAAATTGATTATTTATATAATTATAAAACAAAATAAGAAAATAAAAGGGAGGGGGAAAGGGTAAGCATTATCACAACATGTATTCAGTATCTTTTTACACATCGTCAAAATCAGACAGCAAGTCATTTCTCTGTAAACATTTCACTTAGCTCTATCACCAACCTTCTACATAGTGGACATCTAGCCCCGTTTTTTGTTTTAGAAATTCTATTTTAGAGATTCAATCCAAGGCAACCAAATTTTGTAATACTTATAACGCGTATTATGAATAATATGTGAAAATTCTTCCATTTGTCTAATATTCACTGTATTCAACATCCCCTTTTTTATCGTGGGGAATATTGAATATTTGCTGTAGATTTTAAATATTTTGCGCCAATGTATATCTGACAGCTTTAGTTGGAGTTCTCTTTCCCACTGTTTACAAAAGGCATTGTCTCCAACCTGCATGTTTTCTACCAATAGTCTATAAACCTTTGAAAGAGCTCTAATATGATTGGTAGGAGAAACAAGTAATTGTTGTGAAAGTGGTCTATTCCAGTTTTTTACATTTAATTTATTAATATAGTAGTCCAATTGACTATATCCCAAAATGTCACAGGGATGGGATCCCCAATGTTTTTGTATTTCTGCCATGGGGATTAATTTATTATTTACTTTCTTTTGTTCCATAAGCTCCATCTGGCAAATGATCCTTTTTCCATACTTGGTATAAAATCCAGATTGAATATTTGAGGAGCTAGAAGCTATGACACAGTAGTTAAATTAAATAATTATTTAGTTTTTAATCAGACTTTAATTGTGGGCGCAATTAACGGATGTTTAGGGATATCTTTCACTAAATTATTGTCATCTACCCACATTGTATTTTTGAATGAATATTTTAAAAAAGCTTTGTTCTAAATTGCACCAATCTTTTTTATCTTTAACAGAAAACCAATTGATAAGTCGAGTAAGATGAACTGAAGTATAGTACAAGTAAGTACCCGGGAGACCCAATCCTCCTCTGCTTTTTGGTAAGATTAAGAGGTTATGTTGCAGTCTTGGATGTTTACCTTTCCAAATAAATTTAGATAACATGGATCTCACAGAATTAAATTAGGCTTTGGGTAATTGAATCGGTAGTACCTGAAGCAAATATAGGATTTTGGGAATGATAATCATTTGTATTGCTTGCACTTATCCAAACCAGGACAATTGAAGCTCTTCCAATTAACTAATTGTTTTTGTAATTTATCCAATAGAGGTAAAAAGTTCTCTTGGTATAGCTTTTTAAGATTAGCATGCAATTTTACCCCTAAATACACATTTACTAAGGGTCGAAATGAATTTGAAGTGATTTTTCAATTCAAAAACTTAGGATTTTGAAGTAATTTTTGGGTACTTCAACCATTGAATAAGCAAAAATTCAGAATTGAAAAAACTTTGAATATTCGACCATTCGAAAATTGAAGTACTGCCTCTTTAAAAAACTTTGACTTCGACACCGCCACCTTAAACCTGCCAAATTGCTATGTTAGCCTATGGGGACCTCCTAGAACAGTGATCCCCAACCAGTAGCTCGTGAGCAACATGTTGCTCTCCAACCCCTTGGATGTTGCTCCCAGTAGCCTCAAAGCAGGTGCTTATTTTTGAATTCCAGGCTTGGAGGCAAAGTTTTAGTTGTATAAAAACCAGGTGTACTGCCAAACAGAGCCTCAATATAGGGGCTACTAAATGGCCAATCACAGCCCTTATTTGGCAGCCCAGGAACATTTTATCATGCTTGTGTTGCTCCCCAACTCCTTTTACTTCTGAATGTTGCTCATGGGTTCTAAAGGTTGGGGATCCCTGTCCTAGAACCTATAGCCAGTATTTGGGTAAGTTTTTAGATGTCAAAGTTTTTTTTTTGAAAATCGTTTGATTGATCAATTAAATAGTTCAAATCGTTCGATTCGAACGATTTCTACAATTTGAATTTGATCAAAAACAGCTAAATTCACTATTCACAATTACCACTTTGAAATTCGACCCTTAGTAAATGTGTCCCTTAATATTCAAGTTTGCACATTTTAAAGGGAAGTTTGATTTTAACGTGTCTTTAGTGGCATCCTGAATATTAATATTTAATATTTCAGACTTCGAATAATTAACCTTAAAGTTAGATAATCCCTCAAACTTTTCGATCAAGGAAATTATGTTTGGGAGAGATATAATTGGTTTTGTTAGTCTGCGAACAGTGTCGGACTGGCCCACAGGGATACCAGGAAAACTCCCGGTGGGCCAAGGTGTCAGTGGGCCCTTGTGCTGCTAAATATTTGGCCTATTTCAAGGCCATTCCCTATTTCTATGAGAACAAAGAGGCTAAATAGATGGAATAATAGATTATAGTATGTAAAACTATAAATAGAGGTTGAGCTAGGAGAGGAAGAATAATAGTTCTGAGAGTGGGCCCCTGGTCTAAATTTTCTTGGTGGGCCCCTGGTCTAAGGTTTTTGGGTGGGCCCCTGGTATCCCAGTCCGACACTGTCTGCGAACACCAGATTTAACACCAAAAATGTTTAAAAAAATTATGCTGTTTTTTTACACAACAAAACCTGGCGATGAGTAGTGACGTTTTTGCCATTTTTATGCACCACACAATAAATCTGCCCCCTAACGTTACTGGACTGAAGGAGGAAACTGCAACAACTAAGAAACCTAAATAATGAGAAAAGAACATACAGACACAATACCCTTGTAACCCCCAAGACCTTAGCAATGTAAGATATCGGGTCTCATTTATAAACGCCGAGCAAATTTGCACCTGGACAGTTACCCACTGCAATCAATTAGTAACTGGCACTTTTCAGCCAGCTGCAGGTTGAATAATGAAAGCAAACTTCTGACTGGCTGCCATGGGTTACTGCCCAGGTGTTTATAAATTGTGCCAATATGTCACCTGTAATAAACCTACCATATAAAAAGGGTGCCTGAGTAACATTAACATTTTCAAGTCCTCTTTTATAACAGCAACAATATGAACAAAAATGGGAAATGCTAAGTTAAACAGAGATCCCAGAGATAAACTCATAAGAGACATTAAAAACAAACAGAACCTTTTATTAAACTGGGCCATTCTGCATCCAGGCAGTATCTCCCATATCAACAAGACAGTGATTATCATGTAACATTCAGCCTGCAGGAAGCACAATGAAAGCAAAATATGATGACGGAAATTTTCATAGTGTTGATAAATGGCCCCCATTTTATGCCTCTGATAATGGTGATGAGCCCCATAACTTTCTAAGTATGTATGACAAAATTAACTGAATGATTAAAAAAAAGTAATGAGAAGAACTTCAATATCTTTTTGAATGTAATAATCATTAATATCTGTCTACAGTATATTATTATGTAAGTATTTCTTCATGCATGTGAAGTATCTTTACATAGTCATACAAAGATGGTGCACGATTTACACTGACTCATATTCTTTACGCTAGAAATATACATTACTGCAGGCAAAATGATTTTCCTCCGTTTTTAATTTAACAGGCATCATTGATGGTTCTTAAAATAATTGACAAAGGTCATCAGGCATAAATTGTTTAATTAGGCATATTGCGTATGATTTAAGATTATGTTTTTTTGAAAATAATAACAGTACCTCTAAGTTTTGCACGCCATAGGGAAACGTTAATGTGTACAATTATCAATCATATGTCCTGCAATTAAGAACATGAAAGTGAAAAGGATGAAAAGTATATTATTCTGAGGTTTCTACATTACTTGAATGCAAAATTATGGGCTGTCAAAAATGAAAAGTTCTTGCAAGCAGGTAATTGCTATGATAATGAGCACTAAAAAGATTTTTTTTTTTCTCTCCAGTTTTTTTTCAATGACTGACTTGTGACGGTTTCAAATAATCTTGTAGAATAAACTGTGTCTTTATAGTAAGCAGCATTTTGTGTGCAAATAAGTGCTGTTTTTAGTCTTCCCATTGGTTATTATCTAGACCAGTGGCCCCCAACCATTTTTGGTTGCATAAAAAACAGGTGTACTGCCAAACAGAGCCTACTTCAGACTGCCAGTCCACATGGAACTATCAAATAGTCAATCACAGCACTTATTTAGTAACCCCAGAAATATTTTTCTGCTTGCAAAATGCTGTCTTTTCTGTTTCTTAGAACTTTTCCACATGCAGCCATTTGAATGCAATCAGCTACTGTATACAGTGCAGGAGAATGTGCAAGATGTACCAGTTATGTAGAAAGGGGTTATTTATCAAGCTCTGAATTTATCTCAGTATTTCTAAAATAACTCTGAATTCACAAATCAACTTTATTTATTAAATATGTTTCGGGAAATAATCTGAAAACTTTGAACCTATTCTCCGAAAAGTCTGAATTTTTCAGACTTTTCCGCAAAAACCCGAAATTTTTCGGACTTTTTGGTCAGAAATCATCAGATATCGGTGTGATCAGCAGCGCAGACAATGGGACCTTCCCCATTGATTTATACAGGACCCCGAGAGCTTTAAGAAAGTCGGATTTTTGGATTCAGGTTTTTCAGACTATCGGACTTTAATAAATCCTGAAAAATTCAGATTTTTTTTTTGGTCCGAAAAATCTGAATTGTTTAGATTTTGGTTATTCGGTGCTTGATAAATAACCCCCTTACTGTATATACTTAATAGCAAAGATTATGGCACAAAGGGGGTTTTGATTGTCTTTACTTGTAGAAGTGATTAAAAACCTTCAACTGCCCACAAAATGCTTCCCATATCCAGTGGAAAGCAGCACAGTTCACTTAGTACCTGCAACTAGTGCACTTAAAAGTGCCAGTCAAGTCCATCTTGGTGGAAAAAAAGTTCAATTCAGTAGGGCTGAACCCCCCCCCCAGGGCTGAACCCCCCCCAACCCCTATGGAAAAAGCTTTCTATCACAGTATCTATGGCAAGGGATATAAATGTATTATCTATGATTATAGCTGTAGGTCTTGTAAGTCTTCTTACTCAGCCTAGCCTCTAGTTACCTACAGAGTTTTTTTCTTATTTTATGTAACGCAATCATTCGATAAATTCCTTTTCTCACCTCTCCAAAGAAAATGTTATTTACTCAATGTATAATATAATATAAACCAAGATTATGGGCAATTGTAGTATCAAGAGGGTCTTGTTTAGATGGTAAAAGTTATATACCAGACACAGTATCATGGTATGTAAACAGAAAATAAATCATTACTAAATATGAACACTAAAAAAGAAAAACAGGTCCCTTTTGGATCAGAAGGAAAAAATAGTAATGAAAATCATTGCGTTGTATAACATTTTGTCATATAAACACAGGTTGAACAATTATAAATGCTTCTTTTTGTTATGCTTTAAACCTGTTTTTTAACTTTTTCATTTAGTTGTCGTGTAGCATTAAAGCTGAAGATGCATTAGTGCATTTTTATTGCGTTCATCGTTTCAAGATGGTAAATTGTACTTATGTTGCTACAGCGTAATTTGGTTAACATTTGTGTGGATACAATTTTAATGAAGGTTATAAAACAACAACATTAGCTTTTTATTTAAGAAGATTAACCAAAGGAAGAACTTCTTGTGTCGCCAAGCCTTGATTTGTCCTTTATTTTTATGTCTGGTCCCCAGTGGGTCATGATGAAGAGTAAGGTTTCTGTAAAATGGTATTTAAATAAAAGAAATAGAAAAGTTCTTATGTTATTCAGGCAATGAAACTTGACATTTACAAATTGGTACAATCTGTTAATGGCTTTGTCTGTGTGATCCTTATAACGCAAAAAAATTATGTTAAATGGTTCCGATTCAGATGCCTTTTAATGATTACATTATAACATTTAAAATGAGAAAATGCCTTCATGGAAGACTATTTATCAAATGTAGGATTTTAGCAGTTTTAGAGGTTTTTGAAACCACGGCTAAACTCTAAAATTACGAATGTCATGAGATTTTTGAAAAAATCTGAATAAAAAAAGTACGAATGGAAAATTACGCTGAATGATGTGCTAAAAAATCTGAATACATTGAACACCTCTAAAAATTCAAGTTTTTCAGACAATTGCAAGTGGAAAAAAAGTTCAAAAACCTCTAAAAGTCTGAATTGATTTAAAGCTGTCCAATAGGATCAGCACAGCTCCCACTGATTTCTACAGGACCTCAACAACTTTTACCTGGAGAAGTTTTGTATTAGTGGTTTTCGTGTTTAGATTTTTTTTTAAAAATGAGAAAACCACAATTTTTTAGAGATTAGTGGAAAAAAAACAAAATTCAATTGTTAGTAAATGGGCCCTTTAATATGGATTTCTAGTCAGTCGCATCCATGGGAACCCTCAACATCACCTCTCTGATTACTAAATGCACCCCTAGACATAACCACAGATAATCAACTTGTGATATTAATGAAAAAAACAAAAGCACTGAATTAATTTTACCCCAATGTAAGTTTATGGGGCAATTTGTGTATCAGTCAAAACTTTTTCTACTAGATAGAAAGGTGCCAAAAGATGACAGGAAGGACACTTCACAATGGAAGTACTTTCAGAGACACTATTGTTTCTCCTATTCAATGTAACTGAAAGAGTCACAGAGGGATTTGGATTTTAACTATTGAGTGCTGTTCTTATATCTACCAGGCAGCTGTTATCTTGTGTTAGGCATCTGTTATCTGGTTACCATCCCATTGTTCTGTTGTTAGGCTGCTGGGGAGGGGGAAGGGAGGAGTGTGACATCACTGTAACTTGCAGTGCAGCAGTAAAGAGTGAATAAAGTTTATCAGAACACTAGTCATATGACGGAGGGAACCTGAGACACTCACATGTATGTATTAAATTTACAAAAAACTGTTTGCTCTTTTGGAAACGGATTTCAGTGCAGATGCCTGCTGGAGCAGCACTATTAACTAATGTATTTGGAAAAAACATGTTTTCCCATGACAGAATCCCTTTATTTGGAGGAAGATTTAATAATTATTGCTGCCATTACAACTGCTTTTATTATATTAAACGAACATGTTTTTGTTTTTTGTAAACCATGACACAATTATAAAGTGACTTGTATAAATGAAATATAACTGACTGACTTTACTCTGTTTTGCAGAAAATCTGGCAGCATTCACAGTCATAAAATGTGCGAATAGATCAACCCTAAAGTTTCTTTCTTCCAAAAAAAACAGCAACATAACCAATACATTTTTCTTTGTAAAATAATTCTGTTGATGTTGTGTAGCAAACAAAATAACACATTTGATTGTGGTGACAGTGGTAATGTTATGATAATATAACAAAATAAAGTTTACATGTCTATATAAATCAACAAACATACAGACAAGGGAATGGAAAGTAATGTATTTTGCAAATTATCAGTGGATTATACTACACATCTGCCTCTAAAGTCATAAAACAAAATTAATTATTAATATATTTAATCAATAGCAGCAGCAATAAATATGAGTTTCTCCTTTCATTATACAGCACAGTTTTCAGCCGAACAACACAGATGGCAAATTATACTCAAGTGAATCCTTGTTAGGGCCATGAGTTCATTTCCCAACAACAGTTTCATTTCAATTGTTCATGGCACCAAATGTGATGTTACCATATATACCCATTTGCTCATGTGGAATTCAACTTCTGTTGGTTATTTTTTGTTGCTATATATACCTAGTAACAAGATTGGAACAGATAAATCACATTGGGAGAGACAAAACACAATGGAAAATGCAGGAAGTCGGGATATAGTTGGAAGGAGGCAAAGGTACCTCTTTAGAATTACAGTATCTCTCTAAGGAGTATCGCTGCCACAACATAACATCATTATGTCAGAATCCTGTGTTAAGAAGCCACATGCTCTATGTGGTGCTGAAAACTAACTAGGCTATTTTTGTGGGCAAACTCAAAGACCTCTAGCATGAGTAGCTTCAAGGCTTGGAAATTTAAGGAGGAACATTCACCTCTAGCAACTCTCATTACCAAATAGATTGATGGTTTAGTTGCATTACTGGGTCCCTAGAGAAGTATATCTATGGAGCCATCTCAACTCTACTAATACCAGTTGGAGTACTAGCAAATATAGAAACAGGAGCAAACATTCTAACATCCCCATCTTTGACACCCCATGAATCAATGATATGCCTCTATGCAGCACTCAGTTGGTCAATAGCAGTGGTTGGATCCCACAATGGTATCCCACAATTACACTATGGTTATTTCATCCCTTGGGTGTTATTCCACTAGTAAAATAGAGACTGAGGCTTAAGTATCAGACAAACTGAGCTTTATGCACTAGCAATTCATAAATCCAAACAAACGTCTAGGGGCACATTTACTAAGCTCGAGTGAAGGATTCGAATGAAAAAAAGTTCGAATTTCAAAGTAATTTTTTGGGTACTTCGCCCATCGAATAGGCTACTATGACCTTAGATTCGAACAATTCGAACTAAAAATCGTTTGACTATTCGACCATTTGACCATTCGATAATCGAAGTACTGTCTCTTTAAAAAATACTTCGACTACATACTTCGCCAGTTTAAACCTTAGCCTATGGGGACTTTCCCCAGCTCTTTTCTAAGTTTTTTATGATCGAATAAAAATCCTTCGATCGATCGATTAAAATCGTTCGAATCACTCGATCGATCGAAGTATTTGCGCTAAAATCCTTAGAATTCGATATTCGAATACAAAGGATTTTACTTCGAGGGTCGAATTCGAGGGTTTATTAACCCTTGAAATTTGACTCGTTGATAAATCTGCCCCCTAGTGTCAATATATATATATAGAGAGAGAGAGAGAGAGAAAGAGAGAGAGAAATATATATATATATATATATATATATATATATATATATATAGGATCAGTTATTTATTAAGAGTCATTTATTACTTCAGACAAAGATTCACATTAAAAAATAAGCTAAAAATGGATGAAAGCTTTCTAAAAGCTCAAACGAAAATTGATTGATTAGCATCTAATGAAAGATCGAGTAGTATATCATTTGAAGTCAATATATAAAGTAAAAAAAAAACTCAATCTAATATGAAGATGTAGATGAAAAACTATGCATTAATAGATTCTAGAACCTGTAATCTCCTTTCCCCTGGAAAAGGAGAAAGAAAGGTGATTACAGGCTCTGGAATCTATTAATGCAAAGTTTGCTTGTAACCTATTTATAAGGCCAAGAGAAACAAATTGCCTTGGAATTTTGCCCAATATTTAATCTTTATGATTTAAATTACATTAGTACCAATGGCAAGGTGCATCAAATCACTGGAACATATAGAAAAGTAGAGAGTTTTATTAAAGTTCAGGTATTGGAGCTGCTTTCCAGAACACTTGGGACTTGGGGTTTTCCAGATAAGGGGTCTTTTGGGCTATTTGGATCTTCCTACCTTAAGTGCACTAGAAATAATTTAAAGATTTATTAAACCCATTGGAATTGTTTTGCTTCCAAGGATTAATTATATCTTATTTTGGATCAAGTACAACTGTTTTATTATTGCAGAGAAAAAAGAAATATTTTTTAAGAATTTGAATTACATGATTAAACTGGAGTCAAAGGGAGTGCTTCAAAAAAGTTCCCAACTGAGTAACGCAACAGAGGTTTTTATTTGCTAGGGGTGGGGCAATAGAGCATCTGTTGCTAGGTGTAGGGTATTAGATCTTGTTTTGCTAACAGTAGAGCAATAAAGCTACATAATATGTTCCCTTAATTAAAAAAGGTAATTACAGAAAATTAGAAAAATGTACCTTAATATAGATTCCTGTTGTAAATATCATGGTCTAATTAGTGGATAAACCACTGACAACTACTCTCTCTGGAGAATCATTTCTGCCCATATTTTTTTAAGCTATTTGCACAAATTAAACTGTATCTATTGAAACATCATCATAGAATACATTTTCTTTTGTTATCTCATTAGGTAGACAGTTATGTTGGGTGCCATACTTGGTGCTTCCTCCATAATATTCGTTATACTGACCTCTAGTGACACTGGCCATGCAGGCAGTTTAGGTAAAATAGTTTCTTTAAAATATAATGTAGTATTTGGGATGATTTTCCAAACACAATTTCTTTATTTTCTGTTTCAAGACATGAATCACAATTGTTTCTGAGGAATCCAGCCTTCCATAAACCCTTTGAAATAAGGTAAACATATTTTTTCACAAATCAACAGACTCACTAAGCAACAATTTATATAGAAGTAGCTGTTTTCTATTTAAAATTAATAGCGCGTTTTATTTTTTATTATTTTTTTAGTAGCATAATTGATTTTACACAGTGTTGTTGAATGCAGATCATTTCAGACAAAGGGAATAGGGACTGTCCAATCCATAAAGTTTCTTTGCCTAAGGCACACAGAGATTAAGAAATTTACACAAGGCCACAATGAGATAACCTCACCATATACCATTGACCTCACCCCTTAACCTCTACTAAAAGAAGAAGGCTATAAAGAATTTTGGAACAATAAAATTGCAACACATTCATCCATGAAATCAGCAAAGAATTATGCTATGATACTCTGGCATCCTATAAGCACTGCCATACTAAAACCTCTGAGGAGTGCAAATAAGAGGTCACTGTGGACCATTCCAGGTCATGCAAGTGATAAAAAATCAATTCAATCGCAGTTAGAGAAGCCTACAAATCATCAAAATCTCCACATTTTGGATTTATTTTTTGAATGATGCTGAGTTTGTATGTGTTTTCTAGCTAGCGCATAAATTAGCAATTCTCATTGAAATAAATTAAATTGTTCCAAGTTTTCCCCAATTTAAGGGAAAGTGAGTCTGTTAAACCGCATTTATCACTGAACTGAACTGTTCTCAAGCAAAAACATATTTGCATTTTTTTAACTGGAGCTGGAGTACCTTGTTCTTATATTATGCGGGACTTGTTCCAACTACTTCCTGCATCTTTTCATACTAACTTTGATTTTTACAGCCCTTCCATTCAGTTTACCCCTCCTTATCCATCTTCCTGAAAGTTCTTCATAAGTACTGTGGTTGCATTATTAAAGCTAGCTAGGAGGTTGATAAAACAAGACATTTATGCATCTATAACTTCAAGTTTCTGTTTTAGAGCAATCTATGCCATAAAATATTATATTATAAATATATATAAAAAACTAGTTCTGCAACTAGTAAATGCATGCATAATATGCTTCAAAGACAGTTTTCAGTTTCAATATATCTGCTGCACCAGTACTTTCTAAGAAAAATGCATTTTACAGCCAGTTGTTTTTAACAATACAAATATTCATCCACGCTGTCCCTTAGGCCCTCGGTGCCAATATAAAATGAAACAACACTGCACTGCCAGTCAATTTCCTCCTGCAGCTGGCTCAATCTGCCCTAGGAAACAAGGCATAAAAGCTTTACTAATAAATAAAAAGGAAAAAAAATAAAACAGGCATAGGGAAAGTACGCAGAGAGCCTGTGTCTTATAAACAATATTAATGGCAATACCATGGTCCAGAGTCCTTATATAAGAGATAGTTAATTCTTTTGCCTGGGACATGAATAGCATTTTGACCTCCACAAGCAAGCTGTGCTTTTTATTAGAGTTATCCCCCCTATAAAACTGTAATTGTATAAACAATAAGACAGACTGAAACTGGCCTTCTGTAGCACACTATATCTGACATTTTATGAGTCATCTTAAATGAAGGAGGCACAGTTACTTGTTTCCACTTACAATATACTGTACTACACCAAATTGGAAAATGTAAAATTCATTGGATTTAAATATGAGTTTGCCAGAACCATCTTAGACCTGTACCACAAGAAGAGGGAAGCCACATTAATTAGGGACGGGTTCATGCATGGGTTTATCATCCCTTTTCATATACAGTTCCAGTCCAAGATAAGTGGTGGCAGACAAGATACAAAAAGAAGTTGCTTCTGGTTGCACGGCAGGTTCACTCCTAGCTCTCCCTTTCCCAAACTTACGGGTTTCCCCCTTGGGCTTAGTCCTGAAAAAAGACCTGGGAAAATTCTGGCTTATTCACCATCCATCCTGCCCAAAAGAAAAATCTTTAAATGATGGTATTAGCAAGGAAATAGTGGCAGTTTCGAATGTTTCTTCGCTCGGGCAGTATCACTAGTGCAGCAAGCTGGGAGGGGTATGTCCAGTTTCCGCCTCCTCCCTGTACACAGGGAGGAGGCAATCTGTTGGGTTGCCAATTTGAATGCCACTTCTATTTTTATATGTAGTATCTGCCAATGGGATGTGCAATATTCTGCTGCTATTTTGAGAACTTCAGCACATTCCTTGAGTGGGTTGTCAAGTATAAATCTGGTTGCAACTCAGTCATTCATTACCTAGATGACTTCCTGTTTATAGGCTACAGCTACAAAAATTTGGCAGTGGCTTTTGAGCACCTTTTAATTTTTCATGGGAAAATTTGGAGTACCACACGATTTGAGGGTGTGGCAATACTTTTTGGAGACCTACAATGGACAGACCTGTTTAATGGGGTAGGAAATATCAAATTATGAGCTGTGTCTGTACACAGATGCAACAGGGTCAGTCGGTTTTGGGGCAATTTGTGGCAATAGCTGGAGTGCGGAACAATGGCCTGACAACTGGTAAACGGTTGGCCTGTGCAGAAACTTGACTCTTGTCTAACTGTTTTCCATCATCGTGGCAGTGAAGATCTGGGGGGGGCAGGATATCCCTTAGTTTGGTATTTGTCATAAATAAGTTGATCTCATCATCTTTACCTGTACTTGCTTTACTGCAACACTTGGTCCTGCGCTGCCTTGAGGCTCATATATGGTTTCGCTCTTGGCAGAGTTAGCCTGGTAGAGGACAACTGCTGAGCATGGTCAAATTTTCTGCGGTCTTAAGGTGGCCATAAACGCAAAGATCCACTCGTTTGATCTTTCCCCGATATGCCATTAACGAGCATGGCTATATTGGGGGTAATCTGAACGTTGGCCGTATGGCCAAACTGCCATATTATATTCTCTGCCATATTTATCAAGAACCAATCTCTTGGTGAGCAAGGCTTTTAAGACTTTATATTCTCCCCCCCCCCACACACACACACCTTATTTATTTTGCCATGTGTCATTATGAAAAAGTTCACTTCCATATCTACATTTAACATTAATGCCTAGCTGTATTGCACAACAGAACCTTTGAGAATATTCATGTACATGTAGAGATGTGGGGGTGGATGTTGCTAATAAAATATTCACTGCTGACTAAATTCCATTCTGAGATTAGAAGTCACATGAATATACTTGGGGAATGTTCCCAGATTGTTAAGCTTCCCGTTTTCTTTACTGTACATGCAACAGCTACAACAATCACTTATGCATTCCATTGTTGGGCTCCTTGTTCTTATTTTTTCTTGAATTTAGTCGCTATACACAAGCAAGTAAGTGAAATGAAAGAAAGCCAGTTCCTATTGAATTGATCCATTAAGTTGTTCAACCTATTCTGTGATGTATAGAAATATATTTGCTTTCTTAGTTAGATTAATAACCATTCTGCCAAACAGAAAAACTTGCTTTAATTATACTAAATGTAATTATTTCTATTTATGGCTATGCATGCTTTGGGATGTAGAGAGTCCATAGGAAACCGAAACCCTGATTATATTTATTACCAATGTGCCCAAAGCCCATGGCACTAGACACTAGTAAACCATAATCATATAAGATGGTCGGGGTAACCCCTACTTTTCCCATAATACCAAAAGAAACATTACAGGATCCATCCCTATTTCCTACCTGCTGCATGCTATTCTGAAAGGGTATTTAATAATAGGCACAGCACTGTTAAGTGGACATGTAAATGCAATATATCTTCCTATATGTTATTTGAGGCTCTGTAAACATTCACTAATGAATGACGATGTGTTTTGTTACATGGGATGTCATGGAAGATGATCTAGAGAAATTGCTCCATCACTCTGAATTGATTGGCCTCTTTCCATACAGAGGGATTCTGTAAACAAACACATGCAGACCTGCAATCACTGCTTAATTGCTGCTGCATGATATTGTCTGTATGATTAGGGACAATAAAAGTGTTAGTGATATTACCTGGGCAAAATTAAATTCATTATGATAGATGTACAAATGTTCATAGTGCAATCCCTTAGCAAATGTAAGTTGATCTCATAATTTAAGCACTTATGAGAAACAGAGTCATTAAACAAAGAGAATATTGTAGCTAATGCGCTTTAGTGGCCATACACAGCACTATTTAGGCATCCAATTTATTGATAAAACCAGCAGATCCTCCCTGTATATATGGCTAAAATGTTGGTCATTCCAGATGATATCTGTTTGGATATTTTAAGAAGTGACTGCATCGCCCATAGGGGTATATTTATCAAAGAATGAAGTTAGAGAGCACCACAGTCTTCTAGAGTGAAATTCTGCCACTCTCCATTCATTTCTATTGCTTTTTTAAAGACATATTTATCAAAGGGTGAAGTTTGATTTTCGCCCATTGATAAATACTCTTTTAAAAATCCAATTTTGATCTCTAACTTCACTCTTTGATAAATATACCCAAAAGAGTTACTCAGTCAGCAACCTGGTCAAATTACTGGATGTCTGGCTATTTCATACTGATATAAAATGCACTTTTATGACACTTGTTGGAAGGTTACTTAGATGGTGTAGCACTCCATTGCTAGTCACAGCTATATGTAGAAGAGACAATGCCTTATTCTCTCTACTGGGTGCTTGGTTCATTTGATCTCCATATCAAAAGAAAGAGAACACAAGGTGTTCTCTTTCATGAAGCCAGTGGATGGCTTAAATGTGAGAGGGTTCTATTGTTTTGTTCTCCTGCTTTCTTTATCACTCCAAAAAGGCAACAGGTTACCTCTTCAGATCAATATTGTTATTTGCACACTAATGCCAATAAATATTAGAATGTACAGGTATGGGACCATTTATCCAGAAGGCTCAGGACCTGGGGTTTTCTGGATAATGGATTGCTCTGTAATTTGGATCTCCATACCTTAAGTCTACTAGAAAATTATGTAAAAATTAAAAGAAAAACAATAGGCTGGTCTTGCTTCCAATAATGATTAATTATATCTTAGTTTGGATCAAGTACAGGGTACGGTTCTATTATTACAGAGACTAAGAAAATTATTATTATTATTCTCTGTTTTACAGTTACAGTTATTACTCATTTTTCTATTGAGGCCCCCTCCTATTGATATTCCAGTCTCTAATTCATATCATTTTTATGGTTAATATTAGGGATGCACTATTTTAGGATTCAGCCGAAAACGGAATCCTTTGTGCAATATTTGGCTCAATCCCGAACCAAATCTGGCAAATTAGGGAAATGAGAGGGGGAAAGAGAACTGTGCGCACAGCACGCGCTTTAAAAAAAATTGCCCTCCTTGTTTGTGTGATGAAAAGTCACATTATTTTTTGGATTCAGATTCGGTTCTGCCGGGCAATTGGATCCGGCCAAATCCAAATCTTGGTGAAAAAGGCTGAATCAGGGCTAAATCCCGAACCAAATGTTGGATTTGATGCATCCCTAGATTAGAGTAATTTGGATCCTAGCAAACAGATTGCTGAAATTGCAAACTGGAGAGCTGCTGAAGAAAAAGCTAATTAACTCAAATACCGTAAATAATAAAAAAAATGGAAATTAATAGCAATTTCTACATCATACTTAAAGTTAATTTGAATGTAAACAACTCCGTTAAGAAAGTAGATATATTTTTCAGGGTCTAAAGATTCTGAAGTTAGTATGGTGACAGTTAAAGGAACAGTAACACCAAAAAATGTAAGTGTTTTAAAGTAAACCGTACTGCCCAACAATCTAGATTTGTATTTAAGGTTGAAGGGTTGTCATGACTGATAATCTGGTGATTCTATTGCATCACAAATGATCTTTAACATTTAAAAATGTTTGTCATCTGCTGCTGGCCCATGTTGGTGAGGTTACAGTACATTGGAAGATAAGGATCTAAAAAGGAGTGGTACTGTATCTCCATTCACTTGCTACAGTTTAGCTCATATTGGCTGTGAGCCTGACCAAATGAAACAATAAAAAGAAAAAGCTGTCAATTGAATTCTGCATGCAAGTAGTCATCACCTGATATCTTTAATCAAAGGTTTTCCCATAGGATAATTTCTTAGAAATTGTTTGGCTATAAAAAGTTTTTAACAACAATCAGCGGAACTGTAAGAGAGATTCAGAAAGAAACATGTGGAACATGAAGCACAGTGCACTAAAATGAAGTGATTTCTGATTTATAGAGATGTAGGGACTAGTGATGTGTGGGCTGACCCGATACCCACGGGTCCGGCGGGTTCGGGACGACCTCGCAGTGCTCCTCGCGGGTGGCGGGCGGGTGCGGGTTGAGCTCTTCTCCTGCTCTCCCCGCCCGCCACCTTCAAATGTCGACATCCGACTTCCAGGTTCCTGTTTTATACTCTTGCATCTGCTCGCCCGCCCCTTTTGTGACGTCATTGTGACGTCATCGGTGGGTTGGCGCAGGTCTATAAAAGGACGTTGCAGTGCGGGTTGGAGTCGGGTGCGGGTCAGGGAAACCCTGACCCACACATCACTAGTAGGGACCCATCGGGTTTACTTTGTTCCTATGGCTTTAAGCCCTACCCTTTTCCTAGTTACTAGGCAAAAGCCTATGTATCTATTTAGTTATTTACATCAGTATTATTGGTCAAAGGGTGTAATGATCACTTCCTGGCACACTTCAATATAGTGTGTGGAAAGGGGTGGATCTTCCTCTTTGGCTGCTGGTGTCCTTAACTACTGGATGTGCCCATTGAGCCTGGGTACACCAAGGCCCAGTAAAGCCACCACCCTAAAGGAACAGCACCTTTAGTGTTCAAGTCGGGGACCAGGGAACCCCGTGAATGAGGATAAGTAAGAGCAGGATAGATATTTTATAGAATCTCTAGGAGAGTGAGATAGACAGGTTATATAGAAAGAGCAGTTGTGTGCTCCATCGGGGATCAGTGGCAGGGAGTAGCTTCCTTGTATGCCTTTAGTGAAGGGACCACAGTGGATAGGCTAGACTTCTTCTCCCTAACCACTCCACTGGATGGGATCCGGACCACTTAGGTATATCAGCCTGAGGGAATTGATATACGCTTGACTTCTATGCCTTATGGGAGTCACATCCTTCATTGCTATATCATCTATCCACTAACATCTTTGATATGCTAATACCACCTTATACGTGAGTAAAACCTGTGGTCATTTGTCTCTGATATAATAAACCATCCTTTCTGTTTCACCATAAGAACCTCCTGGCATCCAATCATTCCTATTTTTATGTACAGTAGCCTGAGTGTTGTAGTGTCACTACACCTTTATGGGAAACTTCCCCTTAGCGAAGGCCCTGATCCTGAGTCGCAATGTAACCCATGCTCGTATCTCTAGCTGGACACTTAACTATCTGTGGTCTGGATAGCCCAGATTAGCATTACAAAGACATTGTAGGTTGTATGTTTATTTTTTTTGCAGTAGTTAGTATGTCAAGGTTATTTCTGATTTTGTCAAGAAAAACAAGAAAGTACTGGCTCCCACGTCTTATGGGGACTGGTGGGCATTACAAGAATGAAATCTAGAAATAGGACGTGCATTATTATGACTTGGCCAAACTGCAGCTGGGAAGCATCTTGTAATTATACTTCGGATCTCTATCCCAGCTGCTACTATGTTACAGGGAAAGTGTCAAACAGCATGCAGATGATTTATTTATAACCACATGAAAACTAGCTCTGTATAATTGCCGTTTTAGTGTGTATCTGCTTGATGAGTGTATTGATACTTTAATATCATAGTGAATATACCACTTATCTAAAACTGTCTATAAACAGTATTATTCAAGTTTACTAGTTATTAAAGTACCAGTAACATTATTAAAACAAAATGATTTATTTTTATTGAATCCTGTATGGAAAATGTTTTATTAGTTATCAATTTACTCCCAAACTGTGTGTTAAAAGTGTTACTAATGCTAGACATTTTCCATGCTGCCAGGTGGATTATGGTCCAGACTGAAAATTGCATTCCTGCATGGATTAGCACCACAGATTTTGCATTCTACAGCATGGGAAGAATTACTTTCAGTAAAAGGATCAGGAACACATAAAAAACTTAATTTGAATATATCTACAGAGATCGTTGCCTAGATACATAGTTATAAATTTACTCCGGGCTGAATAAAAAAGTCCTTTAATTTTACCCCCCTTGAAATGACTCCATACAGATCTATCAATATACTTAAATATACAAAACTATAAAAGCATACCTATACTAAATTATCTGCAGATCTTAAGATCACAATAGCCTTTGATATTATGCTTATCCAACAAATCATCCAAGCCACTCTTAAAGGCATTAACAGAATCATCACAACATCACCCAGCAGTGTATTCCACAACCTCACTGCCCTCACTGTGAACAACTACTTACGCTGCTTCAGTTCAACGTTCCATTCCTCAAGTCTAAAGGGTTGGTTTCTAGTGCGTTGTCTGTCTATAATGTCCTCTAATGTACTTGTAAACAGTAATCATGTTTACTCGCAAGAGCCTTTTCTCCCCAATCTTGATAGCCTTTCCTAATCCTCCATTCATTTTACCAGTTTAGTTTGCAAAGCTCTTAACTTTTTCCAGCTCATTAATATAATTTTTAAGGACTGGGGGCCTAAATTGCAGTGGGGACCAGGGACTTTTAAAGAAGCGCAATTTTTATTCCTCTAGGTAAAGCTGTTTTCTATGGAAAAAAAGCACTTAAAGGTATCCTTATAAGTCTGACTAGAGTTACGCAGTTACACAAAAATCACCAAATACTTCTCAATTATGACATCCATTAGTTTATGTTATTTCTACATTTTTCAGTATTGAACCTCATTTACTGCCCAATCCTGCAATCTAGTCAAATCCATCTACAAAGTGGCAGCATCCTGCATCTATTTACTACCATTCTTTGTGATTTATTCTTTAGCCAGTTCTCTATGCACATATAATATTCTTGGCCACTATTAAAGTAATATGTTTTTTTTCTTGGCCAATATAACTAATTTAATCAGAAACCTTCTGTGTGGCATTGTATTAAATGATTTAGCAAAATTTAAGGATATCACATCCACTGCCATCCTAATGTCTAGGTTTCTGCTTTCCTCCTCATAGACAGCAATTACATTTGCCTGGCAAGATCTATTAAAACCATAAAACCGTGCTGGCACAAACACAAATCATGTCAAACTAAAATGAGAATGAGATACTTTTGAACATTTATCAGGAGAAAACAAAAATGGTTTTTTTTTGCAAAATACATTTGTGCTAGCCAATTTTAATTTGTGACTTTTTTTGTTGAGCTCACAGAAAGGCTGGGGTGTTGGGCTTTTTAAGGGGGGTCATTTCTATAACAATTTTAAATATTTCCTCTAACATGATGCTTTAATATCTTTAGAAACCAAATGTAACTAAAAAATCTAAATAAAAATAATTATTTATACCCTATTCCTAGTAGATAAACAACTACTGGAGGATGACCTGAGCCAATGCCCCCTTCAGATCTTATCCAACTTTATTTATCTAGGGGTCAATATTGCGCTCCCCATTTCTATCTATTTCTCACTGATTGTGGCCCCCCCTGCTTGAGTGGACTAAAAATAAGGTGGAGGCCTGGGCTCCCCTGTCAGTGGGACCAGTGGGCAGAATAACTCTCATATGTTCATCCAACCAAAAGTAATGTATGTTATGTGGCATGCTCCGCTTTCCATACCAAAAATTTTCTTCAGAAAGATGGGGGTAAGAGTAGACCCAGGCTTAGCTTTAGCATTTTGAAAAGGCAACAAGTGAGGGGTGGAATGGCAGTCACTGATCTTTATATACTTTACATAGCCCTGCAGCTATCGCACAATGCAGCTTTGATAGGGGGGTAGCACTATTACAGGCCTGGACATCCCTGCTACCCCATGGCCAAACTATACCTCAATCTATGCTTACTCCCTACAGCAAGCAGAAACAGGGAGCTAATCCAATAATGGTGGCAACCAAAGAACTCATTATTAAAGCCACACAACTTATGTTAATAACCACAATACACCCTCTAACCCCTCTTTGGGGGAACAGGGGATTGTGCGGAATGGTAGATCTTGACTCCCCAGGTGGGTGGATCATAAAGGGCATCCTTATATTGGGGGATGTTTGGCAAATAATAATACCAACCCATTTGCAGCTCTTCAAGCCAAGTTTGGTCACCCAGCTTCTCAGTGGCTTAATTACATGAGACTGTATCATTCTCTGACACAGAGGCATAGGCGCTCCCCAATTGTGTTGGGCCAAAATAATAGGTTCCACATGCAGTGGGCCCCCTGGCTTAAAAAATTCCCCCTTTCCACTATACACTCCCCAAAGGACCTCCCAGACATAGTGGGATGCATAACTAAGCTTCTAGCAATTACACCTTTGTAACCCTTTACTCATGGTATATAACATTGAAAGATGTCCTTATCATTGTACAAGGGGTAAACAGGTATTCTAAATATTACAAGCTAACTGAACTTGCACATGTACCTCCATCACTGTAACTCTATTGCAACTCTGTACAATGTTGGTTTAAAGAATATATACGTTGTTAACCTGTGTTAAACCGCTGATGTGTAATGCAGTGTTTCATTTTCAAATTGTTAATAAACTTACCTGAACAAAAAAAAAAATAATAATACAGGTATAGGATCCCTTATCCGGAAACCCGATATCCAGAAAGCTCCGAATTACGGAATGGCTGTCTCCCATAGACTCCATTTTATCCAAATAACCCAAATTTTTAAAAATGATTTCATTTTTCTCTGTAATAATAAAACAGTAGCTTGTACTTTATCCAAACTAAGATATAATTAATCCATATTGGAAGCAAAACCAGCCTATTGGGTTTATTTAATGTTTAAATGAATTTCTAGTAGACTTAAGGCATGAAGACCAAAATTATGGAAAGATCCATTATCCGCAAAACCCCAGGTCCCGAGCATTCCGGATAACAGGTCCCATACCTGTAATTATTTCTAAGTAAAGAAACTGTGTTATGAAACTTTGACCACAAAAGAAAACTTTATGTTTAAGAAAAGATCACATTATTGTTTAGACTTAGAGCCTATAAGACATATTGCTGTTTTGTAATCTTATTTTGTAATTATTTTTGAATTTCTGCCCCCACCTGCATAAAGCTCTAAGAGCCCCTATTATAAGACAATGTCCAATCATTTACTTAAAAGGAGCAAAACATATAAAGCCAGTCATAAAGCAGGCTGCGTGAAGTGTAAATCACTAAACAAAACAAAAAAAAACCCTTTCATCTCTAGAACAAAGAGTACTTTTCAAATCAAACAAAAATAACTGCAGGAAGTACACTAAAGTGGGTAGAATACAATTTATCTTTTATTAAAATGCTCAATCTCCATTGAAAATGCTACCTTTATTTTACTGCTTAGAATCTTCTGCTTGAGCCCCATACGCACTTTCACATTGGTGCTAGTGGTTTTCTGAATAATGTGTTCAGAAGTACACGTCCCTGCTGCTGAATTATCTTGGCAAATGCGATGATTGAATGATCTTTGTTTATGCAGCTGTGTTCAAGAGACTTCTGGTAGGTGTTGCCAATTGCATTACTGTCAACTTTATTCTGGGCAATAGGGTTATCATTCACCTAGAAATATCTAAAACTTAACTTGTTACAAGTCAGCTTCATTTCACTTTCTATCTATATCTCTTTTTTATTACTTGAAGAAATTAAAATGTTAAGGGCCATTGGCCAAGCAAGTTACTGTTATCTTAAAAGCTTGTTAAGTAAGGACTAGTAAATCAGAGAAACTGAATATCACTTATTCAACATGGCAGTTGTTTCTTGGAAGGACATGTAACAATGTTTCCTTTAAAGGGGGTGTTCACCTTTGAGTTAACTTTTAGTATGATGTACAGAGTGATCTTCTGAGACAATTTGCAACTGGAAAAAGGTTATATATATACATATCACCTTTTCCACATCATATCCCAACTAGCAAATATTTTTCGCCAGCCATGCGAAATTCCACAAATTTCCCCAAAAATTTGCAGCGGAATAATTCACAGAGACAAAAAAAAACTTCAGAGACAAAAATGTTACAGAGACATAAAAGCCGCAATAAGAAAAAATCCCACTGACTTTAATGCATTTGGACAAAAAAGTCGCCAGAAGAAAAACTCCCATTGATTTTAATGCATTTGGAGTGAGAAAAAAATTGTCAGACTAAAAAAATTTTTGATGCCGATTGACTTCAATGCATTTCGTGAATTTTTTGCTGTTTTTTTTTTTTAATCCATTTTTTGGCCAAGCGAAACACAGATTCACTCATCACTAATCCCAACTATTAAAGGTGTAGTTTTTAGTATGTTATAGAATGGCAAATTCTAATCAACCTTTCAATTAGCCTTCATTTTTACTTTTTAAAGGGGTTGTTCATCTGAATTGACTTTTAGTATGATGTAGAGAGGTATTTGGAGACAATATGCAGTTGGTTCATGTTTTATTATTTATTATTTTGCTATAGGGGATCAGGCAAACTTTTCCCCTGTTTTTCTGCCTGTTACATCATCCAGCCTGGTTACAGGCTGGAGAGAAATCTTATTGGCTGGGAGGAGGAACCAGAGTCTCTTGCTTTGGAGCCAAATGCACAGGGTTACAGAGAGAGCTTTTAAAGGGAGCCCCTGCTACAGAAGCCAGACAGAGAGAGGCAGCAGAGAGGGTGCCAGTGCTGCTTGTTGTTTGGAGAGAGCTGTGGTGTGCTCTGCTTTGAGTAAGCATTTGAGCCTCATACATTAATAGAGCACAGTTTCTGTCTCTTGCGTGTGGATATTTTGGTCATGTGTGATTCCCCAAGGTGAGGACAAATTACCAGGGCCTGAACTGTGCTAATTTGCATTGGTCCATTCGGAGTGGAGTGTGAGACTGTGGTATTGAAAGACTGGGATTCCCCAGAGCAAAGTTATATTGCGTGATTTATATATACAGTTATTGCATTCAATTTTATATTTATATTTATTTGGTTACTGCAAACTGTGCGTTTATTTTCCTAGTGGTGCCCCCTGAGGTGTGCCCCTCAGTGACCAGTAGGTGGAGGCACTGTACTGTAAATCCTAGTTCCCAGTATCTTTCAAGCAAAGGGAATTCAGGGCCCTGAATTGCAAACGGTTAATTGCTATTTAAAAGAGTGTGATCCGATTCTACAAGCAGTGTGGTAAGAAAGGGTAACATTGGTTTTTGAGTTATTTAGCTTTTTATTCAGCAGCTCTCCAATTTGCAATTTCAGTAATCTGGCTTCTAGGGTCCAAATTACTATAGCAACCATTGTTCCAGCAAACCAATCATCAATTTGAATAAGAGACTGGAAAATCAATTGGAGAGTACCTGAATAGAAAAATCAGTAATAAAAAGTAGCAATAACAGAGCATTTGTTTTACATGAGGTCAGTGACCCCCATTTGAAAGCTGGAAAGAGTCAGAAGAAAAAGGAAAATAATCCAGAACTATAACAAAGAAAAAATTAAGATAAATTGTTGCTTAGAATTAGCCATTCTACAACATACTAACTTAAAGGTAGACCACCCCTTTAAAGTACCTGGGTCCTTCAAAATGAAAGCAATATAATTTAAATAAAAATATCATAATTTCTGAAAATTATACACAGTTTTCGAAAGATCAAACTAAAGCTGTCCATACACAGAAAAATCCAATTGTTTATGGAGATTATCAAGTGAGCAGGTTCCTGTTTGGGTAGGTCACCCAATTGGTAGGCCAAACAAGGCTTATTTTACCATTAGTGCATGGGCCAACTATTGGGTCACAGCGAGAACCATTCAGACTCATCAGTCTTTTATTGTATACATGCAGTCCTTAACTGTATCCATCATATATCCATCCAGAAGGGCATCATTTTGAATACATCACCCAAAGAAGTCATGAAATTTCAGCATTTACCATTCTGTTTTTTGATGTACTGTATGTAATTTCCAGTTGGTACAACCAAATCATTTGTTTCTTTTTGTTTAAAATAAAGATCTGCTATCTATTATTGTCATCTGAAACCACTGAAGATCAGAATGGCATCACTTACAGTAAATGAAATTCCATAAACCTTATTTTACTGTTTTAAATAGGTTCTAACGCTCTGCAATTCAAGAACACAACTGTCTCTATAATTAGTGATGGGCGAATTTATTCGCCAGGCGCGAATTCGCGGCGAATTTGCGCGTTTCGCCGCCAGCGAATAAATTCGCGAAACGCCCGCGAAAATTCGCTGCAAAAATTCGCCGGCGTCAAAAAAAAATTTCCCGAAAAAACGGACGCCGGCGCCAAAAACGGGCGTTTCGCGAATTTCGCGCGAAATTCGCGAATTTTTCGGCGAAGCGAAACGGCGCAAATTCGCCCATCACTATCTATAATATAAAATATGCTATATTTACAAAAACACCTACATTATATTCTTTAAAAGCAGTTATTTAAAAGAATAATTCGAAGCAAGAGTGTGCAAAAATAGATCATTTTATAGCACTTGCTAAGCTGATATTGCAAGACAAAATGCCTACTCCTGGTGACATTTAATTAGTAATACTGCAGAATTAATTAGGCCAAGCACAGTGCAAATTTTAAAAAAATTACAATCACAGACATTCTATTTAATGAGTATGATATTTTCATGTTAAATAAAAATAATTATCTTCAATGAGCACTTTAGCCTTTTTGATATTGTAGAAAGGGACAGTTTTTATAATTTTTTTAAATTTCACATTATACTGTGATTAAATGGGTTGTGATACCTACATAGAGTGTGGTTCTCAAAGCAGGAGGCTATGGTACGCTGTCAAGAATGCAGTTTTAAGGGTTGTTTAAACATCAAGCTGATAGTTGTTCCTTAAATGGCAAATTTGCTGCTATGAACCTTTTTTTTTTCTTTGCCCACTTAGATGCAGAATACATTGCTTGCTTTCTAAATTATTTTAACTAGAAATATAATTATGTTTAGTGTAGATTGTTATCTGCTAATTTTCCTAGTTGGGAACTTTCTTCCTGTCCTGACCCAGGTTCCCAGGTATTTAATATTTATTCTAACTAATTGTCAAAGCGTAATAAACACTCATATGGTGGCCTTTACACCATTGATGACAGTATTGGGAAGACATTTAGGAATATGGGCCATTCATTTGTTTATATCCAATAGTAAGATGTAAAATACATAGTAACATAGTAACATAGTAAGTTGAAAAAAGACACATGTCCATCGAGTTCAAACCTTTTTTTTTTCAACTACCTGCCAGTTGATCCAGAGGAAGGCAAAAAACCCATCTGAAGCCTCTCCAATTTGCCTTAGAGGGGGAAAAATTCCTTCCTGACTCCAAAATGGCAATCGGACTAGTCCCTGGATCAACTTGGACCATGAGCTATTTCCCATAATCCTGTATTCCCTTACTTGCGAAAAAGCTATCCAACCCCTTCTTAAAGCTATCTAATGTATCAGCCTGGACCACTGATTCAGGGAGAGAATTCCACGTCTTCACAGCTCTAACTGTAAAAATAATCTTAACGTTGATTGTATAATTAGGGACTATAACCTTAGCCAATAACCCCAGGTTTGTAAAAGACAAGGAAAGCCTAAAACACTGGAAGGGGGTCAATTTGTTTGGCACCCAACAGTGATCAGAATACCTTTACCTGCATCCAGGGGTGCTATCATTTTCCCCACTTTCAGGAATCCTTTGTGCCTTTCTGGGTAGGCATATGCATAGAACCTTTCTTCAGAGCTTACTATATTATACATGTCGATTAAATTGACGCATGGGTACCTGGGAGCAGGAAAAAATTAGGGTGCTGTACGAAGAGGCGCACCAACCTAGGGAAAAACAATTACCATGTTCTTTGCAGGAGGGTTCCTAACAAGTTTGCATCCCCCAGTGTTTTAGGCTTTCCATGTCCCTTAAAGGGGTGGTTCACCTTTAAGTTAACTTTTAGTAGATTATTGAATGGCCAATTCTAAACCACTTTTTAAATTGGTCTTCATTTTTTCTTTTTTATAGCTTTTGAATCGTTTATTCTTCTTCTGACTCTTTCCAACTTTCTGATAGGGCTCATTGACCCCATCACAAAAAACAAATGCCCTGTAAGCTACAAATTTATTGTTATTGCTACATTTTACTAATCATCTTTCTATTCAGGCCTCTTCTATTCATATTCCAGTCTCATTCAAATAAATGCATGATTGCTAGGGTAATTTGGACCCTAGCAACCAGATTGCCGGAATTGCAAAATGGAGAGCTGCTGAATAAAAAACTTAATAATTCAAAAACCACAAATGCTAAAAAATTGCAAATTGTCTCAGATTATCACTCTCTACGTTATATTCAAAGTTATCTCAAAGATGAACAGCCCCTTTAAAGCAAATTGCAGTACTTTGCATGCAGTACTTGACTGCATTAGTAAAGAATGTCAATAGCGAAAGTGTTTCATGGATGGGTCCTAAGGCACATCTATGGGATTAGGAAATTAACCCCTTGCCTTTTATGAAAACCTTCCATCTCTTCTATGATATGTCATAAGGTTTCTTAAATCCTGTTTCATACTGATAATGCTTTCTCTCAGTAATACTTAACTCATCATATCTGTTTTACAGCTAAGGGAATATAAATTTATATACAAATAAAGATTGTTACAATTGTTTAACTGTTTTATTTGCAAGAAAAGCACAAGTTAAGAATAGGCAGGGGGCTTTCTGTAACTGAATCAAGTACAATTTAGGTCCATCTTGGCTTGGGTGGCTTACAATGTTGAGTAATAAAGGATTATTTGTTTACTGCGGAAACACAAGGTAGACACATATGTTGCTTGAATAAAGCTTGTGAGACGTGAGGCTTCTTTGATGATGGTGGGTAAAAAAAACGAATTTCATAGTTTTCAATATTAAAAAAACTTTCTTTAATTCTTTCTTCTACAAACCATAATACATAACAATCATTGTGCCCCTTTAGTGACTCTTCTCTTTTGTAAATTATTCCTAACATGCCAACGGCCAATGCTTAATTTTGGTCAAAGTATAATTTTGTATGGGATTTCTAGAGGCATATTTATTAAAGGGCAAAAGTAAGAGTCCATTCTTTAATATATATTCTTCTAAATATCCCATACAAATGAATATACATCAGTGGTGATCTGGGGTGAGGTATTTTCCACCTTTTAAAGAAGACTTTGGGGCACATTTACTTAGCTCGAGTGAAGGAATAGAATAAAAAATACTTTGAATTTCAAAGTATTTTTTGTCTACTTCGACCATCGAATTGCCTACTTCGACTATGACTTCGACTTTGAATTCGAACGATTCAAACTAAAAATCGTTTGACTATTCGACCATTCGATAGTCGAAGTACTGTCTCTTTAAAAAAAACTTCGACCACCTTCTTCGCCACCTAAAACCTACCGAGCATCAATTGATCAGAAATTGGCTAGAAAGCCTATGGGGACCATAGGCTTTCTAGCCAATTTCTGATCGAAGGAAAATCTTTCGATCGATGGATTAAAATCCGATTCGAAGGATTTAATCGAACGATTATTCCTTCGATCGTTCGAACGAATAGCGCTAAATCCTTCGACTTCGATGTTCGAAGTCGAAGGATTTAACTTCGAAGGTCGAATATAGAGGGTTAATTAACCCTCGATATTCGACCCTAAGTAAATGTGCCCCTTATTGTATAAAAACAAGAATGTGCCAGTGCATTATACTTCTTTAAATATAGAAGGAACTGTGCTTTTAATAGTTGTGTTTCGTGCTTCTGGCAGGGGCTGATAGAACACAGCCACCCTAATTTGAAAAAGGGACAGTGGCAGATCTATGGGGAGCTCCAAAAAAAGGGATATTCAGAGTGAAAGTGGATACATATATCATTCATTTTTTGCCTACAAGATTAGGGGAGGGGTCACTTTTGCTGTCTCCTATAATAAATACACCTTGCACCACACTTGGGTTTGTGCATATGCACATGCACCATAGACTAAACATCTCTGATCCTCATCTACTGGGCATTCATGAGTATCCGTCTGTTGTAATAAACGTCTAGAAAAAGGTAAGTAAAATGTCAGTGTTATGAAAACAAGGACTAGCCCAGTGAAATAGCCTTTCTTGGCATTTAAGAGCTTCTGTTACAGTGAAAGGGAGATGTTTTTGTTTTTTTTAAAAAAGTCTATTTTTTTAAATAAACAGAATAATGTGATTATTGCTGCAATCAAGTTCATTTCCCTGAATTTGAACACATGTTAACCTTTCTCGTCTTGTTATCTCGACTGCATTTGTCGTATAAGGATCCCTGTGCTTTCTGTAGGTTGTGCTGCTGTATATTCAGGTGTGAAGCTTGCTGTTACCTTTTGGCATTGTATTAACTGGGAGCATTAAGTACTACACTAATCTGTAATCAGACTAATTTAATAAAGCGGTTGGCAAGAGGGACGATTGTGTTTAAACATGCAGTGCATGGAAGCCACGGTTAAACTATTTTGACTGTAATTATTATTATGCTTGCATTTGGAAAATCAGTTTCTTACAGGAAACAATGAATTTATTTCAGGCTGAAATTAAAGGCTGTTTTCTCTATGAGTGAGCACCTTAGCGGCGCAAACGTGGTCCCTGGACAATGACACAACATCTGCTTCATTTTAATACCTGTAGGTCATATAAAAGGTTTCATTATATGCTGTGTATAGTGAAAGAAACTGACATTTTTGGAGGGGGCTGACAACTGTAGGAGGCATGTTTTAGCTGATACAAAAGGGATTTATTAACAGAGAAAATCAAAAGAGCAGAAAAATATGAAGCTACCCTCCGCACACACATATTTTCTTAACACGGAGTGGGATTATAATTTAGCAGTAGCAAAGTGCTGCAGGCACAAAAATGTTGGTTACATGGTTTACAAGAATGCTCATTTCTGAGGTTGTGAGGAACAAAGATGGTGTCACAAGAAGGATGAGATTCAATGCTATAAGGAAGAGAAAGGTAACAACAGTGGCGTAACTAGATATTACTGGGCCCCACAGCAAATTATTTTTCAGCCCACAAAATGTCTAGAGATTGACCTGTTTGACCAATATTTATTGAAATTGTGTATGAATTAGGTCCTCATGGGGCCCCTATACTGCCTGGGCCCCCCTGCAACCGCTGGGTCTGCTTCCTCTGTAGTTATGCCCCTGGGTAACAATCAAACAAATATCCAATGCAGATCTACTAACTTCTAAGGTTGTATCTTTCAAGTCTATAGAAAAAGGCAGTGTGCCCTTTAAATTAAAACGTTGGTCCTTCTGCCCACCTTTCTACTGCAATGTACTGCTTACCTTGTTCTTATTCTCACCAGTTTATAATCCCCTTTACCCTCCAGTCTCTTTCCTTTTCCTCTTTCCTTTCAGCTCCACAGGTTCGCTACTATCTCTCCTCTTCCTTTCACCATATTAGTAGCAGCAAAAGCACAGAGAGGCACCACCAATGTAGGCTACAGATAGAGAACCTGCTGGACAACCCTGACCAAAATGGTTCACATTCTTATTTAACAAGGTGAGAAGAATCTTCTTCTGTCTTCTTTCCTTTGGGCCCGGGCAGGTACATGTCCAATAAAGTGAAAAAGGTGGCTTTTTGCATCTAAGTTTGGCACCTGCCCAGGCCAGAACGTAAAGAATATTAGCAAAAAACGAAATGCTCACATACTAAAGAAACAATGATAAGCACAAATAACTGCTAATACCCAGGAATTAGTCCACTGAATGTATTAATACATTCACAAAAGGGATGTGTGATAATTATGTAATATAAACATTCTCATTACAGTCTTCATCGGGGAAAAAAGTAAAGAAAAAAACCTGCCTCTTTTTAGTAATTTTTTTTCTATTTACCTTTTCCCCCTGATGAAGAGCACAATGGTTGAAAGGTGTTTTCATATTATGTCATTTAATACTAGATTTTGCCTGTGATTTTTGTAGTTTATGGAAGGAAGAGAAGACAGCAGACGCCAAAGAATATGGCTGGAACTTCTACAGCAATACCCAGATTGGTGTCATTTTGCTGAATAGAAGCACCAGTCCAGGCTGCAAGGTAAGTGTAAGTGATTAGAATCACTAGGGGGTGCCCAATATCGCTCCTGCTTGGCACAGGCCTTGGCCATATAAATTACAGCTTGCCCTGGCTGTCAAAGACAGTGGAGAAACTTTTGGGGGGCATCTATTTGCTCTGATCTCCAGGATTTCGCAAACCTTACAAGCAAACCGAATCTCAGCAGATTCACTAATCACATAGCATAAAATCAGCAAGACATTTCTAAATATGTGCTACGCAACAAAAGCCTATGGTGTAATAGTACGTAAGATCAGTCAAGGGTTTGTTAATAATCTAGTTCCATTAGAATGTAATGACTAGAGGTATAATTAAAGCAGCATGCCATTGATTTGTCCATAACCCATTATAATTCAATACAGAATACACACAATTGAAGCTTAACATTGATTTGCTCTTCTCACCATGTAGAGTGGTTGAAGAACACATTGGTCATTTACAATTCTTGTTCTATACATTAGCAAACAGTTATTGGCCAGCTTGCAAGCTTTTTTATAGAACATTAAGGGGTTATTTACTAAACTCTGAATGCAAAAATCATGAAAAATGTGTGATTTTTTTTTATAAAAAAATCACGAATTTTGTCGGAATTTATTAAACCCCCGAGGATGGAAAAGTCTGAATCAGAAAATCCGGCATCTCAGACCTGTCGAGGTTGCATATAAGTCAATGGGAGAAGTCCCAACGATTTTTTTGATGTGCGCTGGGTTTCATGCAATACACCGGAGTTTTCGGGCAAAAATCTGAGTTTTCGGGTGAAAAAAATCTGAAAAATTGTGAAAATCAAATGAAAAATCCGAAAAAATTTTGAAAATCTGTTTTTTTTCCACAAAGCAAAAGTTTGTAGCAGAAAATATTGAGATAAATTCAGACTTTGATAAATAACCCCTATAACTATGATTCAGTTCTTTTTAAAATGCATAGTTGAGTTCAGTGTCAGACTGGGATGGCCAGGGCCCACTGGGGCTATTGCCTTTTGCCCCACCCAGTGGCAAAACTAGATGTTACTGGGACCCACAGCAAAATAATTTGAGGAGCCCCCAAACTCTCCAGAGGTTGTCCTGTTTTACCAATATATATTAAAATGACTCATTAATTAGGGTCTCATGAGGCCCCTATACCTCCTGGGGCCCCCTGCAACTGCAGGGTCTGCTTCCTCTGTAGTTATGCCCCTGGACCAACCCCATTCGGAAGTTACAATTTCTACAAATGCCACCTCCTCCCCTGCTGCCTATTGTTTACCTTTCTTCTTTCTTGTGGACGAGAAACAGTCCCCAGTGGGTGGGGGGAGTAGGCCTTGGGTCAGCAGAGGCCTATGGGGGACCTCCTACAATCAAGTCGTTTGGTGGACTTTTGAAAAAAAAAAAAATTTGGTGAAAAAACTTGAGTTGATTCAAATTCGAGTTTGCGGCTCGATCCTATTCATCCGAATTTGAAAATTTCTAATTTTTTAATAAATTCCAATTGGTCCGTTTTTTTAGAATTTCGAGTTAATGGGAGTTTATGGACGCTTTTTATAAACTCCCATAAACTCTAAATTCAACCCTTGATAAATATTCCCCTTAGTATTGCCATTTCTGTTTAAATTAAAAATTGCAGTAGCGTGTGATTCTTTTAGCACATACCTTTCTGGTTCTCACCTGACTGACTTTCTATGTGGAGAAATATTCCCAAATGTGCATAAACACTGTACATAACCAAATCATTTCTCCTTGGATTTGAAATTAATTATTTTAACAGGACAAAGCAGTCAAAGCCATTCTGATGAACTGACACTTTTATTCCTCAAAACATTTCTGTCGGGAAAATTTTGATAAATCTAAAAACAGATTAAACTGCTGGAAATCCTTCTGGATTCCTTTATCTGAATGACCCATGAGCATATTCTACACTGCTGCTTGGAACGCCTGTGGCTGGCTTTACAATGCAAGTGAAAGAGATAAGGAGGCTTAGGTGAGGCAATGTAAACAGACGTACCGTATCTGTAACCAAAAAGGAACAGAACCGTTATAGTGCTAATAAATAATGATGGGCTTGCACATACCAGACCATACTCCATAAGTTGATGCAGTTAAGGGTTAGTTCACACGAAGAGATTCGGGGAGATTTTGTCGCCTGTCGACTAATCGTCTCGTCTTCTGAGCGACAATCTCCCCGAACTGCCTCAGCGTGTTTTCCCATAGGCTATAATGAAAAGTCGCCTGCGCTAAAGCACACACAGCAATGAGTTTTCCATAGTCACCCGAACTTCAGGCGACTATGGAAAACTCATCGCAGCGTGTGCGATACCATTAAAAGTATAAATTATAATATAATTTACATTATCATACCTCCCAACACCTTGAATTTTTTTGTCACGCTCATTTTTGTGGCCACACCCCATAATTACCATGTTAGTTTTACAAAATTTGGCAGGTTATGGAAGTTTGAACATATTTCTGTGGTTTTTTTTCCAGTTACTACTGTTTTGCTAATGAAGAATTGCCCTTCAAGCTGTGAGTCTAACTTTTTCCAAGGGACCTGTACTCTTATATTGTTAAAATTACTTATTTGCGTATCTAGAAATTGTTACAAAATCGTATCTACTGCTGTGGCTGTAATGGGCTCTCTGCCAAAAGCTAATTAAGTTAGAAACTGTGTTTCTTTTTCTGCCTGTTCAGTGCAGAGAAAAACGGGACTTTCCAGTACAAATGAGGGACTGTGGGTTGAGCTGTCAAAAGAGGGACTGTCTCTCTAAAAAAGGGACAGTTGGGAGGTATGCATTATGAACACAAATACAAAGTGCAAACAGGAATGCAAATCAGCATGTGTTTTATTGACAATGTCGTTGTTTTTCTACCAAGAATTCAAAAGTAATTGTACACAATTTCCAAATGCAGATGCTAAATCGCTGATACTTTGGTTATGAAAACTTACTAATTATGCTAACACTTTTTTTGTGCTAAAATAACCTTTTTTCAGAACAGCAGGAAAATTGTAAGGATACACACACGCACATACACACACACACACACACACATACATATACACATAAACACACAAACACATATAACAACACACACAAGGGACTTGCACAAGCTTCTCAGCAATTCAGATGTACTGGAGCATGAGAAAACATTTAGAACTCACTGCTTACAGCTACCGAGCTTTCAAGTCATTAATTTGATTCCATCTCTAAATCCTTAGGGTCTGAAAAAAAATGATTGCTGCAAACTGAAACCTTATCATTCCAAGCATTTGCTGGATAATTTGACCGGCAATAAACATCACACTCAAGTCCTAATGTGATAATGGCTGCAAGTTTTTTACTATCTTGCATATATTTGAAAGAAAACGGGGCAAAGTTGAAATATGAAATAAATGAGAGTGTATGTTTAACAATAATGTGATGAAATGTAATTTATGAAAGCAGAACCAGCCATGCACATAATTTAGAGTTTGTAACAAAAAGTGGAAAATGTAGCGACAGGCAGGCACCAATCCAGAATCCAGGAGCCCGTAGTTAAATAATACAAGTTTTATTTTACATTATAATTAAAAATAACAGCCTTATGTGTTTCTTGTCACCAAGGGACAGGGGGAGGCCCATATAACTTGGGTGAAATTTCGAATTCATGTGAGTTTTTTAAAATTTGAATATACCCACAATTCGACTGGGAGGTAACTTAAGAAAAAATTTGAATGGCTAATTTTCGATTGAATGGTTCTGACCCGTAAATTCAAATCGTATTCCATTTGTATTCAATTCGTATGAATCTAATTTTTCTACTGAAAAAAACCCTCAAATGTCAAGAATGCAATTAACATCTCCAAATGGCTCAACGGACCTCTGCCATTGACTCAACAGGTTTTAGGTGGCGGATATTCGAATTAGGACTGTTTCCATGATCGAGGTGTGATAAATCTCACATTCTAATTTACATTGGAATAGGGGGATTAAAATTCGAATTTGTGAATTTTTAAATTTGAAATTGTATTCAAATTGACTTTTCGACCCTTAAAGGAATTGTTCAGTATAAAAATAGAAACTGGGTAAATAGATAGGCTGTGCAAAATAAAAAATGTTCCTTATATAGTTAATTAGCCAAAAATGTAATATATAAAGGCTGGAGTGACTGGATGTGTAACATACAGTAATAGCCAGAACACTACTTCCTGCTTTGCAGCTCTCTTTGTTTCCACTGATTGGTTACCAGGCAGTAACCAATCAGTGACTTGAGGGAGGGCCACATGGGTCATAACTGTTTTATTTTGAATCTAAGATGAATGCTGAGTCTCAATTGCAAACTCACTGAACAGATATGTCCCGTGTGCCCCTCCTTCAAGTCACTGACTAACTCGGAGTTAGAGAGCTGAAAAGCAGGTAGTAGTGTTCTGTTATGTTAGACATACAGTCATTCCAGCCTTTATACATTACATTTTTGGCTAATTAACTATATTAGATTAGAACATTTTTATTTTGCACAGCCTATTTAGTCAGTTTTTGTTTTAAAACTGAACTGTTCCTTTAATCGTAGGCTAACTTTCTTGCAACAAACAGAGACTATTTAAAGGAAAGGGAACCAATCATGAGTTACATGGGTGGAGTTGTCAAAGATAGACCAACCTATAGATTTTGGTATATCATTAGCTATATTGGCTCAACATAGTAGGTATCGTATGTAAAAATACAATATATTATAACAATTTACATAATGTAAAATATATAGTAGAAAAATTACAGTAAGTAATTAAGGACAAATAATACATGCTGAAAAAAGGTTTCTTATATATAACAAGAGATGTTTTTCTATCTTTTAGTTTACAACTATTGTGTGCTATTTTTCATGTTAATAGGAAATTACATTTTTAGTATTACAATTAATATATTAAGTCTTATTAGTGGTGGAGGTAGTAAAGAATTGTGCTTCTTCATTTATTTGCAGGTAATGCATTTTTTGGAACTGCACCTAAAACTGCCCTTAATGTGTAACTAAGTGTCCTGTTTATCATTAAATCTAATATGGCTGGGTGTAAGTTTGTTTCCTAGTCTTTCTGTTCCCCTGGAAACAAATTTATATTCTTTATTAAGGATATTTTTCAAAGTGCAAACAGTTTCTAGAATAACTAAATTAACTCAAAATTGGAATGCTTTCTAATTTGAGAAAAAAGTCGATCAGGTTTAACAACCAAAAAAAACTCGAATCTCTTGAAATTATCGAGTGTTCAGCAAAAACCTTCCGAAAAAAACTTGAACATTGTGACGGCTATTAACATCTTCAAAGGGACCTCTGCCATTGACTCCTACGTGACCTCGACAGGTTTTAGATGGTATATTTTCCAGGGCCAGGGTATAGTAAATCTCGAAAAAGGCAGGGTTTTTTTTAACCTGAAAATGTGATTTCATAAATAAATAACCTTGAAAACTCGAATTTTCATGGAAAAAAACAACTCAAACCTTAATAAATAACCCCTTAAATAAACTCAGTAGGCTGGTTTTGCTGCCACTAAGGATTAATTATACAGTATCCTAGTGTAACTCCATCTTGGTCACCCCTTTGTGCCATAGGATATACGTCATAAATGTCTTACCATCCACAGGTCCTGAATCCCCTTTGCTTAATGAAAGTATACTGGGAATTTCTCTCATGATTTTTGGGGTCGCATTATCCCCGAGCCCACACAGGGCATCGCCACCCATGTGGTTTCTCCATAACTCTGATCCTGGTGCAGCACCCCAGAAAGGAAAGAGTCACAGCTCCATTTTCCTTGAAAATAAAACTAGAACTGAGCCTGAACACATGGCTCTAAGATATTGATGTGCGGGTCGGGTTTTACCCGACCCTAAACCTGCCCTTCCTCCACCCGCGCCCACCTGTGCCCGACTTCCAGGTTCCTTTTATAGACCCGCGCCGACCAGCCCCGCCGATGACGTCATAAAAAGGGTGAGCAGACGTCTGGCTATAAAAATGGATGTCGGAAACCAGCAGTGTAACGTGGTGGGCAGGTAGAGCAGGAAGCAGTGCTCGACCCACCACCCACAAACGGGGGTGCTTGGTTATCGGGCCGGCCTGCACATCACTACTCTAAGCTATATGATGTAGTTACGCACTAGTGAAACCTTCTGGCCAAATCTGGAATCTGCCAGAACACACTGCATTAGGGACAAATGGCTCACTTTCCCTCCCTTATCCAATTTAGGTCCAGCACTTAGCTGGCCAGGCAGGGGATTTCCCACCATGTGGAACTTTTAAAACCATATGGGAACTTAACCCTATGGGTCCCTACACTAGTTTGGATCAAGTACAAGGGGCTGTTTTATTATTACAGAGAAAAAGGGAATCATTTTATTTTTAAAATTGATTATTTAGATAAAATGGAGTATATTTCTGTAATTGCCAGCTTTCTGTATAATGGGTTTCCAGATAACTGTATTGATATTGTTGAACAGCTGACCATTCAGAGAGACCTTTGTGAAAGTCACATAATAAAAATCCTGGTTGGTTCATTCCCCCCATCTCTATGTATGACAGGGCTGCCTTTGGGCTTCCTCTTTTGACCACTGCAATATAAGCATCTTAGCATGCAGGGCCAGGACAGCATAGGTGTGAGCAGCTTTGCAGTGAAATAAAAAGCACAAATTGTTTTTAAGCATACACAATAACATCTGTAGCTTGTAAATACATTTATCTTTTACTTAATGTGCTGAAATGAAAATTGCCTCCCCCATTTGCAGAAACATAAACTAAAGAGCATAACAAAGGACATCATTACCATGTAAACAGATTTTGTATATTTTACATGTTATTTGTGCCTTTTCCTACTATAATATTATAAAATACAGTCTAGTGATATCATATTTTAAAAGAACTTACATTGGTTTTTTTTATTTTCATTTTGAATGAAAGGACTAAAACATTATTCTGATTCTTGGATACAGAATTGCAGAAATAAAGACATCCCTGTGAATTTAAGAAATTCAGAACAACGTTGTGAAGAACAATTACCCTGAAATTTCAACTATTCAATGTGACTGTTGGATACTTAAGCAATAGAGATAAAAGAATGTCTTGCAGGGAGGCTGGTGAGCAGCTCACGAATCGCTAGTAGGCATGCTAGCTTTAGGGAAGTTTGAATAGAACTACTTCTTCTGCTCCCACAAACTGCTTAGCATTTCAATGGCAGACTTAATTAAAAAAACCTTCACTTTGACATGAGTCACTTTTAACCTTTTTTTATTAGTATTGTGAATTTTTGTTTCATTTTTATCTGTTCTGACGTTAATAGACTTAACTCTTGTAAGATATAGATTGTATTCAGGCAACAACAGGGCAAAACCAGAGCTGTATTTTTGGGGTCCAGATGGGGATGACTTCACATGGTCCTGCACATAATAGGCTAAGGCAATGCAGTTGGAAGGAAGAGTGGGAGCATTTTAGACTGTGTAGCACAGGGGCACCAAGCACTCCCACCAGAGAATCTGATATCAAGGGTCCACCAACCTAGTCCTAAAAACATCTTCTTCTTGCTACAGAAAGTATTGCACAGAAAGGGCTCTTGCTTTCCCATTTACACTGTGCAAATCTTTCCTGTGAAACTGACTCTGCCAGCCCTGTATAAATAATTGCCTCCATAGATTCTCCTGCTTGGCAATACATTTTGCATTTTTTGTCCATCACAGAGTTCTAAACTAACTTTTTCCTCACTGCTGGGAATAAATTAAAATACAAGCAGAACTTGGCAAAAGAAGAAAACAATGAAAGCTCTGTGCTCCAAAAAGGGCAAAAGGATTTTTTTGACTAGGGATAAAATATTTTTTAAAAATTCTTGACCCTTGTCTATTGCAGTAAATAGTCAGGTAATCAGTCAATTGCTGTTCCCACCAGATATCATGGTACACTGGAAATCTTATGCAGCATAAAGGAAACATTGTGACCTACCTTCAATAACATGTGGCCCATGTGTTGGTGCAAATCCATATGTTGAGAATCCATGTTCTAGATAAAGGCTGTTCCATTTGTAGTTCAATGGCAGCTAAAGGGCCATAGACCAGATACACACAGTTTATAAAAATAGTAGGGAGCCAAAGCCAATAGAACAGCTAGCTTTTACTGTCACTTATTAAGAGGGAAGTTAGAATAATACTGAAAAATCAGTAAGAATATAATTTAAATTCAAATTCCTGCTCTTTGCCCTGTGTGGCATTAGGTTGCAGGTCTTTTTAGTAATTTGTATATTGTCCACCCTCCTAAATAAAACAAAAATATGCCCCCAAATATGTGGTATAGTCTTTAATCAGTCCACAACTACACTAGATTATCTTCTAATTTAATCATTGTTGCTTTTTTACTCTTATAAAGGATAAGGTGTTCTTGAGTCATTACACAAACATTATGCTATTTCACATTATTAAGGTGGCCACTAAAGAACAATAGATCATTAGAATCCTTTGTTTACGTTTCCTCAACCAAGAAGCCATTGTCTGATCCTTCAGGAGCATTTGAATGATCTCAAATATACAGAGTGAAAAGTCTCAGTGGGCAGACACATGGAGCAATAGAAATCATAACAGTACAACAATGCTTTAGTTTAGTCCATTGAATTTCACAAATCCCTATTCAGCATAGGCAGACAGGAGGTTTTTGCTATTTCGAAGTAGAATAATTATATAGGGATTCTGAGTATGGATCACAAGATGGTTGAATAACATTCCATTATAAGCTAAGGTAGAAGGACAGGTTTTGTGTATCAAAAGGAATATAAATAATGGTGTGTGGCTCCGTTTCAAATGAAAAATAAACAGATAAGAAAAAAGAAAATAAAGAAAAAATTAATAGAATAGTCTCTTACCGAGGTAACCCCCAGTCCAAGGGTTTGCCAACCATTTTTGGTTTATGTAGAAAATTTACGTATAGGAAGAGACCATCCACTTGTAAAAGTCTTTATTCGGACATATGTTAGCCTGTCTTAATAAAGACTTTTTTAATTTTACAAAATATTTTTCTGGCTACTGCTTAACTAGTGGATGTTCTCTTCCAATACGTGAATTTTCTAACTATTAAGGGGCAGATTTATCAAGGGTCGAAGGGAATTTTCGATGTAAAAAACTTCGCATTTCGAAGTAATTTTTTGGATACTTCGACCATCGAATAGGCTACTACGACTTCGACTTCGAATATTCGACCATTTGATAATCAAAGTACTGTCTCTTTAAAAAAAACTTCGACTTCAATACTTCACCAAATTAAAACTGCCGAAGTGCTATGTTAGCCTATGGGGACCTTCTAGAGCAGTTTTCTAAGTTTTTGGAAGTCGAAGAAAAATCATTTGATCGATCACTGAAATCCTTCGAATCGTTCGATTTGAAGGATTTTATCGTTCGTTCGATCGACCGCAAATTGCCAAATTCGATGAAAAAAAACTTTGACTTCGATATTCGAAGTCGAAGTAATTCAATTCGATGGTCGAATTTCGAAGTATTTTCAACTTCGAAATTCGACCCTTGATAAATCTGGCCCTTAATGTATATTAAAGGTCACACTTGTACATCTGTTGCTACAGTCTCTAGTCCATGAACAGGCTTCTGATTATGCCTGTAAAATGTAACCTGCACAGAATCAGAAACAAATGAAGTCTGCAACAGGGTGTGGATTTTATGTGCCTGTAACATGGCAAATAAACATAACTCCCTGTCTTTGAAACTTCAACCCTATCTTATTGTATTCTTTTGTCCAGATGAGTTGCATTCAACACTTAAACACGGAAGGCCAATTCTGTATTGTTTTAACCAGATTAAACTGTCACACAGCATTTATAAATAAAGCCCTAGTGATTATATGTACATCAGGAAATCTCTACTAGATACTCTAGGCACCTGGAATTGACATGTAGTTTGATTTTTTTTGTTCCATTGAGTCTTACCTCTCTTGATTCCTAAGGTTAATTCAACTGTGAAGTCAAATCTGTTCTTCCCCCAATTACTTTGTCCTTTGCAGTAATAAACATCTTCCTTGGAGGTTCCTTGGAGAGCTAAAACACTTAAGGGCTCAATTATACACTTCCAAGAAAGGGACTAAATTAAAAAATTCATTAGAGTATACCTTTTTCTCTGACTAACTTGGTTGTCCTGCTAATATATCACTTGGATTTTGCAAAATGAAGGTGCCATAAGCAAAGCAATAAAATAAGCCTATATATAAAACTGACTCTCAACCAAAAAAGCTATTATGCAGTTAGATGGTAAAGGGGGGAATCAGTTGGGGGCCTAGCGTTCGATAATAAGGTCTCAGATTCCTTAGAATCACGTATTTTATAAATCTCATCCAGGCCTTAACAACTTTGCTTGTGGCATAATAATGGAGTTATGTAGATATACTCAGCATTTAGGCTGCTCAGAGCTTAGTTTGTACTTTACTTTGAAAATCTTCAAAGAAGTTCAATTTAAAATAGTTTATACATACAAAATAAATGCCGATTAATATTAACTCTGGCTTCTGTGGCACTTTCAACTGGAAAAAGAAGTTGAATAATCTTTTTAAATATTGATGTCTTTTTAGCTATTTCTGTGAATATTTGCCCTTCAGTTGATTTACCTTTGCATATCAGTGACAATACAGTTATTTGACTATGCATAATCAGCATCACTGCCAGTCTCCTCGACACTTAATTCTTGTGAAAGCTGTCCATTTTCATACACAGTGTAAAGTCAATTTATAACTCATTTGAGCTCTTGAACCATGGATGAGTTCGATATGTTTCATGGACTAATGTGAACTCTCCTTTTTTTTATATATATAAAATTATGCAGAGACATTTTATTCAAGAACCGCAAGACCTTTAATTTGTTTTCTACAGTTTATTAATGTGATTTCTGACCTCATTTAATTTCCAAGGAACTACATGGAAATTACCTTGCATATTTAAAAATAATGAATTTTAATGTAATCGTAACAAGCAGTGACTCACTTTAGAGCGTAGAATAAAGTCACGTAGGACAGCACCTCGCTATGCCAGCAGCTTAAAAAGGTTTTTAAGTATTAAAAGTTGTAGAAAAAGTCATGCACTATAAGGCAAACGTCAGTTTTCGTAAATAGTTTTATAAAAATAAAAACTAATGACTATCATGCTGATGGAGTGGGCTGCTCATTGCATTCAACAGTTGCAAGCGCATGATAGCACATAATGGCTGATTCTTTTTACTTCAAGTGTAATTAAAATGGTATTAGAAATAAGAAGATCTCAATGGATTCTTTTAAACAACGTCCTGTTATGGAGGTTACAGAAAAGTGATAGTGTATAAAGCAGTGTAAGAGTAAAGCGATATACCACTACTAATAACTTTCAGTAAAGTCGAACTTTCAGTAAAGTCGAACTTTCAGTAAAGTATTGATGCTAAAAAAGTACAAGATGCTGACTTTACCCAAAATTCAGATGAACTTTTCGACAAAATAATCAAGCAATTCGAACCTTTTCACGAAAAAATCTAGCAATTCAAAGGTTTTCGCGAAAAAAATCGTGAAAATCGGAAATTGCCGATGGCGAATTTTCACCAGTGAATTTTCTCTGGAGATTCGCAAATTTATTCGCTGGCGGCGAAACGCGGGAATTTGCCGCAAATTCGTGCCAGGTGAATTTATTCGCCCATCACTACCCATATGTGATTATATATATTTTTTAACGTCTAATAAACTTGCTAATGAGTTTTTAACCAATTGTGTTTTTTTATTCTTAAAGGAGAACTAAACCCTAAAAATGAACATGCTCAGTGTGCTTTGAGCAGCTGTTGAGTTGAGCTAAGGGTAGGTGTCATTCCAAATTTACAAGCAGAAAATGAGGTTTACCTGTAATATAAGCTGATGCTAGAGGGCTGATTATTAAATCCTGATGATAATTGCACTGGTTTCTGTGATGCCATGTAGTAATTATCTATATTACTTGTAGAGCTGCCCCAGTAAGCGTAATAGTCCAAAACCATAGAAACAAGCATGGTGCACCAAGGAGGGAGGAATCCAGACTTAAATGTTGCTTAAAAATCCATATTTTCTTGTTCCATTAAAATAGGCACTTCGTCACATAAAGGAACCATAGCTTAACGAGTATCCAGCTACTTTCTCAAACGCACACAAAGCTCAGGTATAAATCAAGGTAAGTCCCACCCACCCATAAAATCATTAACATCTAATAATCACTTGGTACATCGGGATGACAAAATTTAAAATTTACAAATGTAACATAAAATTTTCAAAAGTACCATCACAACATTTTCCAATCCCGATTCATACCCCCATGTTACTCCATAGTCTTAAAGTGGTAGATCCAATATACTTCTTTAGCCAATAGCCTTTTATTCACATCCCCTTTCCTAATCTCAGTATGTGGTTTATCAATAACCTGAAAATGAATGTTCACAGGATCCACATGACCCAACTTCACAAGTCTGGATATAGTCGATTTCTCATCGCCCCTGTCCACAGCAGATAGGTGCTCCAAAATCCTAACTACAGAACATGTGGTTTTGCCCAGATATTGGGCCCCACAGTGGCAGGTAGCCAAATAAACCACCCCTCTAGACAGGCAATTTATCCAGGATGCCAGATTCCTACCTTTCCGAAACAGAAAAGAGGGTACATCCTCCAAAACATAAGTTTATTGCAAGAGAGGGTCTTGCAATAATATGCCCCAATCTTTCCAGATAAAATGCTTAATGTTAAACGACATTTGATTTGAGTATTTAGTACAGAATCGTACCTTAGAACTATTATGTGTGCGCTGTCCGTTACCCTGCATCGCTATTCTCTTAGAGGCACATTTCCATCACCATTGTTATTCCCTTGTTCAAAACTAATCTCATTAATCAAAAGGGGGTTATGTTTGGTGCAACGTTTTTGCTCTTTTAATAACCAAGGTTTTATACCCTTATTCAACAAACCTATCCCGCAGCTCCATTGATTCCTTCATAAAGTCATCCCAAATTGAGCAGATACATCTTAGACGTATAAACTGTAGGGATGCCCCATATACAAGGAGCTGGATGTCCACTTGTGGCATGTAACAAGATATTTAAAGGTTTTAAATGAGTCCAGATCACCATCACAAATCAATGTAATCAATGTAGCGATAAAAATGTATAATATTAGACCTGAATGGGTTTGAATCGCCAAAAACGTGGTGCCACTCCAAACAAACCCATAAAAAGGTTAGCATAGGTCGGATGTGGATTTGTCCGGGAGCCAACCGGACTTTCGTGTGATGGACCAGAGACCAACAGGACAAAGAATTCAAGATCCCGGAACATCGAGGCGAGAACCAGTTCGTACCCGCAGTTATGAAGACAAAGGAGGCAGGGGGGACGTCGGTCCAAGAGAAACAGATTACCTCTCGCATTCATGCTGACAATAGTTTGGGTGATATGGAGGAGGCACAAACACTCACCATTGATATTTTTAAAGTGATATTAAGACAGACAGTTGCGAAATGAACAGTGTGATTAATCTTTCGAATTATGAATTGTCTGGGAATGAATTAAATTTGCTTTCTAAAGGTCTCAACTAAGTACCAGATCGACAATGTGACATTTTTGATACAATTTTGGATCTTAATAAATTGATACGTTTATTGACATTGAAACGGCATTTCGCTACTAAAAGTCAGAACGTTAATGATACTGAGATAAATATAGATGATTCTCTGGATACACTGCGGGAGGAGGCAACAGATTCCTTTGGAACTGAGATATCAGAGACAAATATGTTTTCTCAAACATTAGATTTTCAGGATATATGTTTAGTTAATGTTCTTGAAGAACTACAGGCTGGAAATTGTTGTACTGTTCCCGCAGATTTAGGGACTGTCCACATGGGTTTAAAGAAAAAAATCTATTTTCTATCCGATTCATTCAAAGGGGCCTTATATAGATTTATTTCATAAACTAGTGCAGTGGGACATTGAGTCTCTGAGTACCTCTGAAAGAGCTCATTGTAGGCCCAAGAATTTAACCCATGGTGAACATCAGGCTTTATTTTCTCTAAGTCAAAATAAGAAGGTGGTGATAAAACAAGCAGATAAAGGTGGGGCCGTGGTGGTGTTGGATGCAAATAAATATGAGAAAGAGGTGTATAGGCAACTTTTGGATGCTGACACCTACACCCCGCTTCCCACCTCTATCTTTCAGAAAGATTTGGGGTGCCTGTTATGCCAAGCCCTGGACAATGGGATAATTAACAAGACAAAGTATGACTATTTGTATAACACTTTTAATTTTCCATAACCTTCCAAAGGTGCATAGATCCTTGGAGGATGTTAAGGGCCATCTGATCGTGGCAGGTATACGTGCCTTGAATGAGGGTCTCTCCCACTATGTTGACAATCTTTTGACCCTACTTGTTGTGAAACTTCCAACCTATTTAAGGGACTCTACGATGTACATTAACAAATTTAAAGATATACATTGGAAACCGACTTTCAAGTGGTTTACCATGGATTATGCATTATATTCCTCGATACAGCACAATCTGGGCTTACAGGCTATTACATATTGGTTGGATAAAGAACAACATTGGGTTACGATAAGGATAGTCTATTGTAGCAAAAACTTTATACCAAACATAACCCCCTTTTGACTAATGAGATGAGTTTGGAACAAGGGAATAACAGTGGTGATGGGAAAGGTGCCTTTAAGAGAATAGCGATGCAGGGTAACAGACAGCGCACACATAATAGTTCTAAGGTACGATTCTGTACTACATACTCAAATCAGTTGTTTAACATTAAACGTATTATCAGGAAACATTGGGGCATATTATTGCAAGACCCTCTCTTAACCGATGTTTTGGAGGAGGTACCCTCTTTTGTATTTCGGAAAGGTAGGAATCTGGCCTCCTGGATCTCTAACAGCCTTTTTCACTCAGATGTGCAGAATAAAAATTGGTTCAAATATAAAGGAACCTATAAGTGTGGAGGCAGGAGATGATAGGCGTGCAATGCGATCCAAATATTTTGCTAGTACACTAAAAAGCAATACAAAATTCCTCAATACTTTAATTGCCTGTCTAGAGGGGTGGTTTATTTGGCTACCTGCCACTGTGGGGCCCAATATGTGGGCCAAACCACACGTCTGTAGGAGTTAGGATTTTGGAGCACCTATCTGCTGTGGACAGGGGCGATGAGAAATCGGCAATAGCCAGACATGAGAAGTTTGGTCATGTGGATTCTGTAAACATTTGTTTTCAGGTTATTGATAAACCATGTACTGAGATTAGGAAAGGTGATGTGAATAAAAGGCTATTGGCTAAAGAAGTATATTGGATCTACCACTTTAAGACTACGGAGGAACATGGGGGTATGAATCGGGATTAGGAATTGTCATGTTACTTTTGAAAATGTTATGTTACATTTGTAAATTTTAAATTTTGTTATCCCAATGTACCAAGTGATTATTAGATTGCTACACACATTTTATATTGATGTTTTGTAGTTTTTTTTAATATATTAATAAATTAAATTAAATTAATTAAAAATATTTTAACAAACAACTACAAAGAAAAAGTTATAAAAAGAATAAGGCCCTTTAGATGACGACATAGCCTAGTTATAGTCTAAGATGTGATAAAAGAATCTGAATGCACAAGACAGAAGAGATATCGGCACAATTTGCAATAAACAGTAACCATATTGAAAAGAAGCCCTTTGCAGCAAATATTGAGGTGAATGTTGTTTAATAATCAATAAGAAAAAACATGGGGCATTGTGCTCTTTCTTGCTTCATTTACTGCCTAATACTACAAATAGCTTTTACTTGTGTTCAGTATGGTGAGGCTCATATAGTACCCGTTAGACTGAAACAGAAATGCATCAGGCGTCTGATTACCATTGTTACAATAAACAGTTCCCTTACTTCACTGTATTTCTTATATGCAAAAATTGAAAAATAACACCCAATTTTCAAAGTCTTTTCATCCGGCATATAGGAGAATCGGTAATTTCATCTTGCTGAAAGTATCCACTGTTCTACACATTCATATTACAGACACACACACTTGCACATTATGTTGACTTTATGTACAGCAAGATTTGTCTTTTATAACCTCAGTGATAAATGTTGCACATTCTGTTTGATTTTTCTCATGCAATTATACAATCCTTTATGTTGCAAAAAATGCACATAACTTGAATGATATGTAACAGATCATGGAGCTGCAAACATGGATGACCCTCTTACCTAAAGAAATGCCATAACAACAATGGAATATACTTTAAAGTGTGGTATAGCATCCTTAGCTGCTGGTTTCCTGGATCGCTTGATTAGGTTCTCAGTGTACAAGTACTTCGGATACAGTTTCTTGGCTGTTTTTAGGAGCATTCAGAATTTAGGAGTCATTATTTGGTTTAATTGTTCACTTTTAAACTGTATTTTTTGCATAAGGAAGAAGTATTTTTGTACATTTATAAACCTTGGCTGGGGTGTATCTCCATTCACGTGGATTTCTTTTTTTGTGTTTTGAGGTCATTTCCTCCTGGAAGAAAAGCCCAGGTTTTTAATATTATATGGTGTGCATCAATGGGCTCAGGTGATCCTCTCCCTTCTGTTTATTTAGCTACAAACAAAGCTGTTTGCATCCCACTGCTTATATTGTGCTTTTAGTAAAGTAAACAAGCTTTAGTACTTCAGATTATAACATTCTCTCTAATCACCCCAATCCTTTAGTCCCCTTACATCAGTTTCACCCAGATTCTATTATATACAAGTTTTTACTAACTTTTTAGCTGTGGCTCCCCATAAAGACTCCCTTGGAGCTCCTCTAAACTTGGCCTCAGACAGTATTCAGGTGGGACTACGGACTGTGCAAAACTAAAAGCTTCTTTCCTCAACCAATTAGATGCTGACAAAATAGAATGAATGTTAAATGTTTAGGGTCTTGCATTTAGAAGAGTAGGTGTAATATATTCCATAACTCCATAATTCTTGCCAGTGACTTGAAGGCCCTATGTGCAAAGTTCACTTTTATATTAATTTTGTTATTTTGTTATATTACTTTTTTTATAGATGGACTGTAACGGTAGTTGACAAGGAACCCAAGGAAACCGCTGACAAGTACCTTTTGGTGAACAAGGTCACCCCTGACTATACTGGTGTTCACAGACACCCTCAGGAAACCTGAACACGTCAGTGGTAACAATAGTACAGACAAGGTTAAAGAGTAGAGTGAAGTCAGGCCAGGCAGGGACAGGTGGCAAGGATCAGAGTCGATAGGCAGGCATGAGTCAAAACCAGTAATAGTATACATGAGCAGGGTTATCAGAATCAGAGTCAAAGGCAGGCAGGAGTCGAAAACCAGAATATCGATACGGACAAAGCTTGAGTAGGAACTGAGTAAACAGAAACCAGCTTGGGCAAGGAAGGGAAGCCACTATTTAAGGCAAAGGGGCCCAATTGGAGACGGGAATCAGAGATGGACAGTGAAGGGGACCAATAACTGAATAATAGAACAATCAGCGTCCAATTGGATGCAGGCGCCAGTTTAATTGGGGAGAAATGTCAGGTGCGCATGCGCCAAATATAAACGCACAGATCTCATTTTCGCCTGCGAGGAAACTGGGCGCACTGAGCGCATCACTGTTGGGTGACTAAGCGCCGGAAGAGAATGTGCCTCCACCCGAAACCCACCGGTCAGCGCGTCTGGAGGTAAGATTAGACGGCCAGCCTATTCTTTATGATTTTTCAACTGATCATCATTATTTATTTTGTATGTTTTTTTTCTTAATTATCTGCATTTATATTTATATTTCCAGCTTTCATATGCAAGAGCACCCCATCAGGCATTCTCCTGTGTTTAGCTACAGGCATTCAAGAAAGACAAAGTGGGTTATGTAATAAAAGGTCCTAAGTTTTCCGAAGAGCAATAACCTATAGAAACCAATCAGAAGGTAGCATTTACTGGTCACCTGTTTAAAAGCAAAGATCCTATTGGTTGCTATTGGTTACTGCTACTGGGCAAACTTAATGCATTTTAGTACATATGGGTGTATATGTAAAGTCTCCTGGGACATGTGTATGAAACTTGTTAACACAGTTTCACGTGTTATGCCCTCTATGCCATACATTCACACAAGAGGAAAGTATGATATAGAGGGCATCAATGGAGTTGATATATATTACTTAGAATTTATTTAATTACACTGACAAGGGATGGGCGAATTTGACCCGTTTAGTTTTGCCAAAAATTTGCCGCCGGTGAAATGTTGCAGATGCCCATAAAAGTCTATGGGCGTCAAAAAAATTTTGTTGTGCAGCAAAAATGTTTTGACGCGCATTTTTTTTGTCTATGGGCGTACTTTTTTCAGCAAAACAAGGCGAAAGAATTCGCCCATCCCTAATATTGACCACAAAGCACATACAGTAGCATACAGTAAGTGACTATGAAGACGGGGCATAATCATACGAAGACTTCAGACCTGATTTTGCTTTTGATACAGGAGAGTGGACACTTCTTTGCTGAAACAGCTTCTAAATCCTCGTAGAGCCCAATACATTCACTAATTCTGATGTTTTGTGCTATTTACTTTACCCACTCCAAATAATGTATATCATTTTTAATGTTTTAGAACTAGGGATGCACCAAACCCACTATTTTAGAATTTGGACAAATCCAGAACCATTTGTGAAAGATTCAGCTGAATTTGGATTCAGTTTGGCCAGGCACTTGGATTTGGCCGAAGCTGTATCCTGCTGAAAAAGGACAAATCTTGGCCAAATCCCAAGTCTTGGATTCGGTGCATCCCTATTTAGAACTTTTTGTAAGAAAAAAGAGAGCATTGCATTTATTTGGCAGGCAAAATTTAAACTGAATTGTGTACATTTTCCATTTCTTCCAAAACATTGCTGTGAAAATGTGCCTGTAAATTTTCAGTAATTTGGGATGTGTTTAAGCTCTAATTAGTTCTGTTGAAAGATAGAATGCATGCAATAAAATCTAAACATAAGGCAACCTTTTCATGCAAAGGAACAAAATAATCACCCCAGAATGCTAAAGAAGAAATTGTTTAGTAGAAGATAGGTGGGGGTTAATGTCAAGACCCTGCGAGCGGTTGGCTTCACGCCTTTGTTTATACATTGACAGCAAGAAGCTATTTATTTGCACTATACAAGAGCATCTTTCACCATTCTGACCACAACTGCATTCGGTGTAGAATGTAAAACAATTTTATGTACTGGGTTTTTGCTGCATTCTGAGGCTGAAACATGAGTGTATTGATTTGATGTAAAAGACTCTTTATTTCTACTTGTTCATAGAAAGGACACCTGAGACCTGAGAATATAAACCAAAGACAACATATGTGTTTGTGAATATGTGTGCATGTCATTTAATAATTATGCTAAAATATTTAATGCAATGACTTTAAACTCGAGGGAACCTCATTCCTCTTTTGTTGTCTTAGCAATTAATTTTACATGTAATTGTATGTATTGTACATATGTATTTATTCATGTTCAATTATTGTATATACAGTATATATGTTTTATTATTATATTGTTTCAATGTATAGTGTTGTGTATACAAGTAGCATTAGAATAATAAGAATATACAGGTATGGGACCTATTATCTGGAAAATCATTTTCTAGAAAGCTCCGCATTATAGGATGTCTCATAGACTCAAATTTAACCAAATAATTCCATTTTTGAATAAATGATTTCATTTTTCTCTGTATTAATAAAACTACATATTGTAGTTTATCCTAACTAAGATATAATTAATCCCTATTGGAGACCAAGCAATCTTATTGGATCAAATTTAGGATGGGCTAATAAGCAGTGAAAACAATCTCTAGTCTATCATGTCTTTTCCCTACACCCAAACAAGACAACATAGCTTCAGCAGCAATGGAATAAACCATGGCAGTGTCTGACACAGGTAAGTTAAGCAGACCTAGCAGAAATTAACGCTGGTGAAAGTTCACTATGAAATGCTGGAGCTGACGAATTCTCAATTTTCGATTCTTCGCCAGCGTTTGTTTGCCAAGACATAACTTCGCATTTTGATGAATAGGCGTAAGTGCTGCAAATGAACGTCTGGCGAAGTTGTGTGATGTGTGGCAAAGTGTTCTGAGACAAAAATTCACACTTAAGTAAAGTAGTTTCGTAGTTTTCCCAGGAGGTTTTTAGGCAGCTAGACTGGGTCCTTAACTACAGTTTTGGGGGGGGGGATCTGACTCTTTCTGTAAGGCAGACAAAGTACAGACCAGGATTAGGCAAAGAGGAGTCTAAAACAGGCAGAGGTCAGGTCAAGCAGCAAGACAAGCCAAAGTCAAAAACCAGGATCAAAACACACAGAAAGGCTTGAGCAGGATCTGAGACAACCAGAAGCCAGTTAGGGCAAAGAGGGAATGTGGGGAGCGAGTTTGGCACCAAAAGTGCAGGAGGAGGTGATACAGAGGAAGTAGAACAAAATATTAGGCAAAATGGCCCCTACAGCTGCACGAGAGGCGATGCAACAACGTTGGAGCAGACACATGCATATGTGCAGAAGCCTGCAGGACCCAGAGCACAATCAACAGTCGGTGCAAACGGAGGTAGGACACCTGACCTATGGCACACTTTACACAGGATCAGAGTATTTAGTAGAGCAATCAGAGGCTCCAACAAGGAGGCTAGTAAGGGTTAGTACCCTGAAATATAAATGCTGCAAGTATAGCAGTCATGTATTTTTTAACCCCAAAAGTTGCCCTGTAGGTATGCACTGTTGTTAGGAGCTGGTACAACATGTGTAAGGCCACAGGTTGGGCATCACTGATGTATATGCTGAAATCATGTAATAATAGGAGGCATACTTATAATGGTGTATAAAATACTTTTCAATAAAGAAACAATTTAATGATTGGTGTAAGATAAATGGTACTCACTCATTAATGCACTCACACATGCATTTGTGTCATGCATAATAAATAATGTTTTACAAAGAGCTAAACAACTTATTTATAAAGATGACTATTTTTATACCCAAAATTGAAACCCTTGTAGAATAGGCATAACCCATTAAAGTCATCGGGACAAACTAAGATAACAAATGTTTGCTGGCACAATATCAAATGTGTAAAAGAACCTGAACCTGAGAGGGGAATCATATACACCTTCCAAATTGGGACATATTAGCAGCAGCAGGCCAGACAATGCAGTCACTGAAACACAAATCCTTTTATAACTAAGCCTATTAACTTGCATACTCCTTCAACTGATGTGTACTAATATGTACATACCATTGACTTCCTATGGCCTTACCCTTTAAATCCTTGATAGATTTAATATAACAACAGCTAGGAATATTATTATATTATCCACTCAATGGATAAATATTGATTTTAAGCATTATTTTTAATAAAAGGCAGAGATCTTTGGATACATGATACATAGGCCACCAATGAACATCCTATGCATTTGATACAAGTACACGGCAACACCAATTATTTTCTATTAGGCAACCTGTGCACATTTAGTATTTGTATGCTGATTATCAGAGAAAAAAAAATCGGAACTGATCACTGTCAGGTCTACTTTACATTTTCATTTGTTTTGCATGGAACAATTTTAATTCTCCCCTAGACATTATAATGCTGCATTAAAACCCAGAGGGTGGGATAGAGTGTGCTGTGCTGACATTTAAATTACCAATATTTTAAAAAAAAGGGATCTGCCACCCTTGGGCAATAAGAGATGCGTGTATGTCGAGATTAAATGCATCCCTTTGATTTTTATTGACTTCCCCTTGGGGGGGACAGTTTAAATGCATACCTATTAAATTAATTTTAGTTGCCTGCAGAGCTGGTGAATTGTTAGGTGTATTGATCCGATCCTTCCCCTTAGTAAGGGAAAACAATAGAGAAATCACTGTAGGATACAATCTGATTTATGTCAATTTTCTTTTGAATAAATATGTTAAACGAGCAAAATGATAGTTGTGTTCCTTTATTCTTTTTATGGCTTTCCCAGTAAATAATATCAAAGCATCCTCTGAATTTGTTTACGTGCCTCCTTGGAAACATATTACTTAATAATTCTTTATAAGAAGCACCTCTTAAAAGCAATAAATTCATAAATTGGGGCTCATGGTTTATTCATGATCATCTTAAAAAATATTATTTAAGCAACAGTTTCCTTTGGGCACATAATGACATGCAAGTAGTTCCTGCGTTATATATATACAGAATTGGGCCGAACCTGCAGATTTAGCAAATATAGTCAAATACAGCTTCGTGAAATATATGTTATAGCAGTACTGCTTATTCTCTACATAAAATAATATTTACAGGAATCATATGGGTAGAAGTTGGCAAATTGAATACCTTGTTTACCTTGTTTACAGTGTCGGACTGGGATACCAGGGGCCCACCAGAAAAACTTAGGCTGAGGGCCCACTTTCCAAACTTTTATACCTCCTCTCCTCACTCAACCTCTTTATTCTCCTAGTCTCTTTTCTCTACATACTATACTCTATTCTTCCATTATTAAGCCTCTTTATTCCCATAAAGAAATAGAGAATGACCATGAAATAGGCCAAAAGGTTAGAAGCAGGAGGGCCCACTGACACCTTGGCCCACCGGGAGTTTTCCTGGTATCCCGGTGGGCCAGTCCGACACTGCTTGTTTATCCAGAAACCTGTTATCCAGAAGCCTCCAAATTACTGAAAGGCCATCTCTAAAAGACTCCATTTTATCCAAATTTTTAAAAATGATTTCCTTTTTCTCTGCAATAATAAAACAGTACCTTGTACTTGATCCCAACTAAGATATAATGAATCCTTATTGGAAGCAAAACCAGCCTATTGGGTTTATTTAATGTTTAAATTATTTTCTAGTAGACTGAAGGTACAAAGATTCAAATTACAGAAAGATCCATTAACCAGTAAAACCCCAGGTCCTAAACATTCTGGATAACAGGTCCCATAACTGCATATGTAATAAAAATATTTCTCTGTCTGTCTAGCAAGCAGTAAAAGGTGGCATTTATGAATGCAAGTGATTTCAGATGCAAGTCAACTCTCTGCCCAGTGGGTCACAACTGAGCTTGTGTTTTGATGCAATTTAGTTGCATGTTGTATCTATGTTTTGTGCATTTTAAACAATGTTTGTATTTGTTTCACTGGGCTCAAGTCTGGTACACCTATTGATGCAACCTGCTGTGGAAACCCTGGCACTATCTCCATGTTCAGAGTAGCAATATTTCCAAGGTTCCCCAACATCAATAGGCCCAGTTGTGTACCATTCATCGGAAGAGTCCGTTTTATAGCACCCAGGTTCGTAATTGACCTCTATAGAGACACACGTGTGGCACATCATCTATTAACTGAATCACCAGGCTACTGTAAATCCATATAAGTGTCATCAATTGCTATTGTTTTAGGGAAGGGATTCTACATATGGAAAGAGAACCAGCACCTCCTGACAACATCCCCTGGGCAGGAGCCCTAATGTACAGAATACTCTGAAAGCAATAAGGACGTCCCATAGACAAGGAAACAGAAGTTTTTTAAATGATATGTGATCTAGAAGGACCCCAGTGAAAGACATACAATGAGAACCTGTGATCCTCACTAGGGCCCCAATAATTATGTGAACGTAAACCTCACTTGGGCCCCAATAATTATGTGAGTGTAATTAAAGACCAGTCTCTGCATCCTAACCAGATTCTGAATCGCATAATATTTATAGAAATCTGGCACATGTTCCATTTCCCTTATGGATAACAGAACATTCCAGTCCAGTATCACTGCCTGAAATGCTCATAACTCCCAACAGTTACAGAGCAACTTAATCCTTTTAGCCCCAAGCAGGGTCTGTCAAAATGCATAGTAGCCTGATGTTTCCCTCTTTGGGGACATGGGTAACATCAGTAATACAAACATGTCAACAAACTATTTGTGAGATTCAGAATACTTAATTGCAGAAGAGCATCTACAAAATATATGTTTTAATAGATATATTTACAAGTTGGTGTTCAAAACGTCTAATTTTTTTCAATAAATCTTGAGTTTTTCACAAGTATTCCCGTTGTGCCGAGCGCGGTACTATGTCAATATATATATATATATATATATATATATATATATATATATAGCGATAGATATATATAGAGATAGATATATATATATATAAACAAGGGAAAGTTGTGCTCACCACTAACTTTTAAAATCATTAGGCGGGGGTGCAATGAGGCTGTGACCACAAAACACATATAGACAAATACTAGAGTCCTCTGCACTCAACCCATTAGCAATATATTTAAGACATTTTGTGCATACTGTTACTGAAAAATGCCTTAGCCTTTAAACAAAGCTCCATATATTGCAATATATTTAAGCTGGTCAACTACGTCAAAATCATTCCATATCTGGCCAGTCCTACACTCACTTTCATCTGATTCATTAAGAATTCTATTGGTTAATTATACATTTTACAATGGTACTAAGTTTTACCTGCAACTTACTTGCTGCTTTTAAAGTAAAACTTCCAAACTTGCCCTTTTTTTGGCCACTATTGGGATCACCTGACTATAACCGGTAGGGTGGGAGCTACAACATGGAGCTGGTCACTGCTCCTGTATAAACAATAACAAATAAGGGAAAGTTGTGCTCACCATTAATTTTTAAAACCATTAGGCGGAGGTGCAATGAGGCTGTGACCACAAAATACATAGACAAAAACAGACAGACTTTGTAAAATGAAGCAATTGAATTCTTAATGAATCAGATGAAAGTGTAGGACTGGCCAGATATGGGGTGACTTTGACGTAGTTGGCCAGCTTAAATATATTGCAATATATGGACAAACAATCCCTGTTTTGTTTAAAGGGTAAGGCATTTTTCAGTAGCAGTATGCACAAAATGTCTCTGTCTTAAATATATTGATAATGGGTTGAGTGCAGAGGACTCTTGTATTTGTCTATATGTATTTTGTGGTCACAGCCTCATTGCACCCCCGCCTAATGGTTTTAAAAATTAGTGGTGAGCACAACTTTCCCTTGTTTGTTATAGTTATACAGGAGCAGTGACCAGCTCCATGTTGTAGCTCCAACCCTACCCAACTATAATCAGGTGATCTCACTGGTGGCTAATACAAGGGCAACCAAGTGTAGGGGCCCCTACGGGTTAATCTGCCCTGCAGCTTTAAGGCCCCCATCTTTTTCTTAGAGTGATCTACCAGGAGAGGTGTGACAGCTTCCTGCTACACTGCACTATAGTGTGTGTAAGGAGTGGCCTCTTCCTCTTTCGCCTCTGGATGGTGATCCAGCTGGATGTGCTCAGGGAGACTGAGTACAGAAAGACTAGAAGAAGTCATGTGTCCAAGTCGGGGACCAGGCAACCCCGTGAATGAGGAATAGAAAGTGGCAGGCGTAGCTCCCAGTACTAGTAAGTAAGATAGTCATGGTTGAGCTAAAAAGAGCAGTTCTGAGCTCCAACATAGGAGTGATAGATTGGAGGTATCTCTCCCAGGCCATATTGCCTGTAGTATAGGGATCCCAGTGGAGAGGGAATCAGGAGAGATGATTGCCCTGAGGTTGATCCAGAGACCACTACCAGAATATGTTTGCAGAGGTGAAGTGGGATACCTGCTAAGTCTGTCCTAAGGGAGTGTCAGCCTGTGTAAACTGCATGATGTGTGCCTGCGCACTTTTCCTCTGATTCACTGTGATGTGAGTACTAAACCTGTGGTCACTTGCTTCGTGCATAGTAATAAACCTTGTTCCTCTTTTATTAAGAACCTCCTGGTGCCCAAGTCTTTTGTTATATGCACAGTAGCCTGGGGGATGTAGTTGCACTACACCATTGTTGTGTAAGTCGCAGTGTAACCCATGCTTCTACTGGTAGCTGGACAGTTTAACTCTTTGTGTGCTATGCAGCCCAAATAGGTGTTACACAAGTTTGGGAGTTTTACTTTGAAAGCAGCAAGTAAGTTGTAGGTAAAACTTATAAACTTATAATGAAGCAATAGAATTTTTAATGAATCAGATGCAATTTGTGTGTAGGACTGGCCAGATATGGGATGACTTTGATGTAGTTGGCCAGCTTAAATATATTGCAATATATGGACAAACAATCCCTGGGGTAAGGCATTTTTTAGTAGCTGTACAAAAATGTCTCAATGTCTTTTTTTATTTTTTAGTACATGCACAAAATGTATATTATTGATAAAATGTATATATTGACATATATACAGTATATTTTACAGGGCATATATATATATATATATATATATATATATATATATATATATATATATATATATTATATATATATATATATATATATATATATACAATTTTGACGTGCACCCATTTTGTTACGGCTGATTTTTCACCTGTGAATTTTTGCCGCAGTTTCGTGGATTTATTCATGGGCAGTGAAAGATTTTCACTGCAAATCCTTGCCTGGCGAATTTATTCGCCCATCACTAATATATATATATATATATATATATATATATATATATATATATATATATATATATATATATATATATATATCTATATATATATATATATATAGATATATGTATATGTATATATATATATATATATATATAGATATATGTATATATATTCAACTTTCTTTATATCTGTAAATGTTCCATGATTTTTGTTTTCATTGAATCATCAGGTTACTACAGATCCACATAAGTGGTTTTTAATTACTTAATGCAAAACAGCAGTGCTATTATGTTTAATGGGAAGGGTTCTACTTATGGAAAGGGAATCAGCACTTCCTGTCAATATTCCCTGGGTAATTGGTGCAAAAGCCCTAATGAAGGGGATACTTTGAAAGCCTATGGTTGAAGGAAGTCCCATAGAAAAAGAGGGGAAACAGAAATGTCTTTGTCTTTAGGATTAAGCCAAAAAAATATATTTCTAAACGTATCAGTTTAGTTTACAACAACTCCATTTAAAACAAAACATAAATACGTTCCATCTCTGATGTGTTGGTAAAGTTGTATGCTCATGCTTGAAACATCTTGAACAGAATTTCTAATAACTTTTTGTGCTTTTCATAATTTGTATTATTCTGGTTAAACAAATGATGGCTGTCAAAATACACTTGTGCTTGCTTATAAATGAAGATAAAAGTGTAACCCACTTCTTTGTCAAGGAATCAACTAAACACGCATTTATCCCTGTAAGCTGCCAAGAACATGAATCAGCAACATAAACCAGATAAGAAAGGCTAAAACCAAAGGAGCTAAGTGAACATAAAAATTCCCAAATGCTTCTGCCTACACATATTTTTTTAAAACCTGAAATTAAGCTAATCCATTAACTACATTATTGCCCAGTAACTACATATTAGTCTCAGAAATATTCACTTACTGTTTGTCAGGAATGAAAGGGTTCTGAGTCAATCACCATTGTGCTTTTATATACAGAATTACAGAATGTCCGCCATAGTTTATTTATCCAAATAATCCACATTTTTAAAAATGATTTCCCTTTTCTCTGTAATAATAAAACAGTACCTTGTACTTGACCCAAACTAAGATATAATTAATCCTTATTGGAAGCAAAACCAGCCTATTGGGTTTATTTAATGTTTACATGATTTTCTAGTAGACTTAAGGTATCAAGATCCAAATTACAGAAAGATCCATTATTCGGAAAACCTCAGGTCACGAGCATGCTGGATAACAGGTCCCATACCTGTACCATATTCAGTAGTGACCATGATGAATTTATAGCCCCCTTGTGTATATGGCAACTAATTCATAGTTTAATTGTAAATCATATACATTAGAATAGAAAATTTCTCTTCTTTTTTTTTAATATATATTGTCTTTATTTTTATTTTTTTTCCAAACTACAGGATTCCAAATATTAAGATAAATACAAATATTCAGCATAACAGTATTACAAATATAGTCTCAAGAAAGTTTCTGGTTCATGTAGAAGCAATTGGGAGAACAGTAAGGTAGCTGGTACACGTACTTGTCAGAGTGTTCCGTGATACCATATGAAATTCTTACGAATCCTGTTTTACAACATAAACAAATCAAACAGAGGGATAACATAAAAAATTAACATAACATTAATAAAATAAAATCAGCACAGACCATTCATACTCATATGGGTGGTTAAATAGGTACCTGGTGGCTATGATATGGTGGATCCTGGGAGGCAGATGTAAGTGCCCCAAAGGCATTCTAGGTCACACCAGGTTGTGTGTCAAAATGTATTGACTGTCATTGTCTGATATCTGGGGGAAGATGTAGGCTACAGGTGGACCAGATAACTAAAAATGTTTGGATTGTTTTATTGGTGGACGCCTCCAACCAGACCATATGGAATAGGAAGTGTAGTTAACTTTTGACTAGTTGTATCGATGGCACAGTAGTGGAGAGCCATTCCTGTAGTATCTCTTTCCTAGTTGCTGCACCTAGTCTTTCTGCTAAAGCCTTATTGCCTTTGGTTATATGTCACCCCCCTTTAATTTTGCTAAAGACTGCCCATTCAATGTTGGGTTTAAATTTTTGTTTTGTCAAGAGGTGCCAGTAATCATATGCTTTTTGTCATAAGGTTTGAATGACTGGGCATGCCCAGATATGATGGAGTAAAGAGATCTCTTTGTCATGGCATCTTAAACATGCAGGATTGTCCAGCTGGCCCATTTTAAATCTTCGTAATGGGGTTAAATAGGATTGATGCAAAATTTGTAGGGCCGTGATTTTGTATTGGCTGGATGGGGGTGATCCTCATGCTATGGGAGTAGAGTTTATATATATCAACTGTGTTGGTATTTGGGATGGAGTTGACATTTCTCTTCTGTAGATTTTCATTTTGTAAACAGTTGCTGAATAGTGATGGGCAAATTTGCGCCGTTTTGCTTCGCCGAAAAATTTGCAAAATGGCGCCGGTGTCTAGTTTTTGACACTGACGTCCATTTTTTTTTTTACACCGTGAATTTTCGCGGCCGTTTTGCGAATTTATTTGCCGGCAGCGAATCGCACGAATTCGCACCTGCCGAATAAATTCACCCATCACTATTGCTGAAAAATAAAACCCAGAAATACAAAACTCATACAAGTGTGAAATGGTTTTTTTTTGGGGAGAAGTCACAAAGAATATCTCATTATCTCATCTGTAATCTGTGAATCTGGGCTGAAAGGTTGTTATTCCTGAGGCTGCACAAAGCAAGATATCCTGGGATCGTGCAATATCTCACTTGTATTTTTTGGGGAGAAGTCACAAAGAATATCTCATTATCTCATCTGTAATCTGTGAATCTGGGCTGAAAGGTGTGTTATTCCTGAGGCTGCACAAAGCAAGATATCCTGAGATCGTGCAATATCTCACTTGTATTAAGCCACGTCAAATGGCAAAGTAACTTTAGATTGATCTGTGTGCAAGAATGACAATTTGTCAATAAGGGTTTTCTGTCTTTGTCATAACATTCTTTTATTTTTTAAAGCGCTGCATAAATTCCCTGAATTATGCAATGAATATATTTTGAGAAATATGTCAGTTCCCTCTTAAAAATATGATAAACACCACTCAAACGTAATTTTAAATGTGGGCATAGTCATCTTAGTCACCTACACAGGGTATAAATAGAGATATTATGAAAAATCACAGATTGCTATTGCAATGAGTAACACACGTGTCATCGTCAGTTTGATATTTGTTGGCCAACCTGCAATAAACAACATATTTGTTATCCCCTTAATTAAAAAAAGAGGGGGATCTGTTCTCCAAGGCGTTATATTAATGGGGAATAATGCTGCCCTCAGCATACTTGCAGTAGGACTGCGGCACAGGCGATATCATTGTAAGCTGCTAAATTAAATACACAATTATAAAAAAATTATATACTTGCTTTGCCAAAAAAAAGAGCATATCGTCGTTTGCCAGTTGCAAAATGATCCATTTTCATCCAATTTTTCTGACACGGGATTGCTAACATATACCCCTAAGCAGATGGCGTGTGTCACTGCAGGAAAACAGAAACCAATATGGTAATGAAATAACTTGGAAAGCAGGTTTTTAACATTTACTTTTTAACAAATGGCTTTGAAAAGTAACAGAGAAGGGAAAAAAATTTCACACTCTGAAAACATAAAGGATCCTATATGGTGGGGACTCTACAGGCCTCACTCTCACAATATTGCTGGAGAATGAACATTTTCATAACTTTGCCTGATAACAGTGAAAATATATTTTTGGCTGAATATAACTTCTTATATAATGAAATTTCCAGGGGCAAAAGACACTTCTAGGGAACAGTATTATCTTATTTTATGAATAACCCTTTACTCTAGCTTGCACATTAGCCAAAGCTCCTTTCCCATGGCAAGGTGTAGTGACATAACTAGAGTGAGCCGGGCCCCCCATACAAAAAACCTTTAGAGGGGCCTGGCGCACGCTGATCCCCATCCTCCGACCCATTTCCTGCCCAGCCCATATCCCGCCTCTGCCCCGCCCATGTCCTGCCTCCGCCCACATCCCGCCCGACTTGCGTGCCCTTCCTCGCCAGTAAAAAAGAGGCTGGGGACGAGGGTTTTTTTATTAGCTATAGAGAAAGCAGAATCCACAGACCGAGCCCCCACTGTTTCCTGGGCCCCCTGCGACTGCAGGGTCTACTTCCTCTATAGTTACGCCACTGGCAGGGTGCGCTAAAAGACAGAGGTGGATGGTTAGAGCTAGAATAATAATTGCAATAAAATCAAATTGGATTACTTAATTGCAATTCCTTCTCTAATTACGATCTGTGTTCAGATGTGACCGTTATTTATAAATGCTACAGTATCTCCATCATTTCCAACATATGTTCTGAAATTTCTATCCATTTCTCAGTCATTGGGAAGAGTCCCCAGGAGGACTGAATCGTTGGAACACCAATACTGTACCATTCAAGAGGATACTACAGGTATGGGACCTGTTATCCAGAATGCTTGGGACCTGGGGATTTCCTAATAATGGGTCATTCTGTAATTTGTATCTTAATACTAGAAAAGCATGTCAACATTTAATAAACACAATAGGGTGGTTTTGCTTCCAATAAGGATTAATTATATCTTAGTTTGGATCAAGTACAAGGTACTGTTTTATTATTACAGAGGAAAGTAATAATTTTTAAAAATTTGGATGATTTTCTATGGGAGATGGATAAGCCTAATGCGTTTCGTGCCTGAATGGGCACTTACTTATAGCCTGTGAGTAAGTGTCCATTCAGGCACGAAATGCATTAGGCTTATGTATGTTCTAATAAAGTCTTTTTAACGTAAAAAGACTTGGGTTACTGGTTTACTAGTAAATGGGCCTCACTCCATTTTGAATCCTGCATATTGAAAAAATATGGCAACCCCTGAACTGGAGGTTGTCCTAGTGAGGGACCATTTTACAACGTACAATTTTCTTTTTATTTTGGACTTGTACTTTTTTGTTCCAAGGGTAGAGCCACACACCATTGCTTGCATGTTTATCTATGGGAGATGGAGTCCTGCACAAAATAGTTCAGTGGGAGCACTTACCGGACGGCTGGCTCAATGTGCTGAACGTTCCACCACTATCCCATGCGGCAAATTCAAATCCAGGAAAAGGCAAATGAACGGAGCACCGAGGACGCCAGTATAAAAATTAAAAAAGTAGAAATTATTTGATAACCATTAAAAACTCAAATTACAGCAGCATAGCTTCAGTCCTGGTTGCCCACTTATCTATGGGAAATGGCCATCCCATAATTAAGAGCTTGCCGGATAACAGATTTACGGATAATGGATCCTATACCTGTACTATCATTAATAACAATCTGGGTTTTTTTTTATAGCCAGTGAAAAAAGTCACATTTTATTTTTATGACTTATATGACTTTTCACCTTGGTTGATAGAAGTTAGAGCAGAATTGCAAGTCTTTAATCTATAACATTGGAAATGTAGCCTGTTCAATGCTGGAGAACATGTTTTGGTAAAGAACAAAAACAATGGGGAAGGGGGGAAATACTTTGATAACTGTTATCATTTATTTGACACAAAGTGTGTGATTGGTAAGTTCTGTAAAGGGACACATTAAATCCTCCAGTGTCCCCTATAAGGACAACTTAAGGCAGGTGAGGAAAGAGATAACGTTTATACTTATAATATATGTATGAAGTATAAAATATACAAAGTGCAACATGTCATATTACAGAACCACAAGGACCTGACATGATAGCGATGACTAGCTACCCCCCCCCCACATCCCCTTTGCTGTTTGTACAGCTGAAACCACAGAGTACATGAAAAGTTATAAAGTGAGTGTCATCACTAAAAAGATAAAAATATTAAAAAAAAAAAGATGTTCTTATCTATAAGAGACACTAAGTCCAGGAGCAATAACCCATTGCAACCAATAAAATATTTTCTTTTAAACAGGTGACTAGTAAATGCTACCTGCTGATTGGTTTACTGCACCTTGCAAACTTAATGTCTTTTATTACATAACCCCCATATGACTTCTAGGATCTCATTGGAAGTAACTGCAGGAGCAGTAACTAGTAGCAACCAATAGGATGTTTGCTTTTAAACAGGTGACCAGTGCATGCATCCTGCCGATTGGTTGCCATGGGTTTTTATTATATAATCCCATTAATTGTTTGTGCTATTGAGACAAGCTTTCACAAGACTCTGTCTTTGTCTAATAAACAAAGAGAGAACCTTGCCGCTGAAACTTGTTATATGATAGGGTTCTGGTAAGTAAAATTACCAACAAGTGGTCTTCATAATTCATTTTTGATATTTTAGTAATTAGCCATTTCATTTAGATTGAAACCTGCCTAACTGGAGCTGATCCAAAGGAAGAAAAAAATGGGACAGGCAGGAATCCTGGCAGGGAATGGGGAAAGTTTGGACAGGTTGTGGGCATCCTTTGGTGTAACTGAGCATAGGATGATAGATCAGGGGTATGTTCAAGCATATTATATAAATATATATATACTCTTTTTCAAAATCAATTCTAGTTATTTGGCAAGGGCCATTTCCTCCTGTGGGCCCAAGTGGGCAATTAAATAATATTCCCTGTCCCCCAAGAAGGAATAGCCCTAAGTATGGTAATAGCCTCCCAGTAACAAACTAAAGAAGCCAAAGGTTCAGTAGCTGATGACATCAAACATGCATGCCCATACAAAGTTCTATTTAGATATAAATGTACTGTAGTTTGATTTTTTTTTTTTAAAGCAGTCTTTATTTGTCCCTTTCTGTTTTGTGTTTCTGACTCTTGAAACAGTGTAGCACAAATCAATTCTCTTCCAGATCAATTTATCAGCTGCCTTGCACCATTGCTTCAGAAATCAGAACTAGGAGTGTAGAGAATGTAAACATGTATTGAAAATTCATTTACAAATAGCTTTAAAAGCACTGAAAATCTTTAATGAATGTATATTGAAAAGATGCTAAGAATTACATTTTCTTCAACCAGGGTGCAGGAACCCTTCAAACAGCATTTCATCTAGTAATACAGACCATTTATGAAACACTAATCTGTTTAGGGGGACAAATATATATATATATATATATAATGGAAAAAATGTAAGAGAAAACTGTATATTTTGTATTCTAAAATTTCTTAAATGTAGGAATAATTATACACTGAAATCCACAGCCCCTGAAAGGAAAATTCACCAACAAAACTCAGCAGGTTAAGCGACAGGTAGACAAAGGACCCTCGCTCATCAAAGGAGAAAATGAATTCATGTTATGAAAAGGAATGAGACAGGATGAGTTCCCTTTTCTGCCGCTTTCATGATGAAGATTTCTGCACTGATAGAATGTTGTATTGTTGTTGTTGCTTGCTATTTAGATGTGCGGAATGGCTTGTTTCATCTTGTTTCTAAAGCTATTGCTTCACTTTTAATGATTCCGGCGTGAAGTGCAGATGTCCCTGTACCATCTAGTAAGGCTGCTGATTGTCCCTATATTGTAGAGACCCTAAAACAATCTATTTAAGGAACATATTGCTAGTCATGTGAGCACCTGCTTTCTCAGAATCAGTGTGTATATATGTATATATATTTAACTGCCATATTTGGCCATATCTATATGTGCAGATGCAGATGACAATGAAGATAGAGTCAAAATCAGCATGTGCTTATGAATTTTACTGTAAAATCCACCGAGATAACATATGTAGATAAAACATTTTCAAGTCATTCCTCCCGAGATTCCAAGGATGTTTGAATTAATGTCTGGATCTGGAAACATTGTCCACTGTAAGATTAGAATACTGCAGCTTAAACAAGCAATTGTTTTCTTATATAGGAATAAGATCTGTTATCCAGAATCCTTGAGACCTGGGGTTTTCTGGATAAAGGATCTTTATATACTTTAAGGTTGCCTAAAAAACATTGTCTCTCCCTGCTCTGGGCTCAGATAACAGTAGAGAAGGGAGGGGGTGGGGAAGAGGAGCAAACTGAGCATGCTCTTGCCCAGGGCAATGAGGTTTAAGCTGAAGGCAGGAAGTCTGATACAGAAGCCCATGTTTACACAATAGAAGGAAAGAAATGCAGTGTTTCTTTTGACAGGGGACTCAGAGCAGCACTACTTTGGGGGTTTACTGGTATATTTAGATGGACCTTTCTGATAAGGCTTACTTAGTTTTAACCTTTCCTTCTCCTTTAAAACTTAGAACTATTTGCTTAAAATGGCCTTCCGATAATTGGGAGCTTTCAGGATAACAGATCCCATACCTGTAGTTAAAGTAGAATGATACTGATGTGAATCTCTCCTCTTTCTATTAAAAAGCATGGGTAACTCTCTACCTATGAAAGACACTAAGATGACAAGTTAGTGTATAACCAATGGAAACCTTATCAAGCTAAGGAAGTATCTGCATGATAGGGAAATTTGACATGAGAAGAAGTAGATACAAAAGATTGAAAAAAGTGAGAACAGTACTCTCTACTTTTTGTAACGTTTAATTAGCCGATTGGGTTTATATCATTTTAAATGATTTTATAGTAGACTTAAGGTATGAAGATCCAAGTTACAGAAAGACCCATTTTCGGAAAAAACCCCAGGTCCGGAGCTTTCTGGATAACAGGTCCCATTCCTGTAAACTGTCATGTGTTGTATGCGGCACTGGTGCTAACGAACTGATTCATTTGTGTGATCCAGCACTGAACACACAAGTGGTTATATTTTTAAACGGGTTGTTGGAAATCTGCAAAAGAACAAGCTAGCTACTATATATAAAATAATTCTTTATAATGAACATTATTTTGCCTGTTAAGATTGTTAGAAAGTAAGCCATCTGCAGAGAATGTGGGAGCCCTTATTGTTGTGACTTAGGAAAACAATAAAAGATACCCAGGATTGGCAAATGACATTGTACATTATGTTCCACTTTAACTTGAGCTAAGCTGGTTAAAAATAATACTGTGTAGAATGGCATATTGTAAATACACTTATTTCTATGATTATGAATGTGGGTAGACGCAAGAAAGTACTCCCCTGAGCGCTGCTTATGATGGTATTATTAATTATAAGCAATACAAAAAAGGAAAATCTGGATTCTTGGAATAAAAAAGTTCTGAGCGCGAGATGAATAGTGTTCCAACTTCAATAAAAGTGATGCATTTCTGCCCCCTGGTGATGATGCAAGATTATTTTCCATTATTGGTAAACGTTAAAGAAAAATGTTTCTGTATGTAAGGTGGGGATCTGCCCACGGTGGTCATTCCTGCATATTTACATGATATATAAAGCATTCATCCTCATTTTTCACACACACGCACACACACACAAACACCACCCCCCCCCCCCACTGATTTTAAGTTTCCTATCGTTTGTACGTAATATGGAGCAGATTTACTAAAGGCAAATTGTCGCCAGTGACCGCTTCGAACCCATCGCTACACTTCGCCAGGTGCAAATGCACTCAGACTACGCTAATTTACTTAAATGCAGAGTTTCGTCATGGGCACCAAACGCTGGCGACTTTTCGTTAGCGTTACTTCGGCAATGCGAGCATTTGATAGTGAAGATGCGATAGCGTTAATTTCTGCCTAGCGAAATTCATCTCACGCTCAGAACTTTTTTATTCCAAGAATCCAGATTTTCCTTTTTTGTATTGCTTATAATTAATAATACCATCATAAGCAGCGCTCAGGGGAGTACTTTCTTGCGTCTACCCACATTCATAATCATAGAAATAAGTGTATTTACAATATGCCATTCTACACAGTATAGTGATCTTGCGCTCAGGTCAATTTGCATAGGGTGGAAATTTCAAGTTGTATGGACGTCTGTATGTTAAATGTTGGTGCAAATACTTACAAATTACACTTTTTAAAACACATGTCCAGGGAACCTTAATATAGACAATAGAGTTATTATAATGCCTTACACATGAGCCCACTGTAAAATTAATGTTCCATATGTAAGCAAATGTATAGGGAAAACCGGTTACCGGTTATATATATATAGATAGCCTCATCATATTCTCGACTATAGTCAATAAAGAAATATAATTTGGGGGCCGATTCACTAAGGGTCGAATATCGAGGGTTAATTAACCCTCGATATTCGACTAGCAATTAAAATCCTTCGACTTCGAATATCGAAGTCGAAGGATTTAGCGCAGATAGTTCGATCGAACGATCAAAGGATTTTTCCTTCAATCGAACGATAAAATCCTTTGAATCGAAGGATTTTAATCCAACGATCGAAGGAATATCCTTTGATCAAAAAAAGTTAGCCAAGCCTATGGGGACCTTCCCCATAGGCTAACATTGACTTCGGTAGCTTTTAGATGGCGAACTAGGGGGTCGAAGTTTTTTTTAAAGAGACAGTACTTCGACTGTCGAATGGTCGAATAGTCGAACGTTTTTTCCTTCGATTCGAAGTCGTAGTCGAAGTAGCCCATTCGATGGTCGAAGTAGCCCAAAAAAACTTCGAAATTCTAAGTTTTTTACCTTCGAATCCTTCACTCGAAGTTAGTGAATCGGCCCCTTGATGTACTCTTAGGTGTTTAAAAGGTGTTCCTTTCGATACTAGAGAGCTGAAATATTCTGAAATATTTAAACCGGAGAATAGAATTCCAAAAGGCTTGAATAAAAGATCTGATGTCAATTGTTTCTGTTGACATAATGCAATCACATTTCTTTATGTGCTTTATACTATTTTCATTTACCTTGTTTCATATCTTGATAAGTTTCTTATATATTTACATCTTTATTGGTTGTGTGAAGCATGCGACCTTTTTAAGGTCTATACATATTTATGAACAGGAATTGTATGAGACGCCTAAGATTAAGGACTTGGGTCTGAAATGCGTCAGGTGATGTGATTCCTGTGCTTGTTCCCTTGCCACGTTATGTATTTAATACTCTAAATAAAGATGGACTATTAACTTTACAGCTTTTGAGGATTTTTGCTTAAATAACTCTTACACACATGAATAACCCACAGCAGGTTATAACTGCCACAGTCCACTAAGGCAAGAGTAGTCTTTACTCACAAGGGGGCAGCAGTGTAATGGGAACAGATAGACAGCTGTGATCCCAAATACATACAGAGATTTCAAATCAATGAAATAAAGGTAAAGGAACCTATAAGTACATACTATAATATTTAACATCTTGAGGCCATACACGGCCAGATACACTCATTTGGGGAGGTCACCCACATTCTGGACCAAACTGGGCCAACAATCGGATCATCCATTGGAGTCTATGGAAACCTTGTCCTTGTCTGATGGGACTTTGAAGCCTGTCTGGCCTGTTGGCGGACCCCACATATGAGCAGGTAAGATCAAACTCTGAAGGGTCAAAGAGAAATCTGCCCATGTATGATCACCTTTAGGCTGGGACTAAACAGTACTCACAAGTGATCCCTGAGAGGTAGATCATTTGATTATCAGTGGAGCTTGTATGACTTTGACCTTGATAGATATGATTCTTTAGTCAGCACAACCAACTGTGCTACTATGCATTAAATACACACATCATTTTGCTTTCAGTGAGTTTTTCCTCATTACTGGTTATCTGTACAAGTCACTTGTACTAAGAAATACAATCATATTTTAAGAGTTACAGAAGTTGTTCTATTTGAAGCACTCTGAAAAGTAATTCTAGTAAAGGATCCATTATCCGGAAACCCATTATCCACAAATCTATGAATTTCAAAAAGGCCGTCTCTCATAGGGGCAAATTTACTAAAGGGGCGAAGTGGCTAACGCTGGGGATTTTTTAAACACACACATCATTTTGATTGAAAGGAAAATCATTAGCATCATTAGGTTACTCTTTATCGTTGAAGAAATCTATGAATTTCAAAAAGGGCGAAGTGGCTAACGATGGCGAAAATTCGCCAGCGTGATGTCATTTTGGCACTTCGCCTATTTACGGCGCTGGAGTAATTTCGCTAGCAAAGGAGATAGACTCAGGCGCAACTTCGCACTCTTAACGTCAGGCGAATTTTCGTTATTACGCAAATTCACTACGTTTTTTATTTTACTGAACGTTACCTCTTGCGCCAGAGTTTACTTCGCCAGCTCAGACCAGGCGAAGTGCAATAGAGTAGATATGAGTTTGTCAAAAGAAAGAAGAAGAAAGAAATTTTATCTAAGTCCCAAAAAAACGCTGGCGTTACTTTTTACAGAGTGATAGGCTGAAAATTTTGGGGTACCCTCCTTTTGCTAACATATGGCACCTAAACTATACAGTGGGCACATGTGTAGGGCAATATAACAACTTTATATAATTGTATTAAGGTTCCCTGGCCTTGTGTAGTGTAATGAATTTGCTGCTACATATACGTCCATTGTACTTTAACTGCACGCCGTATGCAAATTAGCCAACGCTAGCGTAACTTCGAACTGCTGATCGTATTTTCGCTAGTGCAACTTGGCAAGCATTCGGTACCCTGTGCGCAACTTTGGATCTTCGTGAATTATCGTTGTTCAGGCGAATTTACGCCTGGTGAAGTGTTGCAATGTACGCTCCCTTGCTACATAGTTAAATCGGGTTGAAAAAGGACAAAGTCCATCAAGTTCAACCCCTCCAAATGAAAATCCAGCATCCATACACACACCCCTACCTACTTTCACACAAATTCTATATACCCATATCTATACTAACTATAGAGCTTAGTATCACAATAGCCTTGGATATTATGTCTGTATAAAAAATCATCCAAGCCATTCTTAAAGGCATTAACTGAATCAGCCATCACAACATCAACCGGCAGTGCATTCCACAACCTCACTGTCCTGAGTGTGAAGAACCCCCTACGTTGCTTCAAATGAAAGTTCTTTTCTTCTAGTCTAAAGGGGTGGCCTCTGGTACGGTGATCCACTTTATGGGTAAAAAGGTCCCCTGCCATTTGTCTATAATGTCCTCTAATGTACTTGTAAAGTGTAATCATGTCCCCTCGCAAGCGCCTTTTTTCCAGAGAAAACAACCCCAACCTTGACAGTCTACCCTCATAATTTAAGTCTTCTGTCCCTCTAACCAATTTAGTTGCACAATTTACTCTCTCCAGCTCATTTATATCCCTCTTAAGGACTGGAGTCCAAAACTGCACTGCATACTCCATAAAAGAGGCATAATTATGTTTTCATCCCTTGAGTTAATGCCCTTTTTTATGCAAGACAGAACTTTATTTGCTTTAGTAGCCACAGAATGACACTGCCCAGAATTAGACAACTTGACTCCATTTTATCCAAATAAGCCACATTTTAAAAATGTATTGCCATTTTCTCTGTAATAATAAAACAGTACCTTGTATTTGATCCAAACTAAGATAGAATTAATCCTTATTGGAGGCAAAACCAGCCTATTGGGTTTATATAACGTTTACATGATTTTCTAGTAGACGTAAGGTATGAAGATCCAAATTATGGAACAATCTGTTATCCAGAAAAACCCCAGGTCCCGAGCATTCTGGATTGCTAACTAAACAATATATCCTTATAACATTAGTACATTTTCGGAATTGGACTATATTATACTAAACAACAAGTGATCAACCTACCTTCAAGTGCATAGGCTTGGTATCCCAGCAGGCTTTCCCCCTCACCTGACAGTGTATATGTCATTCTGAGAAAATCCTTTTAGTTTTTTTCCCCCAGATTTTACGTTTTCCCAGATTTTACATTTGTTTTGCTCGATCCCTTGAGAAACATAAAAGCAGGGATCTACTGTAAGTAATGAGTCAATAACAGAACATTTTTCTTTAACTTGGCACTGTCCTCACAGTGGTACATAGCACCAGCCTAGGGATGTTTATCCGGCTGAACCTTCACTCTCTCTCTCACAGGCGTCCATCTGTAGGCTTAAGGCCCCCATACACAGGCCGATAAAGGCTGCTGATAGACCGAGTCGGCAGCTCATTGGCCCGTGTGTTGCGCCATCCGACGGGCTTTGCCGATCGCTATCTGGCTGAAAGTCAGGCAGGTTAAAAAAATCCCATTGGATCGTGCCCGCATCTGTGCGTTTATGCGGTCCCGCGATTCGCCCACCCATTTCGGATGTAATATGATCCGATCGTTGGGCCCTAGGGCCCATGATTGGAGCCGCCCGATATCGTCTTCACTTCAATCAGTTCAATGTAGGCATATCTGGGAGAGATCCGCTCTATGTCTATGGCCACCTTCAAAGGTTTCGTTCACCTTTGAGTTAACTTGATAAGTATGATAGAGAGAGAGTGATTTTCTGAGACAATTGGCAGTTGGTTTTCATGTTTTATTATTTGTGTTTATTTTTTATAGTTATTAGCTTTATATTCAGCTTTTTACTTAGCAGCTCTCCAGTTTTCAGTTTTAGTAATCTGGTTGCTAGGGTCCAAAATACCCTCGCAACCATACGATTTGAATAAGAGGCTGGAATATGAATAGAAGGCGGTTTAAATAGAATGACGAGTAATAAAAAGCAGCAATAACAATACCTTTGTAGCCTTATAAAGCAGTTGGGGACAGTGACCCCCATTTGAAAGTTGGGAAGAGTCAGAAGAAAAAGGCAAATAACAAATTATAAAAAATAAATAATGAAGACCAACTGAAAGGTTGCCCCTCTACAACATACTAAAATTTAACTTAAAGGTGAACAACCCCTTTAACTTTCGTGCGTACAACAGAGATACGTTTGCAATTTTTTAGTTACCCGGATAAGCCACAGATTACTTATGAAGATAGATGTTTAGTATGTATGTACTACTTCATTTTCAATGCAGACCCACTCCTTTTTATCTGTAGTCTATGCAAATATGTGTAGGGTAAGTAGGTCCCTGGCAATAGAGTCAGTTTCCATTTGCAGAACAAGAGAGTGAAACAGTGTCAAATTATGTGCAAATTACCATAAAATAGCACAGTCATTTTGAAGTTCAGTAGTTCTGTTTGCAATGCCTCATTTGGCTTTTTTTTTTTTTTTTCAAATTAAATCTGACCTGGGTCTCACTGCTTTGATACTGTATCTAGAGTGCAGGCCACAAAGCAAGAAAAATACAGTATTTTGGCTGAACAGAGACAGCCCCCCCACCACACACAAGCAGAAAAAACATTGATAACCTTTAACAAAAAATGTATTTTTCAAGACCGCACAACTGTACACAAAACGGAGTTCACGCATTGTTTAAACCTTTTTATTATGATGACAGCATCCCTTTATATCTGAATCTATAAATACATCTTCATAACAAAATGAGCAAAAATAATATTAATCATAAGGACAGTGATTTATTATCTTATTAACATCTAGAATGCTTCCAAAACTTAATAGGATCATTTACAATAAAAAAAAAAAAAAAAAAAAACACACATTCAGGGAGTATGGGAATCCACTGCACCTCGAATGAGACGAATTGTACACAGTACTGGCGAAACAACGGATTCCGCTTTGACAGAATATGAATTATTAATAAGTAATACAATGCCTTGCAGTAGTTATTCCTCTCTACAATACAAACATAGCTGCTCAGACAAGAGAAAAAACGTTATCCAAATGCTGGACAAAAACACTGCGTTGAATGAAAGATCGTATTCGTCTGGATGTGCATCAGTCACAAGCTGCGTATACTTGTATGTCAGAATAAGCAACGAGGCACAATGATTGTTCTTATTAATGAAAAGTTGGAATTTGGGGGGGGGGGAAGGCTGTCCGTTGCAGCTGCTTTAGATAAGCAAAATGAAACTATTCATATGTTGCTTGTGATCAGACTTTATAGATTTACATGTTCATTAAATGCAATGCCCGTATCATCCAATCCCAGCAAACACTTTCCAGTCCGAATAAGACAGTGGGGCCACTTGTAGAAAGTTGCACCTCACACTCCTGCACCAATAGTCCACTGCCATGTTTTAACAGCACTGCAATTCCCTGTCTTTCACATGCTGGTCTGCCGTATTCTACAAACACATCAAGCCAAAGTCACAATCTCGGATTGTATTTCACTTATCCTTACTTGGCTGGCTTCTTGGCATTGACGGATATCTTTTTGGCTAGTTTATCAACAAGTGCACTGTGATCCATTCCAATGCTGGCTAGCAGCCCCCCTTCATTCTGTTCTGATCCTGTGTAGCTAATTTCTTCTCCTTTAAGAGTAGTCATGTGACCTCCAAGAGCATTTAGGATGGCGTTGCCGGCACAAATGTCCCACTTCTTAATGTAGGTAACGTGAATATACACATCAGCGGTTTCTTGCTCATTGGCAGACACATCCAGCAATGATAGAACCTTGTAACCTGGAACATAAACAGGAATTCTATTATATTCTGAAGGAGAAGTAAAAGAGAACAGCTGTCTATATATAACTCGAATTCGACTATTCACCGAATAGCTGTTTAAGTCAATGGGAGAGGTCTGGGAATCCTGACCGTTAAGAATCGAATTGTGTTTTTTAAATTTGAATAGTTTTTTACATTCAAATTTAATTTGATTCGAGTTTTCGGGTCGATTCAATTCATCGGAGTTTTAAAAATTTGATTTTATTAAAAATTTTTCGATTGGTCGAATTTCGAGTTTGTGGGAGTCAAATTCACATGAATTTGAAATTCGACACTTAATGTGTGCCTCCCCGTTTTTATTTTATGTTTTAGATTATGAACACGGAGGTTTTAAGCTGTGGGCACACCCTTGTCCCTACTCAATTGATTTGAATCTGATCAGCCTGAACACATGCAGTGGAGGTCAGCCTGGAAATGCCTCCATTCGCGTATTTGGGCTGACCTCCATGGAATATGTGTGCACGCAGGCGGATCAGATTCAAATCAATTGAGTAGGGACCTGTCTTAATGAACCACTCCTTTTGTTTTTTAGCTCAGAGCCTTTTCTCCTCAAAAACACCTCCTGCCATTTGTTTGTCATGTTGAATGCCTGCATATAAACCAACGTGGCGGCTTTCAGGTGCAAATTCCCATACAAGGACATTACATCCCCTGCACTGTAGTGTATCCTAAGGAACCTTGGGTTCATATACACTTTTTTTTATGCTGTTTAGCATTGACTCAGATTGTAGAGGTGTGGAGATGGAACTAGCAAGGAGATGTGCTGGTGGTTCACCTTTAAGTTAAATTTTAGTATTTTATAGAAGGGCCAGTTCTAAGCAACTTTTCAATTGGCCTTCAATATTTATCGTTTATAGTGTTTTAATTATTTGCCTTTTTCTTCTTTCCAGCATTCCAATGGGGGTCACTGATCGGATCTAAGATACAAATACTTTGTAAGGCTACAAATGCATTGTTATTGCTACTTTTTAGTACCCATATTTCTATTCAGGCTTCGCCTATTCATATTCCAGTCTCTTATTCAAATCAATATTTGGTTGCTAGAGTAATTTAGACCCTAGCAACCAGATTGCTGAAACTGCAAACTTGAGAGCTGCTGAATAAAATGCTAAATAACTCAAAAACCACAAATAGTAAAAAAAAAAAAAAACAATTGCAAACTGTCTCAGAATATCACTCACTACGTCATACTAAAAGTTAACTTAAAGGTGAACAACCCCTTTAAGCCTTACAATCCACTGAAACATCTGCACCACTCAACTGAGGTGTACTTCTGCGCCAATATCAGTTTACCCAGAGAAAAGATTTTATGGTTAATTTGACTTTAAAAGCAATTATATGCAATTTTAAGAGTAACTTTATACAAATGAGTAACTACAGAAAAAGTTTTGTATAAATGTGATACTTAAAAAAAAGGTAAGATATTAAGATATTTTCCCTTTTTTACACATACATTAATTTATCTAAACTTCTTTCAGTGCAATGCCGATATATCTACAGTAAGCATCCAAACTTCTTCCTGTACAAGAGAGCAAAGACTACCTGCTCCTCCTGCAGATAGGATTTCTGTCTTGTTACCAAACGTTTGTCGGGTGACCTCTTTCACCTGCCCCGAATGAGAACGAGACACAATAAAAGTGGGAGTTTTCTCATTGTAAGAATTCCGCTTTTTTATATTTGCACCTTCGTCCACCATGGCCCATGCTATCAAGAAGAAGAAAAAAAAGCATTATTCAACCCATAAGTTAATTTATAAAGTATCCATTAATTATTCTGAGATTGGACTCTAAGGGCAGAGACAGACGAGAAGATTCGGGGAGATTTAGTTGCTCTGCGACAAATTGCCTCTTCTTTGGGCGACAGCTCCCCTACCACCTGCTAGAATCTAAATCACCAGCGGGATGGCACTCGGAGAGCTTCGTTTTCCGAAGTAGCCAGAAGTTGCCTCACAAGGAAACTTTGCACAACTTCGGAAAACAAAGTGATCAGAGTGCCATTCCGCCGGCGATTTAGATTCTAGCCGGTGGGAAGACAATTCGGGGAGATTAGTCTCCCGAAGAAGAGGTGATTTGTTGCCGGGCGACTAATCTCCCCAAATCTTCTCGTCTGTCTCTGCCCTAACAGTTTTTATATATTGGCATCAATGACAAAAGAGCTGCCCTCCTCCAAGTCTTTCTGTTTTATACTGAACGTAACATTTTTGGCGTATAACTTTTGTGTAACTGATAATTGGGCCCTTTTGGACTGGGGGCTGTATTCCAGAAATTTTTTGGCCCTTGGGACTGGCCTTGTACACGCAGCAATTGGGCGTTAGTAGCATTAAATTCTCAACATGTGCCAAGTCACAACACAGAAGACAATACGCCACTTGTTATCATAGCCCTTAGTGGAAGGACTGTCACGCAGTCTGGAGAATTTGAATAATCTGGGCATATGTTGAATTATCTGTTCATATTAATAATCCTGCAATTGGTCTTGATGGAAAATCTTCCCCTCTGCTCCCCTTTACTTGCCCCTGATCCCAGACTTACCGACGGGATAAATCTAGGGGAAGGCAGGCAAAAGTACACCCATCATTGCGCCCTAGACACATGACTCTTCTGTGTACCCTAGTTCTGACCCTTATCAGTGGACACTCAGTAAAGGAAAGTCAAAATTCATCTCACTTACCAGTATAACCTGTGAAAGGTTTATGGACCACCCCAATAACAGGTTTGCCATTAACAGCAACACAGACCATGGTAGTGACATAATTTACTAGATTTTCTGAAAAGAAAAAACAATTGGAGAGAAATAGATCAATCTTTATTACAAGTAATCCAAATTATCTGTACTGTAAAATTTCCTTAAATTATGTATCCTTTCCCCGAGAATTGAGCAAGGTGAACAACCATTAAAAAAAAACATACCCAGCCCTATCCTGAAAATAATGGCATCTTTCCTGCTTACAGAAAGAACAATCCGACTGCATAAGCCAAGCTGTTTAACCATGGGCAAATACAGAGTCATATGGTTTTGCAGTTTGGGTGATACTGTCCATTTTTCTGTTTAGCTTAATAAATAACAAAAAAACATGGGAGTTCTCATGATTAAAACAATAGGCAAAAAGTATGTTCAGCACAAGGCCTTTTCATTGCAATCAAGTTGAAAAGGGGGTAAACTGTGCCTTTAAAATGCCTCACTAAAATAACTATAGTATTGTAGGAGGTCAGAGGATCTTTACTCCCATTGCCTGCTGTCTGCATGCATTTCTCACTTCCAACCGGACTATTGTGCCATCATCCAACTCACAGGCAGGGGAACAATCTGATTGGTTGGGAGGGGACAACTGCCTGAGGGATGCTGGGCACCCTTTAATTGCCAGTACGAGATCCTTTTCTAAAGAAGTATATAAAAGGTGACACTGAAGGTAGAAGCTAGCCAGTGTTAGAACTAACTAAAGCCTCGTTTTTAAAAATGCAAGAGCAATGCACTAGTTTGGATGCAAAATTAATCACGCATTGAAGATCACATGATCATAGTAACTTGGTGCTACCTGCTTTGATGAATAGCGTGACACTGGGGAACCCTGGAATTTTGGCAAGCCTAGACATGGCAGTAATTCCAGGGTTTACTTGGGTAAGTTTTAAATGTTTCTGCCAAGTGAATTGTAAATTATTATTACATTATTAATGCCAACATTGCAAGTGCCACCACAGTGAAACTTGCACACCATTTACCAAAATGGATTCTACTTTGTATTCGTATTAGGAAAAAAACATTGCATTATGGGTACAAAAGACAGCAATTTGCATCCACAAAGTGCACCTTGCACTCTATAATCCTGAACTTTACATTCCCTTTGTAAATTAGGTGGAGTTTCTTATACACAGGAGCTAAAAGCATCAAATTAAAAAAGAAATACCAAGACAAAAAAAAAAAAAAATTATATTTACACACTAGACAAATACAAAAGAAAATGAAGGTATAGAGGGCACTTAAAGAGAGAGAAGCAAAGGTGCCAATATACTATATATGTCGGCATCTCTCAGTGAGTTACACGGCTAAACGTATGTCCACTGTGAGTTTTGTCCATACATATGGAGCCTGTCCAATATACACTTGTGAGAACTCAATGCTACCTTGTTGATTCATATTACTGAAGTACAAGTATGGTTTCAGTTACCCGGAAACCCATTATCTAAAGCTCCGAAGTACAGAAAGGCCATTTCCCATAGACTCCATTGTAATCAAATAATTCAAAATTGATTTCTTTTTTGTCTAATGGGAAAATGGTATTTTGTCTTCGAGATATCATGAATCCTTACTGGAGGAAAAACAATCTTATTAGGTTTATTTAATGTTTAAATTATTTTTTTAAGTAGATTTAAGGCATCGAGATCCAAATTATGGAAAGGTCACTTATCCAGAAACCCAAGACCCCGAGCATTCTGGATAACATGTCCCAAACCTGTATCTACTGCTCTCCACCAGGCAGTTAAACTTAAATGGATGGCTCACCTTTAAGCTAACTTTTGATATGTTATAGAATTACCAATTCTAAGCAACTTTTTAATTTATTATTATTTTTTTTATACAGGTATGGGACCTGTTATCCAAAGTGCTGTGGACCTGCGGTATTCCAGATAACATCTTTCCGTAATTTGGATCTTCATACTTAAGTCTACTATAAAATCATGTAAACAATAAATAAACCCAATAGGCTGGCTCTGCTTCCAATAAGGATTAATTATATCTTAGTTTGGATCAAGAACAGGGTACCGTTTTATTATTACACAGAAAAAAAATAATTTTTAAAAATTTGAATTATTTGGATAAAATGGAGTCTATGGGAGATGACCATTCCATAATTCAGAGCTTTCTGGATAACTGGTTTCCGGATAATGGATCCCATACCTGTAGTTTTTGAATTATTTGATTTCTTGTGTTTCGGACTCTTTCGAGCTTTCAAATGCTAGTCACTAACCCCATCTAAAAAAACAAATGCTCTGTAAGGCTACACATTTATTGTTATTGCTACTTTGTATTACTCATCTTTTTATTCAGGCCTCTCCTATTTATATCCCAGTCTCTTATTTAAATCAATGCATTGTTGTTAGGGTAATTTGGACCCTAGCAACCTGACTGAATAAATTCCAAATTGGAGAGCTGCTGAATAAAAAGCGAAATAACTCAAAAACCACAAATAATACAACATGAGAAACAATTGCAAATTGTCTCAGAATATCACTCTCTACATCATACTGAAAGTACCGTATATACCCGAGTATAAGCCGAGTTTTTCAGCATCCAAAATTTGCTGAAAAAGTCTACCTCGGCTTATACTCGGGTCAGCGGTACCTGACCCGCGTTGCCGAGATTGCAGTCACTTTTAATCATTCCTATACCAACAGTACACTTGGGGAGAGACTGCAATATCCCACAATGCACTCTGTTGGTTATATGAAAGAATAACAGTGACTGCAATATCACACAGCGCCATCTGTTGGTTGTATGAAAGAATAACAGTGCGCCCTCTGTTGGTTATATTAAAGAATAACAGTGACTGCAATATCACACAGCACCCTCTGTTGGTTATATGAAAGAATAACAGTGCGCCCTCTGTTGGTTATATGAAAGAATAACAGTGACTGTAATATCACACAGCGCCATCTGTTGGTTATATGGAAGAATAACAGTGACTGCAATATCACACAGTGCCTTCTGTTGGTTATATGAAAGATTAACAGTGACTGCAATATCACACAGCGCCCTCTGTTGGTTATATGAAAGAATAACAGTGACTGCAATATCACACAGCGCCCTCTGTTGGTTATACGAAAGATTAACAGTAATGGCAATATCAAACAGCACCCAGGTCAGGGATCAGGAACCTTGGCTCTTCAGCTGTTAAGGAACTACAAGTCCCACAATGCATTTGCCTTTAGACTCCTTCAAAAGGCTCCTTCACTGCATTGTGGGACTTGTAGTTCCTTAACAGCTGGAGAGCCAAGGTTCCTGATCCCTGTGGGACAGTGGGACAATGCACACAGTAATCCGTTTGGCAATTCTCTGTCACCATCAACTTTGCAAAGAAGTCCGGTTGATCGCTGGGGGGGTCGCTTTGGCAGAATGTGCGCTGCTGGGAGACAGGGCTGTAGTTGTGTCTAGGCTTATACTAGAGTCAATAAGTTTTCCCAGTTTTCGTAGGTAAAATTAGGTACCTCGGCTTATACTCGAGTATATACGGTAAACATAAAGGTGAACAACCCTTTAAAAAAATATTATACTGTACTGTATGAATGGAGGAAACATGGTTAACTGAATTCAAGATGGTGCACACTCTCCAAATGATAATGATATGGAAGATGTGCATGTTACAAAGTGACTCACGGGGGGGGGCAAAAATAATGGCATGCTCTGTGTTTTTTTAACATGAAGATATGGATAATTATTAATCATTTCAACTGTTAGAGAATAATATACCTGTATATTCATGTGTTGCATCTAGTGGGTCTATCCAGATTGTAATGCTTTCAGATGCAACATGTTTTGAAGTCTTTATTTTATCCTTTATATCATCAGGAATGTCACGATCCCAAGAGATCGAATCCTCCTCATTAGCATCAACTTTCTCTTCAGTGTTTACCTGCAGGACATAAAAGAATACTTATTTTGTTATTCTAATTTAGAATCTTTTGCCTAAACTAGACATTAGTACATTCTCAGGGCAGACTCTTTATCTACATTTTATTATATAAAGCTAATGTAGAAGATACCAATGCAAATGTAGATTTGAAGCTCATTTTTGAAAGATTCGGTACTGTATTCTGCCCTTCTCTGAACTGAAAATTAAAATGCAATCTTGTTGTGGGAATTACTGACCACCACAACTAGCAAGTAAATTTACCCTAAACTTTTATTGTCACTTAGTGGCACAAGACATTTTGTCTACCACTGTCAGGGGGAAAACAGAGATCAGTGGCAGACAAATCCCACCCGTCGCTGCTCCTAATGTTATGTAATGGTAAAGGTGGTCATACATGGGTTGATAAAAGCTGCCTACAAACAAAGTCAGCAGCTTATTGGCCAATGTATGGGGCCCTCAGACAGGCTTCTCCGACCAATATCTGTTCGAAAATTGGCCAGATGTCGATCGGGCAGGCTTCAAAATCCCATTGGATCAAGCACCACATTGTTTCGTTGACGAGGTCCTTGATTCTACCGCCTGCCTTAATGGAGTTGTGATCCGACCATTGTGCCCTCGATCCATGATCGGAATACAGGACACAGGGTAAAGAGAATGATAGCAGAACACATTAAAGAAATACGACCTTCAGTCCCTTAACAAGCAAACTAGTTCGGTCAGCAGCCTCACAAGTGTGAAAGTAATTAATTAAAATATAGCTTTTATTCTAATCAGCCAATAAAACGCTTGTATCAAAACACACCCACTGTCTGCCTCCTCTGCTGACAGTGCTTGACCATGTCCATAAAAACATACATACTTAAAGAGATACTGTCATGGGAAAAAAATTTTTTTCAAAATGAACCAGTTAATAGTGCTGCTCCAGCAGAATTTTGCACTGCAATCCATTTCTCAAAAGAGCAAACAGATTTTTTTATATTCAATTTTGAAATCTGACATGGGGCTAGACATATTGCCAATTTCCCAGCTGCCACAAGTCATGTGACTTGTGCTCTGATAAACTTCAATCACTCTTTACTGCTGTACTGCAAGTTGGAGTGATATCACCCCCCTCCCTTTCCCCCCACAGCAGCCAAACAAAAGAACAATGGGAAGGTAACCATATAACAGCTCCCAAACACAAGATAACAGCTGCCTGGTAGATCAAAGAACAACACTCAATAGTAAAAACCCATGTCCCACTGAGACACATTCCGTTACATTGAGATGGAAAAACAGCAGCCTGCCAGAAAGCATTTCGCTCCTAAAGTGCAGGCACAAGTCACATGACATGGGGCAGCTGGGAAATTGACAAAATGTCTAGCCCCATGTCAGATTTCAAAATTAAATAAAAAAAATCTGTTTGCTCTTTTGAGAAATGGATTTCAGTGCAGAATTCTGCTGGAGCAACTCTATTAACTGGTTCATTTTGAAAAATGTTTTTTTTGCCATGACAGTATCCCTTTAAAAACTGCAAAGAGTGGAGTGTCTGCCTTGGCTAGTAGTAATAGCAGTACACCAGCGTGTATGCAAGCTAACACGCCTTTCGATCCATGATCGGATCAGCCCGATTTCGCCCACTCAAGATGGGCATATCAGTGCACTTATTTGGCAACCTCTCCAAACAAGTGGATCTATCCATGTATGGCCACAATAAGTACCCTGGCTGATGTAGACAGAGCAACTCACAATGAACTAAACTTAAAAATAAATGTGCTAAAAATGCCATATTTTATATACTGAACTTACTGCACAGTCCTAAAGGCCAGCTTCTCAATAGCAGCAATGATCCAGGACTACAAACTTGTCACAGGGGGTCACCATCTTGGAGACACTCACATACTCAGTGGGCTCTGAGCAGCTGTTGAGAAGCTAAGCTTAGGAGTTGTTGCAAATTATCAAGCAGAAAATGAGGTTAGCCTGTAATACAATCTTATGCTACAAGGCTGATAATTAAATTCTGATGCTAGTTGCACTGGTTTCTGTGCTGCCATGTAGTAATTATCCGTATTAATCACCCTTTATATTGTGACATTTCTATTCTATGTATACTGTACATTGTGAGTGGGTGCCTAAGTTCAGTAACTGACAGCAGCACAGAGCATGTGCAGTGAATCAGCAGAAAAGAAGATAGGGAGCTACTGGGGCATCTTTGGAGACACAGATATTTACTGCTAAAGGGCTGTGGTTGCCTTGGGCTGGTACAGAAGGCTAACACATAATGTACAACATTTCTAGCAGACTTCTTTAGTAAAGCTTTAGTTCTCCTTTAATAACATCAGGAGTGGGGACAAGCAGACAGGAGTCAATTGACCACTACTGCTTTCTACTAAAAGACATCAGCAACCAAACCCACTCTCCCGTGAGCCACTGGGCTTCTATTCTATTGCTCTGTCAAATCATTTTCCCATCTCCCATTCAACCACTGCCTGCTTGCTGTTGCTCAGTGGTATTTAAGCAGTTAACATATTAAATTACAAAACAAAGAGGTTATGTAATTCAAAAATTACAGGCAAATATAGGTTCATAATAATGAAAGTTGAACTTCAAGGTGAACTGCTCGTTTAGGGCAAACTTCTTCTATTTATTTTTCTGAATGCAAATATTGTGTGCTCCAAATATTTACACTCCACGTATTTTTCCATAAGACTGTCCAAGGATCACTTGCAAGAGCACCATAAATAGATGCTACTGGGGCAAGTGATACAGGTCTCAGCCAAAACAAACAATACTGGAACTACCTCTGTAAAGCTGGGTGTAAAAAAGATACGGCCAAGCAATTCAACCGTTTCCAAGAAGCAGTCGTAACAGCCCACTGAGCCTTCACAGATAATCTCTGTTCAGCAGTCTGGACCTTACATTTGGCCTTGCAATTTGGCAGACCAGTGCATGGGAGAAGACGGTGGCAAACTAAAAGTGACTGCCTTCTCTCCAGCTTGAATCAACAAAAAGAATTAAGGCATAAGTGGTGTGGTGATCCTTGTGTGTGTATATTAGAAAATGTGCAGATAACCACTGTGCATACAAGATGAAATGCAACTACACCTTAAAGGGGTTGTTCACCTTTGAGTTAAGTTTTAATATGATGTAGAGATATTCTGAGACAATTTGCAATTGGTTTTCATTTTTTATTATTTGTGATTTATGAGTTATTTAGCTTTTTATTCATCAGCTCTCCAGTCTGCAATATCAGCAATCAGGTTGCCAGGGTCTAAATTACCCTAGCAATCCTACATTGAGTTGAATTAGAGAGGGGAATATGAATAGGGGAAGGGCTGAGTAGAAAGAGAATAAAAAGTAGCAATAGCAATACATTTTTAGCTTTACAATCATTTTCATATCACAGTAAAGGTTAACAAAGGTGAACCACTCCTTTAATGACCTCTTAAAAATGAAAAGACATGGCAGATAAAGCCTCCCTTTCAATAAGGCACAGACACAGTGACTTTTGCACAAGAAATAACAAACTAAAAATACCTTGCTAAATATATTGCATAAAATGCATGCACACCTTTTTACAAAAAGAGTCAAATAGAAATGAATACAAAACTCATATGAAGCTAAATATTTTTCTTACCCAGACAAGCGTGACTCTCTGGGGTACATGCAAGACCTAACCTGAATAAGCAACTCTGTTCATGCACAAGAAATAGTCTGTGTGCACTCTCTCTACTCCATGCAAATACAGAAACACGGCTTTAAAACAATATATCCTTTAATGGAAGTCTGGGATCAAATGTAAAGACATAAAGGAGTTTCTTTAGCAAGCGACATAAACTATACTTTTCACTAGAGTCAGTCAAATAAGCTTGCTCACTTTTTAGGGAGGTGTTACAATTTACAACAGTGAATTTATCAACACTAGTATTTGTTCTGGCAAAGTAGGGAAAAGAACAAAAAGTGCCCAGAAGGGGCACAAAATGCATCAGGCTTTATGTTTAATAATAATAATAATAATATGTACTTTAAGCAGAATTTTTGACTGAGGACTATGACTATGAAGATTTTCATTCATCCAGGTCAAGGTATATCTAATATAGGTAAATCTAAAAACAACTGGACTTGCTGAGTAATCAATGAAGCGTTTCACAACTCATCCGAGCAGCTTCTTCAGTTATATATAAACTCTTCCACTAATCCAATCACAATCACACATTGTAACTCTTCAAAGAGGTGACATCTGAAAAAATTCACAGAGGTGTTGATTCTGTGTAGTAACTGCTCGGATGAGTAGTGAAACGTCTTCATTGATTACTCAGCAAGTCCAGTTGTTTTTAGATTTACCTATACTAGATATGACTGAGGACTAGTTTGTGCCAGCCTTTTGTTCTACATGGTTGTGTGAAAGCTGTTTGGACCCTGAAACCTTGGCCATAGGGTGCTTTGATCTGCATGGGAATGCACGGGGACTTTGTGCAAAAAAACCTTTATTGTGCTCAACGTTTCGATCCCCCACAGGGATCTTTTTTGCACAATGTCCCTGTAAGTGCTGCATCTTGTCTTATATTCTGCATTACACGGGAAAGTTGTGCTCACCACTAGTTTTTAAAAACCATTAGGCGGGGGTGCAACGAGGCTGTGACCACAAAATACATATAGACTGCACTCAACCCATTATCAATATATTTAAGACAGAGACATTTTGTGCATACTGCTACTGAAAAATGCCTTACCCTTTAAACAAAACAGGGATTGTTTGTCCATATATTGCAATATATTTAAGCTGGCCAACTACGTCAAAGTCATCCCATATCTGGCCAGTCCTATGCTCAATTTTCATCTGATTCATTAAGAATTCTATGGTTTAATTATACATTTTACAAAGGGACGACTACATTTTACCTGCAACTTACTTGCTGCTTTCAAAGTAAAACTCCCAAACTTGGCTGCCCTTTTATTAGACACCAGTGGGATCACCTGACTATAGCTGGGAAGGGTGGGAGCTACAACATGGAGCTGGTCACTGCTCCTGTAGAACTATAACAAACAAGGGAAAGTTGTGCTCACCACTAGTTTTTAAAACCATTAGGTGGGGGTGCAATGAGGCTGTGACCACAAAATACATAAAGACAAATACAAGATTCCTCAGAACTCAACCCATTATCAATATATTTAAGACAGAGACATTTTGTGCATACTGCTACTGAAAAATGCCTTTTTTTCTGGAAATATCTTTTCCAGGAAAGATTGTAATTGTCTATGGCCACCTTAACAGAAAGCTAATCTCCCACAGGTTCCATTTTAAGCAAATAATTTCTCATTTTTAAAAAAGTTTTACTTTTTCTCTGTAATAATAAAACAGTATCTTGTACTTGATCCCAACTAAGCTGCATGAATCCATATTGGGATTTTGGTTGCTCTACATCAGTGATCACCAACCAGTAGCTCATGAAGAAAATGTTAAGGCCCCATAGACACAAAGATTTTTCTTTGATGAATGACTGATTTCAGTGCAATCCAACTAATCCGTCAAATTATTGTGAGGTTAGTGGGAATCAAACGATCGCGCATCTAACGATTTTTCGTCCGACATCGGTCAGAAAATTGATCAAATTTTCATCGATCACAGTGAAATCTATCGATTGTCCAATTGTTTGCAGGGCCAAGCAGGCAGCTGCCCTGTTTTCCTGGCTTCAACTAGACAATATCGCTTGAAATGGTCTTTTTTAGTTGATGGATAAATCGTACATTTAAACGATCGTTTCAAGATAAGCTTGGTCTTACGATAACGAAAAGAACTTTTAAAAATTATATGGCCAGCTTAACTCAACAACCCCTTGTATGTTGCTCCCAGTGGTCTCAAAGCAGCTGATTATTGTTGATTTCCTGGCTTGGAGGCAAGTTTTGGTTGCATAAAAACTAAGGTTACTACCAAAGAGAGGGGCTATCAAATAGCAAACCATGGTCCTTATTTGGCATCGTTAGAAACTTTTTTCATGCTTGAGTTGCTCCCCAACTCTTTTTACATTCGAAAGTAGCTCACGGGTAAAAAACGGTGGGGACCCCTGCTCTACATGAACAGTATAGGTGAGTGCAGCCTCACTATTTCAATGCAATCAGGGCTGTGGAGTCAGAATATGAATACTTTGACTCCTAAGTTTATGGTACCAACGACCCCTCTTTAAAGGAACAGTGACACCAAAAACTGAAAGTGTAACAAAGTAATTATAATATACTGTTGTTCTGCACTGGTAAAAGCTGTGTGTTTGCTTCAGAAAGATTACTATAGTTGATATATACACAGCAGACTCTGACTCCAGATACCCAAAATTGCTCCCAACTAGCCCATACTTGATATAGGTTACCTGTATAAAAAGGCAATTGTGAGTGTTTAATGCTTGGTACAACGGAAAGGATAAAATAGAGTCTATGGGAGCTGATGCACAGTACAGGTATGGGACCTGTTATCCGGAATGCTCGGGACCAGTTATCCAGCATGCTTGGGACCTGGGGTTTTCTTGCTAAGGGGTCTTTCTAGAATTTGGATCACCATACACTAGGTCAACTACAAAAATCATTTAAACCCAATACATTTGTTTTACCTCCAGTAAGGATAAATTATATCTTAACTGGGATCAAGTACAAGGTACTGTTTTATATAATTTAATGAGAAGTGCTGGATATATAAATTAATTTATTGGATTCATAGTGTGTGTGAAAAGAGGGATATATCTGATGCACACTATACTGGAGCCAAGGTTCACCAAAAATGTGTATTTAGTTATTCACTGTATATTGTGAACCAGTGCCATGTGCTTTGTGTCAGTTACTCAATATATAAGCCACTGGTGTGTGTCAGACAGAAGAGCCAATGGCTGGGGGTGTGTGTAGGGGTACACAGACAGAAGAGACAATGGCAGAGGGTGTAGGGGTACACAGACAGAAGAGACAATGGCAGGGGGTGTAGGGGTACACAGACAGAAGAGACAATGGCAGGGGGTCTAGGGGTACACAGACAGAAGAGACAATGGCAGGGGGTGTAGGGGTACACAGACAGAAGAGACAATGGCAGCGGGGTGTAGGGGTACCACGAGACAGAGAAGAGACAATGGCAGGGGGTGTAGGGGTACACAGACAGAAGAGACAATGCAGGGGGGTGTAGGGGTACACAGACAGAAAGAGACATGGCAGGGGGTGTAGGGGTACACAGACAGAAGAGAACAATGGCAGGGGGTGTAGGGTACACAGACAGAAGAGACAATGGCAGGGGGTGTAGGGGTACACAGACAGAAGAGACAATGGCAGGGGGTGTAGGGGTACACAACAGAAGAAGAGACAATGGCAGGGGGTGTAGGGGTACACAGACAGAAGAGACAATGGCAGGGGGTGTAGGGGTACACAGACAGAAGAGACAATGGCAGGGGGTGTAGGGGTACACAGACAGAAGAGACAATGGCAGGGGGTGTAGGGGTAACAGACAGAAGAGACAATGGCAGGGGGTGTAGGGGTACACAGACAGAAGAGACAATGGCAGGGGGTGTAGGGGTACACAGACAGAAGAGACAATGGCAGGGGGTGTAGGGGTACACAGACAGAAGAGACAATGGCAGGGGGTGTAGGGGTACACAGACAGAAGAGACAATGGCAGGGGGTGTAGGGGTACACAGACAGAAGAGACAATGGCAGGGGGTGTAGGGTACACAGACAGAAGAGACAATGGCAGGGGTGTAGGGGTACACAGACAGAAGAGACAATGGCAGGGGGTGTAGGGGTACACAGACAGAAGAGACAATGGCAGGGGGTGTAGGGGTACACAGACAGAAGAGCCAATGGCAGGGGGTGTAGGGGTACACAGACAGAAGAGCCAATGGCAGGGGGTGTAGGGGTACACAGACAGAAGAGCCAATGCAGGGGGTGTAGGGGTACACAGACAGAAGAGCCAATGGCAGGGGGTGTATGGTACACAGACAGAAGAGCCAATGGCAGGGAGTGTAGGGGTACACAGACAGAAGTGCCAATGGCGGGGGTGTAGGGTACACAGACAGAAGAGCCAATGGCGGGGGTGTAGGGTACACAGACAGAAGTGCCAATGGCGGGGGTGTAGGGTACACAGACAGAAGAGCCAATGGCAGGGGGTGTAGGGTACACAGACAGAAGAGCCAATGGCGGGGGTGTAGGGTACACAGACAGAAGAGCCAATGGCGGGGCTGTAGGGTACACAGACAGAAGAGCCAATAGCAGGGGGTGTAGGGTACACAGATAGAAGAGCCAATAGCAGGGGGTGTAGGGTACACAGATAGAAGAGCCAATAGCAGGGGGTGTAGGGTACACAGATAGAAGAGCCAATAGCAGGGGGTGTAGGGTACACAGACAGAAGAGCCAATAGCAGGGGGTACACAGAAGTTCAGCCACACTCACCAGCAGGCCTGGGAAAGCATTTTTGATGAGGTTATACATCTTCTTATTGGACAGGACATCCCCACTGGTCATCTTCTCGTCCTCCCCCTCCCTGGTCTTGCCCTTTGCCTTCTCGTTCAGCGAATTGCTTTCTCGGACCTTCTTCACCTCCACCCCACCAAGCTCCGCAGCCCGCACCGATATAGCCAGCAGCTCCCTTAGATCCACCGTGTCCCCGGGGTCGGCGTCCTCGGCTCTGTCCCCCAGGAGGAAGGCTGAGAACCTTCCCGTGAGAAAGCCCGAGTACACGTGATACAGAACTCCCAGTCCCAGCAGACAGAACACTCCGATTCCCAAGGGGGAGAGACGGATACCCATGGGGGCCATGAGGAACAAGGAATCGGTTTAGGGGCCGACTGGGGGAAGTGAGTGAGTGACAGGCTCAGCGCGCGGCGGTCATTGCGCTCACTCTGCACTGCGTCTGCTTCTGGGCACAAGCCCCGTGTGGGTCACTACTGCCTGCGTCTCTATTGCTTCCAATGTTATGTAACCTATACCGGACTCACTGCACATTTACTTGCCTCCCTCGTGGAATCCCCCCAGGGACTGTAGGTTGTGGGCTCCTCCTGGTTGTGCGCGGACGGACACCGCTCTTTCCCCACAGGCCGAGGTGTAGCAGTGCCGGGCGGCGCACAGTACATCCGGGTCAGGCGGGGCTGGGAGGAGGGGAAGTGTCTATGTGGAACTGCTATGGGGGTGGGATTGGCTGAATGGGATATGTAGGTAGAGGGGCCCTTATTTCGCATTTATTGATATTGGGTCAAATGGGTCGGCCGTAGCGCACTGTGGTATAGTTTGGGAGCCTCACGGTTACAGTATATCCTGCTCATTTGTGAGGCTCAGCAGTGCTGCCTTGGTTTGTAACTTTATACTGAACAGAAAGGCTTGGCCCCCCAGAATAGTATTCACTGACTCCTCCTACGAGCCCGTGACTCCTCCCACCCAACTCGTCAGCCAGTAACGGTGGCCATACACGGGCATACTTTTATCGTTCTGCCATGAGCAATCGTATCAATAACCGATCGCCTGGCGATTATTTTACCATACGATATGCCTTCCACGGAGAACGATTATATGAACAGATATAACCGTATCGTTTGCTTCGTGTGCGGACGAACGTTGTTCAACAAACGAGGAGCGGTGCAGCATTGTGTCACTGTCTGTTGTATATAGTCAGTTTCTCCTTCCCTGCTCCATGCAAATATATGGATTTATGTCTTGCTATGGCTTAAAAAACTCCTTTCACATATAAGGTGATAGGGTGATATTCCTGCCGTCAGCACCAATTTATTTCTTTACATAGTTCATATGGTCACAAATGAAGCTTTCAGCAAAGAACATTCAGCTTCTTCCGTATATGTTCGTTGGCTACAATCCAGACATGCGCAAAGACAGATTTTTTATCTCTGAACGACTAAAAATGTTTAAACTCATCTGATCGATTTTGCGAACGATAATGTTGAGACGATAGTTCGCCCGACGATGGTTCGTACACCATCAACCATCCGATAGGATATCAAGGGACCTTTGGTGGGGGGAGGGGCAACTGGTTAGTATTTTCAGAACTAGTATTAAAAAGACACATTCGCCTCTGCCCCTCCCATTCTGAACACCAATTAACATTGATTTCTAGTGGGCCAAGGCTGTTGCAAGGACAGCTGGGGAAAAACACCTGGTGGGAATGCAGGTTGGACATTCCTGGCTCTCCATTTGGCTTTGATTGCTTTCCCAGTCTATCTGCAGTGACGAGAGCCCATTCATATCTAACTCTGGCCCTGGGTATTTGTAGCTGCCACATGTCTCATGGCTTTCTATGGCACAAGTGGGCTTTTATGTCTACATAACAACAGTAAACTCGAAGTGATATTGTTGTTTGGGTTGACTTAAAGCTGTGTGTTTTCCTATCTGTATTCTTCAATGTTTTGCAAGCAACACACTGTGTACATTTATAAAACCCTTTATTATTTTCTAGCCACGTTCGTTCATTTCTTTTCTTTAAAAAACTAAGGGCTAGGGGTTGTTCAAGTGTATTTGGATGGGTAAAAATCAATGAAGGATGTTCACCTATTATCCCTATTAAATCGGTGTCCATTTGACGAATATGCTAATGCTTAATAGATATGTTCAAGCCTGGCATAGGGCAGGCTACAGTGAACATAGAACCCTGGGGTAAAACCAGACCTAAGTAAAAGCCATGGAAATCAGAACCCTCTGAATGAGGACTAGCTAATGGTAGGATCTTAGAAGCAAAAGATCACCAGACATATTAGTTACAAGTTAGAGCCCTTGGTGTTTTTCACAACTGTAGGGACTTAAGTGTGTCCAATGACTATACCATGCCTGTTTCAGTCAAATAATCTTGCAAGGAAAGTTTGGGCTACTTTGGAAATTGAAATGCAGTTTTCCCATCAGCAATTTACTTTATTGCCAGTAGCATTCAAGGAAATGTGTCAGGTTTAAACATGGGTGACAAATGTACACTCTACACATCAGTCCCTGCCCCAACAATCTAAGGCCCCTATCACATTCACACACAATAGGGACAAATTGATCAGGAGTCAATTAACCTGTATGTGGAGGAAACCCACGGAGACATGAGGACTGGGAGAACATTTAGACATCTTGCACATATTGCCCTGGTTGGAATTTAGGACACCTTTGCTGCAAGGCAGCAGTGCTAGCCATTGAGCCAACACGGGCTATGGGATTAAGATCCCGGGTACCAATTGCCCAGTGTAGGGACTAAGTGCAGTGTCGGACTGTGTCGGCAGGACACCGGGAAAAAACCCCAGTGGGGTCTAGCCCTCATAGGCCCTGCTGGCCCAGACCTGATCCTTGGAGCAAGCCAGAAGTGGCTTCTGTCTTCCTTGACCCCTAACACAGTTGTACTAAAAAGGTAGGTGTGGGGAGGAAGGTGGCGGCTCAGGGAGGGGAGCCAGAGGGTTCTTTGCACCTGGGGTGGGGGGACCGGAGGACCGGAGGGGTGAGGGGGCCTTGCCCCCTAGTCCAACACAGGATGTAGTGATTCCCCTGGGTTCCACTTAGAGAAAAGGCTGAAAGCTAGGTGTACCTTCATTGCTACTGTGTATGTTCTCTTCCCTGCAGGGACTAATACTGACTGCTGCTGTTGTGAGTATATGCTTATCAACTGTTGCTCTATGTTCCTGCTTGGTTATGTACACTCCTTTGTGGACTATCCTGTTCAATAAATATGTTCTCTGGTTAAGATGCAAAAACCAATGGTGCCCAATAATTGTGCACTGTACCTATTTACAGTTGTACTATACCCTGACTCCACACTGTTGTGAGGTCTTAACTCCTGAGAATTGAGGTCTCATCCGGAGCAAAGTATTGGGGTAAAGCTCATAGTTAGAGAATGGTGACACTTAATTTACTATAGTGTTACATGTGTATGCACTAATGTTAGAATTTTTTAGCTCAGTGAGTTACACCCATAGAGCTATCATTTTTACCCCATAAGTTATAAAACATTAGGGCTTATTTCCAAGCACAACCATTATATGTGCTTGCATAAAAATTGTTGCAGTTCTTGCGCCAACTGACAAGAAGTTAATTTACTATATAATAGAAGGGGTAAATAATCTATAACTATCATCATAAGGTGTTGAAAGTACATTTTTGAAGATTATGAAACAAGCACTAGCAGTTGTTTATATCCACAATAATATTCTCCTAATTGATGTTTTCCCAGTTGATATTTTCTAAAACCTTACCCTCTCCTGTACAGTTAATGCAAGTCTTCAACAGCCCATTTTCTTACACTATATATTAATTATTCAAACGTCAAACATCAGCTTATATTTTATTATTTTTATTAATATATAAAAATATATACATTTAAATAGATTATATAAAAATAAACATTTGGTAAAGTATCCAAAGTAGATGGACTGTGGCTCCTACATTGTGTTCCCAACCCTTTCCCACCTTTCCCTTTTGGGAACATAATGAAGGAGCCACATTTCAGATCTTGCAAGTGTAGAATCCATTTTGGGATTTATATATTGTTCTTCCATTTCCTTCCTAAGTCTTGACAAAGTCTTCTTAATGAGGTGTTGCAAGAGAATCTTTTGCTTGAAGGTCTTATTTATTTGCTCCTAGGAGAAAATGTTTTTATGTTAGACAAGAAGATCTGTGTTTTATATCTATGCACATGATAGGGCACTGTAAAAATGGTCATAATGTGATTCCTTAACTGGCTAGCTAAGTTAGTAATTGATAGAAACTTTCACAATTCAAAGCAGAACTGGTTGGAGCTAAAGCCATTAGTAATTAAAACTAATTACTCCTGAAAATGAAAATTCCCTAAAAGCATTAATACTTTATACAGATACAGATTTTGCATGTGATGCAATTTCTTAATTTTTTGGATAGTGATCAAAATAGGAATCCTCAAATCAATAGAGCCTGGAATAACCACATAGGCATTTCCCAGTAATTGCTTTTTGATTGTAGAGAATATGAGTCATTTGCATTACCTTTCTGTATATGCTCTGCTATGCTATATTGCACCTCGTCTTCATCTCGATTATATGTGATGAATCGATTTAATAGGAGTTCCTTTGCAAATGGTCTTTTGGCTGGATCCTTCTGAAGACATTTATAAATAAATCTCTGGAATTTATTACTCCTGGGGGGAAAGAAAAGGGAAAAGTGTTACTGATGATGTAATAAAACACAGAGCCAGAATTATTCAAAAAGGACACTGAAGTCTGTTGGGTAATAGGGAATTAAAATAGGAGATATGTTTCTTTTCATTGAATCATTTTGGCCATCAAAGTGTAAGCTCTTGAATTTATGAAAAGGGTGGTGTCTCTAAAAGAATACTAATAACTTGAACACAGCCCATCATCACAGCAATGGATAGAGTGGATACAGTAGTGACACTTACATTTGAGCTCATTGAACTTATCTCTTTCCCACTTTAACACCTTCCCCGGCCTTATGCTCCAGTGTCTCTTTCCCCATTCCCCAACCCTCACTGCTTAAGGTGGCCATAGATGCACAAATAATATTGTACAAAAAAAATTCTGGTACCCTATTTGGTGCGATTGGAAGCCTTTGAAGGTAGCCCAATATCGCCCATTGTTAGTGCTGAATCGTCAGATAAAGGTATAATTTTATTGTTTCTACCTGTATATCTGACAATTTAGCTCTACAAGTATGTATTGAAATGAACGATCTTTCTTGGAAAGATCTTTTCCAGGAAAGATTGTAATTGTAACGTCTCTGGCCACCTGAAGTCCTATTTCTGTAAAAAAAAAAATGACTCACCATATATCCCGTTTTAGAGCTGGAGCTGGACCATTCATAATCCTTTCGGAAAGCTCAGTACCACGGAGTCTAATGTGTGCTGTAAGTGTAAGAGAACACAATATTATTATTGTTATTCTTATAAATTTACAAGGCGACAACATATTTTCTAGCATTTTACAGTAGAGGGTGACTACATCAAATATTCTGATGAATTTCCATTATCAGAACCAACCAATGATTTATTTTAACTTTTTGAGACAGAATTTCCTTCTTTCATACATAACAAGTAAATAAATGCAGTCTGGTTGGAATTATTGTAGCGTGTGCACAGTGACAGACAGATATTGGACATATAGGGCAGTATATGGCTGTATCTGCATTTTCTCAGCACCGGAGAAAACACATTATTTGCCATTAGCCTAAGGGGAAACAGGAAAGACACATTCTATATCTTTTATCTGATTGCTCCTGTCTCTGAAACAAGAAGTTATATCTTGCTTTCCAGTGTATCACTAAAAAGAATGTAACTTACAGAAGACCCCATTATAATAAAAGCACAGAAAAGATTCTCTGATTAACGGCCAATTTACATGTTTCATTGTTATAGAATAGGTGATACCCCCTGATCTTCCTAAAAACTCTCCTCTATAAATGAACATAAATGCACGCAAAATGTTATTTAAGATTACTTACGAGGATTGTATTCTGCCATTTCGATGGCTGTGATTCCTAAAGACCACACATCCACCTAGAAAATAAAAACAAAAAGAAACACCCATTTAGCAAACAAATTATAATCATTGTTACAGAAGATAAAGATACTTTTCCTGACTATCCCTCCTCATCCTGTCTCAGGGTCAATATGGGATGCTAAATGACTAATACATTAGAACCAAGCTACGTTGTATTACTATGAAACATTTCCAGTAGCCGATTTCAATTATACACATTTATGATTTTACATTTTCAAGAGTCTCTACTGGGATAAAAAAAGCTCTACAAATTACATTTGGCATGGATTGGTTATTCCTGTTTTAAGAGAGCATTATGTCTAATCACTTTAATGAAAACTGAACTAAATGACAACTATTTTATTAATTATACCTTGTAGTTATAATGTACACTTCTTGTAAAACATGCATGGACTTCAGGTGCCATCCAACAGCAGGTTCCTGCATTACTTGTACTGATAGGCCCTACTGTGGCAAGGCCAAAATCAACTGAAATTGAAAGAAACAAGCATGAATTTACTTTGTACAACGCAGTAATAACATCTATGACAATACAGAAATGTGTTACAGTTATTACAAATGGAAATATATTTTTGAAGCAGTATTTTCTTTTGTCTGGTGCTGACTATTGATTTGAACCAGGTGCAAAGAGAGTGTAAAAACAGAGACAAATAAAACACTAAACATTCTTAATGACTGTATATTGGAACGATGCTTACAATGATATTTTTGAATTATGCAAAGTTGCGGTTTTTGGGTAGAGATCCCCTTTAAAGTTTTATGATGCCTAAGAAAAGCTAGGCATTGAGATGAGCAATAAATGTACCCTTTGCTTTTGTGGCACCCATTCTTCCTATAGATAATAAACGTCACTTACTTATCTTCACACGGGCCGTAGAAGTTAACATTATATTGGCGCCCTTGAGATCATGATGTATCACGTTCAGTTCCTGTAAGTAATCCAGGCCCTAGAAAGATGAATAAAGCAAACATGATGAACATGTATATATTTTTATATTCTAGAATTAATAGGATACAAAGTCGGTGAGCAGAGATTATGAAAAGCAATGAAGTGGTTAATATCTGTCTTACCTGTAAAACTTTCTTGCATATGTATGAAATCCAGGTCTCATCCAAGGATCTATTGGGCGTGCTCCTAATTAAGGCGTCTACGGAGCCACCAGCACACATTGTCATAGCAATCTAGAATAGAAATAAAATGTTTTTATTTATAGTGTATATAAATATTATAGTGTATATATATATGTTGCCTAAAATCTATCTATCGGTCTGTGTGTCTGTGTAACATTCCTAGTAATCAGTAGCAGTAACGGGTCTGAAATAATCAGTGTTATATTTATTAACTTTGATTGAGATTTTCTCCTTCTTGGCATGTGCAATGCAAGACCATTGTGTGCTTTTATTTAAGAAGTATATTCTTACCCATAGCGCCTCATCATTTGACATGCTGGGCCGTAGATAATAGGCTCCATAAAAGGCAGGGAAGTTGTCGTGGCCAGAAACGCGTTCAAGTACGTACAGTTCAGCAAGGATCTCTTCATTATCCTAGATACAGAAATAATGATCATTAAATTAGTCTTGATAACTATTTAATCCTTGTTGTAAAACATAGAATTCATTACTTTGCCATCAGTGTACCACAGTGCCAACACCACAGATACTAACTTCCCAAACAAACTTGATAGTAGGGATGACCTCACCGGATCAGAACTCGAGGAAACCAAACTTGGATAGAGCCAGTTAACTTTATTAATCCATGTTAAGAATACAAAAGTGTAAGCGGGCAGGGGAACTAGCTTTACGCATTTCGTGACTGGAGTCACTTCATCAGAAGCTTCTGAATGCGTAAAGCTAGTAAAGGTTATCAGTTCTCTCAAGTCTCTCTGTGATGTGCTGTAATGGCGTCCACTCTCAATCATAGATACTAACTTCCCCTTTTCTATGCTGCTCCATGTGTTTACTTGCAATGTGTTAACCTTTTAAATGCCACAGATCGTAGAATCTACGTTCTGTGGCAAAGGTACTTGAAATGCCACAGAACGTAGATTCTACGTTCTGCAGCATTTCCCTCCCTGCAGAAAGCGGTGCGCATTTAAAAGCTGCGCACCGCTTCTGTTCCGTTCAGAACCCCCTAGGCAACGAGCAAATAAGGTTATACTTACCGATCCGGTAAGCGATCGGTTTTGGGCAGCCAATAGGAGCAGTGGAGACGCAAGGAGCACAGTGATGACGTCTCCACTGCTCCCCCCATAAATTACACCCGGAAAGCGCCGCCCCTTCCACTCCTGCTGCGCATCTGCTACAGTTGGAGCCCCCCTGCTGCCATTCTGCTGGTTTCCTGCCGAGTTGGTCGCTTTGATTGCCTGGATTCGACTGAGTGAGCTCAACTACACCTCTCTACACCCTTTATTTCTGTTTATTTCTGTTTATAACTGTCTAAAAAAAATTTTTTTTCTTTTTTTTTTTTTTTTCTTCTCTCTTTGGCCTTAGTACACTTTTGCACTAAAACACACTTACAGGCAACTTTGCCAAGCACACACTCACACTCACACTCACACTTACTCTTACTTTTTTCTCTATACTTTTTTTCTTTACTTTTTTTTCTTTGCTTTCTTTAGTAGTTTTTCTTTATTTGTTGTTCAAACTTTATTTCTGATCTTGTATTACAATTATTTGATTGCTTTTTACTGTTTTTTGCCATTTTATCATTGGTTTGTGTTTTTTATTGCTCTTATTGGTTTATTTCCCCTTTGCATTGTTCTTTACTGCTGGTTTAGTTCCCCTTTGCATTGTTCTTTACTACTGGTTTCCCTTTGCCGTAATACTGGTGGATCTATAGTTCAGACTACCGATTTCACCCCAAAAACTTAATTTTTATTGCTTTTGGTGATTTTATTAGTTTATTCTTTGCATTGTTCTTTACTGCTGGTTTCCCCTTTGCATTGTCCTTTACTGCTGATTTAGTTCCCTAGAAAAGTTTCCCTTTGCAGTGACGCTGGTGGATCTATAGTCCAGACCACTGATTTCACTCCAATAACTGTTCATTTTCATTGCTTTTGGTGATTTTTTTAGTTTATTCTTTGCATTGGTCTTTACTGCTGGTTTCCCCTTTGCATTGTCCTTTACTGCTGATTTAGTTCCCTAGAAAAGTTTCCCTTTGCAGTGACGCTGGTGGATCTATAGTCCAGACCACTGATTTCACTCCAATAACAGTAATTTTCATTGCTTTTGGTGATTTTTTTAGTTTATTCTTTGCATTGTCCTTTACTGCTGATTTAGTTCCCTAGAAAAGTTTCCCTTTGCAGTGACGCTGGTGGATCTATAGTTCTGACCACCAGTTTCACTCCAATAACAGTAATTTTGCTGCATCTTGTTGATTATATTCAGTTTTTCCCTTGCATTTTTTACTACTTGCTTAGCTCCCCAAAAAAGGTTTTCTTTGCAGGGACACTAGTGCATCTAGGACCCTTGACCACTGATTTCAGTTGTTGTTTTATTGCTTTGGGTAGTGTTATTGCATTTTAGTGATTGTATTCAAGAGTTTTCTTTGCACTGTTCTTTATTGCTTGTTTAGTGCCCCTAAAAAACGTTCCCTTTGCTGTGACTTAGTTTTAGTGGTCTTATTCTGCTTCATTCAGCTGATTGTCCCAGAAATTTGCTGGCTTGTGTTTTTTTGTTTTGTTCTGGTGGTTTATATTAGCAGGGGTTAATTCTTGGTCATCTTGCTGGCTTGGTTTTTTTTTTTTATTCTGGTTGTTTATATTAGCAGGGGTTAATTCTTGGTCATCTTGCTGGCTTGGTTTTTTTTTTATTCTGGTTGTTTATATTAGCAGGGGTTAATTCTTGGTCATCTTGCTGGCTTGGTTTTTTTTTTTTGTTCTGGTTGTTTATATTGGGAGGGGTTAACTTTTGGTCATCTTGCTAGCTTGTGTTTTTTTTTTTTTGTTCTGTTTGTTTGTATTAGCAGTGCTTGGTCATATTTTGCTGGCTTTTTATTATTCTCATATTTCAAGTAGGAGCTGTCTTGCTTTCTCATTTGTTTGACTGCCTATTGATTCATAGTTTTGCAATTGTCTGTATATTTCTGGCACAATGGCCAAACGGTTTTATACCGCTGAGGAAGCGGCTAGGTTTTGCATGGACTCCAGCTCAGAGGAATTCAGCGATTCAGATTCTGAGTATGTCCCATCTGATGCCTCTACTGAGGAATCAGAGGTAGGTGATAGCAGCACTATTAGCGCAGAGGCTAGTAGTGGCGGCACACTTACTGCTGACGAGTCAGAGGCTGGTGGCAGTGTGCCAGATGCTCCCATGGAGGTTGAAGAGGGTGAGGGTAGTGGTGATGCAGCAGTTGGAGCGCCTGTGTGGGGGCCTCCCTGTAATTATGCCCCAGAAATTCCCCCATTCACTGCAGTCGCGGGCGTCAAGGTGGACACCACTAACTTTCAAATCCTAGATTTCTTCAATCAATTTATTACAGAGGCCATCCTACAGGACATGGTCCATTTTACAAATTTATACGCTGAGCAGTATCTTGCCAGCCACCCTTTACCAGGGTATTCAAGAGCCCATGCGTGGTATCCCACTAATGTCGGTGAAATCAAAAGATTCCTGGCACTCACATTGGCAATGGGACTCGTAGAACGTAACACCTTAGCCTCATACTGGGATACCACTACAGTCCTTTCCATCCCTCTTTTTTCAGCCGTTATGCCAAGAAACCGTTACCAAATTTTACTGCGGTTTCTTCACTTTAACGACAACGCAGCGGCTGTTCCCCCTAATGAGCCCGGTCACGACAGGCTTTACAAATTGAGGCCCCTTATAGATAGCCTGTCTCAGCGCTTCGCAGAGGTCTACACCCCCTCCCAAAATATTTGTGTGGACGAGTCCCTTTTGCTCTTCAAAGGGCGCCTTAGATTTCGCCAATACATCCCTAGTAAGCGGGCTCGCTATGGGATGAAATTTTACAAACTCTGCGAAAGCAGCACGGGCTATACTAGTTTTTTCATGTTCTATGAAGGAAAGGACTCTAATTTGGACCCCCCCGGTTGTCCCCTTGATTTGACTGCCAGTGGTAAAATTGTCTGGGAGCTCATAACTCCACTGTTGGGCCGAGGTTACCACTTATACGTGGATAACTTTTACACGAGCATCCTCTTATTTAGGACCCTTTATTGCTTGGACACCCTTGCCTGTGGCACCGTTAGGCAAAACCGCAAAGGACTGCCTAAGGAACTGGTGGACAAGAAATTGAAACGTGGAGAAGTACATGCTCTAAGAACCGATGAGCTCCTGGCCCTAAAATTTGCAGACACAAAAAATGTTTTTATGCTTACTACTATCCACAATGAGAGTGTAGTTGTCCAACACAGACGTGGCAGGCCCGCAAAATCAAAGCCACTCTGTTGTAAAGATTATAGTAAGCATATGGGTGGCGTCGATAAAACAGACCAAATTCAAACTTACTATGACGCCACCAGAAAAACCAGGGCCTGGTACAAAAAAGCAGCAATTTACATGATTCAAATGGCCCTCTATAATTCTTATGTCGTTTACAAGGCGGCAGTACCAGGCCCCAAATTGTCTTATTACAATTTTCTGCTGCAACTGCTCCCTGCCCTTTTGTTTGGAGATGTACAGGAGGTTCCAGATGTGCCTGGCAATGACAATGTTGCCCGAATGGTGGGTAAGCATTTCATTGCCCAAATTCCACCAACACCTAATAAAAGATATGCCCAGAGAGCTTGTAAGGTTTGTCGTTCCAGGGGTGTTAGAAAAGATGTGCGGTATTTTTGTCCCAAGTGTCCTAGCAAGCCTGCTTTGTGTTTCGAACCCTGTTTTGAGGTGTACCACACTGTGGTACACTACGAGAGGGCTTGAATTCTGTGTTGTGTTGGTAGGTTAGGGCTCTCTGGGTTTGTTGGTGGTAAAAGGATTTAGTAAATCTGTATAGTAAGCTTGGCATTCTCTGTTTAGGTGGTTAGGTGTGCTGGCAAAGTGATGCACTTTTTTTTTTGTGTTTTGTGCAGTGGTTTTTCAGATTCATGCACTTTTTTTTTGTGTTTTGTGCAGTGGTTTTTCAGATTCATGCACTTTTTTTTTTGTGTTTTGTGCAGTGGTTTTTCAGATTCATGCACTTTTTTTGTGTTTTGTGCAGTGGTTTTTCAGATTCATGCACTTTTTTTTGTGTTTTGTGCAGTGGTTTTTCAGATTCATGCACTTTTTTTTTGTGTTGTGCAGTGGTTTTTCAGATTCATGCACTTTTTTTTTGTGTTTTGTGCAGTGGTTTTTCAGATTCATGCACTGTTTTTTTTTTGTGTTTTGTGCAGTGTTTTTTTCAGATTCAAGCCCCCCATTGAGATCTAACATTTCACGCTCTAGGTTTTTGTGCACACACTAGCAGTAATTGGTTAGGTGTGCTGTCAAAGTGAAGCTTTTTTTGTGCTGTCAAAGTGAAGCGTTTTTTGTGCAGTGGTTTTTTAGATTCAAGCCCCCAATTGAGATCATTTTGGCAGGTCCCTTCTTCATTTATAAATAGGTTATAGATATTGGTAATGAAAAAAAAAGTTTGACAAAATAAAAGTTGGCAGTTTTTTTTCTGTATAGTAATGATCTTTGATTTATGGTGTAGGATTTGGCACAGGGTGTGCAATTTTTTTGTGCTGTGTAGCAGTAAAAACAGTTGTGTGTGTATATAGGTTTGTTATTAGTATATGCATTCAGCTTTTGTGTTGAGCTACGGTGCTTTAGGCCAGTTGTAGTGTTATGGATAGCATTTGTATTGCGCTGGTGCCATAGCGAACTGAGGTGCTGGTTGGTCGAGAGGGCGCACGATAGAACTTGTGGTGCGTGATGAATACGTGGGATGATGTGCATCTCTAATGCTGATGCCACAAGTCTTTTTTTTACTGGCACCTCAAAAGCTCATCTATCAGCGCAGTTATCTATAGTTTTGTCTGTATTTCTGGGCAACATTTGCATTTGTTTTTGTAGATTTAGGCATCTCTGGATTTGTGGGTAGTATGTCTTCAGTTTTCTTGAATAGCAAAGGTTTTTGAGCACAGGGTGACCGAAACACTATGGTCTATCGTTTAGATTTGTTCTTAGTGTATGCATTCAGCATATTTTTCCTGATAAGTTGTGGTTGGAATAATCCATTTTTTTTGTACTTATAGCACAAAGTGAATATATAAGCAGTGTTTAGGTTAGACTAAGTTGCAGTGCTCTCTGAATACTAAGGGCTGGGACACACTGGGAGATTTGGGGAGATTTAGTCGCCTGGCGACTAATCTCTGCGACTTTTCTCCCCGAATGCCTCCCCTCGCTCTGCGCCTGGCTAAAATGAAAAATCGCCTGCGCTAATCACACGTGGCGATTCGTTTTCCGAAGTCGCCCGAAGTTTCCTGAGGCAACTTCGGGCGACTTCGGAAAATGAATCGCCGCGTGTGATTAGCGCAGGCGATTTTTCATTTTAGACAGGCGCATAGCGAAGGGAGGCATTCGGGGAGAAAAGTCGCGGCGATTAGTCGCCAGGCGACTAAATCGCCCAGTGTGTCCCAGCCCTAATAGCACTTTGCCATACCTGTTACCAGTGGGGCACCAGCTTTCTACAAACTTCTGCTGCTGGGCATAATTTTATCTCCGCTGCTAATGCCCCAATCCTTATTGTTGCCACCTAAATTCCTAAACTTCTTAGGACACTTGCATAATTTATGGGCCAAATTTACTATGGATTTTGTTGGTAAATATATCTGCAAATGTGGTACAGATTTTGTCATTGCTGAAATAGTGTAGGAAGAAGCAAACAAATTGGTATTGTAACACCACAGGACAGATGAAACTCAAAGACGCTCCACTGAATCCAAAATGGTGAGTGAAATATGTTTTGGGGTTAATATGGGGTAGTAGCAACCATATACAGATCCACAGAGTAGCCCCAAAATTCTCTAGGAGAATTCTTGGGGATAAATCTAACTTTGTACATTGTATTTTCCTTTATTTCAGACCAAAGCACAGAGTTTTACAATGGAATGCAACCACAATTCTCCACATAGTAAAGCAAGAATGGCATCTCTGAATAGTTGAAGGTGTTTATTTTCAAGAAATCTATAGTTTTTGGGGGTTATTTCATTGGTAAGGGACAGTTTAGGATGAAATATGGATACTTGCACATAAATTCACAGAACCAATATTAGACATTGTGCCTGTTTTGGGGTGTTTGGTGGCTGCGTATCTATGTCTATTTATACATATGGGGTATCATTTTATTCAGGGGAACGTGCAGATTGTTATTGAGCAGGTTTTTCTCAGTTGCCATGGAAACTTAGAGAAAAATATAACTTTTTATATCTTTTTTCCTTTATTTCAGACCAAATTGCTGACTTCTATGAATGATTGCAGCCACAATTCTCTGTGTAGAAAAGCGAGAATGGCATCTTTGAATAGCTGAAGAAGTGTACTTTTCGGATATATATGGTTTATGGGGGTTATTTTACAGGTAAGGGGCAGTTTATGATGAAAAAACTTGAGAACTGTACATAAATTTGCAGCCCCAATATTACGCATTGTGCCTGTTTTGGGGTGTTTGGGGGCTGTGTCTCTATGTGTATCCATACATATGGGGTATTGTTCTATTCAGGGGAACTTGCAGATTGTTGTTGAGCAGGTTTTTGTTAGTTGCCATGGAAACTTTGGGAGAAATCTAACTTTGGAACTCTTTTTTCCTTTATTTCAGACCAAATCGCTGACTTCTAAGAATGACTGCGGCCACAATTCTCCGTGTAGAAAAGCAAGAATGGCATCTTTGAATAGCTGAAGAAGGGTACTTTTCGGATATATAAGGTTTGTGGGGGTTATTTCACAGTTTGGGGGGTGTTTAGACTGAAAAACTGCAAGTAGTACACATAGAGCGCAGCCCCCAGATTTTCAACTGCAATTGCCCTTATGCGTTGCTCCTGTTTTGGGGTGTTTGGTGGCTGCGTCTCTATGTGTATCCATACATATGGGGTGTTGTTCTATTCAGGGGAACTTGCAGATTGTTGTTGAGCAGGTTTTTGTTAGTTGCCATGGAAACTTTGGGAGAAATCTAACTTTGGAACTCTTTTTTCCTTTGTTTTAGACCAAATCGCTGACTTCTAAGAATGACTGCGGCCACAATTCTCCGTGTAGAAAAGCAAGAATGGCATCTTTGAATAGCTGAAGAAGTGTACTTTTCGGGCATATAAGGTTTGTGGGGGTTATTTCACAGTTTGGGGGGTGTTTAGACTGAAAAACTGCAAGTAGTACACATAGAGCGCAGCCCCCAGATTTTCAACTGCAATTGCCCTTATGCGTTGCTCCTGTTTTGGGGTGTTTGGTGTCTGCGTCTCTATGTGTATCCATACATATGGGGTATTGTTCTATTCAGGGGAACTTGCAGATTGTTGTTGAGCAGGTTTTTGTTAGTTGCCATGGAAACTTTGGGAGAAATCTAACTTTGGAACTCTTTTTTCCTTTGTTTTAGACCAAATTGCAGACTTCTAAGAATGACTGCGGCCACAATTCTCCGTGTAGAAAAGCAAGAATGGCATCTTTGAATAGCTGAAGAAGTGTACTTTTCGGGCATATAAGGTTTGTGGGGGTTATTTCACAGTTTGGGGGGTGTTTAGACTGAAAAACTGCAAGTAGTACACATAGAGCGCAGCCCCCAGATTTTCAACTGCAATTGCCCTTATGCGTTGCTCCTGTTTTGGGGTGTTTGGTGGCTGCGTCTCTATGTGTATCCATACATATGGGGTATTGTTCTATTCAGGGGAACTTGCAGATTGTTGTTGAGCAGGTTTTTGTTAGTTGCCATGGAAACTTTGGGAGAAATCTAACTTTGGAACTCTCTTTTCCTTTTTTTTAGACCAAATTGCTGACTTCTAAGAATGACTGCGGCCACAATTCTCCGTGTAGAAAAGCAAGAATGGCATCTTTGAATAGCTGAAGAAGTGTACTTTTCGGACATATAAGGTTTGTGGGGGTTATTTCACAGTTTGGGGGGTGTTTAGACTGAAAAACTGCAAGTAGTACACATAGAGCGCAGCCCCCAGATTTTCAACTGCAATTGCCCTTATGCGTTGCTCCTGTTTTGGGGTGTTTGGTGGCTGCGTCTCTATGTGTATCCATACATATGGGGTATTGTTCTATTCAGGGGAACTTGCAGATTGTTGTTGAGCAGGTTTTTGTTAGTTGCCATGGAAACTTTGGGAGAAATCGAACTTTGGAACTCTCTTTTCCTTTTTTTTAGACCAAATTGCTGACTTCTAAGAATGACTGCGGCCACAATTCTCCGTGTAGAAAAGCAAGAATGGCATCTTTGAATAGCTGAAGAAGTGTACTTTTCGGACATATAAGGTTTGTGGGGGTTATTTCACAGTTTGGGGGGTGTTTAGACTGAAAAACTGCAAGTAGTACACATAGAGCGCAGCCCCCAGATTTTCAACTGCAATTGCCCTTATGCGTTGCTCCTGTTTTGGGGTGTTTGGTGGCTGCGTCTCTATGTGTATCCATACATATGGGGTATTGTTCTATTCAGGGGAACTTGCAGATTGTTGTTGAGCAGGTTTTTGTTAGTTGCCATGGAAACTTTGGGAGAAATCTAACTTTGGAACTCTCTTTTCCTTTTTTTAGACCAAATTGCTGACTTCTAAGAATGACTGCGGCCACAATTCTCCGTGTAGAAAAGCAAGAATGGCATCTTTGAATAGCTGAAGAAGTGTACTTTCGGACATATAAGGTTTGTGGGGGTTATTTCACAGTTTGGGGGGTGTTTAGAATGAAAAACTGCAAGTAGTACACATAGAGCGCAGCCCCCAGATTTTCAACTGCAATTGCCCTTATGCGTTGCTCCTGTTTTGGGGTGTTTGGTGGCTGCGTCTCTATGTGTATCCATACATATGGGGTATTGTTCTATTCAGGGGAACTTGCAGATTGTTGTTGAGCAGGTTTTTGTTAGTTGCCATGGAAACTTTGGGAGAAATCTAACTTTGGAACTCTCTTTTCCTTTTTTTTAGACCAAATTGCTGACTTCTAAGAATGACTGCGGCCACAATTCTCCGTGTAGAAAAGCAAGAATGGCATCTTTGAATAGCTGAAGAAGTGTACTTTTCGGACATATAAGGTTTGTGGGGGTTATTTCACAGTTTGGGGGGTGTTTAGACTGAAAAACTGCAAGTAGTACACATAGAGCGCAGCCCCCAGATTTTCAACTGCAATTGGCCTTATGCGTTGCTCCTGTTTTGGGGTGTTTGGTGGCTGCGTCTCTATGTGTATCCATACATATGAGGTATTGTTCTATTCAGGGGAACTTGCAGATTGTTGTTGAGCAGGTTTTTGTTAGTTGCCATGGAAACTTTGGGAGAAATCTAACTTTGGAACTCTTTTTTCCTTTATTTCAGACCAAATTGCTGACTTCTAAGAATGACTGCGGCCACAATTCTCCGTGTAGAAAAGCAAGAATGGCATCTTTGAATACCTGAAGAAGTGTACTTTTCGGGCATATGAGGTTTGTGGGGGTTATTTCACAGTTTGGGGGGTGTTTAGACTGAAAAACTGCAAGTAGGACACATAGAGCGCAGCCCCCAGATTTTCAACTGCAATTGGCCTTATGCGTTGCTCCTGTTTTGGGGTGTTTGGTGGCTGCGTCTCTATGTGTATCCATACATATGGGGTATTGTCCTATTCAGGGGAACTTGCAGATTGTTGTTGAGCAGGTTTTTGTTAGTTGCCATGGAAACTTTGGGAGAAATCTAACTTTGGAACTCTTTTTTCCTTTATTTCAGACCAAATCGCTGACTTCTAAGAATGACTGCGGCCACAATTCTCCGTGTAGAAAAGCCAGAATGGCATCTTTGAATACCTGAAGAAGTGTACTTTTCGGACATATAAGGTTTGTGGGGGTTATTTCACAGTTTGGGGGGTGTTTAGACTGAAAAACTGCAAGTAGTACACATAGAGCGCAGCCCCCAGATTTTCAACTGCAATTGGCCTTATGCGTTGCTCCTGTTTTGGGGTGTTTGGTGGCTGCGTCTCTATGTGTATCCATACATATGGGGTATTATTCTATTCAGGGGAACTTGCAGATTGTTGTTGAGCAGGTTTTTGTTAGTTGCCATGGAAACTGTGGGAGAAATCTAACTTTGGAACTCTTTTTTCCTTTATTTTAGACCAAATCGCTGACTTCTAAGAATGACTGCGGCCACAATTCTCCGTGTAGAAAAGCAAGAATGGCATCTTTGAATAGCTGAAGAAGTGTACTTTTCGGACATATAAGGTTTGTGGGGGTTATTTCACAGTTTGGGGGGTGTTTAGACTGAAAAACTGCAAGTAGTACACATAGAGCGCAGCCCCCAGATTTTCAACTGCAATTGCCCTTATGCGTTGCTCCTGTTTTGGGGTGTTTGGTGGCTGCGTCTCTATGTGTATCCATACATATGGGGTATTATTCTATTCAGGGGAACTTGCAGATTGTTGTTGAGCAGGTTTTTGTTAGTTGCCATGGAAACTGTGGGAGAAATCTAACTTTGGAACTCTTTTTTCCTTTATTTTAGACCAAATCGCTGACTTCTAAGAATGACTGCGGCCACAATTCTCCGTGTAGAAAAGCAAGAATGGCATCTTTGAATAGCTGAAGAAGTGTACTTTTCGGACATATAAGGTTTGTGGGGTTATTTCACAGTTTGGGGGGTGTTTAGACTGAAAAACTGCAAGTAGTACACATAGAGCGCAGCCCCCAGATTTTCAACTGCAATTGCCCTTATGCGTTGCTCCTGTTTTGGGGTGTTTGGTGGCTGCGTCTCTATGTGTATCCATACATATGGGGTATCATTTTGTTCAGGAGAAGTTTGTCTTTCAAATTGTCTGTAATTATAGCATTTATAACGGTGTTATTTTGTCAGATTTACATTTATTCCTGCGTCTAAGTTAGCATTTTAGAAAAAAACTAAAAATTCAACAAAAAAGCTCTAAATATCACAACGCACTGGTAAAATGTATTTGAATTTTGAGTAAAAACTACAGCACCCCTAGAAACCTGAAGGTCTGTAGTTTCTAAAAATACCAAACTTGAAGGGATAATTTAGATTTACATATAAGTTATGCTGCATCAACTGTCACGTGTGCTTATCCAATTTGTTCTGGTGTAAAATTCTACAAAATGCTGTTTTAGTTTGGGGGTTACTCCTGGACAAAAAAAGTGGGTTACTGATACATATTGGGTATCGTTGGACTTGGCAGGATTAGGGCTTTTACAAACACAAAAAAAATTCATGTAAAATTAACTTTTCTGTGGAAAAAAAACTCAAGATATACATAATTTTTTAACAATTTTATTTTTTTTTTACATATTTCACCCAAAATTCACATTAAATCCCCAGAAAAGTAGCAAAATTCCGCTTGCACGTCAAAGCCCATTTTAAAACGAAAAAAACAATATATAATTTTCCTAGTTTCATGGAGGTTTTTCTACAATAAAACCTTGTTAAACTGAACAAGTACAAAATGCTTAAAAACGGCTGGCATTTCGCGTAACCAAAATGGGAAATTCTGCTGGCACTTAAAGGGTTAAATTGGGTTATGAATTTTTTTTGTTATGATTTGGTGTGATTTAAATCCCCTTCTGTTAGGGGTGGTTACTTTATAGTATTGTTACATAGAGATTAATGAATATAAGTCACACGATAGCCTTTTATAAGCTGCAAATGTTACAAGCAGTTGATATAGTTGGTTTTGCATTTATTAAATAATTAAACCTCCAGTGAATATTTCACCAGGCTGAGCAGAGCTTGGGGCATTTAAAGAAGTCCATTTCTAATCATTACAAATTCCATTTTGCATTATGATTATCCATTATATAATACACAAAAGCCATGAATATCCTGTAAATTATATCCTTATAAACGGTGAGTAGTGATGTCATCAGTTATAAACGGTGAGTAGTGATGTCATTTCTGTCACATGACTCACTAAAATTTGTGTATTATAATTAATAAAGTACCCCCAGTTGTAAAATATGAGGATATTAGAAGTTACATAGACATCCAAAGAAAAGGACGGCACTCCAATACTAGGAATAAAAATTTATTCCAAACACATACAAGGATCCAACGCGTTGGATCCTTGTATGTGTTTGGAATAAATTTTTATTCCTAGTATTGGAGTGCCGTCCTTTTCTTTGGATGTCTATGTGAATTCTAGCAGTGGGGACGCTGCGGACTGAGCACCCGTTTGAAGCAGCAAACAGGAAGTGTTAAACTTGGAGCGGTTCTTCTTTCGTGAAATTGATATTAGAAGTTACCTCGGAGTTCCATGACCTGTATAAAAACACTCGGCCTTCGGCCTCGTGTTTTTATATGGTCATGAAACTCCTCGGTAACTAATAATATCCTTATATTTTACAAGAGGGGGTACTTTATTCACTATATAAGGGGGCGACTTGCTAATCGTGGTTTACAAAGTATCTTTTTACTGACAGTTGATTTGTATGTGTAACACAACACTTTCTGCAACATTCTCATTATAATAAATTAAATAGTAAAAAATATACATTACCCTAAGGTCTTTTATTACTTTTATGGCCACTTCTTTCTTTTCCTTAAAATGCCATGCCTGAAAGAAAACAGATTTGTGGTGAATTTTGACTTGAATTTGATAAAGTACCTGAGTATAACGACATGGGTCTTTGCAGTCTCAGAAACCAAAAAAACTCCAAAAGGAAATATGAATCTTGCTTAAAATATGGCATAAAATACGTGTAGCTCCTTCTCACCAATTTAGTGATACATGACATATGTATGAATATTTATATACTAGATATATACAATATATAGAATTACATTGATATCTTAAGGGCCAAAAAAGGTAGGTCATTCCCACCCCTTACAATATTAAAATCTCATATCTGACCTTATGGATTACTCCAAATCCTCCTGATCCAACACATTGTTCGAGGTCTATCCAGCCAGTTGGGTCCTAAAAAAAAGTAAAATACAAAATTTGAAAATAAGACAATATAATGCCAGGTGGTGGGGGGAGAATAGAGGGAGAAGGCTGAAAACAGGGATAATAATGTAAAAAAATGTTTGCATACCGGGTATAGTTTGTCAAATCCATGTTCATTGCAGACCTGGTAAAGGAAAACATTATTTTAGATTAACTCAGTAAAAAGAATAAATATTGCAAGCTTTTCTTTTTAGTTTGTTGCTCATTTAGTTTGTTCAGGTTGAGAGGCATCCCCATAAGATTCCTCACTGTGTTCCTTGTTAAGCAGTTTCTAATTTATATTTAGTATAGCAAAGAGGCCTTGTGCCCAAACAGTGTTGTTAATGGTGGACATAACTATTACAAAGATTGTTATTCTTATGTATATGGGTTATGATTTGTCCTAATAGAACTAATATGTGTGAGACTTTTAGGGGGTTATTTACTAAAACTTGAATTTTTCATATTTGTATTAAACTAAGCTTGACTAAACTCCCATCCACAATTTTATCTTATTTATCAATAAAATAACTTGTAACAGTCAGGTCGGGGAACAAATTGCTAAAATCGGGGGAAAACCCAAATAGTACAAATTAATTGGATTTGAATCCTGAATTGCTTAATTTTTTCAGGTTATTGCCCGAAAACCTAATTTTTTTGGTTTATCGGACAAAATCCAGAGCAGACCACGATACCTTGAAATTGTAAAAAGGACATCTCCCATTGACCTATACACAACAGTGACAGGTTTGAAATGGTGAGCGTTTTTTTCTCCTCTAAACATTAACATTTTTGCCCAAAAAACCTCAGGCAGAAAAAAAAATCGAGTTAAGTAAATAACCCCCTTAAACTTTGGATAATGTATTCCAGAGCTGCAAAGAAAAAAATTACCCATTTGTGGGTTTCCCCATGTAATGTGTGCAGCATGGTGTTGTAGTGATAAGCATTGATGGCTTCCCTCTGGGCACTGCAGTTTATGTGGACACTCCAAAAATATATAGTTTGTAAAGTGTTTTACCATGAGCTGGACTGGTGATTTAAACTGCAGTTTGGTTTTTAGGTTCCCAGACATTAGTGGGCCTAAACAAAGCCATACTAAATAAACATTAAGCTAAACATGTCCCAATAAATCAATCAGTTCAATGCACAAAATGTCTTAATGTCCTTGATAGAAAATCATACCTCAAGTGATGGAAACAGATCATCACTAATGCTTTCTTCTTCCCCACTAGATATAAGCATGTCATCACTATTTATTTCCTCTTGTTCTTCTAGATTATCTTCTTCCTCTGAGGCATTACCCTGGCTGATCTCTGTGCCAGGCTCCTCAGTTTGCTCCTGGAAAAGAGATATAAGTTTATTGATCACATGGATCACATGATTGATTCTGTTAAGCAAATGTAAGATAATTAATTGAGCTCTACAAAGAAGGCTTTAAAATATATTTAGCAAAAAGCCATGTATTGTTGGGGAAGAGGCATGTTCTTGTTTTTTTTTGTTCATTTATAACTACTTACCTGATAGCTGTGATAGCTAATATTGTCCTCAGGTTCTTCCTGGCAGATGTCATGACCATTGTTTTCTTCAGGTTCTTCTTGGCAGCTATTATGGCCAATATTTGTCTCCTGGCAAATGTCATGGGCAATGGTTTCCTCGGGTTGTTTCTGTTTAAGAATAAAAACATAAAATTAATCAATTTTTTGCTATACTAATATCTATTGCATATGACAATGTGATACAGTATTGGAAAATAAAGTTGGTAATGCGTTATGTGAATATCTTGTTTGTAGGGATGGGTGAATTTGATCCGTTTCGCTTCGCCAAAAATTTGCCAAAATGCATTAAAGTCTATGGGTGTCAAAGATTTGCTCATCACTACGGTATGTTTTCCTCTCAACCATGAGATTATGGGTTTGTTTTGATTTAATTGTGTTAGCCTTTTTTAAATATTTACCTGGCAGAGGAGATTGCCATATCCAGTCGGTTGCACCTGTTTAAGACAGAAAATTAGAACAGTTCATATATGTAATGTTGCTTTATTTAATTTAATATTATTTAAATATAACTAATAATAAACTCTTATTTGCTTACCAAACAGGGCATTTCTGTGTACATCTTCGGTAGTACCTGTTTTTTAAATAAAAAAAAGGGGGGGAATAGATTATTGATCAAGATAAAGAAAAGACACATTATACTATGAGATATAGTTTTGAGTATAAATGAATGCAGGGTTGGCATCTCTTTTCTTAGAAAAATGCAAGGGGTTACTGGACTGCCCCTTGCTGGAAAAGAAAAGGATAATTAGACATTAGCAATGAAATGGGTTCTTAGCAATCAGGTCATTGTTGGTATGTAAGTGGCAATGGTCAAATCTGTAAATCAACTGAAATGTTAGATACATTTGGGTAGAGTTGGTGTCTAATGCTACTGATCCACAGATAAGTCTGACTTGTAATTTAACAAAATCTAATTAACAAACTGAACAAATGTGGGCCCTTGGGAGTAACATATGCTAGGCTATGCATCATAGTTCAAGAAGAGTGTTATATCTTCTAGAAGGTTTGGAGTGTTTTTAAGTTTTTAAAGTTTTTAATACTTTTAAAATTGTTACATTATCCTACATCTTTAAGTATGCTAAGTTTCTCTACTTACCAAAATGACTTCATTTTTCTCTTCTTTAACCTGGAAAAAGAAAATAGGTTTGAATATTAGAGGCAATGTTCAAGGTGTAACTAAATGAATAGGTCCATTAGAAGTTAGAATTAGGAAACTTAGTAGTTCCCTACCTCTAAGACCATTTTCCTTATAAAGCAATACAGAAAACATGGTATGATTTAATATTAGAAAATGTACAAAATATAAGGCTATTATAAGCTGTTTCTTACAGTGAGTAATGAAAGGATTTGGTTTAGATCTACCCAGAACCAAAGAAATATGAAATTTGTAATTAGAGATGCATAGAATCCACTATTTTGGATTCGGCCAAACCCCCGAATCTTTTGTGAAAGATTCGGTCGAATACCGGACCAAATCCTAATTTGCACATGCATATATATATATATATACATATATATATATATATATATATATATATATATATATATATATATATATATATATATATATATATATATATATATATATAAAATTAGGGATAGGAAGTGGAAAATATTTTTTACTTCCTTGTTTTGTAACAAAAAATCATGCAATTTCCTTCCCTGCCCCTAATTTGCATATGCGGATTCGGTTTGGCTGGGCAGAAGGACTTGACCAAATCCAAATCCTGCTGAAAAAGGCAGAATCCTGCCCGAATCCCGGATTCGGTACATCCCTATTTGTAATCATTAATATTTATTCATTTTTTTTGATTAGATATGCAAAATTATCATTAAGTAAAGCTACACCCCACCATGTAGCTGTTATAGCTTCAACATGGGGAAACAAATTCACTAAATCACTCAAAGAGTGCCATAACTTGCTGGCTCTGCCCCCCCCCCCCCGCAAATAAATCTTTGGAGGGGCCAGCACACAGCTATACCTACCCAGAACTATCCACCCACTCCCTGCACCTGGCTGACATTTCCTGCCCACCACTGATGTCCCCCACCCATGTGCTTCCCCTGCTCCCTGACTGGAGGTAGGAGAGCCTTAAACAGCTATAGAGAAAGAGGACCCCATGGTCCAGGCCCCCCTGTTCCTTGGGTCACGACTGCGGGGTCTGCTTCCTCTATAGTGATGCCAGTGAACTCAAATTTGAATCAGTTAACACAGGGGTCCCCAACCTTTTTTGGCCCGGGGACCAAAAAGAGCCAAAAATTTTTCCCAAGGACCAAGGGGGGGTGTCGGGGAGGGGGTCGGGGAAGGGGTTGGAGTAGTCAGGGAGGGGTCGGCGTCCAATTTGGGAGCGATGTGTTAATTGTTCAGCGGCCCAGTTCTGGGCTGCGGCCCGGTGGTTGGTGACCCCTGAGTTAACAGGAAAATAACATTTATAGCACTTTCGTTTTCAAAGGTATATTTGATGAAATTTTAATTTTCATCACCTGCATTTTAGTTCATCACTAACAGTTTACACAGTTTTTCCCATACAAACTAAAAATCTAGGATATGAGTATAAAAAACCCTTACTTTTGTAAAACATTTGAAAATACTGCACAAGCAGCGAAACATGATGGTTTTTGTATGTAGAAAATTCTTCTGTAGATTTGTATTTATAAAATTCTTCTGTAGATTTGTATTTATAAAATTCTTCTGTAGATTTGTATGTTGAAAATTCTTCTGTAGATTTGTATGTTGAAAATTCTTTCTGTGGAGAGAGAAAAATGAATGGCCAGTAACATTAAGGTAACATTACAGTGACAACTAATTACTAGAAAAAACTATCAGCACTTTGAAGCACACTAATATCTTTTCAGATCCCCATAATTACTCCACTAGCAGATACTTAGGCCTACACAACAACTATATCCAGCTATATTGCTATATGTAGATGAAAATAGAGAATGTATAATATATGTACATATGTATACCATTAGTAAAGGGAATGCGACCATTATTGTCTGTAGGGCCAAGCACTTCATCCCCTCCAAACTCAAATGGTTTGCAATTACCCCACTAACAGCTACTAAGCCCTACTCAGCAGCTATATGAATATGAATATTAATTTTTCTAACATTTTCCCCAGTGTATGATGATGAGCTCCACTCACCTCAGTTGCCTGATACAGAATGAGGCAGTTAGAGCTTGTTTTCAAACATTAACTCTGTGTGCACTGTGACATCACAATGTATCGTGTCACATTATGACATCACACCTGCAAACTATGGTCAGCAAATTCAGGCTTAGCAGATAATCTGCTCTTTTAAGGACAGTTATAAATTAATGCAAATAGAAAGACTGTATTGAGATTGTGTTTAAAATGGAATATGTCTTTTGTTGGCGGCGCTATGATATTATAATAACTATTTCATTGCTATATGTATGTTAAATGAAAATAAGGAATGTGCTAATATTATATATAGGCTATTAGTACAGGCAATGCCACCATTGTTGTTTGTTGGGCCAATCACCTGCATTTACCCCACTAGCAGACACTAATAAGGCCTATCCAGCAGCTACCTTTATATTTAAATTAATATTGTTATTTTAAAATTTTCCAAAGCGTGTCATGAGCTCCACTCACCTCAGTCTCCTGATCAAGAATGAGACAGTCTGGGCTGGTTATGTACAGCTGTGATAATGTCCATTATGATATCACAATGATATGTCACATGACTAGCTGCTGATCAGAGGATACAAAATGAGCATAAAAACTGCACATAGTTCTACAATTATTTCAAAGAGGATTATGGTTAAAATACTGTTTGTTTATTTTTTTACCCTTTTACTTTTATGTAGACAGTGTAAATATATGAATGTATAATATATTGGTATAAAGTATGGAGGTATAAACATAAGTAGCACACAGGTATAGAGAATGGCCCAGATATTTGTACAGCATTTGAAATATATCAATAATGATAATTGCACCATTACTGTATGTGTACTATACTATATCATCAGAGGGGATTCATTCATTATTATGGGTATCAGTACAGGGAATGACATTAGTGTATATATAATACATCATTATTGGGAATGTGCCCTTTATTATCAGACAGATTTACTAGAGATTGAACTAGGAATCCAGAAGGATTTAAAATATGGTAAGGCAGCACTCATAGAATATTTAGGTAACTTATGTTCCAGGAGTCAACATTTGACATAGTTTGACTGACGACCCCCGCCAATTAGTGTGTAGAAATGTGTCCGGGACACTTACAGGAAGGGTACCCAGGCCTTTCCATCTTATTATTATTATTATAGAGTCTACATTTACTGTTAGTGGGATGAACAAGTCCACTGATAACTTTCAGTTCCTGTTTTTTTTTCTACCCCATAGAGAGGGATATTCTGAGACAATTTGCAATTGTTTTTTATTATTTGGGGTTTTTGGGTTATTTAGCTTTTTATTCAGCAGCTCGCCAGTCAGCAGTTTCAGCAATCTGGTTGCTAGGGCCCTAATTAACCTAGCAACTAGTGATGTGTGGGTCGTGTCTATAAAAAAAGTCAGAAGCCGGCAGTGCAAGGTGGCAGGTGGGGAGAGCAGGAACAAGATTTCAACCCAGACCTGCCCGCCACCTGCAAATGGGGGTGCAAGGTCGGCCCAAACTCGCGGGTATCAGGCTGGCCCGCAAATCACTACTAGCAACCATGCATTTGTATAAGAAACAGGAATATGAATTGGAGAGGCCTGAATAGAAAGATGAGTAATAAAAAGTAGCAATAATAATACATGTGTAGCCTTACAGGCCATTTGTTTTTAGATGGGGTCAGTGACCCCCTATATGTAAGCTGGAAAGAGTCAGAAGAACAAAGCAAATAAATAAAAAAAACTATAAAAATAAATAAATAATGAAAACCAATTGAAAAGTTGCTTCGAATTGGCCATTCTATATCATACTAAAAGTTAATTTAAAGGTGAACCACCCCTTTAAGAACTGCTCCTGCCAACTGCAGTAATGACATGGGTGCGACTTTTACAAGTATTTTAGCAAAGCTGGCACATAGCTGGAGGCATGGCACTTTACAGAGGGAACAAATTCTGGAAATCACACCAGTATTTTGCATTAGGCGAACTAGGGGGGGTTAGTTATTCATGGTCGTGGTCTAGTTTTTCTAGGGTAGTTTCATTATAAAACAAAAAAAATTTTTTCATGATGTATATGCTCGGAAGCTGCTAAAACCAGAATCTGAAAATATTTCAGCTAAAATCTGTCGAGGTCATGTAGAAGTCAATGGCAGCAGTCCCTTCTGAACATGTTTTTAGCCTTCATGATTTTTGACTTTTTTTCAGTGGTTTTTGCTCAAAACTCGACCAATTTGAGACAGCATGCATGAACTACATAAGCCATAATGCATTGCACTGTGATGTTCTGTTCCTTATTGAAATCATGTGTGCAGGGAACTGTGGGGTTTGGAGGATGCAGGCTAAGGACAGATGGCTGCTGATACAAAGTAACAGTAGTCAGTCAGCTCAGCAAAGTAGTCAGACAGATCAGAAGGAGAGCAGGGGGCTAGGCTTAAAAATCATGAAAAGTCTGCATATGGATATAACTGATGTATATTGCAAAGTAGCTTGAAATTATGTTTACTTTTCAAAAAGCTAAGTTATGTTTGTGTGGAGTTCCCCTTTAATCTTTGAAGAGGTATGTTCTAAGAGCAACCACATTTGAAACATACAAATGTCATCAGAAGGAGTTTGCTGGCACTTAGAGCTGCAAGTGGTGCCCTTGTGTAAGACTTCTCATTGCCCCATTACTGAAAGAAGAAAGCACAATATTATTATTAATTGGATCAGGCCCAAACTGGCATTTTGTGGCCCTACCCTCTAAATACCATGTTTATTTTACAAAATCTACTATGGAACTTTTGGACACATTTCTAAGGGGTTAGGGCCATGTTTTATGTATTATTATAGTTTTGCTAATAATACGTCTCAGTTCCCCCAAGAGACCTGCTTATCATATTAGTTATAATTGTATCTAAGTGCAGGTGCTAAGTATTCTGGGCTGTTTGGCAAAAGCCTCTTATTTTGCTTATAATCAGTCTCCACCAGGAAATGTCATCAGCCACTTTCTCCTCTCACTTTAAAGTACAATTGTCTATAAAAAGAATATGCCTATACAGGTATGGGACATGTTATCCAGAATGCTCAGGACCTGGTGTTTTCCGGAAAATGGATCTTTCCGTAATTTGGATCTTCATACCTTAAGTCTACTAGAAATTCATTTACACATTAAATAACCCCAATAGACTGGGGTTGCTTCAAATAAAGATTACCTATATCTTATCAAATACAAAGTACTATTTTATTATTACAGAGAATAAGGAAATTCAAATTTGAACAATTTGGATAAAATGGAGTTTATGGGAGACGACCATCCTGTAATTTGGATCTTTCTGGATAATGGGTTTCCGGATAATGGATCTCATACCTGTAAATAATTTAATATTTTATTGCTAGGGTCATTTGGAATTTGGCTGAAATTGCAAACTGGAGAGCTGCTGAATAAAAAGCTAAATAACTCAAAAATCACACATAATAAAAAATGAAAACCAATTGCAAATTGGAATACAGTACTGCCAAACATGGTAAGTGCTATATTCATGGTGGTAACCACAAGTGTATATGGCAGCAATAGATGAAAGCAATGTACAGATTTTTTTTGTATTTTACACACTGCTTTCCTTGCTGTAAATGACCCATTGTGACTACAATCATAAATCTGCAACAATATGAGGCACATTGGACCTGATCATGTGATGAAACAGTATCCACAATCCGATGATACTCTGTAGCAATTGATTTATGAAACAGTGGAATGAAGAATTTCCCAAAAAGTGGCCCAAAATAAATATCACACTGGACCAAAGAATTTGAGAACAAATAGATGAAACCGTGGACCAAATTAAGTGATGACACAACGGCTTGAAGCAATTGATGACACAATGACTGATTTAAAATGATGGAACATTGGAGCCAATAAAATGATTGACTAGTAGCCACAATAACGTTATGCAAAGAGAAAAAATAAGGATACAGTCAAATGATGGTACTGATGGTAAGAATAAGGATACAGACATGATAATAATAAGGATACAGGCAGATGATGGTACTGCTGATGAGAATAAGGATACAGACATGATAATAAGGATACAGACAGATGATTATAATAATACAGACATGATAATAAGGATACAGACAGATGATTATAATGATACAGACATGATAATAAGGATACAGACAGATGATTATAAGGATACAGGTAGATGATCGTACTGCTGATAAAAATAAGGGTACAGTCAGATGATAATAAGGATACAGGCAAATGCTGAAAATAAGGATGCAGGCAGATGGTGATCTGATTAAAACATATATGTCAGCCACAGAGTTAATGGAACTTGGGATGGAAAAAGTCTCAAACAAAAAGTTTTATCAGTTCTGATGCTGAACTAAATGGGGTAAGCACTGGGTATGTCCAAATAACTTTTGGGAGGGGAGGAATTAAGAGATTGTTCTTGCAGGCCGGGTATTCAGGAAAGTAAATGCAGCAGTGTGATCTGTAATTAGGAGTGGGGAGCATCATTTTTTTTTGTTACAAACCAAAATGAATTGTTTCATGAATAAGTGGCCTTAAGCAATGAATTGGACCTAGCTATTAAAATGGATTCAAATCAATTACTCTTTTACTGGTAGAACAAATTTTGGCTTCAGTTACATATATTGCCAGACAATTTTGATCATGGGGGTACTTTTAGTTCATCTAGGAAAATGATACATATATATATATATATATATATATTTTTTTTTTTTTTTTTTCAGGACAACCTGAGTCCACTTCTGTGACATGATATGGGCTTCTGACTACCCACAACATAAACCATAAACCATAAATCGTTAGGCCACATTCCCATGGTCCAAAAGGTTGTGAGTTTGATTCCCATCTCTGCTAAAATCTCAGTGCCAGTGCTTTAACCAACTCTGGAGATAGATGAAAAGGCAGGCGCCGGAAATCCATTGTCTACCTTACCTTTGGCTTCCCCCTTTTTTTACAGGGGTTGCCCTTCTAAGCTTCCCAGGTATCTACTTCAGGCCATGGGTTCCCCATTGTCCTTACCATGCCTTTGCATCAACTTGGGTCTTTTTTCCCCATACAGTAACCTTTTTGGGGTTAGCCTAGCATCCGCCAGAAGTTAACCATAGCAAATTGCTTAATGAAGTAACAGTATTCTGTACCAAGCTTTAAAAACAAAATGATTTGAGAATCTGATTAGCAAAGGTCAGCTACTCGTGTAGCCTGAGGAAAATGCAGCTTTGGCGCTTTACCGAACCCTACGTATTTGTCACTCGTTAATGTAGCCTGAGGAGAATGCAACAATGCCTTTGTGTTCAACATACAGGTACCAAACAGGCCTGGAACAAGGGGCAGCAAAGCGATTTGCCACATGCTCCAAAGAGCAGACAGGTCATCTTGAGGCGTGGGGAGAGCGATTCTGCCAAATCGAAAGTAGAGGTTGCTCTTGAATGCAGCATGCAGAACATGGCACAGATGAGCCGGCAAGGTGGGGGTGAAGCTAGCCTGCCTGTGATGGAAGGAGGGGCCTTGCTGAAAAACAACATGGAGGTTGGTAGCTTCCTTTGCCGAAGGGCTGTCTCGACAAAACCCCATTTGGCTGCTCTTTTGCTTACAGGGGCCTGTAAGAACCCCCCCCCACTGCCCTTTTTGGGGCATGCCTTGCATCAGCTCGCAGTTGACCTTGGTAAATTATTAAAGACAAGGTTCTGTAGATAGCTTGAAAAAAAGCATTTGAGAAGCTGATTAGCGAAAGCAGCTTTGGCGCTTTATCAAACTGTAAGTATCGGTTACTCATTAATGTAGCCCGAAGAAAAGTTAACTTCCACCGTAAGGTACCCTCTGAGGCTCAAATACCAGGCACTTTGGGGGAAAAAACTAAGCAATTTGTTGCATGCGCCATAGAACAGCCACATGGGGATGCCGATTTTGCCGACTTCAAAGTGGCAGTCGCACCTGAATGCAGCCTGAAGAAAATGCCACTTACAAGCCTGCATAGAAGAGAGGGTTCTGTACAGGTATAAACAACCCAGAAAGATCAGGGAAATCACCCACCAGGGTTTTGAACTCAGGACTCTATGGGCAGACAACAGGGGCTTCAGCCGCTGCGCCACAGTCCAAGACTTGCCACAAGCTCTGCATTTTTATGTTCATATACTGACATTTTTGGGGAGTCCTTCAGTGACCTCTGGTGGATAAAAGCTGGATGGCAATAAAATATTGTTCCTTCTGAATGGCTTATGATATAAATTAGTCTCCAATTTTTTATCCATCAAGGTAACCTAGACTCCAAGTATTTTTTAACAAGCTTCTATGTCAACTTGATAGTGTCATGGATGATGATAAAATATTCAAAACATTCTTTAGAGCCTCTGTATCACCTTTCCAAACAAGGATCATGAGACTTGTAGTTCACTTGAAATATGGACTCTATATATTTCTCGCTCTATGGATTAAACAAGATGGATGACACCTGAACATGATAAAAACCTACATCTGAGATAAAGGGTGGTGTTTGCACTTTTAAATCCCCCCTTACACATTATTCCTAAAAAGGGGAGGATGTATCCCTCCCAAATGCTGAATTTTCATTCATTCAAAGTAGAGCCTGAATAGAAGAGAGGGTTCTGTACAGGTATAAACAACCTGGAAAAATCTGAGAAATCACCCAGCCGGGATTTGAACTCAGGACACTATGTGCAGACAACAGGTGCATTAACCGCTGCGCCACAGGACCTAATCCTGCTAGAAGCAGTTCCGGATGACTGTAATAACCAATTGTCCCCTTGTGCCTCTGCATCGACTGGCAGTGCCGGAAGTCCATCTTCTGCCTAATAGATACAGTCAAGTTTGAAAGACTAATTTATCCATATTGTACCTTTATCCATGTTGGACACGTTGGTGAGTTCACTCGCCATCAAGGAAAGAGTAAAGAAGGCTGGGTTAATATGTACAGGTATGGGACCTATTATCCAGAATGCTTGGGACCTAATGGATCTTTCTGTAATTTGGATCTTCATATATTAAGGCTACTAGAAAATCATGTAAACATAAAATTTGGATAAAATGGACTCAATGAGGACAGCCATATTTTGGAGCTTTCTGGATAACAGGTTTCCGGATAACAGATCCCATACCTCTATTCTGATTTTTTAAATAAATAAAATAACATTCATGTTTTTTAAAATGTGAGTTTATTCAAAGTAGCAACAACCTCTAAAATTACACAAATACACATTTTGATAAATAAGGCCCTGGGACAAATGTTTGAATTTGGTAGAGGCATGTGTTTCTTGAAACTCACCAACTACAGTATGTCATAGTATTACAATGTCATTTCTTTTACTTGCAAAGGAACAATGCAAATTACTATATGATCTTACTCCACACAGATATCCTAAATAAACTGGACAAACAAGTGGCACCATTTAGATACTGTAAGAGATATTTCTGAACATGGAGAAAAGAAAGAACAGTAGAGAACTCTTCGAGGAGGTGAGACAGAAAATTGTAAGAAAGCATGGACATTCTCAAGGCTACCAGTCCATCTCTAGAAACCTTAGTGTTCCACCACGTGTAATAGTATCAAGAGCTTGAGGTCCATAGCACTGTAGCCAGTCTCCCTAGGCATAACCACAAGAGAAGAATTGATCAAAATATACAGAGAAAGATTGTTCAATATGTAGTGAAAGGGTGGTGTGGTGTAGTGAAAGGGTTGGTGAAACCTTAATCAATTGCCAGGCAGATTCAGACAGAGCATTATGACCTTCAGGCACAGAGTACAACAGTATCAACACATACCATCCATGCCAAATTCAATGAAGGTGACGCTATAGTAAAAGAAGGTTACTCTCAAGGACACCATTTTTGTAAATTAATTTGTTCAAAATCATTGAGTCTAACACAACGATCTCTCCTTATTTTGGGCTGTTAAACTTTCATATGAAATGTCTCGCTGACATATTGGCTCTCTATTGTTAATCCTTTTACTCTGTAGTGCTACAGGGAGCGGCCCACCTCGGGGGTGATCATATGTATGGCTTCAACCAATATCCCTAGATGTTGGTACATCTCTATTATTTTCTTACATATGTGTATAAGAGGACCAGCAGAGCACCTCTGTTGCATGTTGTGTTCTATGTCATTACTAATAACAAACAGGTAGCAATGAATGAATAATCACACACCACAATGTGTATTCACCACTACCCCCAGTATGTGCATTCCCAAAGATTAGGATTCAACTACAACTCCCATGTGTCATGATACAAGCATTCTCATAAAACCCACAAATTCTACGAATACTATCAAGTGTCTATCGCCCATAATATACAATACTAATCATTATTGTGTAATCACAATTTAACTGCTTTAATATTCATACCTAAATGCTAATAAATTAAATCCAATTAACAGTGAAATAAAAGTAAAAAATATATTGAAAAAATGACCCGGGATAAAATGACTGTGATGATAAAAAATGAAAACTAAAGTAAACATCCGAAGTCCAAAACCCACCCCATAGGCCATCAGGCGTTCATCTTATTAGAGAAACATTAACCCAGTGTTAACCCAGTGTTTCTGTGAAGAACCTCCGTTTTTTGATTGTGCACCCAGGCAACTTACTGTATTTTATCGAGAGTGCCGGCTTCACATGGTTATATATATATATCTAGGAATTAAGTGAATCAAAAACGTTGGTTCTTATGTTCTAATTAGAAATAAACTCTGCCTTTCTTTTTGCTAACTCCTGTTTTGTGCCAAACTGTTTTTCTGTATGTGACCGTTTTGTGCACCCATTTGTTCCACTATATGGAATATGTGCTAATATATATATATATATCCTGATACCAGGTCTGGACTGGGAGTCAAAATAGGCCCTGGCATTCCAAGTACTCAGAGGCCCAAAATAGTCCTCTGTCAGCCAACTTAATAGTGGTTGTCTATAGGACCTTACAGCAGTCCCTCTGGCATTTGCCAGAACCACAGATGGCGAGTCCAGGCCTGCCTGCTACCCTGGAATGTGATTGGTTTATATTCAGCTTAGGTAAAACAGAAAGTGCATGTTATGCAGTGCCTGTTTCTCAACAATCAGTATTTACTATTCTCCAGTTTGTCCAGTAGATGCCAGTACTGCACAGAGAACGACATATATTAGTGAACATCACAGTAGTTAATTGCAGTAGTTTCCATGCTGGTAATTCCAATTTTCCTTGCTTCACAGTGTATGCCTCTTAATTTGCTTGCAATTTCATTGTAGTTTAATGAAGATGTTTTCAACAGAATGGTCACAGATGGAAATTGAGTACATATTTCTCATTTCCAGATGAACAATAGAGCCTTAGCACGAGAAGCCTGAATAAAGTAATGCTGTTTTGTTTACTTCCAGTCCTGTTTATGTGATTTTGGTTGGGTAATTGTCCTAAACTTCTATGGTGTTTTCTTTCAAGATATTTTGATTGTGTATGCTACCATAATATATTCATTTGATAAGACACAAACTATGATACTCATTTGAGGTCTGATGATTAGTGACGGGCGAATCTGACCTGTTTCACTTCGCTGAAAATTTCCGAAACTGCAAAAATTCACTGAAATGTATTGAAGCCTATGGGTGAAATTTTTTTTTGACGCACAACAAATAGAGCCACAAACTTTTGAGGCGCAACAAATTTTTTCACCTATTAGAGTCTATGGGCATCATTTTCGCAGCAAAATTCAGCGACAAATTTCACTCATCACTACTGAACAGAGGAGTAACAATAGAGAGAACAGACCCTGGAGTTTAATGGACCCAGTAGGCAGGGGCGTTTCTAGCATTATCTCCATGGTTGGGGCACATTGCTAGTGCAGAAAACCTTAATGCACTAGAATAGCCAAATTTCCAGTTTAACCTCCTTTTGCCACCCCTGGTAGGGTGCTGCCGCAAGGTTATTATCTTGAAAATCCCATAGAAATGAATGGAGACAGGAGGTATTTCACTCCAGTGGACTGTGGTGTTCTCTAACTTCATTCTTTGATAAATATACCCCATACAACCGAAGTTCTGTAATTTGGTATAAGGGTAACAACATTAAATTACCTTAAACCACCATATACAGTGTACCACACATTGCAGGATGAGAGCTCGCATACCTATACAGTATATACTTGTTTCATATTGTAGTACTTATCTTTAATGCATGCATGAATGTGTTTAGCCTTTACTTTGACTGGTGTCATGCTTTGTTTCTGCAAAAACATTTGAAACCAACAGGGGGTGCTTCCCAAAGTATCTCTTTGAGCCCTCTGCCATCTAAATAAACACCCTACTGGGAAAGTCTTATGTAAAGCTTTGAGTTCATTCCCAAGTGGCAAATCTAAAGAGAATTCTGAATCACCCAGGCCGATGTTGTGTGTGTGACTGATGCACAGTGCAAAGGTGCAAAGGGAACCAGCTGTCTCCAATGAGAGGTTGCATTAGGGTAAATGCTGTAGTGTAGACACACACTATAGATTGCCTTAAAAATACCTCCTTTTAGCAGCTATTGGTTTATGTTTGTGACTAACAGGTCATCTGGGGGCCCACAGCTGTGAATAAAAAATTTAATTCAGCCTTAGCAGCTAAGAGGGGTTACTATTCTTTTCTGTTAAAAACAGTCAAATACAAATAGAAAATGCCTGCAGAAACATTTGCCCAGATGTCTTGTTCTTCCCTGAACAGCAAAGAAGGCTAGTAGTGATGTGTGGGTCCACCCTAACCTGCCCTCACCCAATCTGCACCTAGCCTGACCCGGTTTGACTCCTCCTCCTCAAAAAGACCGGTGCCTGACCCGCCCCACAGTGACGTTGCGAATAGAGTGGGGAAGACGCAAATCCATAAATGGAGGAGCCTGAAGTGTTAAAAGAGAAGGAAACCCAGTCGACGCAAAAACCCTCCCCCCTCCGTGTGTTGCCCACCCTCCCTCCTCCCCCCTGGCCTACCTGTCCCGCTGGGCAAATGCCCCTAACTTGTTACTTACCCTTCTGCGCAGGTCCAGTCCACGGAGTTCACAGGCACCATCTTCTTCCACGCGATCTTCTTCCTGCTTTGACCGGCCTTTTGGCGCATGCACAGTAGGAGCATTTCGCCGGTACGGATCTACTGCGCCAAAAGTTATGAAGTTTTCCGATTTCACTTCGTGACTTTTGGCACATGCGCAGTAGATCGTACTGGCGAAATGCTCCTACTGCGCATGCGCCGGTCAAAGCAGGAAGAAGATCGCATGGAAGAAGATGGCGTCGGTGAACTCCGTAGACTGGACCTGCGCAGAGAGGTAAGTAACAAGTTAGGGGCATTTGCCCAGCGGGATGGGTAGGCCAGGGGGGAGGAGGGAGGGTGGGCAACACACGGGAGGGGGGAGGGTTTTTGCGCCGACTAGGTTTCCTTCTCCTTTAAGTCGCTGGCAGTTAGAGCAGAAGCAACCACAACCCAATGATTTGGATCTGGCAGCTGGCCCGAACCCGCCCGACCCCTGGGAAAACCTGTGAGTCCCGGGTTTCTGGCTGGTCTGCACATCAACGGACAGCTCTGTTCTACTTGCAAAATGTATTAAATGGGGCATAGATGTGCAGAGACAGGAGGTTTTTCGCAAGTGAGAAAATACAGGGTTACTGAAATTAGCTCTTATTACAAAGTTATAACAGGGACTGGTCTGATTGCCATCTTGGAGCCAGGAAGGATTTTTTTCAGGTTTCAGATGAGGTTTTTGCCTTCTTCTGGATCAACTAACAGTTAGACAGGTTTCACTTAGATATTAAACGTTGAACTCAGTGGAAATGTTTATTTTTCAACCTATATTATTATGTATGTTACTAATACTATTTCATTATGGTCTTGCAAGTACATACTATTTATTGTGACCTAATTTATTTGCCTGAATTTTCTGATGGGAGGGAATTATATACATAACTTAAATATTGATCGGAGTTTGCAGGCTGCCCTGTGGATACTGAAAATTGTCTGAAATTTGGTTTTGAACAATATTGTTACATGTACGGCCATCTTAATCACATTCATCCACAACATCCGCATAGGCAACAAAACAATTTATCAAAACACTTGTAAGTGCAAAGGTTCCTGAACTTCTAAAAGTATGTATCCCCTTAATTTTTCTCTGTTCCCCCTCGGTGCAGAGAAAGGGAACACAGAGCTAAAGATTTTAAAGCCTTTTTGTGTAGAAAACAAAATTGATCCATCAATTCAAAGTAGAAGGTGAATTATTGTAGGTTCAACAATAATGCATGGTACCTTCGTCTACACAAGCACAAAAGTATGATTTTATTGTGAAAAAAAGGTAAAATAATCAGCCAGCGGAGTGCAAGCTTTGAACTCTAACCTAGCTTGATTGATTTTGCCTTGTGAATCTCTCCCAGTGTTACTGTTCACTGACCTCAAGGACAAGGCAATGAACTGTTATTCCCATCATTTTTCTTCATTGCCTCCATATTTCGCTTGATTTGGTCCCATCGTCATTCAGCTGGTAACTTTTATGGTAAAAGCGAATGGGAATTTCATCAGTGTTTACAGCAAATACATTTTTGTCTTCTCAAAGTGTGCTGATTTAAAAATACAACCCAAATGTAGTGTCATTATGTCATTTTTTTTGTCCAGCCAAAAATTGCTTCCCACGTTTCCTGCCTGGTTAAAAATACAGCTTCCATGGGCGCATTCACTGAAATAGAAAATAAATGAGAAGAACAATTTCTGCATGGTAATTTACAATTTGAAAATGTCAGAAAAAAGTAGAATTCGGTGACAAATGTATGCATGGTGTAATTTATTGCTGTAATTTTCAATAAAAATGCAGTGTTTCTGCTGCTGAAAATATAGAGTTTTCATCTCATTTTCCGTTTTCTTGTTGATTGCCGCACATTGGAAAAAGGCAACAAGAGGCTTCTGAACATCTGCGACTGTTCCAGCTCTGCCCACAATATATCTCTATATCGGGGGCTTGGGTTTTGCTGTTCTCTATTTAAAAGGCCATTTAGATTAAAATCTTTATGAATCAGTTGCACTTATCTAGAAAACTAAATGATAACAGATGATATTCTCATTGTTCTGTAGTCAAAACAAAAATAATTCTATTTTCCAATGCCTAAATCGTTTTATTCTACTTTTAAGTATATGCAGATTACCACTTTACTTAGTTGACTGAAACAGATTATAATGTATGCTGGAAAAACATGTACTAACATGAATTACCTAAGGACAAAAGTATGCATTATCATATTAGGTCATTTATAAAGCTTTTTAATGGTGCTGTACAGTATATTGCAAATAAGAGGCCAAAGTGCCCTGCTTGGGGGAACTTGAAGGATTTTGAGAGAGACACGAGGTATCGATATACTTAAAATAATTGAAGAGTGTCAAATAAAATGACTATGAAGATCTTCATTCATCCAGGTCATGGTATATCTAGTACAGGTATAGGATCCCTTATCCAGAAACCCAATATCCAGAAAGCTCCGAATTACCGAATGGCGGTCTCCCATAGACTCCATTTTATCCAAATAATCCAAATTTTTAAAAATGATTTCCTTTTTCTCTGTAAAAATAAAACAGTAGCTTGTACTTGATCCCAACAAAGATATAATAATTCTTATTGGAAGGAAAACCAGCCTATTGGATTTATTTAATGTTTGAATGAATTTCTAGTAGACTTAAGGCAAGACACAAATTATGGAAAGATCCGTTATCCGGAAAACCCCAGGTCCCGAGCATTCTGCTGTCCAGGGCCCACCTCCGAAACCCCCACCCCCCTACTGTGACACTCGACGCGGATGCATAAAGGGATGCATGCTCTGATGGGGCTGTGCGGCGGCTAAAAAAATGTGTTTTTTGTAGAATCCGATTGGAAGAGGGGGTCTGGCCCTGTGTCCTGCCGGGCCAGTCCGACACTGCCGTCAGTCACCAACCCCTTCATCCGCATAGCAACCTTCCCAGTTCCATGTCGGAAGCCAAACCTATCAAAAGGTCTGTTTGCATCTCCCTGCCTAACCGTTGCTAAAATGACCGACTGCACGTTAAAGGGATATCCATAGGCTATTATAGCAGCAGGTTTATGTACTGTGTGTACTGGTGTTAACCCACTAGGTGGGACTGAGACCAATTCTGAAGAAGGAGGTGATCAATCACACTTCAAAGGGATACCCTTACGCTACTTCAGCATCCAATCTGTGTACTGTTTTGTACTGGTGTAAACCTACTAGGCGGGTCTGAGACCCATTCTTGACAATACAGATATAGACCATTATCCCCTAACTTATGGTCCTTCCATCTCCCTGTTCATCTCCTTATTTTAATGCTTCTCCTGAATTTTTATGCTTACTTATATTATATTTTAAGTTTATTTACCGAGTGATTGGATTGTGGGATGGGGTGGTGCAACCTTATATAATATATCAGACCCTGCACACCATCGACTGTTTCTCTAAGTGATGAATAGTGCTCCCTACTCTATATTGGTCTTTACATTGGGGATAGTTTACCTGAAGTGGTGGGTTGTAAGGAAGTAAACCTGCTCATTAGGACATCTCAAGGGATATTCTAATGCCTTTTGGAAAGATCAACTGTGAATAAGGCATGGCCCCCTTATATATATATTTATACATACTTATCATAACCCTAACCCTGCGTATTTTAAAACCCAAAGTGCATAACCTCACATATATCAATATCACATCTGATCTGTCACCTAACCACTTAGATTGCCCCCATCCTGCAAATACAAGACATTCTGGACACAGATATATTGCTTTCAGTGTCTACCTCTAAGTTATTAAAGAGCAAGTTTACAAAGTTGAAAAGTGGCCTCACCATTTAGAACCAGCTACTTCTACTTTCTCTCTCCAGAGGTTGTTTCAACCACAAAAACCAACAGATCCTTTCCCAACTATAGATGTACCTGTGTGTGTGTAGTTGCCAAGCTGAGACCACAAACTTTACAGTTTTAGGAGGTTTTTTAGACCCTGAATGGTTTCTAATTTAAGAAAAAACTCAAATGGAAAAAACTCGAGTCAGCGAGTTCAGGGTTAACAACCCGAGAACTCGAATTGATCGAGTTAAAATTTGAATCACTCAAATGGATCGAGTTGTGCGGGGAAACCCTCTGAAAAAACTCGAACATCATGAAGGCAGTTAACATCTTAAAATGGTTCAAGGGACCTCTGCCATTGACTCCTACATGACCTCGACAGGTTTTAGATGGTGGATTTTCAGATTCAAGCTATTTCAATGGTCGGGTATAACAAATCTGAAAAAATTCGTGTTTTTTTTTAAAAATAACTCACTTTTTTTCCCCACGAAAAATCGATTTTTGACTCAAAAATAACCTCGCTAACTCATGGAAAACACAACTCATCCTTAATAAATCTGCCCCCAAATGTCATAAATACATCAGCTTTCTGTCAATCCACTGGCACCAACTTATATGAGAGAAAGTCTGAAATAAAATAAGAAATAATGGCCTGGCTAAAGCTGAACTAGGCTATCAAAGTAATGGTGGATGTATTCAATCAGATTCCGGAGCATTGTTGCACATTTACTTTGCTAAAATGCTTGCATGATTTAGCACACATTTTAACGGGATACAAGCTGTGAAAGGCAAAAAAACAGGCATAAAGCCAGAATAGAGCATAAGTCCAGGGTGTATTATTTTTGGGTTGAGAGAAGCAGATCCGCTCCGTGATCCATCATGCTACAGAGCAAAGGTTGGCTAAAATACACAAGAGCAGTTATTTTCAGGCCGAAATCCGCTGTCGTTCAGTTTGTATGGTTCGGTTGTATTGAACTGGGGCACAGAGCGAATTCACTTCTCTCAGCCTAAAAAAAAAGCAGGCTAAGAGTAGTGGAGCCAACCCTCCATCTGCCCATCACCTAAAGTGTATTATGCCTGCCAGAGACAGCACAAATGATAATCAAGTGTCGCCTGTCAAACCCCCCCTACCTTGTTTGTCATTCTGAACAGACCATGGAGCAAATTCCCTACGCGGTGCAAATTCGCTAGTAACCGCTTAGCCCACTTTGCAACACTTCCTCAGGCATAAATTCACCAGGACAATGCTAATTTCCTAAGATGCGAAGTTGCGTCCATGGTGCCAAATGCTGGCGAAGTTGCGCTAGCGTTACTTCGGCAAGCAAAGCGAAGTTGCGTTAGCATTGGCTAATCTGCATACGGCTGGAAGTAAAAGTTGAATGGTATATGTTTATGTGTCATATGTTAGGAAATGTAGGGGGGAACCCGGTTACCCAAAAAAAATTTACGGTCTTTTGCAGGCTATCACTCTGAAAAAAGGAAAAGACTCCAGCGTTTTTTGGGACTTCGCCTGGTCTGAGCTGGCGAAGGCAATTCTGGCGCCAGAGGTGACATTCAGTAAAATCCGCATCTTAGTGAATTTGCGGAGTTACGTCCATTCGCCAGAGTGAAAATTCGCCTAGCGAAGTGACTTCTGCGCCCATTAGGGAATGAGCGTAGTTACAAAATGACGTCGCACCAGTGGGGCCCCATCTGGAAAATACGGCTCCTGAATCGTCAGGCTATTGCAAGGCAGCCTAAGGAGATATGAAGGACTTCCATGTGCAAAGTGGCCAATTAGGGAGCTTTAAGCAGCAGCACTTTCAATTTGCTGTAAAACTTGGAGCGCCCCCTGATTGGCCAGTTTGTACATTGAAGTACTTTGTGCCAAAGAAGTTTTTTTTTCTTTGTGGCTTCAGGCTCCTGTCTGTGTCTCCTGCTGTGTAACCTGATCCCTCTGCCCCCCACCCCTCCTGCACAGAACAAGCAGCTAAGCTAAAGCAGAGGAAAGGAATCAGCTGACAGCAGCGAGGAACACTATTTTCTTACTGACCTGCTGCTTCCACAGTAAGATTCTGTTACTTATAATATTTTAGTCTTGGGCTGGGGTTATTATACATGTTATAATACACAAAAGTCATGAATATCTTGTAAATTATATCCTTATAAGCGGTGAGTTCTGATGTCATTTCTGTCACATGACTCACTGAAACTTGTGTATTATAATAAATAAAGTACTCCCAATTGGGGGTATTTTATTAAACTCGGAGTTCCACGACCTGTATAAAAAACACCCGGCCTTCGGTCTTGTGTTTTTATATGGTCATGAAAGTCCTCGGTAACTTATAATATCATTATATTTTACAAGAGGGGTTACTTTATTCACTATATATATATCCACATTGTCATTTTCCTATGAGTTCTGGGGGTATTTATACATAGAATTGCCACGGTGCCATCCTGTCATGAGTTCTAGGGGTATTTATACATGGAATTGCCACTGTACCATCTTGCACAATGCCTTGTAAGGCTATATGTTGACTGCTACTTTTTTTTTATTCAGGCTCTCTGCAATTCATATCCCAGTCTTTCATTCAAATCAATATATAGTTGCTAGGGTAATTTGGACCCTAGCAAACACACTGCCGCAACTGCAAACTGGAGAGCTGCTGAATAAAAAGCTAAATAACACAAACCGCAAATAAAAAAAATGAAAAAAACAATTGCAAAGTTTCTCAGAATATCCCTCTCTGCACCATATTAAAGTTAATGTAAAGGTGAATGACCCCTTTAATGCTGCACTGATTAACCCTTGCCATTAACGCAGTAAAAATGTATTTCAGACTCATGCTTAGATCCTTTGAGAACAGGTATGGGACCTGTTATGCAGAATGATCAGGACCTGGGGGTTTCCGGACAATGAATTTGGATCTTCATACCTTAAGTCTACTAGAAAATCACGTCAACATAAAATAAACCCTCCAATAAAGATTAATTATATCTTAGTTGGGATCAAGTACAAGCTACTGTTTTATTATTACATTGAAAAAGGAAATAATTTTTTAAAAGTTGGATTATTTGATTATAATGGAGTCTATAAACATATTATAGGCAGAAATATTATCATTGTGCCATCCACGGGTGCCACTATTTACTGTCCAAAGCTGCATTCTTTTCATAGGAGTAATGTTGCTGTGGACTTAAATGATTGAGAACATATATGAACTATTATTCTGAATTGGTATATATGTCATGAGCAACCATATTGATCATACTAGTGTTAGCTCTACTGGAACAGTTTAACTGCTCCTATGACATTGGGTCAGTAATTCTGTGTTCCAGCCCAATGCACGTGTGTGTGGGGGGGCCCAGTTGTAAATGTATGTACCAGGGCCCTTAGGGGTCTAGTTACACCACTAGACACAAGGTAAAAGGAGGGCATTTTATTATTATTAATTATTAACATTTATTGAAATAGCGCCAGCATATTTCACAGCATTTCAACAGGATTCAGATTCCATGTCAGCTCCAGCACTTTTCACTTCACCAACATACAGGGGCCGATTCAGGAAGCTCGAGTGAAGGATTCGAATTAAAAAAACTTCGAATTTCGAAGTGTTTTTTGGGCTACTTCGACCATTCGATAGTCGAAGTACTGTCTCTTTAAGAAAAACTTCGACCCCCTACTTCGGCAGCTAAAAGCTACCGAAGTCAATGTTAGCCTATGGGGAAGGTCCCCATAGGCTTGCCTGAGATTTTTTGATCGAAGGATATTCCTTCGATCGTTGGATTAAAATCCTTCGAATCGTTCGATTTAATCGAAGGATTTGCGCTAAATCGTTCGACTTCGATATTCGAAGTCGAAAGATTTTAGTTCCTAGTCGAATATCGAGGGTTAATTAACCCTCGATATTCGACCCTTCATACATCTGCCCCACAGTGTCGGACTGGGACACCAGGGGCCCACCCAAAAACCTTAGACCAGGGGCCCACCATAAAAACTTAGACCAGGGGCCCACCATAAAAACTTAGACCAGGGGCCCACTCTCAGTAATAATATTCTTATATCTCCTCAATCAACCTCTATTCTCCTAGTCTGTTTTCTTTACATACTATAATCAACTATTCCATCTATTTAGCCTCTTTGTTCTCATAGAAATAGGGAATGGCCATGAAACAGACCAAAAGTTTAGCAGCACTGACACCTGGGCCCATTGGGAGTATTCCTGGTATCCCGGTGGGCCAGTCCGACACTGCCAACATATTCCACACGCCAAGTCACATGGTCTACCCCTCGAGACAAAGACTAATCTCTGTAAAATGGTACAAATGCAGTTACAGTTGTGCTTATGGGCAAAAAACATAAAAGGAGTGTTTCACCTTTAAGTTAACTTTTAGTATGTTAAAGAATGGCCAATTCTAAGCATTTTTTGTTGCTCTTCATTGTTTATTTCTTACAATTCTTTTAACTATTTACCTTCATCTTCTAACTCTTTCCAGCTTTAAAATAAAACAAATGCTCTGTAAGGTTACAAATGTAGTATTATTGCTACTTTTTATTACTCATCTTTCTATTCAGGCCTCTCCTATTGATAGTCCAGTCTCTTATTCAAATCAATGCATGGTTGCTAATGTAATTTGTACCCTAGCAACCTGATTGCTGAAATTGCAAATTGGAGAGTTGCTGAATAAAAATCTAAATAACTCGAAAAACACAAATAATAAAAAATGAAAACCAATTGTAAATTGTGTCAGAATATAACTTCTTACATCATACTAAAAGTTAACGCAAAGTTGAACAGCCTCTAGTAGTTATGAGCTATAGAAATAGTTGTTTCATCAGTAGGTAACAGAGGGTAATTTGTGTTCTGACAATGCACCAACCATAAACCGAAGCAAACAATCAAAAGAAACCTCAGAAGCAACATGGCTACTGCCATACGAGGAGAGAGAAAGTTCTATACGCTTAACGGAACTCATGAATGGACCATAAAAGTATTCAAAGTAGGGTATATTTCCTTTTTCATAAAAACCTATAATCCCATTCTGCAAAAAAATGTTTATTTCATTTTAGTTTCCAAGATGTGGTATGGTAAAATATGAATTCAGCATATATTTCCAGGATTCTCTATTTTTAAGAGATTAGTGCAGCCGGTAATATGAGTAATGTATTTCAGCCATGCAACATCCTTCCATTTTCTTTCTAGGATAAAAAGGAAACTATCACTTCATATTTTATTTTTATGCACTTTACAATATGTCCAAAAAGGGGAACAAACGAACATATGAATATTAACAGATCTAAAATATGCTGTGTTTGCAGCCCCAGAAGGCTTAATGCCAAGGGACTATTTTACTATTGATTTGGGATTCACATCATGAGTTTTATTTTATGTGCAGTGGTGCTGCTGCTGCAATATATATATCTTGAAATGCTGGATATGGTGCTCTTGCCATAAATGCCTGCTGAAGAAGACTTAATTCTACAGGAAGAACAGCATTCCCGCAAAAGGGGTTTATCACATGTGGGGTGCTGAGAAGCAGTGATTAATGTCAGGCATTTAGGGTCCAATTTCTTGACTTCTTGCTTAAACCAGTACAGATATGGGACCTGGGGTTTTTCCAGATAACAGATCTTTCTGTAATTTGGATCTTCATAACTTAACAAACCCAATAGGCTGGTTCGGCTTCCAATAAGGATTTATTATATCTTAGTTGGATTAAGTACAAGGTACTGTTTTATTAGTACAGAGAAAGAGGAAATCCTTTTTAAAAGTTTGGATTATTTGGATAATATAGAGTCTATGGAGCCTATCCATAATTTGGAGCTTTCTGGATTATGGATTTCCAGATAATGGATCCTATACCTGTAGTGGTTGTGCAGATTCCCTTGGACATGTTTTTTGATTCCACAAGGAAGGGATATTTGCCCAATATCTTAACCCATATTAATTAATCAGATTCTTGCTTTCATTCTTTTAACTACAGCTGATCAGTGAATTATAACTTCTGATTGGTTGCTATGGATTACAAGACCTGGAACAAGCCTTGCACCTGCTATAACACAAAGCGATCACTGAATTCTAACTTCTGATTGGTTGCTATGGATAACAAGACCTGGAGCAAGACTTGCACCTACTATAACACATAGGGGCACATTTACCTAGGGTCGAATATCGAGTGTTAATTAACCCTCGATATTCGACCGTCAAAGTAAAATACTTCGAATATCGAAGTCGAAGGATTTACCGATATTCCTATGATCGAAAGAATAGTCGTTCGATCGAACGATTAAATCCTTCGAATCGAACGATTTGAAGGATTTTAATCCATTGATCGAAGGATATTCCTTCGATCAGAAAATTGTTAGGAAGCCTATGAGGACCTTCCCCATAGGCTAACATTGGCCTTGGTAGGTTTTAGGTGGCTAACTAGGGGGTTGAAGAATTTTTTAAAGAGACAGTACTTCGACTATCGAATAGTTGAACGATTTTTAGTTCGAATCGTTCAATTAGAAGTCGAAGGTCGTAGTCGAAGGTCGAAGTAGCCCATTCGATGGTCGAAGTAGCCAAAAAAAACATTCGAATCAATGAATTCTAACTTCTGATTGGTTGCTATGTATAATAAGACCTGGAGCAAGCCTTGCACCTACTATAACACACAGCGGTCAGTGAATTCTAACTTCTGATTGGTTGATATGGATAACAAGACCTGGAGCAAGCCTTGCACCTACTATAACATACCTTTAGTTGTCAAATGACTGCACAAATGTGCAAGAGCAATATTATTTTTAAAGTAACATGACTTTGGTTTCAATTCTGTTTCTGACTTTTGGGTCAGTCAGCAAAAAAAGCAACAAAAGTGACACGCAGTTCCAGCATTAACCTCATAGATTTTCCAAACAATTTCAAACAAAAGCATATTACTTGTCTGGTGGAACCACAAAAAAAATATTGCAAACCACAAACACGTTACACCAGACTAAGCCCCAAGTCTTACACTTCCAAATATCTCATTTCTGCCCTGCGTATATTTAGCACAATACTTTCCCATTATCCATCAATTCACAGGCTGGGCAGTGACCACATTTAAAGAAGCCTTTACAAGAAGTTCTCTTTTATTATATTATTATTATTTATAAGCCAAAAAGTCTGTGAGATAATACAACAATCTGTCTAACACTACAGCCTAACTGTGGGGTCAAGTTGGGACACTGTATTAATGTATGTGAAACTGAAACCTAATCAGCTTAAAATAACACAATTACAATTGCTTTGGCATCCATGAAAATTGTCATGTGCGAGTTGTAAGGAGAATTGGCACTTAATCCGTTTCACTGTTTGCATGAAACTATTTGGTTTGTTGCACAGGATTCAATTATGAGAAATTTCCTACTGTGTAGCTAAAGTCCAAGATTTCATTTCACATAATGAAATAAAATGTCATTCTAAGCAACTTTCCAATATACATTAACTGCACATTTTCACGGAAACCAGTGTCCCCTCTCTATATCTTGCCCTGGTGGTTCTGACTTTTGAAATAGAAGGCAGCTGGTTATCAAACTGGAGAAGAAGCATGCAATGCCGATTTCTGTTAAATTATTTATGGCGACAGAACCAGCAAAGCAGAAATGACCAGAAAAATCCTGCTCTCAATTGCAAATACATTGACAAATGAAATGAAAATTGGTAATGAATGTTTATTGGAAAGTTGCTCAGAATTACATTTTATTTTATTGGGGAAAATTTTACATTTAGGTTCACATGCCCTTTAAAGCAAACATACAGTGGGGCTCATTTATAAACTTTTCACAGAGCAGATTGGTTAGCACAGTGAATATATTTGCCCTGCGCATGGTTACATTTATAAAGTTGAATAAGAGTGTACAAACAGAATTACGAATTTTTTTTCATAATTTAAGAGCTTTTTAAAAATGGCAAAAATCGTGAATTGCGAATATTATGTGCACACTCTGCGCTTAAATTACGACACAACTTTGGTAGCGGACAAATATTAGCAAAAGTTTCGCAAATTGCTTATTTAAGTTACTGCCAACTCTATTTTTGAGCATAACAACATCGCACAGTGGGCGCAGTCACGCAGACACCTGTCTCATTTGCGAATTCGCAAAAACCAGAAAGACTGGCACAGCAGTGCAATATTATAGAGTTCAGGAAAAACATGGGTAATACAACCATTTGCGAATAAATATGCGCTGCTCGAACTTTTTAAATGACTCCCAGGGTCTCCTAAACACGCAGCCAAAGCTATAGGTTACATATTAAGGTTTCAAAAAAGGAAGATGTGAGTATCCCCAAAAATAATGAACCAATCAATTAAAAAAATTAAAAATTTATTAGGACATAAGAGCAAGACCTACATATTAAGGTTGTTTTGTTTACTGTTGCACAGAATTCTTACTCAGGGAAGCAGATGAACTCATTTTCAAATTCTTTTTCTTTAAACTCAATTGCAATTACATGTTTTTCCCATCATTAGCTTTTTTAAGGAGACACTAAAATCGGACAAACTTGCTAATGTTAAGTTGTGGTAAAACTTGATTGTAACGAAAATCAAATGGCCCTGTTCCAAATTGCAAATGCGAAGTTTTGTTTAAAAAAAAATTAAACATTTGAAATAGTCTGAATGTTAAAAATACATCTCCCATTGACTTCTACAGAAGTTAGTTGCCAGTTTGTTTCATTCAGATGTTTTCTTGAACATTTTTAGATTTCAAAAATTCCAGGTGGGAAAAATGAAATTGCCTCAATTTTCTTCATATTGAGAAAGATGCATAATCTCACATATTAAGTACATTTTCCCCAAAAAGATTCGTAACAGTCAAGTTGATCATTCAGGCATAACTTTCATACATATGTTGGTCCAGTAACCACATTTTAAACCAAATTATCAAAATGTAATTATTATCCACATCATTATTGTTATTATTATAGTTCATCTGCATCTGTTTTAAATTTCGATGTTTATTTTAGCCAACTAAAATAAATATAATAGCCTGTGATCTATTGGATTTAGCAAAAATGCAGCTGGACTGTTGGTGGGAAAATGCTGGGTGTTTACATCATTGACAAAATATCACTATATATATATATATATATATATATATATATATATATATATATATATATATATATATATATATATAGCAAGCAGAATGGAATGCACTCCCATAATAGTGAGAAAACCTGGGTGCTAGTCCGTAAGTCAAAAATACAAAAATGCAATAGTTGACAGCACTCCAAGGAAAGTACACGATGCTTGAATAATAATAAAAAAAAAGGCTCCTGTGTGGAGCCGAAACATTGGATTTCAATAAAACCTCCACTATTTGATTATTCAAGCATCGTGTACTTTCCTTGGAGTGCTGTCAACTATTGCATTTATATATATATATATATATATATATATATATATATATATATATATTTCTTATCTTTGCTGTGATACATCACGAGTTACTTTGAGCAATATGTTGTGAGTATATGAGTGCTATGGAGCCTGAGGCTCAGAATAATTTAAAGCATCAGTATATACCTTTTTTTAACATGAGTGCAATGAATAGGACTATTGCTGAACATCCTTTTTTCCTGTTGTTTTAGGATGAAAAACAAGGAAATTGAATCCGCTCCATGTTTGGTCCTTGCAAGGTAGACAATAAAATTCTCAGAGCCCAAATAATCCCCCTGCACAATGAATTCCCGATTATTGGTGCACTGGAAATCTAATTATCTACCTTGCAACGACCAAACATGGAGTAGCTTCAGTTTACCTGTTTTGTCCAGGAATAAGAAAACCAATGATTTTTTTTGTTAATAAAGCAATGGGGGAGGCTTATTTATTGAACTCATGTTGAACACGGGGTATACTGGCCCTGTAAAGGATCATTCATGCATGCAAGTACAGTGTGCAAAGTGCAATTTCAGAAACAATATGACACTTTATTTACCCAGATTGCAGGGTTGTATCTATAATTTCAATTTAATTGTGGGCACTGTTATTGGCTTTAGCATAAAAATGACACTTGCGGAACAGGTCTGACTTGTGCATGTTGCTGCAGGCCACAGTGGGAACCCTGGAGCTTCTGCCTTCTTCAAGATCCAGGGTTCTCCTGCAACAGAAGGATAACTTGCATGTGATTGCATCAGAACAGACTGAACGGGAACAGTGGCACTTGTCGCCAATACATACAACTGCTATGCGCATCTTTAGGCAGAAGAAACTTTAATGAATGGCGTCACTGACTGTATCCAATTTTATGTCTCCACAACTAAGATTGCAGTCAAAACTAAGCTTGACTTGAGGCAACTTCAAGCAATTTTGGGAGACTGAAGGGACACATTGGTTTTACCACCAGTGATTCACATTATTGCCTATGGGAAATCTTTTACAGGAGATTAGTTGCCCGCAGAAGCAGAGATTTATCTCTGGCAATTACTCTCCTGGTGTGCCATTGCTCACATGGAGCTGACCCAGGTGGAAACCATCTGCTTAGAATAATTAATTAAATAAAGACAATTGCAGTAGCTCTGAAGATTCTTCGAAGAAGTTGGAGCTGAATGAACTGTTGAAAGAAAGGCAAATAAAACAAAACAAAAGATAACACTATAAATCTGGATTGTGATTCTATAAATATATCAGTTTTGAAAACAACCTCATTATGTAGGCAATGCTGAATATATATGGTGCCTGATTTCAATCTGGGCCAAAAAAGGATCATTTATGAATTCAATCTTTACTGGGGCTCCCATAGATCCTTTCGTGTGTGTTTCGTAACAATACTCAACTGAAGAACAGTAGGATGTGGGCAGCCAATCATAGCTCTGCCTTCACACAGGGCAATATGAAATACTATTACCTGTCAGGTCTGCCTAGCAGGCTGAGTTCCTACATTGCAAATAGCTGAAAGATACAGGCTTCCCATCAAGTTTTTTTCCACAATTGCATCTTTTACTGCAATTTGTCAAATCAAATTTGTAAAAAAAATCTAAATCTCACCACTTAATTTTGAATTCACATATACAGTTATGGCAAGGAAGCACAAAATTACAGATAGGAATCAGGTAAAGGCTTGCTGCTTGTGACTGTAATTAAATCTCAACTCTCATTTAATTTAATAGGAACCAGACTGGTAAAATCAAATTAAGAAATTATAATTCAAAGCAGCTTTCAAATATATTGTACATTACACAGTTTCCAATGATCTGTAACTATTTGTAAGTGAAAACAGTTATTAGAACTATAATTATTAGAACCATAATTCACTCTACATGATGTATCACAGCTACATGTATGTCATATCCTGAATGACTGCAAGACAATGAAATGGTGCTCAGTAAATTTGCTATATTTTCCACTTGAAAGGGGGTGCACTCTCAATTAAAAAATGACCAGTAAGCCATCAGTGGGTAGTAGGAAACGTTTTGAAAGAATATGTAGGATTAGAAGAAAGGAGGTTCCAACAAAGTATTTTAAAAGTGTTTTTTACAGTGAGAGCTGTGAAGCTGTGGAATTCTCTCTCTGAATCAGTGGTACAGGCTGATACATTAAATAGCTTTAAGAAGGGGTTGGATGGCTTTTTAGCAAGTGAGGGAATACAGGGTTATGGGAGATAGCTCATAGTACGAGTTGATCCAGGGACTGGTCCGATTTCCATCTTGGAGTCAGGAAGGATTTTTTTTCCCCTCTGAGGCAAATTTGAGAGTCTACAAATGGGTTTTTTTTGCCTTCCCCTGGATTAACTAGCAGTTAGGCAGGGGTTATAGAGACATAAAAGGTTGAACTTGATGTGTCTTTTTTGACTTAACTTACTATAAGGACACGAAAAGCATTATTTGCCAATTTGCTGACTACCTTTCAGTTGCATTATGCAAAAAAAAAAAAGAGTTTTGGGTAGAGGTGCCCTAAAATCTGATATCTAATATCAGGAGGTATCAGAACTGTAAGATAGAAAAGGTCAAGGTAGATAACTATATATAGATTTTTCTTAGTCATAAAAAAATCAAAAGTTGAATTTCAGAATAGTCAGTAATAGAACGTATTCTGCATTGGCCTCATTTGCATTTAGAGAACCAGAGTATGTGTTTATTTCCCTGTTTCACAGACAAAACAATTTCACTGATTACTCTGAATGCAACAGCTTGTGGGTGTGGGAGAAAGCCACTTGCAAGACAGATATCCTTATATTTGGGAAGCTCTCAGCTGAGACGTTATATAAGATACATTTCAGCTATGGGCTTTGGCAAAAGGGAGCCCATATTCCCATTTCAGAATTTTATTATCCTTAAAATGTTACTTCTGGCATCTGGGCTTGTCAGGCAAAGCTAATATCCTTTTGTTTCAAACCGTCAGAAAATATCAGTAAATTCAACGTGCTGTGCCAAGAATCACATTGTCTCCTTCCTCTTTATTCTCCTGAATTCTTTTGTCTCTCGGAAAGTTAGACGACAAAGAAATACATTAAATATTTAGATAGAAAAAGCTTGCTGAAATCAATTACTCCCATTAGACATTGGGTTCATTCGCCACACTTCCAGTAATGCACTCAGTTTAGGATACACTGGCCACAGTTGTATTATTTCTGTGACTCAAGAAGAGGTAGTTGTGAAAACTTACAGTAATCTGGCTATAACCAGGGTCACTATGTACCGAGCTATTTCAGGACTGTGTGTTTCCTGTTATGAGCTATAATAATTTAAATCACTTGGGGAAAAAAACAATTGCCAAGTAATGAGAACCACAACAAAAAGGGGCTAGTATTATGTAACACTTTATACCTAGTGTAAATATCTTGCCCTTCACTTTTTGGAATTGCCTCCATGGGCCACTGAATACAGCTATGCCTGCACTTGGCAACACTGTATGAGGGACAGGCAGGAGATTGCATGGAGGCTTTCCTGTTGAATAAGTCACTGGTAAATGTAGGCACAGCTGTATTCATAGGACACCCCTGCTCATTTAAAAAGCACTTGAGTCCCAGGCTAGTTGGGGAGCATTGGCAAGCACAGACCTGCACCTAACTGTGTCGCTAAGTGTTGCCCCTTAGTGCTCTTACAATTTGTAAATCCACCATGTTTGTTTTTTAGGCTAAAGACATCATAGTTATTTATATTTTATACACTTGTAGCACTATTATTCTAGTATAAGGCCAGGAGGGATTTAACCCTTGGTATGCCAGGCTAGGGCACAGCACAAGCCATACCAGGAACTAAAAATCAGTGTTGGGCCCTCTGTTTGTAATGAGAGCATCACCAAAAAATATATTTTGGCGTTCAAACAATGCAAATTAATGGGCACCAGGAATTCTTTAGAAAGTATATTATTTATGCATAAGCTGAAGGATAACTGTGTGCAAAAAATGCAAAAAAAATGTACAGTCAGGCAAAATGACCATAAAACAGTGGGAATTTATTCAGTATAACAATTAACAAAGAATAGGAGCAATGCTCTAGGCAGGGTCTCACCCAACCAGGTCTGCTAATGAACACTGCTTGTAGAATGGGGATCCACCCAATAGAAAAACATCCTCCTTATAACCAAGGCCTCTATGCTAGATAGCTAGACATCTACCTATGTACAACCAGGGAACTAATCCACCAACCTCCTGTTGGAGCTTTGGGCTGCTTACATACTCTGACTGACACTTACTGAACCACTGCCTTAACACAAGCTGGCCTGAGAAGGGCCACTGAGTCGGGCCTGGGAGCAGATTTAGACACCAAAATGCAAACTCACAAATTTTTGTACAGAAATCTCCTCTGTGTGCCTGCACCCAAGCCAAAGAAGTGGCTCCAAAGGAAGACGAAGAACGCTAATTCAGGTGTACGGGTTACTCAGGGCCTGCATATATAATATATATATAAACAGCCTAGAGTGACCCTAGCCTAAGGGTTACACACTGATTTATTAGTTGGGGACTGAGGGTAGAATACCATGGGCTTCTTAATGCATTACTTCTTCATTAAAGTGAAAGGTTTTCACAAACTTGTCGAACAATTATTATTGACTTAGACATGGACCAAGCCTGTAGAGACAGCTAGAATTCTAAGATTGGAAGGAGGTAGAAGTAATCCTTATTTTAAAGTGTACAGCTCTTGCAAAGAGAATAAATCCAGTCATGCTGTTTGTCAGTAGAACTGAGCTTTGTTGGAGAGGAGCAATATAGCTGTGGGTACCAAGAAACCAAATAAATTCAGGCTGGTGTGCTACAGGGAAACCTTACCTGACCACATAAATCTGCTTATTACATTCAGGGAATGCTTTCTCCTTTCCTTGGCACATGTATAGCTTGCTGTTATGGTGGTCTCTACTAGTGCCAAAATAAATTTGTAATAAGTATGTGCCATATTTTGTCTTTCTCAGTCTCTTTAACCTCTTGGTGGAAGCAGTTCATAGCAGTAGCTCTAAGAATTGGTGTGTTTTGTTGGTTTGGCTAGAGACAATCAATTCTTCTGATAATGTTCTTAGGTTCCCTTTAACATAAGTCCAATGTCTGCTTATCTGGGTTAAGCAATGTTCTACCATCTTTATATGTATGTTGGTTTCAAGTTAGGTTAGGTTAATATATGAAACACAGATGGCCCTGTTTTCCTGGAATGTATGCATACAAAACACAGTCCATGAACTTTACCGTGTTATATTATAATTATATTAGTGTAGGAAACACATGATATTATAGTATTGCCTTCAGCATGATTTAGATAAATGTTTGCATCTACAACTGTCAGTATTTTATTAAATAATTAACCTTCTGTGCCCTGAACAGCAAGACATTAGAAAAATTACATTTTCTATTTCTTGAACATATTTTACTGTAGAAAACTAAATGAAAAAAAATGTTCTGTTTTATATAAAATGTTATGTGTTAAATGTATACTCAAATTCTGTACCATTAAATTATATTTCAATTTAAAATTACCTGTGGTTTTATTTAGTTTTAGAGCATGAATATGTATTTTCTAAAGATTAATACAACAGTATGGCAGATACACTGCAATAAAAACTAGGGGGAGTCATTTATAACTGCTAAAAGTCCAAGCTTTGTAGTGCTGTTAGGGTCCACCAACAGAGCGGTGCTCCTGTAGCAGCTGGAGGTGCTGTGCCTTATTATAAATCTGGATCAGAGAGCAGCACAGTCAGGTGCAAAGAAACCTGTACTTAGCCCAGCTGATCAGAAGGTAGAATTTACTGGTCTACTGCTTAAAAACATGGTTGTGCACAGTGGCTTTCCCCAGCAAAAAAATCTTCAGAGTGGCCAATCGCTCACCACAACCCCTACCCGTGGACCCCCTCCTCCACTCGCTCCCACTACGCCACTAGCTTACTAACATGCAAGCAGGGCCGCCATCAGAAATCACAGGGCCCCACACGACAAAATTTCCTGGGCCCCCTGGGCTGCACCCACCGCAAACACGACCTACAGGTCCGCCCTCCCCACCCCACAGGTCCGCCCCCCACCACACAGTTAAAAAACAAAAAAATATTGGTGGCTAGGGTTCCCACATGTTAATAAAAAATAAAAAGATATTGGTGGTCAGGGCCCCCCATAAAAAAACATTTGTGGCCAGGGCCCCCCATTAAAAATATTGGTGGCTTGGACCCCACATGAGAAAAAAAAATTGGTGGCCAGCCCCCCCCCCTCACATTATGAGAAAATTGGTGGCCAGGGCCCTTTAAATGTCCATGCCTTCCCGAAGTCAGCAGCTCTCAAAAAGATGTGGGGCCCTGCTAATCAAGTAAGTGTGGCCGGGCCCCCCCTTACCCTTGGGGCCCCCCTACAACTCTCCCCGCTGTCCCCCCCCTGATGGCTGCCCTGCATGCAAGCATGCCTTGCTCACTGCTGTTTCGTGTCAGGAAAGGACAGGTAAAGGGGAAGCAGACCCCAGGGCCCTGACCGCTCCCACCTGCGGAGTCTGCTTCCTCTGTTGTTACACCATTGGTGGTGCAGTGGTTAGCACTGCTGCTTTGCAGAGTCTGCATCAGTCAGTCATGTCGCGTCGGATAAACAATGCAACTTCATCCGACATTTCTATCTCTTACCTATTTCTGTCCCAGGCGTTTTGTCGCAGTGTCGGATCGCACCGAAAACGTCCATGTAGTCCTACCCAAAAAGTGGAAAGGATAGTGTCATCATGTGTTTATGTCTAATGTAACTTTGGGCATCCACATGTTCAAGCTATCACTTGCTCTTGCAGCTGTGGCTTTTTTTAGCTGCCACATATCAACAGAAATCTATTTAATTGTGCATGGTTTATAGAACACAATAATTCCTTTAGCTGTTGCAGGCCAGATGTTTACATATGAACCATTGACTTATATTGTACCCTAGACATTATTGCTTGCTGTAATAATAACTGTAGCTGTGCCTTAACCCAATTTGTGACTGAGCTGTCACTTGTATCTAATACAGGTATGTGACCTGTTACCCAGAATGCTTGAGACCTGAAGTTTTCCATCTAAACATTAAATAAACCCAATAGGATTTTTTTTACCTCCAATAAGGATAAATTATATTTAGTTTGGATCAAGTATGAGGTACTGTTCTACTAATACAGATTTTTTTTGTTTTAATTTTGAATTATATAATTACATTTGGGTCTATGGGTGATGGCCTTCCTATAGTTTGGAACCTTCTTGATAACGGCTTTCCGGATAACGGACCCTATACCTGTGTTGAATGGTGCTTGTGGTACCATATGCTACCTGTTATTTTGTGCATTTACATGTGGAAAGGGGGTAATTTACTTATCCCTTCACAGCGTATAAGTTAAATTCTGGATGCAGTCAATGTGTTCCATAGTCACTGTTTAGTGGGTTTTTCCTTTTTTTTTTCAAAATCCATTGTCATTGTGATTGCTAGGGGAGTTGTGCATGATGCAATTGCACGATTGTGCTGAAAATTCTGGTTGGCATAATTTCCTCCTTTAAGTATGAGAGTGACATGTACCTCCTATTCTTTGGCGCAACTGTGCTGTGGCCTTTGGCACAGGCTGCTGTGGGAAACCTGGAACTACCGCCTGGCTGCTCATCTCTTTGACTCACATAAAGGAAGAATTATGCCATAGAAGAGCTAACCATGTGAATGTATTTCCCACATACTGTGAACTTGTGCATGCCAACACTGCCTGTACACAATCTGATAACACTGTGCCAAACCCAATGCAATTAAGCAAGTCCATGCATTCTTGCTTGCTTTCGTTAATCCTTTTCTCACACCTCTGCAATCATAATGAAGACACATAACTAGGAGATATTTTTCACATATATGACTTTCCCTTTTGTTTTATAAGGCTTTCATTTTCCAGACTGTAGTGTCAGAAACTCATATTAAAACAAACAGAAACATCTTCTGTACCGTCTTCACACACTTCTCCAGTCGGCCTCCAGTAAGTACAAGCCTCCGTTTGCATATTGCCCTTATAGGCAACACTGGCGCCACTTGCATCATTATTGATGCCACACATTCTAGAATGCCAACATTGCCTCATCCGACCCAAGTTGCTCACACATATTGTGCCAAGTGCAATCACCCTGGAGATCTGGGAAGTCGTTTTGCATTGTGGATAAAACCATAATTAACTGCATCTAATCTTCCTACCTTTGGCTGCGGGATTTGCTTAGGATTTTGTTAATGCCACTACTAGCTGAATGAAGTATGAAAGACACACAGTTCTGGGAAATAAACCTAGAATTTAGAGGAATATAATGGTTAATAACAAAGCCACCATGATCCATGATATTCTGACACCTTGGGAAAGTTGGGAAATCCTGATTGTTCCACGCTGCCCCAAAGCCTGACTGTCTGGTCCCTTCTCTTACCTCTCCCCACACCATCCTTTCCTACTTAATAAAAGCTGAACAGACTGTTTAAAATCAGACATTTGACTCTTAGTCAAGGGCATACAATGCCTGTGTTTTGTTCACAGGTTAATGTAGTGGATCTGCTCCCATCAGTCTCATTTGTAGCTCCACTGCCAGTCAAGACAACAACCTGTGTTTAGATACATTGAGTGAATATTGGCCTGAAAATGCATTGACTCACCTGAAACCCCCGGGCCAGTGCTCCCATCGACAGAAAACTGCGCCGGCCTGGGGTTATACAAGTGAGCACCACAGAGAGATCTTCCAGCTTCTTCTTTCTTCAAATTTCCCTGGGCAAACGCATACGCAGTAGAACGAAATGGCCGACTTTTTACTTGAAGTTTGGCTTTTCGTTCTACTGCGCAAGTGCAGCCATGCGAAGAAAGAGGAAACAGGAAGAAGATCTCTCCGTGGTGCTCACTGGTATAACCCCGGGCTGATGCAGTTTTCTGCCGATAGGAGAACCGGCCCAGGGTTTCAGGAAAGTCAATACAATCACTTGGGGATGCCTTACATTTGGCACACCCAAGTGCAAACAAACTCCTTCTCCTTTATAGCATCTTTCATTCTGTTGGAGCACAAGCACCCTCTACCATGGCTTCTGAGCTGAGATTCTCTCTTGGCCTCATGAAAACCTAGACAAAGGGATATTTCAGTGTGAAAATAAGCTCTGCATACAGCCAAAATTAGCTTGTATTCATTTTCAACATCTTGATTTAGAATTAAGTTTGAGCCACTGCTAATATAACTTACTGTATATACAGTATAAATATGTGTGTGTAAAATATGTTTTTCTATGTGGTATTAAGAAAACATTAGCAAGCTCTTGAGATTCACATCTCTTTGTTGTGTGTAATATATATTTGTTACGATAAATCCCCTCTTTTTTTTAAACTGTGGCTAACTCTTTACTGTGCGTGTGTGTTCACTATATAATAAATAAGAGCCATGAATATCCTGTAAATTATATGTAAACATTATAAATATTGCTTAGCAATGTCATCAGTTATAATTGGTAGTGATGGGCGAATTTATTAGTCAGGTGCGAATTCACGACGAATTTGCACAGTTCACCGGCGTCTGTTTTTTTGATGAAAACGGAAGCCAGCGTCAAAAACGGACACCGGCGTCAAAAACGAGACACCAACGTCGTTTCGCAAATTCGATTTTTACAGATTTGACGCCTGAATCTCTCAAAGTTTTAGAGTCAATGCCAGATTATCGAACAAAACCCAAAGAGGCATCTACTATCCTTTATCCAGAAACGTGTTTTCCAGCTCTGAATTACGTAAAGCCCATCTCCCATAGACTCCATTTTATCCAAATAATCCAAATGTTTTAAAAATGATTTTATTTTTCTCTGTAATAATAAAGGTACAGTAGCTTGTACTTGATCCAAACTAAGATATAATTAATTCTTATTGGAAGCAAAATCAGCCTATTGGGTTTATTTAATGTTTCAATTATTTTCTAGCAGACTTAAAGTATGAAGATCCAAATTTTGGAAAGATCCATTATCCGGAAAACCCCTGGTCCCAGGCATTCTGGATAACAGGTACTATACCTGTAGTTTACATAAAGTTGGAGTGTTGTAATGTGTATGGCTTAAGCATATATATATATATCTAGGTTGAACTTGATGGAAGTGTGTCTTTTTTCAACCTAACTTACTATGTTACGTTACTATGTTATATATACATGCACATATTTCCACATTAACTGGCTCACATTCACTTGAACTGTTACAATTGCTCTGCAAAAGGGACATGTTTAAGTAAAATTTATGACATTCATTTCCACGGATGCTATTTCCTGATTACAATTGTACTGAGCCCCAGTCTTCTAAATTACTCATTACTGCTCGGATATTGTCAGGGACATTGATATCAGCACAAGGCAAATAACATTTTCCACAACTGAAGTGCAATAGCCTACCTGAGTGAAATGGCCTGCCAAACTGCATGAAGCACAGGCTGGAAAATAAAAGATAACAGGGTGCAAAGCAAAGTCCAGCAAGTGTTAGGGGATGTATCAACTCAACCCATTGACTAAATTGATCCTTTGCTGCTCTCTTTATTTGTATCAAATCTGTCTGAAAAAAGGCACCCAAAGGGCACCTGTAGATGGAAAACTGTTTCCCCCACCAGGTGGGGGGACGACAACACCATTTTGAGTGACTCATTCCACAGCAGAAAATAAAGAGGTAAACCTAAAATTATCAAAAAAGGGGGTGTTCCCCTTTGAATTAATTTTTAGGGGCAAATTCACTAAGATTCGTAGTTGTGCCAGGCGTAACTTCGCCGCACTTCACCACACTTCGCCAGGCGTAGTTTCGCCAGCGCTCCGCAAATTCACTAAAATCCAAAGTTGCGCTCAGGGGTAGCGTAAGGTTGCTAGCGTTGATTCGCTAAGCGAAGCGAAGTTACGCTAGCGATGGTTAATTTGTATACGGCGCCAAATTCAAATTTCAATGGAGGAATACGTACAATCACTACAAATGCCTGGGAAACCTTCAAAACATCAAATACATTTTTTTTTTGCCCAACACATGTGCCCACTGTATAGTTAAGTTGCCATGAGTTAGGAAATGTAGGGGGGAAGGAGGGGAGCCCCAAAAAAAATTTTCGATCTTTTTCAGCCTATCACCCATAATATAGAAAAAACGCCAGCGTTTTTTGGGGCTTAGAAAAAATGTGAACTTTTTTGAAGCAATCCCTATCTACTCTATTGCGCTTCGCCTGGTCTGAGGTGGCGAAGGAAGTCTAGCCTAAAAGGTAGCGTTCAGTACAATGCGCCCGTTGTGAAAATTCGCCAGGCGTTAGGGTGCTAAGTAACACTAGCGAATTTACACCAGCGTTTGTTAGTGAATTTGCGAAGTAATGAAAATGACCAACGCTAGCAAATTGACGCTAGCGTTAGGTGCTTCGGCGCTTAGTGAATTTGCCCCTTAGTATGATGTAGAGAGTGATATTCTGAGACAATTTGCAATTGTTGTTTTTGAGTTATTTAGCTTTTTATTCAGCAGCTCTCCAGTTTGCATTTTCAGCAATCTGGTAGCTAGGATCCAAATTACCCTAGCAACCATGCATTGATTTAAATAAGGGACTGGAATAAGAATAGGGGCGGGCTGCATAGAAAGATAAGCAATACTTATTAAAAATATTAGCAATCGCAAGAAATGTGTAGCCTTACAGTGCATTTGTTTTATAGATTTGAAAAGCTGGCAATGACAAGGAAAAAAAAAATTATGAAGACCGATTGAAAAGTTGCTTTGAAATGGCCATTCTATAACATACTAAACATTAACCTAAAGGTGAACCCCCCCCCTTTAACATTTATGATATCACAGTAAATCATATAAATGATCATTTACCCACCAAAGCACAAATTAGATAGCAGTCAATTGCACACTAAAAGGAAAGATTCATTAGGTACTTGCATCAACATGTACCGCCATATAGTTGCCCCTGCTGCCCCTTCCTCCGGCCCCCTGTTCTGAACTGAGCACTGTTCTACCTATGATACATGGACCCTGGAGACCCAGAGCTCCCACAGCAGCCTGCATCAATAGGCGCAGCACAGATATGCAAAAAAAAATTGGGTACATGTGTACATAGAAATTCAGTTAAGGAAAAAGAAGTGGGGTTGGATAGGACACACACTCAGGAAGGGAGAGGAATCTATAGAAAGAAGAGCCCTAGAATGGAATCCACAGGGATCAAGAAGAAGGGGACGGCCTCGAAAAACATGGAGAAGATCAGTGGAAGAAGAAATTATAAAGATGGGAAAAACATGGAATGAGATCAAGAGAATAGCAACAAATAGATCTGAATGGAGAGTCTTCATGTATGCCCTATACTCCACTGGGAGTCGATGGAATAGAAGATGTTACTCTCATGCCCAACACCAGAAATGACTCTAATTCTACTCAACTATACCATTTAAGAGCAACTTTGTTTGATGTGTCTCAAATAGTATTTGTATTTGTAGGTGCAAGTGCAACTGTGTCAGGATTTTTAGAACTCTGAATCCCGCCAGGCTTGAGCCCAACAACCTGTGTAAAAACCAGACTGTCCGGTTCACAATCAGACTGATTGACGATGACACACCAAAACCTAAACTAGGTTCTGCCACATTAAAGTTTGGACCACCCAGCACATGATTAAAACTAAATGTATGACATGATGTAGCTGAATCATAGAAGGCAAATAATACACCCCACCTCTGCTCCATGTAAGTGGCACAAGCACATGATGTCACCTCTGGTTTGGCATGATGTCACTTCTGCCCACAATGTTCTAGGATTGCCCAAGGACCCTCAACCTCCCAGCTCCTCCACCAGATTTAGACAGCAAGGGCTAGAAAGATTTTATTTATTTTTTTCTTTAAAAAAATGTATTTATCATATAGGAACCCTAGAGCTGCCTTCCTTCAGCTGCCAGCCTGGGCACAGGCTCTCGTTTCACTATATAGGGAGTCAATGAGTTACATATACCTGACTTAAATACAACTCACACTTACAGACGGGGTCTATTACAGTTGCATATTATGGTTTGCTTGGCCTTTATTAGCATTTAGCTTTAATAAACCACCTGCCCCAATCCCCTCTGGTGTGTGTTGCCTACTTCAGAGCACAGAAAGGTAAAAATACATATGCACAGAAAGGTAAAAAATAAATACTATGTTAATACAATACATTAGATATCTATCTATGTTGCATTTATAGGGGAGGTTCACATTTAAAGTAACTTTTATTATGTTATAGAACGGCCAATTCTAAGCAACTTTTCACTTGGTTTTCATTATTTATTTTTTATAGTTTTATAGTTATTTGCCTTTTTCTTATGACTCTTTGCAGGTTTCAAATAGTCGTCGATGTCCCCTTCTAAAAAAAACAAATGCCGTGTAAGGCTACAAATGTATTGTTATTGCTACTTTTTATTACTGATCCTTCTATTCAGTCCTCTCCTATTCATATTCCAGTCTCTTATTCAAATAAATGCATGGTTGCTAGGGTAATTTAGGCCCTAGTTACCAGATTGCTTAAAATGCAAATTGAAGAGCTACTAAATAAAAGACTAAATTACTCAAAAACCTTCAATAATAAGAAATTAAAACAAATTGCAAATTATATATCACTCTCTACGTCATACTAAAAGTTATCTCAAAGGTGAAAAACCCTATAATAAGTAAATGTACCTGTTGCAACTTACATTCAAATTCAAAGAACAACCCCACAGTCTCGGAGAGGCGGGATTACCCTTCACTACTTAAGGCAGTAGGAGAAAAAAAAAACATCCAAAACAGACAGTGAGTAGTGTTAGGAAAAGACCTTGCCGCACTCTGCTCAAAACACACTGCTTTGTCATAAATCGTATTATTAAACGCAATGCTGTTTGCTTATTAAATTAAAAAATAGATGGTAAGTTGACCCCACCCACAAAACATCATCGACCAATTACAATACACATAAATACAAACAAAAATCAACTGGCCATGCATTTCAGTGCAGAATTGCTTTAGTAGGAAAGGCATTCACTTAAAGGAGAAGGAAAGGCAACAATTACTGGGGGTGCCAAAAACAACCTTACAAATCTAACTAACTAACTTGCAAAGTGCAGGGTGCAAAGAGCAAAAAAGGGGCTGTATTTAGTGCCACTGTACTGGTATCTGTCCAAATGCTTTGTGTGCATGTTAAAGGGGAACTAAAGTCTAAAATAGAATAATGCTGTATTTTGTATACTAAACATAAACATGAACTTACTGCACCAGAAGCCTAATTAAACAAATGATTTCTGTTTTCTGCCTCAGGGGGCTGTCATATTGTACCTTTGTTAAACATCTTTGCAAGACCAAGACCACACACATGCTCAGTGTGGTCTGAGCTTTAGTTGGGAGGTTATGCTTAGGGATTGTCATAAATTATCAAAACAGCACAAGTCAAATAATATCTGCCATAAAAGCTGATACAGCAAGACTGATTACTAATCAGAATATGCAGACTGCACTGGCTCTGCGGGTACAAATCTCTACACAGTCGCCTGCTGCTTTAACGGGAAACAAATAAAGCTGCTGGAGTTCTGGGAAGTAAGGTGGGGGACCTCCCCCCTGCCGTTTGAAAGTACAATAGTTTCCCTGCAGAGCAGTTAGGGACCATCAGCTATCAGAGCAAGTAAAACAAAGGGGGAATTTCACTGCATACAGTCAGGTATATTATAAAAACGGTAGACAACTTTTAATTAAAGTATATTGGAGATAGATGTCTCTTTCATTAAAGTAAAAATGGGATTTTCATTTTTTTGCCTTTACATCCCCTTCAAGGGGTGCCAGCAGGTGCAGGCTGCATAGGAGCCTGTAATTACCACCCGCCCTATGGCAAGCAGTAAGTACAGCCTTGTGCCCACCAGTCTACACCTCAGGCCAGGGAGGTAGAGAGTGCAGAAATGCCCTGTATACACCTGCTTTTTAAAGGAGTGCTGGAGGCTGTATTTAGTGCCACTGTACTGGTATCTGGGCATAAATAAATTACTTCTTATGAGTTCAGTTGTATAGAGAACAACACAGACAAATGGATAAGAGAATTATAATGAATATAAAATATTAATGTGCCAAACAAAATATTTGTATTACTTGCTGAAGAAACCTGCATGAGTAGGTTGTTAGCATAGTTTTGCTGCATACCATTGGAACTTCCCCTAAGTCTCTGTGTGTCACAGACAAAGTGAGTCACATATAAAGAATCCCAGCAAGTAAATAACTGTTAACTCTGGAGAATATTTGGCCAGCAAGCAACATGTTATAGGAAGTGACAATTAGTACAGCTCACAGGAGAGCTGACACAGTCTCAAATCAGAGTTGCTTTGAGGCAAGAGAACACCGATGAGAACCAATAGGATATATTTAAGTAAATTACACTTTTATACAACATCAAAACCTGATTTTGGCGAATGCTTCTCTTTTAAAGGGGTTGTTCACATATAAATTAACTTTTATAATGGTATTCTGGGACAATTTGCATTTGGTTTTCATTTTTTATTATTTGTGGTTTTTGAGCTATTTAGCTTTTTGTTCAGTAGCTCTCAAGTTTGCAGTTTTAGCAGTCTAGTTGCTGGGGCCCAATTGACCATAGTAACCATGCACTGATTTGAATAAGAGACTGCAATATGAATAGGAGGGGGACTGAATAGAAAGATGAGTAATAAAAAGTAGCAATAACAAACGAGTTTAGTTCAAAGTTTCTTAATCATTTACATAAATATACGATTTGACTTATGCATGTTTAAAGATGCAAGAATGTATCTATTGTACATTACTGTACTGTAAAAAAAGAGAAAACCTCAATAAAAAAATATAAACGAAAAAGTAGCAATAAAAATAAATGTAGCATTACAGAGCATTTGTTTTTTAGATGGGGTCAGTGACCCCCATTTGGAAGCTGGAAAGACTCAAAAGAAGAAGGCAGATATTTCAAAAGCTATAAAAAAAAAACCAAAGCCAGTTAGTTAAAAGTTTGTTAGAATTATCCATTCTATAACATTTAAGGTTAGCTTAATGGTGAACCACCCCTTTAAAGGGCAAGTCAACCCCATAATAAAAATGTGCCTAATAAAAGAGAACATAATGCTAAGCAACTTTCCAATATGTATTTAATAACATTTTCAGTGCATTTAAAATTATGTGTAAAAACTGTTGAAAGCAGCATTTGTCTAACTCCTGGTTGGAACAGGTCTGTTAATCAGTTGGCTTGTCTTGCATTGTATCAAAAGTCTTATCCACCAGGGCAGAGAATAGACAGGGACAAACACTGCTTTCAGACGTACAGGTATGAGACCTGTTATCCAGAATGCTCAGGACCTGGGGTTTTTCTTATACGGGAACGTAATTTGGATCTCCATACCTTAATTCTACAAAAAAATCATTCAAACATTAATTGAACGCAATAGGATTGTTTTGCATCCAATAAGGGTTAATTATATCTTATTTGGTATAAAGTACAAGGTACTCTTTTATTATTACTGAGAAAAAGGAAAGAATTAAAAAACAAATTTGATTATAATCGAGTCTATTGGAGACGCTCTTTCTGTAATTCTGAGCTTTCTGGATAACAGGTTTCCGGATAACGGATCCTATACCTGCACAAATAACTTAAAAAACATAGAAAATGTGTAACAAATATATATTGCTTTGAATTATGTTTTCTTTTATTAAGCAAAAAAAAAATATTTTCTGGTTTGACATTCCCTTTAACTTTCAATGAGAAAAGCACCTATGCTTGTTATCAGGGCTATTACAAACCATACTTATAGGCAGGGTATGCAGCTGCAGACACTGGGGCTCATTAACTAAAATAAGGCAATTCTAGTAAGCCCCAGCAACCAATCAGTTCTACCTGCAGCGGACTGATCAAAGTCATAGGGGCAAATTTACTTAACTGCGAAAATTCACCAGCGCTGGCTTCACGCACATCGCAACACTTCGCCAGGCGTAATTTCGCTTGGAAAATGCTAATTCAAGAAGAACCGAAGTTGCGCACAGGGTACCGAACACTAGTGAAGTTCGTCTGGCGTTAGTGTGCAACGTTGCGCCAGAGTCTATCTCCTTCGCTAGCGTAATTATGCCTGTTAGTAAATTGGCAAAGTGCCAAAATTACGTCATGCTGGCGAATTTTTGCCAGCGTTAGCCACTTCACCCTTTAGTAAATTTGCCCCATAGATTATGTGTTACTTCTCTGAAACAAGTTAGTCCAATGTTATTTATTGTTAATAAATGAGCCCCACTGTGCTTAAAGAAAGAACCTGGGCAAGGCTTAAATCTTGCACTATACCTGTATGGACTAAACTAAATAATCCCATTTGAAACTAAAACAATATGAGGCACGCCCTTGGTTTATATGGGTTGAAGACTAAAATCTTGTAAATGCCAATAGACTTGGCGAAGTGTTGCGATGTGCGCCAAGCCAGTGCTGGCGAATTTTCGCAGGTAAGTAAATTTGCCACTTCTACTTGAACTGATAACATGTCAGCTACTGCCTTTCATCACTGTGCATGTGGCATAAGAGAGAAGATAAGTAATGTACCCGGTGCCTGTACCCTGTGCCTCACTTGTGCCCTATCCCCTTGGTAATCCATTACCCAGTGCTCCAGCCAAGAGGGCTTTAACACAATCCTTGTCCTGTAGCCAGCGTAGCTTCGGAACACTTTACTTTAAATGGAAAAACACATATTAGAATTCCATTCTAGCACTTTCACTGTTTGCAGCTATGCTCACAGGAGCTCTAATTTCGTGAATTCCTAATTATGACTGAATTATACTTTTAATTAAAATGCTTAAGATGTAAAACAAGCAATAACAAACATTTGGTGGTGCTTATTATCCTACTCAATGCACCAAGAGCAAATTACATCTTCAGCCTTAGAAATGGTCTGAGGCACTCTGAAAAAGAAATGGTAAAACTCCAAGCAGGCGATGCTGCAATGTAATTGCCTTATTTCCTATGCCGGGTATAAGAAGCCTTAGCTTATCTATGCATGCGCGAGTAAATGAAGCAGGTTTCATTCTGCGGATGGTAAACAAGTTGCTGTTCATCAGTGCATGCACTTCAAATAGAATGGAGACATAAGCAGAAGGAAATAGCAATGGTTTAGGCGATTGCTTCAAGACATGCTGAAATATCTGTACTTTTTCCGGTCTAATTACAGTTTTGTAGGACACAAGTGACTATTGTCTTCTGTTCATAAAGAGTCAGCTGTGTAAAACTGGGGTAAAAGTAAGTGTGTATATATATATATATAGAGAGAGAGAGAGAGAGAGAGAGAGGCTCACATTACATATATACATGTATGGGACCTGTTATCCAGAATGCTTGGGACCTGGGGTTTTCTGGAAAATGGGTATTTCCGTAATTTGGATCCTCATACCTTAAATCTACTAGAGAATTGTGTAAACATTAAATAAACCCAACAGGATGGGATTGCTTCCAATAAGGATTCATTATATCTTAGTTGGGATCAAGTACAAGGTACTGTTTTATTTTTACAGAGAAAAAGGAAAATTTAAAAAATGTGGATTATTTGGATAAAATGGCATATACGGAAGTCTTTTCATAATTTGGAGCTTTCATGATAACGGATTTCTGAATAAATGATGTACTATGAACTAATGTTAGACACACGGAAAGACAAAACTGAATGTCGTTGATATCCTTTTCCATTAATAAGATAATAATCCACTATTGAGGCTCCCGCATTTTGATTCCATATCAGAATCCAGTTGGTCAACCAAAAAAAACGCAAAAAACAACTGGGTTGGAATGTAGATGGATTTAGCCGTTGGCTGTTGATCACCATAATGGAAACTAATGAGCTGTGGTTAATTTGCTTCTTTGCCAAAAACATTAGTAACCCCATTAAAGCAACAGTAACACCAAAAAATTAAAGTGTTTTAAAGTAAAGAAAAGATCATTTACTGTTGCCCTGCACTGGTAAAACTGATGTGTTTGCTTCAGAAACACTACTATAGTTTACTGTATATAAACAAGCTGCTGTGTAGCAATGCTGGAAATTAAAAGTCTATATGGCACAGGTTAAATAGTGGATAACAGAAAACACCATTATGTCCTACAGAGCTTATCGATAGTACAGACCAGAGGTCCTCACAGTTCATATTTTATACAAGATATTACAGAGTGTAGGCTCTATTGAGCAAGGCATTTTTTACCTCTTGTATTTGTATATCCGTTGTATTTAAGTGTATACACCCCTCTGTTGTACAGTGTTTCCAAATATGCTGATGCATATAAGTAGTTGTTAATAATAATAATACTTCATCTGAGGTCTCTGAACTAGAAAGTAATTAGCTCTTCCCTCCTGTGGTGAATGGATTACTTGTTGATGCTTGCTTTTTTCTGTTATATTTTTTATTTTTAATTATATGAGCAAAGCAGGGATATTTTTGTATTTTGAGTTTCAACAACAAAGCTGCTATCTTCAGCAACCAGAGTTTTTGACCCAGGGATTCTTGTTTGCCAAGGACATTATGTATACAGCCTTACATATAATTCTGTTGCATACCTACACTGAAAGATATCATAGTAATATGGTATTTGAACTTCATAAGGCTGCTTACAGCCGAGCGTTTTTACCTGCACTCCCCTGTGTTTCCGGTCTCATGCGTTCAGCCGCAGGGCAGTGCAGGAGTAGATGCACTGAAATCTTTTTAATGGGACTGTATTCACACAGACGCATGTAAGCGCCGAATGCAGGTAAAATACAACATGCTGCGTCCCAACCTGCGTTCGGCACTTACATGCGTCTGTGTGAGTGCAGCCACATCGAAAAGAATTCAGTGCGTCTACTCCTGTGCTCCCCTGCGGCTGAACGCATGAAACCAGAACACAGGGGAGCGCAAGTAAAAACACTTGTCTGTACGAGCCCTAAAACACACATGTATATAATTGCTACCTATCCAAATAAATAAATACATAATAGTTGGGTTCTGTGTTCATGGCCATTCTATTAAATAGAGAACAAGGGTGAATGGCTTACAGGTATGGGATCCATTATCTGGAAACCCAGTATCCAGAAAGTCCACGAATGATGAAAAGGCTGTCTCCCATAGACTCCATTTTATCCAAATGTTTTACAAATGATTTCCTTTTTCTTTGTAATAATAAAACAGTACCTTGCACTTGATCCCAACTAATATATAATTAATCCTTATTGGAAACAAAACCAGTCTATTGGGTTTATTTAATATTTACATGATTTGCTTGTAGACTAAATTACGGAAAGACCCGTTATCCGGAAGACCCCAGGATCCAAGCTTTCTGGATAACAGGTCCCATACCTGTATTTCAAACTTGGCTAATAAGCATGCTTTAGAATCGACATCAGAAGTTTGATATCATTTCTGAAATGTATATATGATGCCCAAATGTAAAGCATCCAAGTTGACTGGAAGCATTTAAAGCACTCCTGATGGGAAACACATGCCACTGCTCCTGTTGCACAACTGTGCCTAAATACCATTTAGTCAGATTAACTTTCTCTAAATGAGGTGTCTTTTCACACACACACCCAACCCCTATTTAGACCACTTTCCAAAACCAGTTTCACTATTCAGCAATCTAAGGTAATGTTGGTACTTGTCTCTGAAATGAAGAAAAACAAAGCCTAATTTAAAACATAAAGAAAGCTCATAAAACTTTCACTAAGAAACTCTGTTTGTTTTCAGAGTTGAATGAGAAAGCAAAGTCCTAAAGATAAAATGCTGTTGCCTATTATATGCAGGCCTAATGGAAAGCAATTAGGTTTAAAAAGCAAATGCTTCAAACATGTTTATTCTTTAATGATTATAGATCTTGTAAAGTCTTTGTACAAACATTTGTGCTATAAGACATCAGATTGGAAACTGTATGAGGCTGGGGTTCTGCCATGTGTTTCCGAAAGTGCAAATAGATATCTATAAACTAACGCACAAGAGCGCTGTGCAATTTTTTAGCACAAAAAAATATAAGCCATTTGCATGTTTACTAGTGTGTTAAGCGATTCCTTTGTCTTAGATAGCTTTCCAGGAAAGACCGTTCACTTCAATACACACGTGTAGAGCTGAATCGTCTGATATACAGGTATAAACTATCTAATTCTACCTGCAGCTGATGATTCAACAGTTGCCATTGTTCCTTCAAAAACACCCCATCAAAATTTTACAACCAGCCCAATTGACGAGCCGACCAGAGCCAGGCCACACCAGCCAGGTGCCCTAGGCAACCTGGCCGGCCGCGGTGCCGGCGGAGCACGTGCATGTGTGAGTTGATGATGGCTGCATGTCTGAGCTGAGCAGAAGCACAATCGGTGTGCAATGAAACGCAGGAAGACTGGACATGGGGTAGGTGACAGAGCAGGTATGTGCCTGTGCCCCCCCAGCTTTGCAAAGGTAAGGTAGAAGCAAGAGAAAAGGTCTAGAGCTGGAAACAATCTAGCTAGGGGCACTGCCACAGTACTAGGAAGGCCAATGTTCAGGCAAGGCATGTGAGGAGGATTGCCCTTAAATATGCCAGAGTCAGCCCTGACTGGCTGACTGCAAACCAATCAGGCTGCTGCTGGGCTAGGGTTGCAAAGGCCAGGTAACATGTAGTGAGCAACCCTGCAGGCTGCTCAACTGGCCCAGCAGTTAAAACATTGAGCCAAAAACCCAAAGGTCCCTGGCTCGAATCCCAGCAGAGCCTGACACACTCAAGTGCACCTATTTGCGCTTAGTTAGGGCATGGGAGGCAACATGACCTGGCCCGGCACTGTGAATGCGAAAGAAGAAAGTGCTATGAAGCCGACATGAAGTTATAAGTTCCCATGATTAACTTTGGGTAACAGGATTTTGTTTCATATACTGCACTGTGGCCACATTTTGTGTTTGTGTCCATTTGATTAAAGTAAGGGGTACCTTGAACAAGAAAGGCTCCAATAGTAATGTTAACTCGTGATAATGTTATTAGGTGACTTTAAACAGAAACGTTTGCAATGGAAACCTTTGTTTACAGAGATAGGTGCTCTATTGAATAAAATTGATCATAATTAATATCGGCATTGAGATCAATACCCAACAACTGGTTGATTTATTGTAAAAACGCTACAGAATTCATTGTAAATACCATTACACATACAGAAAAACCATTGATACTCAAGTAAATGGACAATTATTTGTTTATGCCAAAAGGCTACCAAATATTTAATCATGATTAAATCTGCAGTTTCGATGTTTCCACGGAAGTCACAAATTATTACTCGTTCTGTTATTTAGACTTAATTATTGGCAAAGTTCTGTATATTCTCAGGCAGAGGCATTTCACTTAGTGCTCCATGGTAATAAGATCTACCATCTAACAGATGAGTATTTAATTGCAGACTAGCTAACGTAATAGGAAACAAGAAACATGAGGTCCTATAGACATCAAAAGAGGATAAATGGTGCAATTTCCATTAACAAGTCAAGCGTTTAGGGTAGTCTATCTCCTATTGCATACATGCTATAGAAATAAACTCTTGATTTAAGCATGCAAGTTGTCACTCTAGATTAGGGTTTTGTAGACAAAACATCTCTACAGGCAAAAGAATACAGTTAAGGAAATTCTCCAGCCGGTTGCATGTTTCGTAATTGCTGTTTTCAAGAGGAAGGAGGCAGCTACAAACCAACGATACTTTGCAAAGTTGTCCTGGCCTAGAGACAGTAGTCTGCATTTCTCAAGCTGGTGGTAAACAGAATAAGGGCCATGTGTAAGGGAGAACACTGACATTTCAAAATTACATTCTACTATGTAGTCGTTTTTTTAAGTTTTAAATATCCAAGTGAGTTGTGAATAGTAAATGTATGGACTTTTTACAATCAAATAGGCTAATTTACAAAGATTGGTGCCAAAGTGCCAAATTGTAGATATTCAAAGCTTCCGGTCAGATCTGTGCTTTCATTTACTAACATACAGTAGACTGATCAAAATAAATTATTTATTGATTGCTTTGGGTAAATGCACTTCAATGCAATATAGCACCTATGTTTCTTAATCAGTCCCATAGTATCTTAATCAAAATGTCTTGGTATGAAATGAAAGGTTTAAATATCCGTCTTTTTATATTCTAGAGACTCTAGTTATAATATATCCACAAGTTCAGAATGCAGCCTCATTTTGTAGGTTAGCATTACATTTTAAACCCTTAATCAATGATTATGTCTTGGGTCTTGATGGACATACAGGGGCACATTCACTGAGTTTTTTGTGCTCCTCCACTATCGAATTGGTGTAAATTCACCTGAGTAGAATGATTCGAATAGATCGAGAGAAAAAACGTTGCGACTATTCGCCCATTCGATAGTCGAAGTACTGTCGCTTTTAAAAATCATTCGACATTCTTGGTTGTCCTGTCCGATAGTAGCGAACTTCTGGCAAACCATAGTGAAAATGGCTTCCTTAATACTAAAGGTCTCCTTGAAATGTTGTCCACAATATACTTTGTTAAACTACCCTTACCCTGGATTATCCAAAGAAGCTAATTATTTACTTCTACAATTATGGGCAGCTGCTAGATGGGTAATAGCATTAAACTGGATCTCCCCAACACTCTCTATAACACAGTATGTTACTAGACTAAATTACATGGAGGAAATGTTATACTTAACCTCAATAAATGAGAATAATAGAGAGATTCATATGGAACGGTGGCAACCATGGACTGAATTTAAACATTCGCCTTACTACTCGCTTAATTTGAAATTGCCCAGCAACACGATTAAATTCCTTACATGGCATATTTTCCATAACTTAATATAGAATAGCAGGATTATCTCGTATAGAATAACTTGCCTCTTGCCTCTATTAGAACTTGAATAATGAGGACGAACCTAATATTTTTTTGTTAAAGTTTACTGATTTATTTACTCTTTTTTGTACAATTTGTTTCTCTCTTTCTCTTTTACTACATTTGTTTCAAGATGAATCTTTAAAAACATTTCACTGCAACTGTAGCTTATGCATCAACGAAACCTGTAAAAGAACAATATGATGTATTTACTGTACAATTGTATCCGATAACTTGATATGTATATATTATTGAAAATAAAAAAGAGAGAAGTTAAAAAATCATACTTCGCCAGATTAAACCTACCGAATTGCTTTAAAAGCCTATGGGAAAGTCCCATAGACTTTTTTTCTAAGTTTTTGATCGAATAAAAAGGCATTCGATTGATCATTCGATCGAATGAAAATCCTTCGATCGAATATTCGATTGCTCGACTATTCGCCGGGCGAATATTCGCCCATTCGACTATTCGCCAGCGCGTAAATTCTCCCGAATTCCCTATTCATTCTATTCTTCAGTCTAATTTCGAGGGATTTAACCCCTCAAAATTCGACCCTTGATACATCTGCCCCTTAGTTTTCTGGCGCTATACTAATTGTATATATTTTTAACAGTGTTTGTACTTAACTTTGCAACATATACACATCTGACATTGTATGTAACCTTGTTATCTAGTTTATCTTGTTAACCTTGTTATCTGTTTTTGCAATCATAATCAAAAGCTGACCATACAGGGGCTGATATTGCTTGCCTATTCAGCAACCTTTGACAAAGTCAGCAACTGATTCCTCAGTGTATGGCGCCAAAACCAAACCTACCCAACTGATATCAGACTGGCTTAGTAAATCTGTTAGTTAAGAACCACATTGGGTCACAAATGCAACACTCCTCTGCTGCACAGGAGGCCAAACGATCATATCAGCAATTTAACAACCAAACAAATGGATCTTCCAATCAATGGCCAGTTTAAGTATGATGTCTATAAAATGAAAGTTATTTTAATTTGGGGGTGTCAAAAGTTAGGCACCTCCAAGTGGTTATATTTACTTACCTTTCAACCCGGACAGTTCTCCTATCAATAGAAAACTGCCCTAACCAGGGTACTACCAGTGAGCGCCACGGGGAGATTGTCTTCTTCGCTTCTTCGTTCTTCAAATTTGAAGCCAATGAAAGCAACGGATATTTCCATTCATCAACATTTTCATCAAACAGTTTGGAAAAATGATTTATAAGATACTGAAATAAGACAAAAATGGGTAATATAATAATAAAGCTTAATAATATTTTACACCAACAATTATTTTTCATATATGATACTGATTTTTAATACTAATCCATTATTTTTGGCCTAATGTTTGTATGAAAATAAGCAATATGAAATGTAATAAGGTTGCCCATCTAACCTGGCTGATTATATATTGTATATTACATCATGCAACTGTTTATTTTCTGCAAACTGTAAGTAAGATCATTATAAAAGGGTTTATAGTTTACATGAAGTGAAACTTAGAATTAAGGGGTCCATTTACTAAAGTGCGTAAAAATATTCGCACAATATATAGACAGAATTTTCGCCAAATATGTTATCGCCAGTTTACTAACCTGCGGTAAATATAAATTTGCGAATTTTCTTGCGCAAGAATAATTGTTCGCCAGTTATCGCATTCGCTGAAAATAACGCTACGTACACATTAACGCATGGTTTACTAAACAGCGAAATGTGCTAAAGACAAAATTAATGCCAGAATATTCGCAAACTTTTACCGTCACCTATGTAGTGGCGTAAAAGTATTTTTTTCGCCACAAAATTCTCAAGGGGCAGGAAATATCCCATAATACTGGTTTTTTTTACCCATCATTCTTTGCTGACAGGAGAGAGATCTGTAGCTATTGCTGACAGGATGTTTTGGCTTCTGCTTCTATCTGGTGCAACAGCAGCAGTTTCAGCTCAGAGTCGTATTATTGGCAGCGGCATCACAGTCCAAGGATTCGTCAGCCTCTACGCTTTTTTGGTTTCATTGTGATTGGCTACATTAAACTGTGCATTTCTATGAAGCAAAGAGATTGACTGGTATCATTTCTTGTTCCTATGATTCTATTGGCAGTTACCGCAAGTGATCGCAATGACTTCTGAGCGTATCGCTGTTTAGTAAATTTAGTCGCTGCGAATATTCTGGCGTAAAAATATTCTCAGCGATAACATACGGAAACTTAAAGTCAGATTTACCGCACTTTAGTAAACGGACCCCATAGACATTAGCTGTTCAAATTTGCAATTTATGCACAGCACACAATCCGTAGAGGGTGGTTTTTCAAATGCTTTTTCCGAACCACAGAATTTTTGTCTTCTTTTCAAATTCCGAGAGTATATTTTATACAGTTCAAATTAAATTTTCCATTTTTTTACTTGCTGAAAAGAACACATGAATCAAAATCGGCTCTGTTAAAGTTACCTTACAGTAGTTGTTACCAGGGCCAGGACTATGCTCATGGTCTAAAGAAATTTGTTCATAAAACTGATGCTGTGAATTAGATTCATTCTTAAATCTCAGTTTCATTTTAGCGTTTTGTATGTTCAAAATTATCTGCCGAGATATATCAACAATGTTGCAATACATATGAACAGATGTAACTGTACATGTAGAGACATAATGGGGTAAATACCTTTGAGGTGGCTACATAAAGGTAGGCGTCAGCAGAAAAAATATTAAAAAAAGATTGCATATACAGTAACCAAAACTATTTTCTACTTTTTCTGGCCTTATTTGATTGGGTTTATATATACACATTTTGTAAAAACTAATTAGATAACCTTTATTTCCACATTTTTCAAACATGGTAGCCACTATGGTTGTCACCTTTCTGTGTTCGGCAGTCTGAGCAGGGGCTGATTGGTAAGTCGTTCAAGGATATTGCTGATTTTTTAATTTGGACAACTGGCAGGAAGTTTTGACCCGAACAGCCCATACAAAAACAGAGCTGTCCATTGAAAATCTGCACAGGTGACCCCTTAATAACCCCCTAGAGTCATTTTAATTGGTGATAACTGAATTATTATCTCATGTAATAAAGAGTAGACTACAAACATTAGAAATGGTTATATATTACATACCAAACTCTGTCATTATCTAGCAAGGGGAGAGATCATGTGGTCTGAGCAAACACGGCTGCACCGGCAACTTACTGAAAAATATTGTCAGTGATATAGTGAATAAAGTACCCCCTCTTGTAAAATATAAGGATATTATAAGTTACCGAGGAGTTTCATGACCATATAAAAACACGAGGCCGAAGGCCGAGTGTTTTTATACAGGTCATGGAACTCCGAGGTAACTTCTAATATCCACATATTTTACAACCGGGGGTACTTTATTTATTATAATACACAAATTTCAGTGAGTCATGTGACAGAAATGACATCAGAACTCACCGTTTATAACTGATGACATCAGAACTCACCGTTTATAAGGATATAATTTACAAGATATTCATGGCTTTTGTGTATTATATAGAAATATACATACATACCAATTAGTTTGTAAAATATATAGTAACTATAAATACACAGGGTAATTTTTTCCTATATATAATACAGTAACTTCTTCGTCAGTCATCTGCACTTCAGGTTGTGCTATCCTGGTATACGCATTCGCCTCAACTTTGCCAGGTGCATTAAAACAAACGCAATTGTAGGTGTGCCCTTTGACATATCTGATGCCACACCCACAGTGTATAAGAGAGGGGGCTGTGTAATTTCTGGTACCCACAATTTCCTCCAGCTTGAAGGTGACAGTTGTTCTGATATTCCTGTATTGTTCCAGTGTTGCACAGGGTTCATCCAAACAGACCGAGAAGGCACAATAGTGCTTGGCACAAATACACAAACATGGAGCATGTTTAGGCACAAATTCCCTTTGATATGTGCAACATCTGTACCCATTTTTGCCTATAAATAAGCCCCTATGTTCAGAGAACCTCCTTTCTCTGCACATATTGACTGATATGAATAGGAATTGCCATGTTGCTCGACTTATATGCAGTAAGCTTATGTTCTGTTGAACTCTAAAAATAATGCCTCTTTTGTCATATGTACAAATACAGGTATGGGACCTGTTATCCAGCATGCTCAGAACCTGGGGTTTTCTAGATAGGGATCTTACCACAATTCAGACCACCATACTGTACCTGAAGGGCAGAGACACACGCTGCTATTTCGGGAGATTCGGCGCCCAGCGACAAATCACTTCTTCTTCGGGCGACTAATCTCCCCGAACTGCCTTACCGCCGGCTATAATGTAAATGGACGGCAGGATGGCACTCGGAATGCTTCGTTTTCCAATGTTGCCTCAGGAGGAAACTTTGGGCGACTTCGGAAAGCCAAAGCCAGTGCTGGGCCAAGTCAGCCGGGTGCCCAATGCAACCAGGCCCACTACATCGCCCCTTCTGAAGTGCGCACACGCACAGGCGCGCGTGCACTAGGGAGCTGAATCGCACAAGTCGAGCACCAGCGCGCGCATGCGCAGAAGAGTGCACACGTCCAGGAGGTGCCGATTGATCTCACAGGCGGGGAAAGAAGCATCTAAACTAGGGGTAAGGTGGCAAAAGAGGTACAGTGCCTGGCGCCCCTCCACATTTGCGCCCTAGGCACGTGCCTCTTCTGCCTACCCCTAGTTCTGGCCCTGGCCAAAGTGATCCGAGTGCCATCCCACCGGTGATTTACATTCTAGCTGGTGGGAAGGCAGTTCGTGGAGAAGAAGAAGCTATTTGTCATTGGGCGACTAATCTCCCGAAAAAGCAGCGTGTGTCTCTGCCCTTAAGGTGGCCATACACGGGCCGATAAAAGCTACCGACAGACCGAGTCCGCAGCTTATTGGCCCATGTATGGGGCCCCCCGACGGGCTTCCCCGATCGAGATCTGGCCGAAAGTCAGCCAGATCTCGATCGGATGGGACAAAAAATCCCGTCAGAATGCGGCCGCATCTGTTCGTTGATGCGGTCCCGCAATCCGACCACCCATTCCCATTCGTTAGGATCCAATCGTTGGGCCCTAGGGCCCACGATCGGATCAGCCCGATATTGCTCACCTCAAGGTGGGCATATCGGAGAGAGATCCGCTCGTTTGGCGATATCGCCAAACAAGCGGATCTCTCCGTGTATGGCCACCATAAGTCTGCTAAAAAATCATTGTTAAATAGGATAGTTTTGCCACCAGTAAGGATTCATTATATATTATCTTAGTTGGGATCAAGTACAAGGTAATGTTTTTTTATTTTAGGGAAAAAGGAAATCATTTTTAAAAATGTGAATTATTTCATTGATAGTGTCTATGGGAGATGGCTTTCCCTCAATTCATAGCTTTCTGGATAACAGGTTTCTGGATAATGGATCCTATACATCTGCAAACCATCGTACTCTCTCTCTATATATACATATAGGTATATACTGTATATATATATCACCATGCTAAATGTGTTAGATTTTCCCTTTAAGGTGTTAAACACATATTTTGCTTAACCACATAACCGCCTATACCCTTGCTCTGTTTCCCTGCCAAATGTCATGACAGCATCCAACATAAAGACATGAACTAATCTGTATGCTTAGCACCTCACTCTGAAATACACTCTGTGAGGCTTTCTCATTGGCCTAAGCACAGACATTGTGTGGCTGCCAGGAGCAAGCTTTGTTACTATGTGCAAATTAGCTGCGCAATGTCTTCTCTTTCAAGGAATATGTTTGGTTTGTAAATTTAGCATTCACTGTAATATGAAATCACACTGTTATATGTATGAGAGGAAATGGTTTTGTGAGCAAAGTGCTAATAGTTGTCTTGGCTCCGGCCAACAATGGCTGTAGCAACATTTTCTGACTGCGATCAGAAATCTATCTGACAGCCATGAAGGAAATGAGAAGTCTGGGGACACACACTATTTCTAACAAAGCAGCATTTTCTTTTGAGCCCCAGCATCTCCAGCCTTTTAGGCCTCCTCTCTGTATTTCCTACTTAAAGTGAAATAGGTTTACTGTTCACAGCAGTCATTTTCCAAAGCGTTCCATTTGTACATTTGTTTATGATGATTTTTACTCTTATACGGAAGGCATTCGTGAATAGGTATACAGTGGTGCTTGGAAGATTTTAAACCCTTTCAGTATTTCTGCATAAATGTCACCTAAATCATTTGAACCCTAGCAACCAGATTGCTGAAATTGAAAACTGGAGAGCTGTTGAATATAAAGCAAAATAATTCAAAAACTACAAAAAGTAGAAAATAAAAAACAATTGCAAATTGTCTCAGAATATCACTCTCTACATCATACTAAAACATAATACAAAGGTGAACAGCCCCTTTAAGGGCTTGGAAAGATAGCAGAAGGAATTTGAACGTTATCCTTTGCTTGATTAGGGCTATGTCACATGGGGGCTTATTCTCTTATGGCATATTTCAGCCTGCAAAGAAGCTCCCCAAAACCACCACTGTTACCTCCTATTCATTTGAATGGAAAAGGTATGATAATGCTGGTTAGATCTCATTTTGGCTCAAAAATGTTCTAGTATTTTGGTGCTGAAATGTACCTGGACAGCCTTAGGTGATTAGGGGGTGAGAAAGTGGATTCTAGACGCCGATTTTAAGACTGAATCGATTTGAGATAGGAGTCTGGTTGTTTATTTCTAAAGCAGGGGAGGCATGGATAAGTGCATTAGTAGTGGATTTGGAAATATAGTAAGAGGAAATGTGGCAAGTGTTGACAGTGGTAATTTTAGAATTAGAGAAGGAAATGGAAAAGTTAAAGGTTAACCCCAGGTAGTGTGTTAAATCAACAGGATTAAGGCATAGCCCACCAGTAGTAAGCATTTATAATAAATAAAGTAAACATGGGTAAGATTATGTTAAATAAATTAAATAATTGAACACATCTACTCTTACATATGGCTGCCAAATTAACCTTTAATCTCGGGAAAAGTGCTGCATGCTGCTTTGCGTGGGAGCTGTATCAGTTAGTAATTCATAATATAGTTATAATACCATTTTCCAGTCCCCTCTACTGTTATTCACAGCCTACAGAAGTTAAATCCTCAATCAAAAATTGCACTAACCCTACTTCAGCAGACCAATTGTCGCAGCAATTTCCCATCTTGCATTCTGTTATGAGTGTCTGCAACACAGTTGTTACAAATCATCAAGCAGAAAATGAATTATGTCTGTTATATAACCTGATGATTAAATTATGATGCTAATTTTGCTGGTATCTGAGCTGCCATGTACCAATAATTATTTACAAATCAGCCTCAGCCTTAATTTGTGACATTAATATTCTAGATATTCCGTATCTTGTGCGTCATTTCCTAAGCTCAGTAAGTGACAGCAGCACAGAGCATGTGCAGTGAATCAGCAGAAAAGAAGATGGGGAGCTACTGTGGCATCTTTGGAGACACAGATCTTTACTGCTATAGGGCTGTAGTTGCCTTGGGCTAGTATAGAGGCCTAAAATATAATGTACTAGATTTCTACCCTACTTTTTTAGATAAGCTTTAGTATACCCCCCCCCCCCGTTCAGCATGTGTTCAATGAATAGGGCTTGTGCTGAACATTAAAAAAAATAACAAAAAAACATGTTTTTGTGATTAAAACAATAGGCACAAAGTATGTCCCAATTCACTGAACTCATGTTGAAAAAGGGGTATACTCTTTAATACTGTCCTATTGAAAAATCCAGTCCAGTTTTGATTTCTAATACACAAAGAGGCATCTTTGCCCAAAAAAGGGCAAAGAATGCCATAAGAGGGTCTTAGAGTGTTTGCTTTGAAGAAGAGACTTTCAACCTTTTACATGCCACGTACATGTATGGGATCCATTATCCAGGAACTCATTATCCAGAAAGATCCAAATTACAGGAAAGGCCATCTCTGATGGCTCCAAAAAAATATTTCCTTTTCTCTGTAATAATAAAACAGTACCTTGCAGAAAATTAATTATGTCTGTTAGATAACCTGATGATTAAATTCTGATGCACATTTTGCTGGTTTCTAAACTGCCATGTACCAATAAGTATTTACAAATCAGCCCCAGCCTTAAATTGTGACATTAATATTATTATTAATAATATTTTAATACCGGTAATAATTATTATATATTCAGTATCATGTGAGTCAGTCCAACTAGGATATGATTAATCCATATAGGAGGCAAACAATCCTATTGGGTTTAATTAATGTTTACATGGTTTTCTAGTAGACTTAAAGGGGTTGTTCACCTTCAAACAACTAGTTGTTTTCAGATAGATCACCAGAAATAACGACTTTTTGCAATTACTTTCTATTTTCTATGTGTGACCGTTATTCTAATATTGAAGTGTAAAGTGCCATTTTTCACCTTCTCAAGCAGCTCTGGGAGGGGGGTCGCCGACCCTGTAAACTTTTCTAAATTGATAAATTTAATTGATACATTTCGTCTCTTTGTCCCTGCTGAGCAGAATCCCCGAGTTTCATTGAAGGCAGCTGTTAGAATTGATACAATAGATACAATTGATAATAATTTCTCAGAGATGCTGCTGAGAAATGGATCAACTAAATGTTGCAAAATTGTAACAGTTGAGAGTCTGCACCTGAATTACTGAGCTGCCAGACTCAAACACCAGAGACAGGAACATACACTTAGATTTTGGAAAAACGGTAAAAAATAAATAATTGAAAGTAATTGTAAAAAGTCTTTATTTCTGGTAAACAATCTGAAAACAACTGAACTGAAAAAAGTGTTTGGAAGGTGAACAACCTCTGTAAGGGAGGAAGACTCAAATTACAGAAAGATTCCTTATCCAGAAAACCGAGGTCCCAAGCATACTGGATAACAGGTCCCATACCTCTATTGTAAAATCTATGGCAGTGATAATTTATAAAGTTATTGGTTAACCAGTGTGGGGTTGTGGGTTGAGTTGAGATTCCACAAAATTAAAAGATAACACGGCACAAAAAGGTTACTACAAGTGAGGACGTTATATATAGTAAGAAGACACAGCACAATAACAGTTAGCTTTTGTGCTTTTATCAAAAGGAATCTGGAAATAATGACACCTAGCAACATTTGGTTTTGGTCCTTTCTCGAGCCATATATATGTTGATAGGGGCCTATATGTGCTTATTCGTGGAAGTGAAGGCACAAAAGGTGGCTTTTATTGTTCTGTGGTATGCATTGTCTATTGGTAATTTGACTCTTGTAGAAATAAGTGTGTTCTGTGCACCGTTAGTACATGGTTGTGCTCTTAATGGTAAGGCCAGACGAGGAGATTCGGGGAGATTTTGTCGCCTGGCGACTAGTTGCCACGTCTTTTTTGCGCGACTATCTTCCCGAACTGCCTCAGCATCTTTTCCCCATAGGCTACAGCGCAAAATCGCCTGCGCTAATGCACACGCGGTGATGCATTTTCAATAGTCTCCCAAAGTTGCCTCAGGGCGTTAAGTCGCCAGGCGACAAAATTTCCCCGAATCTCCTCGCTTGGCCTTACCCTTAAACTTTAAATGATATGATAGGTTCAAGGTTGGACGCCTACTTAACAAATCTATAAAACAAGGCAACTGATATTAATATTTAGGGGCCGATTCACAAAGGGTCGAATATCGAGCGTTAATTAACCCTCGATATTCGACTGGAAATTAAAATCCTTCGACTTCGAATATCGAAGTCGAAGGATTTTAGCGCAAATAGTGCGATCGAACGATCGAAGGATTATTCCTTCGATCGCATGATAAAATCCTTCGAATCGAACGATTCAAAGGATTTTAATCCAACGATCGAAGGAATATCCTTCGATCAAAAAACTTAGGAAAGCCTATGGGGACCTTCCCCATAGGCTAACATTGAGTTTGGTATCTTTTAGATGGTGAACTAGGGGGTCGAAGTTTTTTCTTAAAGAGACAGTACTTCGACTATTGAATGGTCGAACGATTTTTAGTTCGATTCGAAGTCGTAGTCGAAGGTCGTAGTAGCCCATTCGATGGTCGAAGTAGCCCAAAAAACACTTCGAAATTCGAAGTTTTTTTACTTCGAATCCTTCACTCGAAGTTAGTGAATCGGCCCCTCAAAAGTACAAAATCTACCCTGGGACTGGTCCTATAGCCATTTTTGAAGACACAGAGGGGTAATAAACCTCCCATAGTCATTCCGTTTGAGCCAAACAAAAGTAGCCACTTGTGGAGGTCAGCAATGGGGCAGATGGGCACTAACCAGAAATAAGATCAGAATCACTAGGAATTAAGCCAGTGGTTCCCAAACCACGGGACTGGCCCCTTCTGTGGGTCCCAATGCAGTTGAAGTAATTCAGACCTTGTAATTCTTTAGTAATGAGTTAAAGATACATTTTCCTTGCTCAAATTGGTTACTTACATATAAGTTGAGGTTGAAAAAAAAGACATGTTTATCACGTTTAGTGTTTTACCCTGCCTAGCGTTTAACTGATCTAAAGGAAGGTCAGAAAAGATTACGTGAAGCTTTCGCCAATTTGCCTCTGAATGAGAAAGTGAAAGATCCATCTAAAAGGGTCATTAGGTCCATCCTTTGAACATAGAATTTGTGACATTTCTTAGTATATATTCTAGTATTGAGTACCCTGTATGTGCAATGGAACACAGTGTGCTGGAACCATATTGTAACCTGTGCCTAGGTAAGAATAAACTAAATGCAGACATTAACTACAGTGCTGTAGGTTGGCTGCCGTGTTCACTTTTAACAGCAGTTCCCGGAGGTATTATTAAAACATCAGGCTTATGTGTTATATCTAATTAAAGGTAGAGATTGAGCTTTATGCTTGTGGATTCTAAATTTAGATGGACCCTGCAATTATTTTAATATGACTCATTTAAAATAGCTTTTGTTTGAACAGACTACCCATAATTTAGAATGTAGTTGATTCCCTCATATATAATTAAAAGGCAGTGGTAATGTGAAATCCCGAGCGTTTAGAGAAGACTTTATTTAGCAAATTTACCTTCCAGGAGGAGCAGTGCCGCCATTATCACTCACACTGTTCTAAATGAGTCAGAAACATAACAGTTCCTAATAGCAAGTTGATACAAGTTAGCATTTATTATGTTATCATGACACCTTCAAAGAAATATAATAATAAGGGCAAATTCATTTGAGGCCTAGTAACTAATAACAACAAATCAGATGACTGCTTTCATTATTCAGTCTGTAATAAACCAGTAAATGCTGAATTACCAGACGTAGACAAAGACAAGAGGTCCTCTGCACTTACTGCACTTATCAATATACTGTATTAAAGGAACAGTTCAGTGTAAAAATAAAACTAGATAAATAGATAGGCTGTGCAAAATATAAAATGTTTCTAACATAGTTAGTTAGCCAAAAATGTAATGTATAAAGACTGGAGTGACTGCATGTCTAACATAATAGCCAGAACACTACTTCCTGCTTTGGAGCTCCCTTGGTTTCCACAGATTGGTTACTAGGCAGTAACCAATCAGAGAATTGAGGCTTGAGACTTGTTGCTTTTTAATCTGACATGCATGCTAAGTATCAATTACAAACTCACTGAACAGTTATGTCCCATGTGGTCCCCCTTCAAGTCGCTGACTGACTCTGAGAGAGCTGCAAAGCAGGAAGTAGTATTCTGTTCTATTATGTTATACATCCAGTCACTCCAGTCTTTATACATTACATTTTTGTCTTACTAACCATATTAGAAACATTTTTTTATTTTGCACATACAATCTATTTTCCCAATATTTATTTGTACGCGGAACTGTTCCTTTAAAGTTACCAGGACTGGCTTTACCCACGGTAACTTGTGAGGCGCTGATGCCTGAGGCAAATTTCTCAACTGTAGCTGGAAATGATGGGAGCTACAACAGAGGTGACAACGACCGGCTACTAACCAGACCTAGACTAGATGTTGACTCAGCTATATCATTACCTCCATAATGGTTGTTTTTCCAAGCAAGTAAATCACCTTAGAAAGTTCTACCAAATGGGAGGCACATATATCAATAGTACCTGAGAAGTTTGCCTGTAACCCTAGTTTGGTGTGACTTGCCCCCAAGAATGATCACTGTAAGGGCAATGGTCCACAAGGAGATCAATCACCTGCTACAAATCTCCTCTTCTGGGGCAACTAATCTCCTCCAAATGCTTTCCCACCGATCTTCCAAAGTCGTCTGAATTTGCCTTTTGAAGACTGAAGGGACACATGGGTTTTACCACCGGCACTTTGTCACCTGTGGGAAAGCATTTGGGGGAGATTAGTCCCCCACAGAAGAGGAGATTTTAGCAGGAGATTTACCATTGTCCTTATGGGAGACCATACTGTATCTGCCTACTGAGCTCATTGCAGCAGCCAATTACTGTGAACACAAGTAATGTTCTGAAACTCTATGTCGGCGCTATATAAATAAATGATGATGATAACTGGACAACCAGGAACAATGGTTCTACCATGATTCCTGAGCACCTCAGCAAGTATCCAATCTAGTTACTAATCTATCCCCCATATGTCATATAAGGCACTACGTTTGCCCAGGAGCAGTAACCCATGGCATCCAATACAATGATTGCATTTAAACAGGTGACTAGTAAATTCTACCTGCTGATTGGTTGCTATGGGTTACTGCCCCCTAGTACCATTTATTACATAACCCCATATGTGGCTGCAGTTTTGGTGACTTACTTGGTATTGATATAGGTGACTGCAGTTTATGCACCACTAATCTAGGCAAGTAACCCACTTGGCAACTAATCTGCCTCCCACAAAGTGAAACTTTCTAGGAAATTGAATGAACACATAGCCACATCAGGGCATTTATCACACATTTCCATGATTTATTTGTCATTTATTTGTAAGTGCACTTTAGTAAAGCCATAAAGGTGAAAAATATAATGGCATAAAATATGGTGCAATTATATGGTAATTAGCCTTGTTATCGGTGGAATTTTATATTTTTCTCCTTAAGGTGAGTCAGGCCAAATGCCCAAGCCTAACTGAAGTCCCGTCAAGTGCAGTTAAGACCACAATTGAGAGTATTTGTTTGAGACCACCTGTGTTTGTAGTGGTGCAGGCAATAATAATAAGTGGTGCAATTTTATCTAACCCTAATATTTAACTGAATTTCCATATGCGAAAGGAAAAAACAGAGTGGCCCAGAACGATCCCCTTCCCTGCCGTACAGAAGGTTTGGCATGTGGATGCACAATTACACATTAACATGAGCCAGTGCACAGAGATGACTGAACTAGATTGGCAAGTTGACGGTAAAACATACGCGACTTCTTCCCAATGTGTTTGCACATCTAACAAAGAGCTTAGTGATGCAGTAAATGGGTTGCTCGGTGCCCTGAATGACAAAGCAGAGGCAATAGAAGAACAAGAAAGTAGGTGCACTATAGTAACTAAATATATTGCCCAGGGTACACTGTATTGTATATAAGCAATTGATTTTCAGGTCAGACATTTCCTATTCAAAATAAATGATCAGTTATTATAAATTATTATATTACTTGCTCTATGCCAAGGAATATGATATGCAGATTGTTTAAAGCCCCCATTATCTAAATATAGTTTGCAGAGTGTAAACAAACTATGTGTGTCTCTAGATTCTATGCATGTTTCGCTCTGCAGAGATGATAGCTGTCCAGCGACATCAAAGTGTTTCAATGCTCCTATAACCAAAATGTAGTCATTCTGCTCATAAGAGCAATGAAATACTTTGATGTCGCTGGACAGCTATCATCTCTGCAGAGTGAAACATACATAGAATCCAGAGACACAAATAATCCCAGCACCTAGAAATAGGGTCAGTTGTCATGTAGAGTAGTATGGGATTTCCAAAGAACATGCTTGTGGGTGGGCCCAACGCCCAAGGTTAAATAATTTAAAGTCATTCCCCAATTAATTAGATGGCTTCCCAACCCCACACAGTTGGAATATCACTGGGAAGGTGCATTATTTAATCACACTAGTATCCCAAGTAGATGTACAACTAGGAGCACACGAAAAATAAATAAAATCTAAGCCGTACAACATCAGATAAATATGTCCTTCTCCTTAGATTTGCTGGGTCTGCCCTTGCACAGGCCTCATATTTTGTACACTGTTCCCTTTGACTGCAATGAAAGTGTGAAACATGCTCTTCCGGATACAGTTATGGGACCTTTTATACAGAATGCTCAGCACCTGGGGTTTTATTTGTATCTTCATACCTTAAGTCTACTAGAAAATCATGTAAACATTAAATAAACCCAATAGTCTGGTTCTGCTTCTAATAAGAACTAATTATATCTTAGTTTGGATCAAGTACAAGGTACTTTTTTATTGTTACAGAGAAAAAGGAAATCATTTTAAAAAATTTGCATTATTTGGATAAAATGGAGTCTATGGGAGATGGCCTTTCTGTACTTAGGAGCTTTCTGGATAATGGGTTTCCGGATAAGGGATCCTATACCTGTACTACAGGGTAGTCCAGCCTGATACCATTTGAAATAAGCAGCTTTGATTCTGAACTTGTGCCCACACAAGTTTAAAAGCTAGAAAAGTGATACATTTTTGGTACCGTATGTGTGTATATTTTTATATATATTTATAAATCACTACTTATGTATGCAGTGCTGCACAGAAGAACAAGAGATCGATTAAATAAACTGGGGTCAAAACCATAATAAATACAATAAACACAGTTACATAAAGAGTGCTAATTGTATACAGACAAGTGGGTAGAGATTCCTGCCCCATAGAGCTTACATTCTAAGTATATTCTTAACAATATAATTCTTACTTTCCCAACATATGTAGCTGCTGCATACACATTCTCTCTTCTAATATAGCGTCCTAGGGTTGCCTACGCTTACACATGTCCTAAGAATGGCTTTGAATATGTGGGTATCTACTGTAAATACATAACTCAACATAGTCTTTATTGGTCTGTATTAGAATTCCCAAATGTGGAGTGGTTTCCAACTGGTGGTGCTCTTTAGATGGCTGCATATTTTGGCTTCACCAAAAATATCTTGCAGGATCATAATCAGGTTTCTATTCGGGCTAAGTAACTTTTGGCATCATAGTTCTTGTGAAACATTTCCCATATCGCCCAGCAGGGGATGGGGATACTGGGAGTTTTAGCTCTGCAACAACTATGCACACTGCATTGCATTTGGAAATTACCCTTTAATATGTAGTTCTTGTTGAAGAAGTTCAGTTACCCATACCCAACGGTTGTTGGGGGTGTCTCTGTAAGGACAAAGGGATGGTCACTCATAGTTTATATAATCTATGTATAATCTCAGCCATATCAAAAATCCCAGACTTCAAATTAAACATTTATTTGCATTTGTGTTTTATAAAAGGTCTCTCTTCAATGTGCACCACAAACCAACTTCAGTATATTTTATGGCCCACCTGTCCCTCCTTCACTTAAACTTGGCATTCCACCTGTTAAAGAAAACATTCCTGAAATGCTGTAGTACAAAGTGGCAAGCTTGGGAGTTTTCTTCAAGCTGGAATGTGGGGTAGTGCCTGTGTTTGTCACTTTCCAGCCCGAGATTTCAAGCAAAACAGCTGCTTTAGCAATGAGCAGAACTCTTCTAGTATGTGTTCAGGACGGGACAGAGTTAATGCCTAACTTTATGTCAAGGCTGGTATGCCATTGTTGCCCTCTGCCCCACCTATAATATTTATTTTCGCTTAGTGACTCTAAAGCACCTTTTAACCCATCCAATTCCAGACCTGCCCTTCTAGCTCTTGTCCCATATTTGATTCTGCAGGGGTAAGCACAAGAGCAGGCAGAAAGGTTGCAAGAGTTAAAATAATTATTATGAATGTTGCTGATGTAAATAGATCAGACACAAAGGGGATATACTGTGAAGTATGTGCAAAATATGAATTAATCGGATCACTGAAAAATATGAATTAATATGAATTAATTGAATCACTGAAAAATATGAATATGAATTAATTGGATCACTGAAAAACTCGATAAAATCTACCGAAAACCCGAATCGCTTGAATTTTTGGGGCTCAAGTTTTTTGAGTTTTTGTCTGAAAACCCTAAAAAGTTCGCATTTTTGAGGTAAACTCACTAAAGACTTGGTGCCTCTCCCATTGACTTATACAGACTTCGACAGGTCTGAGATGGCAGATTTTTGGATTCAGGCTTTTTGCAGCATTTTAATAAGTCTCAAAAAAAATTTGGGGTTTTTTTCTCTCGAAAAATTCGAGTTGTGCCCCAAAATGCCTGACCAGAAAAATTTGAGGTTAAATAACCTCAAACCCCCTAAATGTATAGATGGACAGAACATTTGTTTTATAGATGGGGTCAGTGACCTCCATTTGAAAGCTGGAAAGTGTCAGAAGAAAAAGGCAAATAATAAAAAAAAACCAATAAAAATAAACAATGAAGACCAAGGGGCCGATTCACTAAGGGTCGAATATCGAGGGTTAATTAACCCTCGATATTCGACTAGGAATTAAAATCCTTCGACTTCGAATATCGAAGTCGAAGGATTTAGTGCAGATAGTTCGATCGAACGATCGAAGGATAATTCCTTCGATCGAACGATAAAATCCTTCGAATCGAACGATTCGAAGGATTTTAATCCAACGATCGAAGGAATATCCTTCGATCAAAAAAAGTTAGCCAAGCCTATGGGGACCTTCCCCATAGGCTAACATTGACTTCGGTAGCTTTTAGATGGCGAACTAGGGGGTCGAAGTTTTTTTTAAAGAGACAGTACTTCAACTATCGAATGGTCGAATAGTCGAACGATTTTTAGTTCGAATCCTTCGATTCGAAGTCGTAGCCGTAGTCGAAGGTCGAAGTAGCCCATTCGATGGTCGAAGTAGCCCAAAAAAACCTTCGAAATTCGAAGTTTTTTACCTTCAAATCTTCACTCGAAGTTAGTGAATCGGCCCCCAAGTGAAAAGTTGCTTAGAAATTGGCCATTCTATAACACACTGTCCCTTAAGGCACTTATAAGGCAAGGGAATGCTCTGCCGAGAGATGTGATTAGCAGATTGGCAAATGTGTTACTAGTGTATGTAACTGAACTGGATAATGATCTACCCATCCAGTCATCAAGTTGGACCAAATGAAATATCGGTTACTGCACTAGTGCAAATTGGCCACAGATAATGACTTAATGAGGCACTATTCTACATTCATTGTGTATGTGTAAGGGACAAAGGTTCTAAAGGTCCCCTAGCTAAAGGTAAGGTCTAAATGAATATCCAACCCTCAGTAATTGTGGGTTGGATATCCCTTCGTCTGTCCCTAAAGCTGGCCATAGACGCAAAGATCCGATTTTGGACCGTTTAGAGTCACAACATTTTTCGTCCCACGGAGATCAGTCAAGTTTGGTCGATCGGACAGGTTAAAAGATTTCTATCGGCTGCCGATAATTTCTCTGCATGTATTGCCGATCGTGGGAGACGGTCACCAGATTTATCAGACATAACTTTCGTACGATTGCTGTCAGGGGCAGAACATCGGCTGATCTGTTCTTTTTACTACTTCATGGGGCATATTTATCAAGGGTCGAATTTAGAATTGAAGAAACTTTGAAATTCGAATTCAAAAAGACCAACCGAAATTAAGTCAGTTTTTTTTTGGTCGAATAGGTCAGTTTTCGATCGAATCTGTCCGTATTCGGCCGAATTCGAATCGCATGGATCAGAGGAATAGCGCATTTCCCAAAAAAAAAACCTTTGATTTTTCAAATCCACCAATTGCTTCCAAATAGGTTCTAGGAGGTCCCCCATAGGCTAAAACAGAATTCAACAGAAGTTGAATTTTCAAGGCGACAGTACATGATGAATTTCGATATTCGAATTTTTGACTTTTTTTCAAATTCGAATTGAAGTCGAAGTACACAAAAAATAGCTCGAAATTAATTTTTTTTTTCATTCGAAAATTCACCTCAATCTGCCCCATAGTTATCAAAGGTCAAAGTTCGAAGTTAAAAAAAACTTTGACCTTCGAATTCAAAAAGACCAACCGAATGGAGGTCGAATTCGGCGATACTACGATCTACTACGATTCGAAGTTTTTTTTAACTTCGAACGTCAATCTCCCCCAATTGCCTCCATACGGGTTCTAGGAGGTCCCCCATAGGCTAAAACAGCACTTCGGCAGCTTTTAGGTGGCGAATGGTCGAAGTTTTAAAGAGACAGTACTTCAAAAAAATTCGAATCAATGTACCCAAAAATTACTTTGAAATTCAAAGTTTTTTAATTCAAAAATTCACCTCGACCTTTGATAAATGTGCCCCTATGTGATCTGAATGGTTAGTGGCAGGTCAGGAGATGGGGAAGTCCATCCTCGAACGATCGAATCTTTGCATGTTTAATGGCCAGTAATCCGCCGCTCTTCTTCAATTCTAATGCTCCGAACGCGCTGGAAGCACTAACAATAGGCAGCCGCTAGGTGGCGCCACTATCTTCTTTAAATCCCAATAAAATAGCGAAAAAGAGAAGGAGAAGCAGCAGCAGCAGCGGCGGCGACATAATGTGTGTTAGTGATCCCTCCCCCTCCCCAGGAAGTGGAAAGGGCTGAGCTGTTCCTGCAGGCTGAATTAAGCAGATTTAATTCACTTCTATCCTGTGTGTGAACTCATCAGCGGACTGCGCTTCTGTGCCCCCGGCGTTGCGTCTGTGCGGTCCCAGCCTGCGACTGTGCGCGTGTAACTCAAGCAATAGGAGAGACAGAGACACGGTAACGCTGCATCTTTTCTTTCTAACAGTCACTCTTACCAATGGGGCTTATTAAATGGGCAACATTCAATGGGGCAACAGTTGCCTATGTAATAAGGCAGAGTGGACTATTTGACCTTTATGCTTTGTCAGCCAATCAGTGTTGAGCATAGTGGGACTTTGTGCTGTGATGCCACAGATGTGTATGCTGGAGCCAATGTATATTTGCACTAGAATTGTTGTACTTATAATTTGGCATAAAATGTGTGCTGAGGGGTACAATCTCTTTGCTTGCACCCTGCACCCCTTTTTTTTCCCTTTATGCATAAGATGCTGACCTGTGTCCCCCTGATGGACCCATTCACAAGGCTTAGGTGCAATGATCAAGGCATGGGGTTGCCTGCTTCTAAGGCTCCTCGTGTTGGGGTGCTGGGGGCACTATCTTTGTAGCTTTTGTACAATTTTCTGCCCATTTTTAAAACGACAGGCTCCCCTGAAAATGACCCACCGATAAGCATGATGTTGCACAGAAGCTTGCACTTGCCTTGTCATTTGTGCACAGGAATTCAGAGAGAGGGAGGCCAATGGCAAGGTTTTTACTGTAAAGAGAAAGTCCTGGAGGGATGGTTTGTTTAAGCACTGCCAGCGCTGCTCATTGATTGTTCTCATTGTTTTTATAAGGTTTCCGCTTGCCTTTGTCAGTTCTGTGCTGTAAGAAAAGCACAGACCTTCTCTGTTGTCTGGTTTGAAATAATAATCATGTCCAACCTGTGGCTCTCCAGCTGTGCCCGAACTGCAACTCTCAGCATCCCCTCCGAAAAGGTTCCAGGGGGATCCAGGCAGTTGTATTGAAAAGGCGGCTGGCTAGACCGTCTCGTGCTCTGCTGGAAAGCATATGTTTTTAATTAGCGACTATGGATCAGCAATGTATCATTGCGTAACAACAATCCCACAGGTCAGACTGCTGTCACGGAATCATTTATAGAACGTCTACATTCTGTAATTAACTATATGCAGACCTGATGCAAGAGGCCTATGGGCATAGAAACATTGATTATTCATTTTTTTACTGTATTTAAATACATTTAAGCTGTGACTCTGGGGTATTCGTAGTGTAAACCCCACTTGTAACTGTTTAAAGTGATTTGCTGTTAAGTTTAGTGCTAGTGAGCATGTATTTTCTAAACGACACTGTTAGAATTAGTTTGTCACAGGCACTGCCAGGTTTTTACCCTGGTACCTAGTGCTTCCATTGCATCCGTATTCCTGTGATGAGCACAAACTTTAAGCTGTACTGTTGGTACATTCCTATCACAGAGAAGCTCCAGGCTGCCTATGTCAAACTAAGGGGATCCACTCACTGACTGTAGCCTGAATCTCCTCTCTGTTTCAGGTCCAGCAGCTGTACTGCTTGCATAACAGATGCCATGCCCAGCCAGGACAAGGGCTCCAGAGGATATACTGGGCACCAATCTTTACATCTGTTGGTATCACCTTAAATATTACTTGCATTGCTCTTGCAGGACTAGCCTAAGCCTGGAGCCTATTACATGATGGACCAGTGGAAAATTATATTAAGTGGCAAGAAAAGTGGCAAGAAAATCTCAACTAAATATTTGTTTGATTTATATGTACAGGTATAGGATCCCTTATCCGGAAACCCGATATCCAGAAAGCTCCGAATTACGGAATGGCTGTCTCCCATAGACTCCATTTTATCCAAATAATCCAAATTTTTAAAAATGATTTCCTTTTTCTCTGTAATAATAAAACAGTATCTTGTACTTGATCCCAACTAAGATATAATTAATCCTTAATGGAAGCAAAACCAGCCTGTTGGGTTTATTTAATGTTTAAATGAATTTCTAGTAGACATAAGGCATGAAGACCCAAATTACAGAAAGATCCGTTATCCAGAAACCCCCAGGTCCCGAGCATTCTGGATAACAGGTTCCATACTTGTATTTATATACTGGGCTACTGTGCTGTTACCTACAGCCAGAAGCACTATGAAGCCCCCTCTTTAATTTACCAATTATCTTCTAGTTTTGTATTGACCTGCCTCCTCTTTTGCTAAGCACATGAGCCGTTTATCACCAAATGGTGCCCATATGCACTGACACCCTATGTCCCAGGTGTTGCTCTTAGAGTAAAGGTCCTCATACATGGCGTGATATAAGCTGCCAACAGTTTAAGTTGGCAGTGTATGGGGCCCTCCTACGGGCTTCCCCGATCGATATTTGGCTGGAAGACATCCAAATGTCGATTGGGCAGGTTTAAAAATCCCATTGGACCGAAGACTGCATTGATGTGGTCCTCGATCCGATCACCTGTATTCCTCGTTGTGATTCGATCGTTGGACCCTAGGGCCCATAACCGGATCAGCCCAATATCTCTGTATGTATTAAGGCTGCACTGGAGGAGTCTGGAAGGTAAATAATGCTTCCGGGTGCTCTCATGTTTATCTGTCCATGTGGCTGATAAAAGCCAGCCAGATTACATCTTATGTCCTTCTATAGTGCCTCAACTGTATTAATAGGTGTATTCTGATTATTCTACTTTAGGACCAGCTAAACAGAATAGCTCAATGTGTTTGACATCCTTCTAATACTAAATACTTCTAATAAAGCTGCAAGAGACCATTACTGACCATGAGCCTGTTGTACTGCACTTGGTTTTTGGAATATTGTAAAAGAACCCTATAACCCGAGTGGAGTACAATGGCTCAGTGAATATGTGACTTACTAGAACCATATGTGTTGTGCCTGACAGGTGCTTGCTTGGCCAGAAGTTGTGAAAGTGATGTTGGTGAAATAAGGGCTCTGTTCTTCCCTTGGATGCTGCTCTTAGTGGCCTAAAAGCTGGTGCTTATTTTTGAAATTCTGGTTTGAAGGCACACTTTGGTTGCATAAAAAACAGGTGTACTGCCAAACAGAGTCTCCTATGGGCTGCCAGTCCAAATACGGGCTTCCAAATAGCCAATCACAGCCCTTATTTTGCACTCCAGGAACATTTTTCATGCTTGTGTTGCTCCCCAACTCTTTTTACATTTCAATGTAGCTCACTGGTTAAAAAAGTTGGGAAGCCCTTCCTTAATGCATTGTAAATGTACTATTAATGGATATCAAATAATAATGACTACAGTAAGCTATAGAACTGTATTTTGCAGTCTTTACCCTAAAGGTGGCCATACAAGGGCCGATAAAAGATGCTGACAGACTGAGTCGGCAGCTTATCGGCCCGTGCGTGGAGCCCTCCAACAGGTTTCCCCGATCGATATCTGGCCGAAAGTGGAAGGTCCACATGTGGCACTAGTCTTAATTTACAGATATGGGATCTATTATCCAGAAAAGTGTTGCAGAAATCTCAAAATACAGAATTGCAACATAGAATCCTATATAAAGAAGTAATTTTATGCATTAGCTTTATTTCTGTAATTATTAACCAGAGCCTTGCACTTGATACAGGTATGAGACCTGTTATCCAGAATGCTCCGGACCTGGGGTTTTCCAGATAACGGATCTTTCCGTAATTTGGGTCTTCAAGCCTTAAGTCTTCTAGAAATTCAATAAGGACTAATTATATCTTAGTTTGGATCAAGTACAAGCTAATGTTTTATTATTACAGCGAAAAAGGAAATCATTTTTAAAAATTTGGACTATTTGGATAAAATGGAGTCTATGCTAGACAGCCATTCCGTAATTCGGAGCTTTCTGGATATCGGGTTTCCGGATAAGGGATCCTATACCTGTATTACCTAAGGTAGCATAAAGCCATACGATGGCAAAACCTTCCTGTTTTTTTTTTTAATTTAACTGCTGTAGCTTATTATAGTGCTCCAAATGATGGCGTACCTGGAAAATTGCCAAGTATGTCAGATAAGTCTTGATATATGATCACCCTTCATCAAATCCCATATTTTTATACTTGTAATAATGTGCTTTGTTTTCTCCATCATTCTGGCCTTGAATTAAACAGTTTTTGCTGATTTGTGTCCTATTCTAAATAAATGCATGAAACTTTGAGCGGCGCTCACTGTGGGTACCATGTCTGTTCTGTCTCAGAGGAATAGGCGCCTGTGTTCTCACGAAAAGTCAGTCTAAGAATGTGGCACTGAAGGCTTCAAGCTACACGACTGATTTATCTATAAAATGTATACTTATTTAAAACATTCTGGTGCCTGTATGAATGCTTATCTTTACACGATGGGCCTATTTATCATGCTGTGCAAAAAGAGCATTGAAACTTTATCAGTGATGTTGCTCATAGCAACCAATCAGATCTTTGCTTTTGTTTTCTAACTGTTGAAATCTAATTGCTGATTGGTTGCTGTGGGCAACATCACCGGAAATGCTTCACAGTTTTTACATAGCATGATAAATAGACCCCATATGAATCAAGCAGACTAAAAGTAGATCGAAGATTGTCTTGAGCTAGAGTCCTGCAGCGGGTTGGGTACCACAAAAACCTGCGGGTTGCAGATAGAAGTTCCGGGTGCGCGTATAGATGCGGGTTGGTGGTTCTGCGGGTTTGCGGGTCTTCTCAATAGCGATATTTACTACTTTTTTCTGTCCACGTCTAATTCCGATCCACTTCTGGTTTACAATGAGAGCACTTTCTGATTCTTGATGGTCAGCGGGTCCGGATAAGGTACTTGCGGGTCGAGTCGGGTAGCAGGTCCAAGCAGGTAAGAATGCGGGTTGCGGGTCCGGGTTGCAGATTGCAGGTTGCGGGTACGGGTCCCAAAAAATGGACCCACGCAGGACTTTATCTTGAGCCACCATTGAGACTACGTTGCCACATAAAACTTGTGCCAACACTATAAATTTTTCATTTTAAGTTCAACTAGTAGCAAGTGACTAGGTCAAAACACCCCTGCATATAGGGTTGCCACCTGGCCGGTATTTTACCGGCCTGGCCAGTAAAAATCATGGTTGATCCCAATGTTATTAATAGGGAAAAAAGATAAATAAATAGGAAGGCTGGTATTTTTTCGGAAAAGATGGCAACCCTACCTGCACACGAAGGGTTGAATGATGGAAATACATAGCACATTATCTATGCTTCCTTTGTAAAGTGAGCCGCTATATGAAAGACACTTTTGCAAGACACTTTATTCGCATATCATGCACTACACAGATAGTAGTGTTCTAGAGAGGGGATGTCGTGTGAGCCAGTCTTATTGCATTTCAGTGTTTTTGGCTTTCATCTGGTGTTGTGTTGTAAAACAAGAGCAAAAATAGTTTTTGTTAAAATGTCATTGCTGTGCTTTATAAATGGCAAATGTTGACCCTGCAGGTCAACTGTAGAAGCATGTATCATTAAAATGTAGATTATGACTTGTATTAAAGCTGGCCATACATAGGGAGATTGTTTGTCGGCTTTGCCAAACAAGCAGATCTCTCCCCGATATAGCCACCTTGAGATGGGCTCTAGGGCACAACGATCAGATCACAATAAGAAGAGTTGGGGGGTCAGATCGAGGAATGCATCAATAACCAGCGCGGTCCTCAATCTGATGGAATGTTTAACCCGCCCAACTTTCCTCCAGATATCAATCAGGGAAGCCCATCAGAGGGCCCCCATACATTGTCCAATATGCTGCTGACTGTATCTGACGGCATCTTATATCTGTCCATGTATGGGAGCAGATATGAAAAATGGAAATTTAATGTAAGCTTCATCTCACTTTCTAAATATAAGCAATAAAAAATTCTGTGCCGTTTAAGAAATAATCAAGTTACTTTTCAGTATCTCACACTAAGGGGCAGATTTATCAAGGGTCGAATTTCAAAGTACAAAAAATTCGACCATCGAATTAAAAAACGTCGAAAATCGAATTCGCCGTTTTTTCAACAAATTTGTCAATCCTGTGGTCGAATAAAAATCGGTCGATCGAACGATTTAAGTGATTGATCAAAGGATTTTTATTCCATGTGTAAAGACTTGGAAAAATATCGTAGAAGGTCCCCATAGGCTAACATAGCACTTCGGCAGGTTTAATTTGGCGAAGTATTGAGGTCGAAGTTTTTTTAAAGAGACAGTACTTCGATTATCAAATGGTCGAATATTCGAACGATTTTTACTTCGTATCGAAGTCAAAGTAAATTCGAAGTCGTAGTATCCTATTCGATGGTCGAATTATCCAAAAAATTACTTCAAATTTCGAATTTTTTTACTTTGAAAATTCCCTTGAATTCACTTTGACCCTTGGTAAATCTGCCCCTAAGCAACCTCTTACTCTTCATGCTCTCTTCATGCTGAGGTCTGGGTCATATTTTGATTGACAGGTAGGTCTAATACATTTTTTTAGGCGGCTCCCTGTCCCAATAGATATTTTAGAGCTCACTCAAATAACTAACTCCAGCACAATCAAAAGCTAACAAAATAACTGACTCTGGCAAACGCGCCACATGCATAGAAACAGGATTTCCATCAGAGCCAGTTATTTTTAAAGAGTGAGCACCTAGGCAAAGGGTGCAACCCACCAAAGGATGTATTAGACCTGTCAGTCAAAAACGGAGTCCACCCACTGCAGGAAGAAAGAATGAAGAGAGACAGGTTGCTCAGATAGGGATAGTGAAGAGCAATTTCTTTATTTCAAAAACAGTACATAATTGTAACTGATATTTAGAAAGTGTCTTCATTACATTTTAATTTTCACAATAGATCCCCTTTAAGATGCACCGCTTGTCCAATAAGAATGTAAGCAGTGCTATATTAATAAACCGCTTGCTACACCTGCCTTCAGGGTTCGGTACTTTTCTGGTAATATTAATAAATGTGTACACTGCTGCGTACATACAGTATGCTGCACTCCTTACTCCATTCTGCTACATCAGCAGGAGGACAACTTTGCTGAGCATCCCAAATAATATAGGCTGAAGGTAAAACGTAATGGTTTCATTTACCCTCTAAATGTTCGCTGAGTTCTATACACACTTTGACCGTTTCTGCATTTATTGGGAGATCTCTGTATTTTCCTCTGGGGAACTTTCTACTTCTCAAGGCTGTTTTTATCTTTCATTCATTATCAGCAGCACATTCAAGTACAGCAGATCCATCTCCTGGCACTTTCTGTTGAAGGAAGCAGCTGTGGACCCAGACTTTTTCTTTTTTTTTAATAAAATGGGAAGAGTTCACCAAACTGAATTTTTGATACTATTACAACTATGAATTGGGTTGAATTATTCATATTATCCCACCCCTGTGTATAAGAAGCAGAGCCGTGTCTGTTGCATTTTATTTTCCCTGGAACAATAACTATCAGGCCTGGCCATTCTCTTCTTTGTGACAAAAATATTAGGATTGCAGCCCCTTGATTGTTCACAGAGCACACTAATCCTGAGAGTAAGCATCTTGGCAGACCACGTGTGACTGCTCCAAATCATTACATATGCTGGCTGCAAAGTATTCTGCAGAAAGGGGAAACATTCTAACATTTTGAGCTAGAAAAATGCAGTATTTTATGGCATGCATCTATTTTCTCATTTGTAGTTGTCAGTATGAAATTGTTTTTAGGCTTTAAGGTTTTGTAATATTATCCTACACTCTTCCGCCTCCATAGAGATTGAGAAAGAGTTCTGTTTACCACAGGAGGATCAACTTTAAAGAACGTGGGAGTACAATAAGAAGTGGCGAAATTTAAGCTGTTTTGGCAAGTGCATTTTAGATCCTTTGTTTTATACACTGGCAAACACAAGTTATCTTGACAGGCGCTTTACATGCTCAATGTAATTTGGCTTGTGTTAGGGTCAGGCCACACAGGGCATTTTGGGGAGATTTGGTCGCCTGGTGACTAATTGCCTCGTTTTTGTGGCGACCAATCTCTCCAAACGCCTTCCCTGAATATGCGCTGGCTAAAATGAAAAAATGGCAGCGTTAATCACATGCGTAGATTTGTTTTCCGAAGTCGACCGAAGTTTCCAGGTGACCAAATCTCCCCAAAACACCCTGTGTGGACTTACTCTAAGAGGATATCTACAAGGGAAGTGTAACATCTCACACTAATGGGCTTGTGAATATATGGGTTAGCAGTTTGATCATTAGATTTATTATAACACAAACAGTCATTGATTATATCATGGCACAGATGTTGATATAGCTATTAGTTCATATTTCACCCTCTTCTGTTTTGATAAGAATTCCCTTCTTTTCTTCCTTTGACCCGGTGCTTGAATAATTTTTTTTAGCATTATTTAGTTCAGGTTTAGCTGAGAATCTGCTTCTGTTGCAGTAAGACCGCTCTATAGAGTATATTATCCTGTATGCTTGGGACCTGGGTTTTTTTTAACTTGGATCTCCATATCTTACATTAAATAAACTCAGTAGGATTGTTTTGCCACCAATAGGGATTAGTTACCGCCAAGTTCAAGCTATAGTTTTATTATTACAGAGAAAAAGGAAATCATTTTTAAAAATGTTAATTATTCTCTTAAATTTTACTCTTTGGGAGATGGCCTCCCTGTAATTTGGAGCTTTCAGTGTAACATGTTCCACATACCTGTACTTATTTATATATAATTCTGTTTGAAGATAATAAAAGTTGCCTGGTAGTTGCGGACTACTTCATGGCACAGACTCGCACATCTTTACTGCAAAGCTGTGTTACAAGAATGATGTACAGTGCGGTTTCCAATGTCAACACTAGGCAGATAAATAGCACTGAAAATGTGGTCTGCCAATTTTTTATTTTTTTTCATTGGGAGACTGTTAGGACTATGACCCCCGCAGGCTTTTTCTTTGCAGATTCTTTTGATTTGCACCAGTCAAAATGACCTTCCTTGCCTGCAGAATGGAATTTATTTCCCATTTATTTAAAGGTGAGCATTTACTATCAGTGCTTGTCTGATAGAGACAGCATCTGGCATAGGAAGTGCATTTCTTATTTAAATGACCAGGAGGTATTTGCAACCTCGAAAGGTGTATCAGATCTGAACTCTGTCAGTCAAAATGCTGACTTTGTCGGCAAGTTTGAACATCCCACTGGACAGGGAAAACATCAGCGTCCTTAATGCAGTCCTTTCTTCTGGGCCTGCATAGAGGTGCCCATTATGATCTGATCATTGGCTGGGGTCAGAACGATTGGATCAGCCACATTTTGCCAAAAATTTATATGACCAAATTGGGCAAAGATCAGCTTGTTTGGCAGCCGCACAAAAGAAATTGGATCTTAATGTGTATTGGCAGATTTAGATGAAGTGGTTAGAAGGAGGCCACCATTACAGTACCACCATTGCATCCTGGAAAAAGTAGCATAAAAACATTATTTCAAGGCACCAGATGCTGCCCTCAAACATAAATTTGGTTCTTAAAGTTACCAACTATTTTCCACCCCTGGTAAAGTGCTGTCTGAGGCAAGGCTCACTCCTCTCATTGCTTTTTCAATCTTAAGCTAGCCATATACGCAAAGATAAAGTTGCACTAAATTAATTTCGTCTGATTTTCAGACCGTGTCTGGATTGTCCCGACATTTTCGTACCATGGCGATCAGTCGTTTGGACAGGTTTGAAGATTTCTGTCGGCTAAAGATAATATTTTTGCATTTATATCTGATGATATCAATGGGAAGTTGTCACTAGTATTTGTCGGACATAACTTTTGTACAATTGCTGTCATGCCCAGAACATTGTCTGATTTGTTCTTTTAAGGTGGCCGTACACAGGCCGATAAAAGCTGCAGACAGACCAATTCGGTAGCTTATTGGCCCGTGTATGGGGCCCCCCGACGGGCTTCCCCGATCGAGATCTGCCCGAAAGTCGGCCAGATCTTGATCGGATGGGACTAAATTCCCGTTGGATCGCGGCCGCGTCTGTTCATTGATGCAATCCCGCGATCCGACTGCCCGTTACCATTTGTTAGGATTAGCTATGGTCAGCTTTTCATTGATCTTACATATGTATTATTTGTTTATGGTGAGTTTGAGTAAGGTTCATGGAAAATAAGGATTTAGTCCAACAACTGCCATGCTTTTTTTATGCAATCTTCTATGACTGAATACTTGGCACAATCTCAGCAGAAAGATGCCAAGCTTGCATTTTCATGCTGTGCCACAAACCCAGTTGGCAGACTTACTGATGATACTGGGTGCTCCCTGGATTTTATACAGACACACACAATATGCTTAGTAATAATTGTGTCACACCTCACAGCTGATATGACAACACATCAGGAAGAACAACGTGTGTGTGTTTGTGTTTCTTTAGAATTTTTTTTTTTTTTCACATTAACAGCTTTTTGCCCTTTGGCCAAAAAGGTTTTAAAATGCTGCAAGACTTGTCTGAAATTGGCATCTTGCAATTACAATAGGAAATGCTTAGCAGATTGAAAGCAAAAGATGAAATGACTGTCATGGGTATTGGCTGTAATGTGCATAAGAAATCATTTGCAAATTGTTTGCGCATGAGAAGCCATACGTGCTCTTTCTTAATGGATCTGATCTACTGACACTTTATTTTAACCCTTGCTGAGGATTTTCTTTCTGACTGCCCACTTATATCTCAGGGTATCTTGCTCCCCACTGGAACAAATGTTGTCTATAACATATAGACAGTTGTTTTGCATGCCATGAACACCAAGATTGCCTTGGTCTATGCTGGGAAGGAAATTAAGATAACAGTGACAGTTTTTATGGCTTATTCCTGAGGAAGATCGTATGCGGAACTCAGTAATGAAATACACATGGCGCAGACAAACCTAATGAATCTGCTGGCTCATCCTTATTTTTGTGGGTGCAGTACTGCATATGCTGTTGCCCACAAGTACCACAATTAGTCTGCAGGCCACAGACTGACAGAAATGAATGCAGATTACTGTATGTAATTGTCAAACTGTACATTGAGTGACACTTTTAAAGGAGAAGGAAAGTCTTTTCACACTTGGAGGTGCTAAATGTGAGGCACACCCAAGTGAATGTATTTACTCACCTGAAACCCTAGGCTGGTGCTCCTTTCAGGAGAAAACTGCATCGGGCCGGGGTTATTCCAGCGAGCACCACAGATCGAACCTCTTCCGGCTTCTTCTTGCTTCTCGCGGCTGCACATGCACATTAGAGTGAAAAGCTGAACTTTAACTAAAAAGCCGGACGAGTTTCGCTCCGTGGTGTTTGCTGGAATAACCCCGGGCCGATGCAGTTTTCTGCTGATAGGAGCACCGTTAGGGGTTTCAGGTAAGTAAATACATTCACTTGGGATGCCTAACATTTGGCACCCCCAAATGTGAAACGACTTTCCTTCTCTTTTAATACCAGTTGCCTTTTTTTTGTGTGTGGATAATATTGAGCTTAGTTTAGTCATCCCTGGTTTACCCTCTGTTCGAGTCCTGCATCGGGTCTGGTACCCACGGTATACCCGCAATATGATTGGGACTTTTATGGATTATTCATGATTTGCCCAGTGTGCAGGTGGCCCGCGGGTGCCTAATCCTCTGAAGTGGGGGCTACAGATTGCCAATCCAGAGGAAACAGCAGAAAATCAAAGTGTCCTAATAGTAAAACCAACCGGCGTGACATCATTTCTGGTCAACGTTACTTCTGTTCGGTGAGGTGAACACTGCAGGTAAAGGGTCGGTGAAAATCCATGGTGTTGTGAAAGCCGGTCTGGGTCAGTCTTGGGGAAAGCGGATATGGGTTGGTTGTGGGTTTTAAAAAAACAGATCCATGTGAGTTTCTACCCTGTACATCTTTAGTTTTGATGTAAATTTCTTTAGTTTTGATGTAAATTTCTAAATTTACTCAGCAGTGCCATTTTTCCTTCACACTCGCATCCCCACAAAGTACTGTTTCTTCCCTTAACTTCTTGCGACCTGGAAGTTGTCCGGGCAAAGCCTCAGATGTACTGTCTGCTCTATGCAGGTAAGCTGAGATGCCAACATCCGACAGCTCCAGGGCCAGGACGGGGAAGGAGGATGTTTAATTGTAACCTTTGTGTGCTTCATCTAAAAGATTCTAAAGAAAGGGATTCTAGATTTCATTTCATGAGTGGATTCAAATGACCATTGTAAGTATCTACACGATGCAACGTAAAATAATGGCGGCATTCGCATTGCATAAAATTACACACACCTTGATAAATTTGTCATTTATTTTACGCAGCTTTTTACACAATTTTTTCGACAAATTTCATTTTAGATAGCATAATAAATATGCCCATTAGTGTCACAAGCACTTATTTTAACAGAATTGCTTGAATGTCTCTCAAATGTAAACCAAAAAAATGTATTTTCTTAAATTGCTTGGTTTTTTACATTGCCATACCTCCCAAATGCCCTCTTTTCATAAGATTTTTGGGCCTAGTCTCATAGTCACAGTCTCACAAGAAGAAATACATCTTTACCCTTTGTACTAATAAAGCATAACTGTCTGGAGAGTACAGGATGGGAGCCTGAGCTTGGAGAGTAAGGGTGGTGGCAAATGTGGCTACTGGGGGAGATTAGTCGTCCAGTGAAAAAAATGCCTCTTCTTTGGGCGACTAATCTCCCCTAAATGCCTTCCCACCGGCTAGAATGTAAATCACCGGTGGAATGGCACTTGGATCGCTTCAGGTATCCAAAGTCGCCCAAAGTTTCCTTGTGAGGCGACTTTGGAAAAGGAATCGTTCCGAGTGCCATTGCGCCGGCGTTCCGAGTGCCATTGCGCTGGCAGGAAGGCATTAAGGTGAGATTAGTTGCCCTATCAACAGGCGATTTGTCACTGGGCGTCTAATCTCCCCCAGTAGCCACGTCTGCCACCACCCTTAATGTCATGGAATGCTTGGGAGGCTAGCACTGTGTCTGTAATGGAAAGCTTGGGAGAGTACAACTGTCTTTCATGAACTGCTTGGAGGCTACCACTGTGGCTTGATTAAAAGGCTGGGGCCTCCACTGTGTCTTTCATGAAATGCTGAGGGGCCACAATATGTCATGAGTATAGGGGTCATAGTGCGTCATAGTCTGTCTTTGCAACTTTGTTAAAAGGGGTATATTTTTTTAACTGGGTGTGGTATTTTGGGAGGAGGGGCATTACAGTGGGAGTTTCCAGCATTTTCATGACCACCCTATATGCAGCGGTTAAAGGAACAATAACACCAAAAAATGAATGTGTATTCAAGGAATTATAATATAATGTATTGTCGTTCTGCACTTGTAAAACTGGTGTGTTTGCATCAGAAACTCTACAATAGTTTATGTAAACAAGTTGCTGCATAGCCTTGGGGGCAGCCATTCAAAGCTGATAAGGATAAAAGGAACAGGATACACAGTAGATAACATATAAGTTCTGTAGTATACAATGGGATTCTTAGAACGTATCCATTGTCTACTGTGTATCCTGTGCTTGAATGGCTGCCCCTATGGCTACAAAGCAACTTATTTATATAAACTATAGTAGTCTTTCTGAAGCAAACACCAGTTTTTTTTACCACTGCAGGGCAACAGTACATTATATTGTCATTCCTTTAAGAAGGAATTTTTTGGTGTTACTATTCCTTTAATTATGTACCCTGGTTCTGTTTTATAAATTTTGGGAGGTGTGCAATTGCGAACTTTAGTTGCTTATTTTTAAGGTGTGCTTGAAGGGTTTTTTTTTAGAGGAGGTCAGCACAAAATTACTTACATTTGATTTGAGGGTTTTTAAACATATGTATTAACTATGCACAAAGGAAAAGTATACATATATGTTTTTAATGCTGTTATATATCTTCAGGAGTGTGCATAATATCCCAGCTATCCTTTTGCATTGGGTCATGTAGCAATAGCCAGGCTTAATGCTGTTTGCTGGCAGCATTCTCTCTGCATGTGTGCAAACAGGTGGGGAATTCAATTCACAATGAACCCAATAGCTTTGATTCTTTATTTTATTGTTTCTAACATGTTTGGCAACGTTCCCAGTAAAATGTAGGTCCTTAAAACTCTGCCTTTCTGATGAGCACAGCCTTTGTTATTACTAGTTTCCTTCACATGATATCCCATAAGAACCTGGGCTTGTGGAACTACGGGCAGAGCAGGCTGGGTAATCACATTTCAAATTTCCGCTTGTCTCAAATAAAACCAACAACAATTGCATTATCTTCAAAGGGAGGTATTTTTGACAGCTTTTGTTGTCTTCATTTATTAAAAAATGAATCAGAAGCCACAATTATGATATTTTCATAACCCTCTCTATAATTAATCTGCTCTTTAACCACTTGACTTCCGTAGATCTTAATATCTTTGCTGCCAGAATTAGGACCTGGTTGGCAGTGCCAAAGTAATTTTTTTTTTTCAGTTTGTTCATGTCTTGCATTACACAGTGTGGCAAGATCAAAGCCACCCGGCAGGCGTTGAACCGTGTACTATGGTTTTAACTGCATCAGCATTTGTCTGTCTTTACTTCTAAGCAACTTTTCAATTGGACTTCATTTTTTCTTTTTTTTTAAGTTTTTGAATTATTTGCTCTCTTTCCAGTTTTCCAGTTTTCAAAAAATAAAGGCTTTCTAAAGGCTCTGTGAGGCTACACATTTATTGTTATTGCTGTTTGTTACTATTCTTTTCTCTATTCAGGCCCTCTCCTATTCATATTCCAATTATTCAAGTCATTGCATGGTTGCTAGGGTAATTTAGACCCTAGCAATCAGGTTGCTGAAATTGTAAACTGGTGAATAAAATGCTAAATAACTCAAAAACCCTAAATAATAAAAAATTAAAACCAATTGCAAATGGTATCATAACATGACTATATACGTCATACTAAAAGTTAATCTAAAGGTGAACAATTCCTTTAAAGGGAAAGTCAAGCATATGTATTAGTAGGGTCTAACTTTATACTTAGTTGTAATGCAAGGGGGTATGTGTGCAGAGGCATTTCTTTTTTTGCCTGTGTGTAATAAATATGCATAGGATCTGCCATGTAGCTTGTCCATAAGTGCCCATGATGCCTGTTACAGTAGTTTGTCAGGTATACAATACCTTTTAGATTGATAATTTGGCATATCATTTGTTGTATCATTTAATGTAAAGACTGCTATCTTGGAAATATGATTGTTTGTAGAAAAGAGCATTCATCTATAGTCAGCTATTCAGCTAGGACATTGGCATCTGCAACCATCATACTGCTGATCTGTATCTGTACAGATATTGTTGTATGAATAATCGAATGCAAACAACATTTTCTAACCAGTCATATCACAGAGACTATTTTACAAAACCTTGTATCTAACGTCAATATCTGTTCTTGTATGGCCAAGCTAACCATAGCCAATATATGTTAAACCATGCAGTGGTGAATATGTACCGGGGATGAAGCTGGCTTCTAACAGCAAAGCCTGATGAGTAGTGCACGGCTTTCAAATTTCTGACGGAAGAGTTGGCTAATGAGTTGGATTAAAGATGGGGGAAAAGTTACGTGAGCATCTAGGATGCAATATTACTTTGAGAAACAGGAAAAAGGTAAAGTCAGATGAGGACTTTCTGAGGATATCTGAAGCAAAAGCCTCTATGAACGATGAAGGAATAGTACCAGTGGAAAGAAAAAAGGATTCGGAAAGGGGAATAAATGCAGAGCTGTGCGTTGGAAAGGAGGCAACATACTAAGAGCCAGTGGAACAGTAACTCCCTTCTCTGCTGTCACAGGGCGAATGAGTAGTGAATTTGCTTTCTGTGCTGCAGAGTTTCATCTCCATAGTTGGAGCTCTTTGAGGCTTATGTCACACGAGGAGATTTGTTGCTGCAACTCCTGAGACACTCCTGAGTCACAGTAACAAAACCCCTGGTATTCACATTAAGCTACTGTATGGAAAATCAAGCATAGAAAGTGGCTTGCCTTTTTGGTGTTGCACAGAGGTGCCATGGGCTGTCTGCCATGTTTTCTGCAAGTTGCTTTCCAACGATGAATACAGGGCTGCCTGTGTTATAAAGCTAGGGAGCACAGGTCACAAAGGAGACATGGGCAAGTGCTCTGCACCTCTCAGTTGTGCACTACAACGGGTGCTTTTGCTCTTGCACAAGTGTCCAGGGTCTTGGTAAATGACTATTTTTGTGTCACTGATCTATTTATTTATATAGCCCTGCTTCCAACTTGTTAAGCAATTGAAGCATCAGCTCGGGGACAATGCTCCTGCTTGCTGGATAGGGTGCTTTTCTACAGTTTAGATGCCTCTGTGATGCTATTCAACTGGCAGTAAGTGTAGGGACTTTTGAGAAAGGTACAATTTTTGTAAAGCCTGTGTTAGTGCTGTATAAGCAGAAGTTAATAAAAGTATAGAATCTGTTATCTGGAATGCCTGGGGTTTTCCATGAAGGGGTCTTTCTGCAATTTGGAGCACCATTCCTTAAGGTAAACATTAAAAACTCAATAGGATTGGCTTGCTATTAACATGGAATTATGCCACTTAGGTAACATTAGGTGCAAGGTACTGCATTTATTATTATAGAGAAATTAGTAAAGGGAAATGGAATGCCAGATAATAGATCCCATGCCTGTAATAATATTAGTTATAATATTGGTATTCGTCTAGGGCTGTTATCATGTATTTATTTGTTTTTATACTGTGCAATTTATTGAGTCAGTACATTAATGTAAAATGAATAGGGGCACTGTGTGTTTTTATATAAGAGAACAATACTGTTTTCTTTATTAATTTGCTGCAATATTGTAACCTCCCTCCACCTCCAGTCTGACTGGGAAGTGTAATTTAATGTAATACACAAACAATGCTGCCTGTGTTGCAGCCTGTTGTCACAATCTGTGCTCTGTGTAATCCATGACATTTATTCTTCTTATTTTGCATTCCCTCACATTTCTGCTTTTCATTTTTATGCTGTTTTTTCAACCAAAATATGCAAGAAAATCATGCACTAACAGCATTGTATAGGGCTTGTGCTGAATATAGTTTTTGCCTAATGTTTCAATCACAAAAAAATCATTGGTTTTTGTTATTTCTTCGGCTAAAACGGGGCAAACAGGGAAACTGAAGCTACTCCATTTTTGGTCCTTGCAAGGTAGATCATTTGATTACCAGTATTCAACCTCCACCCTTGTGTTGTGTTTGTTTTGTTAGTAGACATCCAGTATGTACCTTGCAAAGATTAAAGATGGCATAAGTCAGTATCTGATTACCCTGTTTAGCACCCGTAAAAAAAGCATGTTTCTGTTGTTATTAAGAACCACTGGAGTCTCTGTTATTAAAGTGAAAGTGTGTAGGGAAACAAGTATGGAAGCCCTTCCTCCAGCTTGCCAGAGAGCAACCCAAGAGAAATCCCCATATGTAATGTGTGGAGTAGCCAGAATTTGATAAATAAGTACAATAAACAATGATCACTTTAGTTCTTTGTTTTTTTTCTGCTGGAGAAACCACATTACACAATTGTGGTCCTAAATTAAGTTTCATCCAGATGACACAGATATAGAGTCATTACAGTAAGCCCATTTACAGCCCTCTAGATTTGCTTCAAGACATCTCTCTCCATTTTTCTAGCCTAAGCCCATCAATTTCTGTCCCAACACTGTTGGATATGCCTGGGAATCTAACCTAGTAACCGACTGCCCTACTACCCTACTCTTTTTTTCCCTCATAAGGGGTAATTTGCAACCCCTTTGCAAACTGCAATTTTGGGCACAAGTCTACATTCTATTCAACCACAACACAACCTTTATTCCCACAATTCCAGTGTTATCATGGACGAAAAGTTACATTACATCAGAGCAAAGTAACACAAGACATGCCTTAATTTATTACTGTTTAATAGCCTGAATGTACTGGATGAAAATGAAACAAGCCTTTTTACAAGCACGATTGCCCCTGTGTTAACTGGTTAAACACATGGAACCGTTACCACTCCCTGTATTTACTTGCAAAATCTAGTCCTGCTTAATCATAAACATATAGACCGCCTTATACTCTGTAATGAGAGCATTCTTTTGTATATAAAAATAAATATACGTTTTACACAGAAAGAAAGCACCTTACTGATGAGATACTGGGAATTGTAGTTCAGCCAAATCTGACAAGTACATGACAGATATTTAGAAAAAAAGACATGTACAGGTATGGGATGCCCTATCTGGAAGCCCAATATCCATAAAGCTTCAAATTACGGGAAGGCCATCTTCCATAGAGTCCAATTCAAGCAAATAATTATATATTTTTTTAAATGATTCTTATTTTTCTCTGTAGTAACAGTACTGAACCTTGTACTTGATCTTAACACTTGCGGGCATATTTGCCTATTTATTGCTCTCATGCTTATTCTGTTTTCACTTATTTCCATGCAGGCATGTTTGTCTCATAAGCTCTGTGACAAATAAAGGTTTTATGTGCTCTTGAAATTTTTAAGAGCAGAAAATGAGAAGCAGTACCAGGTTTCATGAAGCAGAGGTGTCCATTCTGTGCGGGATGCTGATTGGACATGCCTTGTGTTTTAAAAAGTGAATTTGTACTTGGCACGTTATTTTTTTTACCTCCTGGGCTGTGAGCAGTGTATTCTTAGAGACAACACTCTATTAGCAGGAGAAAATACAATGAAAGTAGCACAGAAAAAAAACATGCCTCTTAATTGGGTCAGCTTTACCTTTTGTGGTGCCCTCTCCCACGTGACATTGCCGGTGTGTTAACCCTGATTTTTCCCATATACAATATAAGGAGAAATTTAATAACACTTCAGTTTTCAGAAATGAAAATTTAAATCAAAATAAAAAGATTAAAAAAAAATGTAGTTCTCCTTTAAGTTAACATTTCTAGAATGTCTTGTTCTTAACAACTTTTCACTTTTATTACTCATCTTTCTATTCAGGCTTCTCTTATTCATATTTCAGTCTCTTATTCAAATCAAGGCATGGTTGCTAGGGTACTTTGGACCCTAGCTACTAGATTGCTTAAAATGCAAATTAAAGAACTGCTGAATAAGAAGCTAAAGAACTAAAAAACCTTAAATATTAATAAAATGAAAACCAATTGCAAATTGTCTCAGAATATCACTCTCTGCATCATCTTAAAAGTTAACTAAGGTGAACAACCCCTTTAAGTCTACTAGAAAATCATGTAAACATTAAATAAACCCAACAGGCTGGTAGGGATAAGGATTAACTATATCTTAGTTGGGATGAAGTACAAGTTAGTGCTTTATTATTACAGAGAAAAAGGAAAAGAAAAGGACATTTTAAAAAAACTGGATAAAATGAAGTCTATGGGTGACAGCCTTTCTGAAATTCAGATTTTTCTAGATAACGGGTTTCCGTATTACAGATCTTGCAGTCTCTCACTGAAATCACAGCATGGTTGCCAAGGTATACTGAACTCTAGCAACCAGATTGCAGCTGAAACTGCTTTCAATTTATTCCTTCCAGACTGAACCTGCAGTTTATTAGACTCTGTTCGGGATCGATTGACTGATATCTGCCCTAAAATTGGGCAGATACCAATGGGGCAGATTTAAAAATCTTGTAGGGACAACGACTGTATCAGCTTGATTATAAGGTTTTTGCCCTGACGGCAATAAAATCAGCCTGTTATTGCCCACCTCAAGGCATGTTGGGGGAAAATGCTCTCGTTTGGCAGCATTGCCAAAGACATGGCTAGCTTTACTATAGTGCCAAGATGTGTTATTAAACCCCCAACCTCCTCAAAAATGTAGATGTCACAAGCCGGGATGGCAGCATATTAGTAGTGTTCAAAGCCGATTGACCTATGATAGTGCCGTGCACTTGAAATGCACATTAATAAAGAAGAACTGTCATTATTTTCAAAAATGCAGTAGACCGTTTTAAGGGTATAATTTATGCCTCTCAGACGCTCTCCATAGTTTTTATTTTTCCTTATAGTTTAGTTATTTCATAATTTGTGCCTGTTCATCAACCAAAACATTTTTCCAGCTGCAAATAACACAGTCATGCTGTGAGTCCTTGACAGATTTCACCTTCTCTGAGCATTTGGCAGTATATAAACGGAAAAACAATATGATTTCGTTATTTTTAAGAGTCTAGAGAGACATTTCGGTTTAAGATGTTCTCTGTTAAAAAATTGCCATTTTATAAACAATTATAAAGCAGGAAATATAGCATGCTTTTTGGATAAGCATCAACTTCATGAATTTGTATCATTGGTTTATCTGCATTAAAGACTAAATGTAGCTGTCAGTGTTAGAGGTTTAGGTTGCATTTGTTTACATATTTTTAAAAGGTCTGGTTTTGTCTAATCTGGTTTGGCTGCCCTTTCTTATTTCAAACCCTCTTCTAATCAATATATGGTGCAATTTCTTAAAGGACAAGGAAAGGCCAATGCAATTTTACAAGTTTCTTCCCTTTTCCTTAATTCAGTATGAATTCTGCCTCCATCTATAGGGGTGTATGATGACAGAAAGCTCTCTGTTTCTTCCACCCCACCGTGTGCATGACTTTGAGCATGACCATAGGTCTGCATGTCATTATACTAGAGAATATAATCCACCATTGTATTTGTATTTGCCTCTTTGCCCATGATGGTGCTACACTGTTTCTTTATATGTATTAGAGCATGGTTGCTTACTTTGCCACTTTACAGCCGGTATCTTGGATTTAGACAATCCAAAATGGCAAAATGGTTTCGAATTTGTAATCAAATAGAAAGGTTCAGCGCTGTCTGTGTTCTAATTAGAATGAATAAAGTACTTAAATGACCAGTAACATCAAAGAAATGTTTTAAAAAATTTGTTGGTATACTTAAAAAAAACCACCAAGACAAATTAAACTTTAAAAGCACAAAGTCTTTATTAGGAAATAACTTACCGAAACTCCGCTTGCGCTCCTCTTCAGAAAGCGATTGGGCGATCCATCGTGCGACACTTGATTTCTCCTCCCTGCCTTCCTTATAGGAGATAGCCATGGAGTAGTAATCGAGGGCCGCACGATGGATCGTCACCCTGTCGCCTTTTCTGAAGAGGAGCGGAGTTTCGGTAAGTTATTTCTTAATAAAGACTTTGCGATTTTAGGGGCATATTTATCAAGGGTCGATTTGAAAAAAACTTCTAAATTCTAATTCAAAAAGACCAACCGAAAATAAACATCTGTTCAGAATAAACTGCAAAATCACAAATATTTCGACTAAAAATTTTTTTTATATATTTTGATGTGCTATAATTGTTTGCTCCTTCCTAATTTAAATTTTTTTCCTGGTAGGCATATTGCAGTTTGAATTGTTTTGCCCCTCTCCCAGCCTCCCAACAAATTTACTGAATCAGAAAGACTTTTTGGAAGGGGCAGTAATAATGCAGTATGCAATACTTTTGAGTGCCATGATGGGACAGTCCACTCACTTGCATGGAAGTGACCTACAGATAGCCTGGGGTAACATGGCACATGCATCACTGTGTACAAAGAACAAATTAAGGGCAAATCTTAGTGCAACAATTAACAAACAAACTCCGTTTGTTTTAGCATGTTAAGGCCAGTACAGCATAATAGGCATTTTTGTCAGTGTAGTAGTGGAACCACTTGTAAGGTCTTTGCATTCTTGTGAAGTTAAAGGATCTTTCTTAATGCTCCTGTGAGCACTTAAATGCTGATGCTAACTTTTTCTTTAGCGATTTGCTACAGTTAATCAGTTATTTTTCTTGCCATATTTGCTCCAATGAGCCGTAGTTATATTTATATAAGTATAATTGTCAATATCTGTATGTAGCGTCAGTCAGTTTCAAGACTACAATGTCAATTATTTTCTGATATTTGTAAACTGACATGGATACACTGGTGATAGTTCCTTGGTTCTATAGTTATATCCCTTTGCGCAGCTTTGTTGCTGTGCATTTAATTTTCTTTGCCTCAATTTGTATACCTGTTAATGTTTTCTTTATGTTGGAAAACACACTTTACATGTGTAAAGCTGTTTAGCTATTCTGCAAGGACCTTCACCCATGCAGTTAGTTCAAGGGCTACTGTACGGGCGGCAGCATTATATTGGTTTTCACACTGTAGTTGAATATTTATAGCCAATTTAATGGCTATTTATAGACAACTGAATGAGGTATATCTCTTTGGCTGAGAAAGCAAGACTATAACAGTGCCCATATTTGCTGCACACATGAATGCCTGATAAGTGGTGCCAGTGGTATGTGCATTACGTCACCTAGTAGCTAAGAGCAGAGAGGTGCTTGTCATGCACACTTCAGAATAAAATGAGCTCTTCCTATTCACCTTTCTATTATTGCAGCAGGTCTAAAGCTGCCCATACAAGCCTACATTTGAAAAGACAGTTTATATCATTTCTTCCATCTAACAATAAAAAATAAAAGAGAATATTAGAAGCTGACCACTTACCAAATACCTGTGGTGGTCTAGGTGCAACTAGCCTGGACCTTCAGCTAGGGAAGTAGATATCTGTGCATATAAAAAAGTCGGACACTTATGAAATCCACATCCAGGCTACATAAATTAAATAAAAAAAATATTTTGTTGAATTAAAGAGTTAGGCTAGCCTGGAATCTTAATGTAAGGCTTAAATTTGTTTGACCTGAATGTGGATTTCATGAGTGCCCACCTCCTTTTAAAAGATGAAAAAAATTGGAAATTTCAACCATCTACTCAAACAACTGGGGATGTATGTAAGATACAGATCAGACGATCAGATCAGTCAATCCATGGCTGATCCTACTTTTTCGGTGAGTGCAGTTTTGAATTCTCTTGATGACTTATGAAGGTACTATATTTAAATAAATAAATATATATATATATATATATATATATATATATACACATATAAATATACAATGAAACTATAAATAATAAAAAATAAATCAAATATAAGACCTGCGAAAGTCTTTCCATAGTTTCTATAAAGGTGTTACTCTTGCTCCTATTCCTCTCTTCCAAAGCCTTTCTGTTGTGTAATCACATGTTATGCCACTGAGAGTTTCCAGTCAACCATCGGGCCATGGCCTAACGTGACTGAAGATGTGTTTATAACTCATTTGTGACTCTCCACAAGTTCGGGAATCAGAAAGTGCTCAGAATATTGTGTAATATGCTCTTAGGTTTGTAAAGCTGGCCACAGACGCAAAAATCCGATCGTACCAATCAATGTACGATCATACTTTCCCATCTCCCGACCTGCCACTAACCATTCAGATCAAAGTCTTACCATTCCAACCAAATAAAGTAGTTTAAGAACAGATCAGCCGATGTTCTGCCCCTGACAGTAATCGTACGATAGACAAAGCTAGTGACAGTCTCCCACTGAAAATCGTACGATCAGCAATACACGCAGCGATATTACCCACATCCGACAGACATTTTCTAACCTGTGTGATCGACAGGGGTGTAACTATAGAGGAAGCAGACCCTGCGACTGCAGGGGGGCCCAGGAGGTATAGGGGCCCCATGAGGTCCTAATTCATATACAATTTCAATAAATACTGGTACAACTGGTCAACCTGGGGGCCTGAAAAATAATCTGCTATGGGGCCCAGTAATATCTAGTTAAGCCACTGACGATCGAACAAACGACCGAAAAATGAAAAATCTCGGGACTCTCCACACACGGTCCGAAAATCGTACGAATCCTCGATTCGTACAATGAGATCTTTGTGTCTGTGGCCAGCTATAGGTAAGACCAAGATCTAAAGCCATGCTAAATGTATACAAACAGGCAATAACTAAATTCATCATGGTAACGGAAAATGAAAAGGCTACCAAGTACCACCTGCTTTACCCCTTGTACCTTATAAATAAAAAATAAAAAAATATTATGACAGAATTAGACGAGGAAGATTCATTTGCCACAGATGTAAGTTTGAAACCCCGGGTCTTACGTCGAATCGCATCAAGGTTCGATTGTATCTGACTTAGGGTACAAATTCAATGTACAAGACATGGATTATATTAAATCTATGAAGTCACTGGAACATTTGGACAGGGTGGGGCCATCAAATCTAAATGTTGGACATTGTGCTTAGTTCAAAACACTGTTAAATTTTTCTTCAGTCTGTTATGCGTGAGTCTTTGTATTTATTTCCACTCAAACAGTTCAGGGACATGTATGTGAATTCCTTATTGAATGTGAGGGGAAAGGAAGTCAGGTTTGACTTAACAGACAACTCAATAAACCAAATTAAATTTCTTGTTGCTTGAGTAGCTGAGCCATCTGCTTGCCTTTTTACTACATATTTTATTTTTTATAATGTTCAATAGGATGGTGATTTCTGGAGCTTAATTGATTCCAGGCACACTTTTGTTTTCACTGCTTTGTTTGAAGCTCTTGCTGCAGAATTAAATTTAACACCAAACGGGGGATTTCTTTTCTTTTCTTGGCTTTGGATTTTTTTATTCTACACCAGGACGAAGGGATATGACTTATTGACTTCAATGGATTATGCCAGGTCTGAAGGCCAGATCTTTATAAATACCATTAACTAGTGTGATTCTATATAAATTTGCCTGAAGCCCCACCTTCTATGTAATCAAAAGTTGCACATCAAGTGAGTCCAAATGAAAATATTCAAATAATGTTGTGTGAAGATCTCTGATCTAGTAACCATGGGTGTAGCTCATCAGTTGCTTCAAGGGTGCAGGTTTGATATCCCTGAGGGTCATTTACAAGAATTTTGTTTTCTCTTTGCTTAAGTGAAGGAAAGTTAAGAATGTGTTTGAATACAGTATTTTCTAATTTGTAGAGTGGCTGTGCAGTGCTATTGGTGGGCCTTTAGACTGTGTATTTGCCTTTCTTCAAATAAAACATAAATCTCAGTTACCAAAGGGAATTGTTTGGATCAGTGGTGTGTGCAAAGCAGCCGGTTGCTCATCCATGGAGCTGATTTTAGGGTGTGAAAAGAGTATTTCTCTCTGTCATTTTAAAGGTTTCCATTTTATTCACTCTGGATCAGTTTGTATAGGATTTAGAAAAGTTTTGAATGGCCTTTACCAAGTAAAGGTGGTCATACACGGGCCAACAGACTAAGTCGGCAGCTTATTGAGCAGTGTATTGGGCCCTCTGACGGGCTTCCCCCGATCGATATCTGGCTGAAAATCAGCCATATGTTTGAGTGTTCAGGTTAATAAATCCCTTTGGATCGAGGACCGCATTGGTTAGTCTGACCGACCATTCTGATCCGTTCATTGGGCCCTCAAGAGTGTATTGGAGAGAGATCCGCTCATTTGGCAACCTTGCTAGACGAGCAGATCTCTGCATGTATGGCCACCTTACACTCTTTACAACCCCTGGCCAGAGCTTCTGTTAGTAGAAAACTGCTCAGGCCCAGGGTTCTCCTCAGGCGAGGGAAGTTTTTGCTGATCGGAACACCGTCCAACAATATAGTGAATACAGTCACTGGGGGTTCCTATCTTTTGGTACCCCCCTACTGATTCTTTACTTTCTAATAAGATCCCCAGCATCCTCACCAATTTAGACAGCAGTGTTTTACTAGTGTTGAAGCTGACAGACGTATGGCTAAACTGTTCCTGACATACTTTCTTTGGTTTCAGTGCTTCAATTAAAAAGGATATTTCTGGGTATATTGACACCCCTAATGCAGCAACTGCTTACTAACATTGCCTTGGGCATTTCCACTTCCTCTATCTCATCACCATCTCACACTTACCCCATTTCCCAACTTACTGCAGCTTCAAACAGTGTGTTGTGCAAGAAACCTTGATGTCTGCTGACGCAGGGTTTCAGTCCATTTCAATCCATTGCTACACTGGCTCTCTCCAGTTTAGTTTTACTTAAATGTGGCAAGCAGTGGGTGACACCTGCTCCTTTCCACGGGGATAACCTTTTAGTATGTGCTTATTCTGTGACAGAAAACATAACATTCTGTTTTTCTCAACATACAGCTTGGCAGGCTGACCTTGAATGACGTGTTTTCCTTTTTTCAGCCTCAGTTATATTACATAGTGTAAATCATTTTTCTGCTATTAATTAGTTTGTGCCTGTGAGATATTCATCAAGCTACATTCTCTTTAGTTTAGGATCAGTAAAACTGTGATTCATTGCTCCGTTTTACATTTCATATTCTATCTAAAGTGCAAGTCATTTTCCACGGTGCTTTGTACAGAGCGGCCCAAGGGCATAGACCCATTCCAGCAGCAGCAGATTCTAGTGTAAGATGCTGACTCTTATGGTTGTCCCTGAGTCTTTCAGAAAACAACTGAACCAGAGATTTTTTGTCTGATCTAAATTTAATGTCAAGTTCACATTTATTCCTGTTTGAAGGAGATACAAAGATAGTTATTATTATTATTGTTTCATACTGTGCTTGCTGACCTGTTTATGTAAAATATACACAATTCAGAGAATATACATCATTCACATGCATCTGTGCTCCAATGGAGCTTACATTCTAAGGTCACATTCCATTTGTTTAGGAGACACTTTGTCCATGTCTGGCATGTGGCACGTGATCTTTCTAAATGTGCATACAGGTATAGGATCCGTTATACGGACACAGATTATTCAGAAATCTCCTAATTACAGAAAGGCTGTCTCCAGTAGACTCCATTGTATCCAAATAATCCAAATTTTTTTAAAAAGGATTTCCTTTTTCTCTGTAAAAATAAAACAGTACCTTGTACTTGATCCTACTAAGATATAATGAACCATTATTTGAAGCAAAACAGCCTATTGGATACATTTTCCAAATTACCGAAAGATTCATTTTCCAGAAAACCCCCCAGGGCATTCTGGATAACCGGTCCCATACCCTGCATAAGGTCCAATATTCGGATGTATCCAGTGCAGTTCTTGCTATAAAGCAAGGTGAGAACCTTTTCTCTGGCAGCTCTTTATTCTAAGTGCCAAAAAAGGTTCTCCTTTAAGAGCTGAATTGTTTCTTGAACTGGAAATGTGGTTCTCATAGGGCATCGGGTCTGCCGATGTATATGGCAGTCAGAACTGTGCTGCTTGTATCATTTTGGATGAATTTGTAAGACTTGCCAACACTGAATGCAAACCCTTTATGTCATGGGACTTAAAAGCCCTTGAGATCTGAAGATTAAAAATTCTACAAAGCTGCATTGTCTATGGAAAAAACTATTGCCTTCAGTTATCAAGGGCTTTAAAGTCACCTAACATTGAATTAATAACCTTTGTGCTAGTGCTGAAGCACTGTTGGTCTTATAATGGAGCTTTTGTCCGTTTATTATATAGACAATCCATGTGTTTTAAATTAGGCACGGGCAGTTTACTTGATGAAAGTACTGGAACATCTTAACTTCCTTTTTACTGCCCAGCTCCTAACCTCTGACTGAGCAGGAATTGGATTCACTTGTATTAGACCTTAAAAAAAACATACATGCCTGAGCAGTGAGTTTAGATTACTGAAAGGACAATAAAAACTGCTGATATTGTTTGTATTGCCTGTGAAGGTGCTCCGTAATACGATATGCTAATATATATGATACCCAGTTCTAAATTGTTTAATAGTTAGTTTGCACTAGTAACATAATAATAAACAATTCATTTTAAGTGTTTATGGTTTTAGGACTTCCTACCTGGACGATAACGTCTGTTCCAGCCTCCCAACACAATTTTTTGATATTAAACATGTGCTCGCCAGGTGGGTGGTATTAGGGGAAAGAGGATGGGATAGTAAATTGTGTGTGTTACCTGCTCCCGGGAGAGTTAGAGAGCGCAGCAAGTTTGTCTCTACTTATGACTGGCTTCAATTCAATTGGACAAAACGGGGGAAACTGTATTCGGTGAGCTAATATAATTATATTTGCTTCCTTTAATTGTGCAAGCATATATATATTCATTAGCTTAGGGTGTTTTATTGACTTTTTTTTGGGGCAGATGTGAATTAAATACAAATTTGGACAAACTTTGGACTTCATTGCCTAGTTGGCAGTATAGAGCATGGCAATGCTTCCCATTTGTTTTGAAAGGGATGGCAATTTCTACTGTTTTTCTATTCCTCCCACAGAGTGAGAAAATGCTTAGATGACATAAGGTTAGCTGTCACCCTTAGGGTAGTGTCAAATGGTACATTCTTTTTCCACCAGCATAAAAATGCCGGCAGAGAGAAGGCCTGATTCTTCCAGCGAAGTTGCACTCATCCATCTTCCGCGTCCTCTGTAAGCTGACTGAGAGATCGCAATTTCCGTGTAATTCCGCGCATGGCAATGCTTCCCATTTCTTTTGAGAGGGATGGCAATTTCTACTGTTTTTGATTCCTCCCACAGAGTGAGAAAATGCTTGAATGACATAAGGTTAGCTGTCACCCTTAGGGTAGTGTCAAATGGTACATTCTTTCTCCACCAGCATAAAAATGCCGGCAGAGAAAAGGCCTGATTCTTCCAGCGAAGTTGCACACATCCATCTTCCGTGTCCTCTGTAAGCTGACTGAGAGATCGAAATTTCCTTGTAATTCCGCGCATGCGCAGTTGTTACATTCCGGCAAACTGTTCCAACTGTGCAGGCGCAGAAATACCGATCTCTCAAGTCAGTTTAGAGTATGGGGCATTTCCCTGGGGGTATTTAGCCTGGGGGGGGAGGGAGGGGGGTCTACCTGGGGTGTGGGGTACGTTTTTTTTCCCCACAGGTTGAATTCTCCTTTAAAGTAAGACGATTGAAATTATGGAAAGATCCATTATCTGCGAAACTCCAGGTCCCTAGCATTCTGGATAACAAGTCCCATACCTGTAATTATTGGGTATAGGTATAGGATAACTTATCAGGAAACCCATAATTCATAAAATGATGAATTATGGGGAAAACATCTCCCATAAACTTAATTTTAAACAACTGATTATGTATTATTGTACTTATTGTTACAAATCAACATTTTGGGTATGTTCTGTAATCTTTATAAAAAAGAGGTAATTGAGTTGTTTAAGCTGGGTGCAGAATGATTAAAATCTGTTTCAAAAACCATAAGAGGAAGTTAAGTGAATAAATGTCTGTAATTTCTTATCATAAGAATAAAAGTTGTTTACGTCGTGTTGTCTTGGAGAGCGGTATTGAGAAGTTTCCAGTTTTGCCAGACTATATATTGATGGCAGTGTAATACTGAGACAATCTAATGCCAGATTTCACATTGTGTGTGTGTCTCTTTTTATAAACTTTCTACTGGATGATGTAAGTAATTTTGCAAGTTAAGGGCAGAGACACATTCAGATTCGGGGAGATTTAGTCGCCCGGCGACAAATCGACTCTTCTTCGTGCTTCCTTCCCCAAACTGCCTTCCCGCTGGATAGAATCTAAATCGCCGGAGGGGTGGCACTCGAAGCGATTAGTTTTCCGAAGTAGCCCAAAGTTGCCGCACAAGGAAACTTTGGGTGACTTCGGAAAACTAAGCGTTCCGAGTGCCATTCCGCCAGTGATTTAGATTCTTGCCGACGGGAAGGCAGTTCTGGGAGATAAGTCTCCCGAAGAAGAGGCAATATGTCGCTGGCCGATTAATCTCCCCAAATCTCCATGTGCGTCTCTACCCTAAGCCAAAACAAGCCTTTCCTTTTATTAGAGATCTAAAAATGCAATTCTCTTTAATACAATCCCTTGGCATCACAACTCTGTCTCATTAAAATATAAAACGAAAACCAGATGAATTACAAATGTGCTTTACCAATCAAGTTCTTGTGTAGGTGCCATTGTTGGGAATGTGCAACAAGATTGTCACAGGCACCATCCAAACTCTTGTGGCAATGCCATCTGCATATACATCAGTCATTTACTGGAAGTTTTTTTTTGTTGTAGTAATTAATTGTAAAATATAAGAATATTATAAGTTACAGAGGAGTTTCATGACCATGTTTTTATACAGGTCATGGAACTCCAAGGTAACTTCTAATATCCTGATATTTGCAACTGGGGGTACTTTATTTATTATAATACACAAGTTTCGGAGTCATGTGACAGAAATGACATCAGAACTCACCATTTATAACTGATGACATCAGAACCGTTTATAAGGATATAATTTACAAGATATTCATGGCTTTTGTATATATATTATATATATATATATATATATATATAGTGAATAAAGTACCCCCTTTTGTAAAATATAAGGATATTATAAGTTACCGAGGAGATTCATGACCATATAAAAACACGAGGCCGAAGGCCGAGTGTTTTTATACAGGTCATGGAACTCCAAGGTAACTTCTAATATCCTCATATTTTACAACTGGGGGGTACTTTATTTATTATAATACACAAATTTCAATGAGTCATGTGACAGAAATGACATCAGAACTTACCATTTATAACTGATGACATCAGAACTCACCGTTTATAAGGATATCATTTACAGGATATTCATGGCTTTTGTGTATTTTATATATATATATATATATATATATATATATATATATATATATATATATATATATCTCCTAGGGAAGTGAAAATGCATGCTCTACATAACATCAGAAAGAGATAACACTGTTTTAAAACAGTGCAGAATTTGTAGATGTGCATTTCCTCCCCTTTACGTTGTCTTCCTCTTTTCCCATCCCCTAGATTTTTGTTCAACTGCTGCACACAACAGGACTGATCAGTTGCAGCAAATATAGGGGGTATATTTATCAAAGAGTGAAGTTAGAGATCACCACAGTCTGCTAGAGTGAAATACCGCCTCTCTCCATTTATTTCTATGGGATCTTTAAAGGCGTATTTATCAATGGGTTGACATTTATCCTTTAACATCATCTTATAGTATAATAGCAAAAGCCTTTTCACTAATGGGAGAAATGTAATGGTTAAAAAGCCTTGGAAGCTATAATATAATAATGATTCACAAAGGATCATGGGATTTGTAGAAACAGTTTGTTCAAATGAGTATAAAAGTTTGCATTTTGCAAAGTAATATTATTCAGTGGACTTTTATTGCATTCCAAATTTTAATTGGGCATTGCGCATTTTTAAAGCATGTTTGAAGGTGGCGTAAAATTTTGGGGCAAACATAACTTTTTCTGAATTTACTACACAAGTCAAACTGTGGCTTGAAATAAACGACAAAGAGCCTAGATGACATCTGTCTTTCTTACTCTTTCAAGTATAAATGGGTTGTTCGCCTTTAAATGAGCTTTTAACATGATGTTGAGAGTGATATTCTGAGACAATTTACAATTTTTATTATTTACGGTTTTCGAGTTATTTCGCTTTTACTCAGCAGCTCTCCATTTTGCAATTTCAGCAGTCTGCTTGCTAGCGTCCAAATTGCCATAAAAAAAAGTTACGTATGACGTAGAGAGTGATGTTATGAAACAATTTTTCAGTTGGTTTTAATTTTTTTATTTATGATTTTTGAGTTACTGTATTTAGCTTTTTATTCAGCAGCTCTCCAGTCTGCAATTCAAACACAGCCTTTTTACCAGTGCAGGGCAACACTGCATTATATTTTTATTACTTTAAAACACTTAAATTTTTTTGATGACTTCTCCTTGCTCTACATCTAGTGCATTGACTCTTGTGTGCACTTAAAGAAACCGTAAAATCAAAAAATTAAAGTGTTTTGTAATACAAATAGAATGCAGCGTTGCCCTGCACTGGTAAAACTGCTGTGTTTGCTTCAGAAACACTACTATTGTTTATATAAATAAGCTGCTGTGTAGCAATGGGGACAGCCATTCAAATGAGAAAAGGCTCAGGTTACACAGCAGATAAGCTCTGTAGAACATAATGGTGTTATCTGTTATCTGCTATTTAACCTGTGTCATATAGCCTTTTTTCAATTTCTGCCATTGCTACACAGCTTGTTTATATGAACTTTAGTAGTGTTTCTGAAGCAAACACATCAATTTTACCAGTGCAGGGCAACAGTACTTGATATTTTCATTACTTTAAAACACTTTCATTTTTTTGGTGTTACCGTTCCTTTAATTGTAAACCAGAGATCCCAAATGTATACATGCACACACTCGGCATTGCAACACCTCACTCTGCATCATGCAAAACATTTCAGTGTTTTTAAAGCTTCGACTGCTTGCGCTTCAGGCAGAAATCCTTGTATTGTATTCTGAATGTCTAATTGGTCTCATCAAGACTGGCAAAGAACACAAATGATCTTAGGGGTCTTAAGGTAGCCATACACGGGCCGATAAAAGCTGCCGACAGACCAAGTCGGCAGCTTATTGGCCCGTGTATGGGGGCCCCCGACGGGCTTCCCCGATCGAGATCTGGCCGAAAGTCGGCCAGATCTCGATCGGATGGGGTTAAAAATCCCGTCGGATCGCGGCCGCATCTGTTCGTTGATGCGGTCCCGCGATCCGACCGCCCGTTTGGCGAACGCTAGGATCCGATCGTTGGGCCCTAGGGCCCACGATCGGATCAGCCCGATATTGCCCACCTCAAGGTCGGAGGGAGATCCGCTCGTTTGGCGACATCGCCAAACGAGCGGATCTATCCGTGTATGGCCACCTTTAGCCAATTTTTCTTTTATAAATAGTGCCTAGATTTGGAATAGTCAGCTGTATCGTTGGTGCTGCTATTCCTCCGGAGGTCAGTTCTAATTACAGTCCGTAAACTACCATGTGACAACTTTGACCACAATAATTCATACCATGTGTTCTCATGGAAGCGCTTGCCAACCAGATTGTTGAGCCACATCTCCTTTTCTCTGAAATGTAATCATTCGTTAATCAACTTAATTAAATTAAACTGGCTTCTATTGATTGATACGTCACAGAAAGTTCAAATCGCTGACTGTGTGCATTTAAGAGTATTGTAGTCAATGCTCTTGATTATATTTTTTCACTCCTGATTTGATATATGTGCCATTGAACAACATCATTGCATGCTCGGATATAGGTTCAGCGATCCGTGTGCATGAATGCACATTTTGGCGGGTTATTTATCAAGGTCCGAATATCCGAACCTCAAATAATTTGTAGTTTTCGGAGCAAAAAAAAAAAAACTCTGTCTAAAGTCTGATGGTCTAAAAACTCCAAATCCAAAAACCCTGGCATCTAAAAGTTCTCTAGGTCATGTATAAGTCAATGGGGAGGGTCCCAGTGTCTGCGCTGATGCCCGTGCCGATATCCGATGATTTCTGGGTTTCGGCACAAAAAACTCAGAAAAACTCTGAACAATTCTTAATTTTCAGGGAAAGCTCAGAAGTTTGCAGATGCTATTTTTTCAGGCTTTTTTCTTCATAAATAAGGTCCATTCGGGAATTCGAAGTTTGATAAAGTTTGATTAGAAATACTGAGATGAATTCGAACCTTGATAAATAACCCCCTTTGTGTATCGTACAGTCCATCACATTCTGGTGGTAATGTAAAAGTCCATGGTTAAGTGGATTGCTGTCATGGCTTGTGTTGATTTGCCTTTAGGGATTGTGGGTTATTTAGCTGTCATGGTGGGGGCCAAAATATAGAAACCGAAGGGTTTGCTACTTTTAGTAACACTTTCATTTCCAATGTTTTTGTTTGGTTAAACGCGTGGTAAAAATGTGCAGGATATAAACCCGTATTAGTATCCGTTATTAAAGGAAATCCATTTTCCTACTCACATTGTGTGTCTGTAGATCTAAGGTAGCTTTCTCCTTTTTTAGGGCTTTCTTAACAGGACTTCTTTTTTTTTTATCAAGTGAATTGTTATCACTGAAAACAAGGTATTGTGGGCAAGTCATCTGCAGATAATGTTCAGAGAAGCTTTTGGTGTTGTGCTCAAAACAGTTCCTGAGAAGAGCACACCTAGTGCCGTCATGTATCTGCCTTTTAGAACGTCTCCAGAAACATAAAATATGTATTGTATCGCAGAAAAATCACATAAATCGTCCTATGTACTGCTCTGCTTGTCTGCCATCAAAGGGACGCTATCTCTAGGGTTTTCTTCACTGGAAAGGGAACTCATGAATATGGAAACTTTTTCATGCCTTTGGCTAACAGTATATTTTAGACCCATGTTCTATTTTCAAACAGTTATTAATCAGCAGTTATAATTTCAAATGTGTTTGACAATTATATATAAGTAATGTGTGGTTGATGGGCAAGCGAGGTCTGATGGCACATTGAGTATATTGTTAAAGTGTATAAGCAGTAGGGGCAGTTTTTCTGCAAAAAAAAAAAAAGCCTATTTAGTCATCATTTGCATCACGGGCTCCCCCATTTTCCAGTGAGCCCCTGCTTCAATAATACCAGAGTATGGCATTGCTTAGGTACTTCCTACTTACCTCATGAGTAGACTAGATTGTGATACGGGTATTGCACCTGTTATCCAGAATGCTCGGGACCAGGGGTATTATGGATAATAGTGATGTGCGGGTCGGCCCGATACCTGCGGGTTCGTGCCGACCACGCACTCCTTTTGTAGGTGGTGGGCGGGTCCGGGTTGCACTTCCGGCTTCCTTTTTTTATAGACGCACACCTGATTGATCCGCCCTTTTGTGACGTCATGGGTGAGGTGGCGCAGGTCTATAAATGGAGGCCGGAAGTTGGGCTCAGGCGGGCGTGGAGGGAGGGAGGACGGATTAGGGTCGGGTGTGGGTCGGGTTTTACCCTACCCACACATCACTAACGGATAAGGAGTGATGAGGATTGGTTGGCCTTCCATAAGGATGAATTATATCTTAGTTTGGATCAAGTACAAGGTACTGTTTTATTAGTACAGAGAAAAACTAAATACTTGAAAAATGTAATTATTTGCTAAAAATGCAGTCTATGGGAGATGGCCTTCCCCGTAATTCGGAGCTTTCAGGATAACAGATTTCTGGATAACGCAACCCATGTCTGTAATTCAGGTGGGGAGGGGGTAGTGTATTGGATCTGAGCTTGCAAACGGAAGTGTGTCTGCCATTTAGATGGGGAAAGAGATAAGAGAGGAACTTTTGGTGGCTGGATTTACAGAGCAAGATCTTCTGCCTTGTGATCATATAAAGACACAAACCCACATTTTAAAGGATTATTTTAAAAGGGTTTTGGATTCTGAAAGCTGAAAACATTCTTTCAGTGGGGGGGGGAGGCCTAAACAACATACCTTCCTGATTAAAATCTATTGTAGATCAAAGGTATTTCAATAGGGACAAAGGCCTTTGCTTTTGGTTATAAGGTAGTTGGAGACTAAAGTGATAATCCCAAATAAAACAAATATCAGCCTGCATGAATCAGCCATTTTACCCTTCAAATCCATGACCAAAATGGCCAAAGCCCTCTGCTGCTTATTGGGTGAAGATGGTTGTGAATGCTACTGGTTGCACTGTTTGGTTTGCAACCTCTGGGTCTGCCAGTCACACAGATCCGTTTTTACTGTATAATTCAGTTTCCACGACTTTATCTGTGGAGTTAAGCGCTATTGCTTAGTTTGACTCTTTTTGCTACCTTCCGTTAATTTCTATTTGGTTTAATGTACACATCTTTATTTATTGTGCCTGGCAGGGGGACAGAACTCATTAGTACAAAGTTCAATATCCCCTTTGCACTATGACCTTCTCCCACAAAAAAAAACTATAAAAAAAAAACGACAGGGAATGTGAGTATGCAGAATATTAGACCTAGCAAACTTTTAAAATTGTTTTTAAAATACACAGTTACTTAATTTGGATGCACAACACAAGTGTTAATTTCCCCTTTAAATACTTGTGTTAATGGAATAGCTATAAATTGGGCCAAGGTTTCTGCGACTGTGATGGCATCAACATTTGCTGTAGGTGTAAATGAAAAGAATATGCATCTTTACATGTAGCCTTTGCCATAAAGCCCAGTGATGGATCTGATGCTAGCATACACAACAGCAGATTTTAATAATGCATCCATTCAGCTCCATCTGTGTGCCCCCCAGGTCCAAAGACACAGAACTAGGACATAAACTTAATTTGGCCCAGAAAGAAAACATAACTAAGGTTTACTGGGAATATGCGCATTTCAGAACTATTACCCATTTTAAACAGCCACATTCATCGAATTGTCTGCAATGGGCAGCGTGTTCATAAATCATTATGTTAGCATGTCTCCTTGCTCTGGGAACCAAAGCATTACCATTTTAACAATTTCCTCTCACTAAACTTTGCAATGTTAATAATTGAAATAGTATAGAGGCTCCACAGTTTAAACATTTCTGGTTTTAATAAGGAAACTTTGATGTATTTTCCCTCTCTGCCTTTTGACTGGTTTATCACCTAATTTATGATGGGCTTTTTATTCTCCTTTGGATATTTCACTTGGTAAAGGTTATCTGCAAACAATCCAAGCACAACCAAAAGTTATATTTAGAAGGGTGGGAGCAGGGACCACCATCTTGGGGGCCCCTCTGTTTGAGGGCTCTACAAAGCACCAGTTACAACTACAAGCAATATAAAAATGTAATAGCATCTGTTGTAGTTGGAGGGCCCGAGGCGGAAAATATTTGGAGGGCCCCAGGCAGAGAATAGTTGGAGGGCCCCTGGAGGAGAATAGATGGAGGGCCCCAGGCGTATTATAGTTGGAGGGCCCCAGGAAGTGAATAGTTGGAGGGCCCCAGGCGGAGAATAGTTGGAGGGCCCCAAGCGGAGAATAGTTGGAGGGCCCCAGGCGGAGAATAGTTGGAGGGCCCCAGGCAGAGAATAGTTGGAGGGCCCCAGGCAGAGAATAGTTGGAGGGCCCCAGGCAGAGAATAGTTGGAGGGCCCCAGGCAGAGAATAGTTGGAGGGCCCCAGGCGGAGAATAGTTGGAGGGCCCCAGGCGGAGAATAGTTGGAGGGCCCCAGGCGGAGAATAGTTGGAGGGCCCCTGACGGAGAATAGTTGGAGGGCCCCAGGTGGAGAATAGTTGGAGGGTCCCAGGCGGAGAATAGTTGGAGGGCCCCCGGCAGAGAATAGTTGGAGGGCCCCAGCCGGAGAATAGTTGGAGGGCCCCAGCCGGAGAATAGTTGGAGGGCCCCAGCCGGAGAATAGTTGGAGGGCCCCAGCCGGAGAATAGTTGGAGGGCCCCAAACAGAGAATAGGTGGAGAATGGTTGGAGGGTCCCAGGTAGAGAATAGTTGGAGGGCCCCAGGTGGAGAATAGGAGGGCCCAGGCCCTGATAAGGTATCATAGTGAATCCAGTGAAGGGGAAAATCTATTATGTGTATACCAACATGGGATTTACCAGCTGTTTCTGAACTACAAGTCCCAGAAACCTGAGCTCTGATAACACCTGTGGCTGAGGGCTCTGGGAATTCATTAGCAGCAGCTGGAGAGCCAGATGTTCCCAGTTCCCGATCTCCGAGTGTCCAACCAATTATATAAATATTTGTCCAACACTGCAGTTATGTATATACTTAGCCTTAATGCTTTTATTATTTGCTAGGCTTTAATAAACGGCTCTTGGGGGCCGTGCAAATGACTTTGATTATATAATAAGTCGGTAGAAGGTTGATTATCTCTTCTGTCAGAGACCAAGAATAGGCAGTATCTGCGCACCGATGGCTCTCTCTTTCATATCCGACTAAATCCAAAGATTACAAACAAAATTTATAGCCTGGCTCTGCGACGGGACTTGCATGGTTGAATGCGGATATCAGGATGAATGAGGATTATCTCCACATTGTTCCCCAAAGCTGTTTTATTTCTGTCTGGCTCTCACTAATGCCATAGTGTTGCACTGACGTCTAGCTTTTTGCTTCATGCCTCGGATATCCGTACACGCATCCATATCAAATGGACTCTTAAATTCCTTTTGCTGCAGTTTCTTATATCTTCTTTATTTGTGTGTGTCGTTTATGTAGAACTAAGTTCCTACTGAGTATGTACGGTATACAGTATGTGAATAAGATATACAGCACATGGAGAAGCACCATGGGGCAAATACATTACACTACACAAGCCTGGGAAAGCTTCATTAAATAAAATAGAGTTGTTTTGCTCTATACATGTGCCCACTGTATAGTTTAGGTGCCATATGTTAGGAAATGAAGGGGGGTACCCCCAAAAAAATGTACAATCTTTTTCAGCCTATCACCCTTAAAAAAGGAAAAGACGCCAGCGTTTTTTGGGACTTAGAAAAAATGTCAACTTTTTTTGAAGCAATCCCTATCTAATCTGTTGCACTTCGCCTGGTCTGAGAAGGCGAAGGCAAGTCTGGCGCAAGAGGTAACGTTCAGTAAAATGCGCAAGGTAGTGAATTAGCGTAGTTACGTCCCTTCGCCATAGCACAACTTTGCCTGGCGTAAGGGTGCGAAGTAGCAAGAGTCATCCATTCATTTCTATGGGATTTTTAAAAAGTCATTTATCAATGGGTGAAAGTGAAAGTTCATCCTTTGATAAATACTCTTTTAAAAATCCTATTGAAATGACTGGAGAGTGGCGGACTTTCACTCAAGCAGACTGTGGCGATCTCTAACTTTACTCTTTGATAAATATACCCCAAAGCTTCATAAACTTAATTGGCTTTTGGTAGAGAGCCCAGAACATTCAGCAGGTGCACTTCAATACTTTTGTAACAATTTAAGATAAGCAAAGAAGCAATTGTAACAATTTAAGATCAGCAGGTCTCTTGAGGAAACTGGAATTTGCAGTTTAAAGGGCAATTCAACTTTATTAGCAAAACTGTAATAACACATAAAAACCACAGAAATGTGTTCAAACATTTCATAACCTGCCAAATTTTGTAAAATTAACATGGTAGTTAGGGGGTGTGGCCACAAAATGGGTGTGGTGAAAATATTTTTTTTGTCCCTCTTTCTATTTCCAAAATGTTGGGAGGTATGCATCTGGAAAAAGGATGCATTCATTTGACAATGTCTATTGCCCACTCTTGGTGCTGGATCCACAGTGGTATGGTATGGGCAGTCATCTCATGGAATGCATTAAGCCTGGTGATTTCTCTCCATGTATAATATCCAATGAATACAAGGCCATTTTACAGAACTAGGTGTACCTTATGGGGCAAAACCCCCTCCTCCCCCTGGCCTACCTGTCCCCCCGGGCAAATGCCCCTAACTTGTTACTCACCCCTCTGCTCGAGAGAAGATGACGCCTGTGAACTCAGTGGACAGGACCTGCGCAGAGGGGTGAGTAACAAGTTAGGGGCATTTGCCCAGGTTGACATGTAGGCCGGGGGGGGGGGCAACACAGGGGAGGGGTTTTCTTCTCCTTTAAAGTGGGCCTGTCACCCAGACACAACAATCTGTATAATAAGAGTCCCTTTCAAATTAAACGTGAAGTCCAATTTCTATTTTCAATTAAAACATTCATAGCTGCTGTAAGCTCATTTAAAAATCTCAGCTGTCAATCAAATATTGTCTGGCCTGGGCATAGAGGCGGGGCAGACAAGTACTTCCACTTTCCATTCAGCACTTCCTAGATGTCACTGCTTGCCCCATTTAATTGTGTAACCAGGGCATAGGGGTGGACATCAGGTCCTCCATTCTGGTGCACAAACAAGATTCTGAGATGATGCAAGGCTTGTCTTAATAACAGTGTCCACAAAATGGCTCCTGCCTGCTTGCTATAATGATGAAATCCCAGACTGAAGGAAACAAGATTCAAATAATTTATATTGTGTAATTAAAGTTCATTTTGCTTGACTAATGTGATAAAATAGGATTCTGAATAATTTTTTGGGTGATGGGTCCCCTTTAAAACATTATGGTAAATTCTGGAGTGTATGGTAGCAAAGAAATAGAGGCTTCCCTTACACACCTTTTGGGGTAGTGATGGCACTTAGGGTTAAAAATTTTTGGTGTATGGTCGTTTGAAAATTCTTCTGAAACTGTAGTAGGATGAGTGATATGTAAATGGTTTTATGTATTTATGATTGTCAGGAGTTAGGGGGCGTGTGCCTACACACTTCAAAAACTCAGCTTTAACTGCTTTCTGGTTTCAGGACTGTGTGTGGGCTGTAGCAACATAAGTAACTGTAGAATAGCATACAGTAATGGTGTTCTATTTCATTAAGTTTTTAATCATTTTCTTGTGTTGTGTATTATCTTGCAGGTCAAGGGAGTATGTTACCAAGTTGATTGCTGCAGTATGAACACTTTAAAGAATCGCCTGTTAGACCTGCAGATACTTCAAATTAAATAATACTCTGGGAAGAGCTCAGAAAACAAACTCCTTGCTGACTACAAGAAATAATGAGGTAAAGCTGCGGCCATTAATTATCTGTGGTCTTTATCAGACAAATACTCGTGATTGGCCAATTTCCGACTCTAGTGTATAATGTGTGTTTCTCCTTGTGTGCTGTGACAGTGCGCTTAAAGAATAAAGATTTCAAATAAGAAGGATGATAGGAAAGTGTTTATCACCTGCTCAACATCGAAAGAATAAATATTTAATTCTATCTTCTGGTGTTGGCTCATTTTCCCATTGGGGAAGTAGTCTAGTCTGCCAGGTGCTTTCTGTGCTAATAATATGTATTAAACACAGAGGAGAGCAGCAGGTTCAGTCCCTCTTCTGGTTCTGTGACACACTGAGAAAATGCATGAGGACTTTCTGTACCTGAAATATAATTCAAAGCAGCTTTCTGATAAACCATTATTAAAAGTTTGAGATAATTTGATATGTAATTGCTACTCCTTTTCATAATGTTTTTTTTTTTTAATTATTATTTCGTTAGCTTTCTGGTTTTCCCTTTGCATTATTTTCTTCTTCTGTATACTTTAAGCCAATAATAAATATTCATCATCGCCTGTATAAGTGCAATCTGCTAATCGGGGCGCATGCAGACAGGTTCAGTTACCTTGGAATAGCTGTTAGTTTAAATCACACAGACCTGAATGGCTATGGAGATGGACTATGAAACTCATGGCTGTCATTTGATATTGGCCTTGGTATAATAATAACTAACTTTAGCAAATAAGCTCAGTTTAGCATTAGAGAGAGCATTGTTCTGGATGCTACGGTGATGGCACCTCTGGGTTGTCAGACTTCTGAAACTGCTCCTGCTACTTGAAACCAATTACTGTAGATAGGTTGTTCTTATACCATTGCATTAGAGTGTTTTCTGAGCAAAACCATCTGTTGAAGCCAGTGGGAGCCTCTGAGGGCAGTTTGTTTGGGGTACGTTTTTGCCTGCTGCATTACACTAATGCACCAGGAGCTTAAAGGAGAACTATTAACTAATGAAGGAGGGCAGAAATGTTGTATATTATGTTTTGAGCTTCTGTACCAGCCCAAGGCAACCACAGCCATTTAGCAGTAAAGATCTGTGGCTCCAAAGATGCCCCAGTAGCTCTCCATCTTCTTTTCTGCTGATTCACTGCACATGTTCTGTACTGCTGTCACTTACTGAGCTTAGGGACCCACTCACAATATACAGTACACATAGAATAGAAATGTCACAATATAAGACTGAGAATTTAATACTCAGCCTTGTAGCATCAGCTTATATTACAGGACAACCTCACGTTCTGCTTGATAATTTGTGACAACCCCTAAGCTTAGCTTCTTAACAGCTGCTCAGAGCCCACTGAGTATATGAGCATCGCAGACACTTTCCAAGATGGTGACCCCCTGTGACAAGTTTGAATTCCTGGATCATTGCTGCTATTGAGAAGCTGAAACTTTAGGCTGGTGCAATAAGTTCAGTATATAAAATATGAAATTTTTAACCATATTTATTTTTAGGGTTTGGTTCTCCTTTAAAAAAAAAAAATTGTTGTGAGGTCGGTGGTTTTCTTCCTTCTCAGTGACGGTTTCTCCCTCTTCAGCAGGGATCTTCATTCTCCTCTTCTTTGGCAGCTTTGGCTCCCATCGTCGGCTTTGGCTGCTATTACAGCGACTCAAGGGGCCCCAGGGTAGACCCCCCTTAAAATGTGAAAACCTCTAGGTCCAGGATGACTGTCCCCCCTGATGATGGCCCTGATTACAGATATAGCTTTAAATTTTATTTACATCTCAACAACGTCTTCAGTAAATAGTGAAGTAATTTTCGCTGTGTATCACCTAGCAAAGTGATGGTAAACGAATTCATTTTTATTAAAAAAGTATTTATTTGTTACTGCTATTCTTGCTTGAATATATCTAATGCATGAACATGATGTTACGAAACTAACGTGTGCATTTTATTACTTGCTCACTACCGTGTAACTATTGTGTGATGATCTTTCAATAAAAACAAGTTTGAAAAAAAAAAAAAAAAGTATTTATTAAATACTTGGTGGTTATCATGCTATAGTACCAAGCTCTTGTATTCTTTTCATTCGATTTTTTATCTCCTGTTTAAAGGCCCCCATACACGGGCCAATCAAAGCTGCCGACAAACCGAATCGGCAGCTTATTGGCCCAAGTGTGGGGCCATCCTACTGTGTAAGCACACACATATGTACCTGTGATATTATGAGTGATCCCAGCAGGCCAGTTGTATATGGTTTCTTGGCTGGCCTGTAGGTGCTATAGGTGGCAATTACTTGGGTGAGTTTATAAAGAGCCAGTAATGAAATTTGGGCTACTACAAGATTTACCTTTAGGAAACTGAAACAGTTGTTTTCTTTATGTGTGCATTGTGGAAGCTCTCCTCTATGTGTGAGATGCCAATATTGTGGGTGTAGAGTCAACTAATTCCACTGGACAATTTGTCTATTTTATACTATTATTCTTTCAGTACTCTTTAAAAAGTAATTGTGAGTACACGCTTTAGGTAATACTCAATGACTGAGGCATACGATATAGTCAATTATAATACATTATAGAATTAGCCTATTTCCCTGTATTACCAGTAATAGTTTTTCAAGTTTCCCCAGGCAAAGATGCAGTGAGGTATGAAAAAATATATTAAGTTGCCGTATGTAATATTTTGTTGTTTTTTTACTTTGGCAAAATTAAATTAAATTAGTACTTTTTGAATTTACTTTGCTCTCGCATTGTACCTTTCTGCACAGAAACAGAATGCTGTCAACTAATCTATAATTTAGTGAAAAGAGCTGGATTTTGATACTGTACTGACATTTAGAACATTGGCTCATTTACTGTTACTGTTAAACACTAGAAAGAGCCAGTGTAGCTCCAGTGTCCAGTGTTTTCTGATATTTGTAAATTTATTTAAAAGAGTATATGCCTTTGCAGAGTTGAGTCTTTTTTAAAGTTCTACTGGACTATATTGAGAATTTTCCCTTTTCTGCATACTTGTTTTAGATATTAGAAGCTGCCATATTGAATAGCAGCTGTCATATAATCAGCTAGGCCATTCAGATTAAATTTTAATACCTCAGTTATACAATTATTCTTTTTAACTTTATGGGAACTTAACCAGATAAAAGTCAGGAGACAAAATGTCATGTGTGATAATACAGAAGCCAGAGAATGTCCCATTATCTTGTAAGAGTCCCGTACGTTGTTTTCTTTGTTGCAGTTTCAATGCCTCACCTGTGCCAAAGCTTTTCAGCTATAGCTGTACTGCAGCCACCCAAGGGATGTTTTTGCCCCTCAAACTCTATCACAGATATTTTTTTGTATGTCATTGTAATAGCATCTTCTTTACAAAAATGTTTATTTAATAGTACAGGTATGGTACCTGTTATCCAGAATGCTCGGGACCTGGGGTTTTTCGGATAATTAATATTTCTGTAATTTGGATCTTCGTACTTTAAGGGCAGAGACAAATGGTCAGATTTGGGGAGATTAGTTGCCCGGCGACAAATCTCCTCTTCTTCGGGCGACTAATCTCCCCCAACTGCCTTCCCTTGCCTTTCTGCCAGCTAGAATGAAAATCGCCGGAGGTTTTGGCACTCTGAGCGATTCGTTTACGAAGTTGCCCAAAGTTGCTTCACGAGGAACGAAGCGAGTGCCATCCCGCCGACGATTTTCATTCTAGCCGGCGGGAAGGCAGTTCAGGGAGATTAGTCCCGGGCAACTGATCTCCCCGAATCTGCCCTAAGTCTACTAGAAAATCATTTAAACATTAAATAAACCCAATAGGCTGGTTTTGCTTCCAATAAGCATTCTTTATAACTTTATTATCTTTATTTATCTTTATTACCTGGCACAGAACCTCGGATTGTGTGAGATCAGTATTTTATCAAATAAAAATGCAACCAATGCAACCCAGCAGCTTGTGTGTATGAGAAGCAGCATTCTCTCATTTTTCAGATGTTGAACATATTTTCAGTTGTTTATTGCCCCTTGCAGAGCTTGGTTTGCTTATAATGAGTCCTACGTTTTCATTAGGTGATTAGAAATATGCTAAGCTCAGCCCTGAAATCAAAATCACTAATTAAAGGCACTCCCTATAGCACAGAGTTTCAGTTATGCTTCGAAAAGTTTTGATGATAATGTTGCTTTAAATGCATCCTTTTTGTTTTTTTTTGTTTTTTTGCATGGGTATATTATTGATTTATTTGTGTAAAAAAAAATGTATTTATTGCTTTAAACTGCTCGGATTCAGTGCTTTTGACTGCTGTACAAAATACTTGAAATCAAAACCAGATGTGTGATAGGTCATGGGAAAATAACTGCAGTGTTTCAAATTCGCACATGGATTGGATAGGGATTATTTATAATGTGGAAGAACAGAGTAACAAGCAAAACAAGCGTTCTCTATAGAATTGTACAGTCACACTCAAAAGCCCAGTAAGTTATCAAGGTGACAGGCATGTACTTGTATGGGATCTGTAAATGCAAACATTGTACCTGATCCAAACTCAGACATAATTAATCCTTATTGGAGGCAAAACCAGCCTATTGGGTTTATTTAAAGTTTACATGATTTTCTAGTAGACGTAAGGCATGAAGATCTAAATTACGGAAAGATCCATTATCTGGAAAACCCCAGGTCCCGAGTATTATGGAAAACAGGTCCCATACCTGTACATGTTTAATCTAACTCAGTGATCCCCAACCAGAAGCTGATGAGCAACATGTCGCTCACCAACCCCTTGGATGTTGTTCCCAATGGCCTCAAAGCAGGTGCTTATTTTTGAATTCCAGGCTTGGAAGCAAGTTTTAATTGCATAAAAATCAGTTGTACTGCCAAACAGAGTGTCTTGTAGGTTGCCAGTCCACATATGGGTTACCATTAGCTAATCACAGCCCTTATTTGGCACCCTCACAAACTTTTTTTCATATGATTGTTAAAAAAGGTTGGGGACCCCTGATCTAACTCATGAACAAAACTCCTATATAACTACTAAAACCAATGGCCAGATTTCACTTCACTTCCCAGCACCGAAACTAGGCAAGGGAGACAGGTGACCCTAAAAGAGAAGGGGACAGGGACAAAGGCAGGTGTAAATATAAAGAGCAAAACACAAAGCTTGGGGATGAAAAAAAAAGAAAGACAATTGAGAATGGAATAGGTGTAAAGAACAGGGACCACCATACTGGGGCTAGCATAACCATGGCAGTGACTGACAGAATGAGGAATGCAAAGACTGCTGAACAGAAGAATAATCAAGAACCAGTAGAAGTGGAGGAAGCAATAACATGAAAAGATAAATTGAATTTTGCTACAATAAGGATTCGTAATATCTTAGTTGGGATCAAGCACAGGTATGTGCCCTTTTATCCAGAATGCTCTGGACCTGGGGTTTTCCAGATAATTAATCCTTATGTAATTTGGATCATTATACCTTAAGACTACTAGAAAACCATTTAAACATAAAATTATCCCAATAGGCTGGCTTTGCTTGCAATAAAGATTAATTATATCTTAGGTTGTATGCTCAGGACCTGGGGTTTTCTGGATAATGGATGTTTCAGTATATAAACACTAAAGAAACCCAATAGGCTGGTTTTGCTTCCCATAAGGATTTATATCTTAGTTGGGATCAAGTACAAGGTATGGGCTTTCAGATAATGGATCTTATACCTGTATAGCCTTTGCAAATTAAAATATTTGCTTCTGTGTTGGAAGAAACTTCTTCAAACAGTTTATTGAGGAAAAACTAGTCACAGTGTGTCACGCGGTGTTCGGTGTGTGTTTACAGGCTTTCCTTTTCTCTTTGGTTTCAGTGTTGAACATGAAAAGAAAAATAGATACATTCATGTTTTTTTTGCAGGAAATCCCGATCCTCATAAGTTTGCTTCACCTTGTGCAACACTGTGTACCTCCTGGAGTTTGGTGTTTGTACTGAGTCTGTTTTTGAGATTACTCCTACATACGGTTATTGCATGAGCAATCGTGACTGTTTCTGACATCTCCAGAGAGAAGATGGATGCTTTAAGCACACATATTAGGACTTAATAAGAAATTGTTATGAATCACTGGTACCTGTAACTGAATGCAGTGAATGTAGCTAATAGCTTGCTGGGGGCTCTGAGCAAACATGACATTTGAGAATGTAAAACTTCTCTGCAACTACTTTTTCCCAGGGACTTCACTCCTACCTCTTTCCAATCATGTGGGTGGGTTGGTTCTTAGTGCTGCCAATCACACATTTCTAGATGCTAGCTGTAAGGCTATAGAATCATATCCAGCGTCTGATCTAATAACCATGGCTTTGATCCATGGCTTTGCTCCATGGCCTTCCTTCTTCCAACATCTTCTAGTGAAAGCTAAAAGTGACCTAAATGGGGGGAGCACAAAACTTATTATGACTTGGAATCTAAAGGGGAGTTGAATCCTGACTCCCAGGGAGTTGCAGTATTGCAACTCCCTACATACTTCAACATATAATCATAGACTTAAACGTACTGTCCGGCAATACAGGAATGACAATGAGTCACTCTATTATCTAGGAGATAAGGTGAAAGGAGACTGACTTCATTAGAAAGCAATTTTTGCATACATAAGTATTGGTAGATAAGTAGGCGGCTTACTGTATATATAAGAATGGTTGTCTATACTTGCTACCACTTGAGGAGTATGGGATTGCTAGGGACGTTTACATAGTGGAATGGAATGTTATAATCCAGATCACATCAGCCATTTGCCTTGGACCATTTCGAAGCATGCAGTGATGTTCCCTGACTTTTGGGTTATAACATTTATTTATTTAAAGGTACCCAGGATAATAATCTTGCACTTCACCTATAGAAACTGTTGCTCAATTACTAACACTGGGGATATTTTCACCTGGGTAAGTGAAATAATGAAAGAAAAAATGTAATTGGTTACTGCCCAGGTAAATGTTTCCACTGTTGGTAAAACAGCCCAACTGTACACATTTCCCTGTAGTGCAGCCATGGCCCCATAGCTATTTCTTCAATAACACGTCACTCCTTTGCAACCATAGACATTGGCATTCTAGTATCTAGATCAGTGATCCTCAACCAGGGGCTCACAAGCATCATGTTGCTCAACAGCACCTTGGATGTTGCTCCCAGTGGCCTTAGGGCAGACACACGGTCAGATTCGGGGAGATTAGTCGCCCAGTGACAAATCTCCTCTTCTTCGGTGCGACTAATCTCCCTGAACTGCCTTCCCCTTGGCTAGAATGTAAATCGCCGACAGGATGGCACTCGGATCGCTTTGTTTTCCGAAGTCGCCCAAAGTTTCCTCGTGAGGCAACTTTGGGCGACTTCGGAAAACAAAGCGCTCTGAGTACCATTCCACCGGCGATATAGATTCTAGCCAGGGGAAGGCAGTTAAGGGAGATTAGTCGCCCCAAAGAAGAGGAGATTTGGCACCGGGCGACTAATCTCTCTAATCTGACCGTGTGTCTCTGTCCTTAAAGGATAAGTAAACCTTTAAAAGAAATGAATGTAAAATTGATGAGAGTGCTATTCTAAGCACTTTTGTCCTTTACATTTATTATTCATTTTCTTTTTATTCCAAGGGATACATGTGCTGTTAATATAAATGAATGCCACCTGCTGGTCAGTTTCTGACCAGTCTGACCACCAAGTAGTCAAGGAAGTTGTCAGGAGAAAGAAAGAGGCTGCTCTGGTGTCCTTCTGCTTAGGAAAGATTTGAGAAAGGTTTCTAATATTTTTCCTAACCAGATGAACATCAGAGCAGCCTCTTTCTTTTTCCTGACAACTCCCTTGACTACTTGTTGGTCAGACTGGTCAGAAACTGAACAGCAGGTGGCGCTGTTGTAACAAAATTCATTTATATTAACAGTACATATATCCTTTAATATCTTGAAATAAAAAGAAAATAAAAAATGAATGTAAATTACAAAAGTGCTTAGAATAGAACCCTCATCAATTTTACATTCACTTATTTTAAAGGTTTACTTATGCTTTAAAGCAGGTGCTTACTTTTGAATTCCTGGTTTGTTGGCAAGTTTTGGTTGGAGTAAGTGTATTGCCAATAAGAGCCTCCTGTAGGCTGCTTGTACCCCCAGGAACTTTTTGCATGCTTGTATTGCTCCCCAACTCTTTTTTTACGTTTGAATATAGCTCATGGGTAATAAAGGATGGGGACCTCTGATCTAGACGGGCAGCCCTGCAGAAAATGATTTTCAGAATTTAAAATAGTAAAGACATCATATGCTATGCAAACTAACTGCATAATTTGCTCTCTCTTCGTGAATGTGAGGGAATGTAGAAAGAAGCATTCAGCTGTCTGGCAGGCCCAGTTGCTTCTCTTCAGTAACATTAATCAGGCCAGCTACTGCCTGCTTCAATTTACATCTGGATAAAATGACAAAATGCAGCATAAAAGGCAGAAATGTGTTAATCTCCTAGTAATGGGCAAAGTGTAATTTACAGGTAAAGAAGGGGTTTATACACAATGAAGCTTTAAACCAGCTCTAGCATGGGGATTTTCATATGACTACTCCAGTATGTATCGTAAAAAAACACATTTTTGTTTTAGGTTCAGTTTTTGGGGTTTCCATTACATCTGATCAGACTTGGCCAGTGTATTGCTAACTGGCAAATTGGGATTTTGTTTGGTTGTACTCTCTGAAGTAACTGCAATTATTAGTGTGCAGATGAGAGCAGTGGGAGCCAATCTCCCAGATTAGAGTCCTGCATCTGGAACCAAATAACCCTCATATACAACACTGTGCTTGAGAATTAGTTATTACTTTTTGTAGAGGGGCGCAACCCTAGTTCTGACAGTCAAACACTGTGGAGTGCTGCTTAATGTGACTTAATATGATCATAATTATCTTGGCTATTAATGGGGGTAAGTTGAAGGTCTAGGGTTCTTTATGTTTACCTTTTGCTTCTGTGTCAAGTACAGGTATGGGATACATTATCCAGAAGCAGGGCAGCCATCAGGGGGGGACGGGGGGGAGAGATGTAGGGGGCCCTGAGGGTAAGGGGGGCCCGGCCACGCCACACTTACTTGATTAGCCGGGCCCCCCATCTTTCTGAGATCTGCTGACTTTGGGAAGGCATGGACGTTTAAGGGGCCCTGGCAACCAATTTTCTCATAATGTGGGGGGGGGGCCTGGCCACCAATTTTCTTTTCTCATGTGGGGTCCTAGCCACCAATATTTTTTAATGGGGGGTGGGCTGGCCACAAATGTTTTTTTATGGAGGGCCCTGACCACCAATATCTTTTTATTAACATGTGGGAACCCTAGCCACCAATAATCTTTTTTGTTTTTTTTTTACTGTGAGGAGGGGGGCGGACCTGTGGGGTGGTGAGGGCGGACCTGTAGGTGGGGCTTGCAGTGGGCCCAGGAAATTTTGTCATATGGGGCCCTGCGATTTCTGATGGCAGTCCTGTCCAGAAGGCTCTGAATTATGAAAAGGCTGTCGTTTAATTTAATGTTTACCTGGTTTTCTAGTAGACTTAATGCATGAAGATCCAAATTACTGAAAGGTCCTTTATCCCAAGCATTCTGGATAACAGGTCCCATACCTGTAATGCAAAAAAATTGTGTATGCTTTGTGTATGGTTTGTTATGCTTTGGAAATGGAAAAATGCTGGCAGCCAGGCTCACAAGTGGCTCCATCAACCCTCTACTGATTCTAAAAGAGATATTGATCTCTGACTTTCCCACAGCAATTAAACACTACTATCTGACACTAGCCTGCAGCACTTATGTTATTAGTAGACTTTTACTAAAAGGACTAGTGTCTCTAAAGGGAGGACATCTCCCAGGAAAAAAGATCTTTGACCTTAGAGACTGACTTCCCTTTGTCATGTTATTGCCCATCACTATTCATGTAACCTGTATTAAATCGTCTCCATGAATGTAGCAATCGGCTTAATGGCCTTGTTTGATTAGAAGACCCAGTAAAACAAAAACTCACCTCGTTTAGTTGGTTATTGCCAACAGAACTTTGCTAGCCAAAATTATACATCTATCGTCATTAATATACTTTTAAAGATCTAAAACAAAGTGTAAATGTACTGTTGCCCATTCAGAACTGAACACCCTTTTGTAATTTTATCTGCACAATCGTGAAAGCTTTTTTTTTTTTAATGTAGATACTGGGTCACATGAAATGTGGAATAAGTGAGCCATTGTTTTGTTTTTTTAGCTGTTGGCTTATCCAGCCATTACAATCCCAGAGTCTGCTGACTGTAGTTCTTTTTTTAACGCTACTAATAAAAAATGTTCTGCATTGTATGGGGTATATAGTTTCCTGTCAAATAAAGAGCTTTAGAACTCATGCGACGGATAGGAGTTGGACTGCTTTTCATTGACAAAGTAAGATTCTTCTGAGCCTACGCAATGTCATTTGGGCTCTGCAGAGGTTTAGCACTGCTCCATTAATGCCAAGTAATAGAACAGAAAGATGCTGCTTTTTTACTTTCTCGGTGTTGAAAGAAAATCACTTCAGCCTGCTCGACTGTGATCTTTCTTGTGGCTTTATTTAATGGTGTTTCCCCGGTGGGAATATCTGCTTTACTTCCTTACCTCAGAGTCGACAATGAAAAGTAGGGGAAACAAATCAACTGTGATCCTGGGAAAAGCAACATATTTGCACATCTGGTTTCACATAAGGTCCGTTTGAATTTTCTGGCTTTTGGTAAATGCGAAACATACATTTTGTGGAATTTGCTTGGTTAAAGTTTCCATTATTTGATAGCCGTATAAACACAAAGTCCCATTTACATTTTCCTTACCGCCTCGAGAGAGGCAGATCATTTATTTTATTTTGGCGACTAAATGATGTAATGCTTTGGAAATAGGTCATGCTAAATATTTACCCGAGCTCTTTTGTGGTTCCCAGAAACCTCAGTGATACCACAATCAGACATAATATATATAGGCTTTAAGTTACATTATTTAGATTTGCAGACAGCATGAAAAATATTTCGCACAGTGACCACTCTAGGCTGATATTTTTGTTATTTTTTGGTCAACTACAAATATGATCAGGAAATTGTTGGTAAAACTGGCCAAACAAATCCACACCATGGCCAAATCACACTGGGTCACATGCAAGCTCAGGTTAGTACAGGTCCAGGAATGACTCATTTAGGTATGGGATCGGTTATCTACAAACCTGTTATCCAGAAAGCTCCGACTTACAAAAAGGTCATCTCCTATTTTAATCAAATAATTTAGACATTTAAAGCATATTTCCTTTTCTCTGTAATAATAAAAACAGTACCTTGTACTTGATTCTAACCAAGATATAATATTCCAATAAGATATAAACATAAAACCCTAAAAATGAATATGGATAAAAAAAAATCATTTTATATATTGAATTTAATTAAACAGCCTAAATGTTCATCATCTCTATCAGGGCCGGAACTAGGGGTAGGCAGAAGAGGCAGCTGCCTAGGGTGCAATAATAGGTGGGCGCTGCGCAGCTACCTCTAATACTGTCTTCTTCCCCTAGTCCTAGTCTTTCTTTTTTCCCTCTTGACACCCTCCCCTCTCATGTCTCTCTCCCCTCCGTTGCTGTCCCCTCCCTCCATCACTCACCCCTCCCTCCCCGCCCTTTCTCTTTTTTCTCCATTGCTCGCGCATGCCGGGGTGAGGCTTGCCTGTCGGGGACGGGGCTTGTCGACCAGGGGCGGGGCTTACCGGCCGGTTGCCTAGGGCGCCCAGAGAGCCTGGCCCAGCTCAGATCTCTAAGGTAGTGATAATCCAGGACTTCAGAGTTGTCACTGGAGTTTCCCATCTTGGATTTTGATTTTGATCAGTAACACTCACATGCTCAGTGTGCTCTGGTCTACTGTTGAGAAGCTGAGCTTAGGGGTCATCTAAAATCCTCATATAAGCTGATGCAATAGGGCTGATTTTTCACTTTTGATGCTAATTGTGCTGGTTTCTGAGCTGCCAGCTACCAATTATCTGAATTATTTACTAATCAGCCTTATATTGTAAACATTTATATTACATACCTCCCAACATTTTGGAAAGAGGGAGAAAAAGATTTGGCGCACATAGTGTGGTGAATGTTTTTGAAACACACCCATTTTTGTGGCCACACCCCCTAATTACCATGTTCATTTTATAAAATTTGGCAGGTTATAAAAGTTTGAACACTTTTCTGTTGTTTTTGGGTTAGTACAGTTGTGCTAATAAAGGTGAATTGCCCTTTACACTGCAAATCAGTTTTCCCAAGAGATCTGCTTATCTTATATTGTTACAAAAGTATCTAAGTATCTATTCTGGGCACTCAGCCAAGAGCCAGTAAAGTTAGAAACGTTGTATCTTTTTGTGGCTGTTCAGCGCAGGAGATCAAAGAGAAAGTCGGGACATTTCAGTGACAAACCCTGGACTGCAGTTGAGCTGTCAAAATCGGGACTGTCCCGCTCAAAACCGGACAGTTGGGAGGTATGATATTATATATATATTCAGTATATTGTGCGTTGGTATCTAAGCTCAGTAAGTGACAGCAGCACTGGTGGGGAGCTACTGGGGCATCTTTGGAGACACAGATCTTTACTGCTAAAGGTTACCCTACTTCTTTAGTTAAGTTTAGTCCTCCTTTAAGTCGCCAAGGGCATATTCTACTGACTCAAGCGAGAGTGGAAGGGGTCTTTGCCCAACATTTTGCATGGGCAGCTTGATTGTCTACCTTGTCTAGCCTTAATTACAAAAAGTAGTCCCTAGGAGTTGCGCTTATTTATGTCATTCTATGAACTCCCCTTGCATCCCTTTATGATGGTAGCAAGAGGGTTAAATCCAGTGCACATCTCCATTATGATGTATGTGGAGTCTTATGGCAAATGGCTCATAGACCATAGTGCCATAATCTCTTCTGTACACTGTGCCAGCCCATTATCATTAAAGCCCTTAGATGTTTACTGCTGCGCTGTCTGACTCACTACTTTACTGAGCTCCAACACGTTAACATCCAGTGGGTTATTGGAATTCAGCGTGACCTGCTGTTTTATTTTTCTGACATACCCACTGGGGGAGCGTGGATAATCAAGCCGTACGAGACACAGTTCTGTCAAATATTTCTGTGGCCTTGCCTAAAGAACTTGCATTCCCTATTCCCAGCCCCCCACATCCCAGTTTCCATTACTTTTAAAAGACTATTTCAAGAGTATTTGGAAAACAAAAATGTTTCTGTTGTCACAGGTAATTAACGAAATGTCCGGGGAATTTGGCCCCTAGCCACAAATAAAATACCATTAAAGATGCTCTTGTGGCCATGCAGGGAAAACAGAGGCGCACTTCTTTATAGTCGGTTTTAGTAGACTTCAGGGAAAAAAAATACATTACTCTCTGTTTAGTTTCCAAGATAAGATGGAAGAAATTAATGGGGCCTGAACAGCAGAAAGACAGAGAGGACAGCAGGAACATGATTACAAGATCCTTCTTCTCTTGTCTCTTCCTATACAGAAAAATCGTTATTTTGGATATTGAAAGAATTGCAACACTCGTCTAAGTGATTAATTGTACTTGTGCTTCATACACTTTTGACTTATGTCACTTTAGAGATATATTTCCTTTTTTTTTTAATATATAAAGTCAATGTTAATTGGATGGGTAACAGTATTGCTATTCTCAGGGCTATTACGGATGCTACTCGCTCTTTTGTCAGATTCTGCCTCACTCTAGAAAGCCATTGTTGTCCTCATGCAAGCAGTTCATTAAGATATTTAGCATATAGTCACATGGCCAATGTAACCTGGACAGCCATTGATTTCAGGTATAAAATACAGTAATTTTCCTATTTCCTATGTACCTGAATGAATCTAGAAAGGTTGTTGGTGTATGATTTATTGCTCTTGCAATATGGGTTAAACAATATTTTCAGTCAGAGCCTTATTTCATGAATACAGCAGCTTTCTGGAATCCATTTCATATTCATGGTGTTTATTCTGACTGCGAGTAAATACAAAAAAAAAAGTCAACGTCCCCGCCAGCAGATGTGCATTAGTGCAGCTGATAGCATTTTGTTACGCTTCAAATGCAAAAATTGTTGGAAAATGGAAAAATAAAATGTTTAATGGGGGGGGGGATCAGTAGACCAAGTCGGACAACAGCTTCCTACACGCCACAATTTACTATTCTGCAGCATTATAAACGCACATTTCAGTCCTGACTGTTAACCCTTTTTGATACCTAGAAACAAACAACTTTCTGCTTTTTGGACCATGCCCATTTTTGTGGCCACACCCCCTAATTATCATGTTCATTTTATAAAATGTGGCAGGTTATTAAAGTTTGAACACATTTCTGGGGTTTTTGTGTTAGTACAGTTTTGCTATTAAAGACAAATTGCCCTTTAAGCTGCAAATCAGTTTCCCCCAAGAGACCTGCTTATCTTTTATTGCTATAACAGTATCTTATTATCTATTCTGGGCTCTCTGCCGAGAGGCAATTAAGTTAGAAACGTTGTATCTTTTCGCGGCTGTTCAGCTCAGGAGATCAAAGAGAAAGTCGGGAAATTTCAGTAACAAACCCTGGACTGCGGTTGAGATGTCAATATCGGGACTGTCCCACTCAAAATGGGACAGTTGGGAGGTATGATATTATATATATATTCAGTATATTGTGTGTTGGTATCTAAGCTCAGTAAGTGACAGCAGCACAGAGCATGTGCAGTGAATCAGCAGAAAAGGTGGGGAGCTACTGGGGCATCTTTGGAGACACAGATCTTTACTGCTAAAGGTTGCCCTACTTCTTTAGTTAAAGGAACAGTTCAATGTGAAACTAAAAACTAGATAAATAGATAGGCTGTGCAAAATAAAAAAAATTCTAATATAGTTAGTTAGCCAAAAATGTAATGTATAAAGGCTGGAGTGACTGGATGTGTAACATAATAGCCAGAACACTACTTCCTGCTTTTCAGCTCTATAACTCTGAGTTAGTCAGCGACTTGAAGGGGGGCCACATGGGACATATCTGTCATTGAGTTTGCAATTGATCCTCAGCATTCAGCTCAGATTCAAAAGCAACAGATATAACCCATGTGGCCGACCCTCAAGTCTCTGATGGGTTACTGCCTGGTAACCAGGGTAACCAGTCAGTGTAAACCAAGAGAGCCGAAAAGCAGGAAGTAGTGTTCTGGCTATAATGTTATACATCCAGTCACTCCAGCCTTTATACATAAAATTTTTGGCTAACTAACTATTTTAGAAACATTTTTTATTTTGCATAGCCTATCTATTTACCCAGTTTTTATTTTTACACTGAACAATTCCTTTAAGTTTAGTTCTCCTTTAAGTCCCCAAGGGCATATTATACTGACTAGAGTGAGAGTGGAAGGGGTCTTTGCCCAACATTTTGCATGGGCAGCTCGATTGTCTACCTTGTCTAGCCTTAATTACAAGAAGTAGTCCCAAGGAGTTGTGCTTTTTTATGTCATTCTATGAACAATAAACAACTTATGTGTAGCGTGAGATGACCATTATCAACCTACATCTAAAAAAAAGTTATTTACATCCCATACAAGTTAATTGGCGCCCCATTCTAGGGAATTACTCAGCAGCAATAACAAAAAAGTACCTAATATCTCTGTCTCTCTTTCTCCGTCTGTCCTTTCTTATTCACATGTAAAAGGGTTGGTATTGAGAGTTACTGGAGTAAATTGCATGCATGACATAACAATCACACATGCATTAGCAATAAATTAGCTGTAACCAACAGGCTACAATGACCTACATTTTCTCCTTGAAGTGTTCAGCAGAGGTTTGCGTTATAAGAAAGGGACGTCCCTTGTACCTTATTTAACCTCTCGGTACATGTCTTGGGCCCCCACTACTTACTCTTTTAGTAGCTACCACTGGAGATATACAAGCCTCTATTCATGCTGAGCCAAAACACAATACAATTCTGTCTTAATTTCTTTGAGATTCACAGCTCTTAGGTCTTTGGAACAGTAGGTTAACACAGGAGGAGTTGTGATCAACAATACACAGCTGATTTTAATGGTATTCTTCACCATGTTATAGAGAGTGATATTCTGAGACAATTTCCAGGTGGTTTCCATTTTTTATTATTTGTGGTTTTGGAGTTATTTAGCTTTTTATTCAGCAGCTCTCCAGTTTGCAATTTCAGCATTCTGGTCGCTAAGGCACACATTACCATAGCAACCATGCACTGATTTGAATAAGAGACTGGAATGTGAATAGGAGAGGGCTTGAATAGAACGGTAAGTAACAAAAAGTAGCAATAACAATACATTTGTATCCTCATAAAGCATTTGTTTTAAGATGGGCTTAGTGACCCTCATTTAAAAGCTAGAAAAAGTCAATAAAAGAAGATAATTAAAGGGGGTTGTTAACTTTTAGTATGATGTATAGAGTGATATTCTGAGACAATTTGAAATTGGTTTTCATTTTTTATTATTTAAGGTTTTTGAGTTATTTAGCTTTTTATTTAGCAGCTCTTCAATTAGCATTTTAAGCAATTTGGTCCCCTAGCAACCATGCATTGATTTGAATAAGAGACTGGAATATGAATGGGAGAGGCCTGAATAGAAAGATGAGCAATAAAAAGTAGCAATAACAATAAATGTGTAGCCTTACAGAGCATTTGCTTTTTAGAAGGGGTCAGCGACGCCCATTTGAAAGCTGCAAAGAAGAAAAAGACAAATTACTATAAAACTATAAAAAAATAAATAATGAAAACCAATTTAAAAGTTGTTTACTATAACATGCTAAAATTTACCTTAAAGGTGAACCACCCCTTTAATTATTTTTAAATAATTAAAGAATTTTAAAAATGTTTGTAAAAAGCACTGGTCCAGTTATTTTGTTGAATGGCCTGTCCCAGTAGATCTAAGATGCAGTACTTCTCACTTGGGCTGACGGAGCGCTTTTTTTAAACTCTCTGCACATACGGGGGTGCCAATAGTTGGACAGTAATGTCCATGTGAGCTTAGCCATATTGGTGCATAGATAACTACCCTTGGGAAGAGAGAAAAGCAGGTGTTTATAGAGGATTGCCTATATGGAAACATGTATTACTCCCTATTGATTTGTGCTTAAATAAATCTGTTTTTCTCTATTATCTATTAATTACAGCTCTTGTGCCCTTTCATTAAAGGGGTTGTTCACCTTCAAATTAACTTTTAGGGCTCTTACACACGGCCGTTCCGACCTGCGCTCCTCTGCGTTCCGTTTGTTGGCGTTCAGCCGCAGGGGAGCGCAGGAATAGACGCAAGTAATGATTTGAAATGGGGCTGTACTCACTCAGGCGCGTGTAGGCGCCGAATGCAGGTTCAGACGCAACATGCTGCATTTTTCCTGCGTTCGGCGCCTACAAGCGCCTGAGTGAGTACAGCCCCATTTCAAATCATTACTTGCGTCTATTCCTGCGCTCCCCTGCGGCTGAACGCCAACAAACGGAACGCAGGGGAGCGCAGGTCGGAACGGCCGTGTGTAAGAGCCCTAAGTATGACGTAGAGAGTGATATTCTGAGACAATTTGCAATTGGTTTTCTTTTTTTATTATTTGTGGTTTCTGAGTTATTTAGCTTTTTATTCAGCAGCTCTCCAGTTAGCCTAGCAGCCATGCACTGATTTGAATAAGAGACTGGGATATGGATAGGAGAGGACCTGAATAGAAAGACGAGTAATAAAAAGTAGCAATAACAAGCGGGGGCACATTTACTAAGCTCGAGTGAAGGATTCGAATAAAAAAAACGTTGAATTTCGAAGTTTTTTTTTGGCTACTTCGACCATCGAATTGGCTACTTCGACCTTCGACTACGACTTCGAATCAAACGATTCGAACTAAAAATCATTCAACTAATCGATAGTTGAAGTACTGTCTCTTTAAAAAAAAACTTAGACTACCTACTTCGCCAACTAAAACCTACCGAGCACCAATGTTAGCCTATGGGGACCTTCCCCATAAGCTTTCTTAGCATTTTTTGATCGAAGGAAAATCGTTCGATCGATGAATTAAAATCCTTTGAATCGTTCGATTCGAAGGATTTAATCGTTCGATTGAACGTTTTTTCGTTCGATCGAACTAAATGTGGTAAATCCTTCGACTTTGATATTCGAAGTTGAAGGATTTTACTTCGATGGTCGGATATCGAGGGTTAATTAACCCTCGATATTCAACCCTTAGTAAATGTGCCCCTAAATGTAAAGCTTTACAGAGTATTTGTTTTTAGATGTGGTCAGTGACCCCCGTTTGAAAGCTGAGAAGAACCCAAAGAAAAAGGCAAATAACTAAAAAAAAACTATAAAAAAAAATAAACAATGAAGACCAATTGAAAAGTTGCTTAGAATTGGCCATTCTATAACATATTAAAAGTTTATTTAAAGGCGAACCACCCCTTTCAGTCAAGGTTCCCTGCACCTACAACCATGACTTACTTTGTGGGCCGGGTAACCTCTGAGCTTTAGCTGGGCATTTGTAATCAGTGAGCCTTTGGTAAAAATAAACTTGCAACATAGCATAAGGCTCTTGGCACACATGGGATATTACAGTGAAGAAACGCCCAAACCCATAGATATTACCTGTCATAGGCTTCAATGGAAACCCGCCAGTTGAAATCCGACAGGTGGATTCCATTAAAGATTATGTCAGATGATACATCTGGGCTTGGAAATGCTGACGGAGAATAGACTGTGTGTGCCATGAGAATCTAACAGTGTTTTGTTCTGCTTCATTATACACAATTAAATATAGGCATGAACTCCGGATTACTAATCATGCCCATCTTGCTAGCAACCGTACAGCCGGGCCTTTCATAGAAATAAATCCGAAATAAGTCAAGGGCAAATTTGTCTTCCTTTTGGAACTCTTTGCACTTGCTCGCCATTCATCCGTTTGTCATTCTGCGGCTACTGTTGTAATAATAGGTGTGTTTGTCATGGCTTTTCTGTGCTTTGCAGTCATATTTATTTATTAGCTTTTAATTTGTCCTTGTTTACTACGACCAGATAATCATGTTTTGTGCATTTACTTTGAGCTTTCTCTGTATATAAATTTGTTTACTCTGTGTAACAGTCATTCATATGCAAAAAGGCAGCGTTTGGGCCTTGCAGAAGCACCAGGCTTTACATAAAGTGGATAGGAGGAGACAACAAGGTATTTCTAATCGATGCAAATTATATCCTACACTTGATTACTGAATTTCAGGCTTTAAGCATTCGTCTCTAATAAAGCATAATGAGCTTGTATAATTAGTCTTGCAAAGATAGTATATGTGTGATTTGCATCCGCAATTGCCTAATGAATATGGCCACACTTTGTGCTTGCTCCCTTGAGACTCCACCAGCCTGAAGCATGGGACAAAGTTAGCGTAAGCATCAAGTAACTGCATATGCGAAAAGCGCAGGTGATGGGTATAAAAAGAGAGCACTGTGTCTTATGCAGATCGGTATTGGGTATTTAAATGTGGCTTTACAATGTTATAGCAAACATTTGTAGCTTTGGGAATTCTAGTGAGCATAGTATAATGATGCTTTTAAGTATGATATTCTGTTTATTATACAGGTATGTGACCTGTTATCCAGAATGCTCGCGACTTTGGGTTTTCCAAATAAGGGATCTTTCTGTAATATGGATCTCCACAAGTTAAATCTACTAAAAAAACTATTTAAACATTACACAAATAGGATTGTGTTGCTCCCAATAAGGATTGATTATTGGATGGCATCAAGTTGTACTGTTTTATTATTACAGAGAAATTGAATTAATTTTTAAAAAACAAAATGTGAATTATTTTATTATGAGGGAGTATATAGGAGATGGCCATAATTCTGAGCTTTCAGGATTAACAGGTTTCTAAATAAAGGATCCTATACCTGTACAGTTTAAAAGTATTTTCATATACCTGTTTTATCATCTATACTTCACATTGGTGCTCATTTACTAACACAAGTGCAAAAAGCAAAATTGCGGGGCAAAATTGCATAAAAAGCTATTCACAGTCTGATATACTGATATACAGTCTGATATATTCCGATATACTGGGTTAGGCTGCTTTGATGAATTGTATGCAAGGTGCAGAACATCTGCCTTGTGAAGGTACTGTCTCCACCTGGGTCAAATGTTTGTGCAAAATGTAATATCACATAACATCTCTTCTGCTACATAAAAATCGTCAGTGCAACTCTATTGCCTCACAAACCAGATTTTCATGGCAGTCTATATTTGACTTAAATATTAGAATCTCTTGTACAGGTATGTTATCCGTTATCCAGAAACCAGTTATCCAGAAAGCTCTGAATTACAGAAAGGCCATCTCCCATAGACTCCATTTTATCCAAATAATCCAAATTTTTAAGAATGATCTCTTTTTTCTCTGTAATAATAAAACAGTAGCTTGTACTTGATCCAAACTAAGATATAATTAATCATCTGTTATCTGGAAACCCCCAGGCCCTGAGCATTCTGGATAACAGGTCCCATACCTGTACATATTTTTGTTTGGATACCGTAGACTGCTTATTGGTATGAAAATGCTTCCGAAAACTGGTTTATAGATCCAAGAATGTTTCCATACATGGTTATTTGAATGCATTATGGCACATAACTGATTTACAGTACGACTAGCGTGCCTTATCCATGTTCTACAAGTTTTGTTTCACTGTAAATTCTACTCAGACTGATTTGGGAATGCTGGACTATACAATATCCAGATAACTTTAATCCGTACACTGCTTCAGCAGCTCCAGACCTCTCTATATATCTCTGTCTTTCCCTGGCTAAAAGCATAAATGCATTAATAATGTATAGTCTATTTATACTTGTGGAATAGCTAACCAATGATTTAGGATGCGTCTGCACTTTGATTTATTATCTTCCCTCTGCTAGCAAGTTTGATGACACCTCATTGTTAATGGATGTTTTCATTCTTGCTTGGGAAGGAAAAAAGGAGACTAGCCAGAAAGTTTTAATAACCAACTAATTGTCACAGAAGCAGTTTTAGAGAAAGCGCAAAGCTTACAATGAAAACTCCCTATTGCATTCATAAATTTTTTTTTTAGTTCAGGCCTCCCCTTGAAGGTCCAAACCTTCGTCAGGAACCCCACTACTGGGCCAAATTTTTGCCAGGACATCCTTTAATTCATGAAATGAGAAAATATTAGTCATTTGGTCTTAGGGGCAGATTTATCAAGGGTCGAAGTGAAAATTTAAATTTTTAAATTCGAATTTCGAGGTAATTTTAGGGGCCAATTCACTAACTTCGAGTGAAGGATTCGAAGTAAAAAAACTTTGAATTTCAAAGTGTTTTTTGGGCTACTTCGACCATCGAATGGGCTACTTCGACTTCGAATCAAAGGATTCGAACTAAAAATCGTTCGACTATTCAACCATTCGATAATCGAAGTACTGTCTCTTTAAAAAAAACTTCGACCCCCTAGTTCGCCATCTAAAAGCTACCGAACTCAATGTTAGCCTATGGGGAAGGTCCCCATAGGCTTTCCTAAGTTTTTTTCATCGAAGGATATTCCTTCGATCGTTGGATTAAAATCCTTCGAACCGAACGTTTCGAAGGATTTAATCGTTCGATCGAAGGAATAATCCTTCGATCGTACTATCTGCACTAAATCCTTCAACTTCGATATTCGAAGTCGAAGGATTTTAATTCCCAGTCGAATATCGAGGGTTAATTAACCCTCAATATTCGACCCTTAGTGAATCGGCCCGTAAGTGTACTTCGACTAGGGAATAGTCCAAATTCAAATCAAATTTGAAAAAAATGTGAAAATTCAAAATTTATCATGTACTGTCTTTTTAAAAATTCAACTTCAACTATTCGCCATCTAAAACCTGCCGAATTGCTGTTTCTGCCTATGGGGGACCTATTTGGAGTCATTTGGTGGACTTTGAAAAATCTAAGTTTTTTTTTTTGAAAATACTTTGATTCCAATTCGAATACGATCCGAATTCAAATCGAATGATCGAATACAGCCTATTCACCCGAAGTTCAAAAAAAAAATTGATTTTATTAATACATTTTGGTTGGTCTTTTTTTATTCGAATTTTGAGGTGATGGGAGTTTAAAAAAAACTCCCATCACCTCGAAATTTGACCCTTGATAAATCTGCCCCTATGTGTCAGGGATATAGTAAATAAATATTCACCCCAAATCTCACCCTGACCGTATTTTCACGATGCCCTTTCAGGTGTATCTAGGTGAGCAAGTGGCCTTTGTCACCAATTCTCACTGTTCTCAGAATGAGCCCCTGCCACTGATCTAAACCCCCCAGGATCTTTCCTTCATTTTTGGAACCACTGCACTAGGGTAAGATACTGAAGAATCCATTCTACTTACCATTAGGCATTTGGTGTGTGAGAATAAACCTAAGCACCCACAGAAAACCACAAACATACATAGATAGTGCCCTGGTCAGTATCAAACACAAGACCCCAGTGCTATGAGACAGCAATGCCAGCTACTGCTCCGCCATCATTCAAACGTTTATGATGTATTATTTTTTAATTCCAAGAGCTTTAGTAGTATTCCCTAAATCGTCTGGTCCAGAAGCCACACGGCTGACCCCAGTCATTTTATCAAGATGACAGCAGTAGCATAAACAAACATTCTATAGTACGCACATCCGATTATTAATGCAGTAGTAATGACAGGTTACATTTTAAAATCCCTGCATCTCCCCATGTGTCCTGTGTAGTAGGCTACCTCCTTTTCTTCTACCCCTCCTTGCAGGCAGCTTATAAAGCCCTGCTGCTCTTATTTGCATTCCTGAAATCCTTTTATCAGTTCCATCTGTCCATTGTCTCACTGCTTTTCAGTTGTTGAACTAAACTCCCCAGAATTCTTAAAATAGCCTGTTAAAAACTGATTGACGCAGGCGGGTTGGATGTCCCAGGTCCCAAGGATTTCTATGTAAAAGCCGACATAAGTCACTGCTTTTGAACTTGTCTTCATGTCAGTTTAACGTTTTCAGAAGGTTATGTGGAACAGGGGAAATGAATTATTATTATTCTGCAATAGTTTGTGTCCGGATATAACTTGCTACCTACAGCTCTCTTTTCAGAAAATGAAGCTTGTTGTATATGTGGTTTATACAGGACAAGGGTATTAACTGCAAAGGATGTTGTCCATAGTTACATTGGATCATAGAAACAAGAACTAAGGAAAACTAAAGCCTAACTAAAGAAGTAGCTAGAAATGTTGTACATTATGTTTTGGGCTTCTGTACCAGCCCAAGGCAACCACAGCCCTTTAGCAGTAAAGATCTGTGTCTCCAAAGATGCCCCAGTAGCTCCCCATCTTCTTTTCTGCTGATTCACTGCACATGCTCTGTGCTGCTGTCACTTACTGAGCTTAGGGACCCACTCACAATATACAGTACACATAGAATAGAAATGTCACAATATAGGGCTGATTAGTAATTAATACAGATAATTACTACATGACAGCAAAGGAACCAGTGCAATTAGCATCAGAATTGAATAATCAGCCCTGTAGCATCACCTTATATTACAGACCAACCTCATTTTCTGCTTAATAATTTGTGACGACCCCTAAGCTTAGCTTCTCAACAGCTGCTCAGAGCCCACTGATCATGTGATTGTTGCAGACACTTTCCAAGATGGTGGCCCCCTGTGACAAGTTTGAAGTCCTGGATCATTGCTGCTATTGACAAGCTGAAACTTTAGGCTGGTGCAATAAGTTCATTATAAAAAATATGGCATTTTTAGCCACATAATTTTTAGGGTTTTGTTTTCCTTTAATAACAATGACAGAGTATGGCATGTATAGGGTTGGCTCATCTTTGTTACCTTTTAGCATGTTATAGAATGGCCAATTCTAAGCAACTTTTCATTTAGTCATTATTTTTTTTTATAGTTTTAGAATGATTTGCCTTTTTTGTCTGACTCTTTCCAGCTTTCAAAAGGGGGTCGCTGACCCCATGTAAAAAATCCAATGTTCTGTAAGGCTGCAAAATGTATTGTTGCTACTTTTTATTACTCATCTTTCTGTTCAGACACTCCCCTATTCATATCCAGTCTCTTATTCAAATCATGCATGGTTGTTATGGTAATTTGGACCCTAGCAACTAGGTTGCTAATATTGTAAGCCAGAGAGCTGCTGAATAAAAGGCTAAATAACTTAAAAACAAATAATAACAAGTGAAAACCAATTGCAAATTATCGCTCTCTACATCATACTAAAAAAAGGTAACTCGAAGGTAAACAACTCGTTTAATTCCTATAGCTTGATGTATTGAGGGAGGTTTTATTTGATTTCCTAGTGTTCTGGGAGCAGAACATGCTCTATCAAGTTCTTGTGACTCTAATCTATACCGTATATTGTACCTCTGAATACCACGACGTGCCTGTACAGAAGAATTTAAAATAAAAGTGAAACAATAACTTGATGTCCTTGGTGGTGGTAACTTTTCAGAGGCATTTACACCCTGAATGGACTTGGAGGAGCTGTGAGGTTTGGTTATGGTCGACAGACTGAATGAGATGTGTGGTGTCCGCTGCCCAGCTGCTATGTGACAGCTTCTTCTCCGCCCAGCAGCAGAACTTCCATCAGCTGGGCCCAGCCTCAGCCTCCCTCTGTTGCTATTGTTTATATACAATACAAGGTGGTTAGTGCCTGGAAAGACTCTCTCTCCGCTTAGTGCTATTGCTATTCCCCATATTGAGCAGCCTGTGGTATTATTCACTTACTGGTGATGCTGTTTGATTGATATCTGCTCTTTTCATTTGCTCTGCAGAGAAGCAAGACACCAGGGAGACCAAGCACAACTTAAAAGTCTTTATTCGAAACACACAGTGGTACATTTTCCAAAGGGAGGTACAGCTCTTTGTTCCTCCAGCTGTCACATAACTGAGTTTATTGCTGCCTAGTTAGGAGTGTGCTTTGTCCTTCTTTAGTGGAAGGGAGGCCACCGGTGTTAGTAAAAGGCCAAGAAGGATGAGCACTGTAAGCCAAGTATTAAACCTATGGGGAAAGTTCAGTTTGAATATTCATTTTTTATGTATTGCATATATTTTTAGGCATTCATATTTATCTATATTTGTAGCTACGTTTATACAGGTATTGGACCTGTTATCCATAATGCTTGGGACCTGGGGTTTTCCAGAGAAGGGGTCTTTCCCTAATTTGGATCTCCATATCTTGTCTACTAAAAATGTATTTAAACTTGAATTAAACCCAATTGTATTATTTGGCTCCAGTAAGAATTAATCATATCTTAGTTGGGATCAAATACAAGTTACTGTTTTAAAGAATTGAATTACAGGTATTGGACCTCTTATCCAGAATGCTTGGGACCTGGGGTTTTCCAGAGGAGGGATCTTTCCCTAATTTGGATCTCCGCATCTCAAGTCTACTAAACAATTATTTAAACTTGAATTAAACTCAATAGGCTGGTTTTGCCTCCAATAAGAATTAATCATATCTTAGTTTGGATCAAATACAAGGTACTGTTTTTAAAGAATTTAATTAAAGGTGTGGAACCTGTTATCCAGAAAGCTCGGGGCCTGGGGTTTTCCAAATAAAAGATCTTTCCATAATTTTTTGGGAATGCTTGGGACATGGGGTTTTCCAGAGGAAATCTTAAATCTACTTAAAATTATTTAAACATTAATTTAACCCAATAGGCTGATTTTGCCATCAATAAGGATTAATTATGTCTTAGTTAGGATAAAGTACAAGGTGCTGTTTTATTATTACAGAGAAAAAGGAAATTGTTTTTAAATATTTGAATTATATGGATACAATTGAGTAATTTTATTTTATTAGAGATGACTTTCCAGTAGTTTATAGCGTTCTGGATAACTGGTTTCCAGATAATGAGTCCCATACCTGTATTTGATTAACATTTGAATTGAATTTAATTTAGAGCTTTCTGGATAAAATGGTTTCCAAATAACAGATCCCATAGCTGCAAATCAATACATTTCAATACAACCTGTAAAAAATGCAATCACAATTCCAAAGCATCAGAGTTTACCCACTGCGGTTTGTTTTTTTCCCTGTTATTTTCCAATATCCGTTTGCTGTAGAATATTGCCTTTGTTATGTGCCAGTTGAATGCTGGGAGTTGCAGCCAAGCTGCCAAAACTGCACATATTTCTTTTCTAGCGTGTACCATAGAAAGGGAAGATGCTACAGTTTTGCTAATTCCAACCTTGCTGCCTTATCGTCTTTGCATGTAATTGGCTCATTTGGGGTAGATTTATAAGACTGCTCTGTGCTCCTATCACATTATGTTTTGCTTTGGCTTAAAATTGCATTGGCTCCTTACCCCCATGTGAATGAAAACTTGGCAAATCCATACTTGAAAGATGGTCAAGAGCTCACTTTTGCCCACTGCATGAATGAGTGAACTATTTCGCTGTCTGGGTTGGCTTTCTTTCTTTATGACTGAAAAGTAGTAATTAGTAAATAACAGCCATTTAATAATAGAAAGGAAATGTTTCATGAGTTAAAGTGTAGTTCACCTTCAAATTAACCTTTAGTATAATGTAGACTGATATTCTGAGACAGCTTGTAACTGCCAGGTCTTCATTCTTTATTTTTTATGGTTTTTCCATTTTTTTAGCCTTTTGTTCAGCGGCTGTCCGGTAATAGGGTCTAAGGAGCTATTTTGTTGCTAGAGTCTTATTCTCCCTAGCAACTAAGCAGTCATTTCAATAAGAGACTGCAATAAGTATAGGAGGGGGACTGAATAGGAAGATAAGTAATAAAAAGTGATAGCAATACAATTGTAGCCTCACAGAGCAATCGTTTTTTTGCCTGCTGGGGTCAGTAACCCACATTCAAAAGCTGGAAAGTGGTAAAAGAGGAAGGAAAATAACTCAGAAAAAAAATAAATAAATAAATGCCAGTTGCAAAGTTGTTAGGAAAAGGACACTATGGGGCCCATTTACTTAGCTCGAGTGAAGGAATAGAGGAAAAAAACGTTGAATTTCGAATTTTTTTTTTTTTTGGCTACTTCGACCATCGAATGGGCTACTTTGACCTTCGACTACGACTTCGAATCGAATGATGCGAACTAAAAATCATTCGACCATTCGATAGTCGAAGTACTGTCTCTTTAAGAAAAAACTTCGACCCCCTAGTTTGCCACCTAAAAGGTCAATGTTAGCCTATGGGGAAGGTCCCCATAGGCTTCCTAAGCATTTTTTGGTTGAACAAAAATCGTTCGATCGATGGAACGAATAGTGCTAAATCCTTCTACTTCGAATATCGAAGTCAAAGGATTTAACTTTGACAATTGTTCGAACGAATATCGCTAAATCCTTCGACTTCGATATTCGAAGTCGAAGGATTTAACTTTGACAGTCGAATATCAAGGGTTAATTAACCTCGATATTCGACCCCAAGTAAATCTGCCCCTATGTAACATAGTAACAATAAACCTAAAGGTAAACCACCCCTTCAAGTTTCTTATGAGTGACTGGGACCTGGATTCGTTCTTGTGGGTGAAACCTTGTGCCAGATCATGGCAACTTCCATGGAGCCCCCAACAGTGTGTGTTTATTGAACTAGTTCATTACTGCATTCCTTGCAACCCCTACATGCTTGATTGTAAAAGATAAATAAGAAGATTGCATGGTTGTATTTTCAGCATTTAGCCCAGCATCACCGGAGAATTGGTTATAGGGATACTATCACGGGAAAAAAATGTTTTTTTAAAAACGCGTCAGTTAATTGTTATGCTCCATCAGACTTCTGTACTGAAATCCAGTCTTTAAATGAGCTAACAGATGTTTTTATATTTAATTTTGAAATCTGACATGTGGCTACACATGTTGCCAGTTTCCCAAGTTCTCTCAGTCATGTGACTTGTGTTCTGATAAACTTCAGTCACTCTTTACTGCTGTGCTGTAAGTCGGAGTGATATCACCCCCCAGCAGCCCATTAGCAGAACAATGGAAAGGTAACCAGATAACAGCTCCCTGACACAAGATAAAAGCTCCCTGTTAGATATGAGAAAAACAATCAATAGTAAAAATCCAAGTCCCACTGCGACTCCTTCAGTTACATTGAATAGATGAAACAACAGGCTGCCAGAAAGCAGGTCCATCGTGAAGTGCTGGCTGTTTCTGAAAAACTACTTGAGATGGCTGCCTACACACCAATATTACAACTAAAAAATACACTTGCTGGTTCAGGAATGTTATTTTATATGAATTATTTGCAGTGTAAACAGTGTAATTTAGAAATAAAAATAACACCATAAAAATCATGACAGCATCCCTTTAACAAGGATTATGTGCTTTTTATATAATATACAGAAATGCAAACATACAAGAGTCAGCTATGTACATCTGTTGCCTTTAGGGGCTCTTGAATCTGAACTGACCTGCTTATGTTTGTTCAGGATAAAAGTCGTCATGTTTTTAGATAAAGCTCCTTTTCAGGTACAGATTGCTGTTTTGTCCATGTGAAAGAGTCCTTGTCATTGAATATACATATGTTATCTTACGTTATTAATAGGAAAACGCAAAACAGTCAAGGTTTGGTTCAGTGTCAGGAAGGAAATTCATTTATCAGCTAAAATAATGTCTAAAATTGGCCTAATGTTTGGCATAATGATAGTGCTAAAATACTCTTATCACCCAGGGGACTCAAATAACATAGGGAAGCAGCTTCTTGCAAAAATCAGGCAGGGATGAATTAACCTTGACACATTTGTTATTCTTTTCTGACACTCTTTCTGACCCTTAAATTTTGGCCCAAAAGCCATTGCATTATAATTCAGTGTATAAAGGCAGTTGCACACCACCCGCCTGGCCCTCACACTCTTTGTAGACACACATAGTCTTGTCACCTAAATGTATGGTCATTTATGGTTTGGGACATTAATTATTTAATTGCTCCAGAAAGCCGTTCCATCATGAAGTGCTGGTCGTGATTCCTACCAACCATAATGGAAAGATGTGAACCCTGGCATTGTTATTCTATAGATAAATTAAAGCTACACCATCTCATGGGTTCTGTTCCCCTAAATGAATGAATCTATTTTGCTGTATTTTAATATTTATGCGATAAAGTGAGAGCTGTGGCAAATTATTTAGGGTACTAGAAGTCACCTTGAACTCTGATGACTTATTAAAGGCAATAAGGCAATGTAAGGTAACAAAACTCTGAGGTGACTTCTTATACCTGTTACAATTTGCTGTGGGTGGTACTTTATTTATAATTGGATTATGTAGAAATGTTCCTATTCGATGAACTATGACGGTTTTCTATTAAAGAAGGAATTGCCTATTAATAAAGCTTCAAGCATTTTCCATGGAAGTTGAAGGGAAAGTGGAAATGTCATTGATGCTGGACTGTTACTGATATACATTATTTAAATAGCATTTCAGCCATTCATTACTGAAAGAGGGGTGTAATTAAGGCAACGGACCCTGCACCTGCTTTGGGGACCCACTGGGGTATGAATGAAATAGTTTCAATGTATGTTTATGTAAATTGTCTTCATCCCCAGTTAGGTGCAAGTTTTAAAGTGCAAAAAATGTGAATATAGCAACATTGTATTCATGAGGTGCAGCCTGTGGGAGGCAATTGTGCCCTTTAGTGCTCTTGTGCCTAGAGTCCTGCAACGGGTCGGGTCAATAGTGTTTTTTACTCCTTTTTTCTGATCATGTCTACTTCTGATGATGTCACTTCCGGTTTACAATGACAGCACTTCCTGTTTTACTCCTTATTTTCTGATCATGCCTACTTTCGATGATGTCACTTCCGGTTTACAATGACAGCACTTCCTGTTTTACTCCTTTTTTTTCTGATTATGCCTACTTCCGATGACGTCACTTCCGGTTTACAATGACAGCACTTTCTGATTCTTGATGGTCAGCGGGTCCGTGTTGCGGATAAGGTACTTGCTGGTCCGGTCGGGTAGCGTGTCCAAGCAGGTAAGAATGTGGGTTGCAGGTCCGAGTTGCAGATTGCAGTTTGCGCAGTACTCTGCCTGCAGCATTGGGAAATAGCATCCCTGTGTTGCATTAGCTTTACACTGCAAAATTGCTCATTTATAATAGGGATGCAACAAATCTAGGATTTGGTTCGGAATTTGGCCAGGATTTTAATTTGCTTATGTACATTAGGAGCGATAAGGATAATCACGTGACTTTTCATAAGAAAACAAGGAAGTAAAAAAATTTTTCCACTTTTTCCTTTGCTGTCCCTAATTTGCATATATCCATATTTGCATATTAGGTTTTGGTTCGGTATTTGACCAAATCTTTCAGAAAGGATTCGGGGGTTCGGCCGAATCCCAAATAATGGCTTTGGTACATCCCTAATTTATAAACACATGGGCATAGTGGGAAGACTGAGTGTACATTATTAATTCATAAAGAGAAAAAACTTTAAAGAAGCGATGTTTTAACAATGTGTTGATACATACCTTTCGGAACAGATGGCTTTTGCTTCTTAGATGTTGATACTTTGTGGTCTTACAGCGCATGTTACAGACGAACTGTATGTAACAGGACTGAGCCTAGGGTTGGAAGTTCTGTCTCATATGTATAAAGAGTTATGTATTTTTAGAAAAGTGTGCATTTAAAAGGAATGTGTGTGGCTTTCAGAGCAAAAATTCCTTCTACAGGGTACAGTATATAATGAATTGAGCAAGGGAAGATGCATGTCATTTAGCACACATCAGCCCCTGTGACACAGCAGGTTGTTATTTACCATTCTCATTGGCATTATATCTCAGCATTGCTTACCAAGGATGTTGACATGTGTCTGACAGGAGCTGGTAGAAGTCTACACACATCATATCTCCCCTATCCTATTAGCTGGGAGACATTCATGTCAATGAGGAGTGAGACAGGGCTGACCTATCTCACTGCCGACTCCTTCCAGCTACATCCCCTCTGTGCATCCTGTCTGATACTGACTGCCGCTTCCCTCTAAATACTCCGAAAAGAAACCCTGTGTCCCCAGTGCAAACGCATCCTAAATTGCCATTTCATACAAGAGAAATTGTTTTGATAGTTACTTATGTTAACAAATACTTGTAAGGCTTTGAAGTATGAAAAAACACCCTGCAGCTTAAAGGAGAAGCAAACCTTAAAGTTAAAAAAAACCCCTACCCCCTACCCTACATAGACCCCCTCCTCCCCCAACATAAGTTTCACCCCGGGCAAATGCCTCTAACTTTTCACGTACCCCTCGGTGCAGATTCAGGTATTGGAGTTCACGGGCGCCATCTTCAGCCGCTTCAGTAATCTTCGGAATGAGACAGGTGTGGCGGCGCGTGAGCAGTTGGAGCAATTTTCTGTTTAGCGACAACTGTGTATGCGCTGAAACTCATGAACATTGCAGAATTGCCGGACTCATTCTGAAGATTACCAAAACGGCTGCATGTGGCGCCCTCGAACTCCAATGCCTGAATCTGCACCAAGGGGTAAGTAAAAAGTTAGGGGCATTTGCCTGGGGTAACACTTAGGTTGGGTGAAGGAGGTAGATGGGGTCTATGTAGGGTAGGGGGATAGGGGTTTTTAACTTTAGGGTTTGCTTCTCCTTTAAAGAGGAGCTTCGGGCTTCTGAACCAAAATTTGATAAAGAGGCCCACATAACACAGAAACCCCTATTATACCCATCACAGTTACCTGTTTCTTCTCTTTCTGCATCATTTGAAATCCTGGCAGGGAAGGAGGGACTAAACAGATGTTACAAATTGTAACAATTTCTCCACAGCTTACAGACAGCATGCAGGAACTACATAACCCACAATGCATTGCACTGTTATGTTCTGTTCCTTATTGAAATCATGTGTGCAGGGAATTGTGGGGTTTGGAGGATGAAGGCTAAGGATAGATGGCTGTTGGTACAAAGTAACAGTAGTCAGCCAGCTCAGCAAAGTAGTCAGAAAGATCAGCAGGAGAGCAGGGGGCTAGGCTTAGGGAACTGTCAAAATCCATTAAAAATCATGAAAAATCTGCATATTTTTTAATTGATGTATACTGAAAAGTTGCTTAAAATTATGTTTACTTTTTAAAAAGCTTGTTATGTTTTTGTGGAGTTCCCCTTTAAAATCAAAAAAAGAGAAGGCTCTGCTACATATCAACCCTAAATGTTCGTATCATCTAAAGTTTTTCACTTATTAAAATGTAATTTGCTCTTAGGGCTGCGCTTCAGTATTCCAGTGCTGGCAAAAGGCTATAATTAGATTAGAAGCCTGCTAAGCGCTGGTGACAGTATCAGAGCCTTAGAGAGCATGTGCTGGATTCTCATGTACCTCCCTCCTATTGGCTGCTGCTGCTTCTGCTCTTGCCTGTCATTGGCTCTCGCTGAAATCTTTATGCTGCATTAGAGACAGTGAGAGGGGTATTGTGTTGTGGAACAGAGCTGGAGGTGCCTGTAACAGAGAAGAAAGGGAAACCCACCGGTAACTGAGCTGACTCCCCCTTGGAAGATGTTGCCAGCCTGGGGCACTTAGCAGCAAGATGAGGCCATGGCAGATGCCACCTCACTTGGTTATCACTTTTGGATCTTAAATCCATCCTGCAAGGTACCACCATGCATGCAATGAATGCAGCTGAATCGATGTCTTCTTTGATTGGACCTTGATTTCATTGGTAATGTTTCTTTTGGTTCTGGGAACTGATAACTTTGGGGGGGGTTGTATTTGCAGTTGTGCGGGTGCCTTCTCCCCACTGCTCCAGGCTCCTACTGTTTGTATTGCGTAGGACAATTGATTTCAGGGGCTGCACACTGCTCTTTGAAAGGGTTAAAAGTTTGTCAGTTCAAAGCAGAATGTGTAAGCGACACACACTTGTCCTTGCGTGCAGTCACATGCTACAAGGGGATGTACTTTTTTATAATTTTTTTTTGTGTTATTTTTGTGTATATGTAAATTTAGGCTCCTGCTGTTGGCATATCTAGGGCCCCTTGGGGGAAAAACATAGATAAAAGTGCAAGAAATATATATCAATCACTAGGTATAGTCAATATATATATATATATATATATATATGTATGTATCTGGGGTCGGACTACAACTTCCTTCCAGATTCCCAGGATGCTGGGAGTTGTAGGGCATCATCCATGGGGCCACTATTTGTACATGATTTATCCCCGTAAGCACCAGTCCTTGTGCATTTCCAGGGGCCCTCGCACTTCTAACTACAATGGAAATTGAAATGCGTAGGTTTTCTGTCCCGTTTTACTGCCAATTCAACTGATTTGACGAATTTGGCCCAAGGGCTTTGTTTTTCTGAAGACATTTTTTCTCTCGAAGTTAAACAATGTAAAGATGCAGGCTGGCCTTTTCAGAGTAGTGATTGTACGACTGTAACCTGAGAGGCCTGAGAACTGTTAGAGAGGTGTGGCTCTACAGCAGCCATATGTATCCAGCTTGTTTAACTACAACTCTCAGCAACCTCTGAGTCACTTGGCCTGTCATGGGATATTGGGAGTTGTAACTGAATTATAATTGCTGGACATTACTGTTCTACAACTTTAAAGATAATTCTTATAATATTTATATATAATATTTTTTTTTTATTATTATTTTTTTTTTATTGGTGATATGACAATGAGATATTCCAACAAGTAGAATACAAACCCTTCACTTGTACAAGTACAAATGTTCTTACAGTGGTAGAAATTTGGATTCAACATGTTGTGGCGGTCTGAGGGGAAGCCATTTCTCTTGCACACTTCCCTTCCCGTCTTTTGCATATGTCACACGCAGAACTGGAAATGGAAGGGTCACAAGCAGTTATTGTTTCCCTCTTGGGCCTGGCCCATTTGGAAACCGTTCAGCACAATTCTGTATTGGAATTTCCACCAAGGATGGGGACTGTCTGTTTGCCTTGTGATATTGTTCCTTTAAATCAATAACCTTTGTGCGTCATGAAATAAAAGCAGAGATCATGCAAATGTGTTTCAAGTCTATAGGTCTGGCAGCTGTCCCTCTGCCATCATGCCCTGGGGCGGGTGCCTATAACCAATCAAGTTACACTTAAATGCCTGTATTGTTGCTGCCCAATCTGGAAATATGTCAATATTGTACATACATCCATCAAAGTCAGTATCAAGTTTGTCAGACACATGGCCAACTACATCTCCCACAATGCCCTGCAGGTATTTGGTAGAGGAGGCTGGGGGCTGTAGTTTACAGGGCCACTTTTTTATATTTGTTATCTACGTTGTAGATTTGTCAGCAGATCAAAGAATATTAAGCCAAATTATCTAATACAAGTGATTCAAAAAACATTAAGCCAAATTGTATATGGTCTCTTATTATATAGGTCTGGGATTTGTGTGGACTAGTATTTAGATGCAGTAATACAAAGCAGAGTAAACTACATACCTCCCAACTGTCCCGTTTTTAGAGGGACAGTCCCTCTTTTGACAGCTCAACCCGCAGTCCCTCGTTTGTACTGGAAAGTCACGTTTTTCTCTGCACTGAACAGCCAGGAAAAGAAACAAAGTTCCTTACTTAATTGGCTTCTGGCAGAGAGCCCAGAACTGCCACAGCAGCAGATAAGATACTTTTGTAACAATTTCAAGATCGTAACAATATAAGATAACAGGTCCCTTGGGAGAAGTTAGAAAGGGCAATTCACCTTCATTAGCGAACTGTAATAACTGAAAAAAACATAAATATGTTCAAACTTTCATAACCTGCCAAATTTTGTAAAATAAACATGTTAATTAGGGGGAGTGGCCACAAAAATCATGAAAAATTCATAAAGCGGCATATTTTTTGCCACTCTGTTTTTTCCAAAATGTTGGGAGGTATGTAATCATGGACTTTTGGAAGAAGCAGATTTTTGTTGTCTGTAAAACATGCAAGCTGCATAATAGTGGCAAGAATTATTTTTTACTACTAGTCTTTACAGAGATTATTCTTCATATCGGTTCCTGCCTGAGCAGAGTTTACAATCTATGGCACCTATCACTGAACTTGGGCTCCCAAAGCACAATATGCCTCCAGATGAGAATATATGTGTATAATTATGTTGTGAGGGAACTAACTTAAATAAATGCAAACTAAGCAGCTTGTTGTATTATGCAAAACTTGATGTGGAACAGAATAACCTAATCCTTGCAATACTGTCATTATAGCAGAAGGCAGAATGGGGCAGCTTGAGTGTCAGGTTTTGGGTTGAACCCAGTGCAGGTCACTATTCTCCTAAGTGCATTTCTTAACAGCCGTGACAAGCCAGGAATGAACTATATCCCTGCTTAAGGGCAGTTAATTATGGTTTTAGTTCTTTTTAAAGTACTCATCCGTCCAGAAGGACATCAGTAGGGTATAAGCGTGCAGCTTGGCATTATGCAGGTTTATATTTCTGCAGTGACTGCCATAGACCTCTGCCTGTTGAACGTATTGACCCTGTATGTGGTACAAATAATAATACTTTCATCTGCAATTCCAGTTTAATAAAGTGTGTGGGAAGGGGCTTGTTGCCAGACTGATGGCTCACACCTCCACAGCCTTTCCCACACTGTATTATTATTATTACTCATCTTCACTTACTTAGAGAAAATAGGTGCAGGTATGGGGAGCAAACACAGACTGACAGCTCTATGTGGGCTGGGTTTCTCTGGGTTTTCCATCTAAGCAGAAAATATAAGTTACTTTATGTATTTTTACTGTGGTTTTCTTTGTGCAGCAGTGTCACATCATTTTTCATACAAGCCATGCAGAGTGCAAAGTGCAAGAAACAGGCACAAACTGTTATTTTTTTTAGATGTTTGGGATCTGTTATCCAGAAACCCATTATCCAGATAGTTCTGAATTATAGGATATAGGATAGGCTGTCTCCCATAGATTCTATCTCATTCAAATAATCCGAAACGTTAAAGGGATCCTGTCATCGGAAAACATGTTTTTTTCAGAACGCATCAGTTAATAGTGCTCTTCCAGCATAATTCTGCACTGAAATCCATTTCTCAAAAGAGCAAACAGATTTTTTTATATTCAATTTTGAAATCTGACATGGGGCTAGACATTTTGTCAATTTCCCAGCTGCCCCTGGTCATGTGACTTGTGCCTGCACTTTAGCAGAGAAATGCTTTCTGGCAGGCTGCTGTTTTTCCTTCTCAATGTAACTGAATGTGTCTCAGTGAGACATGGGTTTTTACTATTGAGTGTTGTTCTTAGATCTACCAGGCAGCTGTTATCTTGTGTTAGGGAGCTGCTATCTGGTTACCTTCCCATTGTTCTTTTGTTTGGCTGCTGGGGGGGAAAAGGGAGGAGGGTGATATCACTCCAACTTGCAGTACAGCAGTAAAGTGTGATTGAACTTTATCAGAGCACAAGTCACATGACTTGAGAGGCGGAATTTCACACTAGTGGACTGTGATGATCTCTAACTTCACTCTTTGATAAATATACCCCTTAAGGCAGGGGTCCCCAACCTTTTTCACCCGTGAGCAACATTCAGATGTAAAATAGTTGGGGAGCAACACTAGCATGTAAGATGTTTCTGGGTGGTGCCAAATAAGGGCTATGATTGGCTATTGATAGCCCATATGTGCTTTGGCAGCCTACAGCAGGCTCCATTTGGAAGTATATCTGTTTTTTTTTTACAACCAAAACTTGCCTTCAAGCCTGAAATTCAAAAATAAGAACCTTCTTTGAGGCCACTGAGGCTGATGACGGCCCGTGCCTTCCCTACCTGCCCCTTAATTCAGCCGTGTAATTTACACGGTAACAAAAGCACAAGATGCGAAGGGGCCCTGTCCTGAATGTCTGCCCAGTGGTAGGCAGTAAGGGCATGTTTATCTTGCCTTAGCCAGTGCTGCGTGTTGCACCTTATACCAGATTTTTAATCCGATGTGAGCAAGGCTCCAGATGCAAATGGTTAGTGAATGAGCACAGAGAGGAGAGATTTTCACCCCTTATTAATTGCATGTGGGGCCTTTGTAAATAATGCTTTAGATAGTTGAATAGCTGCTTATGCATGGCACTTCTGAGAAAACATATACTTCACTGTTCAGAGACCTCCATTTAACTCCAAAAACAGTTTTACATCGTCGTCCTGAGAAAAGTGGTGATGTCACAAAACAAGAGCACAAACCTTGTCAGGAGTGAGATTATAGCAGTTGGCTGAATTTATGGATCCCTAGCCAGAAGCCGTTTCCTCTCAGAGCAGCATTGACCTTTGACTCTTCATTAAACACTCTGAGTGTTCAGAGCTTTTGGCCATAAATTCAGTCAATTGTATTTTCTCTTGGGGAACAGGCAGCCTTGCCCCTTATGACATCATCCCTGCAAAGAGATGTGTTTACTTGGCGTTGCCCTGATTACTCTCATTTTGAGTTTAAAAGAAATCTTTGGTACTACTTTTGGGGCAAGTAGTTTAAATGGGCAGTTTGCAGATGAAGTTTAAATGAAGTTTGCAGATATGCAAGCTACATTGAGGTTCACTTGAAAGGTAAATGGGATGCCCAGAGAGTTATAGCTTCCTTTGAACGGAAACATGCTGCTTTCATAACTTGGGCAAACACAGTGCAAGCACTAAAGTCTTAGTTCATCTGTGTCATCTAATGCAACGTGCTGCAACATGGAGTGCATTTTCCCAATGCATTATTAAATGGAAAACAAAGCCTGTTTAGACTGCGGCCTACCACATTTATCTCCGATTCTTACTGGTTATTACTCTAATGGGACAATGGTTTTATAAGATCATAGAACCCCTTGGTGACTTATTATATGCTTATATTTTATATATTTTATTATATTTTATATTAGGTGGGTACATCATTCACTATATATTTATGCCAGCTGTCATAGTTCTTAAAGAAAACTATGCCCCCAAATGAATACTTCAGCAACAGATTATTTCATATCAAGTGGCATATTAAATAATATCACCAAACTGGAATAAATATTTTAAGTAAATATTACCCTTTTACATCTCGTACCATTAACAACCATTTTGTGCTGACCTGTGTGCTGCCTCAGAGATCACCTGACCAGAAATACTGCAGCTCTAACTGTAACAGGAAGAAGTGTGGAAGCAAAAGACAGAACTTTGTCTGTTAATTGGCTCATGTGACCTAACAGGTTTGGTTTGTTTGTGAGCACCGTGGATCCCAGGATCCCAGGGGGGCTGCCCTTAGTTCTTAAAATTACAATTTTGTATTTAGGATTACCCAGTGACACATACTGCTAAACAAGTGTATAATTATGAAAATGTTTATATAATAAAAATTTATATGAAGCAGGGTTTATATATAGTATGTTGTATGCAATATTTTTTATATAGACCTGCATTGTTTGGGGGTATAGTTTTATCATTTTCCTTTAAGCTATAAGCAATTTCCCTAGACATATATATGTATGTATTACATGTATATGTGAAGAAGATGTATGTTTTTGAACAATAAACTACTGTACTTATTCTTAAATCCATTATATATAGGGGGCTAACAATTTCTTATGAACTGGAGACTTGCCAACAAACCATAGCCTATATAGAAAGAGCAATAAGATCTATGGGGTAAATAAAGGTCAGACTACATTCCCAAGACTACAAAAAAGAAAAAAAAAAAAAAAACCTGTGTGGTCATTGGAAGAAAACAAAGATGGCAAATAATTACTGCCTTTCAAAATGGACCACCATGTAGATAAAGTGCCTTTAAAACAAGGTTTATTTACAGGAACACTGTTTAAAAGTAGCCTTATGCGTTTAGTGCCTAAGAGGGCACTTCATCATAGATATCATCATATGAGTAATTGCCCTCTTATGCACAAAACACGTAAGGCTATTTTTTTAACTCTTGTTTTGTAAATAAATATTTAACTACGTGGTGGTCCGTTCTTAGCGCCAGACAGTATATTTTTCTACGCCTATGAATTGCAACTCTCTTTGCTGAAGGTTTGGGGCATGTGCACACGGACCCTCAAGAAATTTGGTTTCTCTCTATATTTCTTGGCAACCAAGGTGGTACATAGTTCCATAATAGTGGAGGTTATGCGTACCTGTCCGGTTTACCTTATTGCCTCTGAATGTGTATAATTCCAATATGAAAATCAGACCAGTTTCTGGATCAACATTATACTATTATTATCAGTAGGCATGTCATTTTGCACTTTCTAAAAAGCCATCCATACCTTTGTTTCAACTATCTCATGTATCTGCTGGTACAATTACATTAGGAGGAAGAATTCCACAACTTTACAGCTGCCTCTATAACGATGGATTTAATACAAAAGTATAAAAGGAAACAGGCAGTGACGTTGTATGGCTTAAATATTGAGAGAGGTGGACAGAAGTTCCTATCCCAGTCTCATATTCAAACCACTGCCTAGTTGCTAGGTTAAATAAGACCCTAGCAACCAGAAGAAGAACCAGAAGCTGCTGAACAAGAAGGTAGTTGAAAAACCTCAAAAAAAATTAGACCAAATGCAAATTGTCTCAGAATATCAATGTGTCCATCATACTAAAAGTTAATTTAAATGTGAACTACCCCTCTAAGTCTAGAAAAATAAAGGTTTGGTGTTATGTAGAACTGACTAGAGAAATTTCCGATGATTCTTAACTTTGTAACCATGGCAGCATCACAACAGGTTTCATAAAAGTTTGTCTATTTAATGGAGAAAGTTGGACATCTCTGCAATCAGCTCTGGTACTTGCTACAGACAGTAGTTGCCTTTTAATGCTCACTCAATACTTGGCAGTTTGTGGATATTGCAAGGAATTGGCTATAACAATGTCTAATTTAATTCATTATGCACAAAGCGGAGGTTATTTCTTTCATGCAGCTGTACAATCCGGCGAGTGCAGCGCAACACATCAAACTGATTTCACTTCATGCAGTCGTCTAATTATGTTTCTCTGACCACTGCCATGGATGACTATTAAAAGTGCTTTTCCTCCTTATATTCTTATAGATCAATTTATTGTTCCCTAACCATAAAGAATATGGGGGGGGGGAGATTTAGCTGTTAAAATTTAGATAGGAGGATTTATGAATTCCCTTTAACAATATACAGCTAAATGATGCCATAGCACAAGATATTAACTGCTGTACAAACTGTGTTGTGAGTTGCATGCTGTTTGTGCCAGTTTCAAATCATCAAGTTATTTAACTGTGAGGATTTAAAAATATTTTGAGTTTTTGTCTTTACCACTAAATTAAAACAAAATTAAGAGGCTGGCAGTAAAAAGAAAAGAAGTCAACATAGAAACCTTAGGGGTGGCATTGTGTGAAGTAGTAGTGGCTGGAGTCAACAGAGGCTCGGTGGAGGTTGCCTTGCACATTGGCAGCCCCAAGGTTTTAGACTTGACTTCTCTTTTAAAGCTAAATCTTTCTTACCATAATTTGTATGTAATATAGAAAGTCAGGTTGAAAAACACATCCAAGATAGAAAGTCAGGTTGAAAAACACATCCATCTATATAAACCCTGCCTAACAGCTAGCTGATCCAGATGAAGGAAAAAACCAGTTTGAAGCCTCTCCAATTTGCCTCAGAGGGGGAAGAAAATCCTTCCTGACTCCAAAATGGCAATCGGACTAGTCCTTGGATCAACTTATACTATGAGCTATCTTCCATAACCCTGTATTCCCTCACTTGCTAAAAAGCCATCCAGCCCCTTTTTAAAGCCATCTAATCCAGGGGTGCCCAAAAAGTAGATCGGGATCTACCAGTAGACCTTTAGCTGGTGATCAGTAGATCTCAAGACACTGTCAACAAACAGCTTGTCTAAATCATCCTCTTATATCATGCTTTTCATTTAGATATTTATTCTGTTACGGTTACATAAGAAATAGTTGTTTCTTAAATGTATCAATATAAATGCTATCAATATCACATTTAAATAACATTTTCCATGGAACAGAATGCTAACAATGCTATCATGGATGTAGATCATAATGGGACAACATCACTCAAAGTAGACCTCACATTAGTAAAGTATGGGCACTCCTGATCTAATGTATCAGCTAGCACAACTGATTCAGGGAGAGAATTCCACAATGTTAGCTCTCATACTGTAAAAACCCTTTCCGAATATTTCAACAGAACCTCCTTTATTCTAATCAGAATGAGTGCACCCTTGTCAGCTGGAAGGACCTACTGGTAAATAAAACATTAGAGAGGTTATTATATGATCCCCTTATATGTTTATATATAGTTATTATATCCCCCCTTAAGTGCCTCTTCTCCAGCGTGAACAACCACAACCTGGCCAGTCTTTCTTCAAACAACTTTGTAATATATCAATAAAAATATGCAGACTTTTCATGATTTTCAATGGTTTTGAACATTCCCTAAGCCTAGCCCCCTGCTCTCCTGCTGATCTGTCTGACTACTTTGCTGAGATGGCTGACTACTGTTACTTTGTATCAACAGCCATCTGTCCTTAGACTGCATCCTCCAAACCCCACAATTCCCTGCACACGTGATTTCAATAAGAAAAGGAACATCACAGTGCAATGCATTGTGGGTTATGTAGTTCCTGCATGCTGTCTGTAAACTGTGGAGACGTTGTTACAATTTGTCAGTGTTTAGTCCCTCCTTCCCTGCCAGGATTTCAAATGATGCAGAAAGAAAAGAACTATTAAACAGCTGGATTTCAGCATAGAAAATGGCATTTATTCATACTTTTGAAGAAACAGGTAACTGGGATGGGTATATTAGGGGTTTCTGTGTTAGGTGGCCCTCTTTATCAAATTTTGGTTTGGAAGCCGGAGTATGCAGCCTACATACAGAGAATCCATATATAAAAATTACCTAATTACTTTCTTGTGCATCAGACTGCTATTCAGGAATCTGCAAATGAAGAGCATTTAGATCCCACTCACCTGCAATTTTGCACAATTGAGAATTAGAATTTAGACAAATGGACTATTGAAGAGCTGTAAGCATAATGGATACTATAATATAGCTCTTGTTGATCCGACTTTAATTTGAGGTATTTTTTTTGCTCTAAAGAAGGTGTTATCACTATCAACTTAAGCATTCAATATGTATAGAATATTATTAATTTTAGCATCCTATCTTTTTTTTATTTGCACTAAATCTCCGATTTGGTTTGGGAATCAGCTGAAGCCAAGTGTTTTTAAGCAGGCTTCACATTTGGCCAAATTCAAGATTGGCTGAACCTAATCCAAAACCTACATAAAGCCCCCTATTTCCTCAATTTGCACCACCAATTATCTGAGTTCAAATACGGTTTGGTATTTGTGGATTTGCTGAACTAGTGAGCATTCTAAAGCATAAAAAGTTCATTATGTGCTTTCTCAACCTAACCATACCGGAACCAGCCAATTAGAGCAGGTGAAATCTGTCAGTGACTCACGGCATCAGTGTGTTGTTTGTAGTCCATTACTGGACTGAAACAGCTGCAACTGTACGAAACTATAAGACTTATTCTGATACAGGTTAATTAAAAATGGCTTCTACAGTTCATTTTTATTCTACTAGCAACTGTTTTCCTTTAATGCATTGGAGACAAATTGCATTGTTACTGAGCAGATGCGTTGTGTATCCTAATCTGTTGCAGCTGCAGTTATTTTGCAGTGTGAGAATTATACTACTTGTGTGACCAATCTTGCCTGAACACAGCCGCTAGGCTAGAGCATGTTGTACTGTATGAATATGGTACTTCTCATCCTCAGTGAGTGAGAGAACAGAAATTCAATTTGTAAAGGCTCTGTGCTGAGACAAGATAAAATGACTTTTATAAAGTATGAACACAAACATGCCGGTTACATATCAGTTACCACCCTTTAGGGGTGCAGCTACTTTGGGAGAGTTCTCCCACCCTTGGTGCTATCATTTCACCATTGACAAAAATATGACTTACAAAGCATTTGGCCTAAAGAAAAAATATGAATGTTAAATGTGACCTACATCAGTAGAATACGTGCAGTGTTATTGTCCTTCATGTAACCGTATCATCTAATATTGACATTGTATCTTATTGTATTAACAAACTATAGAACTACTGCTGAAGTGGCAGATCTTTTCTAAACCTTGTTCTAACAAATAGCATGTCAACATGCCAAAATTTAGAATTCCAATCTTTCAGTATGACCATGAGTCAAGCCGCAGCCTGCCCATGACTGCCTTTAATTTCCCACTGGTTAAATGGTGAGGAAAGCCCTGTAGTCTTCTGGAGAATTCTGCTTCAGTGGGAAAATTAAACTACCTTAAGTGACTATATCTAGTCAAAATCTAATGTGATCACTTGATTGCTCAAACCAACAAGGCTTGCCACTCGTGTTGCCATGTGCAAGGGATATCTAGGCAACACGTATGCCAGCTACTGTTCTTCTCTGCAGTATTTTCTGGTTTCAGAGTTGGCAGCAGACCCCTTGACTACAGTGGGAGTTGTAGGTAGCCATTGTAAGTCTTTATTACCTGCTATCTCAGTATAGTTTGCACAGCAGATCTTTCCTAAGCTTTGGGCCAGAGGTGTTGGTGGCCTACTGGAGAGCTAACCAATGTGTGGGCGACTAGTCTCAATATATGTGATAAGAACAGCTCTTGCCTAAGCGTTGTGGCATTGGGATAGAGTCAAAAAACTTCAATAGGGTCTAGCTATTGTTATATAGTTATATAGTTTTATGCGTAATAGATCTTGCCAGATTAACTTAATTTCTTTTTACGAGAATGTAAGTAGAGACCTCGATTCTGGGATGGCAGTGGATGTGATTTACTTAGACTTTGCTAAAGCATTTGATACAGTGCCACACAAAAGGTTACTGGTTAAATTAAGGAATGTTGGCCTGGAACATAGTATTTGTACCTGGATAGCGAACTGGCTAAAAGATAGACTACAAAGAGTGGTGGTAAATGGAACATTTTCTAATTGGACCAGTGTTGTTAGTGGAGTACCGCAGGGCTCTGTACTAGGTCCCTTGCTTTTCAACTTGTTTATTAATGACCTGGAGGTGGGCATTGAAAGTACTGTTTCTATTTTTGCAGATGATACTAAATTGTGCAGAACTATAGGTTCCATGCAGGATGCTGCCACTTTGCAAAGTGATCTGTCTAAACTGGAAAACTGGGCAGCAAACTGGAAAATGAGGTTCAATGTTGATAAATGCAAGGTTATGCACTTTGGCAAAAATAATATAAATGCAAGTTATACACTAAATGGCAATGTGTTGGGAGTTTCCTTAAATGAAAAGGATCTAGGGGTCTTTGTAGATAACACGTTGTCTAATTCTGGGCAGTGTCATTCTGTGGCTACTAAAGCAAATAAAGTTCTGTCTTGCATAAAAAAGGGCATTAACTCAAGGGATGAAAACATAATTATGCCTCTTTATAGGTCCCTGGTAAGGCCTCATCTGGAGTATGCAGTTCAGTTTTGGACTCCAGTCCTTAAGAGGGATATAAATGAGCTGGAGAGAGTGCAGAGACGTGCAACTAAATTGGTTAGAGGGACGGAAGACTTAAATTATGAGGGTAGACTGTCAAGGTTGGGGTTGTTTTCTCTGGAAAAAAGGCGCTTGCGAGGGGACATGATTACACTTTACAAGTACATTAGAGGACATTATAGACAAATGGCAGGGGACCTTTTTACCCATAAAGTGGATCACCGTACCAGAGGCCACCCCTTTAGACTAGAAGAAAAGAACTTTCATTTGAAGCAACGTAGAGGGTTCTTCACAGTCAGGACAGTGAGGTTGTGGAATGCACTGCCGGGTGATGTTGTGATGGCTGATTCAGTTAATGCCTTTAAGAATGGCTTGGATGATTTTTTGGACAGACATAATATTAAAGGCTATTGTGATACTAAACTCTATAGTTAATATAGGTATGGGTATATAGAATTTTAATTAAAAGTAGGGAGGGGTGTGTGTAGGGATGCTGGGTTTTCATTTGGAGGGGTTGAACTTGATGGACTTTGTCTTTTTTCAACCCAATTTAACTATGTAACTATGTAACTGATGGGTCTGTGTGGCCAACTTTAGACTTCTGTCTAGTCCTGTAGTCTACTGCTGGGTTATAAAAAAATGATTCTTATTATTATTTGCTGATGGCTGTATTTAATAAAAAAAAAAGATCAGGAATGTGTTATTCTTATTTTATGGTAGCTATTTTATACAGTCCAGAATATTTTGAACTATTAGAAAATAGAAGAACTTTCAGATTTATTAATGTTCTTCCCGCTTTATTTTCACAGTAGGTGATGATCGTTCGGAATTAATCCCGGCATCAGCTGTCATCTGTGTCTTTTCTGCCAAATGAGATGCGGTGGCACTTACACAGTATGTAAGTATTGTCACTTTGGGACGTTTCTCTTTTTTAGTCTCACATGTAGTTTTTAATTGTATCAATATCCTCTCTTTACAAATGACCGCTCTAAAATACATTATCACATGTTCAAAATCCGCAAATCCGCCATTGCCCAGAACAGACTTTTGATAACATTAATGTGTTAATGTAAGGGATTATCCCTCCTTTCCTTCTATGTTTCGAGTATTATAAAACAAATAGAAATTTCGCAACTAAAACTCCCAGATTCCCATTTAGTGAATTCTGGAAGTTTCAGTTCTCTACATTAACTGCTTTAGAACAAGCTGCATAGCCCTTGGTTTATTGTGACAGAAAAGCATCGGAGAGAAAATGCAGACTTTTTGAGTAAAGGTGGACATACACGGAGAGATCCGCTCGTTTGGCAATGTCGCCAAACAAGCGGATCTCTCCCCGATATGCCCACCTTGAGGATCGGATCCTAACGGTGGCTTTACGGGCGGTCGGATCAGATGCATCAGATGCGGCTGCGATCCGACGGGATTTTTAGTCCCATCCGATTTTGATCTGGTTAACTTTCGGCCAGATCTCGATCGGAGAAGCCCGTCGGGGGGCCCCATACACGGGCAGATAAAAGCTGCAGACAGACTGAGTCGGCAGCTTATTGGCCCGTGTATGGGGCCCCCTGACGGGCTTCTCCGATTAGTTTAGTTTGACTTTTTAATGTTTTTAACTTCTACTTTATGCCTCTGATCTGGCTTTTAATATCTGTGTACAGTCTGGAATTTCTGATTTATACATAAAAAGTGCTATCAGCATGAAGGACACTCATGGGACTTAATGTATGTGCAAAAAATGTAATGCTATAGTTTTTTTGAGAAAGGTCCTCTGTGTAGAACCTAAATGTTGAGTTATACCACTAAATTCTTTGCACATACATAAAGTCCCATGAATGCTCCTCATACTTATTGCTTATGTTATGTCATTTGGAGATTTCAAGGCTATGGGCACACAGGTTGAATGCTTCAGCTGCTGTCAGCCTGCATATTTTTGCAGGCTGAGAGAAGTGGATCTGCTCCCTGCCCCTGCTCCATTGATTTGAATCCGACAAGCCTGCGTCTGCACACACACACAGCGGAGAAGACATTTCCAGGCTGACCCCCTCTCCTCTCTGTTCACAGGCTGGTTGGATTCAAACCAATGGAGCAGATCCACTTCTCTTAGCCTGCAAAAATATGACAACAGCTGGAGACTTCAGCCTAAAGGTCATTCTGACCAGTTTCTAAACTACATGAAAGTTCTGTTATGTATTCAGTTCAGTGATAACTAGTAATTTATGACTTCACTTGTACTGATGTACAACCCTACCTAGCGTTTGATTTAGGGGGTCACCAGTATTGTCCAACCAATATCTCTTCAACTGCTGTTGGCCTGTTACACCCAGGGGCCCCTAAACTTTATAGCCAAGCTTGCGCTTGATGTTATAATTTAACAACTGGGGCTATATTGGCCCACTATATCTACCCTTCACCCTAATTATGACTGTTGTGCTGTGAGGCTTTTTACTGATGCAAGTAAATCAAATATTGTAATGCTGAGAACTAGATTTAATTATAAATGAATTGCAATTATAGTAAGGGAGTGCAAATAGAATCCGTGTATATATCGCCTGCAGAATGAAAGCACCTCACTGGGAGCATGTTCAGAGGAGGCTTTACATTTAATAAATGGTATGTGGTTTGGATCCATGCACCTTTGCCATTTGTCTTTATTATTTATTTTAACTGTTTGTCTTTATACATTCAATCCTATCCACATTGAAAAAATACACATCCATTTATATACATTCAGTATTTTAGTAATGGAATGGAAAAGCCCAGTTGCAAGAAAAATTACCTTTGCAGCCAAAAAGTAAATTGATTGTGGGACTAGTTTATTTTAATAGAACAAGAGGTAGACTGGGGGATTTCCCAAACCACGGGTGAAATTCATTAAGTCTCATTAACGGATACCTATATGTTTTTAATGCTAACTTGGTAAAAAATTTTTTTTGAGTTTCACCCGTGGTTTGGGAAATCCCCCGTCTACCTCTTGTTCTACTGATCTTTATTGAATTTGGCTGGGTTGTAGTCCAGTCAGAGACAACCACATGGGTAATCTAACCGTCAGACATGTAAGTGTCTTCAACTAAACTGATACTAGTTTATTTTAGGCACTCTCTTATTTATTTGCAGTTCTGAAATTCACGCCACTACAAAGTTGCTAGAAAGAGTGACTTTTACAAACAAACTGCAGTTTAAAGGGGTGGTTCACCTTTATGTTAAGGTTTAGTATGTTATAGAATGGATAATTCTAAACAACTTTTCAGTTGGTCTTCATTTTGAGTTTTCTATAGTTTTCGATCATTTGTCTTCTTCTTCTTACTCTTTCTAGCTTTTAAATGGGGTTCACTGACCCCATCTAAAAAACAAATGCTCTGTAAGGCTGCAAAAATGGGATACGTGGTTGGAGAAACTCTCTATACTTTGCAGTGACTGAATGTGGAGTTTGCTTGGTCCCTTTACTTTACCTCAATGCTAAACTCCATCTGTAAGGTTTTTGGCCACTTCTATAAAGAGGCTCCTTCTCCCACACAACCTTCCCACTCCGTGTATCCTTACTTATTCCAACCAGCACCAAATGTGTGTTTGGCAGGGAATGCACCCAAGGCAGTTATATTTAACACCAGATTTTGGTGGCTTGAAAAATTAATAATGAAGTTTGTGAGATCCGATTATCTTACCCGATAAAATTTTTTTTTCTTTTTTGCAAATAAAGGCTATCTGGAAAAATGTCTGTGGTTGTGAGAATATATATAAAAGTTACATAGGCACAGAAAAATGTGAAGCCTGAGAAGAGAATAACTTTGGATTATTACTTCATCTGTCTTCTCTTATGGAAGGCTGCTGTGAAACAAAACACTTCCAGTCTGTGCAAGATTTGTATTCACATATGGGATCTGTTATCCAGAATGCTTGGAGTTTTCTACAAATGTGGTGATCTTTCCATAATGTGGTGCATCATGCCTTAAAGCTACTAAAAAGCTTTAAACATTAATCCTTTACCTGTTGGCGTGTGTCACTAAGCATTATATCCACATGTGACCCTTTTTAACCTTGTGGTGCCAAAAGGATATGCCACTCTTTAAAGACAATGACTTATGTTCTATACATACAGTAAAATAGATATGTGCTGGAAGTGAATGAAACAGCTGGAAGAAGGTTCATGTCCTATAAAGCTTACACTCTATGGGGGAGGCGTTTGGGGGAGAAGAGGAGCAAAAGGTTAGCACAAGCTATGTATGAGTAGTGGTCCTTAAGAGCTTTACTGGTTGTACATTGAGAAATTCCCTTTGTATTTCAGATGCCTAATGCCTTGAAGAACAAATTGGAATGTGGGGAAGCCTCGGTGCACCTTAAGAGCCCCTGCTTCTGATTCTTGGTGGTAAGTAAGGCATTCCTGATGATCATATATCTGTTCTCCAGAAAGCTCAGAAATATGGTGTCTTAAAGACAGTGCTGTCACAGTGCAGCCCATTTGTGTGTCAGGCATCACATTTTGGCAGTTGATAGAGACAAAGTTTATATCCCCTTGGGTTATCGTTGGCACCAGCCATCCATTTATTCTTTTATTTATTTTATAGTCCCACTTTTTGGAATATTTGTCACAGCTAATTACTTTTTTTTACCCAGGCAACTGATTCCACAGATCAAAACAGACTCACAGCGTAATGCAACGCCTTCCTTACCGTGTTTTGTTGTAAAGTGATGCATTCTGGGACCTGATGTTCCATTACTTTCCATAGAATCTGATCAGAACCCATTATAGAAAGGATCGGGATTTCAAGTCCCAGAATCCATCACTTCACAGTGGAACACGATGAGGGGGGGGGGGGTTGCATTACACTGTGAGCCTAAGGGGGTGAGGAACTGGTCCCAGCACACACACTGTCAAACTAACATGGTTTCCATTCAATTTATGGATTCGTATGCCAGTTTAAAAAAAATAAATTTACTTCTGGAAGTTCAGAAAGAGTTTAGCAGTTTTCATAAATAGTAAATGAGCTCATGTCAAAAAGTGGGGTATATTTACCAACTTTACAGAAAGATACAATCCTTCTGCATATTTGCACTGTAACTAGAATGTACAAAAATTAATCATATTCTTTTTAACAATATAATTCTTATATATCTTAAGCAATCAGCCCAGAGGGCAAAACTTGCACTTTTCCACGCAACAGGGTGTGTCAGTTCTATGGAACAAGACAAGGCCTAACAAATTTTGAATTGATTCAGCTCAAAATCTTTTTTTTTTTCTCTCTTTTTATTCTTTTTTTAAAACCAGATAATACATTATTTGTGTTATTATGTTGATGGAAATAATGCCATTGTCCCCATAGTTAGTATTCATTTCTGTATGCTTGTTACTGAGGAACGGGTTACCAGCAACTACGTTTAAAGCTATACCGATACATTCTTATAAAATTCATAGGAAAGCATCAGTATTACTGTAAGAGTTTGGGCATCTACTTTTTTCTGTTTAAAAATGTCCTGAAGAGCCCCTGGCCCAGCATTGCTTACATCAGTTGACACTGTGATACAGATTTGGGTCCTGTTCAGTCAGTCCCTCTGGGCTGGAGCAGGTGTAAACAGGCTTTTGCAGAATTATTTTGGAATTCCCTTTTAATATCCCGGTTTTTGTAAGAAGATCAAAAAAGTACAGCCAATGAAAGATTAAACGTCGTTTTGGCATTTTGTTTAAAAATAGTTCCCTTCAGGAATAAAGCTTTGTGGGTACATTCTGTAAGCGGAGAAAACAAATCTGAGAGCAACTACACTATAAGGAAAAGTTGGTGAGGGGAACCCAACCTTTCTTTGCTTATGAAAAATACTTAATTGAGCAGCTTTGTAGATTTTCTGCCGAGTTGGTTACTAAGCAATTTTTGCAGGTCTCGGGTTGAAAAGCACTTGGACAGAGTAATAGGACTTCTTTCTTTTAATGTGTGTCAATGTTTCCTGTTTTTTTTGTTTTTAATCCAAAAATCAGAACAGCAAAAATGCCTTCAACCCTTCAGTTATATGTTGCTACTAAATTTGAATACTAATTTATCTACCATGGCAGGATATTCCATATATGTGTTTTTAAGCAGACATAAAACCTACTATATATACTATCCCCTTTGTATTTAGATGAGCTGGTACAAATGTATGATAATATTTATGTTGGAGGGTTTTCTTAGCCACTGTAAAGTTTAATGGCTTCTTCAGAGTCTGTGGGGTATATTTATCAAAGAGTGATGTTAATAGTGAAGTTCCGCCACTAGAGTGAAATTCCACCACTTCCCATTCATTTCTATGGGGTTTTTAAAGGCGTAATTATCAAAGGGTGAAAATTCACTTTCATCCATTAAAAATATGCCTTTCAAAATCCCATAGAAATTAATGGAGAGCTGCAGAATTTCACTCTAGAGGCGGAACTTCACTCTTTGATAAATTTACCCCTAAATCCTTTAATCTCGTAGTGTTTCTTTATGCTATGGGACCTGTTATCCAAAATGCTCAGAACATGGAGTTTTCCAGATAACAACAATTCCCATAATTTGGATCTTCATACCTTAAGTCTACTAGAAAATCATGTAAACATTAAATAAACCCAATAGGCTGGTTTTGCTTCAAATAAGGATTAATCATATCATAGTTTGGATCAAGTACAAAGTACAGAGAAAAAGGAAATCATTTTTTGAAAATTTGGCTTATTTGGATAAAATGGAGTCTATGGGAGACAGACTTTTCGTAATTTGGAGCTTTCTGGATAACAGGTTTCCAGATAACTGATCACATGCCTCTTCTCAAAATCTTGCTTGCAAATGTGTATTGTTTATTGAAATGTACACCAAAGATTTAGCCAAATTCTCAACCAAATTGGGTATTTTGAACGGATATACAAATATTGTGTGCTTATAACCTGATATAGACAAAGAAATGTCACACAGTTCTCCCACTTACATCCCTGGGATGTGCCACATGGCAGTCCATTCCTTCTCATAGCAATAACTTGTGTTTATGCTGGTTATCATTAGGTACCTTTAAAAAAGAAGGAAAGGCTTCGTGCACTTCTGGGTGCCATATGTTAGGCACCCAAGTGATTGTAGTTACGTAACTGAAACCCCAGGCCGGTGCTCCTATCAGCAGAAAACTGCACCGGCCCAGGGTTATACCAGTGAGCACCACGGAGCGATCTTCTTTCGTCTTCCTCTTTCTTTGCGAAGCTGCGCATGCGAAGTAGAACGAAAAGCTGAACTTTAACTAAAAAGTCATCTATTTCGTTCAACTGCGTATGCGTCTGCCCTGGGAAATTTGAAGAAAGAAGAAGCTGGAAGAAGATTGCTCCATGGTGCTCACTGGTATAACCCCGGGCCTGGTGCAGTTTTCTGCTGATAGGAGCACCGACCTGGGGTTTCAGGTAAGTGCACAAAGACTTTCTTTCTCCATTACACTGTTGGTAGAGTATGCGTTTACGTTCTATGAAATTCTGATTCAGAAATAAAAGAGAACAGCAGGGAGGGTAATAGCTAATTCTCTCAGCACAAGCTAAGGTTACCGTATCATGCTTTTAATGCTAGACATATATGGATTTATTATGGTTCTTGATACGGTCATACAGACCAGTTACATTTTCCATTGATTTAGCATCTCTAGAACTACTTAGCTGATGGATTAATTGGGTTTATGAGGAAAGAGCTGGGTTGGGTAAAATGATTCAGTGGCACAGTCTAGTTGGAACACTGCACATTACAGGTTAATGTTTTTAAGTTCCCCCTGTCAATTTTGAGACATCGTTGGGGATAACATGTATATTTTTCGTGTATGCTCAGTGGGTTTTACTAGTCATTCTCCCAACAGAGAGCCTGCCTTAACGCCTGATCCAGTTATTCCTAGGTTAGATTTCGCCTTCTGCCTGTGAAATGTGTAAACAGGATAATCCCAAAATAAAGTTCCTGTGACTCATGGAGGGAACATAATGGATATAATTGTACATTACTTTTTGGAAAGCTTTGGTTATGTAAACTAACCATGCTAGGGCTGCATTTTGCTAGAATTTCCTCTTAAAATAAACATATTAAGAAGGGAAGGGGTGGGCCTCATCAATTTTCTTTTATAGATATAACTGTAAAATGGCTATAAGAATGTAGTCTCACCTGAACAGTGAATTGCTCATGAATGATGAATGAGCCATCCATTATAATAATGTGTGTTCTAACTCAAGGCTTCAGAATTCTTCCAGTGTAATGGACTTTTACCTTGTGTGCAAGTTTACTGGTGCCCAATCAGAATCTCTTATACACGATGCTTGGTAAATATAAAGTGGTAATACTAATTAATACATAAATATGCACTGGCACACACATTTTTCCCTAGTTTAAACTCCTCTCATCCAGTCACCTGTAGTTACAACCCACCATTACTCCCAGCCAATGAATAGAAGTAGCACCTGAAATCCTGAGAAACAGTTGGAGCAGGGAGCAGGATCCTGGACAGACTGAGGGAGGAGCTGGTGTGACCAAGATTTACCTGGATCTCTTCAGATCTTGATTGGCCTCTGTAGTAAAGGGATACAAATCAACAAGCACTTGTGATTGGGGGGTGAACAATTTTGAATAGTTTGTCTCTGACTCTAGAGCTTCTAATACAGTAGAACCCCCATTTTACGTTTTTCAGGGGAACATAAAAATATGATGTAAAATCCAGGAAAATTTAAAATCAGGGAAATGTATCATGCATAATATATAGGTGGGACCACAAAACAAAAATTTAAAATGAGGGGAAACTTAAAATCAAGGGAATGTAAAATGGGGGTTCTACTGTATGTGCCTATAGCTATTATTTAAAGTATAAAAAACATTGAGTATATAACTTTGCTGCTTCACTCATTTGAATGAAACGGCAGGGGGGCAAGTCTATATATATATATATATATATATATATATATATATATATATATATATATAATACACAAAAGCCATGAATATCCTGTAAATTATATCCTTATAAACGGTGAGTAGTGATGTCATCAGTTATAAACGGTGAGTAGTGATGTCATTTCTGTCACATGACTCACTAAAATTTGTGTATTATAATAAATAAAGTACCCCCAGTTGTAAAATATGAGGATATTAGAAGTTACCTCGGAGTTCCATGACCTGTATAAAAACACTCGGGCTTCGGCCTCGTGTTTTTATATGGTCATGAAACTCCTCGGTAACTTATAATATCCTTATATTTTACAAGAGGGGGTACTTTATTCACTATATATATATATATATATATATATATATATATATATATATATATTATGTGTTACTGAGAAGTTCCACAAGTGTTTTTATACAGGTCATGGAACACCGAGGTGACTTCTTATATCCTCATTTTGAAACAGGGTGTACTTTATTTATTATAATGCACAAGTTTCAGTGATTCATGTGACAGAAATGACATCATAAGCTCCGATTATAACCGATGACATCACTAAGCACCATTTATAAGGATATAATTCGCAGGATACCCATGGCTCTAGTATATTATAAGGCTATCATTTACAGGATATTTATGGTTTTTGTGTATTATATATACAGAATAGATCTAGTGATCTTTTTAGTTCTCATGTTATATTGTATATTTTGGTAAGAAAGGAAGTTATAATTAATAATTTAATTAGAGACTGATTATTAAGGGAAGACTGTATCTAACTGGAATCTAAAGATACCTTATTTTGAAAAATTTTACATTTGTATTCTGTTGATCTTTTGTTGTCAGGGGCAGTGATAGGCAAACTTGTCCCGTTTAAAATTAGCGAATTTCCCAGGCAATTCGTGAAACTGAAAAAAATTTGCAAAACACAGTTTTGACGCGCGTCCACAATTTATTCGCCGGTGGCAAAATGTGAAAATTTTGCAGTGAATTTGCGCCTGGTGAATTTATCAACTTGTCAGGGGTTGTTGTACATGGAAATGTATAAAGAAGCCTGTTCAGTGACAGCAACTCACAGAAAAATTTTGTAAGATGTTTTGTTTTTTCCTATGAACACAAACACTGATCATTTAAGGAAATGTTGGTGTATTACAAATACCCTCTATAGCATGAACAATTTAGCTTTTAACCTGATTTCTGGAACGTAACTCTGCCCTGCTCTTAAACTTGTCAATTCTCTTTTTGCTATCTCAGCAATGATTGAGTATGCATAGACAGATTGCAGAAGAAATGGGCCAAAGGAGCACTGAGCTGTGCTGAATCACATGTTTCTATGGTATACAGTATGTCTCATGTATCAGGAAATCACGCAAGACTTAGACTGCAAGGAAAGCTTTAGTCACTGCTAGCTCACTTATTCTCTGTCTGGCACATGAAAACACAGGGGCCTAAGGATTAGGGATTCACCGAATACAGGATTCGGCCAGGATTCTGCCTTTTTCAGCAGGATCCGGATTCGGCCGAATCCTTCTGTCCGGCCGAACCGAATCCTAATTTTTAAAAGAGACTGTCTTTGAATTTTTTTTTAAATAAATAAAACACTTGGTTAGATGCTGCTTTGCATTTTATGCCACCTGCCAATGAAATTGGGGCAAGGACAAGAAGTCCCTCTGCTTTCCATAGTAAGTGGGGCACAGCTTCTCTTAAACAAAATGGACTTCAGGTCCCAGGATCCATCACTTCACAATGGAAAAAGGTGAAGGGCAGGTGGAAAGAATCTAATAATGGGGTTATGTAATAAAAGGCAATATGTTTGCCATGGGGCAGTAACCCATAGCAACCAATCAGCAGATAGAATTTACTGGTCACCTGTTTAAATTGAAGCATCTTACTTAGTGCCTTTTCGTACATATGGGTGTAAGGGTAATTGGGAAATGGTTCCTTTGTGAGAGATGATCATGGTTTCTTAGCAAATTGTAGCAGACACCTTTCCAGAGAGGAGGCATGGTACAAGGAAAAGTGTCTTCCGCTAATCTGACAGAAACACATGACATGTCTCGCAGACCTTCAGTTCTCAGAAATGGAAATAGAGAAATATAAATCTACGGCTGAGCATTTTACCTCACAGTACAAGTGCACTGTTAGATGAGACTGAGCAGTGGGGATGTGTTTACAGAGGAGACACATTCTATTTACCTTCACTTAAATCCACCCATCTCATTTCCTCCCTCTAAAATAATAAGGGGGGGAAAAAAAGTCACTTGTCTGGGTGCCAACTATGTGCAATGAGTTCCCTTCGTTAATGCAGTTTCCATAGAAACACACTGCTTGGAAATCCCTCCAGGCAGGTTCCAAGGAAATTAACTGTATAGTGTGCACTAAATAACATGAAAGCCCTCACTATATATGTTTGTTTTCATTTCCCTTGGAAATCTGTGGAGGCACAGAAGTATTTTCTTAGCAGTGTTTTAATTGCCTCCAAGCCAAGTTCGCCATTCCAAGGAGCAGTTTGACTTAATCTGTTATCTATTACCCTTCCCTGGCATCATGAAAAGGCATTATTAATGGCTTCTTTTCCCTCGAGTGCCTGAAATGACATTAGCAGATATTCTCTGATCCAGTCTGAGCTGCATGTACAAATCCATGTGTAATCATACTTAATGTTTAAGGCAGATCTAACTTTTTGGAAGGTTTTGTGTTGATTTTTCCTCCTCCATTCATTGTCTTTTGTGCAGCTATTCTGCCCCCGAAGAGGCATATTCACTGATGGGTGCTTTTGGAAAACATCTAACTTTCTTCTATACACCCTTTTCACAGATTTCTATATAATAATGGCATATTTTGTGACATGGGCTGCATCGTTTCTTTATGTTTACACTTGTGCATTGTTACGTGTGCTTACACATGATTCAGGTCAGCCTGCAAATGTGCTAACCCACTGCACAGCCAACACAGCATAAAGCCTCTCTAGATAGTTATTATATTCATCATTATCACTCCTAGTGGTAAATCTACTAAGTGGTCGAAAATTAGCCAGCAACAGCTTCGCATCCATCGCAAAACTTTGCCAGGCGAAAATTCGCTGGGACAATGCTAATTTACTAAAGTGCAAAGTTTCGTCCTGGCCGACGGACGCTGGCAAATTTTCGTTATTGTTACTTCGGCAATGCGAGCAAATCAAAGTGAAGATGTGCTAGTGTTCAATTCTGCCTAGCGTAAACTTGTTAGAAGTCTTGCGTTAAGGCTAATTTGCATACGGCGGGAAATTTAAAGTTGAATGGACGTCTTTATGTTACCTGTTGCATCTAATACATTACATTGACACTGATAACTAGACATTTCCAGGGAACCTTAATAAAGACAATTGAGTTGTTATAATGCCCTACACATGAACCCACATGTTCCCATATGTTAGAAAATGTATGGGAGAAACGGTTACACAAAAAAATTTTTTTAGGACTTATGCAGCATATCACCCTGAAAAAAGGAAAAGATGCCAGCATTTTTTTGAACTTAGATGTTTTTCCTAATATGATGTAAGTAACTGAAGATTGAGGACGATCTATGCACTCCATTGCACTTTGCCTGGTCTGAGCTGGCGAAGGCAAGTCTGCCGGACTTGCGGAGTAACGTCCATTCGCCAGAGCGAAAAGTCGCCTGGCTAAAGAGTGCGAATCTCCGCTAGCGTCTGTCTCTTTCACTAGCGAAGTGACGCCTGTGCCTGTTAGTAAATCGGTGAAGTCCCTGCTGGCTGTAATGCTGGCTAACCGTCGCTAGCATTAGTCACTTCGCCCTTTAGTAAATCTGCCCCCCAATGTATTCAGTAGAAAGGAGTTTTCAGGGCATTTTGGTGTGATTACCTTTATAGAAAGTACGTCTGGAGCAATGCTGATTATACAGATTATCCTACAGTGATAAACCCTTCCAGGAAAAGATAAGGAACATTTGGCTCCCTCTGGGCCCTTTCACAAGCCCAGATGGGCCAAAATATTACCTTATCATTATGTATATGGGCTAAACACTTTCTTCACAAATGAATATAATAATGTGCTACTGGATTTTTGCAGCTGAATACTGATCCCTATACAAGGTAGGGCTCTTACAGTATAAGCACTTAACACCTATATTAGTGTGTTCACAGTGGGTCGAGCTCCCTGATTTCAGCACCTTTTAGGAAAGGGGACAAATCTCTGCCTCTTAATTCAGCTGCTGCTGTGAGTATCCCTAACAAATTTGCACCTTCTCATTGGCAGCTGTGTCTGCAGCCCCCCATCCCAAATTATTTGACAGCAATTTATCGATATCCTAATTGCTGCAAAGGTTTGAACGTCATGTGTGTATGTTACATACTTATATTACAGATTTGATAAATAGCTCTCACGTGCAACAGAAAATCATTCCCTTAGTTTATCAGATTCTTTAGTCTTTGCTAATCCACAATTTTGTATTGTCAGTCTTTGGTACGGTTGCAGTTTAATATGATTTACTGCCTATACGGGAGTAAATTAGTTTCCTTTCTTTTCATGCTTAAGTTGTAACCAGACTGGGGCCATTTTTGTTAAACTAAATGCAGATTGTCATGTTCCTTAGTAAACGATAAAGTATAAACCAAGAATGCCACAGCCCAGGGGCTGACTTGTCATTGATTTACACCCTGTGCTAATTCTTGTAAGTTGGGAATCTCTACTTATGACTTTCTCTGCGCAACATCTGACTAATGTTTATTTATTCTCTGTGAGGGCATGGGCAGGCTTCACCCGCATGAGCTAATTAAATAGAGGTTCCCCTTTCATAAATGCTGCTGAGTTTATATTTTTATGCAATATAATATGTTGTGGGATGAAAGGAATCCTGCAAACTCAGGTTATAACTTGCTGAATATACTGAACAATGGCTGCTGGAATGATGCTGTGCAAAGCAATACAACGGATCTCCCAGCTGAGATACCAAGTGACCTATTATAGAAAGTGTTTAGGTACTTGTGCCAAACCTCATATGTATGTGTGTGATAATGCTACAGAAGTACTCAGCAATATTATTTATGCTAGTTTAACAGAGCAGCAGTTTGGGGTGGCTATTAATACTTAGTAAACATTTACTGTATATCTCTTTAAATCTTTTAGTTTAATTGACTCTAAAATGAGCAGTTGCAATATCCATTCTTAATAGTTCTAGGTGGATCAATCCGCATTGGGATTGATGATATAAGCCGTGATGAGGTTTATTTTAGATGGTTTTATTTAAAGCCATGGCATACTTTCCTGCAACATAGGCATGTTTAATAGGCTGGTTTCTCTGATTCATTCGGTCAAAATCATTAATACGCTGAGAAAGTCTCTGATATATCACCTCACGGATACTGTTGGCAGCAGCCACAGATCATTATACATATAATTAGCACTGTGAGCTATAATTCTTTGGGGAGTGACATTTTTTCGCAATAATATTTAATAAGGTGCTTCCACTTTGAGCAGTTTCCTTTCCAAAAAAAAACAAAAAAACAACAGTCCTGTTGTCTTTATCGCTGACTGCTTTGCCATATGTTTGGTTTGCCAGCTTATGCTGAATGCTCCTATCAAGCTAAGGAAAGGGCAGTATCTCACTGGGCTCTGTTGAGCAGACATTATTAATGCATTTGGCACAACCTATGTCCTTCCAGTGAAGGGTTTGGCATGCCCAGAACTAGTGCATTTGTTATGCTACTGCAATGTCACTCTCAGTAAATCAGATCTCTAGGAGACACATACAATGTCAGACTGGGATGACAGGCCCACCAGGAAACCTAGACATTAGGCCTATTCTCTAAACTATCTTTACTCTCTTTATTCTCTTAGTCCCATTTTCAAACTGTCTCCCTTTTATTACCATACACAAATAGGTAACAACTATTAAATAGGCCAAATATGAGCAGAAAGGCCCTCTGACACCTGGGCCCACTGGGAGCTTTCCTGGTATCCTGATGGGCCAAAGCAACACTGAATACCTTTAAATGTGATTCTGGAGTTTGTGATTACATGTGATCCAACTTATGTCAAAGTTGATACACTATATAGCTCATAACATCATGCAACTAGTTGGCATATTCTTTTACCTATGGTAAAATCTCTTCTCGGCTGATTATTGGTCTATGACTAATTTCTATAAGGTCTATCTATTCAGTGCAACTGAAATATGACAGTGGGCTTCTTAATCTCTTGTCCTAACCCAGCAGTGCAAAATGTGCTAGTAACCCTTATCAACCAATCAAATGTTTTCTTTCATACAGATGACCAGTAGATAGGTTAGTTGCCATGGGTAACTAGACCAGTAGCAATGTTCTATCTACCTTTTTTTTCTTTTCCAACTATGTTTATTGACATTTTTAAAGTAAACCATGTAATAAGACAATAACTTGCATTACAGTCAGTGCGCTTACCGGTACATAATAAAAGGAATTGCATTGCAGTCAAATAAGAATAAAATTATTAAATACAAACGAACACAAGCTAATCACCAAAATCTGCCTTTTTAACAATATTCTCTTGGTATTCAGCTTGGATGTTTCACCCGCCATCAACAAGGCTATAACTGCTGGAGAATAGGTTGGTGAATGTAAATGGTCAATCTATAAATAGGCCACCTGTGCTTCAGCAGGGATATCCTTAAACCCTGAACTGTTGAAGGTCCTTGGGCACACAGATACATTCACTTTAGCTTATTATTATAGGATACACAGTCCCTGTCCTGCATATTATCTCCAGGTCCTTGCATCTACTCCCTTTTGAACTGTTTTCTCTTCTAACATGATATTACACTTTCTTGTTTCCGGCAAAAGCATATCTGCTTTTATTCCCTTTCAAGAGACCCCATGGGAACTAGGAATTAAATCTCTCTCTTGATAGAAGAAGCACAAACATCCTCATGGTTTTAACACAGTCCTGTTTGCTAGGGTTCAGAGAGATTGTTTTGATTGTTCACCAAAAATAGACTTTGTTCAGTTACTTTCCATCTTTTATTTTTTACCGTTTAAAGACTAATGTTCCTGTCTATGGAGTTTCAGTCTGGCAACTCAGCGATCCAGGATAGTGATGTGCGGGCCGGCCCAATACCCGCATGTAGACACAAATAGAAAGTGATTAACAAATAGAAAGTGATTAAAAAAATTTAAAAAAAAAGTATTTTCTTCTGGTGAACTATCTGAAACCAACTGAACTGGAAAAAAAACCCTTTAGTAAAGTGGCATGGATTAACGGAATACTGTATGTGCTTTATACACATCCATTATCTGCTGCATTCTGGCATAGGGCTATCCTATTGGTGGCTAAAACATTCCTAATTATGTGTATTCTTAGAAATAGTTTGTTTACAGAGTATTATATTGGTGCACGCTGAGATAATTTCATTTTACATACATACATAAATGCATATCCTCTATTTATTCCTGTTCATTATTGTGCCTATCTTGAGTTGCTTCCCGGGAAAGAGTATTTTGAAAAGGTTGTCGTCTGCTTAGAAATAAGAGATAAATATTTTGTTTTTAAGATATAGATGGCATATTTGATAATTGGTAGAGCTGACTTTTGGGGGGTACAGATATGTGCCACTAGGTAGTAAGACTGGGAAAAAGTCAAGAAACATAACAATACTAGGGCAAAGTGGTGCCCTTAAATTATTGCATAAGTACCTCTCCCAGCAGGGTACTGCAATGTCTAAACATACAATAAAAGGGGGGTTGAGGGTGCTCGCCAACGCTACATAAAATACAATGGAAGTGTGACTGATATATCTCTAATGCTTAAGTTAGCTACAAACATACAAAAGAGAAAGATTTGATCAATGCACAATGATCCCACTGGTTTCCCTCCACTTAGATCTTGTGCAAGTGCATGCATTTTCAGAGGTTTTTAGTTACAAAGTTATGATCATAAAATTGGCAAGCAACCATACCATGCCAAGGTAAACCCCATATGGTGGTCTTAACTATTCAGCTCTGGTCCTTTTTCGTAGGCTGGCCTCGCTGCATGGTAGCGTTTCTTGAGATGTTTCTCCTCACCAAGGGACTGGTCTCACAGGGCTTAATCCTCCCCCACCATTGGTTCTTAATGTCTATTTTGCCCTTGGCACCAGTAGCTGTAATAGATGAGACCATGATGTTGCTGATATGGAAACTCTTTCTTGTGTTGTAATATGAAATGTGATTTTACCTATGAAATTGTCCACTTCCTGCAATTATTTTGTCTGCAATCATAAGTCCTATGTGAATTATAAGTCAATAGAAGCCAATGTCACTGGGAAAGCATGAAAGCATCAGCGGATTTATGACTAGTTATGTGTTCTGCTGAGCTGGCTTATTTGAACTCACCCAGGTTTGTCATGGTAGGAAACTTAGTTCTGCTGCTGCTGCTACTGTTTCTCCTGGTACCTCTGCTGCCCATACAAGGCTTTCTCAATGATTGGAGAAATGTTATGCCAGGGAGAGACAGCCGTTTATGGATGCACCAATTTGCAGGCGTATATGTAAGCTGTTTTTGGTAGGGCCTTCTCTACCTCTTGTATTGGATATTGGCTGCTTCTTATGTTAAATGTATACATATTTTTTGCACATGGCTGTGAAATATGTTGGCACCTTATGAATATGTGATAATAATAATAATCATGATATAACAATATAGGGAACTACTGTAATTACTAAATTCTCTGGGATATACTTCTGGATGGTTGAGCTGTTTTGCTAGGATGTGGGAGGCATAGAGTGTTTTTGAAATGCCATATTGTGGTGAAAGGTCATATTTTTCCAACACCCACCCTAATTTTTTGTGCTGAAGCCTCCATTTTTAGTATTAAAAAAAATAAAAATAAATTATAGATAGGGTCCAAGGCATTCCTTCTAAATTAGTTCTCCATCCAGTGCTATTGCCAACCTTTTTCACTGTAACTGCAGTACAAACTGATATAATTCTTGTTATATGGGCAGCCATGACAACACGGCTACTATTCCCGTGACCAATATTCTCTTTCCTTGGGCTTTATATATTAGCTGTAGCTTTAGTCGGATATTCTGTAGCACCCTGAGTGGAATTGGGAAGATTTACTAATGTGACAGCCAAATATCCTCAGACTGCCAGTGTCAGCTCCATATATCCTCAACCACATTACTTTGTTTTGCTTCTTATCGGCTCATGTGAAGCATTAAACCAGCGCAGATGCAATAACATTCTTTCTGCCTTTGTGTACTCTGTTCCGCAGGAGGCTTAATAATGGTCACCTTTCTGCAAGTGCCTGTAAAAGCTTCAGTGATTTGTACCCTCTCCTCTTCCACTGATTGGGAAGCAAAAGTGGCTGCATTTAAAATAGCTGATTGAAGGGGAAATAAGTAATCAGATGTACTCTGCTCATGCTCAGCTTATTTGTCCTTATAATCTGGAGGCTAATAGGATTAATGCAACTCCGTACTTTACTCAGAACTGCTGATGGCTCTACTATCTACTGTATTCGATTTTAATATTTTTTTTAAAATTTTTAATATATGTCCCTCCCTTTCTATAGTCGTACAGGTATGGGATTTATTATCAGTCATTACCTTTTTTCTCTGTAGTAATAACACCATAAGGGACATTTATGACAGCAAGTACAGTATGCAAAGTGTGATTTCAGATGCAGTTTGTTTTAGGGATGCACAGAATCCACTATTTTGGATTTGGCCGAACCCCCGAATCCTTCGCGAAAGATTCAGCCGAATACCGAACTGAATCCGAATTTTCATATACAAATTAGGGGTGGGAATTGGAAAACATTTTTTACTTCCTTGTTTTGTGACAAAAAGTCACGCGATGCCCCTCCCCGGGTCTAATTTGCATATGCAAATTAGGATTCGGTTCGGCCGTGCAGAATGATTCGGCCGAATCTGAATCTTGCAGAAAAAGGCCGAATCCCAAACCGAATCCTGGTGCATCCCTAGTTTGTTTTTTACATTGAATACAGTTTTTCTTGCCCACAATTCCATCAGAATTGCGTCCATGACGAAGAGTTGTTTTTCTTTGCTCTTGTGTTTTGAATCAGATGCTGTTGCTCTAATTTAATCTATTTGTTGGCTGCGATGGGAACCCCAAAGCAACTGACCAGTTTGGAGGTGGTGGTAGCTCTAGGGAACCCCTGTCTTAGTACATGTACTTTCTTGTAACTTAGAACTAGAGGCGGGATGGACGCACCAGCTACATGCACAACAATATGGAACTACAAGGAGTGGATTTGCACACCAGTAACTTTAAATGGGTTGTTCACCTTTAGAGAGTGATATTCTGAGACAATTTGCAATTGGTTTTCATTTTTTATTATTTTGTGGTTATTTCACTTTTTATTCAGCAGCTCTGTAGTTTGCAATTTCAGAAATCTGGTTGCTAGGGTCCAAATTACCCTAGCAACCATGCCTTGATTTGAATAATGGACTTGAATATAAATAGGAGAGGCCTGAATAGAAAGACAAGTAATAAAAAGTAGTGACAACAATACATTTATAACATTTACAGAGCATTTCTTTTTACATAGGGTCAGTGCCAACTTTGCACAACCACAACTGTGGCTGCAGTCCTAAATTATCATCATCATCATCATTTATTTATATAGCGCTGTCTAGATACGCATAAATGAACCCACCGGGGCTCATTTATCAACACTGGGCACATTTGCACCTGGGCAGTAACCCATAGCAACCAATCAGTGATTAGCTTATTGCAGCCATCTGCAGCTACAACAAGGAAAGCAAAACTTTGATTGGTTTTTATGGGTTACTTGCGAAGGTGCAAATTTGCCTAGTGTTGAAAAATAGCCCCCTGTATCTTTAAATTAACAATAACTAGGCTGCATAAATCCATGGTAATGGCAAAACAATCCCACTGGGTTTATGTTTGTATGTTATGTTTATATAGGTGTAAGGTATGGTGATCCAGATTCTGGTTGGGCCCTGTGTTTGTAAATCCTTTGCTCCAGAAACAGATCCCATACCTTTATGGCGTACGCTTGCCACTTTATAAACACATGAATAGGAATAAGAATGACCTTGAGAATGTTTTCTGTCTACACAGCGAATCAATCACTGCCTCCGATATTGAAAATCAAACCTATTACTGTGTTTGTTTTGCAGACGCATTAGCATTATTTTGAATATATTATGTAAGATGCCGGGACTATTTAAACAGCAGGCAGAAAGATTAGCCATCTTACTCATGAAAGTGTTTATTTACAGTAATCATACATCTAAATAATGTGACTTCCCAGTAATGATGGGGCCGATACCAGCGAATGAAACTCTGCGGATCGGCAGCAGATACAGAATGTAACTTCTCGGGTGCTGCCAAAGAAAAATTTACACCTATGAGCAGGTGCGGTGAGATCAGCATTTGCAAATGCCATTCATCTAGGATGTCATTTCATTTACTCAGCCTGCAGTTTGTTTTTGGCTGTTCTTCAAAACGTTTGCTGCAACCAAGAGTAATTGCGGTTATATGTTTTGGAACTCCAGCTTGCATCACGCTCCACTATACAGTTCTGAGGCCTGTGCAGACAACAAGTCTCTAATGAAGTTATCCTTGGCTTTATTAGAATTATTTGGAATGCATTATCTCTACCATCTCTGTACCAGCTGAATTATACTCCTGCTCTTCCACATGTGTATTAAAGGGAATATCAACCCAACAAAAATGTGTTTGCCTAATAAAGATAGGCATATTTCTAAGCAATCATATGCTAAATATTGTTTGTAAGTGATGTGTATATGTATTGCTATTGAAATCAGTGTTTGTCTGTTCCTTTCTGTTCTCTGCCCTGGTGGCTCAGACTGTTGATACAATGTCAGACAAGGCAACTGATTAACAGACCTGTCTTTTAGTGATGTGCGGGCTGGCTCGATACCCGCGGGTTTGAGCCGACCTTGCGCTCCTTTCCAGGTCGCGGGTGGGTGCGGGTTGAGCTCTTCTGACTGCTCTCCCCACCCATGACCTTCCAAATGGCAGCTTCCGACTTCCGGGTTGAATTTTTAAAGATGCGCACCTCTCGGGCCAGGTCTATAAAAGGAACCCAGAAGTCGGGCTCGAGCAGGCGCGGGCGGTGGGAAGGCGGGCAGCGGGCGGTTGCAGGAAAAGCCCGACCCGCACATCACTACTGTCTTTGCTGGGGAACTAAGACTTTTGCAACATTGTTTAAAAAGTAACAAGCAGGAGTTAGACTGCTGCTTTCAATAGAAATAGTTGTTTATAGACAGAGCACTGAAAATGTTTGTTAAATGTATATTGGAAAGTTACTTAGAATTAGGTTTTCTTTCATTATGCACATTTTTATTTTTGGGTAGATCCCAGCAACTTGTGTGACAGTTTTGCATCCCTGATAAACACTAATCATTCCAGAATGGTCATATATTACCGTCTATGTTTTTCAAGCCGTTAAATAGTAATCTGTGCTCATCGCCTATGACATAATAGAATCTCTGGAATGGAGTTGATGTGATCAACGCAAAAATGATGCCCATAGACTCCAAGGGTGAAAAAAATTGTTGTGCAACAAAAATAATTTGTTGCCCATAGACTTCAATGCATTTCACGAATTTTCGTCGTTTTACGAATTTTCTGCAAAGCAAAATGGGTCCGATTCGCCCAACACTAGACTGCCAAGCCAAAAACCTATCCAGTTGTTTTGCATCATAATTGCCCCATTATCTTATGATAATAGTAGAAAATTAGGTTATAAGTATTGGCTGTGCTCTAATTTGGGCTAAAGATCGCTTGTACCACAAGTATCAGCATGTGTGAGTCCTGCAGCCAGTCAGGTAACCACAAAATACCCGCAAAGCAGTCGGGACTTGGTCTGAATATTCCTTTTGTGGGCGCTTCACAGGCATTCTTTAGCTGCAGCTTGGCACTAGTAGAAGACCATTTGGGAGGTGAAAAACTGTTTCCTCCATGAAATCGGCCATCGCACAACATCACCAGTTTGCATGATGTCCCTTCCACTTTTTTAAAAAGGCAGAATAAAATGCAAATAATTAAAAAATGCAGTCCAATTAAAGAGTTGCTTAGAACATTATATAGCATTATAATATTAAAAGTTAACTTAAAGTTGAACTGCCCTTTTATTAAATGCTCTTATTGCACTGCCATGTACTTTCTTCATAGATCCACATGTCGATTAACTCTATTGGCAGGTGATCTGGCCTTGATTTTAATAGAAAATGTGTATTTTTGTGTATCTTAGAGTGATTACAGAAAGCAGCAGTATTGGACTGATTATAATAGATTATATGGGTATGGGATCCATTATCCAGATCCGAATTACGGAAAGGACGTCACCCATAGACTCTATTATAATCAAATAGTCCAATTTTTCCAAAGTATTTTTTTTTTCTCTGTCATATCTATCTATCTTTGGTATTGTGTTAAATGTATTCTCATGTTTTTTTGTGAATGCACAGCACATGGAATACGTAACCCAGCACCCATTTACATAGATCATTAAAACAGCAGTTAGGACACATTATACGTGCAGCCCTGTTCATTGGACAGTGTTTATTGTCTTTTCACCCTGTAACAATGGGACCCGCAAAATTAAATCTTCTCTTTAAATCTAGCTTGTTCCTAAGTCTATAGAGACGGCAGCAAGTAATTCTGATGGGCTGTAACGTGATGCTTCATGACTTCTCCCCTTGTTGTTCTGGCAACGATGGAGAATTGAATTGGGGACTCCATGCTGCACTTAATCCTTGCATAAAAGGCAGATGGAGCAGTTTAGTAATACCAAGCTGTTTAACAAGCACACAGCCCACAAGCATCCGCTTTTGTAACTGCATAACTTGACGTTCATTTGTGTTCATTCCTATTTATAGTTCATTCCTATTTTCCTGTTGGCAGAAATGATCAATGCAGAATGATTTCACCATAATATAGTGGGTAGGCTGATCAGTGTCCTCAGAGCCAATGCATCGGAAGGCACATTTATCAAAGGTCGAATTTTGAATTCATGTGAGTTTTTAATACTTTATTAAATTTGAATTTACTCTAAATTCGACTGAGGGGTATAAAAAATTAGAATATCTAATACTCATACAGTTGAATTCAAATTTTCGTACTATATTCGGTGCGTGTATGGTGGGAAATGAGCCGACCGATATCGGCAGAAGACTTGGATATTGGTCAGCTCGTCGATCAGGCTGGACAGAAAATTTTGATCAGGTGCCTTTGAAGGCACCCAAACATCACCCATTGTTACTGCTGAATCCTCAGATATCTGACAATTCAGCTCTACACGTGTGTATTGAAATTAGGGATGCACCGAATCCAGGATTCGGTTCGGGATTCAGCCTTTTTCAGCAGAATTCGTCCGAATCCTTCTGCCCAGCCGAACCGAATCCTAATTTGCATATGCAAATTAGGGACAGGGAGGGAAATTGCATGACTTTTTGTAACAAAACAAGCAAGTAAAAAATGTTTTCCCCTTCCCACCCCTAATTTGCATATGCAAATTCGGATTCGGCTTATCAATGGGTGAAAGTGAAAGTTCACCCATTGATAAATACGCCTATAAAAATCCCATAGAAATAAATGGAGAGTGGCGGAATTTCACTCTAGTGGCGGAACTTCACTATGAACTTCACTCTTTGATAAATATACCCCATAGGGTCTGGCCACATGGGCAGGAGATTAGTTGCCAGACGACAAATCTCCTTTTCTTCACGGCGACTAAACTCCCCAATCTTCCGCCAGCTAAAATGTAAATCTCCTGGGGGCAGGCACATGGAGGGCTTCGTTTTCCAAAGTCGCCCAAAGTTTCATCGTGAGGCAATTACGGTCGACGTCAGAAAACGAAGCGTCTGTGTGCCTGCCCCCAGGCGATTCACATTTTAGCTGGCGGAAGGCAGATTGGGGAGATTAGTCGCTTCGAAGAAGGGGAGATTTGTCGCCTGGTGTCTAATCTCACCAAATCTGCCCGTGTGGCCAGACCCTTAAGTTATGGAGAAAGACCAATTATACAGAAAACCCCAGGTCCCGAGCATTCTAAATAACAAGTCCGGTACCTGTACTAAGACTGGTGCAATACATGAAAATGTAGGGAAAAAAACGTTCTGTATAGTTAAACAATGTAAAAAATTCCAGCAAAAAAACACAGAAATCTCATTTTTAACAGTAGTGATTCTCAGGGTTCAGGTCCCTCTGTGTGATCCAATAACCAGTAATAAGTGGCCTTTCCCCGCAAAAAAGTCTTGCTGCTACTGTTCTAAGAACATCTAGAATTGTACAAATCACATGGAGCTGCACACACACACGTTATACAGTGGGGGAGCTTACCCCATTTATTGTATCACCAAAAGTATCAGTGTTTTTGGGGGAGGTACACCTTCTCTTTGTCAGTTTATGAAAATAAAGGTATGTGGTGGATTAATTACATTTATCACTAAGAATATCTAGGTGGTCATTTCATGTTTGTTTAGTTCACATGAACACATTTCTTGAATTTTATTCATATGAATTTTTCTTTTACTCCATTATATGATTGTTCATATATATATATATATATATATATATATATAATACACAAAAGCCGTGAATATCTTGTAAATTATATCCTTATAAACGGTGAGTTCTGATGTCATCAGTTATAAACGGTGAGTTCTGATGTCATTTCTGTCACATGACTCTCTGAAACTTGTGTATTATAATAAATAAAGTACCCCCAGTTGTAAAATATGAGGATATTATAAGTTACCTTGGAGTTCCATGAACTGTATAAAAACACTCGGCCTCCGGCCTCGTGTTTTTATATGGTCATGAAACTCCTCGGTAACTTATAATATCCTTATATTTTACAAGAGGGGGTACTTTATTCACTATATAATACACAAAAGCCGTGAATATCTTGTAAATTATATCCTTATAAACGGTGAGTAGTGATGTCATCAGTTATAAACGGTGAGTAGGGATGTAATTTCTGTCACATGACTCACTAAAATTTGTGTATTATAATTAATAAAGTACCCCCAGTTGTAAAATACGAGGATATTATAAGTTACCTCGGAGTTCCATGACCTGTATAAAAACACTCGGCCTTCGGTCTCGTGTTTTTATATGGTCATGAAACTCCTCGGTAACTTATAATATCCTTATATTTTACAAGAGGGGGTACTTTATTCACTATATATTTAGTATATATTGTATTTTCATGAAAATTCAATAAAAACAATTTTAAAAGAAAAGAATATCTAGGACAGTAAATGAAAGTGTTCTCCCATATCTCCCCCTAATTTGCCTGCAGTTTAGTCCTCCCCTCCCACCACTAGTTTGGGGGGGCTTGGGTCCAGAACCTCCTGTACTGTAACTGGTTTACATTTTGTCTCAAGCAGACAAGGGTTTATTTCTATACCTAAACGGCAGCAAATATGGATTTAGAGTGTGTTCTATTTACAGCTGCAGAGTGGGATTAAATTATACGTTACAGTGAGAAGGAAAGGACTGGCCCTGTAAAACCGTGGTGTGCATTAAGCTCAAAGTACAGACGACAGGCCCACAGAACTGTACAATGGGCCTTTTAGTCTCAAAGGTATAATTCAGTACCGCGCTCCTGTCTAAATGTGACATTTTTTTTTACTTAAAGTTCTGCCACTATCTCCCAGCCCCACATAAAGTTATCACTTCTGATTACAGCCAGTGCTTAATTATACTTCCTAATTCTACTGTATGCATTTTGGGAATATAAGAGAGAGACTACTTCCATCACTTGCAACGCACAACATGACAGCTGTTCAGGTCACAGAAAAAAAGGTGATGTTTTAAACTGAACAGGTATTGTCTCTCTTCAGAGCTGATTCTGGGGCTGTTTTCTGCTGCCCCTTCCAACCCCCTGTACTTTTCTCTCTTTTGCTCACAGCAGATTACAGGGGGGGACATCACTAGTGTACACAGAACAGCTGTGCTTTCTGCACCAATTTTTATTTATTGGAAATAGTCTAATCAAAGTTACCTAGGACTGCTATTGTGAATGGTTTCATTTATCTAAGTAGATGGTATACAGTATCTTGCGTCTCATAACCCTCCTGTGCTTAGACTGTAAGCTCTTTTGGGCAGGGCCCTCTTTACCTCTTGTATTGCTTATTGGGTTTTTTTGTATGTATTTATCTGTATGTTCTGTGTTTACACTCCTTTATTGTACAGCGAGGCAGAATGTGTTGGCACTTTATAAATGCCTTATAATAGTAATAATAGTAGTGATGAAACTAAAGGGACTGGACTTGCTGTGTGATCACATTTCACCACTCATCCAAGTGGCTTCTTCCTATCAGTGAGTCTGAGCTTAGTCCTGCCTGAAAAAGTTCAATGGACTATTAAATGATGGTGATTGTATTACGCTTAAGGGTTAGAGTGTTCCCTACTGCTCAGTTGAACTGAAGAAGCCACTCAGATAAGGGGTGAAATATTTCAAGATTATTTAGCAAGTTACAGTACCAGTGCAGAGCAACAGTACATTTATATTTCAATTACAGGTATGGGATCCCTTATCCAGAAACCCATTATCCAGAAAATAGGAAGTCCACATCCCATAGTGTCCATTATATGCGTATTCTACACAAGAGCCATGAATATCCCATAAACTATATCCTTATAAACGTTGCTTCGTGATGTCATCGGTTATAATCGGAGCTAGGGGGCAGATTTACATAGGGTCGAATATCGAGGGTTAATTAACCCTCGATATTCGACTGCTGAAAGTAAATCCTTCGAATATCGAAGTCAAAGGATTTACCGCAATTAGTTTGATCGACGATCGAACGAAAAATCATTCGATCAAACCATTAAATCCTTCGAATTGAACGTTTCGAAGGATTTTAATCAATCGATCAAATGATTTTTCTACGACCAAAATAAACTTAGAAAGCCTATGGGGACCTTCCCCAAAGGCTAACATTGAGGTTTGGTAGGTTTTAGGTGGCGAAGTAGGGGGTCGAAGTTTTTTTTAAAGAGACAGTACTTCGACTATCGAATGGTCGAATATTCGAACGATTTTTAGTTCGAAACGTTCGATTCGAAGGTTGAAGAAGCCAATTCGATGGTCGAAGTAGCCAAAAAAAACATTCGAAATTCAACGTTTTTTTTATTCTATTCCTTCACTCGAACTAAGTTAATGGGCCCCTTAGTGATGTCATTTCTGTCACATGACTCACTGAAACTTGTGTATTATAAAAAATAAAGTACCCCATGTTGCAAAATATTAGGATATTAGAAGTCACCTTCCATGACCTGTATAAAATATATGGTTGTGAATCTCCTCTGTAACTTCTAATATCCTTATATTTTACAAGAGGGGGTACTTTATTCTCTATATAATACATTTTTTAAAAATAAATATTCGTCTTTTCTCTGTAATAATAAAACAGAACCTTGTGCAGGTATGGGACCTGATATTCGGAATGCTCGGGACCTGGGGTTTTCCGGATAATGTATCTTTCTGTAATTTGGATCTTCATGCCTTAAGTCTACTAGAAAATTATTTAAACATTAAATAAACCCAATAGGCTCGTTTTGCCTCCAATAAGGATTAATTACATCTTAGTTTGGATCAAGTACAAGCTACTGTTTTATTATTACAGAGAAAAAGTAAAATCATTTTTGAAAATTTGGATTAGTTGGATAAAGTGGACTCTTTCTGGATAACAGGCTTTCGGATAATGGATCCCTAACCTGTACGAAGATATTACTGGTGGCAAAACAATCCTATTGGGTTTATTTAATGTCGAAATCAGCAAACGTAAAGCATGGGGATCTAAATCATAGAAAGATCCTTTATCCGGAAAACCCCAGATCCCAGGCGTTGTCGATGAAAGATTCCATACCTTTGTTAAAACCCTTCCATTTTTTGCTGTTACTGTTCCTGGTGCAGATGTGTAATATGATTTGGCTTGGTTACTTCATTATTAACTATTTCAATTGTGATGTTGCAATAAACACACTTTATTCATTGTATTTGGTTGAACAGATCACTAAGGATACAGGGCTTTCCCTTTTATTCCAGTTTTTTGCTGGGTGAATCTTCATCCAATAAAACTATGGCAGGCTACCCAAATTCCCTATAAAACCATATGGATATGTAGTCTTATTCTTAGTCAATAGAGCATCTAGAGGTGGTGTTCATCAACCCGTGCTCCTTAATTAGACCTATGATGTGCAGTCCATTTAAATGATTGTTTATTGGCAGCCTTGAGGCTTGCTTTTCTTAGGCTTTCTGCTCAATTAAGTTGACCTCTACACTCTGTGTATGAGAGAGACTCCCATCTGGGATCCAGGGCTTGTGGCAGAGCTTGTGGGTATTTGCCTTTTTCACACTCGCATAGTTGACATATTTGTGCTAATATAAAGCCTTAGCATTATTTGTGCATATTCATGCAGTATACCCTAACCAGGCTACGTTCTTTGCTTCTGTACATATTCAATGATTAAACTGCTTTAATTTAATGGATCAGGTCTAGTAACTGAACGCTTGACTCATTGCATACATTCATCCTGTTGAATACCAGGTATTTTTCTGCAGCAAACGGCATCCAAATGCCCCTGCAGGTTTTTAAATGTAATAAAGAGGTGGTTCACCTTTGAATTAACTTTTAGTTATAGAATGGGCAATTTTAAGCAACCTTTCCATTGGTCTTTATATTTTATAGGTTTTTTAAATTATTTTCTGAATCTTTCAAGCTTTCAAATAGGGGTCACTGACCCCATCTAAAACGAAATGCTCTGTAAGGCTACAAATTTATTGTTACTGCTACTTTTTTTTCTGATGTACCTCTTTATTGGTTTAGCAATTTTTATAACAACAGGGTGAAAAGAAGGGGGAATGTATGTGCACCTAAGACAACAACAACAACAATGTTTTAAGCGTATGTGTTACTACTCATCTTTCTATTCAGGCCTCTCCTATTCATATTCCAGTCTCTTATTCAAATCAATGCATGGTTGCTAGAGTAATTTGGACCCTAGCAACCAGACTGCTGAAATTGCAAACTGAAGAGGTGCTGAATAAAAAGAGAAACAACTTAAAAAAACCTCAAATAATTCAAAAGAATAAACCAATTGCAAATTGTCTCAGCATATCACTCTCTACATCATACTAAAAATTGAAATCAACCCCTTTAATATGTTTTAGAATGTCCTTTTCTTAGCACCTTTTCTTGCCATCTTCATTTTAAACTTCATAAACTATTTCCCTCCTTCTTCTTTCCTGAAATGATTCGCTTGCTAGGAGTCACCGACCCCAGCAGCCAAAAATAAAATAAAAATGCAGCGTAAAAACACCACGTGTAGCCTTAGGAACACAGCTTGGCTTCTCGTTCCATCTCTGTTCATTTCTAGGAGCACAGATGTCAGTCAGATGATAATTCTAGCTGTGCAGATAGATATATAAAGGCTACGCATGTTACATTAGGTTTAGACAATATTAGAAAAGATTCAAACCCTTCTGCTGTCAATAATTCTTTCTTTTTACCATTTTCCTGCTTAAATCTGTGTTCCCGTTCAGACCCATATGGCTGCACACATGTCATTTGGCCGTTTACCTTTTAAATGTTAATTAGTATCTGTTCGTATTTCGGGCAGGTTTAGCAGATGGTGTTGTTTCCATTTAACGTAATGTGTTGCTGAGTGCCTCCCCCCGACGTTGGAGGGTTAAAGGCACCCAGTGGTGTTTGACTTTTAGCTTTTAAACAGTAGAGTATTTCTGTGTTGCTATAGCTGTGATGTCACACACGTATACTGACATGCGATTGGTTGTTTTGTGTTTCAGATCTCTGCACAAAGAAAGGACGGGACTCCCACATCCTTCTGTGAGAATAAAGGACTCAGCCTAGCAGATTAATACAGCCCTCTGTCCGCTGCCCTTTCTGCATTTAAAGAGAATATTTACCAAAAAAAAAAAGTGTTCTTTAATGAGCTGTAAGATGACGAGCTGTTGGTAACAGTCAGATTTCAGGACTCGGCTGCTATTGTTTGTGCTTGATGCACATGTTTCTGCACAGTGTGTATAAGAAACACAAGAAGGGAATCCAAAACGGCTGCGGGGGAACAATCGCCAAACATGCCTACAGAAACACTACAGGCAGGTAGCATGGGGAAACCTATTAGCCCAGCTGTTACTTTCACATCTGCTGTCCCCCTCCGAATACTCAACAAAGGACCCGACTACTTCCGTCGGCAGTCCGAGCCTAATCCCAAAAGGCTCAGCGCAGTGGAGAGACTAGAAGCTGATAAGGCAAAATATGTCAAGAGCCAAGAGGTTATTAATGCCAAACAGGAACCTGTAAAGCCAGCAGTCCTTGCAAAACCTCCCATTTGCCCCGGAGCCAAAAGAGCTCTCAGTAGCCCGACCATGAAGATGTTTAACAACAATGCAAAGACTGAAAACTGTGTACAAAGAGAGAATTTGAAGCTAGAAATACTTAAAAACATTATTAACAGTTCTGAAGGCTCTAGCACGGGTTCCACGCATAAACAAAGTTCCCGAAATTGGCCTCCAAACAGGTCCGACTCCGCTGACCTCAATCGGCATTCTTTCGCGGAATCCTTGAAAGTCTACCCTACACAGACACACGGCAGCCCTCAAGACAGCAACTCCAACATCAGCAGGAGGTTTCTGGAAAAGACCACGGATACTTTTTTACATGTTTCTCACAGTTCCTCAGACATTAGGAAAGTGACCAGTGCGAAACAGATCAAAGCAATACCGTGCAGCAGCTCAGCCGCCCCACCGCTGCCTCCTAAACCCAAGCTTGCCCCTCTTTCCACCTTAAAGTCACCAGAGAATGACACTTTGGAGTCAGGATGTGGCGTCAGTCGGAGGCCTTCGCTGCAGCGGTCCAAGTCGGATTTAAGTGACCGATATTTTCGAGTTGACGCGGACGTGGAGCGTTTCTTTAATTACTGCGGACTGGATCCTGAAGAGCTTGAAAAGCTCGGAATGGAGAATTTTGCAAGGGCTAATTCCGACATCATTTCTCTAAACTTTCGCAGCGCAAGCATGATCAGCTCGGACTGTGAGCAGTCTCAGGACAGCAACAGTGACCTTAGAAACGACGACAGTGCCAATGACCGCGTCCCGTATGGCATCTCTGCAATTGAAAGGAATGCCAGGATCATCAAGTGGTTGTATAGCATTAAACAAGCCAGAGACTCCCAGAAAGTGTCCCACGTGTAAGAGCGAGACAGCCGTGATGCCACGAGAGAGACTAAAACTTGTGTCTGTGAATAGTCAGTTGTGAAGGGTTGTTAAGTCTACTTGAAGTCTTTGTAAACTTTTCAGACTGCTCTGTGTTGCTTGTTGTGCAATGTTTTCAAGTTGCATGCCTGTCAACAGGTAAACTGACCTGGCTTCCACTTGAACAATCACTACAAAGCCTACTTTAATTCGCTCACTTGCTGCCAAAAGTTTAAGACTCAAGTCCAGACGGCTTTGTGTTTTTTTATATTTTGATGCTACACTGTTTACATGACAATGAAGGGTAGATCTCATTTCCTTAGAAGTCATTACTTTGTCTTACACACACAAACACACATTGTCATTGGTAATTTTGTTTTATCTGTTTTAGTTTCAATTGCAAACTGTCAGGTGTTTGCTCTCGCAAAAGTTTGTTTTCGTTATTTAAAACCATACTAGTAATAATATATTTAGTTCAAGAGTAGTTTCGTTTTATCTTCTAGTCGTTATTTTCTACCTGGACAATCTTCGTTAAATAGGGCTTGGTCTGGGACAGAAAAAAAAGGACAAGCTTTGGGCTCCTTGGGTTGGCTGAACAAAGGGGTAACAGCCCTGGTACCTTAAATAACAGTTCAGTGTAAAAATAAAAATGGGGTAAATAGACAGGCTGTGCAAAATAAAAATGTTTCTAATATAGCCAAAAATTTAATATATAAAGGTTGGGGTGACTGGATGTCTAACATCATAGAACAGAACAGTACTTCCTGCTTTGCAGCTCTCTAACTCTGAGTTAGTCATCAACTTGAAGGGGGGCCACATGGGACATAACTGTGAGTTTGCAATTGATCTTTAGCATGCAGGTCACATTCAAAAGCAACAGTTATGACCCATGTGCCCCCCCCCCTCAAGTCACCGATTGGTTACTGCCTGGTAACCAATTATTGTAAACCAAGAGAGCTGCAAAGCAGGAAGTTGGATTCTGGCTATTATGTTACACATCCAGTCACTCCAGCCTTTATACATTGCATTTTTGACTAACTAACTATTAGAAACATTTTTTATCTTGCACAGCCTATCTATTTACCCAGTTGTTATACTGAACTTTTCCTTTAACCCATAGCAACCAACTTCATCGGACTGTTCAGAGCTGATTTGTTGCTATGGGTTTCAGGACTATACTAGGTTATTGAATGAGTCTGCTATGAATTGTAGCTGACAGTAGATCAAGCCTCACAGGTTGATAATTAGAAGTGTAAAGGTCTGCTGGTAGAACGGTTCTGTTTAGTACAACAGTAAATTTGTCGTATGCAAAGGAACGGACATTGCAAACTTAGTAATATATATTTTTATAGAGGTCTTATTTCCTAGTCTTAAACTTTTGACAAACTTCTGAGATACAAATGTAAAAAAAAAACTTCTATGAGTTGCCTTCAATGGAGCGAATCATCAGAGCCCCGCGCCATCATCCGTCAACACGTCGAACAGTTTGTGAACGAGACTAATGGAAACTCACAGCCATATCAGTATGAAGGTCCCAAGCGAGCTCCAGCTGAAGGAGCTGTATTTGTTGGCCTGTATATGTTACATCTGTCCGACGTTTGTTTTACTTGCCTTCAGGGCTGGAAAGAGAGAAGAGGGGGGCCATGAAATCTGGGGGTCCTAATTTTAGGGCTGAAAAATGTTGGGTTTTGAGAGTCAACAGCAGCTGGAGGTCTGCAAGTTGAACAGAAATGAATATTGGGAATATGTGTCAGCTATTACAGTGTTATGCCGGAGGTATATTCGTGCCCATGGCAGACGCCCTCTCTTCCCTATGTAACACCAGCCCTACGTGTGATTACTGTAGTATTTACCATAGCAGTGTTTGCTGCAAGTTGGCTGCCTTTCCCCACTTGCTTTTGTTGTCTTTAACCTTTTCTTTCCTCTAATTTGTCTTGTAATTTTTTTCGTCTGTCTTCCCAATAGGCAGTCAGCTCATGTCCTCTAATTTGTATTATTATTTTTGAGTCTGTCTTTCCAACAGGCAGTCAGCTCATGTCCTCTAAGTTTTATTATTATTATTTTTTTGAGTCTGTCTTCCCAACAGGCAGTCAGCTCATGTCAGGCCCCCACCCCGCACACCTCTTCCTAATAAACAGGAATGACCTGAAGGTACAGCGCCAGCTACATTGTTGTTCCAGTATCCGTGCTTTGGAGTCGTTGCAGTACTTTGTACACGTCCGCAGGCCGATATGACAACCTTTTTTTTAAATGGTGTAAATGCTGTAAGGATTTGTACATACTTCATTTGCTATTGAATCTTTGGGAAAAAAAGTGTTATGCTAATAAATAGCTCTTGATGCACATGTGCTGACTTGTGTCTTTTATACTGAGATTCTGGTTTATAAGCGCAACGTTTCCCACACACCACTGTACTGTAGATATGGGATCCATTATACGGAAACCCGTTATTCAGAAAGCTCCACATTATAGAAAGGCCGTCTCCCATAGACTCCATTTTATCCAAATGATCCGAATTTATAAAAACGATTTACTTTTTCTCTGTAATAATAAAACAGTGCCTTGTACTTGATCCAAACTATGATATAATTAATCCTTATTGGAAGCAGAACCAGCCTATTGGGTTTATTTAATGTTTACATGATATTCTAGTAGACTTAAAGGGGAACTCCACAAAAACATAACTTACGCTTTTTGAAAAGTAAACATAATTTCAAGCAACTTTGCAATATACATCATTTAAAAAATATGCAGACTTTTCATGATTTTTAATGGTTTCTGACAGTTCCCTAAGCCAAGCCCCCTGCTCCTCTGCTCCTCTGCTGATCTTTCTGACTACTTTGCTTAGCTGGCTGACTACTGTTACATTGTATCAGCAGCAATTTGTCCTTAGACTGCATCCTGCAAACCCCACAATTCCTTGCACTCATGATTTCAATAAGGAACAGAACATCACAGTGCAATGCATTGTGGGTTATGTAGTTCCTGCATGCTGTCTGTAAACTGTGGAGAAGTTGTTACAATTTGTAACATCAGTGTTTGGTCCCTCCTTCCCTGCCAGGATTTCAAATGATGCAGAAAGAGAAGAACTGTTAAACAGCTGGATTTCAGCATAGAAAATGGCATTTATTCATACTTTTATGAAGAAACAGGTAACTGTGATGGATGTATTAGGGGTTCTGTGTTATGTGGGCCTCTTTATCAAATTTTGGTTTGGAAATCGGAGTACGAAGATCCAAATTACAGAATGATCCATTATCCGGAAAACCCCAGTTCCTGAGAATGCTGTATACCTGAACAGGTAAAGGATCCGTTATCTGTAAACCCATTATCCAGAAAGCTCCAAATTAAGGAAGGCCATCTCCCATAATATAATAATTAAACATTTTAATAATGATTTCCTTTTTCTCTGTAATATTAAAACAGTACCTTTTCCTTGATCCCAACTAAGATATAATTAATCCTTTTTGGAAGCAAAACAATCCTATTGGGTTTATTTAATATTTAAATGATTTTTTAGTAGACTTAAGGTATAGAGATACAAATCACAGAAAGACTCCTTATCCAGAAAAGCCCAGGTCCCGAGCATTCTGGATAATAGGTCCTATACAAATACAACACATTTCTTGCAGTAATAGAAAGGCAAATATATCAAACATAGAAATCGCATATATGACAAATACTGACAGATACAGGAGGTGAACAGAATCACACAAAAGAGAGCGTATTCTATTCACTGCTTGCATTTTCCGTTGGATGTTTGTGGTGCTATATGTTTTAAACATGGCAATTTAGAAGTCATTCTAAAGGATACAGCGTTTCCAGTACTTATGCCAAGGTTCTCCCATGGGGTGAGGATTTGTTCTATTATAGCAGCATTTCTCTTTTGCAGCTGTGGAAATTCGACTGCTGGCTATGGGCATTGTGGAAAAGCAGCCAAAATCCCGGCTTCCACTGCTACTTCCAGGATTGTTACTGGATATTTTATAAAGAATAATGCCTATGTTAGGAATTCAAATCCTGGGGGACACTGGCATAGTTACTGAAAACATGCCACAATCCCCTCATCCCCCTATAATTGTTTTATAGTTGAGATTGACTTCTTAAAATGAATCAGACCTGAGGTAATCTATGGCAAAAGAATGCCGTTAAGAGACCTTAATTGTGTGTTTGCAGAAAGGCTTCTGTCTAGGCAATCCCAGCACCCTCAAAGAAAATAAATACCCCTCATCCTGTTTCCCATTTTTATTAGGTTCCGCTCTGAAAAGCTTGTTTGCAATCAAAGGTGATAAACTGCACCAGATGACGAGTTATAGAGCAACCAATCAGATAGTTGTTTAGATACAGTATTAGTACTTTACATTTCACTTATTTAGGTGTTTCACTGGCGTATTTAAAGGAAAACTAAATCCTAAAAATGAATATGGCTGGAAATGCCATCTCCATAGTAGTAATGATCCAGGCCTTCAAAGTTTTCACAAGAGTTCCCCATCGTAGATATTGTTAGGAGTGTTTGTCACTACACATGCTCAGTGTGCTTTGAGCAGCTGTTGATTAGATACGTTTAAGAGTCTTCACAAATTATAAAGCCGAAAATGAGGTTTGCTCTATGTGAGCTGATAATAATTGATTTCTGAGCTGCCATGTACCAATAATGTGAAATATTTACTTATCAGCCTTATATTGTTACTTTTTTATTATATATCATTAGTATGTTGTGTGTCAGTCCCTAAGATCAGTAAGTGACAGCAGCACAGAGCATGTGCAGTGAATCAGTACAAAAGTAGATGGGGAGCTACTGGGGCATCTTTGGAGACACAGATATTTACTGCTAAAGGGTTGTGGTTGCCTTGAGCTGGTACAGAATCCCAAAACATCATGTACAACATTTCTAGCCTACTCTTTTAGTTAAAGGAATTCTGTCATGATTTTTATGGTGTAGTTTTTATTCCTAAATTACACTGCAAATAATTCACTTAATGTCAAAGTGAGACTAAAGCTACCCCTAAATAAGGTCCGCAACCAACTACCTTCACAAGTCGCATGATTAGACGGAGCCCACCATGTCCCATGAAAATGACTGGTTGAGGGAGACGTACAAGCTGGCACACAGAGCGATTCAAACCGTGGTCAGACCCCTGGTGCGTTTATTGCGTCACAACGTTTCGTCAGGTGATACAGAAACATGCTTGCACATAGAATAAATAGCCATAAGCCCACTCCTTTATGAATAAACAAATGTCCAAATTATCCGGAAAGTGTCCAAAAAGTTCTCCAAAAAATTAAAGGTGAACTGTCCCAAATGTACTTAAAGGAACAGTTCAGTGTGAAAATAAAAGCTAAATAAATAAATAGGCTGTGCAAAATAAAAAAAGGTTATTTAGGCAAAAAAGTAATGTATAAAGGCCGGAGTGACTGGATGTGTAACATAATAGCCAGAACACTACTTCCTGCTTTTCAGTTCTCTAAAGGTGGCCGTACACGGTCAGATAAAGCTGCTGATATCGGTCGTTTGGACCAATTTGACAGCTTATCTGCCCGTGTATGGGGGCTTCCGACGGGTCTTCCCGATCGATACCTGGCCACGATATCGATTGGGAAGGTTTGATTTTTAACCGACCGACCTGTGGGAGCCCCTTGGCGTATCGTAATTCGAACGTTCAGCCATACAGCCGAACGTTCAAATTACCCCCGATATAGCCATGCCGTTAGTGGCATATCGGGAAAAGATCCGCTCGTTTGGCGATGTCACCAAACGAGCGAGTCTTTGAGTCTATGGCCAGCTTAACTCTGAGTTAGACGTGAAGGGGGGCCACATGGTACATACAGTATCGGTCAGTGAGTTTGTAATTGATCCTCAGCATTCAGCTCAGATTCAAAAGCAACAGATATGATCCATGTGGCCCCCCCCCTCATATCTCTGATTGGTTACTGCCTGGTAACCAGGGTAACCAGTCAGTGTAAACCAAGAGAGCTGAAAAGTAGTGTTCTGACTGACCTGTTATACATCCAGTCACTCCAGCCTTTATACATTACATTTTTGGCTAACTAACTATATTAGAAACATTTTTTATTTTGCTCAGCCTATCTGTTTACCCAGTTTTTATTTTTTACACTGAACAGTGAAACATGTCCATAATCTTAAAACAATAGTAAGAAAGCCTAATGTGTCAAAAAAACTAAACATAATTTTTGCCCCTGAAACGTTGTGAAGCAATAAACGCAGCAGGGGTCTGACCCCGGTTTGAATCGCTCTGTGCGCCAGCTTGTACTTTTCACTACCTGAGACTGGGAGTGCCGTCTCCCTCAACAGTTTAAGCACCAAGCAAACCTTTAATCGAAGGGCCTGAGTGTGCACGTGAACCTCTGTACACAGAGTTTAGTTAGAGAACATATGTAAACAAACAGCTTCAGAAAGACTCTGCAGAACAAGTCTGGAAGGGAAGCACCAGTCACCAGTAATGAAAAGCAGTGGTAAAGTTGCTCAGTTCCATCAGCTATGGCTCTACGAAGGTTATTCCTTGATCCAGTAGGATCGGTGGATTTGTTGAACTTTGTCAACCCCTAACAGCTCTGTTTAGCAGTATTGGTCTGACAGTGGGGACATATTTTCTGTATAAGCAGCAAAGGGTGCCAGATACATGCTGCAAAATGCACTGCTGAAGCTGAGGATAGGGGCTCACACCCATCAAATCCGTGTAGGGAGGAGTGTCTAGTGCTGCACTGTGAGTGGTCCTACAAGTCCCTCCAACCATAGTCCTTGTTCCACACCTACCTACAGCTGACTCCAGTTCCTATCATAGTACTGATTTAAAAGATTTTTGGTCCCTTTGCGTTGGGGTGCAGTATACTAGCTCTTATTAGATAACCATCATTCAGTATGATCCCCTTCCCCTGGAAAAAATTAGATGCTGGCATCTGCTCACTGCTTTCATACAATAAGAGTATTTGTTATCATACTTACCGATAAATCTCTTTCTCGGAGTCCCGTATAGGCAGCACAGGGCACTAGTGGGTTAATACACCGTTCCCTTTAGGAGGCAGGATGGAACAAAACTTTTGATCCCTCTGAGGGATCCTCCTCTTCCTTGTATTAACCCCGCCTACTTTAGTTTCGACTAGCACAGCTTATAAGTAGGATAGAACAGTGAAGAATTAGGGAGGGTAACTCCCTGTGCTGCCTATACGGGACTCCGAGAAAGAGATTTATCGGTAAGTATGATAACAAATACTCTTTTCTCGGTCGTCCCTAGGCAGCACAGGGCACTAGTGGGTGAGTCCCAAAGCAATAGAAAGGGTGGGAAAGAGAACGAGAAAGAGGAGACTGAACCAAGGTAAGGCGGAAGGCACTAACATGCGCGAAAGACCCTTACTTGTGAACAACTGTTTGTAGAACTTTTCTGCCAAAACTGGCATCCGCAGAAGCATAAACGTTGAACTTATAGAACTTTGTGAATGTGTGCAAAGACGACCAGGTAGCCGCTTTACAAATTTGATCCATGGAAGCTTGATTATAAAGTGCCCAGGAAGCACTCATGCCCCTCGTTGAATGGGCTCCAACCTTTAAGGGCGTGGGTAGACCCTTGAGCTTGTAAATGTACAGAATTAAGTCTTTAATCCATCTAGCAATGGACATCTTGGAAGCTGTCTTCCCTTGACTGTGGGGGCCATACAGCACGAAAAGAGCGTCCGTCTTCCTGATGCATTCCGTTCTATGTAAATAGAATTTGAGCGCCCGAACCACATCCAGTGTGTGTAAGCGTCTCTCGAGGTCAGAGGACGGTTTCGGACAGAAGGATGGGAGGACAATTTCCTGGTTGAGGTGGAATTCAGAAGACACCTTGGGACGAAAGGATGGAACAGTTCTTAGTACTACTTTGTCCTCGTGGAAGATGCAAAATGGTGGTTTACAGCTAAGAGCACCAATTTCCGAAACTCGTCTCGCTGACGAAATAGCCACTAAAAACGCCACCTTCCAAGTGAGAAACTTCATATCTATGGACGCTAGTGGTTCGAAAGGGCGACCCTGCAGTACTTGAAGAATGAAATTTAAGTTCCATGGTGGTAAAGGATCTTTATATGGAGGTCTGATCTGTGTGGCGGCTTGGATAAAAGTCCTGACATCCGGAAAGGACGCTAGCTGCCGTTGAAAGAACACTGATAATGCGGAGATCTGGACTTTCAGCGAATTGACTCCCAATCCTCTATCCATGCCCTGCTGAAGGAATTCCAGGAGAAGAGGAATTGTGCACTGTGTATAATTCGAGCGCCTCTGGTTACACCAGTCGATGTAGCAGGACCATATGCGGTGATAGGTAGATCTTGTTGTTGGTTTGCGTGCTCTCAACAGAGTGGTGGTGACTTTGTCCGAGAAACCCTTGCCCTTCCAGATGGAGCTCTCAAGAGCCAAGCCGTCAGGGATAACCTTTCCAAAGATGGGTGCCAACAGGGGCCCTGTTGAAGCAAGTCCGGCCGTTGAGGAAGCGGCCACGGGGGAGCAATTGACAGTCTCTTTAGATCTGAAAACCAAGCCCTTCGGGGCCAAAAAAGGTGCTATCACTATTGCTGTCGTTCGGAATAGACACAGGCGACGGAGAACCGGGTGGATCATTGGTATGGGCGGGAAAATGTAGACAAGTTGAAAGTCCCAAGCTGACGTCATTGCATCCACTGACCAAGCATTTGGGTCTTGATATCTGGAACAATACTCCGGAATTTGGTGATTGAACTTGCTGGCCATCAGATCCATCTGTGGTGTCCCCCACATGTTCGCAAGTTGTTGAAACACTTCCGGGTGCAGTGCCCATTCTCCCGGATCGAGAGTGGTTCGGCTTAAGAAGTCTGCTTCCCAATTCAATTGACCTGGGATGTACACGGCCGCTAGCCTGCACGAATTGTTTTCCGCCCATTGCAGAATGCGGGACACCTCTTTCCATGCTGCACTGCTGTGAGTGCCTCCCTGGTGGTTTATATAAGCCACCGTCGTAGCGTTGTCTGACCGGACTTTTACTGGGCATCCCCTCAGAAGATCCGACCAGTGACTTAGCGCCAGGAAAACCGCCCTCAGTTCCAGAACGTTGATGTGAAGCGAGGCTTCCGCCTGTGACCACCGACCTTGTACAGACCTGTGGTTGAAAACGCCGCCCCAGCCTGTGAGACTGGCGTCTGTGGTGAGAATTGCCCAATCTGCAATGGAACACAGTTTTCCTTTCTTGATGTTGTCTATTTGACTCCACCAACGAAGAGAAATTTTGGTTGTCGCTGATAGAAAAATTGGATAGTCCAGCTTGTTGTAATCTCCGCGCCATTTTTTGAGAAAATCCAGCTGGAGGTTTCTCATGTGGGCTTGAGCAAAAGGTACGACCTCTATGGCTGAGGTCATAAGTCCTAGTAGTCGCATGCAGTCCCTGGCCGAGATTGACCTTTGGGATATTGCCTGATATGCCGCAGCCTGAAGCTTGAGTTGCTTTTGAATCGTTAGAAAAACCTTGTGTTGCAGAGAGTCGAACTGGACTCCCAGAAAGATGATGGACTGAGTTGGAATTAAAGTACTTTTTGCAAAGTGGATTTTCCAGCCGTGAGATTCTAAAACTTCTTTGCAGAGGTTTGTGTGGGCCAAGGCCGATGAGTATGTAGGCGCCCGAATCAGTAGATCGTCTAGGTACGGTAGCACCCACGATATCTAGTTGTCGTAAGTGAGCTACTAGAGCTGCCATAAGTTTCGTGAATACTCTGGGAGCCGTAGCGAGGCCGAAAGGAAGAGCTTGAAACTGGTAGTGGATACCTTGAACTGCAAAACGAAGGAATTGTTGAGATTCCACATGGATTGGGACGTGTAGATAAGCGTCCTTTAGATCTATAGTCGTGAAAAAATCTCCTTGTTCCACGTTTGCAATCACGGATCTCAGAGATTCCATTTTGAAGGAAGGTACATAGAGAAATTTGTTTAGAAATTTTAGATTCAGGACAGGACGTTGTGAACCATCTTTCTTGGGTATCAGAAACAGATTGGAATAAAAACCGAGCCCCCATTGATCTGTGGGAACTGTGATTATTGACTTGGCTTTGAGCATAGTTTGTATTGCTAGCTTCAGAGCTTTCTGTTTGTTTGGTAGGGAAGGCAGGGTTGACTGAATGAATCGTTGGGGGGGTGACCTGTGAAACTGTAGTCTGTAGCCCATTGAAACTATGTTGTGGACCCAGGTGTCTGAAGTTGTGGCTAGCCAGGTGTCCCTGAACTTCAAGAGGCGCCCCCCTATCGCCTCCGTAAGATCGGGGGAGGCTGCCCCTTCATGCGTCTCGTGTCTTATCAGTTGCTCCAGTGGGAGTGCGTCTCTGAAAGTTCCAGGAGGGTTTCTTGGGGGGACGAAAATTACCCTTGGGTTGGTTAGAGTAGGTTGGTTGTCTGGAGTGCTGCAGAGAAGTTCTCCCAAAATTCGGTGACCTAAATGGTCTTCTTGACAGTGTGTTTGGAGGTTTAGATTTTTTGTCTTGAGGTAAAAAGTTGCTTTTTCCTCCAGTGATCTTATTTATCAAAGTATCTAGTTCCGGCCCAAAGAGTGAAGACCCTGAAAATGGCAGAGTAACTAAATTCTTCTTGGAAGCTGGGTCCGCACTCCAAGATTTGAGCCAAAGTGCTCTTCTAGCACCTACTGAAAATGCGGAGGCCCTGGCTTGTAATTGAAGTGTGTCCATAGAGGCATCGCATAGAAAGTGTGCTGCATTAAGCACCTTTGAGAGATGACCATGCATGTCGAAAGAATCCTCGGAACAACCTGATAACACTTCTTCTAACCATAGGGTCATAGTTCGCGCAACACATGCTGCTGCGATGGACGGTTTAAATGCCGCTGTAGATGAGGCAAAAGAGCTCTTTAAAAGATTTTCAGCCTTCCTGTCCATGGGATCACGGAACGCTGTTCCGTCCTCTAAAGGTATAGTCGTACGTTTAGCTAATCTAGCTATCGGGGCGTCAACCTTGGGTATGGTTTCCCATTTATCTTTATGAGCTTGGCTGAAAGGATATAAAATATCCATTCTCTTATCTTTGACTGCTCTGCGGTCTGGGGCTTTCCATTCCTTGTTAATGACCTCTTGCACAGTCTCATGTACAGGAAAAAATCTTTGTTTCCTTATAGTGGGGCTAAATAGTTTATCCAGCTTGTTGGATTCTTTGTGTTCCTCTTGAATGCCTAGCGTATGGAACATGTCTGCTAACAGCGAATGAATAGCTTCCGATTGGGATTTGTGGGAGCTTTCTAGATGTGGATTAGAGTGTTCCTCATCTTCCCAGTCTGAATCGTCCTCAGGAATTATCCCTTCCTCGTCTGAGGAATGTAAATCTACCTCTGCTTGAGAGGGGTTTTGAGTCACTAACTGTGGAGCATGAGATATTTGGTTAGCTGCTATTTTTTCAATAGCAGATGACATAGTCAGTAATGATGCCTGAAATGGCTGAAACCAATCTGGAATCTGTGAAGCAGAAGATGCTGCTGAATCAGCTTTCACCTCTGTGGGTCTGCGCTTTTTCTGGTATTGCTGAACTTCCTTCTCCTTATGTCTCTTTTTTACAGATATTGAGGTTGAATCTGAACCTGACTGAGTGTCTGTCTTATCTTGTGCAGAGACATTTGCTTTATTGGGGTCAGACGCCATGTTAGGCTATGCAGACTGTTAGTAATGAAAGAGAGAAATAGTACAGAGAAAAGGAGAAAAAAATAAGCTGTACCAGTAGGAACCGGATCTTTAATAGGATCCCCTGACTTTCCGACGCGTCAATCCTGCAGAGTGTGGAGCGGGAAATGGCCGTGCGGCTAAGTATAATACTCTTCGCCGTGTGCGCATCCAAGATGGCGCCCGGAAGTGCGCGACGTTTGGCGCGAGATTTGAGCGCAGTGTAATGCCGGTTGATGCGGCGTCTCAATGAGGGACGGCGTTCCGGCAGCGTTAAGGCATGCCTTTCGCCCAATCCGAACTCGGCAGCGCTGAAGCTTGCCTGAACAATGGGTGAGACATACGGTGAAACCCCACCAGGGCAGCGCTGAAGCTTGCCTCTATGTCATAAAATGACAATGCTACCAGGGCAGCGCTGAAGCTTACCCCCTGAAAAAAACAAAAATAAAGTAAAATAAAATAAAAATTGATAATGAATGGGAGCTTAGCTCCCACACATCCTACCTCCTTGCAGGATGGAAAAAAACTAAAGTAGGCGGGGTTAATACAAGGAAGAGGAGGATCCCTCAGAGGGATCAAAAGTTTTGTTCCATCCTGCCTCCTAAAGGGAACGGTGTATTAACCCACTAGTGCCCTGTGCTGCCTAGGGACGACCGAGAAATTTATTTGTTAGTCATTGTATTTAATATGATTCAGGTATGGGGCCTGTTATCCAGAATGCTCAGGACCTGGGATTTTCCAGATAATGGATCTTTCCACAATTTGGATATTTGGGTTCCTTTTACTAAAGCGCTGTAAATTTGACGATATGTTTCCGCATGTTATCTCTGCGAATATTTTTCCGCAAACAGATTCGCAGCGACTAAGTTTACTAAACAGCGATGCGCTCAGAAGTCACTTGCGGTAACTATTTTGACGAACCAGCTTACGTTAGCGGTAATTTTAGAGAGTTGCAAATTTTCTGGCGACAAACTAAGTTTATATTTATGCTATTAAATAGTCTTGTTTTATGGCGTTTATTATGGCATGATTCATGGCCAGATATGTATCTTCAAAACTACTAAACTTTATAGATATTATCAACAACACAGTAAATAGATTTCACCCAATCAAACATGTATGCATCATATAAATCCACATTTCAATACATCCAGTCACATGACTTACTCCCTGCCAATAGAATCATATAAATAAAATTCATGAACAAGTTTTACCAATAAATCTGTGTGCATCATATGAATGTAGTTTAATGTAGGCTGACGAAGCCTTTGGTCCCTCCTAACCATAATAAATCGTATTTCAGATGAAAAAGCTGCTGTATCAGCAGACAAAAGAATAATCCAAAACATCTTTGATTATCCTGTCACTTCTCTCTTCTCCTGTCAGGAATGGCAACGGGAACAGAATGATGGGTAAAACAAGGTGTTATGGGATATTTCCTTGAGAAATTTCTGGCAAAAAAATAAATTAACGCCACTAAATAGATTGCGGTAAAATGTTGAGAATATTCTGGCGTTAATTTTGTCTTTCATACATTTGGCTGTTTAGTAAACCAGGCATTAATGTTAGGGATGCACCGAATCCACTATTTTGGATTCGGACGAATCCTTTGCGAAAGATTCAGGCGAATACCGAACCGAATATGCAAATTAGGGGTGGGAAGGGGAAAACATTTTTTACTTCCTTGTAGTGATGTGCGAGCCGACCCGATACCCGCGGGACCCGTGGGTCAGGCGGGTTCAGGTTGACCTAACACTGCTCCACACCTTCAAATGCCGGCATCTGACTTCCGGGTTTATAGTCTTGCGTCTGCTCGCCCCGTCCCTTTGTGACGTCATTGGCGGGGCGGCGTGGGTCTATATAAGGACCCCGGAAGCGTGGGTGGCAGCAGGGCGGGTTAGGGTCGGGTGCGGGTCAGGAAAAACCCTGACCCGCATATCAGTACTTCCTTGTTTTGTGACAAAAAGTCATGTGATTTCCCTCCCTGCCCATAATTTGCATGTGCGAATTAGGGTTCGGATTCGGCCGGGCAGAAGGATTCGGCCGAATCCCGAATCCGGGATTCGATGCATCCATAATTAATGTGTATGTAGCGTTATTTTCAGCAAATGCGATAACTTGCGAAAACATATTCTTACTCAAGAAAATTCACAAATTTATATTTACCACAGGTTAGTAAACTGACGATGTGCGCATATTTTTACCGCAATTTAGTAAACGGACCCCTTTATCCCTTCTGTCTTCAGAAAATCATGTAAACATTAAGTAAACCCAATAGGCTGTTTTTTCTTCAAATAAGGATTAATTTTATCTTAGTTTGGATGTAAATCAGTTTTTACATATTAATTTAGGTAACATCAACCTCCTGTGTTGCCAGTATGTGAATATCTCACCTTAAAATGTCCTGTCAGTGTATCCTGTATAATCTGCCTGCTACATGCCACATTGTCTGACCATTAACAAACTTCTTTTAAATAATTAGTCTGGCCAATTATCCACATTGATGGCTCTTCTTAAATGTTGGCAGCCCCACATTAGGTTATTTCTTCTAGTATTCTCTCTCTTTAAGCACAGCAACTACACCTGAGATGCCCTGCACATACATTTTTTATATGGTTCTCTAGTTAATGGTAGGGTTACTAACAGAGTAACAGAGCAGGGTTACTAGATTATGCCTTCAGAAAAGGACAGCTATAACATGTATGTGCCACATGGCTAATTTGAGATTATTTTAATGGCACACTCCAGCGACAGAGAAACACCTCTCACCCCCAGTGTTGTCTGCCACTGATTTGAACAAACACATTAGCCTTAAAGTTGCCAATTTGGTTCCTTCAGATCAACTCTGGGCAAGTTTAAAAATTCCATTGGACAAGAAGCACTGTGGCACACTGATGCCGTCCTCTCATCAGCCCATTTTGTCCCAGCACGTGTGTGGCCAAATTAGGCTCTGATCCACTCGTTTGGTGATCTCATTAAACAAGTGGATCTAGCAGAGTAGACAAAAGCAGAAGGATTCTAACAGCAGAGTCACGGTTTATTTACATGAAGCAGGGTTTTACATATGAGCTGTTTTATTCAATATCTTTTTATAGAGACCTACATTGTTCGGGGGTATAGTTTTCTTTTAATTAGAACATAGTAAATTTAAAGACTAAGGGGCAGATTTATGAAGCGTCAAACTAAAAATTCGAATTGGAATTTTTTTATGGTCAAAACTGTCAAATTTGACTAGGGAATTATCCAAACTCGATTGGAGTTTTGTAAAAAAAAATTTGAATTAGATTTTCAAGATTTATCATACTCTGGCTCTTTAAAAATATCGGCTTTGACTATTCGCCACCTAAAACCTGCCAAATTACTGTATAAGTCAATGGGAGAGATGCAGTGACCAATTTGGAGTTGTTTGTAGCCTTCCTGACATTCAATTTTTTTTGGGAGAAAAAAAACTCGAATCGAGTTTGGCTTATCGAATCTAATTTGAATAGAGTTTTTGAGTCGGTTTTTGAGTTTTACATATTCAATTTTATAAATAAATAGTCGAATATCGGAATTTCGAGTAAAATCGGATTCATGTGAGTTTAAAAAAAACTCACATGAATTTGAAATTGGACCCTTCATAAATGTGCCTCCCCATAGAGAAAGGCAGAGAGAGTAGCCCTAGGGGCAGATTTACTAAAGGGCGACATTTTGGAAAAAAAGTGACGTCATTTTGGAACGATTTACTAACGGTCGCTGCTGTAACTTCACTAGCGAAGGAGATAGACGCTAGCGCTAGTTCGCTCCCTAAAGCCTTGCGAAGTTGCGCTCTGGCGAATGGACATAACTACACAAATTCACTAAGATGCGGATTTTACTGAGCGTTACCTCTTGTGCCAGACTTGCCTTCGCCACCTCAGACCAGGCAAAGTGCAACAGAGTAGATAGGACTTCATAAAAAAATAGTTGAAAATTTTTCTAAGTCCCAAAAAACGCTGACAACTTTTCCTTTTTCAGGTTGATAGGCTGAAAAATAGCGTTAAATTTTTTTGGGGTAACCCACTTCCCGCTTTATTTTCTTTTATTAAGGTTCCCTGGGCTTGTGTAGTGCAATGTATTTGTTGCAACATATACGTCCATTCAACTTAATCTTCCAGCCGTATGCAAATTAGCCAACGCTAGTGGAACTTTGCATCGCTTGCCGCAGTAAGGCTAGCGCTACTTCGCCAGCGTCCGGCGCCCTGGACGCAACTTCGGATCTTATTGAATTAGAGTTGTCCTGGCGAATCTACGCCTGGCGAATCTACGCCTGGCGAAGTGTTGCGATGTGAGCAAAGCCGTCGCTGAAGGTTAGTAAATTTGCCCCCTCGTGAGTGTATCAGTACAAGGGCACTATTAACTGTTTTGCTGGTAAATGGCCTGTATTGTTCTTTCAGTGGCAGGATTTCTAATAAAACAGTTTCTTGTTCATAGTGAAACATTGTTTTACTGAAGACCAGTTATGGAGAGCAATGGGATAAAGGCTTCCTTTGTCACCTCCTCACAAATAACAGAAGCCACGAGCATCTCATCATATAGCCCAGACATTGAAAAGCATAATGTGTATGTATTACAAGGGGAAGGTTATGGACTATAACAAGTCTCTCGTCACTCTAATGTGATCACTGAATAGCGGGTGTTAAATTATTCAAAAAACAGTTTATGTGTCAGACAGTGATTACAATATAGTACAATACAGGGCTGAGTGACGTGCTGTTGAACTAGAACTCTTGGTCATAGATGCTCTCATCTACTAAAATAGAGGCAACCGTGTAGAGCTTTGCTCTTATTATTCTAGATGCATTAGAGGGATCAAAGCTAATTGCATTGTGCACAAGCTGCACTTGTAGGTGCTACAGGCACAGGATCTGTTACCCGCAAACCCAGAAAGATCTGAATTTTCAGAAAGGTAATCTCCCATAGACTCCATGTTATTCAAATAATTCAAATTCTTAAAAAAGATTACCTTTTTCTTTGTAATAATCCAACAGTACCTTGTATTTGATCCCATCTGAGATATATTGAAGGAAAAACAATCCTATTGGGATTTTAATTAATGTTTACATTTTATTTTAACAGACTTAAGGTAGGGAGATCCAAATTGCAAAAAGATCCCTTATCCAGAAAATCCCAGGTCATGAGCATTCTGTAACCTGTACTTAGCAGGTGCCCTTTATCCGAAGAAAAAAAAAATCCCAAAATGGCACATTGCACTGTGAGCCCTCAGATTCAGTAATGCTAAGGTTCCCAGACAATAGTAACAGTTGTGCACCAATGTAACTGCTTTGGGAGCAGATTGCAATGTTTACCCCCTGGTATGAGATGTGGCATATATTTTTGCCCAGGTTTACAGGAGAATATCTCATATGGAGCCCTTTAAATGAGAAGGGAAGCTACCAAAGCAGTTTATTGCCAATAGATTAGCCACAAGAGTGCAAGCTAGAATGCTATATTTATTCTGTAGAATGTTTTACCATACCTGAGTAAACAGCTCTAGATACTCTCTCTGCTTGTTTAGTATAGCAGCTGCCATATAAGCTTGCTGTGACATCACTTATTGCCTGAGTCTCTCCCTGCTTTCTCTGGGCTCAGATTACAGCAGGGAGGGGGAGAGGAACAAACTGAGCATGCTCAAGCCCTAGCCCTGGAGGTTTATGCTGAAAACAGGAAGTCTGATACAGAAGCCCATGTGTACACAATAGAAGGAAAGAAATGCTGTGTTTCTTTTGACAAAAGACTCATTAAAAAGACAAAAGAAACATTACTTTGAGGCAGTGTCGGACTGGCCCACCGGGATATCGGGGAAAACTCCCGGTGGGCCCAGGTGTCAGTGGGCCCTCATGCTGCTAAAGATTTGGCTTATTTCATGGTCATTCCCTATTTCTATGAGAAAAAGAGGCTAAATAAATGGAATAATAGATTATAGTATGTAAAGAAAAGAGACTAGGAGAATAGAGGTTGAGTGAGGAGAGGACGAATAATAGTGACCTCGGGAGCAGCCCTCAGCTACTTGGATGCCACCAGTGAAGTATAATTCTGAGCCCTTGGTTTGCTAAAAGTGGTACTCATTTGTTAATAATGTACAATCTATTACATAACCTGTATTATAAATACTGTATATTATAACCATATTCAGAAGACTGCCCAATATTTTTAAATCTATACTGTATTTCATACATAATCACATCAATAAGGAAATATGAAGTTTCCTGTTCCTAAAAGGCACAAGACTAAGTAAGCCATCACCCCCTGTGCCAGGCTGAAAGAGAGCGGTGGGCAATGTTTTCTGCTAAAGCCCTGATGTCTTTAGAGTTTCTTAAAAAATAGCTAATTAGCGCTCTCTTTCATATTTGTGTATGATATTATGGGTTTGATTGCACAGCATGTTGGCTTATTATTCATCATTAATTTCCACTCATAGAAACAACTCACACTGTTCTAGAATGTTCATTTATCCACCAGACATGTTTCCTCTGAGCGTGAATGTGTTTCTCCTACATATCACTGACATAAGCCTTGTTCTTCCATTCTGTTAAATTATACTATTACGTGCATATAGAAAATACAAGGGCATGACTGAGAATATTGACTTTCAATTAAAGGCAATGTAAATAACATCTTGCCTAATAAAACAAAACGTCATTCTTAGCAGCTTTCCAGTATAAAATAGTAAGTTAGGTTGAAAAAAGACACACATCCATCAAGTTCAGCCTTATTGTCTATATATAACCTGCCTAACTGCTAGCTGATCCAGAGGAAGGCAAAAAAACTCTTACAATGTGGCCGTGACACAGCAATGATGTGCAATCCTTTTTCAATCTCCCTGTAATTCTACCAATACTCAAGATGAAAGTGTACAATAAATTTATAAGTAAACTGTATAATAGAGAAAAAATTTAATTTGTTTCAATTGAATCATAAAAGAGTTATGTTAGTAAAAGAAAAAACACTCCCTACTTACAGAAATAGAAATCAACTTGTGGTTCCATTGTCTGCATAGAAGTTGTCAGTCTGTGGTCTCCTGTCTTTTTATGATCTCTTGGACTATTCTCATATATGACAGCAGGGGTTACATTATTTGCTATCACTGTAACATAAACACAACATTCAGTTTTTCCTTCCGATATATTACCTGAGAAGATAAGGTACATTTTCTGGGGTCTCTCCTGCTACAAGCCATCACCAGACATAGGTTATCTCTCCAAAGCACATGTGCTCCTGACAATTAGAATCCTCAGTGTGGCAGCAACCTCTGAAATACAGAATATCCTATGCCTGCTTGCTGAAACCATAAAACTGACTGTAATGCATGCTTACAATATATTATTACAATTTATATTGCAAGCGGAATTAGTCTGTCAGGACAAACAGAGGTAGTATTAATTATTATTAGTTATTAATGATCATATTCCTAATGCTAATTCATTCTGGTACAACAAATCAACCCAAATAATATTTCTGAATAATCTTTAATTAAATGACTTTTTCTTAATTTGCAAATGTAATTACTATCTGTCAGGTGAGTTGTTTTGTGCACGGCTGGTCCTGACTACCCGTACCATTAAAGTATGCCGCTGTAGTCTGCTCTCTTCCAGCCATGAGTCCAGTTTACTTGCTGTTTTGCACGCTTCTGTGATTCTACTTGTCAAAACTTACTGGGTTTCAAACTTCAGCCTCTGTGCAGAATTACTTGTGCATTTACCTGTTGTGCCACAGGAGGTCCTTAGTGTTTTCTTGCTCTAAATTCTTGTTGTACATGTTGTACTCTTACCTTCTGCTTCATCTCTCTCATTTCGTTATCTCCATCTGTATTTCATCATTCAATCCTGACCCTTTATAATCCTGCTCCTGACATTTGCCCAGTGCTTGGACATTAAAAGGGGACAAACACCCTAAAGAATAATTCCATGTTCTTTTCTATCATGTTAGTTGAACAAAATAAACCTTACTTAAACTACATTTATTACTTACATTTTTTTTTCTTCAGTCTTGGAATTATACAATAAAAGCAAGCAGGCAGGAGCCATTTTGTGGCAATTTGTTATTAAAGGAGAAGGAAAGGCTTGCAGCACTTGGGGTGCCAAATGTTAGGCACCCCCAAGTGATTGTATTGATTTACCTGAAACCCCGGGCCGGTGCTCCTATCAGCAGAAAACTGCATGGGCCCGGGGGTTATACCAGTGAGCACCATGGAGTGATCCTCTTCCGGCGTCTTCTTTCTTCAAATTTCCCAGGGCAAACGCATGCGCAGTTGAACGAAATAGCCGACTTTTTAGTTAAAGTTCGGCTTTTCGTTTTACTGTGCATGCACAGCCACGCAACTGAAAGAGTAAGACAGAAGAGGATCGTTCCGTGGTGCTCACTGGTATAACCCCGGGCCGGCCCAGGTTTTCAGGTAAGTAAATGCAATCAATTGGGGTGCCTAACATTTGGCACCCCCAAGTGTCTGAAGCCTTTCTTTCTCCTTTAAGTCAAATTGTGTATCACGTCAAAATCTTGTGTATGCACCAGAATGGGGGACCTAATGCCCATGTGCAATGCCCTACACAATTATAGTGTGTGAGGGGGGAAGGGGGAATGTGAGGCGAGCAGCGACATTTAGGAAATGCTGAATGGAAAGAGAAAGTAACTGATTGACCCACCTCTATGCCTCAGGTCAGATATTTAAAAACCTTAAAAACCTTTATAATTTGGGTTTAATTTACAAAGTACTATCATTATACAGCTTTTTATGTCTAGGTAGGTTTAAGCTGTTACTGTGATCTTGCCTCTGGTTCTTGAGATTCCTGATCTAGTATACTTGTTCTTGTGACTCCTTTCTGGTTCCTTGTTCCTGATTTCCATTCCAGCTCCATCTTCCTGCCTTGTTCCTGTGTCCCTCCTAGCTCTGCTTTTGTATTCCCTGGTTCTGACTCCTGGCCTGTCCCTTGACTTTAGAGTTTGTCTTCAGTTCAACTGAAGTGGTAGGGAATTTCTCTGCATTTAGGGGTGTACTTTCAGTAACATATCTGCACCCCTTTCCTAAACCACACCCCCTGCCCAGAGTTAGACAGGCCAGAAGGTGACATCCCTAGCTGCAGTTACACCGCTAAAAAAAAATCAAACTTCTGAACCCATAGATAACAAAAGCAGCATAATAAATTCAGCAATATCAAAAATGTCTGTATTATGTGAAATAACATGACCCCTACCAAGCATATCAAGATAATAGAAGTCGCCCCAGTTAAGCAAACAGTATCACTCAACTCTCTCCTTATACTGTCATGGCATCTCTCAGTGACTTGAGAATATCTTCAATAGCTTTATATTTCACCGTAGGGGGTAAATCATTAGCCCATATAGTTATTTCATTTTTAATTCTGAATCCTAGCTGAAAACCTCCCAGAAATGAAATGAATACAGTATCTGTCAAACAAAAACAGTTCTTTATTTCACTTAGCTCTTATCAGTTGCTTTACAGGAAATGATTTTGGCTGTGCCACATTTAGTATAAAGAAGCCTGATCTAATTAAGAGTTCAGATATTTAAAGAAGCGCTGGCCAATGTCCTTCAAAGCACACAGTGTAAATGGAGCTCATTCATAAGGAAAAGTCTTTGACTAAAATCACTGTTATTTATATGAAAGCCGAGCCGTCTGAGCAATATTTTATTACATCTAACGATTAAGGTATTAAAAGCCAATCATATGCTGTTTTCTGAAGTTAGAAGAGGCTTTATCCTCGAGTAACGGGTGTTTATCAGTATACGCTGTTCTGTATATAACAAAAAGGAACATGGTAAAGGAAAACTTTACCCCCCAAATTAATATTTAAGCAACAGATAGTTTATATCATATTAAGTGACACATTAAAATTTTTTACTAAACTGGTACTGGTACGTATATATATTTAAGTAAATATTGCCCTTTTTACATCCCTTGCCTTAAACCACCATGTTGTGATGGTCTGTGTGCTGCCTCAGAGATCACCTGACCAGAACTTTAACTGTAACAGGAAGAAGTGTGGAAGCAAAAGACACAACTCTTTTCTAATTGACTCATGTGACCTCATATCTATGGTTTGTTTGTGTGCACTGTGAATCCTATGATTCCAGGGGGTGGCCCGTATTTTTTTTAAATGGCAATTTTCTATTAAGGATTACCCAATGGCACATACTACTAAAAAAGTATATTTTTATGAAAATGGTTTATTTACATGAAGCAGGGACAAGGGTTACTCGACTTGAGGACTGTGATTAAAGAAAGTGGAAAAGTTCAGCTGGAAGTCTGCACCTTTAGAACTTTGTTATGGCAGATGATGGTTTAGTGAATGACTAATTAGCATGCTTACCATGTAGCTTGATTCTATGTTCTGCAGGCCGACCAATCTATTCAGTAGAACTGTATTGGCAAGTCTGACATAACCCGACTACATGGGTGTTGGTATACATAACTTCATGTTAAAGGTTGTATGGATGGGTTCAGGGTAAGTGTCTGAAATGGAAAGCTGTGGCAGAATAAGTATGAAGAAACAGTTTGTGTAATATTAGCATTTACCCAACACAAAGGCAGATGTGTTAGAGCCTAATACATTTAAGCCCCTCTTTTCTCTCTCTGTAAGCCATAACCCACTGACTGCTGGTCTAAATCCATACCGTCTCAAAGAACATCTCCTTCTCTGCTAATCTGTCCCAGAGTCTGGATAAAGGCACGCAAAGGGATTAAAGGTGAAGGACAGGTACTGAAGCAGTTTATTGCCAATAGATTAGCCACAATAGTTCAAGCTATAACACCATATTTATTCTGCTTTACCATACCTGAGTAAACAGCTCTAGAAGCTCTCTCTGTTTGTTTAGGATAGCAACTGCCACATTAGCGTGGTGTGACATCACTTCCTGCCTGAGGCTCTCCCTGCTCGCTCATAGCTCTGGGCTCAGATTACAGCAGGGAGGGGAAAAGGGAGGGGGAGGGAGGAGCAAACTGAGCATGCTTAAGCCCTAGCCATGGAAATTTATGCTGAAAACAGGAAGTCTGATACAGAAGCCCATGTTTACACAATAGAAGGACAGAAATGCTGTGTTTCTTTTGACAGAGGACTCAGAGCAACATTACTTTGAGGGTTTACTGGTGTATTTATATAGATTTTTCTGATAAATCTTACTTAATCTTAGCCTTTCCTTCTCCTTGTATGCAAAACCTTTTGAGCCCACAAGGTAGACCTCCATATTCCATGAGTTTACACAGATTAATGAATGGATTCGCAAACATTATTCCAGACTACTCATTGCAAGAGAGGTGGGGAAATTGTCCTCTCATTCTTAGATTAGGTTTTTTGTGCTAAAAGTAAAAAAAGGAAAAACACACTAATAAAAATGGAGTGTTAGCATATTCTCTGCCTGTCATGATTTAGGCACTCAGCATGAGATCAATAGAAATATATTAGAGACACATACATGTTGTATAAAGTCTGATCTGCCATGATATTGAGCAGCTGTCAAAAACTCATTCATTTAGCAATAGCAAAACATTTTTCATAAACCCTGCCAGAGTCAGAGGAACACCCAAGATGATGGGCAAGGCAGGCTGCTAACTGGGCTTCATCACTTCAAAAACACATTCAAGGACAACTACAAGCTGCCTTTGTTATAGTGGTTATCTGCCATTGCCAACACTTTTATTTCAGGTTTTACAACCTTTGTGATATCAAGTCATGATGTATCCACCATTGTGTATAGGACAATAGAGGCAAGGTGGAATTTGATGGAGGAGTCAGACATTGGATTATATAACCTAGGCTCTATCAGCAAGCAAGGTTACAAATGCCACAGCCACTTAAATTGGATAAGGCTAAAAGGTAAAATGGCAAACCCGTGTTAACCTTAATAACATGTATCTTCAGTAAAAATATGAAGCACAAACGGCTATACAAATTTAGGTCCACTTCTCTCAACCTCCAAAAAATACTGCTGGGAGCAGCTGAGCCTTCAGCCTGTGTGTCCACAGCCTTAGGATAATGACACACAGGGAGAACAGCAGTAGTCAAAAGGTCTTTATCTACCTGATACGGCCCTGATGTTATATAATGCAAAGATACAGAGAAAGGTAGTACTATTCCAGGCTGCTTTCTGTTGGATAGCAGTGGTTGACAAAATATATAAAATATAATGATAAAGAATAGTTAGTCCTTAGAACTTATTTTCCCTTGCCAATCTTTTCACAGTCTCTCAGCTGTACACAAAGTCTCACAATTTAAAAGCAGATCAGTGGCTATGGCAACAGAGAAACCAGAAACAAAATATGGTGTAGTACGTTCAAGTTCCTCAGATAGCACCCTGTGTTAGGGAAAATACTATATTGTGTGTGCTCTTTAAAAACCTCCCACTTCTCAGAATGGTGCACAGATGCTTATTCCGAAAACTTTCACCAATTTGGCCAAAGTGCCTACTTACAAGACAGTAGTTAGAGTTATTGCATGTAGTATTCCCTCCCTTTCTCCGCAGCACACCTTTAAATACAAAAATCCCATTGGTTAACAAAATGCCTTGTGTACAATAGCCCTTTGTAGCCCTGATGTTGCAATTGTTCCTCCGGTTTTAGCATCATTTAGACAGTTAGGTTCCTATGTGCTGCCTAATGAGTCTAAGTTTAAATACTCAATGGCTCAGACAGTTATTTGAAGACCACTGTGGGACTGCAGCCCTGAAAATATGGTGATTGGCTCCTTGCCACTGAAACTGTAATTCATTTTTTTCATTTATTTCAGGGCGTAATTACATTGGCCAAGCAGTAAAAAAAAAAAAAAAGTATGAAATAAACCATAAAATGTATTAGAGTAAACTTCCATACCTTCCACACCTACATAGATTTTTTTTTAAATAATTATTTTGCCAATTTTTACTCAAATACAATTTTTGTGCACAAATCATTTTAATTACTTTAATAAACAGAAACACACAAATAAAATCAGTAAGCAGTGTGGACTATTGCAATCAACCTCATCAATTTTTCACTGACAGTGTAGGTATGGAATCAAATAAATGGCACGCGGAACAGATTATGGCGCTAAAATACATACTCATGTTTTGGAGATGAAATCCATTCCGCATGCCTTCACCCAGGCAGAAGCAATGGTTCTGTAAAATCAAGGTTATCTAAGGCAAATGTAGGGGCTGATCCTTTACCTGGGTTTATCCACATGGAAGTAGCCTAAGATTAAAAAACTCCTGCTGGTCTTTCTTGAATAGTTTAAAGCCATTTTAAACATAAGAGCAGATTTACTACTAGTGCTATGGTAAACAGGTGCAATTTAGCACGAGTGTTACTAAATCTGACCCATGCAGTTCAAATTAGACAAGAGGTCACAGCAAAGCATTGACTGTTGCATAGGAGCAGAATCTGTACTACTGAGTGATGCAGACTGCAATGATTCCAATGTAATAGGGCCCCAAGTCTCTATTAATAAGATATAAAGAATTGCATTACAAGTGAGAGAGAATCAAGTCTAACATGATACTGTACAACGTCAATTACTATGCATTATTTAATAACATTTGGATACAAGCCCAAAAAATACTCTTCATAAGCTTGGAGCTTGGAAATACCATATTTATATCAGAATCAGTTATAATGAAACAAATCCTGGGTAAGTGTCTGGTGATCCCCTTGCATTGCATCTTGTTTCACACCATAATATAATTTATGCTGAGTTAAAACTAAAATATGCATTGAAGTATTTTGCAAATCAAGCTGTGACCTGTTATATGTTGTGCATATTATTTACTCTAGGTCAGTAACTGATATCCTATAGTTCATGGCAATTGAATACGTTTGTTTGTAATGATCTACAGTGCCAAGCCCAAGCAAGCATTGTATCCCTTTTCTAACATGATATATTATATATATATTTATATAACATTCATTAAAGGCACTTGTGTCTAAAAACACTCCTTGTACTTCCATATAGTAGGCTACATGCCTTTGCACCCACCCTGTCTCTGCTGAATTAGACGCAAATCATGACATTTTATCACTGCACATCAAAAGTGGCACAATCCCATCTCGGAAAATGTTAATTGCATCATGCATGTGATCTGGGAACGTGCATTTGTGTTCATTTTGATGCATTATGCACAACTGTGCTAGGTGATGCTTCTACACATCAACAAAACACTGGAAATCTAGGGGGGGGGAAGTTGCATTGTGGTTAAAAAAGCATGGCAATCTGCCAGGACTGGTGTTCAGCCAAGGCCTTTTGGGGCCCTGGGACTTTCTGTGCCACGATTTTGGATCAAACTCTGCAGATACAGCAGAAAGGGTTAACCAAAATCATAGTCAAGAAAGGCAAGAAGTTGGGGCAGGCAGCGAACAATTAGTTAGGAAACAGACCAGAGTCGGTTAACAACAGATTCGGTTTTGGCACAGAATACAGCTAAGATTGGCCTTTAAAATACAAATTTGGTATCAAAGTGATGTTACAGCATAGCACCGTCATGCTGCATGTGTGAAAAGATGCATACACACATCAGGATGCGTGCAGAGGCAAGTGCATGCACAGAAGGACCCAGAGACCAGCATGCTGAGAAGTAAGTCTCCTGGTGTGCACAACACTCGCTTTAGGTGCCAGCGCCCCTATCAGCTGAAATTCCATCTTTTAAATTGAAATTTTGCCTATTCTAATCAGGATAGTGATATACTGTATCATCCCCATCCTCATCCCCAACCAACACAAAAATACTAAGCAGGTGACAGCGGCATCGAACAGGCCGTCTCAGGAAATCCTCTGTGCCTAGGAGATCATAATTGACCCCTAATGTCTTGTGCTAATGTTCTGGTCCTGTACTTTGCTATTTATTAATGTTCTATTACACTGCAGCTATCTGTTTTGTAATGGTAATTGCTTGTTGTCCTAAAGCAAAGACCTGGTAGAATTTTGAAGGTCTTACAGCAGTAGGTATGTGCAAACAAAGAATCTCTGTTCTATAAACTGATCTATTCAGCAGGTATAGCAGCCCTTGGAAATGGCCTGACAGAATGCCACACTCTGAGGAAAGTACACACCAACAAAAGCCTGTGCTAGACACACTCTGGTATGGAACCCATATCTACTTGCTACTGTGTATACAGCTAGAGTGCAGCAAAGCAAAGCTCATAGCTTTCTTTACTGGTATACTTGCCTGTTTATGCTTCTTTTATAATAACAGGATCACACAGACAGACACAGCAGTCAATCATCTATTCATCTGTCTCTCTGTCCATGTTCAAAGACCTACTTCAAGAAGTAAGGGTGGCCATACACGGGCCCATAAAAGCTGCTGACAGACAGAGTCGGCAGCTTATTGGCCAGTGTATGGGGCCCTCCGACGGGCTGCCTTGATCAAAATCTGGCCCGAAAGTCGGCCAGATGTCGATCGGACAAGTCTAAAAATCTTGTTCATTGATGCGGTCCGGCGATCCGACCGCCCATTTAACCTTCATTATGAACCTATCGTTGGGCCCTATGGTCCATGATCGGATCAGCCCGATATCGCCCACCTCAAGGTGGGCACATCGAGGAGAGATCCGCTCGTTTGGCGGATCTCTCAGTGTATGGCCACGCGGATCTCTCAGTGTATGGCCCTCTTTCAGAGACAACTATTCCAGTGTTCTCTGGTCTCCTTATCAAGCCAGCATTGCTGCAGGGCAGTCTTATCCCTGATATGGAGGATCAGCTGAGATATGAGCTGAAGCCAGTTAGTAGTCAGGTGATCTCTCTAAGCTAAAGGTTCTGAGGAGGCAAATCCTTTTTGCCCCATTATTGTAGCATCTGGTAAACAAGAGAAATGCACAAAACAGACTCACTATGTTACAAGAATTAAGCAATTCAATATTTTCCATTCTGCATGCAAATTGGAACAAAGTTTAAGATAAAAATATAAGCCATTTCACATCTTTAGAAACTTGCCTATTTATTTTTATTAAACAATAAAATGAATAAAATAAAAATAAAGAAACAATAAAATGAAAGAAGAAAGTATAGACATTTCTGATATCAAATCTCAGATCATCTATACTGGAAAAATAGCAAAGAGAACACATTTATTGAATTATTCAAATAAAGGGAACAGAGAATAAATATGTACACAAAATAATCACAATCATCAAAGCTGGTGAATGTATTGGTCAAGCACTATTCCGTTCAGTTAGGTGTTAGAGCTTAGCAGTAGTGCAGAACACTCCTTTGGAATCATTACTTTCACTACAAATTGCAAATCTTTTCCCATGCTGGAAAGAAGTGCTGAAAGACTTTATTAGATGTGTAACAATTAGTAGTCTTAGCAGGAGGTATTATAAAAAAGCATTGAATATTTGGGTATATCACCCCTCTCTTAATTTTCATAAATTACAGAAAAAATATACTTCTTGTCTACAAATTGTTGTAATGGTAAATAAAGTTGTTAAAAGGAATGCTCACTGATTTCCCTGGACATTTATTTTGTCTACAGAAAGCAATAGGGGTCATTTATGCCAAAAGAATAAGGTGCACATATCACTCTCACACCAAACGATGGATATTACACAAATCGGAAAATTTTCAGCATAATTGTGACCAAAATGAAAGCGCAACTGCATCCCGTTGTCCAGTGCATCTTTTTACCCACAATCATGGGGGCATCACTAAATTGTGGGTAAAAAACATGGCAGTTGAGCTTGTGTAGTTCCCAAAGTTTAGGGGCCCAATGATTTTTCTGTGGGGCTCAATAACTAGTCATTAGTAATTTATATAAATGGTAAAAATAATAAATGCCAATTAATGTAAGAATCAGCCAAATCCCAAACAGAATCTGAATTTGGGAGGATCAAAGAGAATGAAGCGTTACTTTAATTTCCTTATTTGTGTGGCAAAAAGTCATGATTTTAAGGATTCGTTCTGCCATCTAGTGCCTGGCTTCGGCCGAATCTGAATCTTGCTGATACAGGCTGAATCCTGATCAAATCCCAAACCAAATCCACCGAATCCTGGATTTGGTGCATTCCTAATTCTTAATGCACAAACCATAATATTTACTTTTCTGAATGTAACTTATTCAAATAATGTCTCATCAAATAGAGGCCAGAGCATTTCATTATGAAGCAGACATCACTTAATTAAGCCAATGCCGCTGGGCTTTCCTCAAATCTTACATCTCTGTGGTTCTGCAGTTCCAAAATCTAAAATTAAAGAATAATTACTCATCCTTTTTTTTTCAACCCCACGCAAGTTCTAATGAAACTATCAAAGCACTTTATATCATGATAAGATCCAAAGGCCATGAGAAAAGAGAATTTTTTGGCCAGAGATCTATCTTAAAATCCATTTGGGTTTACTCTCTGAGATTTTTACTACGTAAGCGTTAAAGATTTTCTTAAATGTTATATTTAGACAAGAGAAACTGTGTGCTAGGGTAATATTCATTCTAGTAAAATCCCATAAATTTCCAGTAGTTTACAGCAGCAGTTTGTACAAATACATAATGCATTTCCATTAATCATCAATCTGCCCCTTTAATCCAAACATTTCCTCAGGAAAGGCATAAAAGCTGCTGAAGAATGTATCTTACACTAAGAAATAAATGGAACTTACAGGTATTGGACTTGGGACTTTATCCAGAATGCTCACTACCTGGGGTTTTCCAGAAAAGGGATCTTTCTGTAATTTGGATCTCCATACCTTAAGTCTACTAAAAAAATAATTAAAATATTAAATAAATCCAATAGGATTGTTTCACCTCTAATAAGCATTAATTATATAGTAGTTGAAATCAAGTGCAAGGTACTGTTTTATTATAAATGGAGACAAAATTTTAAAATTAGTTGCTTAAAATGGGAGATGGCCTTCCCATAATTTGGAGCTTTCTGAATAACTAGTTTCATTATGTTACGGATAAATAGCTATGGTTTTTGTGTTCATCAGAGCTGTTTCTTCTGAAAAATCTCTGTACAGTATACAGGTATGGGATCTGTTTTTTGGAAACCCGTTATTTAGAAAGCTTTGATTTAGGGGAAGGCCATCTCCCATAGACTACATTTTAAGCAAATAATTCTAATTTAAAAAAATGATCTTTTTTGATAATAAAACAGTACCTTGTACTTGATTTCAACTACTATATAATTAAGCAGTTCATTATTCATGTTTGGATCCGTTGGATATTTAATTTTTAATTATATTCTTTTTTATTTCTAAATTTATTTAACTGGTAATCTTATAAATTTTGTACTTTAAACAATGAATTCTGTATTTAAAATTAATTCACATGATTATTATGATTTATTATTCTTTATATGTATATATGTAAATATTTCTCTTAGTACATAAATCTGTTCCTTGTAAAACAAATTAAGTATCCAAGGTTCCGTATCTCCAAAAGGCTTTCAATTTTTTCATTTAATCACATACGTTAAAGTCACCTCATTCGATCTCATGTTACAAATATATTGCGGTAAAAAAGTTGCAATTTTAAATGCCAGTACGGATATACTTACTTAATATGAAGAAAAAGTCAATTCATTTACTTAGGTTCATTCACTTGTAAACATATAGCGATTCCGTACAATACATTTCATAATTACATTTGATATTTAGAAGTAGCAGCTGATATCAAATACTGAATTTAGGCCCTTAGGTTGTCTCGTACATAGCTTAAAGATCCACTTAGCTTCCGCTTTCAACAGTTTCGCCTGTAGGTCCCCACCTCTCGGGCCCAAGAGGTGGGGACCTACAGGCGAAACTGTTGAAAGCGGAAGCTAAGTGGATCTTTAAGCTATTTTGCATTTAAAATTGCAACTTTTTTACCGCAATATATTTGTAACATGAGATCGAATGAGGGGACTTTAACGTATGTGATTAAATGAAAAAATTGAAAGCCTTTTGGAGATACGGAACCTTGGATACTTAATTTGTTTTACAAGGAACAGATTTATGTACTAAGAGAAATATTTACATATATACATATAAAGAATAATAAATCATAATAATCATGTGAATTAATTTTAAATACAGAATTCATTGTTTAAAGTACAAAATTTATAAGATTACCAGTTAAATAAATTTAGAAATAAAAAAGAATATAATTAAAAATTAAATATCCAACGGATCCAAACATGAATAATGAACTGCTTGTTTTTAAGGGCACAGCTATACTACTATTGTTTTAATATATATCTAAGAAATGTTTGAAGGATTAATTCATGAATGAATTGATTTGGGGAGGGGTTAAGTGGGTTTAAAAGGGCGATTGGCCAGGAGGAAATGAGGTCTCTGATGAAGTGCAGTGACACGAAACGCGTCAGACCTCATGGCGCAGGGTTACACAGTTTGTTAAAATGTTAAATCTTCAATAAAATCAAAGTTTTTACCATTGATCTGAAGACCAAGCGATTCCTTGGGTGATCCGAAGAGTGCGTTGCCTAGAACTCTTGTGTGTGCAACATTGCGTCTTCCCTTAGCGACGGACTCAGGGCGGCTGCACCTGGGTCACAACGAAGTCCGGGTAAGATCCGATACTTTCATCCTTTTGGGGAGCCGAATCCAGCATACACGTGAGGGGTCCGGGGCATGGTGCACCCGGACCAACAATCCTTAAGGGTGAGCTGGAACCGGCATTTGAACAGAATATTGAAATAGATTAACCTATAACAATTTCCCGTGTATGCTGATTTGCCATAGGACTCGTAGCAAAGATAACTGTTTTGAAGTCCCAATAAGTGACGCTGGGGATAGTGTTTTTGTGATATAGTACTATATAATTAATGCTTATTAGTGGTGAAACAATCCTATTGGGTTTAATTACTGTTTAAATTATTTTTTAGTATGCATAATACATAGTAACATAGTAAGTAAGACTGACATTTTTAAATCTGCCTATCTGCTAGTTGATCCAGAGGAAGGCAAAAAAAAAAACTCATCTGAAGCCTCTCCAATTTGGGGGAAAAAATTCCTTCCTGACTCCAAAATGGCAATGGGACTAGTCCCTGGATCAACTCGTACTATGAGCTATCTCCCATAACCCTGTATTCCCTCACTTGCTAAAACGCAATCCAACCCCTTCTTAAAGCTATCTAATGTATCAGCCTGTACAACTGATTCAGGGAGAGAATTCCACATCTTCACAGCTCTCACTGTAAAAAAAAACCCTTCAGAATATTTAGGCAGAACCTCTTTTCTTCTAATCGAATGGGTGACCTTATGTCAGCTGGAAAGACCTACTGGTAAATAAAGCATTAGAGAGATTATTATATGATCCCCTTATATGTTTATACATAGTTATTATATCTCCCCTTAAGACTATTCTCCAGCTTGAACATCCCCAATTTGGCCAGTCTTTCCTCATAGCTAAGATTTTCCATGCTTTTTACCAGCTTAGTTGCCCTTCTCTGTACCCTCTCTAATACAATAATGTCCTGTTTGAGTGATGGAGACCAAAACTGTACGGCATATTCTAGATGGGGCCTTACAAGTGCTCTATACAGTGAAAGAATGACCCCCTCCTCCTGTGACTATGCCCCTTTTAATACAGCTCAAGACCTTATTTGCCCTTGATGCTGCTACATCCAAGTTTATCATCTACAAGGACTCAAGGTCCTTCTCCATAATGGATTTGCCTAGTGCAGTCCCATTAAGGGTATAAGTGGCTTGGATATTTTTACATCCCAGGTGCATGACTTTACATTTATCAACATTGAATCTCATTTGCCACTTAGCTGCCCAGATTGCCAGTTTGTCAAGATCATGTTGCAAGGATGCCACATTCTGGATGGAATTTATTGGGCTGGATAGTTTTGTGTCATCTGCAAACACTGATACATTACTTACAACACCCTCCCCTAAGTCATTAATGAACAAGTTAAATAAAAGTGCACCCAATACCGAGCCCTGAGGGACCCCACTAAGAACCTTACTCCAAGTAGAGAATGTGCCATTAACAACCACCCTCTGTACCCAACAGACCTTTGTTTAGAAAGCAGTCGTTTGTGGGGCACAGTATAAAAAGTTTTGGCAAAATCCAAATAGATCACATCTACTGCCCCCCCCCCACTGTCCAGCATCTTACTTACCTCATCATGAAAAGCAATCAAATTTGTCTGACATTGCTGCTCATAATGCCATTCACTAGGACAAAATTTTGAATGTGATCCCTTAACAAGCCTTCAAATAATTTGTCCACCACAGATGTCAAATATTCTAGCGTATAATTGCCAGACAGAGATCGTAATTCCTTTTTAAATATTGGGATAACATCAGCTTTTCTCCAATCCATAGGCACCATACCAGATGTAAGATATGGGTGTCTAAAGGGCACTATATTGTGTGTATTTCACTAGACTCCAGGGAAAGCTGTATTGCTGCAGCTAGTAAAGCAGTCTAAAGTGTGAACCGGCTCATTAAAAGCTGGGTTATGGGTCCCTGGAGTGGATGGAAGAGAGCAGGGTGGGCTTCCATCCCTTGCTCTATGTAAGGTTTTGCAGCAGACTAAACTAGGTAGCTAAGTAATTAGTTAATTAAGGATGGTTAAAAGGAGGTGTAAAGCAACACCTCATGGCTGCTGCTTCCCATAGAGACCTCCTGGAGTGGAGGAGGGTGAGGGGCCACGGAAGGAGTGCTGGTGAGCACCAGGGAAACAGAAAGTGATTCCCCTGAGTTGGAGAGAGCTCCAAAGGTCTGGGAGAGGACGAGAGAAACTGCTCCCAGGAGACAAGTGTCTCAAGTGTGCCCAGAGAGGATTCTGGGAATTGTGGTCTGCTGAAAGCCAGTGAGGGCTAAAACTTTAACGTAAAGAGAACACCAGTGAGGATGTAAAGTGGGACTGGTTATGTTATGTGAAGCCATGTGAAGCCAGTGGGCTGAAATTTGTTTTTGTTGTTTTAAAAATAAAACCCAGCAAAGCGGCAATTTAAACTCTACAAGGTGATCAGTCTCCATTTATGTGCTGAAATCTGTGCCTGGGCCTTGGGTTTCGCTACTGAAAGCTCACACAGATGAAAGCGAATCTGAGAAAATGAGAAATAGGGGCTGGTCTAAAACTGAACTAAGCTCTGTTAGAACCCAGGCTGTATGCCATCAGGCCCTGGATCCTTGTTTACATTAATTTTTATTAAAGCTTTATGAAAAATGGGTGTGGCCAAGTAACCAATTCCAGTAATTTTAGAGGTGCCCACCAGTGACATAACAAGAAATTACTTGGGCCCCAGAGCAAATTATTTTTCAGGCCCCCAAAATGTCTAGTGATTGACCTGTTTTACTAGTATTTATTGAAATTGTATATGAATTAGGGCCTCATTGGTCCCCTATGCCTCCTGGGCCCCCTGCAGCTGCAGGGTCTGCTTCTTCTGTAGTTACGCATGTGTATAGAAAACGGATCCGCACACACACTGGTTAATGCAGTCGGGGAGTATCCCCTTTCATTCAGCCACCAAACATTCAACGTTTCGGGGGGGGGGAACACCCAGGGGGGGAACACCCACCCTTCATCAGGATGAGTGGGTGTTCCCCCCCCCCCCCGAAATGTTGAATGTTTGGTGGCTGAATAAACGGGGATACTCCCCGACTGCATTAACCAGTGTGTGTACGGATCCGTTTTCTATACACATGCATTGCTAAGGGACCCGGCCGGGTCAAAGGAAGAAACGCACCACTAGTTGCAGGATTGGTGAACTACAGGTGTGCGGTAGGAGAAATTACATTGTCCTCTGTAGTTACGCCCCTGGTGTCCACATACATATGGCAATATAGTGTATATCTGTATGATTAATCTTGTCTTGTCTAAAATATCATTACACAAGTTATACTATTAAGCTATTGCTATAGTAGTGTCTGCTGGGGGTTCAGAATGAATTGTCTCTCTGCAGAGACCCAGTTGATATTTAAAGCATATTTCATAATATGGAGAAGCCCGTCTAGTACAATGTGGATCATCAATTTCTCAGCTAGAAAAATTAACCTGGGATTTGGTTACGGTTGATCCATCTGGTACTTTTAACCCATGAACAAAGAGTGATGGTATTGTGGACCCTGGCTCTTCAGAATCTGGATGAGTTGGAAAAGACGCTGACAACCCTAAAACTCATCCTTTAAAATTAAAAACTCAACCCCAGTCCACAGGCTGTACTCTGATATCACAGAGTGACATATATGTGATAAAGGTTTGCACAAGAATGGGCGTGTGAATCTACAGCTTTGCTGAATGCTTTGTTGTTTTTAAATAGCTAATAACAATAAAATGCATTTTAATCTTTCAATTATATCACCCAGGAATAACATAAATCTTGTTTTGATTTAATTACAATCTCATATATTAATCATAACATTAAACAGTTATATACTTTTCACTCACGCTGCAGATTAGAGAAAGATGAAAGAAAGGCTACCTTCCAGGCATCTCTAACTGCAAGGCATGACTTTAATTTGCTATCTGCCTTGCTGCTGCCTGAAAGTTAGGTTTCTTTGCATATTTTGCCTAATCTACAGTATTTGGCTTTTGGATGAAACATTAGTGACCTCTGGTGGATACACACTAGATTGCAGAAATTCAACCTTGTCTCCTTTACTATCATGTTTTAAAAAGTACATGAACCATTGAAAGGTTTCACCTTCCCAATTGTAACCTGGGGATACAGCATAAGCCATACAAACTGAAGAACAAACAATGTTAATGCATGTAATGTGTAAACCCCAAAATGGACTGGACTTGATAATATGTTCCATTACTACGGGGTTGAATATTTTTATAGTAGGCAGGAACGAGCTACATAATTTTGCCAGTTAAAGTAAATCTGTATTGCAAGTGTATATTTTGCTCTGGGTCTAGTAACCTATAGCACTAGTAATGGGCAAATTGATTCGCCAGGCATGGATTTGCGGCAATATTCCAGATTTCGCCAGTGAAAAAATTCACTGCAACAAAAAAAATTGTCACACGTCAAAATCATTCTGACGCCCATTGACTTTAATGCATTTGAACAAAAGAGTCGTGCGTGTAAAAAGTGTCGCACGCATAAATATTGTCGCTTGTGTCAAATTGTGTTTTGCAATTTCTTCTGACAGATTCTGCAGAATATGTTGGTGATTTGTAATTATTTGTTTTTTAATAATGGCAATATTAATAATAGGGCTATTGGATTGGAAGCAACATTTTACTATCTTGTTACATTTCCCTGTATATTCCCATAGGAAGTAGGAAAAGAATCATAGAAACTGCCACTTTAACCTTAATGCACTAATATGCGAAATGCATGTATCCCTGTTACATGTGCTCTACAGCCCAAAAATGCTCTAGTGTTTCAGGCAAAAAAAGCATCCGTGGCAGTTCCTATCCATGCGTTTCTGCCTTAATATAATTGGTGTTTCCATCATTTCTGGATTCTTCTACACTGGCTGTAATGAAAAACGTATGCTGTTCCCGTGTACAGGCCTGGACTGGGAGTCAAAATAGGCCCTGTCATTCCAAGTACACAGAGGCCCAAACAGCCTACTACAAGCCCAAACAACCCCCTACCAGCCCACTATATATTAACTTTCTATGGAGCCGTACAGCAGCCCCTCTGGCATTTGCCAGAACCCACAGATTGCCAGTCCTGGCCTGCCCGTGTATGTGTATTTTACATTGCCTCTCTCATCAGAGAATATTTAGTGACCCCTAGTGGGTGTAAACTAGAGAAGAGATAAAACTTAGAACTGCCCATTCATTGAATGTACAGTAAGTGGAATAAAAATTAGGAGGGGTATAGCTTTGTGAGGATATACTGTAGATAGTGGTGGGGATATGGCACAAGGAAGGGTTAAAGGAAAAATAAAAACAATAGGGGGTGCCAATGTACTTTCTGCTTTATAGGTGAGCACCCTCCCTGCTCATTTTATCAAACAGAGGTATGGATGGAGCACATAAGACGCAGTCTCTGCCGCAAATAATTATTTATTGCATCACAACATGTTTCGGATCACGAGGATTCTTTGATAAAGGATCCTTTTGATCCGAAACATGTTGTGATGCAATAAATAATTATTTGCGGCAGAGACTGTGTCTTATGTGCTCCATCCATACCTCTGTTTGCTGAAATTGTCTATGGGTCTTCTGGTGTGGCCTGACTGGAGAGTGAGCACGATACACAGGTGAAGGTGACTGAACGGATTTGCTGAAACCTGCCCATTTTATGACATCATTGGTGTGGTGGGTCTATAAATAGAGGGGAGAAGGCAGTTGTGGGCTGGTTGGGGTTGGTTGCGGGCAGCGGTGATTCTGGGGCTGCTGCACCCCCTCCAGCTCCACACTCAAAAATTAGCATCAGAGCAGGTCTAAGGGGGGGGGCAGCATCGCTAGTACACTTAGCTTACAGTTACAAGAGGTGGCTTTTTGCTGCCCCTTGTAACCGGCTGCTTGCTGCTGCCTGAGGCAAGGCCTCATGGCAGGAGCGACCCTGGTTACGGGTTTTGGTTTCGCACATCACTAGTAATTGCCCCAATCCCTTATTTACCTCTCGTTGCAGATTCAGTGCTCAGGAAATGAGTGGCGTATTGGCGCATGCGCAGTTGGAGCAGTTTTCCTGTTTGTGACAAATGTGCATGCGCCGACAGAAATTGCCGAAGGGAAGGAAGAAGAGCCAGATAAGACCAAAGAGCTGGAAGTTGGCGTCCATGAGCTGTGCCGTGTGGATTGGGCTATTTTAGAAAGTGTATTTTTTGTAAGAACACAAACCAATCGTGCATATCTCCACGAAAGGCCGAGCTCATACCCCACTGTCCAGGAGACTACCCAGCCTGCACTGCAGGGTTGTCAGGTCTAATTTTCAAAGTCAGCTACAAAACCAGCCCAAAACTAGCCAAGAGGCACTTCAAAAGTAGCCTAAAAATAGCACAATATGTGCAGTGGAAAATAAGTCTAAAAAAACAAGTGAAAATATGCATTTTTAAAATTTCCACTGATTTGCACATTTTTCCATGAAGCAAAATGGGACAGATTTAACAATCACCAGGGGTGTAACTACAGAGGGGGGCCCAGGAGGCATAGGGGCCCCATAAGGCCTAATACACACACAATTTCAATAAAAATTGGTAAAACAGGTTAAACTCTAGACATTCTGGTGGCCCTAAAATTGTCTGAAATTGAGGAAAGTCACCGGAAAATGCAAGAATGACAGGAGACTGGAGCACAGAGCCCAACATCTGGTAACTCCCGACTTCTACACAAGTCGGTCCCATTGCATGCTGGGTATTGTAGTCTTGCATTAAACTTGGCAGTAGGCAAATTGTTAAACAAAAACGACATTACCCAACATTCATTGGGAGATGCAGGCTTGGCATATTAGGGCAAGAAAAAACATTGGTTAGTTTCCAAAGTAAAAAACAGCCAAAGGCCCAAAAAGTAGCCCAAATCCACACCTTGGCTAGTATGTACTTTCAAAACCAGGCTGGGCTTTAAATTAGTAGCCCAATTCGGCTGGAAACCAGCCGACCTGGCAACCCTGCTGCACTGCAGCGCGCTCTCTTCCCAGACTCCCAGTTCATGTGTTGCTATGACAACGCCACAGCGCGCCTCCTGGTGACAGCCTGGTCTGGCTACAATGGAGTGACGTATCAGGCAGTGACGAGTGACGCACGGTGCGGGCACTTGCAGCAGATTCTGGATTAAAGATGGAGGAAAGAGAGAATTCCGAGGAAGGGGACGACGGTGCGGGCGAAGAAGAGGAGGAGGACCAAGGATCTGGCGAGGACGGAGGCGAGGTGGGGGCGGAGAGAGAGCAAGAGGCGGAACTAAAGGATTCGCTCAGGCCCTCAGTGCTGGACCTGCAGGTGTGTGTCTGGCAGTGGGCGTTGCTTTCTCCTCGTTTGTCTGTGTATCCGTGCCCAGAAGTGTACATAGGTACATACTTAGCGGTGCATACTTTTGCGCCTATAGTCTACGTGCAGCGGCGCTCCAGCAGGAATTGCACAGCTGCTAGTGTGACAGAGCGCACCATAGTCTGGGTTCAGCAGCCGCTTATAGACCACAGGGCATGTATTATACTCCTGTTCAGGAGCAGCCGGTGTGGGGCCAAGTATTTTCCTTCTGCCCCATATTTACTGTTGCCCTAGTGATTGAGCCTCTCTGTCTGATATGGTAAATATACCCCCATGCTGGTGCTCCCAGTGCCTTTATGCTGGTGCCAGCTGGTTCAACACGGCAACTGCTTGTGTACAGAGGCGTGGCAGAAACTACAAAGCCCAAAGTTGACTCACGAAGAGACTTCGGGCGACTTCAGGAAAACGAAGCGCCATGTGTGCTTTAGCGCAGACGACTTTTCATTATAGCGGACAGGATGACATGTGAAGGCAGTTTGTGTAGAAGAAGAAGAGGCGCCAGGCGACTAAATCTTCCCGAATCTGCACGTTTGTCACAACCCTAAGTTAACCATACTCTTCTAGATATGAAGTCCAGCCTATTGTTTGTTATTGTTATATCAAAGGAGAAGGAAAGCTGCTGAGGCATTTTACTGCCAATAGATTAGCTGCAATAGTGCAAGCTAGAATGCTATATTTATTCTGTAGAATGTTTTACCATACCTGAGTAAACAGCTCTAGAAACTCTTTGTTTGTTTAGGATAGCAGCTGCAGTATTAGCTTGGTGTGACATCAATTCCTGCCTGAGTCTGCCTGCTCACTTATAGCTCTGGGCTCAGATTACAGCAGAGAAGGGGGGAGGGAAGAGGAGCAAACTGAGCATGCTCATGCCCGGGGCAAGGAGGTTTAAGCTGAAGGCAGGAAGTCTGATACAGAAGCCCATGTGTACACAATAGAAGGAAAGAAATTCTGTGTATCTTTTGACAGAGGACTCAGAGCAGCACTTCATTGAGGGTTTTACTGGTGTATATGGGTGGACCTTTCTGATAAGGCTTACTTACCGTAGTTTTAACCTTTCCTTTAATGACCAATGCAGTACTGTGGCATTAAAAGGGGACTAAAAGCTCCCTGCACAGTTGCTCTGTGTAACTAGATATTACTGGGCTCCACAGCAAATTCATTTTAGGCCCCTCAACTAGGGTTGCAACTAGTGATGTGTGGGTCGGTCAGTTAGTTCCCGCCCGCAAACTAAGTATGCACTGCTTCCAGAGGCATCTATTTATAGATGCCCGCTGGCCCGTCCCCTCTGTGATATAAGAGAAAGGGCAGGTTGCATGGGTATAAAAGGGTAATCGGAGTGGTGGGTCAGGTGCAGGTCAACAATTTGTTGACCCACACATTACTAGTTGCCATCTGTCCCTCCCAAAAACCGGGCTGCCCAGGTGAAAAGTGCCTGTCCGGATTTTCAAATTAAGAAATCCAGACATGTCTTTTAAAAGAATTGGTGAACGACCCCCTGATATTATCTGCCCGCCCCTATTGACACTGGGCCCACCCCTTGCCCAGTCTCACTGCCAGCAAAAGGTGGCAACGCTACCCACCAAATATCCAGAGGTTGTCCTATTTTACCAATATATGTTGAAATTGCTCATTAATTGGGGGCTTCTGTACCTGGGCCCTTCTGCAGCTGCAGGTTCTGTTTCCTCTGTAGTTAGTTACCCCCTGCTAAACACATCAATCCAATTGTGCAAAAGTGAACTGTTCCGCTAAATCTAGTAATATTTGGCTGTTTCCAGGCTCCATGTTGATTGCCATTGTGGCAGGTTTATGGGTCAGGCTTAGTCCCCTTTTGAAGGCACATAACAGTGTCACCGCTGTATTTATTTATTTTAATTGCAGTTGGCACTGGCTCGACTGTGTGAGGATGAGTACCAAGATCAGCCATCAAAAATGCCTGTATTAGGGCTGCAAATTAAAGATCATCAATTTGAAAGGTAAATCTGCAAATTTATTCCCAACCATTCAAAATCCACACTATTTTCCTATCAGTCTATCAATCCATTCATCCATTTTTGTTACTTACATTACATTGCATTTAGTTTTCTTTGGTGTTTTCATTTCCAAGTGCTATGACTTAAAATCAGTTTATAAATGTTTTATGTTAAAGGAGAGCTAAAGCCTAAAAATGAATATGGGCAGCAATGCTGTATTTTATATACTGAACTTATTGTACAAGCCAAGAGGTTCAGGAGCCCTATAACCAGGGCCGGAACTAGGGTTAGGCAGAAGAGGCATGTGCGAGCGAGTGATCGTGTTTTTTTTTCAGAAGATCAGCAGAGGCCACCCCTTTAGACTTATAGAACTGAGCCTTCATTTGAAGCAATGTAGGTTGTTCACAGTGAGTGCAGTGAGGTTGTGGAATGCCTTGCTGAGTGATGCTGTGATGGCAGGAAATGCCAGTGTGTTTCTGGGGCATCTGGAAATCAAGTGCCATTGCACTTTTCTGTAGACCGGATCACTGGCCCAGGGTTTAAGGTTAATGAATATATTTTTATTGGCACCCCCAGTGAATAAAATTTCACCTGATCTTTAAATTCTAATGTACAATGCACCGTTACTTCCAAAAGTCCAAAAATATATACCACTCATTATGTCTCCAGCATTATGTCTCCACTTCCTGTACCATAAACTTTCTTTCCTCTCTGTGCTGTTCTACTACGTAACATACTTGCCATATTCTATGTCTGACTTTGCTTCGTCATGCTTTATTATGCATGTAATGCTCTGCTTGGTATTCCCCTGTACATCAGACTGGATGGTTATCATGATAATTGTGTGTACACTGCAGACTGTAAAAAGTGCAGTTGCATTGAGAATACCATCATTTCAGCACTTGCTGTAAAAATCCAGGTATACTATATAGATGACTAACTGCATTTAAATGTTTTAAGATCTTTTTCAGGTAATGGCAAAGTCCCTTCTCCAGGCAAAATTGTGAATGAACTTTTTAAAGAGGCAAAGGAGCATGGAGCTATCCCTATCGATGACACCAGCAAATCCTCTGGAGCTTTTTATAGAGCAAGGGTAACTTATCCTGTACATATATATTGTCTTTAGAGAGTATGTTGGGCTAAACCAGGGGTCACCAACCTTTTCTAAACTTGAGCCACATTCTAATGTAAAAACAGTTGGGGAGCAACACAAGCATGAACAAAGTCCCTGGGGGCCTGGGGATGCCAAATATGGGCAGTGATTGGCTGCTTGGTAGCCCCTGTCTGGACTAACAGCCAGTTGTTTCTTTTTGTTGCTTTTGTGTTTCCTTTACCAAAATCTCTCTATCCTCGGATCTACAGTCTGTTTTTCCAGACCGTCAAAAGAGGGATAACATTCCTGTAGAGAAAAGAGGAAGGTTCAGGGATGGTTTGTCCAATCTGCATTTTCCTTAAATTCAACTTTGAAGATCTGGGTCAAAGGGACGTTTTCTCAGTGGGAAAACTGTGTCAGATCCTGGGTTTCGCTTTTTATCAGACTGATTGGAGGGCAGTAGAGTGAAGGGGGTCTGGATCGGGGGTGGAGGGTGGGTTTAAATTTTAGTGAGATGAATTTCTCAAGGAAACAGTTGTACAAACAGGTGCTTGGCTCTTTTTATGTCTCTCCATTCAGCCCAAAAGATTGTCCTTTGAAATTGATGGGGGAATGCATTAAATTCATTAATGGGAAAAGACTCCTGGGAAAATGTGTGGATAATGCATGGTTGGCCTTGCAGGGGAAATTATTTGTTAGGGGGAATTTGAGTTATCTGAGCATGATTATTATATTTTGCCCCTGGGATTGTGGAGAGGAAGATACGGTAGATCACTTTTTGCTAGGATGTTCAGTCTCAAAGGCCCTTTATGAGCGTTGACGACTTTGGGAATTAAGAATCTCTGTAGAAACACTTACGAGGAAAGAGCCTATGGCATTGTGAGCAGAAACCATCCTCTGGATAAAGAGAACCTGTTCATTATTTTCTCAGTCATCGGATATTTTTTATGGATGAGGAGATGTGGTAAAACTTTGTGGAGGCAAGAGGGTTCCGTAGATTTGACGACCAAGAGAATTTTGAAAAAATTATATTTGATACGATTCAAAGAAATAAGTGTTAATAAAGGGAATAAAAGGCTGTGGAGGGGAGTGAATTTTGCATGGGTGAAATCTTTTGAAGTATTTCAAATATGTTCCTATGATTCCTTGATTTGATTTGTTGTGAAATTTTGAAGTTTGATTTTATTTATTGTTTTTTTTTTATTTTCTTAATAAAAATCCCCATCTGCACTGCCTACAGGAGGCTTTATTTGGTATTAGACCTGTTTTTTATGCAACATAAGCTTGCCTGCAAGCCAGGAATTGAAAATAAGCCCCTGCTTTGGGGCCACTGAAAGCAACATCCTAAGGGTTGGAGAGCAACATGTTGGTCATGAGCCACTGGTTGGGAATCACTGCTCTAAACCATATCTATATTTTATTGCATGCATTATCCGACGAAGGGCAACTGAGATAATTTATTATCTGATAGAATGTTATGAAACACTTCAAACCCTTCACATGTACAGCTTAGAAGAGAGATAGGCGATATCATATAAGCCTTCAGATATACAGGTATCATAAGAATTAAAGACAAGGCAACTTATGTTGCTATATTTTACAGTATCTTACATTTTACATTTGCGGCAAGGAACATTGGTGAGTAGTAGAGGATTTAACCCCAGTTAGTGATGACCTTTGATATGGAATAGGGTTACTTTTTAGTTGCCTTGTCTCTTAAAAGGGTTTAGGAGAGAAGCATATTCTGGTTGTGGAAAGTGGCTAGAACTGAAACAGCTTTAAGCTGTATTTAGTATAGGAATTCATGTTCTCAAATCCCTTTTGGCCCACTGAACTTCTGATACAGGCCTGCATAGCTGTTCACATAAAGTGAGAATTGGCTACTGCTACAGTATGTCCCATCCTCCTATCTTGCTTCAGAGTTCTTTTGTAGCCAAATATCAGGAAGCCTGATAACTGTATTGTTGTGCCTCCACTATAATAGCTACATTATACCCACTCCTTTTTCCATTAGTCTGGTGCTCAACGACACTCCATGCCTTCTTTTTACCTACATCCCCATATACAGGTGAAACATTGGCATGCAGTGTCACCAACATACATCCACAGATGCAGGTGAAAAGGTGTTGTCCAGCACCAAAATGATGAAAAAAGGACATGGAACATGTAGTTATTAATAGTGGGGGCAAAGGAAGATAGTGCTACATCTGCTACATGTGTATTTGCCATAAATGTATGTGAAAAAACCAACAGAAGAGTAAGAGCATAGAAATAAATGTATTCACATCATGTTATGACTTATTTCTTCTACTGCTTACTTGGAATAATTATTATCCATTAGTTTTCCATACATCAATATTTACATGCTCCTAATTTTATTAGCATCACTTATTTTGGTTATTACTGTTTCAGGGTTATCCTCAGCGGCAGTCAAACGCATCTATTATTCTTTTCTCAATTAGACATTTACAGGTAGAGGTTACAAGCTTGGTGATTCATCAAAAAGGGAATTCGAATACATGCAGGGTGAAGATCCATTCGAACAAGGGCAAGAGGTAAGCATCTGTAGTATTGATATCATTTAAATATATCTCCATATAACTTGTGATTTAGCTACTTCATAGTATATGCTGTGATACGTTACACAGTTTCTACTTCATCCATTCCTGTACGAGTCAACACAGCTTCTTTCCCATATTCCGTCCAAAGCCAAAATGCAGTGGACAGATGTGTTTACCTTTATTTTTGTCAACTTTTCATACTATAGAATTTAGGGGAAATAGGGATTTGATTTGAGTAAGGTACATATGTTAATACAACAGGAGCTTGTGGTCCTGAGCATGATAGGAAAATTACCTGAATAATATAATGGTCCTTATTTTATTGCCTCTGCAAATTTTATAGGGGTTATAGCTCACAAAAATCTATTTATGTACCCAGTGCTGGGCCAGGCTGGCTGGAAGCCCCATGCAAACTGATGGCTGGTCACTTCGGCCGCCAGTTTGCAACAATGCGCAACCAAGGACGCACATGCGCACAACACTTCGACTTAAGAGAGTGCACCCAATTTTCACTCAGGTAGCACTTGCCGGACTAGGGGTAGGCTGCATATGAGGTACATGCCTGGTGCCCCCTGAGCTTTACACCCTAGGCACGTCTCTTCTGCCTACCCCTTGTTCCGGTCCTGGATGTAACCCTTACTCAGAGTGCTCTTCTGAGCACTTTGGCAATTTACATAAGTATTCTATTTTTAGTGTTTTTACCAATTTTTAGCTTTTAAAGTCAGAGTGTCAGCATTCCTTGGGTTAACTAACTGTGCAGGTTGTAAGAAACCAATAAAAACAGAAAATGAATGAGTAAGTTTACATGAATTTTCCTTTAAAGGGTGTATAGCCCCCAAAAATGAACTAAAGTCTAAAAAGAACATGACTACATATCCTTTATTCTATATACTGAATTTACCAATATAGAACATATACTATATCAGTAATAGTTCATGTCTTAAAATTTGTCCAGAGCAGTTTGCCATCTTTTATCTTGGCCATCTTTCTTGGGTCAGCCATACTGCTCATGCTCAGTGTGCTTTGTGCAGCTGTAGTGGTGGCAAGCTTAGGCACTGTCAGCAATGTACAGACGGTTACATCTGTCATATCAGGAGCAGGAGTGGAGAAGCAGCAGGGGAGCAGATTTTCTGGGGTTTTCGGGTTTCTGTTCTGCAATGTAATATAAATTTGAATTAATTGCTTAATAAATTGTGTCATGAATTGTATGTGTACAGTATTGTGATTTGGCCCCGAATATCACTTAACTGACAGAGCATGTGCTGTAAATTAGAAAAGAAGATGGGTAGCTGCTGGGGGCATTTTCAGAGACACAGATCTTTTGTGCTAAGGCTAACACCAGACCAGACACATAGGTTGGATTTGGACACCTAAAGGAGTGAGTGTGTTTTAAGCAAACCAAGAAAAAGCCTGGTCTGGCATTAGCCTAAAAGGCTGTGGCGGCTTTGGGCTAGTACAGAATGCTTAAACATAAGACGTTGCATTTGTAGCCTAATTGTTTGTGTAATGGTAGCCTATAGCAGAAAGGCTGAATCACTGCTTGGGAAACAATGTTTGTTTCTCCATCTTTTCATTTGTCATTGCCCTAACAGAACAAATGCACATTTATAAACACTTAGCAGCTCAAAACATAAAAAATCGTTTTAACAAATATACAGTTTCAAGTTGGCTCTCAAATGTAACACTTTCACTGGAATGGGTTTTAAGAGTTACACATTCTCTGTATCTGCTATCTGTCATATGCGTCACTGATAACCCAGTCAAGGCTAATTGACCATTTCAAGGGTATAAGACTGTCACTTTGCCATTGAGTATTTCATGCTTTTTCATCTGCTGCCAGTGCTACCGAGTGTCCATGAACTTTGCCATTGGAACAGTGAAAGTCTAACAAAGCAAACAAGATGCGGGTGTGTGTGTGTGTTTTGTATCATATGCCTAAAAATAAAGGCATGTTAGAAATTTCAATAGGTATTTTTATTTACATTCAAATATTTACAAATTATGTACTGTTGATCTAGTGCTGTTAGGGTATGGACATACAGTCAGATTGAGGAGGTTAATCGCCTCTTCTTTGTGTCGACAATCTCCCTGGACTACCTTCCCGCTGGCTATAATAAAAAATCGCCAGCGGGATGGAACTCGCGGCACATCATTGTCGCCCGAAGTTGCTTCACAAGGGAAACTTCGGGGGACTTTGAAAAACGAAGTGATTCGAGTGCCATTTCGCCTGTGGTTTTCATTCTAGCTGGCGGAAAGGCAGGGGAAGGAAGTTCGGGGAGATTGTCCCCCCGAAGAAGAGGCGATTTGTCGCTGGGGCAACTGATCTCCCCGAATCTGCCCATGTACCCTTAGGTAGTATTGTTATTATTTGCAAAACATATTTATAGAGCACCAACATATTCTACAGTGCTGTACAGTAGATATACATCAAACATCTACATTAAATACAAAGATATGATGATGTTATACTTTTTCAGATACAAATTTTGCTGAAACTCTGGAGCAATGGTTTCAGTTTAGATGATGGAGAACTGAGGTCTTACTCAGATCCAATAAATGCAGAGTTTCTGGAATCAGTCAAGAAAGGGTAAGAAATTACATTTGTTATGGAAAACATGCTGTTTACCTTTTCCTCAAATGTTGAGTTAATCACTTTATTTAGCATAAGAGCCTTAATTATCTTCATATATATGTGTTTATAAATACACTATCTGGAGAAAAGTATCTGGTTAACTGCTTGCCCAGGATCTCAGTTAGAAAACCAGGTTGCTCCTCATTTTGCTACTTTAAAAGCCTGTTTTTTTCTGGGATGCTATCCAGTAGATGTTAAAATATTGTTGGTGGGGTTTGCTTCGTAAGATCATTAGTGAGGTTGGGCGCTGATGTTCAGGATCAAACATGCCTTCCTTGCAATAAAATGTTCCAATTCATCCCACAGGAGTTAAGTTGAGGTTGGGGCACTGTGTAGGCAAGTCAGGTAGTATTATTTACCAACACTGGGCAGAGCTGCACCTAGGTAGTAACTCATTGTAACCAATGAGGTATAAGCTTTTTCACCCAGAGTCATTTACCAATTCTGTTGAGACATGGCTTCACAAGTAGGGCCATGAAGACTATATAAAAAAGCGACTGGTCAGTGTGCTCAAATACTGGAGAAAAGTACCCCAGACCAGATTGTTAAAAGCGAACAATTTCAGGTACATGGGGGGTGCCTAAAGTGTTTTGAATGTTGTTGTCCTTTCATCATAAATTCATCCGACAAATTTAATAGAGCCTAAGCTATTCCCAAAAAGGGATCCATCTTTATGTCTATCATCTATCTATCTATCTATCTATCTATCTATCTATCTATACGTTGGTCTAGATATAGACTAAAGTAATGTGCAAATGGGAAAAACAAATAGTCAGTGCATTCCAGCACAATGCAGGGTTTGTGCAAACAAACTTGACATTCATTTGGAATAAGCATTTCTCTCTAGGTGCCTTCTTCAGGAAGAGAGAGTCAGATTATTTGAAAATATATGTATTTGTACATGAAGGGTACATATGTTAATATTGGACAGTCCTCTCTTTAAAGATTGACTGGCATAGATACAGTTGTAAAATAATATGTATTCCCATTTAAACCCAGAAGTGAGAACAGCCAGAGGATTGATTTTATATGATTTATGTGTAAGCTAAGGCACAGCTACATGTCTCTGCCAGCTACCGCCTCATGAATACAATGCTACCATATGCAGGCATTGGGAATGTGCAGGTTCATTCTGGTGCTCATCACAGGGTTCAATTTATGAAAAACATGGCAGTTTGCTTCTGTTTTTTGCCATTTGTTTTGTGCCTCACCAATCATAAATGTCTCTCTCTGCACTGCTGGCACAGAGATTAGGTCAGAATCCAATGGACTTATTGCACAATCACTCACTCAGAAGATGCTCCAAAGATCTAAATGCTGTTACATATTTCAAGCCATCCTAAAGTAATAGGGTTGTAAATTTGTGAAGACTTTGGTACAGATTCCAACACTGCTTGTCTGGCATATATTCACACTTTCACAGTTCTGAGTAACCCAATGACCCCATGTACATAGTGAATTTGATCTGGTTTTCTCATTTGGACAGTTAAATATGTTGTGATACACATAATCCTGGGGTAGGTAGACCAAAAATTATATAACCTCAAAGTATGTTACTTTATTCCAGTACAGCATAAACCGAATAGCCAGCCTACTACCTATGATATTCCTGTTTCAATAAATACATATAATACACAAAAGCCATGAATATCCTGTAAATTATATCCTTATAAACGGTGAGTTCTGATGTCATCAGTTATAAACGGTGAGTTCTGATGTCATTTCTGTCACATGACTCACAGGAACTTGTGTATTATAATAAATAAAGTACCCCCAGTTGCAAAATATGTGGATATTAGAAGTTACCTCGGAGTTTCCTGACCTGTATAAAAACACTCGGCCTTCGGCCTCGTGTTTTTATATGGTCATGAAACTCCTTGGTAACTTATAATATCCTTATATTTTACAAAAGGGGGTACTTTATTCACTATATTTACAATTTTAATTCATCCAGTAGGCAATTCACAAACAGACAGCAATTTGCAAGGGGAATTGAGTTGTGCAAATGCAGTGTTCTGGATCACAGTATGTGAAGTCCCTGGAATAGTTGCATCATACCTAGTTGACAGTCTGGTTGGCTGGGCAAAGATGCTATAGAGGGACACAGCCTCTATAAGTGTGCAAGGCTATATATAGTTCACCCAGAGGTATGCCAAAAGGTCTAAAAAAGCAATTCCTTCTTCATCCCAACATTTACAGTACATTTCTCACTGAATCTTAAAAAATGCAACATCCGCATCATTAGTTTTTTTTCTGCAGAATAATTAGCTGTAAGTGACAAATCTGTTTTAACAATAGCTCACTTGATGCATGTTTCATTTATAATATATTGTCAAAATATAATATCTGATGTCTCTGCTTAGAGAGATTCCAGTAGAGCTCCAACGACTGGTGCATGGCGGTCAGGTGAACTTGGATATGGAAGACCACCAGGACCAAGAATATATTAAGCCCAGGTTAAAATTTAAAGCATTCAGTGGAGAAGGAAAAAAACTTGGAAGGTATAGTTTTGTAATGGGTATTTTTCATTTTATATATATGATGTCTTGAGAACTGAAATGTTGACTTACACCATTATCGTTTTGAACATAAATTAAGTCCCATGAGTGCTTTGTTTTCTTCATGCTTATTTATATATATATGTGTGTATATATATATATATATATATATATATATATATATATATATATATATATATATATATATATATATATATATATTGCGACATATACACAGCCTTTCGCCAGACAAGCTTTATCTTTCCTTCTGCTGGATTTATAAACTGTAATGTCTGCCTTGTTGAGATTCCCAGTAGTTTCGACTTGTATCACAAATATTAACCCTTTCCTGAGAAAATCAGAAAAGTGTTTCAACTAATTAGCACAATTATCTGTATTATATTTATCCAGATTGGCCCACTTCTTTTCTATGAGATGTTTGAGTTTAGCAGCACTGAACTCTAACACCTGACAACATGCAATCGAAAATATTTGTAGTTGATGCCAAAGATGCAACACTTATCATACAGAAGTATACCTTATTTTTCATCACATTTTTTTGCTTTGATTCATTCTTGTTCCTGAATGTGTGTAAATTGTACAGTTAAATCTGATTTCAAGAATTGCTCAATTTTTGTATCTTTGCAGTGTTACTCCTGAAATTATCAGTACCCCATCATCACCTGAAGAGGAACACAAGAGATTTCTCAATGCAGAGGTTGATCTCGATGAACATGTACCAACAACCAAAATTCAGATTAGGCTAGCTGATGGTACTCGGTTAATACAAAGATTTAACCTTAGTCACAGGTAAGAGCAAATCCACAGATTGTATTTTTGCTATGTGCTCAGAGCATAGTAAGAAGTGGTCCCAAAAAGTTCAATAGCTGCAATTTATGAGCAGTGTAATAAATGCCTTTGCTGTGGTGTATTTAAGTATTTTTTAATGGGAAAATCCTGAAGGTTTCTTATTAGCTCAAATTTTATTACATTTAAAAAAAAAAAAAAAAAAAAAAAACCTTTCCTGATGTATTGATTTGAATAGGAAACTGGAATATGAATAGGAGAGGGTCTGAATAAAAAGATGAGTAATAATTTGTAGCCTTACAGAGCATTTGTTTTTTAGATGGGATCAGAGACCCCCATTTGAAAGCTGGATAGATTCAGAAGAAGAATGCAAATAATTCAAAAACTATAAAAAATAAAGTAATGAAGAGTAATTGAAAAGTAGCTTATAATTGGCTATTCTATAACATATTAAAAGTTAACTTTAAAGTGAACTATCCCTGTAAGTGAGAACAAGCATTCACATAAGACAACATAACCATTTTCAGCTGGCCATACACTATAAGATCTGCTCGTTTGCCGACATCACTAAATGAGCGGATCTTTCCTCAATATGCCCACCAAGGCAGGGCTATATTCCAAACGTTCGGCCCTAGGATTACAGCAAGGAGCAATGGGCGCTGACGGGTTGATCACCTGAAAAATGAAACCTTCCTGATCGATATCGTGGCCATATATCGATTGGGAAGATCCGTCAGAAGGCCCCATACATATGCAGATAAACTGCCGAATTGGTCTAAAGGAGCGATATAGACCGACAGCTTTAATCTGCCCCTGTATGGCCACCATTAGTAAACTCAGTGTCCAATGTATTTACTAAAAGTTATCTCTAAAAGCGAATAGCACAGGAGTAATTTTCTTGTTGACAGATAAGACTTGTGCTATTAAGAGGTAGCAATAAAAACATGCTGGAAAGCATATGGGTTATAGTCTAACTAAAATTACCCCATACTGAGCAATGAGCACTTAACAGATTAGGGGTTGCTAACAAATTAAAACTGTAAAAGAAAAATGTTTGCACATGTAGGACATTTTATAGTACAGGTATGTGAATGGTTATCTGGAAACCCCTTATCCAGAAAGCTCTGAATTATAGGGAGGCCATCTCCCATTTACTCCATTTTAATCAAAGCATTCAAATTTGTAAAAATTATTTCCTTTTTCTCTGTAATAATAAAACAGTACATTGTACTTGATCCCAACTAACATGGCATTGATCCTTATTAGAGGCAAAACAAACCTTTTGGGTTAAATTAACCTTTAGATAGACTTAAAGTACAGGGATTCAAATTATAGAAAGATCTCTTATCTGGAAAAGCCCCAGTCCTGAGCATTCTGGATAACAGGTCCCATACCTGTATAACATCTGTTAATGCATCTAATTTATTGGATCTTTGAAATTACATACAGTATATTATAATTGTATCCTAATCTATAAAAAAGCATGGAGTCCTTTATTTTTTATGTAAAGGGGGGTAGTTACCATTTGTGTTCCAATCTGCTTGCTATTCTTGATCACCATCATTTGTGTTCTAATCTTGCTGTAGGAGTGTATGTGTGTAGGGGTATTTGTTTGCTAATCAGTTCATAAAAGGGTTAGGGGGTAGAGTATTTTCAGTGGTATTGGTTTTGTCTTATAGCAAAAGCATATAGTGTAAGTAGTGAACTTTGGTTGAACTAAGAATAGATTATAAATATATAGGTGCTCATCACTAGCCAAGATAACTGCTGTTATGGGGGGAGAAAGGTCATTAGATATAGCTTAATGAACAAATGAATATTCAAACTGTATTATATTTCATTCCTTAGGATCATGGATGTGCGTCAGTTTATTATCCATGCCCGATCAGACTTTGCCCAATGTGATTTTGCTTTGTTGACTACATTTCCAAATGTAGAACTTACAGATGAAACCCAGACATTGGAAGAAGCTGATATTCTCAACACTGTGATTCTTCAAAGGCTAAAGTAGCCCTGATGATCTACAAACTGCAGCTCTCCAGTATATACCTGGATAGGACTCTGAGGCACTTAAGAAAAGTTCTTGTTTTTTATATAATTGAATCACTCTTCATTTTTACAACTACAACATAAAACCTGTGTTGTAAACCACATGCTGTTTTAACTGAATAATCATAAAAGTTTCATAGCCAGGATCTCAGATGTGTTTAGTTAGTACAACAAAACTACAGAACTATTTTTAGAGAAAAGTATTTATTTATTGCGCTGTCACTTGTACACTTCCTTTGTTAAAATTTTATTTTTGAAACTTTCATTTACAACTTCTCTTAACTTATAGAAGGTAAACCCATACTGTACCCCTATAGCATTTACAGCTTCTCTGTTGTGTATTTGTAACTGCTGGAAGTTTTCATTCTGTGTTAACATTTCTTCATTTGATAGTAATGGGAAGGGGTGATTCTGTCTCCTTTTCTCAAGTCTGTAATGGGAATAAAGTGACTTGCACTTTAAACATAGCACTGTTAATTCATCTTCTGAAGAAAAAACAGAGGATCTTATGGATAACTGGTTATATAAAAGTCCCATCTCTGGGCAGGTATTAGCTTCACCATGTGATTGAATCATCATTTGCATATCCCACAGCTCAGTATTAATTGCTCTAGTACGTTTATGTTAAATGGAAGATGCTAACTGTTGTCTATGCACAATGTATTGGTTGGTTCCTATATCTGATCTGCTGATGCACCGTGTTGGCCTGTGCATTAGAAATTAAAGTGGAGTCGCAGCTTAGTGACCAAGTACAGGCAAACTAATATTACATTTTTTTAGTACAGGAGAAGTTGTTTAAATATACAAGCCACAGAGGCCTGAAAAATGTTAGCAAATTTGCACATTTGGCCTACTGCAGGCAGAATCTTTCTGGGGCTTATATGTAGGGTCGACACCACAGCATTCCTTATCCACTTGAAGAATCATGGCTTAAAGGAAAATTATACCCCCAAGCAATTAGGTCTCTATAAAAATATATTGCATAAAATAGCTCAGGTGTAAACCCTTGCTTCATCTAAATAAATAATTTTAATAAAAATATACTTTTTTAGTAGTATGTGCCATTGGGTAATCCTAAGTAGAAAATTGCCATTTTAAGAATTAGAAAATTGCCATTTTAAGAATTAAGGGCTGCCCTCTGGCATCATACTATTCACATTGCACACATACATTACTTGAGCCAATCAATGGACAAAGTTCTGTCTTTTGCTCCCACGCTTCTTTTTGTCACCGTTAGAGCTGTAGTATTTCTGGGCAGGTTATCCTTGAGGCAGCACATTTGATAAAATGGTGGCTCAAGTTAAAATATGTAAAAGGGCAATATTTACTGATATCTATATTTCAGTTGGGTAAGTATTCATTCTGGGAGTATATTTTTCCTTTAAATTAAGTTAAACCCAAATTAAATGTAATCTTCTTGTAGAGTCTTGATATTTTTGTGTAACTTTTGGCAATATGTTTGCCCAGGTGCAGTAACCTTTAGCATTTAACAGTTGTGTCATGTTTGGAATCCCAAAACCCAGAACAGACGCCAGGATCCGGTGTTGGCTCACTCTTCTGCCTATAATAGTTGTCTTTCGCTTTGGGAGGAGCCCTCCATTACTCAGATGCTGCCGGATCTTAAAGTGAGAGAACCAGGGCAACAGTTCTGGGCAGGCAAGGGAACCATAACGTGCAACAGGAGGGATAGGGAATAGAGTAGTTGTAGAACAGGCCGGGGTCAAAACCAGATGATGCAGTACAGATTCAGGAACCAGAAGCATAATCAAGGACACAGGTCAAGGTCGAACCAATAAGTAATGCAGTAAAATTCTGGATCCAGAAGAATAGTCAATAACAGGCCAAGGCAAGGTCAGGGACAAGCAAGGGTCAAGAACTAGAAACCAGACAATGAGCGCACCCAGCAACTATCTCACAATAGACCATCATTGGGCAACGTAAATAGAAACATGATACCTTTAAATATTTTAAATTTGCACCAAGTGTGATGACATCACGTGCTCGCCCAGAAGAAAAGACACACCCGGAAGTGCCATAAGATGGAGAAGACTTGTGTTAAAACAAGCGCTTTCATATCCTCCATCTGTTATACCATGCGATAATACAATTTCACTATAAATTGTTCTGTTTTAGACACCACACGATATTATGTAAATATCCTATCAGCCCTTTTAATGAACTTAAAGCGATACTGTCATGGAAATCTTTTTTTTTTCAAAATGCATCAGTTAATAGTGCTGCTCCAGCAAAATTCTGCACTGAAATTTGTTTCTCAAAAGTTTTTTATATTTAACTTAAAATCTGACATGGGGCTAGACATATTATCAGTATGCCAGCTGCCCCCAGACATGTGACTTGTGCCTGGATAAACTTCAGTCACTCTTTACTGCTGTACTGCAAGTTGAAGTAATATCACACCCCCACCCAGCAGCCTAACATCAGAACAATGGGAAGGTAACCAGATAGCAGCTCCCTAACACAAGATAACAGCTGCCTGGTATATCCAAGAACAGTACTCAATAATAAAATCCAGGTCCCACTGCGACTCCTTCAGTTACATTGAGAAGGAGAAACAACCTGCCACAAAACAGTTCCATCCTAAAGTGCTGGCTCTTTCTGAAAGCACATGGCCAGGCAAAATGACTAGAGATGGCTGCCTACACACCAATATTATAACTAAAAGAAATTACACTTGCTGGCTTAGAAATGAAATTTAATATTGGATAGTGAATTATTTGTAGTGTAAACAGTTCAATTTAGAAATAAAAGAGACTTCAAAATCATGACTTCAATCCCTTTAAGGACTACATGTGTAATAATATGCACTGTATTTTGATTACCCGCCTGTCTTTCTTTTTCTGTGTATGCATATTTCTTTGTTAAAGCAATTAAAAAAAGGTGACCATTAAATGCTTGCAGACCAGTAGCAAACTTTGCTCCTTTTATTACGGGAATAACTGTAATATAGATATCAGTAAATATTGCCCTTTTACATCTCTTGCCTTGAGCCACCATTTTGTGATGATCTGTGTGCTGCCTCAGAGATCATCTGACCACAAATACTGCAGCACTAACTGTAACAGGAAAAAGTGTGAGAGTAAAAGAAAGGACGTTGTTCATTAATTGGCTCGTGACTTGACATGTATTGTTTGTTTGGTTTGCCTTGTGCATTGTGAATTGTATGATCGCAGGGGGTGAACCTAAGTACTTAAAATGGCAATTTTCTATTTAGGATTACCCAATGGCACATCCTACTAAAAAGTATATTTTTATTAAAAGTATGTATTGAAATGAAGCAGGGTTTTGCACATGAACTGTTGTATGCAATATATTTTATAGAGACATTGTTTGGGGGTATAGTTTTCCTTTAATCTTCCCTTCCCAACCTTTTTTCCTCCTTTTCTGATAACTGCATTATTTTTTCAGGGCAATATCCAATGTGGAAACAGCAACTTTTACTGCAAAACTGCACTAAAAAGGTTTGCACATCCCAAATGGTAAGCATGTGTGCATGATGCAAAGTGAAAAATATGATGGCTAATTGAAAGTTCTTGGTGTTGTTCATAAAAGATCTATTTCATTACTTGCTATTGCAAGTTGTTAAAGCGCCGAAAACGACTGTCATTAACAACATAATTAAATGGAAAGCTTTACAATGGCAATTGTAAAGATAAACTAGGTATCTCGTTCAGATAAAAGGGAATTCCCTATCTTCTTTATGAATACAGTTAACTTCAAGGTTGCTTATGTTTTACACCTTTGTCCTTTGACAATAATTAATTCTACGTTTTTTACCCTCATACAATCCAGAACTGTATTCTCTATAATTACAATGTGTAAAACATCTTCCAGCATGGTCGTGAGTAGGGATGTAGCGAACGTCGGAAAAAAAGTTCGCGAACATATTCGCGAACTTGCGCAAAAATGCGAGCGGTTCGCGAACGGTTCGCGAACCCCATAGACTTCAATGGGAAGGCGAACTTTAACATCTAGAAAAGACATTTCTGGCCAGAAAAATGATTTTAAAGTTGTTTAAAGGGTGCAACGACCTGGACAGTGGCATGCCAGAGGGGGATCAAGGGCAAAAATGTATCTGAAAAATCTGCCTGTGTGTGCTTGGAAGAGATAGTGTAGGGGGAGAGCTGTTAGTGATTTCAGGGACAGATGATAGTAAGCTTGCTGGCTAGTAATCTGCTTGATACTGCTCTGTATTGGAGGGACAGAAGTCTGCAGGGATTTGAGGGACATTTTAGCTTAGGTAGCTTTGCTGGCTAGTAATCTACTGTTCTCTTTAAACAACTGCCATACGTTGACCTTGTAGGCATTGTTTGCCCAGTTTTTTTGGACGCAGCCACTGAAGCACAGTTGCCAGAAAAAATATGCCATATAAATGCTGAAAATAGTAATTTTTCGCCATACGTTGACCTTGTAGACATTGTTTGCCCAGTTTTTTTGGACGCAGCCACTGAAGCACAGTTGCCAGAAAAATTATGCCATATAAATGCTAAAAATATAAATTTTTTTGGTTGCAGCCACTGAAGCACAGAGGTTCATGGCAAATTGTGACAGCTCTGGCCACAGATCAAGCCTGCGCACCCAGTAGTCCAGGGGTTCATCGCTCCTCAGAGTGTCGATATCTGCAGTTAATGCCAGGTAGTCCGCTACCTGCCGGTCGAGGCGTTCTTTGAGGGTGGATCCAGAAGGGTTGTGGCACTGCCTTGGACAGAAAAACATTTGCATGTCTGACGTTACAGACTGGCCAAAGGGCTTTGTCCTTGCAGGTGTGCTCGTGGCAGGATTACTGGCACCTCTGCCCCTGGAATGTTGATGAGTTCCTGAAGTGACATCACCCTTAAAAGCATTGTACAACATGTTTTGCAGGCTGGTTTGTAAATGCCGCATCTTTTCGGACTTGTGGTATGTTGGTAACATTTCTGACACTTTATGCTTGTACCGAGGGTCTAGTAGCGTTGCGACCCAGTACAGGTCCTTCTCCTTAAGCCTCTTGATACGGGGGTCCTTCAACAGGCATGACAGCATGAAAGACCCCATTCTCACAAGGTTGGATGCAGAGCTATCCATCTCCGCTTCCTCATTATCAAGGACTGCATCATCCACGGTCTCCTCCCCCCAGCCACGTACAAGACCAGGGGTCCCCAAAAGGTCACCACTAGCCCCCTGGGAAGCCTGCTCCTGTTGGTCCTCCTCCTCCTCCTCCACAAAGCCACCTTCCTCCTCTGACTCCACTTCTGGCACCTCTCCCTGCGTTGCAGCAGGTGCCTGGGTTCGTTCTGGTGATTCCGACCAGAAATCGTGCGCTTCCAGCTCCTCGTCACGCTGGTCTACAGCCTCATCTGTCACTCGTCGCACGGCACGCTCCAGGAAGAAAGCGAAGGGTATTAGGTCGCTGATGGTGCCTTCGGTGCGACTGACCATATTTGTCACCTCTTCAAAAGGTCGCATGAGCCTGCAGGCATCGCGCATAAGCACCCAGTAACGGGGGAAAAAAATCCCCAGCTGTGCAGATCCAGTCCTACCACCCAGTTCAAAAAGGTACTCGTTGACGGCCCTTTGTTGTTGCAGCAGACGTTCCAACATAAGGAGCGTTGAATTCCAGCGAGTCTGGCTGTCAGAAATCAAACGCCTGACTGGCATGTTGTAGCGCTGCTGAATGTCAGCAAGGCGTGCCATGGCTGTGTAGGAACGTCTGAAATGGGCCGACACCTTTCTGGACTGGGTGAGAACGTCCTGGAATCCTGGGTACTTGGAGACAAAACGTTGGACTATTAAATTTAACACATGTGCCATGCAGGGCACATGTGTTAAATTGCCTAGTCTCAACGCTGCCAACAGATTGCTTCCATTGTCACACACCACTTTTCCGATCTGCAGTTGGTGTGGGGTCAGCCACCGATCGGCCTGTGACTGCAGAGATGACAGGAGTACAGATCCGGTATGGTTTTTGCTTTCCAGGCACGTCATCCCCAAGACAGCGTGACAACGGCGTACCTGGCACGTCGAATAGCCTAGGGGGAGCTGGGGGTGCACAGGTGTGGAGGAGGAGAAGGAGGACCCAGCAGCAGAGTAAGAAGAAGAAGAAGACGAGGTAGAGAGCGATGGAGGAGTAGAGGTGGTGGCAGAACCGCGTGCAATCCGTGGTGGTGACACCAACTCCACTGTTGTTGTTGAGCTACCCATTCCCTGCTTCCCAGCCATTACCAAGTTCACCCAGTGGGCAGTGTAGGTGACATACCTGCCCTGACCATGCTTGGAGGACCATGCGTCAGTAGTCATATGGACCTTTGGCCCAACACTAAGTGACAGAGATGCGGTAACTTGGCTCTGCACATGTTGGTACAGGTGTGGTATTCCCTTTTTAGAAAAAAAATTGCGGCTGGGTACCTTCCACTGCGGTGTCCCAATTGCTACAAATTTGCGGAAGGCCTCAGAGTCCACCAGCTGGTATGGTAAAAGCTGGCGGGCTAAGAGTGCAGACAAGCCAGCTGTCAGACGCCGGGCAAGGGGGTGACAGTCAGACATTGGCTTCTTACGCTCAAACATGGCCTTCACAGAAACTTGGCTGGTGGCAGATGACTGGGAATGGGAACAGGTGGTCAAGGTGGAAGGCGGAGTGGAGGGTGGTTCAGACGGGTCAAGGAGAGCAGAGGTAGAGCAGTAAGATGCTGGACCAGAAGGAGTGTGGCTTTTAGTTTGCCTGTTGCCTTTGAGGTGTTGCTCCCAAAGTGCTTTGTGCTTGCCGCTCATGTGCCTTCGCATAGAAGTTGTACCTATGTGGCTGTTGGGCTTACCAAGGCTCAGTTTCTGACTGCACTCATTGCAAATTACAATGCTTTTGTCAGAGGCACACACATTAAAAAAATCCCACACTGCTGACTTTTTGGAAGTGTGCGATCTGGCGGTAACAGTAGAAGTTGGCGGAGTTGGCGGTATTGGCGGCAATGGCGGGTGCGTTGGCCGGCTGAACACAGGTGCCGATACATGTTGTTGCCCTACTGATCCCTGCGGGCTGTCCTCCCTGCTTCTTCTAAGTCTTATTCTCCTACTGCCTCTCTGACTCTCCGTCTCTCCATCTGAACTACCCTCCTCTTGCTCTCTTCTACTAGGCACCCACAAAACATCAATCTCCTCATCATCATTCTCCTCAGATGCATCAATTTCTTCTGACACATCACAGAAGGAAGCAGCAGCGGGGACCTCCTCCTCATCACTCATTATGTCCATCTCTATCGTGTTCTCTGCCAGAATTAAATCTGGTGTAAGGTCCTCATCTCCTTCATCTTCTTCTGGCAATAATGGTTGCGCATTACTCAGTTCAAGAAACTCATGGGAAAATAACTCCTCTGACCCCAGTGAAGAAGGGGCACCGGTGGTGGAGGAAGTGTTACGTGGGGTGGCCATAGCAGTGGAGGATGAGGAGGATGTTGTGGTAAAGTTAGAAACGGTAGAGGATGGGGTGTGCTGTGTAAGCCAGTCAACTACCTCTTCAGCATTTTGGGAGTTCAGGGTCATTGGCTTTTTAAAACTGGGCAATTTGCTAGGGCCACAGGATTGCATAGCAGCACGGCCCCTAGCACGGCCTCTGCGTGGCGGCCTGCCTTTGCCTGGCATTATTTTTAAAAAAACAACAACAACAACAAAAACTCAGTTGGTTTTTCTGGAAACGATAATACACACAGCTAGATGGCGGGTTGAAGAAAACAGTGTGCAAATAATGCCTACAAGGTCAACGTATACACTACTACAGCGGTGGATACGGATTACGTAAAATATATTATGGCTGCTTGAAAAAAGTCACTCCGGTGTTTTTTCTGGAGACGGTAATATTATGGATATTTAGACAGAATGTGAACAAGGTCACACAGCTAGATGGCGGGTTGAAGAAAACAGTGTGCAAATAATGCCTACAAGGTCAACGTATACACTACTACAGCGGTGGATACGGATTACGTAAAATATATGAATGCTGCTTGAAAAAAAGTAACTCAAGTGGTTTTTCTAGAGACGATAATATTATGGATATTTAGACAGAATGTGAACAAGGTCACACAGCTAGATGGCGGGTTGAAGAAAACAGTGTGCAAATAATGCCTACAAGGTCAACGTATACACTACTACAGCGGTGGATACGGATTACGTAAAATATATGAATGCTGCTTGAAAAAAAGTAACTCAAGTGGTTTTTCTAGAGACGATAATATTATGGATATTTAGACAGAATGTGAACAAGGTCACACAGCTAGATGGCGGGTTGAAGAAAACAGTGTGCAAATAATGCCTACAAGGTCAACGTATACACTACTACAGCGGTGGATACGGATTACGTAAAATATATGAATGCTGCTTGAAAAAAGTAACTCAAGTGGTTTTTCTAGAGACGATAATATTATGGATATTTAGACAGAATGTGAACAAGGTCACACAGCTAGATGGCGGGTTGAAGAAAACAGTGTGCAAATAATGCCTACAAGGTCAACGTATACACTACTACAGCGGTGGATACGGATTACGTAAAATATATGAATGCTGCTTGAAAAAAAGTAACTCAAGTGGTTTTTCTAGAGACGATAATATTATGGATATTTAGACAGAATGTGAACAAGGTCACACAGCTAGATGGCGGGTTGAAGAAAACAGTGTGCAAATAATGCCTACAAGGTCAACGTATACACTACTACAGCGGTGGATACGGATTACGTAAAATATATTATGGCTGCTTGAAAAAAGTCACTCCGGTGTTTTTTCTGGAGACGGTAATATTATGGATATTTAGACAGAATGTGAACAAGGTCACACAGCTAGATGGCGGGTTGAAGAAAACAGTGTGCAAATAATGCCTACAAGGTCAACGTATACACTACTACAGCGGTGGATACGGATTACGTAAAATATATTATGGCTGCTTGAAAAAAGTCACTCCGGTGTTTTTTCTGGAGACGGTAATATTATGGATATTTAGACAGAATGTGAACAAGGTCACACAGCTAGATGGCGGGTTGAAGAAAACAGTGTGCAAATAATGCCTACAAGGTCAACGTATACACTACTACAGCGGTGGATACGGATTACGTAAAATATATTATGGCTGCTTGAAAAAAGTCACTCCGGTGTTTTTTCTGGAGACGGTAATATTATGGATATTTAGACAGAATGTGAACAAGGTCACACAGCTAGATGGCGGGTTGAAGAAAACAGTGTGCAAATAATGCCTACAAGGTCAACGTATACACTACTACAGCGGTGGATACGGATTACGTAAAATATATTATGGCTGCTTGAAAAAAGTCACTCCGGTGTTTTTTCTGGAGACGGTAATATTATGGATATTTAGACAGAATGTCAACAAGGTCACACAGCTAGATGGCGGGTTGAAGAAAACAGTGTGTAAATAATGCCTACAAGGTCAACGTATACACTACTACAGCGGTGGATACGGATTACGTAAAATATATTATGGCTGCTTGAAAAAAGTCACTCCGGTGTTTTTTCTGGAGACGGTAATATTATGGATATTTAGACAGAATGTGAACAAGGTCACACAGCTAGATGGCGGGTTGAAGAAAACAGTGTGCAAATAATGCCTACAGGGCAAATAATGCCTAAAAGGTCAACTTATACACTACTACAGCGGTAGTAAAATAAAAAAAGTAAAATAAAAAAAAATGAATATTAAAAAAAAAAATTAAAGTTGGTGCTGCTGAACTACTAGGAGCAGCAGATTAGCACACCAGTCCCACTCCCCAACACTGCTAGACTAATAGCACTGGGCTCTTATAGTAGTAGTAGTAGTAGTAGTAAAACAACAAAAAAATAAATAAAAGCAGTCCTTACAAGGACTACTGTTATTGCAGCAGTCAGCAGATGAGATCAGAAGCAGGACAGCTGCCCACTGCAGCTACATACAGAGCACTGCAGTAGAAGGTAGATTACTAGCCAGCAAAGCTACCTAAGCTTAAATGTCCCTCAAACCCCTGCAGACTTCTGTCCCTCCAATAACAGAGCAGTATCAAAACGATTACTAGCCAGCAAACTTCAACTGTCCCTGAAATCACTAACAGGCAGCAGCTCTCTCCCTACACTATCTCTTCAGCACACACAGGCAGAGTGAAAAAACGCTGCAGGGCTTCGGTTTTTATAGGGAAGGGGAGTGGTCCAGGGAGAGCTTCCTGATTGGCTGCCATGTACCTGCTGGTCTGGGGTGAGAGGGCAAAAAAAAGCGCCAACAATGGCGAACCCAAAATGGCGAACGTCGCGCGACGTTCGCGAACTTCCGGCGAGCGCGAACACCCGATGTTCGCCGGCGAACAGTTCGCGACATCTCTAGTCGTGAGGCTGCAAAAAGGCACACATCCATCATGTTCATCCCTTTGCACAACTGTTAATTCCTCAAGTTCACCTCAGAAGGAAATTCACAGTACATTGTATTTACAGATTTAAAGTCAATGTGAACAAGGCTTCTGGACCTGCTGGAATACACTAACAAGTTTTTAAACTTATATCAGTAGGAACCAGACCATTATTTGTTTTCTTAGCATATTGAAGGAAAGCTAATATGGGATTATGATATCCTTTCAATTATAGAGCTGTAATGTTTATTTACATTCCATTTGATTCAACCTTTGATTCAAGAGATCAAGATTATGTTCCATTAAGGGTCAGGGCACATAGGCAGATTCGCAGAGATTAGTTGGCCAGCGACAAATGTCCTCTTCTTTGGGATGACTAATCTCCCCAAACTGCCTCCCTGCCGGGTAAAATGTAAATCTCAAGCGGGATGGCACTCGGAGCGATTCATTTTCCGAAGTTGCCTCACGAGGAAACTTTGGGCGACTTCGGAAAACTAATCGTTCCAAGTGCCATCCCGCCAGCGATTTACATTTTAGCTGGCGGGAAGTCACGGGAGGCAATTCGGGGAGATTAGTCGCCCCGAAGAAGAGGAGATTTGTCGCCGGGTGACTGATCTCCCCAAATCTGCCTGTGTGCCCTGACCCTTAAAATATGGTTTTATGAAGCATGGATCATGTAGCAAGCAGAAAGTTGACAATGGTATTGCAGTCCATGTTGACTACGTAATGAAGCTTTTTTACTCATGAGCCACATTCAATTGGAAAAAAAGTTGGGAGCAACACAAGCATGAAAAAAGTTCTGGGGGTGCCAAATAAAGGATATTATTGGCTAATTGGCAGCCTACAGGACACTCTGTTTGGCCCTTAATCTGTTTATGCATCCAAAAATTGCCTCGAAGACAGGAATTTAAAAATAAGCACCTGCTTTGGAGCAACATCCAAGGAATTGGTGAGTAACATGTTGCTCACAAGCCACTGGTTGGGGGCTACTAACTTAGAACTTTCCTAGGCTTTATAATAGTACCACATTTTTACTTTTAAGATCATGTTAGTGCTGTTTGTACATGTAGAGGACTGGCTAAACTATATTGTACAGAGTGTAGTTTTCAATGGTAGATTCTCTAACTGGACTAGGGATCTAAGTGGCGTGCTTTAGGATTAATATTGGGTTTGCTTTTATTGAATCTGTTTATTAATGTCTTGGAGGAGGGCATAGTGCTCAATGGTGGCAAATTATGCATAATAAATCAATCTAGGATGCACAAAACTGGAGCTGGATAAATGTAAGGTTATATAAATGAAATTTGAAAATATGCAGGCTACTTATACACTAAATTGGTCTGATGTAGTCAAATCCTTGACGACCTAGATGTCCATGTGGGTTATTAACCTAGCTCTAGTAAGCAATGGCAGTCCGCAGCATCAAGGGCTATCAAGGTAGAGCGGGCTAAGAGCTGGGAAATCCCCATTTTACAAAGCACTGCTATGGATCCATCTGGAATATGCAGTGCAGTATGGGTCTCCAGTACTCAAAAGGAATATTACTGAAAAAAGAGAGTCTAGAGAAGAGTGAATAATCTAAATAAGGCTATAGGAGGTCTCAATTAAGAAATGCTGTCCCTTATGGGATTATTTTACATTATGGAAGAGGGTTTTAACAACCCATAATAATAATTTGGTCACAGGGAAGTGTGGCACTTGCATGTCAAGATAGGCCAGTTATCGAAAGCACATGTGAACTGGGTCACTAGTATTCCGGTTTTTCCTATCAATAACGTATGGTATTGAACATTTGAGACTAACTGGCCAAATCATTCTTTTTTTACAGATGATGCAAAAATGCAACTGATCTCTGTGTACTAGCAAGGTGCCTTCTCCTTCACCCACTTAAAGAGAGGTAAGTACTGAGGGAGGTGGGCATTGGGGGCAGCTGCCTAGTCCCCTAAATGTCTGGTTTAATATAGGTACTGTAGGTTTGCTGTGCATATGCAAGGTTATTTTTTTATATGACAATAACACTGAGGCAAGGCTGGAAATAGCAGCATGTATTATTGAAGCAGATCAAATTATCTTCTTGTAATAATGCATGTAATATCATGGCAGTAACTAACTTTATGGACAAGGATTCTCTTAGTAATTTGTGTGACACTTGCAATTTTACTTAGAAAAGGACTACAAAAATGTGCTGATTTTGCAATTCTGCTAAACTGTCTAAACAGTTTTTTATTGCCCAATATTCCACGTAGGCTCTGGAGCTAGAGTTCAGGAAAATCAGATAGCCTTCATGGATGTCCAAGGCCAAAGGCAAGCATGTTTATTCTTCAATTTTCCTGGTATTGTAATCTGATAAGATTTTTACCCTGCTAAGAGACCTAGTTTCACTCTGCGTTGTTTATAAACCTGGATTAGCTAATTGCACATGTTCACCAAGAGGCACCTTTATTCATTTTCAGGATTTTCGCTGCAATTTCTTTTATCAAATGCATTTTTTTGCTGTAATCACTTCCCCCTCTTCATTGCAGTTCTCTAAATATAAAAATCTTGATGTACACATTTTTATGCAAATTACGGTGATCCAGAAAATGAATTCATCTGCCCCTGTGATTGAAAGACTGCAGTATATTGTGTGCTTGCAGGTTACAGCTGAAGAGGAGCTACAAACGGGCTTGGGACTAAAATGAGATTTAGGGCAAGGGCACACTAGCGCTCCATCCAGAGCGGAGAGGAGATCCACCTGAAATACATGAAAGCAGGCATTTTGAAACCGATCTCTGCTCTCTGTACAGTGTGAAACTTTATTAAATGCAGCGCTGATTTCAGTGCATTTGCTTCTCTCCGACTCATTAATGTTCTATAGGTGGAGAGAAGCAGAACGCTAGTGTGCCCTTGCCCTTAGTATAGTGGCACAATAGGAGTTCTCTCCATCTGTGTTTCTAAGTAGGTGGAGAAAAGCCTGATCTGTTGTCTTCTGCATTGTGTTGTGTGTTCTCTAACAGGCCAAAATCCACCCAGTGTGCCCACTGACAGGCAGAGGCAGTATTAATTGGTTGAGACAACACAAGTGGTGCCATAAGCAGGCACGGACTGGCAATCTGTGGGTTCTGCCAAATGCCAGAGGGGCTTCTATAAGGTGGCATGGAAAGTCAGCATTTAGTGGGCCAGTGGGGGCTGTTTGGGCCTCTGTGTACCTGAAATGCCAGGGCCTATTTTGACTCTCAGTCCAAACCTGGCCATAAGCCTACATTTTATTTTAATACTAAAGCTGGCCATACACGGGTCAATAAAAGGTGCCAACAGACTGAGTTGGCAGTTTATTGACCTGTGTGTGGGGCTCTCCGACGATCCCCGATCTATATCAGGCCAAAAGTCGGCCAGATGTCGATTGGGCAGGGCTAAAAATCCCATCAGATCATCGTCGCATCTGTTCGCTGATGCAGCCCCACGATCCGACTGCCCGAATGCCATACATCCGATAGTTAGGCCCTAGGGCCCATGATCAGATCAGCCCGATATCTTCCACCTCAAGGTGTGTATATCTAGGAGAGATCTGCTTGTTTGGCGAACTTTCCAAACGAGCGGATCTCTATGTGTTTGGCCACCTTAATCCTGCATTTGGCTGTTCATAAAGGTAGTTAAATCCTCAGTTAGTACAGAGCCAATTTACACAAGGATACCCCAAAATTAACACCTGCTCAGGTGCTAAGAGTCAACACCTTCTTTGCCCTTACTAATGGTAACTAAATGCAAGATCCAAGACAACTTGGCCCTCTGTTTATTTATAGTCCAGTAACAGATGTGGAAACATTTGCCAAACCCTTCTGCAGAATTGTTGTCGTTTGAACAAACTACCATTCTTTATCAAGAAAGACTAGTGGAGACTTGTGATGATTTGGAACAGAGAAGAGAGGATGATTATGGCAAGTGGCAAATCAATTCCCAAACTCCCAATTCCCTCTTCCTTCCATCACAGACATTTACACCACTCGCTGCATCCGTAAAGCCACCAGCATTGTGGCTGATCCAACACACCCCTCACACTCACTGTTCACACTCCTGCCATCTGGAAAAAGGTACCGAAGCATTAGGGCCCTCACTACCAGACTGTGTAACAGTTTCTTCCCCCAAGCCAAAAGGCTCCTGAATACTCAGGGACCGGACAGATCTCTCACACACACACACTCCATCTGACCTTACTATATATCACAACGTTACACAGCCACTGTACACCATTGTATAAATAAATAGCCATTGGATACAATTGTTCTCTATGAGTACATCTGCACTTTATCATGTTCTTACTACTGTCATATCACAGTGATACACCCATCATGTCTGACGTTTAGCATTATTTGTTATTTAGTATTATTCATTTGTGCATTGTCTTGTCCTGTCCCTGCACTATGCTGTCCTGTCTTGCACGAGTTGCATATTTTTGCACTTGCACTTTTTGTTGTCCTGTACAAACGTATATAGATGAAATGACAATAAACTCACTCTTGACAAACAGCATGTTGCAGTCTGAGTGCCATTTCCATTTTAAATAAAAATGTTAGCTTTTTTGAACCCTCTAATTGTATTAATGCAGGACAGTGACGTGTCATGTATCACACCAAAAATCCCATTGGAGCCCGAGTGATTCTGGTCTCTGCAAGCCCTACAACTATAAAAAAGTGCTCACTGCCCTTCAGCTGGACCTGGGACAAGTATTATGTGCAGTGGGTGCTCATCTAAGGTCATAGCACTTGTCCTTACTAAATAGAAATGCACCTTTATATACTGTCATTTATGAACCAAATATAGTAACTAAGGTTCTAAACAGGAATCTCAGTCCCCTTGTAATAGACATCATGTAACTTCAACTCAAGGCACTTGTATTGGATAGTATGCAATTAAATACCATTTGTTTGAGTGTATGTACCCGAGGCACACATCAATGTATACAAATCATAATATGATTAAGAGACACAGATAGAAACCTGACCATGTTATATGCAGGTATGTGCAAGGGACATGAACTCTGCCACAGGGGGGTTCAATACTAAAATAAAATTGTATTTACATGAATTCATCCAGCAAATTCAGTTAAATTAAAAGTTTTGTTCTGCAATTTCCATTTGCATCAGTTACAGAGCAAAGAATGATCTATAGTGCAGTCTGCCCTCAGACACAAGTTCACACAGGCTCAAGGTCTCATTCAAGGTTCCATTAGACGTCACTAGTTGATCGACAGACTCTGTGATTAGGGTAACATGAAGCAAAAAGCTGAGAGAGGGTCAGAGACAGATCATTATTGACAGACAGAATAATCTGTTGTTAACAGTTCAATATTGTATGTTTAATTTGAAATATGCCCAGCTGGCAAATGTACCCTGCAGATGTGATTCTGCCAAAAGCAACACATATTTCTAATACAAATATAATGATATAATAGTAGTTATGGTTTGAGAGGTGCCTTATCTTTTCGCAGGGTTACTAATCTTTACTTTATAAAATGATATGTGTGTGGGAATAAGATGTTAGAAGTGGCATAAAACAAATGGCATACTTCATTTATGCCGTTACCTCAGATATTGGGTAACCTCATTAAAGGACAAGGAAAGTTAAACTAAAGAAGTAGGCTAGAAATGTTGAACATTATGTTTTGGGCTTCTGTACCAGCCCCAGGCAACCAAAGCCCTCTAGCATGGAAGATCTGTGTCTCCAAAGATGCCCTAGTAGCTCCCCATCTTCTTTTCTGCTGATTCACTGCACATGCTCTGTGCTGCTGTCACTTACTGAGCTTAGGGACCCACTCACAATATACAGTACACATAGAATATAACTGTCACAGTATAAGGCTGATTAGTAATTAATATGAATTATTACTACATAGCAGCACAGAAACCAGTGCAACTAGCATCAGAATTTAATAATTTGCCTTGTAGCATCAGCTTATATTACAGACCAACTTCATTTTGTGCTTGATAATTTGCGACGACCGCTAAGCTTGGCTTCTCAACAGCTGCTCAGAACCCACTGAGCATGTGAATGTTTCCAAGATGGTGACTCCCTGTGACAAGTTTGAAGTCCTGGATCATTGCTGCTATTGAGAAGCTGAAACTTTAGGCTGGTACAATAAGTATACTCGAGTATAAGCCGTCCCGAGTATAAGCCGAGGTACCTAATTTTACCTCCAAAAACTGGGAAAGCTTATTGAATCGAGTATAAGCCCAGGGTGAGAAATGCAGCAGCTTCTGGTAAGTTTTAGTCAAAAAATTGAGGGTTTCTGCTCCCATTGGAGGTGCCGGCGTCTCGTTTTTGGACGCAGACGACCATTCTTGGATGCCGGCGACTATTCTTGGAGACTATTCTTGGACGCTGGCGACTATTCTTGGACGCCGGCGACTATTCTTAGACGCCGGCGACCGTTTTTACGCATGACCCGAGTATAAGCCGAGGTAGAGTTTTTCAGCATATTTTGGGGGCTGAAAAACTCGGCTTATACTCGAGTATATACGGTATATAAAACATGGCGTTTTTAGCCCTATTCATGGGGTTTAGTTCTCTTTTAAGGCCAATGGGTACAATTTAAATGACAAGAAAAATATGGTATAAAATGCAATGATCGCATGCACCATTGTTCATGTTGCATCTGCTTTTTATGCCGGAATTTAACGACTTTGGGTTTCTCCTGGAATCAATATACAGCATTGGGCTACAGTCAACTCATGGACGAGTTTCAATTCAAAGAGAAAAAACTTTTCTCCAAATTCGTTTCCAGTTTTTTCCCATAGACTTGAATAAAGTTTTCACGTGATAAACAGTGAAAAGTCCACAAGAGTGAAATTCCGCCTCTCTCCATTCATTTCTATGGCATTTTTAAAGCCATATTTACTTCAATTTCACCCATTGACAAGGTCGGATTGGGCCAGCGGGACAATCACATTATTAAGTTAGTGACGGAGGATTCACTCACAGTTCACCTCAGTCCCGAGGTGCAAAGTCCAGGACAATGTATCCAAAAAGAATGTGACGACCTCCAATATTAAGGAAACAAAAGTCTAAAAAGTAGAAAAATTTATTAGGACATAAGACCTAACCTAAGGTCTTATGTCCTAATAAATTTTTCTACTTTTTAGACTTTTGTTTCCTTAATATTGGAGGTCTTCGCATTCTTTTTGGATACAGTGTCTTAAGCTATAAGTAAGCCTTATTGGAAGCAATAATGTAACATGTTGATGTTTACACGATTTTCTATTAGACTTAAAGTGGTATTTTTTTTATCAAAAAAGTAAAGTAAGAGATCACCACAGTCCTCTGGAGTAAAATTCCGCCACTCTCCATTCATTTCTATGGGATTTTTAAAACAGTATTTTTCAATGAGTGAAAGTTCAAAATCCCATAGAAATGAAGGGAGAGTGGCGGAATTTTACTCTAGAGGACTGTGGCGATCTCTAACTTCACTCTTTGATAAATATACCCCAAGGTATGAAGATCCAAATTACGAAAAGATCCATTAACTGGAAAACCCCAGGTCCCGAGCATTCTGGATAACCAGTCCTATACCTGTACTAAGTACATACTTTATGATACTGCATTTTATCTTTACTGCTTTGTGAAATGCCTTTAAATAGGCGAAATATATTTTTGTAGATAATGTACAGTGCAGTTCAATCAGTAGAGGGCACCAGCCCCTAAGGTTGGCCATGTATGGGAATCCCCTGAGAGGTCTCATACCCTGTAAGCTAACGAAATTTGGGAAAATGAAAAGCCTCTTTTTCAATATACACTGGCTAAAAGTTATCGGTATCTATTTATGGAGGCCAATTGTTTGGATACACATGTCTGCTGTTCTGTTTGTTGGAACACTGACCAGCTAATATCGATGGCACAAAGATAATGCTCAGGATCACCTGAACCAACCTCTATGCACCACTTTATCGGTGCATTGTGCTTTATGCATAATGAACTACAGTTACCTTACTCTTTATCAATACAATCATTATAAACACGAGGTTACTATGAGATTACCTCTTGAAGAGGTTACCTTTGTCCACACCATTTCGTAGTATGTGCATGTAAAAATGTGTGACTCTTTGGAACAAAAATATGTTGGTTGGCATGTTACAAAACGACCCATCCAATTTCTCTAAACAAACCCTGGACTCACGTGTATGTGAACTTTAAAGCCTGACTAGTACAAAAAATAATGACTTCCAAAATGATGATTGCTCAGGCCTGTAACAATAATGTTTTTTTTTTAAATGTTACCCTTGTACAGTATTTGTCTAGCTGAAATATGAAGAATGGAGTGTGTGTGATAATAATCATATTTGAGCACTTTCCCACTTTTTTAAAACTTTTTTGTACTACATTTGGAATTAAAGACAGAAACTGGTTGGTAGGATACCGCTGACCCTAGCAACCAGACGACCAGGAGAGATTCTGAATAGAAAGATAAATAATGTTCTATGTATTACTATTAAGATTACTAACTTTTTAATCCAGTGTATCGGTTTATTGTCTTGTTGCATCGCCCATCTTCCATTGGGGTAATGTAGTAAAAGGTGCAACGTTTGCTAAAGGACTTGTCATCTATAGCAACTAATCAGCATGTAGCATTTACCTGGTCACCTGTTTGAAAGCACCTAACCGATTGGTTCTAAGGGTTATTGCACATGGGCAAACTGTGCAGTCTTTATAACAGCCCCCATTTAATAGCAAACTCTCCAGGCCCTGTGGTACCAAAGCAGCCCCAAACCATGATTATTCCACCATGCTTCACAGTTGGCATGATGTTTTAGTACTGGTGGGAGAATTTATTTCCTCTAATAATAAAATGGCAAAAGAGTTAAACTTTTTGTCTCATCTGTATATTGTCCCAGAGATATTGTACTTACTGTGGATAGACACTCAGGCCAGATTTATGGGTCTATTAAATTATTGGTTGGGATCATCTGAACCAAGTAATACAAGTAGTGTGTGCTTCAACCACCTTTCAAAAGGTTTTTTTGCAACACAGTCTGAAAGCCCTTGAAAGCTACAGCACCACTTTGTTGCACAAATGAAAAAATTGTGTTTATTCAGTGAGAAAAAAAAGGCAAGTTTCAGGCTAAATCTCGCCCTTTCTCAAGATCATTTGAACCAACCTCTATGCACCACTTTATTGGTGCATGTATGGACAGCTTAGTTAACACTTAGGGGGATATTTACTAAAGGGCGAAGTGGCTAATGCTATTGAAAATTTGCCAGCAAAGTAGACCTACTCTAGCGCTACTTCGCACGCTAATGCCATGTGAAGTTGCGCTCTGGCGAAGGGATGTAACTACGCTAATTCACTAACTTGCGGATTTTACTGAACATTACCTCTTTCACCAGACTTGACTTCGCCAGCTCAGACCAGGTAGAGTAGATAGGAGGATCTTCAAAAATAGTTGAAATTTTTTCTAAGTCCCAAAAAACGCTGGCGTCTTTTACATTTTTCAGGGTGATAGGCTGAAAAGATTGAAAACATTTTTTGGGGTACCCTCCTTCCCCCATACATTTCCTAACATATGGCACCTAAACTTTACAGTGGGCACATGTGTAAGGCAATATAAGACCTCTATTTTATTTAATGAATGTTTCCCAGGCTTGTGTAGTAATGTAGTTTATACATATACGTCCATTGTACTTTAACTGGGCGCCGTATGCAAATTAGGCATCGCTAGCGTAACTTCGCTTTGCTTGACGAATTAACGATAGCGCAACTTCGCTACCTTTCGCCTCCCTGGGTGCAACTTCGGATTTTAGTGAATTTGAGCAGTCCTGGCGAAACTACGCCTGGCGAAGTGCGGCGAAGCCATCGCTAACGCATTTTCGGCATTTAGTGAATTTGCCCCTTAATTATCAAAGTCCAAATTTATCTGACTATTTTAATAAAAAAAAGTCAGACCAAACTAGAATCCACTATCGTGAAATAGTTGGATTTTCGGGCTAATTACAGCGCATAAAACTTCCATATAGGATAGGGACCTCTCCCATTGACTTATATACAACCTTAGTAGGTCTGAGATGCCGGATTTTCTGATTAGGACTTTTTACATCCTCGAGGTATAATAAATCTTGAAAAATTCGAGGTTTTTTTTTCCACTAAAAAAAATAAAAAATTTTTAGTTTTTGGTATTTCGGACTTAGTGCCAGTACAGACTCTTCACAACAGATGTTTCTCAGCCCAGGCCCAGGTGCAGCAGTCTACCCTTGGTTAAGTTATCTAGGTCAAGGTTAGCCTCCTAGAGTCAAGAGGAAGCTAGTTTAGAAGCATGGACATTCCTATCAAGGTTAATTATTGTGTTAGCAGGATCCCATACGATTTTTCATCAGTTAGAGACATCAATGAGTAGGATCTAGTGGGAATCTATGGGACTGCCAGTGAGGACAGGTAAGAAAACTTGTGCATTGTAGTGTTGGACACCACCTCACAAACCTCCAGTTCCCCCACCTTCACCTTCTGAAAACTTGCAGCTTCCACTCCTGTACATGCACTGGGACTGGGTCTACACTTTTCTAGTAGAGCCCCACCGGTCCAGTACAAACCACACAATAGTGGCTGCTGGGAGAAAAAGCACCTTTATATGGTGTGAGACCCTCATCAGCTCTAGGCCAACCCTGCTGTATAGGTCTATCTAGGTTACAGGGAATATGAAGAGTAACACTAATAAGGGCCACCACCAGTGCTGGGAGGCTGTACTGTCTATCCACCACTGTCAGTGGAGTAACTAGATGCTTCTGGGCCCCACAGCAAATTAATTTTAGGGCCCCCAACATTTCCAGAGGTTGTCCTGTTTTACCAATATATATTGACATTTCTCATTAATTAGGGCCTCATAGGCCCCCTATACCTCCTGGGCCCCCCTGCAGCCGCAGGGTCTGCTGCCTCTGTAGTTACGCCCCTGACCACTGTAACATATATATTTAGTGCTTGGTTACTGCATCTGTGTGTGTGTAATGTATCATGTTTATAGTAAATGCCTATAACACACATCTTTATTCACTGCATTTGTTATTTATGACCCAATTACACACCCTGTGTGCTGATATTGTGTGATACTGAAGGTTATCATTACTACATTAATACATTTCCTGTACAATGACTGTGTGTAATGCAGTTTATAATCACAGAGATATTACTATTCCCATCCCTTGATACTGACTTACAGTACAGTGTGTTATTATTCTGCTGCTGCTGCTGCTGCTATACATGTACAGCTGCTCAGATTTATCATTAGTGCATTGCTATGATACCAGGACATTGTTGCTGTGTGATGCATTAATCATGGAATGTGAATGGGATAAGGACCTTAAATTATAAAATGTACTAGTTCAGGGATTGATCAATAACCTTTGTAAAGCGCAGTATGAATATGTCAGATTTATCTATGAATAAACGATAATAAATACAATCGGGCTACATGGAAACTGTGGGATACAACAGGTTTATTATCACTGGGTTTCTGTTAATCTAATATATGAAAACTGTGTAATGCTGCAGTCTTGCTTTCCTATGTACAATGATGGGGTAGTGACTCAGTTGTATTTATTTTGTTAGTTCCTTCTCTACCACTACATGTATAACATATTTTGCAGTTATTTTTCATTACTACTGTATTAATAAATTCATACTGTGAGTCTCATTTACAAAACACAGTTGCACAAACTATGTACAAAGCACTCTGCCCAGAGGCCTGATGACCAATGAACTAATAATTGGCACCCCAAGGGAGGGCCCTGCTTACTTAGTAGTACATAGGATGTCATGATTCCTGATAAAACTTGTTTTAATGAGATACAGTATATAAAAGTTTTGTATTTTATAGTGCAAGACCTGGGAGTTTGTCCTGCTTTCCTTCTCTATACTGGTCTGTTATCCGGAAACCCGTAATCCAGAAAGCTCCGAAGTATGGAAAGGCCATCTCCCATAGACTCCATTTTATCCAAATAATTAAATGTTTAAAAATGATTTCCTTTTTTCTCTGTAATAATAAAACAGTGCCTTGTACTTGATCCCAACTAAGATATAATTATTCCTTATTGGAGGCAAAACCAGCCTATTGGGTTTATTTAATGTTTACCAGATTTTTTAGTAGACTTAAGGAATGAAGATCCAAATTAAAGAAATATCCCTTATCCGGAAACCCCCAGGTCCTGAACATTCTGGATAACAGGTCCCATACCTGTACAATTTTTCTCAACCAGTACATCAGCACCTGGGCATTTACCTTGTAAGAGTAGAGCGTGGGTTTTCTTTTTCATATATAAAATCTATGGATATAGGAAATGCTCTTCTGAGCCACGTATTTTACAGAAGCAGGAAGCATCTCTTGATACCTTTCGGCTCAGTCGTATTGCTCCTTTCACAGTGAGCTGTGTGGAAAAGTAGTTTCACAGTGTAAAAAGTGAAATCTAAAAAAAAAAACAGAAGATTTCTCAGAAGAGCACTCTGGGCATTTTTATGCTGAGTTATATAGTAGGGTATATGCCCACTATAAGTAACTATTCAGTACTTGATGAACAATATGTATCTAATTCTACATGAATCAAAAATGTCATAGTATAACTGCCACAAAATAATAAAAATTGGATAAAATCAGCAAGAAAAAACAACTGTTATTAAAATAAATCCAAATGTCTTTTGTCATATTCAGCGAAAATCATGGGAGAATGCTTGCCAAGCAGAAAACTGTGACTCTTTGCTATGGGTGCCAGCTTTAAGATATTCACTCAATTTATTATCTAAATACATTTTGCTGCATAAATGGAAAGTCTTCTATTGTATTAATGCCCCCTGGCTAAAATTTAGATGAACATATTTATGGGTGCAATACATGAACATGTGCCCTGTATGATTAACTGATATTTCAAGATACATTGATGTACTATATGCTTTCAGTTAATCCCCCGTTCTACCAACTTCATTCTGCCCTTTTATTGTGCTTTATGCATAATGAACTACAGTTACCTTACACTTTATCAATACACTCATTAAAAACATGAGGTTACTAAGAGCTTACCTCTTAAAGAGGTTACCTTTGTCCACACCATTTCGTAGTATGTGCATGTAAAAATGTGTGACTCTTTGGAACAGAAATATGTTGCTTGGCATGTTACAAAATGACCCATCCAATTTCTCTAAATAAACCCTGGACTCACGTGTATGTGGACTTTAAGGGGGTTATTTACTAAACTCTGATTGCAAAAAATACCTAAAAATTTGTGAGATATATATATATTTTTTTAAAAAACATCAGAATTTATTAAACCCAGAAGATGGAAAAGTCCGAATCAGAAAAAACGGCATCTCAGACCCGGAAGTTTTCTGAGTTTTCGGGCAAAAAGCATAAGAAATCTGCGTTTCGGGTGAAAAATCCGAAAAAATTGTGAAAACCACATTTTTTTCCTGCAAAGCAAATTTTCGGGAAAATTTAATAATCAAGTTTAAAAAAAAAACGAGTATGTTATAGAATGGCTGATTCTAAGCAACTTTTCAATTAGTCTTAATTTTTTTTTTCTTTTTTTAAAGCTTTTGAATTATTTGCCTTTACTCTTTCCAGCTTTCAAATGGGGTTCGCTGACCCCATCTAAAAAACAAATGCTCTGTAAGGCTACAACTTTATTGTGTTTGCTAATTTTTATTTCTCATTTCTCTATTCAGGACCTTTCTATTCATATTTCAGTATTTCAGTCTCTCATTAATATAAATGCATGGCTGCTGGGATACTTGGAACCCTAGCAACCTGAAATTGCAACCTGGAGAGCTACTGAGTAAAAATGAAATAACTCAAAAACCACAAATAATAAAAGGGCACATGTGTAGGGCATTAGAACACCCCTATATACTTTTATTAACTTTCACTGGGATTGTGTAGTGTATTGTGCGCTGCAGCATTCACGTCCATTCATTTTTAAATTTGGCGCCATATGCAAATCAGTCTTCGCTAACGTAACTTCGAACAGCTGATCGTACTATCGATTGCGCAACTTCGCAAGTGTTCGGTAACCTGTGTGCAACTTGGGATCTTCGTGAATTTGCGCAGCCTTGACGAATCTACGCCTGGCGAAGTGCGGCAAAGGCAACGCTAGCAGATTTTCAGAGGTTAGTAAATTTCCCCCTAAAAGTTCAAGGTCAAACAACTGCTTTAAAGACAGAAACTGGTTGATAGGATCCGACTGATTTCTTAGATGAACAGGAGATGTTCCAAATAGAAAGATAAGTAGGGACACATTTACTAAGCTCGAGTGAAGGATTCGAAGTAAAAAAACTTTGAATTTTGAAGGTTTTTTTTGGGTACTTCGACCATCGAATAGGCTACTTCGACATTCGACACGTTTGACTTCGATCCGAACGATTGAAGTAAAAATCATTCGACCATTCGATAGTCGAAGTACTGTCTCTTTAAAAAAAACTTTGACTACATACTTCGCCACTTTAAACCTACCGAGTTACAATGTTAGCCTATGGGGACCTTCCACATAAGTTTTCTACGTTTTTTTCGATCAAAGGAAAATCCTTCGATCGATCGATTAAAATCCTTCCTTCGATCCTTTCCTTCGGTTGTTCGATCAAAGTATTTGCGATAAATCCTTTGACTTCGATATTCGAAGTCGAAGGATTTTACTTCGAGAGTCAAATATCGAGGGTTAATTAACCCTCAATATTCGACTCTTAGTAAATGTGCCCCGTAATGTTTTATGTATTATTATTAAGTTAACTTTGCATGCATGATTTATTCCAGCATATCAGTTTATTGTGTTGTTGCATCACCCATCTTCTGTTGGGGTAATGTTGTAAAAGGTGAAAAAGTTTGCTAAAAACTATAGCAACTAATCAGCAATTAGCATTTACCTGGTTACCTGTTTCAAAGTAAATACCTGATTGGTTACTGCATCTGGGCAAACTGTGCACTTTTAAGTGCAAACTCTGCAGGCCCTGCTCCACAAATGGGATGAGGTTTTGGTGCTGATGGACAGTGATTTTTCCCTTTAAAGGGGTTGTTCACCGTTTAGATAACTTTTAGTATAATGTAGAGGGTGATATTCTGAGACAATTTGCAGTTGGTTTTAATTTTTTAGTATTTAAGGTTTTTAAATTATTTAGCTTTTTATTCAGCAGCTCTTCAATTTGCATTTTAAGCAATCTGGTAGCTAGAGTTAAATTACCCTAGCAACCATGCAGTGATTTGAATACGAGACTGGAATATGAATAGGAGAGGCCTGAATAGAAAGATGAGTGATGAAAATGAGCAATAACAATAAATTTGTAGCCTTAAAAAAAGCGACACCCATTTGAAAGCTGCAAAGCGTTAGAAGAAAAAGGCAAATAATTATAGTTATTTAAAAATAATGAAAACCAATTGAAAAGTTGCTTAGTATTGGCCATTCTTTAACATAATTAGGCAAAGGAGTCGCACACGCACACCTGGCCTCTCCCAATAATTACGTACGGTGCCTGGGGTATAGGAGGACGGCCCCTCCAGCATTAATGAACATAAAATAACTCCAGCACACGTAGCATGCTCAAGGGATTGCTCCCGTGTTTAATGTCAATCCAACAATACAACGTTTTGGGGGCGTGCCCCTTCGTCAGGTGCTCAAAACCACCACCCACCTTCCTTAAATTAGGTAATTGCAGTTAACCACTCCTCCAAACATGTAAAAAAGTTAAATAGTAGTACACGTAGAGAATGCGTCCAAATAATACAAAAAGTTTGTTTTTACAGTCCAGATGTAAGATTCGTTCGGTATGAAACTTGAGTGCTGGAAAAAATAACTCAAATCGTTCAAATTACCAAGCAGAGAGTTATAGTTCAGCCATTATATTAAACAATCAAGGCCTATTTAAATGAGGTCTTAGCGAAAAGGAAGTAAAATTAGCCATACCTTCCCCTGCTACTAGATTCTAATCGATACAATTAGGAGAATCTGTAAAGAATAAGGAAACAAATTAGAAACATTGAAAATGGAAACTGTTACAAATACTGTAGCTAGTCAGACTGAATTCCTCATTTAACCCTCTTGGAGTCTGCGTTTGCAACAACCAAATCCAGTAACTTTCCCGTTGGTTTAATTTTAATTTTAAATTATAATCCGTCGTTATTACCTTTTCCAGTATCTGCCACCTTAACTGGGAAGTTCTATGCCCTTTATCAAAAAAATTTTGTATAAAAAAAGTTTCCTGTTTATTCTTTTTCTTGGCAGTTTCTTTTTTTTGTTTCTTTAGGGGGTGGTTTGTAGTTTCGAATGGCCGCTTTATGCTCATTTAGGCGTATTTTTACAGGTCTACTAGTTTGCCCAATATAGGCCAAACCACACGGACATTTTAGGCAATAAATTACGCCCTTAGAATCACATGTATGAAAACCCTTTGTAAAATGCTTTCTACCTTTTTGTGGATGAACCACATAATCCCCTTTGGTGATGCCCGTACAGTGGCCGCAGTTGAGACAAGGGAAAGTGGATTTGGTTGTTGCAAACGCAGACTCCAAGAGGGTTAAATGAGGAATTCAGTCTGACTAGCTATTTGTAACAGTTTCCATTTTCAATGTTTCTAATTTGTTTCCTTATTCTTTACAGATTCTCCTAATTGTATCGATTAGAATCTAGTAGCAGGGGAAGGTATGGCTAATTTTACTTCCTTTTCGCTAAGACCTCATTTAAATAGGCCTTGATTGTTTAATATAATGGCTGAACTATAACTCACTGCTTGGTAATTTGAACGATTTGAGTTATTTTTTCCAGCACTCAAGTTTCATACCGAACTAATCTTACATCTGGACTGTAAAAACGAACTTTTTGTATTATTTGGACGCATTCTCTACGTGTACTACTATTTAACTTTTTTACATGTTTGGAGGAGTGGTTAACTGCAATTACCTAATTTAAGGAAGGTGGGTGGTGGTTTTGAGCACCTGACGAAGGGGCACGCCCCCGAAACGTTGTATTGTTGGATTGACATTAAACACGGGAGCAATCCCTTGAGCATGCTACGTGTGCTGGAGTTATTTTATGTCCATTCTTTAACATACTAACAGATACCAAAATAGCATTGTAAAAGGGTTAAAGTCTGTCCACAGTAAACAGTCCCAAAGCTAATTGTGCTAAATACATTCACTTAGGGGCAGATGCATCAAGGGTCGAATTTCGAGGGTTAATATCGAAGTCAAAGGATTTTGAGCAAAAACTGCGATCGAACGATCGAAGGAATAATCCTTCGATCGAACGATTAAATCCTTTGAATCGTTAGATTCGAAGGATTTTAATCCAACGATTGAAGGATTTTAATCCAACGATCGAAGGATTATCCTTCGACCAAAAAAACTTAGCCAAGCCTATGGGGACCTTCCCCATAGGCTAACATTGGGTTCGGTAGCTTTTAGGTGGCGAACTAGGGGGTCGAAGTTTTTTCTTAAAGAGACAGTACTTCGACTATCGAATGGTCGAATAGTTGAGCGATTTATAGTTCATATCATCATTTGCGAAGTCGAAGGTCGAAGTAGCCCATTCGATGGTAGAAGTAGCCCAAAAAACACTTCGAAATTCGTTTTTTAACTTCGAATCCTTCACTCGAAGTTAATGAATTGGCCCCTTACTGTTGATTGATAAATACCCAGGCCAAATGTATGCATCTATGAAATTATTCCTTTAACGTCCTTTGATAATGTTGTTAATAATAGCTTGGTTCATTTTAATAAAGCTGTGACCATTTTGTCTATCAACATTTATAGACATGGTCAGAGATCATTGGCGAGGGGGGCTCATTTGAACCAAAAACAACAAAGGCCAGTCAATAGGCAGCAATCCTCTATCTATTTAATGAAGTGTTATGGTTCCCACGGTGATTTTGCTGTCTATTTCCTCCCATTCCTAAGGTGGCAATTTAACTTTAAGATGCTCATAAATGAGCCACCATTTCGGTATTTATTAATATACAACCCCACTCAATTGAGGTTGGATTCTCATAAACAGAATTTAAGTAACATTTGGGGGCCCATTCATTAAGTTCGAGTGAAGGAATAGAAGAAAAAAAACTTCGAATTTCGAAGTGTTTTTTTGGCTACTTCAACCATTGAATGGGCTACTTCGACTACGACTTCGACTTCGAATCGAATGATTCAAACTAAAAATCGTTCGACTATTCGACCATTCGCTAGTCGAAGTACTGTCTCTTTAAGAAAAAACTTCGACCCCCTAGTTCGCCACCTAAAAGCTACCGAGCTCAATGTTTGCCTATGGGGAAGGTCCCCTTAGGCTTGCCTATCTTTTTTTGGTCGAAGAATAATCCTTCAATCGTTGGATTAAAATCCTTCGAATCGTTTGATTCGAAGGATTTAATTGTTTGATCGAACGATTATTCCTTCGATCAAAGTATTTGCGCAAAATCCTTCGACTTCGATATTCGAAGTCGAAGGATTTTCATTCCCCAGTCGAATATCGAGGGTTAGTTAACCCTCGATATTCGACCCTGGATGAATTTGCCCCTTGTAGTTCTAGTTTGCAGCTACAGTGCAAGCAGTGACCTCTTTGAAAGGCAGATGGAGTTTTTTTTTTCTGAACAATAATCAATATATTCAGCATTGATAAAATATGTTTTATTATTCATTAAAAAAGTAAACATTATATACACCAATTAACACATTATTTACATTAATAGGTTACATAAACACATTTCTGGGTTGATGGGCATTACGCTGAAAGTCTGAGCTGTACACGTGTGTAGAAGTCATCATATACATTCTATTTACAATTTATTGTACTCTATACATGCACCTATGTCAGCCATGTTAAACCCCTAGCTCTCTAGATGTGACTGGGCCTTCAGCTTTCAATGGGATGCTGAAAGTTTTTGTGCAACAACATCTAGTGGTGCACAGGTTTCCCCATGTCAGGCCTATAAGATATACACAATGATATAACTATTAGCAATAGTATGGAATATTAGTAATAGAAAGAAATTGAATAGAAGTATTTACACAGGGTTAATAGCTAAAACACTATAATACAAATGAGAATGTAGAACGGACACATGATTTGGGCAATATCCCGAATGTTAAATAAAGTCTGTAAGTTGCAGAATCACTTCTAATACACTTCTAGTAAAGAAAAGTCACCTGATAATGCAGAAGGCATATGGCCCCAACTTTTAAATTAGGGGGTGTTAGGGGGTGTCCAGTTTATGGCCTCTTATTTGTTATATATCAACTCCCAGTGCTCCCTTCTGACTAAGGCAGTGATCCCCAACCAGTAGCTCGTGAGCAACATGTTGCTCTCCAACCCCTTGGATGTTGCTCTCAGTGGCCTCAAAGCAGGTGCTTATATATGAATGTCAGGCTTGGAGGCAAGTTTTGGTTGTATAAAAACCAGGTGCACTGCCAAATAGAGCCTCAAAGTAGGTTGACAATCCACAGAGGGGCTACCAAATGACCAATCACAACACTTATATGGCAGCCCAAGAATATTTTTCATGCTAGTGTTGCTCCCCAACTCCTTTTACTTCTCAATGTTGCTCACGGGTTGAAAAGGTTGGGGATCCCTGGACTAAGGGATGCTGGCAGATAAATAAAATAAATAAGAAAACAGATGCTGGGGATGTTAAGTGCCATTGGATTTGGAACGTTACTGCTTAATGAGCTTTTAACTTATATCTGAAATCAACATCATGTGTTGGCTGTAGGATGCCTAACCCTGCGCGTGACTGGTCTAGTGGTGGAGATCTAACATTTTTCTCAACCAGTTCCATGTCAAAGTAGCATATAATCAAAGTCAGCATCTGTTTAATCTCATGGACAGCAAACTGTCTGCCAGGACACTTTGTTTTTCCAGATCCGAATGGCATGTAGTAATATTTGAGCTTGCGGCCGTTAAGGAAAAAATTGGTCTTTTCTTTTCCGTCTTCTCCCAGATATCGGTCATACTTGAAAGTCTGAAGAATAAAACCCAAAACAGACACAGTGAACATAGGGAATAGAAATGCTAAAAATGTACTTGCCTTATTTACTGTTAGGGGCCGATTTACTTAGCTCGAGTGAAGGAATAGAATAAAAAATACTTCGAATTTCAAATGATTTTTTTGGCTACTTCGACCATCGAATGGGCTACTTCGACCTTCGACTACGACTTAGAATCGAACAATTGGAACTAAAAATCGTTTGACTATTCGACCATTCGATAGCTGAAGTACTGTCTCTTTAAAAAAAACTTCGACCCCCTAGTTCGCCACCTAAAACCTACCGAAGTCAATGTTAGCCTATGGGGAAGGTCCCCGTAGGCTTTCTAAATATTTTTTGGTCGAAGAAAAATCATTTGATCGACGGATTAAAATCCTTCGAATCGAACGATTTTTCGTTTGATCGAACGAATTGCGGTAAATCATTCGACTTCGATATTCGAAGTCGAAGGATTTCCAGTTGGCAGTACAATATCCAGGGTTAATTAACGATTTTTCGTTTGATCGAACGATTTTTCGTTTGGTCGAACGAATTGCGGTAAATCATTTGACCTCGATATTCGAAGTCGAAGGATTTCCAGTCGGCAGTACAATATCCAGGGTTAATTAACCCTCAATATTCGACCATAAGTAAATTTGCCCCTTAGTGTGTGCACAACCACAAGCTGAAAAAATGCATGGAGATCTGTGTGCAGTAGAAAGCTTTACACATTTGCAACTTAGGATATTTATATGAAACCAAATGATCCTATGCTTAATGCCCTAATGTACTAGTTGAGCTTATTAATGTGAACGAGACTCTACATATACAAGGGATGCTGGGAGATGGAGAATGCAGAGGAGCTCTGCATTGCTCTTGTCCATATACACAACATTTTGCAACCAACAAGTCTCATGAAATTGAGATATATTGCTTTACATGCCCAAATTCTGCTTGCAAAATGCTTATTCTAACAGAGGGCACTGACATGCTATACAGTATTCTGCCTTCTGCAAATAGTTGCTTCTGAATTTTCTGGATTCAAATATTGTGCTGGTTTTCAATGGACATAATAATGTTGCAGTTCTGGGCACAACACTACACTGAAGAAGAAACATGATGATGTGCGCCTATTTTTGTCTCCTTTATAAATGAATTTGAAGTAACATATTACTTACATTAGGGTCTTCATAGATGTCAGGACTTAAATGAACCATCTGTGGGTAAAGTGCCACAATATCATCTTTTCGGATGTGGAATGCCTGGTTGTCATCCATATGTAACACAAAATTTTCCTTGGCAACTCTGATGTTTAGTGACGCACTGGACAGCCTCATGGCTTCTTTAATTACACTGTCTGTATGAATAAAAAGAAGACCAGACAATATTTTATTTTTTTGTCAAAATTAAAATACCATTCCTGTGCATAGTAATAGAGGGTGCAATGTTTCCTCTAGTCCTGGTAACCCAAAATCATCAGCAGGTAGAATTTTTTAGGCTGCTGCATGAAAGCAAATACAGGTATAGGATCCCTTATCCAGAAACTCGATATCCAGAAAGTTCCGAATTACGGAATGGCTGTCTCCCATAGACTCCATTTTATCCAAATAATACAAATTTTTAAAAATGATTTCCTTTTTCTCTGTAATAATAAAACAGTAGCTTGTATTTGATCCAAACTAAGATATCATTAATGCTTATTGGAAGCAAAACCAGCCTATTGGGTTGATTTATGTTTAAATGAATTTCTAGTGGACTTAAGGCATGTAGACCCAAATTACGGAAAGATCCGTTATCCGGCAAACCCCAGGTCCCAAGCATTCTGGATAACGGGTTCTATACCTGTATCTGATTGGTTGCTATGGGCTGATAGGCAAACTTAGCCTTTATCTCTGTTAAATCTGCTTTTAACTGGTGCAGGACCATTAAGCCAAAAGCATGAAGATGCAACTTTTATACCATTATTTATACCAATAAGCTGGTTTCAGTGCACAGATACAAATACAATTGTGTGAATATATTGACTTTTGCCTCTTGAATTTTCCAATACAGACAAAAGAAAGGAAAGCAGAATGCACTAAAAAAAAGGCATCAGTTTTTGTGCTCTATTAAACATTGTATAACAGATTCAAGGCATTAAAAGAGTTTTTAACTGTACTGAAGAAAGAAATTCCTAGAAAAGCTGTTCTTCTGGAAATGTATAATCCTCGAAAAAGCTTCTGGCAAATCCAACATTTTTGTTAGTAGACTAAACAGAGTAAAAAAAGAAAACTTACCTAGGACTGGCATATCATCTAGTTCATGACGATTGAGAAATATATATTTGCCATCGTTGTTGACTTTCTGGGAAGCCTTTTCTAAAACCCGGTGGACCTCTTCCGTGGATGCTTTCATTGCATGCGGGCACCTAGTCAAAAAAAGGAAAACATATTATTCATGCATACAGATTTGGAGAAGAAGTTTCTACAGTCTGTCGACTGTGTTTTTCTTTCTTATTTATTGTTTTCTATCTTGTTTTTTTTTAGCACAAGTAGACTATATCTACATAAGAAGAAAGGCTGGTGGATGTTAACTTACGTGAGAAGATAGAAGACACTCCAGAATGTTGCAGGTAATGTGTTTGCTTGTGAAGCCCACAGGAGAGCTAGGTGTGTCTTTGCTTTTTCCATGTCATTTAGGCTAGTCATATTGTCATTCAGCAACATGCGCAGACTGATAAGTTCAGAGATGTTGTTTCGCTTCCTCAGGTTCTCATGCAGAAGGTCCTTGGCAAGGTTTTCTCGGGCACTGTAAGCTGATTGGAATACATGGATTGGTAAACCCGCTACAAGAGCAGGAAAAATCTTGTCAAATTCCTTGAAATTCTCTATAGCGTTGAGGATAAGAGCTCTTTGTGCTTCTTGTCTGGCAAGATTCTTATCTTCTGGGAAGTTAAACTCTTTGCCAAAAAGCGTTAGGTACCCAGCCTCAAACATCACACGGTAACAGAAGGCATAGAGACCCTCAGTCATCCAGTCTTTACTGTTTACTTTGTAAGAACTGTTTTGCAACATGGTAAATTGAAGATTCTCCATCATGCTTGAAATGAGAGGGTCCAGGGCATCACCCTGAAGGGTTTTCAGAAACGAGTCATGCACATTTTGGGTTAGTTCGCTATCGGAGGAGTCCAAAGTGCTATGCCCAAATGCCTGAGACATAATAGAGATTAAAAGCACAGTTATTTATGTAGCATGGTAAATATATACTGTATATAAAACATGATTATATTTTCATGTTATCTAGCAAAAATAAAAAGTCTTTACCTTGGCAGAGGTTGCAAAGTGGAACTTTTGCCAATCAAAGTGCCGGCCATGCCTCATTACTGAACTGAAGGAAAATGGATCAGTCACAAAGTGAACAAATTGCCCAGCTATTTTGCAGGTGAAGACATTTCCAAACTTATTTTGCCTCACTCGGAGAAACTCCAGGGGATTAGCACCAAACTGCAGGGCGCATCCAAGGTAAGGAATGAGTCCATTTTCTAGAGGAGGCTCCCCTGGTTTCCTAAAAGAACAGTAAACAAATTTGTTGAAATAGTTACAGAAATATTAATCTAGACCTCAGTTTGTTGCAGAGACATTTTAAATTATGTTGTGTTTGTCTTTCTTTAGGGCTTGTAAACTCAAGGGTATTTAATCATAGATGATAGATAGATAGATAGATAGATAGATAGATAGATAGATAGATAGATAGATAGATGATAGATAGATAGATAGATAGATAGATAGATAGATAGATAGATAGATAGATAGATAGATAGATAGATAGATAGATAGATAGATAGATTAGATAGACAGACAGACAGACAGACAGACAGACAGACAGACAGACAGACAGACAGACAGACAGACAGACAGACAGACAGATAGATAGATAGATAGATAGATAGATAGATAGATGATAGATAGATAGATAGATGATAGATAGATAGAAACATTGATTATAAAGGAATGTGGTAAACATTGAAGAAAGATAGAAGATATTGTACATAGATAGGCAGATGATAGCTAGATAGATATATGATAGATAAAAAGATAAATAGAGATGTAAATAATTGAGATGCTGTTTCTCACCTTCTTCGGATTCCAACAATAAGCCAGAAAAAGCAGCACAAGGCTACTACCAATCCCCATATAAATGATACTGTCAGCATATTGAATGGTCTAATCTGATGATCAGAGAGTTGAGACAGAGCACTCTTTTAGCTAAAGGCCAAGAGCAATGCTAGAGGATGGCAAAATGAGCCATACTTATATACCCACATGGACCAATTGGGCTGTATAACAAATGAACTCCAGTAACCATCATAAGCTATTGATTAACCTGTCAACCAATGGGCAAGTCTTTGTGGGCCTCAAGCCTTACAGCTGTGTGTTAAAAAAAAAAAAAAAAGATCTTTAAAAAAAAAAAAAAAAAGTTAGCTCGACCATTGCAGCAATGGCCTTGATCAGAGTTCACAGTTATGCAGTGAAATTCCAATGTAAGCAAAAGTTTGTAATAGTTGATAATGTGAAGGTCTCTAAGGTGTGTTCAGCCCTCTCATGCAGTTTCACTAGCTGATGATTAGAGATGAAAGTCAGGGTTACTAGAGAGCAAATTGCTCTTCTCAAGACCACCAGCCTACAGTATACTCATACCCACAATATATTTGCAGCAAAATGTCTTTGTGTGAAATACATATAGTTTTATACCTTTTGTGCTTTTAAATGTTTATAAATGAGGGACAAACACTGAATAATTTAACCTAAGACCTGCATTATAATCTACATGCAGATTTGGAAACACATGAAGGTTTAATATCCAGACACAAAAAGCCAGTATAAGCCACGAATAATGTCATTCTGGGTCTCAAATGGACATTTTGATAGTTGAAAGCTTTCAGTGCTTTTTCATTGCTAAACATGGTGTATATGTGAGCTCATACATCAGCTCAACATAAATAAAGAGCTGTCCTACATGTGCTTACAAAGGACTCTTGGAATCTGAGTCCCCGTATCTAACAAAGTTGGTTCACCTTTAAGTTAACTTTTAGCATGTTATAGAACGGCTCATTACTACATAGGTGCAAATAGGTTTAGGTTTAAAATCAAGTGTGCAGTAGAATACAAAAAAAAAACAGACCAGATTAGAGGGATCATTTACAACTGCAAGTTCAGTTTATAAAGTGCAATTTCGCTTGTGTTGGGTCCAAAGATTTTCCAAGAACAATGAGAGAGTATTTTTTTTGTCACATATAGTTGTAAACATTTGCAAAATCAAGATCATGCAAAATAGAATAAACAGAGAACATAAGAATTATAGAGAGAAAAAGAAAGTGGGATGTGAAAGGGATGGGAAGGGGTAGGGGGGAGAAGCTTGAAGGCAAGTATCCTGCAAATCTATGTTATATTACAGTTCTTTACGTATATGCCAATAGGAGATCCAGGGCTGCCAGGTCGATATAAAATTATCTTTTTTCTCAGCTAGGTAAGAGGTCAATTCCTCCATAAGGTAGATATCCTTGACGTTGGTGATCCATTCCTCTAAGGTCGGGGGAGTAGTTTCTTTCCAATGTCTTGGTATTAGTATTTTTGCCGCTAGCAGCAGTTGACTTAGTAGGCTATGTTTGAATGTATGTTCTGGAGTCTCAGTATGGAACAGCAATAATAATTGGGGTGTGAGAACGACCTGATAGCCCAGAATCTCCCGACATGCCACTTGTATGTCATTCCAAAATACCTTTAAATGGTCACAGAAAAACCATATATGAGAAATATTTCCCCCTGCTTTATGACATCTCCAGCATTTGTTATTTGGTATTAGGTGCATTTGGAATAATTTGGCAGGTGTTCTATACCATTGTGACAGTATCTTATAAGAGTTCTCCTGGAACCTGTTATTTATAGAGCACTTTGCCAACAGCCTGAAACTTTTTTCCCATTCACTCTCTGGTATATTTATCTGTAGTTCCTGTTCCCAGGTTTTTGTAAAATGCGGCAACTTAGGATATTTCTTCTGTATTATCAGTTTGTAAAGCAACAATATTAAATGGTGAGGAACATTTCTCCTATCACAAAGGAGTTCAAACTCAGTCAGTGATCTCCTGGGAGAGAGTATTTTTCATGTAGGTGAATGTCACCATGTATATGTTAAATTGAAGCTTGCTAGTTTCTGTGTGGCTTTGCATTTTGCATCCACTTAACATGCTGCCAATTTGTCCCTTTATTATGAAATATACCCAGTAAAGGGCTGCATAGGTTTGAAGCCATCCTGACAATTCCTCATTAATGAAATGGATGAACTGGAAATCCTCTTTGCATAGATCCCAGCATAGCATGTCTATATCTGCATTGAGACCTGTGCTGTTTGCAGCAAATACATAACATTATTAGCATATGGCTTTTAGATACATCTGGGGCAGATTCACTTACCGGCGAATAGTAGCCAGCGACTGCTTCGCACCCATCACCACACTTTGCCAGATGAAAATTAGTTCAGACAGCGCTATTAAATAAAATGTGAAGTTTCTTTGTGGGCGCCGAACACTGGCGACTTTTCGCTAGCGTTATTTGGCCAATGCGAGCAATTTAAAGCAAAGATGTGCTAGCGTTCATTTCTGCCTAGTGCAAATTCGCTAGAGGTCTTGTACCCAGGTTAATTTGCATACGGCGGGAAATTTAAAGTTGAATGGACATCTTTATGTTATATGTTGCAGCAAATACATTACATTTCCACTGTTAATTACACAAGTCCAGGGAACCTTAATTAAGAAAATAGAGTTGTTATAATGCCCTACACATGAGCTCACTGTATATTTAATGTTCCATATGTTAGAAAATGTATGGGGGAAACTGGTTACCCCAAAAAAAATTTTAAGGACTTTTTCAGGCTATCACTCTGAAAAAAGATAAAGACGCCAGCGTTTTTTGAACTTGGATGCTTTTTCCACTAAAGAATACGATGTAAGTTACAGAAGATTGAGGAAGATCTATGCACTCCATTGCACTCCACCTGGTCTGAGCTGGCAAGTCTAGCGAAAGAGGTAACGTTCAGTAAAATCTGCATTTTAGTGAATTTACGGAGTAACATCCATTCACCAGAGCAAATTGTTGCCTGGCGATAGAGTGCGAATGAGCACTATCGTGTATCTCTTTCGCTAACAAATGAATGCCTGTGCCCGTTAGTAAATCGGCGGGCTGTAACGCTGGCGAATCGTCGCCAGTGTTTGCCACTTCACCCTTAAGTAAATCTGCCCCTTGCTTTGCTGCTGTAGTTATCTTACATTCAGCATCCATTCATTCAAAGTGGTTGTTCACCTTTAAATTAACTTTTAGTATGAAGTAGTATGAAATAGAGGGTGATATTCGGAGACAATTTTCAATTGGTTTTCGTTTCCTATTATTTGTGGTTTTTGAGTTATTTAGCTTTTTATTCAGCAGCTCGTCTGTTTGCAAGTTCAGCAATCTGGTTGCTATGGTCCAATGTGTAATAAAAAGTAGCAATAGCAAAAAATGTTAAGCCTTACGGAACGTTTGTTTTTTAGATGGGGTCAGTGACCCCCTTTTGAAAGATGGAAAAAGTCAAAAGAAGGAGGCAAATAATTTAAAAACTATAAAAGAAGAAAAAATTAAGACCAATTGAAAAGTTGCTTAGAATTGGCCATTCCATAACATACTTAAATTGAATTTAAAGATGAACCACCCCTTGTGCCTAAACACATTCCCTGCACTTGCTTGTATTTCTGCACAGTGCAATGGTGCCTGCCAAGCCACTCCTGATAATTCGCACAGAAGTGCTTTTATTGCCACCAGAGAGCCCCGTGAATCACATGTAGACATTTTGGTGCAGTTCACACCAGAAATGATGCAATCTTGACTCCAGGGGTGAAAGTCCCACTTTATTTAGAAAGTCTTTCTCTGAGTCAAATTGGAATATACGTTTCAGCAGTGAATGCCATTTCTCCTCCACACCAAACTAGCCCCTCGCCGCTCCACCTCCAAGACAAGAAAGAAAGGGAGACACAGTTACACACTGTCCCAATGTAAGCACAGGCTCCCTGCTTAGTTAATACTCACAGGATCCTTACGAATTCAAGCGCAAGTCGGTGCTTAACCACAGTGTAGCTCGGTCCTCGTTCTGTTTGATTGCCTCTCGTTCCACTCTCCCACACAAGTTGATGCACTTCCTGGATACTCTAGCTGCCGAGGATCGCCCTAACCATAGTGCTGCGGGCTGGGAAACCGTTCTGGGCAAAACAAAGATGGAACTGAAATACGAGGTTTAAATTTTATTACATTAAATAATATCCACTTACTCTTAAAACTGAAGTCCTCGCATACAGCATCCATTTGATTTTCTTTCTTGCGCAAGGTGTTGAGCTTTTCTGTAATTCATATACAGTTTTAATACATATTGCTAATACAGGTCAGCCTCTAGAAATTTTGGGGGCCTGAAAAATAATTTGCTGTGGAGCCCAATAATATCTAGTTCCGCCACTGCTTTACTCCAAAAATGCAGCACACTGGTCATCAAAACAAGTGCAATTTCCCACCTTTTGGTGCATTGGCTGAATTGTAGCAGACATAACTCCTCCTGACACCTGCAATTCCTTCCTGAGTCCTTACTCACAAGTGCTGTGTGGCCCTGACAATTGCTGCACCTTGCAACTGCACTCTGCCTGCATTGTGCTACTGTTCCCCCTGAAGCCCCCCTGATCTTATTGATAAAATAACCAAGAGCGTGAGTTTGTTCAGTGCAACTTCTTTTTATTGTTTTATTTTATTATGATGAAACACAAGTGGCAATAAAGTATTCAAAGCACATATCACAGCTGCTATATACGAAACTTCTACATGTAAGAACTGTATTGCTTCTCATGGCCAAAGATATCGCACTAATTGTGTAAACTACATGTTAGATAAAGGCGATAATAAACCTGGTTTATTGTTTTATAATCCAATGCTAAAACTTGAATGCATGCTGCTGACAATTACTTTGCCTTAATATATATTCTTCTTTTTTTACTTGTTATATAGTGAATACAGTACCCCCTATTGTAAAATATAAGCATATTATAAGTCACAGAGGACTTACATTCCCATATATAAGCACAAGGCTTTTATACCAGTCATGGAACTCCAAGGGGACTTCTAATATCCTCATATTTTCTAACAAGGGGTCATTTATTTATTATAATACACACGTTTTAGTGAGTCATGTGACAAAAATGACATCACTACTCACCGTTTATAACTGATGACATCACTAGTCACTGTTTATAAGGATATAATTTACAAGATATTCATGGCTTTTGTGTATGATAGATATATAATAAATGCATTTGGTACAGGTGCTGGCTTCCTAATAAACCCAAAACTATAAGTTATATACAAAATGTTAAGGGGTTATTTATGAAAGGTTGGGTTATGTTCTTTATGAAAACGTTTTGTTTTCGAGGGTATTTTTTAGTCAAATTAGGTTAAAAAAAAGTATAATAAATCATATTTTTTAAGATTTATTATACTCTGAAGCTGGAAATAACTCGAAAACACACCATCTGAAACATGTCGGGGTCATGTAGAAGTCAATGGCAGGGGTCGCTTCAACCATTTAAAGATGTTAGTAGCCTTACTGATGTTCCAGTTTTCTTCGGTTAGTTTTGTTCAATTCAAGCAAGTTTTTTTTTTACAGAAAACTCAGAGAAGCTTGCCAAGAAAAAGGTATTATAATATTAGAACCATATAAAAATCAGTATATGTGTGTGTGGCCTCTAGACAAATACAGATAATTAAACATCTCATAGTAATAATTAAGAGTGGATACCGTGGTCGGGATCATATATAAGTAAAGACTAAACTCAACAATAAAAAAATCTTATTTTGAAATTAAATATTGTTCATTGGAAAGTTTGATAAATTGCAAATTGTTATGTACAGTAATCGATTTCTGTTATACATTTCAAACAAAAAAAGGTTAAATATTTGTTTTCCCTCTCTCTGTAGCCTCTGGCACTGACCTTTGTTATCTGAAATTCTGAGAATTTATTAAAGTACAGGTATGGGATCCATTATATGGAAACCCATTATTCAGAAAGCTCTGAATTATGGAAAGGCCATTTCCCATAAAATCCATTTTATCCAAATGATTTCCTTTTTCTCTGTAATAATAAAACAGTAGCTTGTACTTGATCCAAACTAAGATATAATTAATCCTTATTGGAAGCAAAACCAGCCTATTGGGTCTAATTAATGGTTACATGATTTTCTAGTAGATTTAAGGTTGAAGATTTATATTGTACCTGTACCAGTACTCTTACATATCTGTTACCTTTTACCTAAATGTGGGCCCTGCTAGAACTTGAATGGCATCATCCATGGCTACAACGTTACTGATGTATTCAAATTACAGTATACTGGAGCTTCTGAAACAAACACAAATTTAAGATGAAATCCTTTAATGTGCTGATATTCCTGAATGCTACAAACTGCAAGGAAATCCAGACATGCATAAAAGGCATTAAAAGAGTGTTACTTTGTAAGATATAAGCAATATAAACAAAGTGCTAAATAAACAGTTGTCTGCAGACTTTTTTTTGTTGCTTTTGGCCAGGCCTTCCTTAGGGTAAAGTACATGGGGGATTTTAATCAGATTTTGTGGGTCAGATTTTATCTGATCTTGCCATGCAACACCACGTAGCAGCACTAGATTTCTACAAAATCTGATCCCCCTATATCTAGAATGTAAAGCAGGATGGTGTAGTTGAATGATGCAGAAAAAATACAAAAAACTCTAAAAATTTTAGTTTTCTGGACAATTACTAGAAAAAAAAATAAAAAATAAAAAAAATCAGAAAAACTCTAAAAGTCCCAATTGCTAAAAAAAGGTACAATTAGGATCAGTGCAGCTCCCATTGGCTTCTATAGGCACTTGTTACATAGCAGACGATTGCGACTATTCTCCTAGAAGGACCCGGTGGCCAGAAGTAAAGGCACAGAACAGAATGGCGGTGGAGACTATCCGACACCCACTAATACTGTTCTGGAATACAGGGGCTGTATGTCTAAACCCCTCAGAAGTGGGAAAACACGCGCAGCGGTTAGGAGTTACTGCGGCTGATGTTCAGGGAGGAAGAGAGAGAGTGACTCACTGGGGGGAAGGAAGTAATCAGTCCTTTTCGCTACAGTTGCGGACATGTAACCACCCAAATAATACAGTTAGTAGCAAGTCTCACAGTCTGTCGGAAACTATAACAGAACAAAGTAACAACTTAAAGGGGTTGTTCACCTTCCAAACACTTTTTTCAATTCAATTGTTTTTAGATTGTTCCCCAGAAATAACAACTTTTTTCAATTACTTTCCATTATTTATTTTTCTACGTATTTTCCAAAATCTAAGTGTAAAGTTGAATGTTTGTGTCTGTGGTGTTTGAGTCTGGCAGCTCAGTAATTCAGGTGCAGACTCTGAACTGTTACAATTTTGCAACATTGAGTTGATCCATTTCTCAGCAGCATCTCTGGAGTATTAGCAACAATTGTATCAATTCTAACAGCTGCCTGTAGTGAAACCCAGAGATTCTGCTCAACAGGGACAAAGATAAGAAATGTATCAAGTAAATGTATCCATTTAGAACATTTCACAGGATCGGCGACCCCCCCTCCCAGAGCTGCTTCAGAAGGAGAGAAATGACACTTTACACTTCAATATTAGAAAAACCGTCACACAGGGCCGGAACTAGGGGTAGGCAGAGTAGGCACGTGCCTAGGGCGCAAAGCTGGGGGGGCGCCAGGCACGCACCTCCTCTGTCGACCTACCCCCAGTCCGGTGCCCGACTCTTTGTTATCTTTACTTCTTCTTGCGCTCCTGCGCATGCGCCCGGATGTATTTCTCTGCAATTTGCGCATGCGCACAGTAGCGCCAATTTGCGCATGCGCAGAAGCGCAAAAGAAGTAAAAACGACTGCTTTTCTTGCGCACGCGAGCGCCACCTCGTGCATGCGCACTTGGGCTAAGCCGGCGACGCGTCTGCCGGCTTGCCTTGGGCGCCTGTGCGGCGCGGCCCGGCCCTGCCATCACACATAGAAAATAGAAAGTCATTGGAAAAAGTCGTTATTTCTGGTGATCTATTGATACATTTAGTTGTTTGAAGGTGAACAACCCCTTTAAGTAAGCAGCGCCTGGCTGTAAAAAACAACGGAAAGTACAGAGCCTTGCCTGACTGCAAGCTCTAAGAACCCAAGGCTTCTATAGCACTAATCCTTGCAAATTTTAACAATTGTCTCCCAAAATCACAGAATTCGAACTTTTCCCCAGCAAAGGATTCAGGCCAAATCCCCAAAAAACCCTGTATTTACTAGATACAGTACCTAACAAACTTAAATTGAATACATTTGTTATACCTTAAAATAAAGCTAGAGGTCGCTGAACAAGATAAGTTGATTGGTTCGTTATTGTACAGTATGTATTACATTTTAAAAATTTCACAGAGCAGTGTTGCCACCTTCTGTCAAAACATATGTAATGCAGAAGATGCAGTCAACCCATTATCAATATATTTAAGACATTTTGTGCATACTGCTACTGAAAATGCCTTACCCTTTAAACAACAGGGATTGTTTGCCCATGAATTGCAATATATTTAAGATGGCCAACTACTTCAAAGTCATTCCATATCTGGCCAGATAAAGGGTAAGGCATTTTTTAGTAGCTGTATGCACAAAATGTCTCAATATCTTAAATATATTGATAATGGGTTGAGTGCCTTACCTCTTGTAAGTGTTGTGCAATATGTTGGCACAATATAAATGAACAGTGCAGTACAATACATTTCTATTATAAGAACATACACACATTTTCCTTTATGCAAATAGCATTGGGATTTAAGTTGGAGAGAAGGAACGCCTGTCGACTATCCTTGCTATAAGTTATGCCCTGATATATTGAAAAAATTGATTGATATGATGGTGTCTGAAGCTTATACCACCCAATACCACCAAAGAATTCCTCAATACAGATTTCTCCCTGATTCCTACAATATAAATAATACTTACCGCCTGGATCAAATATTCCCTAAGCAACGAGCTGGTGAAAATGATACACTTAGGGACATATTTATCAAGGGTCGAATTTTGAATTTGTAAAACTTCGAAATTCAAATTCAAAAAGACCAACTGCAATTAAGTTGAAGTTTTTTTTTGCCCGAATAGGTCCGTATTCGGCAGAATTTGAATCAAAGGAATATCGCATTCGATCGAATTCGATTCAAAGTTTTCCCAAAAAAACCTAAAATTTTTCAAAGTCCACCAATTGACTCCAATTAGATTCTAGGAGGTCCCCCATAGGCTAAAACAGCAATTCGGCAGGTTTTAGATGGCGAATGGTTGACATTGAATTTTTCAAAAAGATGGTACATGATAAATTTCAAAATTATAATTTTTTAAAAAAAAAATTGTATGTAAATATGACATACACTGTAAAATGATAGAAAGAATAGTTAGGAGATACTGGCCAATACTACAGCTGGATATTACTTATAGGTCAGTTTCTTTTCCAAACTTTAAGTGGCAGATTTATAAAAGGTAGAGGTGAATTTTCAAATGAAAAAATATTGAATTTCGAAGTTTTTTCAATTCGAAATTCGACCCTTGATAAATATGCCCGAGATATATACTGGGACCTACCGTTAATCAAAAATAGGCACTTTCACATGCTTGAGTTGCAATTGTTGCAACTTTATCATGAAAGAACCAAATATAAACCATCCCAATACAGGAAAACAAATTCAACTGAGAACTTTTGCAACATGTACTACTGGCTTATACAGCTGATACTTATTCAGACACCCCTGTATCCAGACACCTTTCTATGACAAAACATAATCTTTGCCAACTAAGATGGAAAGTATTGGAAGTTGTACCCAAACGAGTTAGAGGGGGCGACTGTAATGCTTTACTGCTGCAAAGGGTAGAACATTGGATCAGATGTTTAGAGAATATTCACCCTAAGGGGATGAATGAACAATTCAGCTTGACGAGCTTTCTCTACCTTGAATGGACTTTATGTATATACTGTATACCTTTTCTGTCTATGTTGTACTAATGAAACTTACCTATAGGGTTTTTTTCACTTTAAATCAATTATGCATTGATAGTTCATCCTATAAACTGTATGTTCCTTCACATGAAGAATGTATGTAATCTGCCTCCTCAATAAATCATTTTGCATTCAGAGTTTACTGCCTTGGACTTGTCCTACACTTTTCTTGGTTAATCTGGCAGAGGATACTCTGTGGGGTAAGCCAAAAAGACTTTAAAGGTGGTTTTCACCTTTAAATTATTTGTCTTCTTCTCCTGACTCTTTTCAGCTTTCAAATGGGGGTCAATGATCCCATCTAAAAAACAAATGCCGTGTAAGGCTAGGAATGTATTGTTATTGCTACTTTTTATTACTCATCTTTCTATTCATGTCCTCCCCTATTCACATTCCAATATCTTATTCAAATCAGTGGATGGTTGCTATGATATTTCAGACCCTAGCAACCAACTACTGAAATTTGAAACTGCCGCTGAATAAAAAGCTACATAACTCAAAAACCACAAAAAATAAAACATGTAAACCAAGTGCAAATTGTCTCAGAATATCATTCTATGCATTACATCATACCAAAAGTTAATTCAAAGGTGTACAACCCCTTATATATATTCATATTCCAGTCCAGTGGTCCCCAACCAGTAGCTCGTGAGCAACATGTTGCTCTCCAGCCCCTTTGATGTTGCTCCCAGTGGCCTCAAAGCAGGAGCTTATTTTTGAATTCCAGGCTTAGAGGCAAGTTTTGTTTGTATAAAAACCAGATGTACTGCCAAACAGAACCTCAATGTAGGGTGAGAATCCACATAGGGGCTACTAAATGGCCAATCACACCATTTATTTGGCACCCCAAGAACATTTTTCATGGTAGTGTTGCTCCCTAACTCCTTTTACTTCTGAATGTTGCTCACGGGTTCAAAAGGTTGGGGATCCCTGTTCCAGTCTCTTATTCAAATCAGTGCATAGTTGCTAGGATAATTTGGACCTAAAAAATTGCAAACTGGGGATCTGCTGAATAAAAAGCTAAATAACTCAAAAACCACAAATGATAAAAAATGAATACCAATTGCAAATTCTCTCAGAATATCACTCTCTACAGCATACTAAGTTATCTCAAAGGTGAACAACCCCTTGTCTAATACTCTCATTAAATATATTGGCAGGAGAAATTAATGAGGGATGTTGTAGACATGTTAATGGTTATGTTTGCATTTAATGCAGCATATTAGGAACATAATTTGATACAGGAACTGAATAGGAATTGAGGAATTGAGGATGAACAGACTTTTCTCAAGAGCTCATCTTCCAGTTGATGTAGAGCTATCATCCCCAATCAGTGTCTCTTTCCAAGCCATTAGATGTTGCCGGCAAAGGCTTCAAAGCAGGTGCTTATTTTTGATGCAATGGGATCCTAGAAGCAGTTTATCCTGTTGAAATACAGTGAAATAAAGATAATCATAGACTGTGCCAGACTGGTAGTTAGGGTTGCCACCTTTTAAAAAAAAAATTACCGGCCATGGTGGGGGGCGGAAAAAAAGGGGCGGGGTGTGATGCAAAAAGGGGCGGGACCGATGAGGGGCGCCGTAAAAGGGGCAGAGCCATTGAGAGTAGCGTCATAAAAGGGATGGGGCCATGTGACATAGCGTCACAAAAGGGGCGGGGCCATCGCCCGAAGCCGACGAAAATGTAAGTTTTCATCGGCGGGCAGGGGATTTTGTAAATGGTATTACAAATTACCAGCAGCTACATTGCCGGTAAATTTGTAATACCGGACCCGGCCCTGGCAGGTGTTTTTTTCGGCTAGGCCGGTAAAATACCGGCAGGGTGGCAACCCTACTGGTAGTCCACGTGAGGCAAACCAACAGCCACAAATGAATTAAATGAAGCCCAATAATCCCAGAATTAAATAAATAGTATTTTATTGGCATTTATATAAAAGGGGTTGTTCATATTTCAGTTAGCTTTTAATATGTAGAGAGTGATATTCTGAGACAATTTGCAACTGGGTTTTTATTTTTTTATTATTTGTGGGTTTTGAGTTATTTAGCTTTTTATTTAGAAGTTCTCCAGTTTCAGCAATCTGGCTGCTAGGGTCCAAATGGCCCTAGCAACCCACACTGATTTGATTAAAGGAACGGTTCAGTGTGAAAATAAAAACTGGGTAAATAGATAGGATGTGCAAAATAAAGAATATTGCTAATATAGTTAGTTAGCCAAAAATGTAATGTATAAAGGCTGGAGTGACTGGATGTGTAACATAATAGCCAGAACACTACTTCCTGCTTTTCAGCTCTCTAACTCTGAGCTAGTCAGCGACTTGAATTGGCGCCACATGGTTGTAATTGGGAGACACCAGGGAGAAGCACAGAGGGAGGAGTAAACAGTGTTATTCATTTATGCAAGAGGTTCTTCTGACAGAACACTACCCGGTGGTGAGAGCTTTCCTTTTATTTGGGGGGAGAAGCGCCTATAGCAGGAGTGTTGAGGGGGGATGCCCCATGTAAATTGTGTCCAGAATAGTGTTTCTGTGGGGGACTTCTTTGAATAGAGGAACACTTGCTTTACAATCTCCCTCTGGCTTACATACTGTCTCCTATTGACCTTTTAAATGCTAACAGCCTGGCTGCATGGAAAAATGATATGATCTAGTTCCTATGGAATCTGTATAGTAATTTATGGATTTAATTTTAGAGACTGAGAAAGATTTTTTTTGGGTGTAATGACTATATATATTAATATTAATTTATCTATGGATTGTGGAGGCTTCCAAATTATATGATTATGGTTTCCTTTTATTCTTGATGAATTGTATTTGAATTGTGGGCTCCTCTATATTCATTAATTTCTTTTATATCTGGTCAGCCAGTTTTTTATTCAAAAATCTTTTTAATATTAAGGGCAATAAAATACTATTTACTTGATTCTGAGATTATTTGGCTTCATTTTATTAATGTATTATCTTGTTGTTGTCCCCTTATGGACCAAAGGGGATGTGTTGCCTTTTAATTCTTGAAGTTATAAAACAGGGGTGGTTCACCTTTAAGTTAACGTTTAGTATGTTATAGAATGGCTAATTCTAAGCAACTTTTCAATTGGTCTTCATTATTTATTTGTTATAGCTTTTGAATGATTTGCCTTTTTCTTTTGACTCTGCAATTTTCAGATGGGGGTCACTGACCCCATCTAAAAAACAAATGCTTTGTAAGGCTACACATGTATTGTTATTTATTGCTGCTTCTTATTACTCCTCTTTCTATTCAGACATCTCCTATTCATAATCCATTCTTTTAATCAAATCAGTGCATAGTTACTAGGGTAATTTGAACCCTAGCAGCCAGACTAAAGAAAGTGCAAACTGGAGAGCTGCAGAATAAAAAGCTAAATAACTCAAAAACCACAAATAATAAAAAATGAAAACCAATGGCAAATTATCTCAGAATATCCCTCTCTACAATATACTAAAAGTTAATTTAAAGGTGAACAACCCCTTCAATACCTGCAAAGTGTCACTGTTTATTTATATTATTATTATTATTATTATTCTTGTTTGGCAACGCCATGGAACATTTATTATGTTTATGTGGCTCTTAAACCCTTTATCTACTAAAATGTGGCTTTTGTGTTGCAGACCAGGAAACGCTGGTTCCACCAGGCTGCCAACAGCCCAAGAGCATACAGGCATGCATTTTATCAAGTAGCTATTATTAAGAAAAATACATACAGTAGTTTCTAATTCTGTATAAAACATTGTTCACTAACTGTACAGTAGTTTAACTGAAGTAAATTAGGTGAATGCAAATTAGAGAATGCAGATTAGAATACAGCTAAATATGCTATAAAAATCTCACACCATTCCATCAACTGTTTAAAGGGGTCGTTCACCTTTAAAATTAATGTTTTCTATGATGTAAATCATTGCTGTGGATCTACATTATGAAAGTTTTTCTTTTTCCAATGATATGTTTTCCTGTTCAGCAATCAACCAGTTTATTTCTGGTGAACTCTCTGAAAACAACTAAATTGAATAAGTGTTGAAAGGTGAACAACCCCATTAAAATAAGTGAATGTAAAATTGATGAGAGTACTATTCAATGCACCGTTGCAGTTTACATTCATTAATTTTTTTTAATTTAAGAATAAATGTACTGTTAATTTGTCGCAACAGCACAACCTGCTAGTCAGTTTCCGGCGATTAAGTAGAAAAGGAAATTGTCAAGAGTTCTTCTGGTTAGGAAAAACATTAGAAACCTTAAATCACTTTTCTCATATTTTTCCTAACCAGAAGAACATCAGACCAGCCCTCATTCTTTCCCATGGCAACTTTCTTCTCGTGGGCCCCGCCAGCCCAGACCTGATGCCTGACCTTCTACTGTGTGCCACTATGGCAAAGGTATGTGCTGACGGGGAGGAAGGGGGTGTAGGGGGGTTGGGGCTGGGATGTGGGGCCGTGGGGGTGGCAGAGAGGGGGCGGGGGACTGGGGGGGTTGTGGGCCAAGATGACTGGACCCCCAGTCCGATGTTGGCCTTACTATAGAAAAATAATGGGGTACTAAAGAGACCCTTTTTTATTTCCTTGTAGAACACACCACAATCTTCTTATGATCTGTTCTATGCTTCCCATATTTACTTACAAATCCTCAAAATACAAAATAGGGGGTTTAAAAAATGTGTTTAAATACAATGGAAGTGCTACTGATTTGGCCAATTAATCAATGCACATTCCCTGGTGTGGGGAATGAATGAATATATATATATATATATATATATATATATATATACAAGTGCATGTGTTTACAAAAACAGGGGTTTTTAGTTACAAAATTATAATCATAAAGTTGATAAGCCACCATACCACGCCAAGTTAAACCCCGTACAGTGGACCCTAACTTGTTTACCTCCGGTCAGGGACCAGGGAATGTGCATTGATTAATTAGCAAAATCAGTAGCACTTCCATTATATTTACACACATTTTAACTTAGCCTTGGAGTGCACCCACAACCCCCCAGGCTCTCTCTCTTAAAAGGGCCAGAACTAGGGGTAGGCAGAGTAGGCACGTGCCTAGGGCGCAAAGCTGGAGGGGCACCAGGCACGCACCTTCTGTGCCTCTCCTACCCCCTAGTCCAGTCCCCATTCTGGCCGACGTGTGTAATCTTTGTTTTGCGCATTTCGCGCATGCGCACTGGCGCTGTTTTCGCGCATGCGCACTGGGAGCGTTTCGCGCATGCGCCTTGGCGGCTTTTCGCGCATGCGCACTTGCGTATTGGCCGCTTTTCCCGGCCAGGCTGCCTAGGGCACCTGGCCGGTTGGCCCAGCACTGGACTGAAACCAAGGTTCAGGAGACACTTATCACAAGTAATGCTACTATAACCGGAGGTTAACAAGTTAGGGACCACTGTTCGGGTTTTACCTTGACGTGGTATGGTGGCTTATCAACTTTATGATCATAACTTTGTAACTAAAAACTCCTGTTTTTGTAAACACATGCACTTGCACACTGTATATACTGAAATATATACAGTATGCCCCGGGGGACCAGGGAATTTGCATTGATTAATTGGCCAAATCAGTAGCACTTACATTGTATATAAACACATTTTAACATAGCTTTGGAGTGCACCCACAACCCCCTTTGTATTTACAAATCCTCGTCTCTTCCGCTCTTTGACCTTTTCCCCTTTCTTGTGACCATAATGAGTCATGCTGTATCACAACTACCTCCTTTGCAGTCTGGTTTTATGCAGTTTTCTTATAGCCTCTCATATATTGTGTTACTTATTTAGCAGCTTGGTATTATTATCAGACAGACTCTCGTGTCCTAGCCCATAAAATTGTCTCTAAAGGTGGCCATAGATGCAAAGATCCGCTCGTTTGGCGATGTTGCCAAACGAGCGGATCTTTCCCCGATATGCCATTAACAGGCATGGCTATATCGGGGGTAATCTGATTGTTCGGCCGTATGGCCGAACGATCAGATTACGATGTGCCATGAGCTCCGGCGGGATCGGTCGGGTCAAAATCAAACCTGACCGATCGACCAAACGACCGATCTCCGCCGGGCGAAAGATGTCGGCACACGCCACACACGATCCGAAAATCGTACGAATCCTCATTTCGTACGATCCGATCTGTGTGTCTATGGCCACCTTTAGGGACAATTGTATTGAAGTGGTTACACCGCACTCCTGGAACTTTACTCACTTCTTCTGCTTTAGTGGTGCTGGTTATCCTCCGGCCTGACGAGGCCCTCCAATAGTAGCAATTTCAATTATGGATCCGCACACACCAATTTTCTGCAGTTTTCTTTCATTTTTATTCACCACCAATATCAACGTTTCGGGGGGTACAACCTCCCTTCGTCAGGATATACATTCAAATGTGAAAAAACACCTTTATAGGCTTAGCTCCGCCTACATTGTTACATGTGATCTAATTAACATTTTTCTTATATTTCCCCATTTAGGTTTCATACTTTTAAAAGTTCTCATAGTGCATAAACAGTAATTAATTTTCTCGTGAAATTTTCTCTTATATAAAATAGTAAAATATTAAATACTTATAGGTTGTTGTGATATTCCCCTAATTCAGGAAAGCCCTATACTTCCACCCATACCCTTTGTTTTCAAACAGTAAATCCATTTAGCCAGTGAATCATTTTCTACCTTTGTTGATATTATTATTTTCTCTCTATCCCCTTGACTGTTCATATCTGTGAAAAAATAGAGGGATAAAAACATTGTATCAATAAGTGTAGTTGGAAAAAAGGACAAAAAATTAGGGTTTAGACTCACTTGGGAAAGTGTATGTTATAATCATAAAAAACATGCCAAACTGAAGTTTTCATTGAGACCCTTTGGAGTTAGCGTTTTGAGTTGCCATATCCAAAAGGCCTCACGTCACAAAAGGTTCCTTTTAAAATCATTGCCTTTATCCTTTCGAACCACTTGGCAAATCTTAGAAGTGGTTCGAAAGGATAAAGGCAATGATTTTAAAAGGAACCTTTTAAGACGTGAGGCCTTTTGGATATGGCAACTCAAAACGCTAACTCCAAAGGGTCTCAATGAAAACTTCAGTTTGGCATGTTTTTTATGATTATAACATACACTTTCCCAAGTGAGTCTAAACCCTAATTTTTTGTCCTTTTTTCCAACTACACTTATTGATACAATGTTTTTATCCCTCTATTTTTTCACAGATATGAACAGTCAGGGGATAGAGAGAAAATAATAATATCAACAAAGGTAGAAAATGATTCACTGGCTAAATGGATTTACTGTTTGAAAACAAAGGGTATGGGTGGAAGTATAGGGCTTTCCTGAATTAGGGGAATATCACAACAACCTATAAAGTATTTAATATTTTACTATTTTATATAAGAGAAAATTTTCACGAGAAAATTAATTACTGTTTATGCACTATGAGAACTTTTAAAAGTATGAAACCTAAATGGGGAAATATAAGAAAAATGTTAATTAGATCACATGTAACAATGTAGGTGGAGCTAAGCCTATAAAGGTGTTTTTTCACATTTGAATGTATATCCTGACGAAGGGAGGTTGTACCCCCCGAAACGTTGATATTGGTGGTGAATAAAAATTAAAGAAAACTGCAGAAAATTGGTGTGTGCGGATCCATAATTGAAATTGCACCTTTAGGGACAGCCATGATGCAATTTGGATTATGAAAAGCTGGTAACCTTCCAATGTCAGTTGAACATACAGTATCTCTGTGATCTACCAGTTCCCTAAGGGCAATTGTTCCCAAACAGTAGGGCTGTCCCCTTGGGAGGCTTTAAACAGTAGTGGGAGGAGGGTTCAGCCTGACGGCCATTTAGGGTGAGTTTTGGGAAAAATACCTATTTGTTTGACACAATGCCATATCAAAATGTCATAATCAAAAAAGTGTGTATGGCAGATATGGTAGACCACATTATATTCCTTCTGTGTGGAATTCCCATGTGACTGCAATAAAGCATAAAGGGGCATATTTATCATATGATACACTTCACCAGCGAAATAAGTTACAGCTTTGTTTGTTCATATAGTTCCACTCTTGCATATTGTTTTATCATCCTATGCCTCAAAGGGGTAGATTTATCGAAGAGTTAAGTTAGAGATCTCCACAGTCCGCAGAGTGAAATACCTCCTCTCTCCATTCATTTCTATGGGATTTTTAAAGGCGTATTTATCAAAAGGTGAACTTTCACTATCACTCTTTGATAAATACTTCTTTAAAAAGCCCATAGAAATAAATGGAGAGAGACGGTATTTCACTCTGCGGACTGTGGAGATCTCTAACTTCACTCTTTGATAAATTTACCCCAAAGTGGTCTTAAATTAAACCAAAAAAATGGCTTGGTAGTTCGAACTATTGCCTTGCAGTGATGGGGTCCTGTGTTTGATTCCGCCCAGGGCACGTTTGTGAGACGTTCTGATAACATGGACCCTCTTGTGTGTGAATGTGATAGGGATTTTAGATTGTAAGCTCCAGTGGGGCAGGGAGATGTATAATCTCTGTAAAGTGCTGTGGAGATGTGACGGTTATTTAAAAATACTGGGAAATAAAATAGTGACAAGTACATGCCCCTTTTATCCTGGAGGAGCTGGAGGCAGAAGCAGGGTAGTGCATTTTATTATTAGGCATAGGACTGCCGGCTGGGGGGTCCAAACATCAGCCCCCCTATGTCACAACTGTAATTATAACCAAGCCTATTGTATCATGGGCCTTTATTTCACTACTAGAAAGCTTTATAAAGCACCAATTGCGCAGTGCTGTACACTAGAATGCTTTATAAATAGAAATGACATATCATTACCAATTACTCATATACATAATAAAAAGTGGACGTATAGAGCTGACATTGTGGTTGGTAAAGCATCATTTGTACTGGCCATGCTAATGAAAGCCTCTCCTGACAACTCATTGTGCGTGTTTTCTGTGTCTTAACTCGTGAAACTTGGAGTGGAGGAAATTGGCTTATTAAAATAGCAACACTCTTCTCTATCAGCCTCCAACTTCCCGTTACCCGTAGCAACAGTCACCAGCGCTACTTTTCGGAAAGTTACGTCAGCTGACTCGATCCCACCCTCTCCCCTTCTTCCTGTTCTCTCCATCTCCGCGAGACTGTGCACTAGCCTTTGTCTTCACGTGAGCGCGAGCCGAGTCGCATGACGTCAGTGCTGAGAAGAGACAGGTCGGGAGAAGGCGGCTGTAAGGAGGACTAGTTACCAACTAACGGGAAGGGCTTCCACTTCGCCTTGTTCGCCTGCTGACAGGTAAGCTGACCCATTCTCTGATTCATGGAAACATTATTTTCTTCTCTTACCAGTGCCACCAGCAGCAGGGGGTGTAACTATCCACCCAGGGGCGTCTGTGCTCATTTCTACAACTCAATTGCCTCTGCCAGGCAGGCGTCCTCCCCCAGCTGTGGTAAAGTGCTCCCCTCCCAGCTCTTTTAAAGTGCTCCCCTCCCAGCTGTGGTACAGTGCTCCCCTGCCAGCTGTTGTACACTGTTCCCCTCCCAGCTCTCGTAAAGTGCTCCCCTCCCAGCTCTCGTAAAGTGCTCCCCTCCCAGCTCTTGTAAAGTGCTCCCCTCCCAGCTCTTGTAAAGTGCTCCCTCCCCTCCCAGCTCTTGCAAAGTGCTCCCCTCCCAGCTGTGGTAAAGTGCTCCCCTCCCAGCTCTCCTAAAGTGCTCCCCTCCCAGCTGTGGTACAGTGCTCCCCTCCCAGCTCTTGTAAAGTGCTCCCCTCCCAGCTGTGGTAAAGTGCTCCCCTCCCAGCTCTTTTAAAGTGCTCCCCTCCCAGCTGTGGTACAGTGCTCCCCTGACAGCTGTTGTACACTGTTCCCCTCCCAGCTCTTGTAAAGTGCTCCCCTCCCAGCTCTTATAAAGTGCTCCCCTCCCAGCTCTCGTAAAGTGCTCCCCTCCCAGCTGTGGTACAGTGCTCCCTTCTCAGCTGTGGTAAAGTGCTCCCCTCCCAGCTCTTGCAAAGTGCTCCCCTCCCAGCTGTGGTACAGTGCTCCCCTCCCAGCTGTGGTAAAGTGCTCCCCTCCCAGCTCTCGTAAAGTGCTCCCCTCCCAGCTCTCGTAAAGTGCTCCCCTCCCAGCTGTGGTACAGTGCTCCCCTCCCAGCTCTTGTAAAGTGCTCCCCTCCCAGCTGTGGTAAAGTGCTCCCCTCCCAGCTGTGGTACAGTGCTCCCCTCCCAGCTGTGGTACAGTGCTCCCCTCCCAGCTGTGGTACAGTGCTCCCTTCTCAGCTGTGGTAAAATGCTCCCCTCCCAGCTCTTTTAAAGTGCTCCCCTCCCAGCTCTTTTAAAGTGCTCCCCTCCCAGCTGTGGTACAGTGCTCCCCTGACAGCTGTTGTACACTGTTCCCCTCCCAGCTCTTGTAAAGTGCTCCCCTCCCAGCTCTTATAAAGTGCTCCCCTCCCAGCTCTCGTAAAGTGCTCCCCTCCCAGCTGTGGTACAGTGCTCCCTTCTCAGCTCTTGCAAAGTGCTCCCCTCCCAGCTCTTGCAAAGTGCTCCCCTCCCAGCTGTGGTACAGTGCTCCCCTCCCAGCTGTGGTAAAGTGCTCCCCTCCCAGCTCTCGTAAAGTGCTCCCCTCCCAGCTCTCGTAAAGTGCTCCCCTCCCAGCTGTGGTACAGTGCTCCCCTCCCAGCTGTGGTACAGTGCTCCCCTCCCAGCTCTTGTAAAGTGCTCCCCTCCCAGCTGTGGTAAAGTGCTCCCCTCCCAGCTGTGGTACAGTGCTCCCCTCCCAGCTGTGGTACAGTGCTCCCCTCCCAGCTGTGGTACAGTGCTCCCCTGCCAGCTGTTGTACACTGTTCCTCTCTCAGCTCTTGTAAAGTGCTCCCCTCCCAGCTCTCGTAAAGTGCTCCCCTCCCAGCTGTGGTACAGTGCTCCCTTCTCAGCTGTGGTAAAGTGCTCCCCTCCCAGCTCTTTTAAAGTGCTCCCCTCCCAGCTCTTTTAAAGTGCTCCCCTCCCAGCTGTGGTACAGTGCTCCCCTGACAGCTGTTGTACACTGTTCCCCTCCCAGCTCTTGTAAAGTGCTCCCCTCCCAGCTCTTGTAAAGTGCTCCCCTCCCAGCTCTTGTAAAGTGCTCCCCTCCCAGCTCTTGTAAAGTGCTCCCCTCCCAGCTCTCGTAAAGTGCTCCCCTCCCAGCTGTGGTACAGTGCTCCCTTCTCAGCTGTGGTAAAGTGCTCCCCTCCCAGCTCTTGCAAAGTGCTCCCCTCCCATCTGTGGTACAGTGCTCCCCTCCCAGCTGTGGTACAGTGCTCCCCTCCCAGCTGTGGTAAAGTGCTCCCCTCCCAGCTCTTGTAAAGTGCTCCCCTCCCAGCTCTTGTAAAGTGCTCCCCTCCCAGCTGTGGTACAGTGCTCCCCTCCCAGCTCTTGTAAAGTTCTCCCCTCCCAGCTCTTTTAAAGTGCTCCCCTCCCAGCTGTGGTACAGTGCTCCCCTGCCAGCTGTTGTACACTGTTCCTCTCCCAGCTCTTGTAAAGTGCACCCCTCCCAGCTCTCGTAAAGTGCTCCCCTCCCAGCTGTGGTACAGTGCTCCCTTCTCAGCTGTGGTAAAGTGCTCCCCTCCCAGCTGTGGTACAGTGCTCCCCTCCCAGCTGTGGTAAAGTGCTCCCCTCCCAGCTCTTGCAAAGTGCTCCCCTCCCAGCTGTGGTACAGTGCTCCCCTCCCAGCTGTGGTACAGTGCTCCCCTCCCAGCTGTGGTACAGTTCTCCCCTCCCAGCTGTGGTACAGTGCTCCCCTCCCATCTGTGGTACAGTGCTCCCCTCCCATCTGTGGTACAGTGCTCCCCTCCCAGCTGTGGTACAGTGCTCCCCTCCCAGCTCTTGTAAAGTGCTCCCCTCCCAGCTCTTGTACAGTGCTCCCCTCCCAGCTGTGGTACAGTGCTCCCCTCCCAGCTGTGGTACAGTGCTCCCCTGGGACAACAATAGTGATGACGAAGGGGTGTTGCTATAGAGGGACCAAGTGGGGGCACTGATAATTCAGCATATGTCTAAGAAAAATCTCTTTTCCCCAAAGTTTAGGGGTTCTCTAAATTGATTTTGCTGTGGAGCCCAATGATTTCTGGTTATGCCCATGGTTATTTCCTTGTAGGGGGGCACTGGCCAGGGGTAGTTTCATGTTGGGGCACAAAGGACAATTTTCTTGGGGCCCCAGCTTCATTTTTGGTTCTTGGAGCCCCCAAAAAAAGGCCATTATATTGTATAGAAAAATTATTATAACGGTATGGGATCCTTTATCCAGAAATTTTTGAATTACAGGATGGCCTTCTCTCATAGACTCCATAGGAAAACTATACCCTCAAAATGAATATTTAAGCAAGAGATAGTTTATATCAAATTAAGTGACATGTTATAGAATCTAATCAAACTGGAATATATGTTTTAAGGAATATTGTATATAGTGCTATTTACAGTAAAATTTATAATTAACACTGCTCTAAATGTATGCACTCTGTCTTTAATATTTCTGTATGAACCACCCTAGTTTGACTGTATGTTCTCTTGTGGTCCCAGCTGTGTTAGGTTTGACACAGATAAGTAACTGGTAAAAGCTAGAATTTGTCACTATCCCTTTAGCGTAAGGCTGGTTGCCCACTGTAAAATTTGCGGGAGATTAGTCATCCAGCGACAAATCTCCTCTTCTTTGGGCGACTAATATCACCCAAACTGCTTTCCCCCTGCCTTCCGCCGGCTTAAATGAAAATCACCTGGGGGAAGGCACATGCGGCGATTCGTTTTCCGAAGTCACCCGAAGTTGCCTCATAAGGAAACTTCGGGCGACTTCGGAAAACGAAGCGCCACGTGTTTGTTCCCCCAGACAATTTTCATTTTAGCTGGACAGGGGCAGGGGGAAGGCAGTTAAATCTCCCCGAATCTGCTCCTCTGCCCCAACCCTAAAGATACACAGAGCTACTAGTAGAAGCTACTTTTTGTGGCTACAATATACCCTGCCATAAGGTGGCCATACACTGGCCAATAAAAGCTGCCGACAGACCGAGTCGGCAGCTTATTGGCCCGTGTATGGGGCCCCCCGACGGGCTTCACTGATCGAGATCTGGCCGAAAGTCGGCCAGATCTCGATCGGATGGGACAAAAAATCCCGTCGGATCGTGGCCGCATCTGTTCGTTAATGTGTTCCCGCGATCCGACTGCCCTTTCCCATTCGGATCAGCCCGATATTGCTCACCTCAAGGTGGGCATATCGGAGAGAGATCCGCTCGTTTGGCAACATGACCAAATGAGCGGATCTCTCCGTGTATGGCCACCTATAGACAACACTAAGAATTGCCTCTGCTAAAACACACGTAGGGGGGAATTTAATATAAGTCGCTAACGGAAAAACTGTTTGCGATGCAAAAAGTTATGCCGTTGTGTGAACAAATTTAGCTTTGAGCGAATTTAATATAGCTTTTGCGAGCATGGAAACTGTTTAGCGACCACTTCTGACAGTGGACGGCCGTTTGCGAATTTTATAGTTTGCGACAACGCGCAGTCAATGTAATAAAACTTCTTACTGAAAAAGTCGTTAAGTTTGCTCCAAAAGATTACGACACCTTCAAGCACTTCTTAAGAGTGCACAATTACAATACGCAATGCGCAATTACAATTCGCCACAGTTTAAGGAACAATATTACATTGCGAGATGTGGATTTTTAGTCTTATCGGCGCAAATTGTTTTGTTTTTGTAATGTCTTAATAAAGCCAATTATCACTATTGTCTATTTTGTAGCCATGACAAGTAGCTGCTACTAGTAGCTTTGTGTGTCTTCACTCTTAGCCTGAAGTTATTATGCTGTGTTAAAAAAAAAAACGAATACACCACACATCGCCAGGCTTCCCTGTGTAAAAAAAACAACAACATTTTTACGCGTTATTTCTTAATAAATTCTGCCAGCGTGTTGTAAAAATAACGGTGGCAAATCTGTCGTTCGCATGGTGTCAAATTACACAAACAATGCAATTTTTTACACTTTTTTTGGGGAATTTCATTTTACACAGCGAAATAAATATGCCCTGTGGACATTCCCCCTAAATCCAACCATGGTTGCTGTAGATTTATAGACAGCTTTGTAATGCCTTGATGTTGTTGTATATCAGACAGACGCAAGACAGATTGTTTGTTAGAACATTGCAGGATCTCTGGCAGCTGCAGCCTCATACTTGTTACTTTCGTTTCCTCTAGAAATGTAGCAACAGCCTGGGCACACGATTGTGTCTGTCTAGTTCTATTCTTGTTTCTGACTGTTTCCGATTGTATGTGAGTCTGTGAGATTACATAGTTAAATTACATAGTTAGGTTGAAAAAAGTCCATCAAGTGCAACCCCTCCAAATGAAACTCAGTGTACATACTTACACATACTATATATATATATATATATATATATATAATTTTTTTAATTTTGCATTTTGTTCACAAGGTCTTTAAATTGGAATTTCAGCAGCTATCTTCCTAGTTGGCTGTGGTTTGATTAAGCAACCTGTTAGATGAATAGGAGAGGCCTGAATGGAAAAATACGCAATGAAATGTAACAATAACTTTTTAGCCTCACAGAGCAATAGTTTTTTGGCTACGGGGGTCAATGACCCAGTTTTTAAGCTAGAAAGAAACAGAAGAGAGAGGCAAATAATAAAAGGGGTATTTGGAAAGATGTTAACAAGCGAGCCCTTTATTTTAGTGTTCTATATTTTAATTCCCCAATGACATTAGAACATCTTATCTTTAGAATAATTATTCTGGGTCCTTTTTAATTGCATCCTTTAAAATGCTTTATAATTTAAGTGCAGAATCATTGGCTCCTTTTAACTTACGGGGAAGGGTGGATCCATCTTTTTGAGTGATTAGGTATGGCTATTAATATGAGGCACACGATTTGAAAGCATGTAAGCTCCTTATCTTAAATGTACAGCTATTTTAGTTTTTTCTAAAGAATAAAGCAACACTGATGGAACCAAATCACATATATATGACCCAAAATAGCGGTAATTTTTTTTTAGGTTACAGTGTTTCAAATACATATAAATGCGGAGATGTCTAAAAATAGAGATTCTGTTTTCACGGGGGGTGGGGGGGGGCAGGAGGCCACATTCCTTTGCCCCTGGATCTAGGGTATACCTTTTTTGCATTTTCCATTTGAACTGAATATCCAGTATGCACATTATTGTATTTATAGTATTTTCTCTGCTGGCGGTTTCTTAAGGTGGCCATACACAGAGAGATTGCCAAACGAGCGGATCTCTCCTTGATATATGGCCACCTTGAGGTGGGCGATATGGGGTTGATCCGATCATGGGCCCTAAGGCCCAACGATCGGATCATAATGAGAGGAATACGGGATGTCGGATTGCGGGGCCGCATCAACGAACAGATGCGGCCTGCGATCCAACGGGATCTTTAGCCTTGCCCCATCGACATCTGCCCGACTTTCGGACAGATATCGATCTGGAAAGCCTGTCGGAGGGCCCGTACACGAGCCAATAAGCTACCGACTTTTATTGGCCGGTTTCTGGCCACCTTTAGTTGCACCGTGGGCTGCAATGTAACGGGTTTGGATGTTTTTCTGCATCATATTCGGTGTCTGGCTCCTTGGCAGTTCTCTCCGAGAAGAAGCATGCGCACTGGAAGCTGAGCTGGTCATGACTTCAAGAACATGCCGTGGGGTATATTTATCATAGTGTGAAGTACGAGATCCCCACAGTCCGCTAGAGTGAAATTCCGCTACTCCATTCAGTTTTATGACATTGCTAAAAGAGTATTTATCAATGGGTGAAAATGAAAGTTCACCCTTTGATAAATATGCCTTTCAAAATGCCATTGAAATTAAGTGGGCGGTGGAATTTCACTCTAGCCGACTGTGGAGATCTCCAACTTCACTCTTAAATATACCCCATGTGAGAGGGACCTCTGTGATTTTACAAAGTTGCAGCTATGGGTTGGGGCCCTGTCCGGCGGGGGGTTTAATTTTCCTTTAAACATAATTTACAAGCACGTCTTTTCTTCTCTTTTCTATTTCCTTCTCTGCTTATTGTTGTTAAAATTGCAAAAAAAAAACAAAACATACTTTACAAGAGGTTGGTGCAGTGCTTAGCAGTGGTTTTAAGAAAAAAAACTTTGTAGATTTTGCCAGATCTATGATTGTTGCTGCTAGATTTCTTAGTGAATAAGCACAGTTCTAAGGATACTTTTTAGAAACCTGTAAAACGTGTGCTGCTAGTTCTGAAATTGTCATTTTCAGGAACATTAAGTAAATAGTTTGAAAGCTGCTTTGATTGCAAACAAATCATATGACAGTCATCTGCTTGTGGGCTTGATGCACTAATCCTCTTGTGAAGTCACAAGTCATTTTCTCTAAACCGAATTTCATTCCCATGTACTTACCATAATTGCGTAACTCTAAAGACTGGTGAAATGAGAGAAATGAGCGCTTTCATATTCTCCATCTGTTATTCCATGCGATAATACAATTTCACTATAAATCAGGCCAGTTCATACAATGTTCTTATTTTTTAAATCTGTTTTATTTCAGACACAACATGAAATTATGTAAATAATATCAGCCCTTTCAATGAACTTAAAGGGATACTGTCATGGGAAAAAATGATTTTTCCCCCCCAAAATGCATCAGTTAATAGTGCTGCTCCAGCAGAATTCTGCACTGAAATCCATTTCTGAAAAGAACAAACAGATTTTTTTACGTTTAATTTTGAAATCTGACACGGCGCTATACATATTGTCAGTTTCCCAGCTGCCCCCTGTCATGTGACTTGTGCTCTGATAAACTTCAGTCACTCTTTACTGCTGTACTGCAAGTTGGTATGATATCACCCTCCTCCCATACTGCCCCCCCCAGCAGCCTAACAACAGAACAATGGAAAGGTAACCAGATAACAGCTCCCTAACACAAGATAACAGCTGCCTGGTAGATCTAAGAACAGCACTTAATAGTAAAAACCCATGTCTCACTGAGACACATTCAGTTACATTGAGTAGGAGAAACAACAACCTGCCAGAAAGCAGTTACATGCTAAAGTTTTGGCTCTTTCTGAAAGCACATGACCAGGCAAAATGACCTGAGATGGCTGCCTAGACACTAGGGATGCACCGAATCCACTATTTTGGATTCGGCCGAACCCCCGAATCCTTCACAAAAGATTTGGTCGAATACCAAACTGAATCGAATCCAAATTTGCATATGCAAATTAGGGGTGGGAAGGGGAAAACATTTTTTACTTCCTTGTTTTGTGACAAAAAGTCACACTATTTCCCTCTCCGTCCCTAATTTGCATATTGGGGTTCGACCAGGCAGGATCTGAATCCTGGCCGAATCCCGAACCGAATCCTGGATTCAATGCATCCCTACTAGACACCAATATTACAACTAAAAAAATACACTTGCGGGTACAGGAATGAAATTTTATATTGTAGAATGAATTATTTGCAGTATAAACAGTGTAATTTAGAAATAAAAAGTCATAAAAATCATGACAGAATCCCTCGAAGTATTGGCTTTTTGTTCTGTTGGCATTGTGCTTAAAGACTTTAAGCTTGGGTGGGACTGCCCAAACCCTTTGTGTTAATCATTTGACCAGTGAATGTTGCAGCTGAGGACATAAAATATTTAGCATTATACGCTTCAGCAGTCAGCAGTCCCTTTCTTTGAGATTGAGTGACATAACTGAACTGCCATTGTTCCTGGACATTTCTACTTCACTCACAGTTTACTTCAGGGCACGTCTAATAAAACTGACTAGTTGGAAAGGTGGCATCTTCTGTTAGTGCCACGTTGAAAGTCAGTTGCGTTCTTTAGTGCAATCCATTCTTCTATCAGTGTCTTTTAATGATCTAAGGGCTATAGGCTCAATTATACACGTGTATCAGCAATGGGGAAGCTAAATAGCGAATGCTACTAATTGCAAGGGGCGCCTGAATATTTGTGTTTATATAATGTATATGGTGTATAGAGTAAAAGATCATAAAAAGGACATATTTTCACCTTACGATTCATGCTCTTTTAAATAGAAACTAAGAATGAAAGGCATTTCCTGGGCAGTTAATAACTTTCTAGTTCAAATTGAAAGTAAAGCTCAAATGTAACCCAAATTAAAAATATTACCTTTTATCAGCTGAATGATAATGTTTATATAAAGTAGCTTTCCTTGGTATAACTATGCGGGGATTTACAGTACATACACCAATGCAGGTTTGAACCTTTTCTGTGGTGTATACAGTATATATGACAAACAACTTTGAATATAGTTGATTATTTATTTGCTGATTTTTGCATAATAGATATGGTGCAGTAGGGCAGAGCAGAAATGCTTTATGTTTAGCTGAGGATACACAGAGCGTGGTCTCCACTACTCTCAGCCTGAGTCTTTTTTGTAGGCTGAGAGAAGCCTATCCGCTCTCTTCTACAGCTCTGTTTATTGCACTGAAAAATAAAACTTCTGCCTGAGTGCAGCTACATTGAGTGGATACTGGCCCGAAAAACACAAAAACGGATCTCTGCTCCATGTACCTGCAACCAGGCAGAAGCTGTATTTTTCAGTGCCCATAAACCTACACTCAACTTCTGCCTGAGTGCAGCTACATGGAGCGGAGATCCACTTTTGTATTTTTTGGGCCAGTATCCATCCACTCCATGTACCTGCACTCAGGCAGAAGTTTTATCCACTTCTCTCAGCCTGCAAAAAAGACACAGACTGATAGAAGTGAAGCCACATCTTCACCTGCCGTAGCCTTTGGCTATGCCCACTTCATTTATAATAGCCCCAAACCGGAAAGGCACAGAACTAAGAAGTAATGAAACCAGATTGCACCTGTCTTGAGTGATAATTGTGCAAGTCTCTCAGGCTGTTAATGTGTTTTCATTACTCAAGTTAATTAAGCCTTTTAATTTTGCCTGCTTCACCTTTTGTATTCACTTGATCAGAAATAAATACATCCATAAAGGAGGATGTTATAGATCCCCTATTTAGTCCTTTGTAATGAAAATAAATTAACATGGGAGGTTAAACTACTCAGTAACTCAAGAATTATATATATATATATATATATATATATATATATATATATATATATATATATATATATATATATATATATATATATATATATATATATATATATAAAATATAATTATGTGATATATATGTGAAGCCCCAGTCCAGTATAACTGACCAATTTTTAATATGCTTCCCATGAACGCTAATGTCACAGGGTACAGGTAATGGTGGAATGTGGGCCCAAGTGGCCATAAACCAGGGCTGATGCTAGCTATATCAGCATGTTTCATGTTTAATTTTTTTTTGTTTTTGTTCCAGATCTGTGAAAATGTCTCTATATCCCTCACTGGAAGACCTAAAGGTTGACAAAGTCATCCAGGTAAGTTTTGCTTTAGCCATGGCTTTTACTGTTGAACTGATCTATTCAATATGGCATTAATGCTTCACTATGCTTTATGGGAAGAGAAGGCGTTGTCTTGTTTTTAGTAAAGCATGGATGCCCACCCATAGAAAGTGCTATTCTGAGCCAAATGTTCCAGGCAGATTTGCTGCAGGATATTCAGGCTTGTTGGATGATGCTTCTGTACATCAGTTTTCCAATACAGTATTCCGATTAGAAGAAATGAGGTTCCGCATAAATATTCAGAAGGGATTTTTAACAGTGAGAGATGTGGAATTCTCTCCCTGAATCAGTGGTACAGGCTGATACATTAGATAGCTTTAAGAAGGGGTTGGATGGTGTTTAGCAAGTGAGGGAATACAGGGTTATGGAAGATAGCTCATAGTACAAGTTGATCCAGGGACTAGTCCCATTGCCATTTTGGAGTCGGGAAGGATTTTTTTGCCCCTCTGAGGCAAATTGGAGAGGCTTCATAGGTCCTCTGGATCAGTTAACAATTAGGCAGTTTAAAATAGAGTTTAAAGGTTGAACTTGATGGACGTGTCTTTTTTTCAACCTGACTTACTATGTTACTATGTAGTAGTGCCAAAGATTCTCAGCTGGACTGAAATCAATGCTGTAGCTGGGCTATTGTAGGATATTCAACTTCTTGTTTGTGAACCACTCCAGTGTTCCTTTGAGATCACTTGGAATATAAATGCCATATGGTATTTGCTTCTATTAACTGCATCCATTTTTATTTTAATGCATCGATCATATTGAAAACAGAACATTTCTTTCAGTCCAGTATCAGAGGGTAAATAGTCATAATTCGAGGAACTGTGTAGAGCACCGTTCTGCACTCAAATGAGTACGAGTACAGTGGTTTATTCTTCTTCACTCGCACTGTGACATTCGTGAGGAGCATTGAGAAGAAAGAGCATTTGGCCTGACTTGAATTGCTAAGTACTATGAACATTAATAGCGTGTGTCCTTGTAAACCCCCAAAGAAAATAGCTGAGCACCAGCTAATGGGCTTTTACTGCATGAGCTGTCTAGTAGCTTCCTACAATCATTTATTTATTTTAGCATGATTGATCTGCTTTATTTACTGGAACAAAAAGCCACCGCCTTCTATGGTTACTAATGGATAGATTTCATTTTTAAAGGGAACAAATGACTAATTTATTACTTTGTTCAGTTGATCTTTCATTGCTTATGCGCAGCAGCAAAGCAATCCAGTTGTGAGTCCAGGAATGTGACCTGTTAACCCCAAGAGGGCAATATGATATTTCCCATGCCCAGCAGCCAGCATCATAGAGTTCTGAGTCAGTGCTGTTTTCTGTAGCGGAATATTAAAGAAACAGTAACACCCAAAAATGAGTGTTTTAAAGGAATGACAATATCATGTAATGTTACCCAGAACTGGTAAAACTGGTGTGTGTGCTTCAGAAACACAACTATAGTTTAAATAAACAAGTTGCTGTATAGCCATGAGGGGCAGCCATTCAAGCACAGGATACACAGTAGATAACAGATAATTGCATACTACAGACCTTATTTATCAGTTGACTATCCTGTACATTTTCTCCTTTTTCAGTTGTGAATGGCTGCCCCCATGGCTACACAGCAGTCCTTTTATCTAAACTATAAGAATGTTTCTGAAGCAAACACACCAATTGTACCAGTGCAGGGCAACAGTACATTACATGTTCATTACTTTAAAACCCCTTCACTTCTGGTGTTACTGTTCCTTTAAGATAGGACTCGCTGGAAGAGAATGCAGACAAATACAACCACAGAGGAAAAAGGAAACTGAAAAATGTAAATCGCCATAGAACATGCACACGTTTTGGAGCTCATAACCCAGTGTAATTGGATGTTACTGGGCCCCACAGCAAATTCATTTTAGGACCCCCCTGGAGGTTGTCCAGTTTTGTCAGTACATGTTGAAATTGCTTATTAGTTAGGGCTTCATGGGGTGCCCCTATACCTCCTGGATGCCCCGGCAGCTGCAGGGTCTGTTTTCTCTGTAGTTACGTCCCTGTCATAACCCGTTGTCATGTGCACATAGGGAGTTCCCCTTTAAAATCATTGGCAAGTTATCGCCAGCCAATCCAGCCATTCTTGGCCAAATTGGCTGTATTTCTAGAGGCAAAAACAGACAGGGATGGAAATGGATTTTATGATGAGTGTGCTACACAGGCCTCAGGACCAGCTCATATTTCCATTTACAGTGAAACCTCCATTTTACATCCCTTGATTATAAGTTTCCCCTCATTGGTTTTTTTTAGTCCCACCTATATATTATGCATAATATATTTCCCTGATTTTACCTTTTTTTCTGTAAAATGTAAAATGGCATTCACTGTATATAGCCTTATTCAGATACAGCAGCTAAATCTGATTTCAGGTTAAAAGAAAGTCTTAAATTTGTACTTTTTATACAACATGCACAATAATATAACATACTACACGATGTAGTCTAAATAACATGTGATATCAATTGCTATATTCATGCTTTTCTTTTTCTTCAGGCACAGACAACTTTTTCTGCAAACCCAGTCAATCCAGCAATATTACCTGCTGCTTCAGCAGCAACGGCTCAGTATGGTGGTAATGTTTATGGATTTATTTTTTTTTTTTTTTGCCTGTTGTATCTTAAGCTGGTCATACACAAAAAGATTTGCTTGTTTAGCGAGCTTCCCAAACAAGCAGATTTTTTTCAATAAAGTGGGCTGATTTGATGGTTTGTGGTCCCAGGCCAATATCATGAAAAATGGGTTGTGGTAGAGTTCTGCAGCGGGTCGATTACCTGCCAGTTACCCGCAAAAACCTGTAGTACCCTGCCGGTTGTGGGTAGAAGTTCCAGGTGCGGGTATAGACGCAGGTTGGCGGTTCTGCAGGTTTGTGGGTCGGGCCACTGGACTTTTCAATAGCGCTTTTAACGCAATTTTTCTGATCATGCCTACTTCCAATGATGTCACTTCCGGTTTACAATGACAGCACTTCCTGATTCTTGATGGTCAGGGGCTCGCGGGTCCGGGTTGTGGATAAGGTACTTGCAGGTCGGGTAGTGGGTCCAAGCGGGTAGGAATGTGGGTTGTGGATCCGGGTTGCGGATTGCAGGTAGCGGGTACGGAGCAGGTACGGGTCGGGTACGGGTTCCAAAAAATGGACCCGCGCAGGACTCTTAAGTTGTGGGTCACTCAGTTGGGAAAGGGGTAATAAACTGGTTGTGAGTACAGGTTGAGCCAACCTGATCTGTCCACTGTATGTATCTAAAAATGTTCCCCACTTTTTAAAGTTGATTCCCTACTGCATTCACAAATCCTTGTAACCAGGGTGTTTTTGTTTTTGCACAGGGATGTACCCTAAGCTTTATCCAGAGCTGGAACAGTACATGGGCTTAAGTCTCAGTGAAGATGAAGTACATAGAAATATGTCTATGGTACCTTCTGCCGGGGTTGGTAATCATTCATCTACAGCTGTCTATTCAGAATACAACGTTTTATTAGATATAAAGAAATTGATTCAGAACTTATTTTAAAGCGCAGTCTTCACTGATGTAAAACTTTGTGTTGTTTGATACACAGAGTAGAAACAAAATCACAAATGCACATGCCATTTAGAGGCGATTTGCTCCACTTTAGGCACATATAGCCCTATATTTATCAACATCTTACTGAAAAGAACATGAAACTTTAATTACATGAATCCTTAAAAGCCTATATTCTTCTAAAAATGTCTTTGTCTGTGCCCATATTACGTTATTGTGGATAGACTGGTGATGGTCAAGCCAAATTGACATGAGTTTAGATGGTTTGGGTATCTACAGAGTCCTCTAGACATCTCTCACTGAGGTAGATCAGTCTATAAATAAAGTCTTTGTGTAGGGCAAATCCAAGGCAGTAAACTTTGACTGCAATTTAGTTTAATAAAGGACTGAATACACACTACGGGGGTTATTTATTATAATCTGAATGCCAAAAACTGTAAAATTGGAATTTTTAGTGGAAAGAAAAACTTAAATTTTTCAGATTTATTATACCCAAAGGATGGATCCATATTTTTAGAATCCGAAAATCCAGCATCTCAGACCAGTTAAGGTTGTATATAAGTCAATGGGAAAAATCTCGAAGATATCATGATCTGCGCTGGGTTTCATGCAATTATCCGAAGATTTTGTGGCTTTCGGGTAGAAAATCCGAAAAATTTTTCTTGATTCAAATTTTTCACAATTTTTTTGAGTTTTTTTCCCACACAGGAAATTTTCGGGAAAATATATTGATAAATAAGGGGAAATAACCTGTGTGGATTTGGTCGGAGTATATTTCAGAAAATAATGATACATTTGGATTTTGCTAAATAACCCCCTACATATTTCGGGTTAGGCCCATTATCAAGTGATTTAGCCTGAAACATAGTGTGTATTCACTCAATAGACTAAATTGCAGTCAAAGTTTACTGACTTGGATTTGTCCACAAAAATTATTTATTTATGGACTTATTTGATTGGGATATCGGCACAGGATACCCCATGGCACAAGCCACTAATTGCAATCGGTGAGCTACATCGATTCTTTAGTATGTGGGGTAGATCACCTGCAGCTATTGTCTTCTATTTGGCATGCATGTGTTTGCTAAGACATAACTGAATTCTGTAGCCCACCAAAAAGATGTCTGCTGTTATTCTCACTGGGTAAAATAAATACTTTGTTAATGGATTATTCTGTTATTTCTCTGCTGGTTTTATATTCCTGTTTAGAACCAGGTAGCAGTACCAACGGCTTTGAACAACATGGTAGCTCCTGTGTCTGGAAATGATGTTGGAATCCGCAGAGCGGAAATCAAGCAGGGAATTCGGGAAGTGATATTGTGTAAAGATCAGGATGGAAAAATTGGCCTTCGTCTGAAATCCATTGACAATGTAAGTGAGGATGGAAATAACTCGTTAAGAACAACCTTGCTGTACTGCAGATGCTCTCGTTATATGTAAATCAATATGCTGGGGGGAGGAGTCAGGCTAATGCCAGGGATTCACATGCTACTTGGGACATATAGGCCCAACCACTTACTATTAATGGTATACTGCTCATGTATAAGAAATCCTCAACATTTTCCAGAGCAGTATTGATTCTCATTATGGACAAGGTCCACCTGAGGGCCCTGGTGCTTCTTCTATAAAATCCTAAGCAAAAACCAAATATGCTGGTTACATTTATAATTGTAGCTTTCCTCTTTTTGCTTTCTTTTAAAGGAGAAGGAAAGGTTAAAACTAAGTAAGCCTTATCAGAAAGGTCCACCTAAATATACCAATAAACCCTCAAAGTAATGCTGCTCTGAGTCCTCTGTCAAAAGAAACACAGCATTTCTTTCCTTCTATTGTGTACACATGGGCTTCTGTATCAGACTTCCTGCCTTCAGCTTAAACCTCATTGCCCTGGGCAAGAGCATGCTCAGTTTGCTCCTCTCCCCACCCCCTCCCTTCTCTACTGTAATCTGAGCCCAGAGCAGGGAGAGACTCAGGCACTAAGTGATGTCACACCACATTAATACTGCAGCTCCTATCCTAAACAAACAGAGAGTTTCTAGAACATTTTACTCAGGTATGGTAAAACATTCTACAGAATAAATATAGCATTCTAGCTTGCACTATTTAGCTAATCTATTGGCAATAAAATGCCTCCGTAGCTTTCCTTCTCCTTTAAATGTCATGCATAAGGACATAGTTTAATGTCTTGACAGGTGCTTTCGGTAGACTTAATAATAATAAGTAACAGTAATCAGCCCTGTATAACAGGCAAACCTAATTTTCTGCTTGATAATTAGTGACGACCCCTAAGCTTAGCTTCTCATCAGCTGCTCAAATTGCACGGAGTATGTGAGTGTCCAAGATGGGAAACTCCTGTGACAGCTTTGAAGTTCTGGATCATTCCTACTATAGAGATGCTGAGCCTATAGGCTTGTTCAATAAGTTCAGTATATAAAATATGGCATTTCTCGACATATTCATGTTTAGGGTTTTGTTCTCCTTTAAACGAAAAGTAAAGCTTTACTAAAGAAGTGGGCTAGAAAAATTGTACATTATGTTTTGGGTTTCTGTACCAGCCCAAGGCAACCACAGCCCTTTAGCAGTAAAGATCTGTGTCTCCAAAGATGCCCCAGCAGCTCCCCATCTTCTTTTCTGCTGATTCACTGCACATGCTCTGTGCTGCTGTCACTTACTGAGCTTAGGGACCCACTCACAATATACAGTACACATAGAATAGAAATGTCACAATATAAGGCTGATTAGTAATTAATACACATAATTACTACATGGCAGCACAGAAACCAGTGCAATTAGCATCAGAATTTAATAATCAGCCCTGTAGCATCAGCTTATATTACAGGCCAAGATCATTTTCTGCTTGATAATTAGTGACGACCCCTAAGCTTAGCTTCTCAACAGCTGCTCAGAGCCCACTGAGCATATGACTGTCACAGACACTTTCCAAGATGGTGACCCCCTATGACAAGTTTGAAGTCCTGGATCATTGCTGCTATTGAGAGGCTGAAACTTTAGGCTGGTGCAGTGAGTTCAGTATATAAAATTTTTAGCCATTTTCATGTTTAGTTTTTGGTTTTCCTTTAATGGCAATTTGAAACGTCTTTCCTTCTCTTTTAAGGGAATTTTTGTGCAGCTTGTACAAGGCAACTCTCCAGCATCCTTGGCCGGCTTGAAGTTTGGAGATCAGATCTTACAGATAAATGGAGAGAACTGTGCCGGATGGAGCTCGGATAAATCACACAAAGTGCTGAAACAAGTCTCTGGAGAAAGAATCTCTATGGTTGTTCGTGACAGGTTAGATGTGTGGTTCTGTATAGCTGTGTTATCAGTGGACACACACATATCAGTCTGCACATAATACACTGGCTCGTTAAACGCTCCAAGCATGACTAGACAAAGAGTAATATAAATTATTAAAAGGCATATAAACTCTCCAAAGAAATGCTCATGTTTCTCCTCTGCTCAGTAACTTCAATTATCTGAGCAGAGTAACAGAAGACTTTTCACATGGTAGTCATTTTTTAAGTGAGGGAAAGAAAAGCATGTGTTTTGGGGCAGTAGTACAGGTATGGGACACGTTATCCAGAAAGCTCCGGATAATGGGAAGGCCATCTCACATAGACTCCATTTTATCCAAATTTTTAAAAAATATTTCCTTTTTCTCTGTAATAATAAAACAGTTCCTTGTACTTGATCCCAACTAAGATCTAATTAAACCTTATTGGAAGCAAAACCAAGGTATGAAGATCCAAATTAAGGAAAAATCCGTTATCCGGAAAACACCCAGGTCCTGAGCATAATAGGTCCCATACATGTACCACTCATTTAATAAGCTGTGTTGTGCCACATTTCAGGGTGCTTATTTTGCTGTAAATCTCCCAAGAAAAGAGCAGATTACATAATATCCTTAAAGAAGAAGGAAAGCTACGGAGGCATTTTATTGCCAATAGATTAGCTGCAATAGTGCAAGCTAGAATGCTATATTTATCCTGTAGAATGTTTTACCATATCTGAGTAAAAAGCTCTAGAAGCTCTCTGTTTGTTTAGGATAGCAGCTGCAGTATTAGCTTGGTGTGACATCACTTCCTGCCTGAGTCTCTCCCTGCTCACTTATAGCTCTGGGCTCAGATTACAGCAGAGAAAGGGGGGGGAAGAGGAGCAAACTGAGCATGCTCAGGCCCGGGGCAAGGAGGTTTGAGCTGAAGGCAGGAAGTCTGATACAGAAGCCCATGTGTACACAATAGAAGGAAAGAAATGCTGTGTTTCTCAGACTCAGAGGACGCAGAGCAACATTACTTTGAGGGTTCACTGGTGTATTTACGACCTTTCTGATAAGACTTATTTAGTTTTAACCTTTCCTTCTCCTTTAAATTAAACATTTATTAACCACCTAGTCCAGCTGATGAGCTTTGGATACAGATGGCATTTGTGTACTCAAAACTGTCATTTGTTATATATTTTTCAGACCTTTTGAACGCACTATCACCATGCACAAGGACAGTACAGGACATGTTGGATTTATATTTAAAAATGGCAAAATCACCTCCATTGTCAAAGACAGTTCTGCAGCAAGGAACGGCCTCCTCACCGAGCACAATCTCTGCGAAATTAATGGTCAAAATGTGATTGGATTAAAGGTATGAGTACAAATGGATCAGGCATGCCATGTGATGCCTCCACAGCACAGTACAAATAGGTCAGCAGGTCAATACAGAAAGGTTTTCCTTTATGAAATATCTGACAGTTAGAAGGTGCCAGTTGGGAGTGTTCTTTCCTGTGAGGTCAGATACAATTTATTGGAATGTGTATGATCAGCTTTAGGCTGTACTTTATTCATTAGTAAGAATGGGGAAGTCTATGAATGAGTGCTCGTTTGTACATTTAGTTGCATTCATTTTAATCTCTCTCCGTTCACACCGGGGGAAATTCTAAAGCCAGAGTCGTGCTTTTCTTCTGTGATGTCAGAGCCTATATGTAGAAAGGTAGTGATATGAAGCGGACATCCTTATCCAAGTGAATGTCATCCCCTACAAGAATAAACAAGCAGAAGAGGAATCGTAATCTATGTCTTTGTTTTGCTGCTCCTGAACAAATTCTTCTATGTGGGATCGCTCCCTTGCACAGCTATAATGCTTGCTTACCATGGAGAGTGATGCCTTAAAGGAACAGTTCAGTGTAAAAATAAAAGGGTGGTAAATAGATAGGCTAATAAAAAAATATTTTCTGATATAGTTAGTTAGCCAAAAATGTAATGTAGAGTCTGGAGTGACTGGATGTGTAACATAATAGAACAGAACACTACTTCCTGCTTTTCAGCTCTCTAACTCTGAGTTAGTCAGCGACTTGAAGGGGGGGGGGGCACATGAGCCTTAGCATTCAGCTCAGATTCAAAAGCAAATAGTTATGATTGGTTACTGCCTTGTAACCAATCAGTGGAAAGCAAGAGAGCTGAAAATCAGGAAGTAGTGTTGTGGCTATTATGTTACACATCCAGTCACTCCAGCCTTTATACATTACATTTTTGGATAACTAACTATATTGGATAATTTTTTTCTGTTTACCCAGTTTTTATTTTTATACTGAACAATTCCTTTAAGGCCATGGTTTCCTTACTGCAAACTCTCTGTTAAACATCCCTTTTATAACTGCCAAAATAAAAGTGCATATGGGACCCTCCAGTCATTGTTGCTCTGATCCAGTTATGTGAATGCATCTTGTCCCAACTAACATAGTTCACTTGTTGTAATATATGTTTTGAGCCTGGTATTATCATTCTGTAGCAGCGGCACATTTAAGGCATACTTTAAGCCAAGTGGTTTTCCCCAACAGGATTCTCAGGTTGCCGAAATACTTGCGACATCAGTGAATGTGGTGACCCTTACCGTTATGCCATCCTACATTTTTGACCATATGGTTAAAAGGTAAGTGTGGAAATATAGGCCTCGTTTGTATCGCTTATTCCTTGTTGCCCCATCTAGGCACAAATTTTAGCTTTAAAGGGGTTGTTCAACTTCCAACACCTTTTTTAAGTTCAGTTGGTTTCAGATTGTTCTCCAGAAATAGACTTTTTTCAATTACTTTCTAATTTCTATGTGTCACTGTTTTTCTAATATTGAAGTGTAAAGTGTCATTTTTCATCTTCTAAAGCAGCTCTGGGAGCGGGGTCGCCGACTCTGTAAACTGATCTAAATTTAGTTATACATTTCTTATCTTTGTCCCTGCAGAGCAGAATCCCTGAGTTTCATTAAAGTTCATGTAAAGGCAAAAAAATAAAATCCAATTTTTACTTTCTTTAATGAAAAAGAAACCTATCTCCAATACACTTAAAATGTGTACCGTTTTTATAAGAAACCTGACTGTATGCAGTGAAATTCCACCTTCATTTACTGCTGTGGATAGGAATTGTCAGACGGTCCCTAACTGCTGTGCAGGGAAACAATCATACTTATGAACAGCAGGGGGAGCCCCGCCTTACTTCCCAGCCATGCAGAATTCAAGCAGCTTTGTTTGTTTCCCTGTAGAGCAGTCCCCTTTACCATTTCCAGCTGCAGGGACAACGATCATGGAACCAGATTTAAACAGATAAATTTGGAGGATTATTTTGCTGCAGCCACTGGTTCTGCAGAGTTGGAGAAAGTTCGTATTAAACAATACAAAAACTATAAAATCTACATTAGATTACATGACGACACAGGATCCAGTGCAGTCTGTATATTCTGATTATTAATCAGTCTTGCCATATCAGCTTCTGGCAGATATTATTTGACTTGTGCTGTTTTGATAATTTATGACAATCCCTAAGCAGCCCAGACCACACTGAGCATGTGCACAGTCTTGGTCTTGCAAAGATGTTTAACAAAGTCACAAGATGGTGACCCCCTGTGACCAAATTTGAAAGCATAAATCATATGTTTTATTGGGCATGTGATGCAGTAAGTTCCTGTTTTCAGTAAACAATATACAGCATTTCTAGCCTTATTCTATTTTAGACTTTACTTCCCCTTTAAAGGCAGCTGTTAAAATTGATACAATTGTTGCCAATACTCCAGAGATGCTGCTGAGAAATGGATCAACTCAATGTTGCAAAATTGTAACATTTCAGAGTCTGCACCTGAATTACTGAGCTGCCAGACTCACACTATATTCGGACATTAAACGTGAAACTTATATTTTGGAAAAACTGTAAAAAATAAAACGTATTTGGAAAAAGTCGTTATTTCTGGTGTACAGTCTGAAACCAACTGAACTGAACTGTTTGGAAGGTGAATCCTTTAATGGGCAACTTGATGCATTTCATGTGATGTACATCCAGCGAAATGATTCTAAATTGTAGACTCACCCATTTATTTCTTCTTCCAACAGAATGGCTTCCAGTGTTCTGAAGAGCTTAATGGATCATTCTGTCCCTGAGGTTTAAGGGAGAAAGGAGCATTTTGGCTGAGCTTGGACTTTTTACTCAGCACCGTCAGGATAGCGTCTTACACAACGAGATTTTTAACACTGCATGTTAGCATTTCCATTGTATTAATGAGCAACAATATAACAATACCTTACCTGTAGCAGGGGGTAGATTGTGCCCAGTTATTTTCAGCAAGGACCTAATTCTGATGATTCCAATTCATTAAAATTCCACTAGGAACAAAAAACTCAGTTCTGGGTAGGGATGCACCCAATCCACTATTTTGGATTTGGCCGAATCCTTTGCGAGAGATTCTGCAGAGTACCGAGCCAAATTTGAATTTGTTTATGCAAATTAGGGGTGGGAAGGGGAAAACATTTTTTTTACTTCCTGGTTTTGTGACAAAAAGTCCTGCGATTTCCCTCCCGACCCTGATTTGCATATACAAATTAGGATTTGGATTCATTTCGGCCGAATCCTGCTGAAAAAGGCCGCATCCCAAACCGAATCCTGGATTCAGTGCATCCCTAGTTCTGGGTAACTGTCAGACTTCCAGATGTTATTTACAGCAGGGGTCCCCAAACTTTTTTGGCCAGGGGACCAAAGAAGAGCCACATTTTTTTGCAAGGACTGGGGGGGGGGGGGGCGAGGTCCGGCGTTCAATTCGGCTCGCCGGCGTCCAATTTGGCAAGCCGCGTTAATTGTTAGATGGCCCACTTCAGGACTGGCTGAGGCCCGACAGTTGGGGACCCCTGATCTACAGCCATCGGTAGGATGTTGGGAATTGTAGTTCAACATCTGGAGTTTTGGGAAGTAGCTTCTGGTATTGCAGAAGTGCCTGGGTAGCAATGGTTATCGACTGCTGGTTTAATAATGCAAGAGTCGGCCATCCTCCATCATCACTGCACCATTATACATCTGATCCACACAGGGAGGCAAATGCACTTTTCTGTTTGTATGTCTTTCTGCAGCCCAGAAGGCTTGCCTGGTATATATATATAGTGAATAAAGTACCCCCTCTTGTAAAATATAAGGATATTAGAAGTTACAGAGGAGTTTCATGACCATATAAAAACACGAGGCCGAAGGCCGAGTGTTTTTATACAGGTCATGGAACTCCGAGGTAACTTCTAATATCCTCATATTTTGCAATTGGGGGTACTTTATTTATTATAATACACAAGTTTCAATGAGTCATGTGACTGAAATGACATCAGAACTCACCGTTTATAAGGATATCATTTACAAGATATTCCTGGCTTTTGTGTATTATAAATATATATATACACACACTCATATGCTGTAATTTTCTATTTCATGTACAAGATGGCTATTTTCATACTGTAAGGCAGGAATGTCAAATGCATGCAATAAATTAATTCTCAACAGATCAGGATACTAAAGTGTAACTTAACAGGTCTCTGAAATCCAGAATGTATTTAACATCCTCAGTTTGCTGCTGACTTTCTTATTATGGTCTGTCCATCGCCTGCACTTGTATTATTTGTAGGCTCCCTCTGATTGGCTAACGTGCATGTTGTAGTCTAAGCACTGAGCTGCTGTTTTTCAGTGAATTTTTCATCCTTAGTGTTTGAGCAGTAACTTAATTACATTTGCTTTCTCTTAAATTTCAGTCTACTATATTTTGTATACAGCATATCATGCTTAAAAGAATAAAGAACAAATAACTACGGCAACAGACTTTTTTTTTTTGTTTTTTATTTTCACCTGTAAACATTTATGTACACTGACGTATTTATGCTCTATAAGAGCAACCCTATCACATGCTGCTGCTGGTAAAGTCCACAAGGCAGAGGAGGCTTCAACAGACGTGACTTTGGTTAAAGGGGAACTATTGCGAACATGAAAATGTAATATAAGCTTCATCATACTGAAATAAGAAACTTTAAGTATAATCAATTAAATATTCTGCATCATTTCTAAAATGATCAAGTTTATGTTCACTATCCTTTCAGCATCTGTTTCTCTTCATTCTGTCTTCATGCAGCAGTTGGGTGTCAGATATTCATTGACAGTTAAGGTGGCCATATACTATAAGATCTGCTCGTTTGGCAACATCGCCAAATGAGCGGATCTTTTCCCCGATATGCCAATAACGGCAGAGCTATATCGGGGGTAATCTGAACGAACGGATTACAAGAGTGCAATGGGCTCCGCCGGGTCGGTCGGGAGAAAAATCAAACCTTCCTGATCAATATCGTGTCCAGATATCGATTGGAAAGACCCATCGGAAGCCCCCATACACGGGCAGATTAGCTGTCAAATTGGTCTAAACAACCGATATCGTCAGCTTTATCTGTCTGTGTATAGGCACCTTTAGATCCACTATATCTTATAGAGGGGGGGCTCCTATCCTAGCAGATGTATTAGACCTCACTCAAATAACTGATTCCAGTACAAACAAAATAACTGCCTTTTGCACAAATTCTGCATGTAGAGAGACATGATGTCTGGTGATTTTCTCTTGCCTAGATTGGGGGGGGACACAGGCACCAGGGGGATGAAGATCCTGAAGGATTGAGGAAGTAGGCGGGGGATGAAGCCAGAGCCGGAGGAGGAGCCACTTTAAACATTTAGTGTCCTTTCTCCAAGCAACAGGCGCTTCATCCCCATGGTGCCTGTGTCCCCCCCCAATGTAGGACTAGAGAAAAAGGATTTAACGGTAAGTACAAAAGTCTACTTTTAATAGAGTGACTCCCAACTGCTGCATGAAGACAGAATGAAGAGAAACAGATGCTGAGAGAGGGATAGTGACTATAAACTTGATTATTTCAGAAACAGTACAGAATATTTCATTGATTGTATTCAGAAAGTTTCCTATTTCAGTATGAGGAAACATATTACATTCATGTTTGCGATAGTTCCCCTTCAACTGCCTATTGCAGAGCTGGGCAACATCTGCCCCTCCCTCCCCCCAGCATATGACTAAGAGCTGAAGTCTTCCAGAAGCGCTTGAGAGTTAAAGTGCAACGACAGTTGCTCAATACTGATGTTCCTATATTCTGCAGAAGCGTGTGTGTGTGTCTGTGTGTGTGTCTGTGTGTAGCTGGAGCATGATTAAAGCTGTGGCTTTCTATCCACTCATTTTAGCAATACTTGTAGCAATACTTATTATTACACAGCCTGCCCCTCCGGCACACAAACACAACCTTCTCTATGATTCACATATTAAAATATGTTTAGAACTTTCTAAAATACTCAAGGGTTTATAAATAGGGGCAGATTTATCAAGGGTCGAATTTCCAAGTAATGGGGGTTTTTTTTTTTTTTTGAACTCCCATAACTTCGAAATTCAAATAGAAAAAAACCCATCAAAAATTATTCAAAAAAATCGAAGTTTGGGTGAATAGGCTGTATTCGAATCAAAGTTTTAGCGCATTCGATTGAATTCGAATCAAACTATTTGCCCCAAAACACTTCGAAGTCCAGCGAATGACTCCAAATAGGTTCTAGGAGGTCCCCAATAGGATAAAACAGCAATTTTGCTGGTTTAGATGGCGAATGGTCGAAGTCTTTAAAGAGACACCGTGCATGATAAATCAAAGTTTTAAAGAGACAGTACATGATACATTTCGAATAGAATTTTGGCCTATTAATTTTGACTTCAACCCTTGATAAATCTACCCCATAGTGTTGAATGAAGACAGGACCTTCAGCAATGAAACACAAGCTGCTCACAATGTGAACCCTGGACTGCTACACCCTTAAGGCAACAATCTATTCCAGATATCACTTGTATGGCTATTCTTGCCTAGAGTAACCTCGTGTAATTCATACTTCTGGGATATGATTGGCCACAATAGGTGTATATATATATTGTATATATATATATGTATCTCACACTAGTGCTGATCACTGCAATCATGTTTCCCTTCATTTGCAAATCAATGGCAACCCTGTGCTTTAAACTTGGTCACCTATTAACCCTCTTTCATTGCACGTATGGCCTTTTCTTGGGCTGCAGACATCATAGTGGTAGTGAGTGAATAGTTGAAGGCCCAGTCCTTGAAGCAGAAACGATTGCACAGAAGGGTTGGGGAAGTGGGAAGTAAAATCTTCATTCCTGGGGTAAAGTCGTCAGTAGAGTAATTTCCAGAACAGAATCTGTCGGTCCATTCCTCCTGTGATAATGGTGTTGCACGAATCATTCATCCATATACAGGTTACAGCATCTGCACAAAGAAACACGCCTTCTATTTAGTGAATATCACAAAGAACAGAGATGCTGATCCTGTTTATACTCTAGTGTCTGCCTGCAGTTAAACTGTATGGCCAAGTACACAGTGCTGTTATGTTATTAAAGGAGAACCTAACCCTGCCTCCCAGTACTAACTGTAAGTGGGTTTGTAGCAGAGGGAGGTGCTACAGGTGACTAATCAGTAGTCCTTAAAAGAGAATTCAACCTGTAACAGAAAAAACCCCTACCCTACGTAGACCCCCCCTCCTCCCAGCCTACCTGGTACCCGGGTCAAACGCCCCTAACTTTTTACTTACCCCTCGGTGCAGATTCTGTCCTCAGGAGTTCAGGGCCACCATCTTCTTTTCTTCGTTAAACTTCGGAAGCAGACCGTCGTTTTCGGCGCATGTGCAGTTAGAGTAATATTCCGGTCCCGAATAACTGCACATGCGCCGAAAGTTACGAGAATTTCCGTCATTTTTCATGACTTTCGGAAATTTTCGGTACATGCGTAGTTGTTCGGCACCGGAATATTATTCCTCGGGAGTTCACGGCCGCCATCTTCTTTTCTTTGTTAAACTTCGAAAGCAGACCGTTTTCGGCGATTTCCCGAACAACTACACATGCGCCGAAAATTTCCGAAAGGCGCGAAAAATGTCTAGAGGATTTTTGTAAATTCTTGTGACTTTGGGCGCAAGTACAGTTGTTCGGAACCAGAATATTACTCCAACTGCGCATGCGCCGAAAACAACAGTCTGCTTCCGAAATAATAAAAAGAAGATGAAAAGAAGATGGCGGCCATGAACTCCAGAGGACACAATCTGCACCGAGGGTAAGTAAAAAGTAAGGGGCATTTGCCTGGGTACCAGGTAGGCTGGGGGGGAGGGTCTATGTAGGGTGGGGGGGTAGGGTTTTTTTTTTATGTTACGGTTGAATTCTCCTTTAAAACCCAGGCTGGTCAGTCTCTGAGAATCTCTAACTGGGAGAGACACACAGAGAGGGTCTGGTATCCTGACGGTAAGGATCCTATGTGCCAGTACACACACGGACACTCATGGGAAAGTCTGTAATTCTGCTGTTTTTTGTTTTTCTTGAACAGATACTGCTGCTGAAAGCTATTTTTGTTGTTTGGAAAGAAAAACTGCCTTTATTTTGTACCTGTCTTCGGTCTTTTTCAGCACGATTCAGATTCGGCCGAATCCTTCTGCCTGGCCAAACCGAATTTGCATATGCAAATTAGGGGCGACGAAGGATATGGAGTGACTTTTTGTTACAAAACAAGGAATTAAAAATTTTTTTATACTAGGGTAATTAGGACCCTAGCAACCAGACTGCTGAAATTGCAAGCTCGAGAGCTGCTGAATAAAAAGCTAAATAACTCAAAAACTACAAATAATAAAAAATGAAAAGCAATTGCAAATTGTCTCAGAATATCCCTCTCTACATCAAAAGAACAGTTCATTTAAAGGTGAACAACCCCTTTAAGTCATTTTAAACAATTTTAAAAATGCAGACTAAAACCACCCCGTGCGACCTCTTTCTTTAACTTTGGAAAAAACGGTAAAAGATAGAAATAAGAAAAGCTATTAAAAAAAAAAAGTCTATTTCTGAAAATAACGGAGCTGAAAAAATGTGTTTGGAAGAAACCAACTCATTAAATACATATACTGGTGACTTGGCCTGGGGGGGGGGGCTGTCGTGTAGGGGCACCAGCTATTGCTGTAAGTAATACATAAGTGTCAGATCATCATAAGTGGCTGATGTTGACAGTTCAGTTATTCTATAGCGTTTGCTTCTCAGGAGACGTCTCTGGGAGCTGAGCCTTCCTAACCCTGAACTACACGGAAGGTGTAAAAGTGATCACAGCAGGGGTAACAAATGTCATGAACTATTTCAGGAAGACATAGATATGTACAAATGATTGCTACCTGAATGTCCTGGTACTCGTTCAGTTATTCTTCCTCCCAGCAGGTCCCAAACCAGCAATTCACCCGAATCATTCCCAGACAGAACTGTGTGTCCATTCCAGCAGAAACACCTGCATAAAGCAATCGCATCTTTAATGGGCTTATACACTTACATTTAAAGGAGAAGGAAAGGTTAAATCTAAGTAAGCTTTATCAGAAAGGTCTATAAAAATACAGCAGTAAACCCTTAAAGTAATGCTGCTCTGAGTCCTCTGTCAAAAGAAACACCCCATTTCTTTCCTTCTATTGTGTACACATGGGCTTATGTATCAGACTTCCTGCCTTCATCTTAAACCTCCTTGCCCCAGGCATGAGCATGCTCAGTTTGCTCCTCGTCCCCCCTCCCTTTCCTCCCCTCCCTACTGTAATCTGAGCTCAGAGCTATAAGTGAGCAGGGAGAGACTCAGGCAGGAAGTGATGTCACACTAAGCTAATACTGCAGCTGCTATCCTTAAACAGAGAGCTTCTAGAGCTAAACATTCTACAGAATAAATATAGCATTCTAGCTTGCACTATTGCAGCTAATCTATTGGCAATAAAATCTTTTTCAATGATAAATAAGGTCAAATCGTGGATTCTAGTTTGGTCGGACTTTTTTTTACTTAAAAAATCAGATTTTGATAAATAACCAACTTAGTCATTGTTTTGCTTTAAACAAAAACTGAAATTGAAAGTAAAGTCCCATTCTGCTTCCTGGTTCTGATGCGCTGACTAAAACACATTTCCCAGTCCACTGAAAAGCCTCTCTGTCTCTTACTTCCAGCTATAGCCTTTGTTAGCCTTTTAGAAAGGTACAGTTCATTATATAGTAAATGTTGACTTTAATTTAATTTCTGTGTTTGTCCAGTTTTGTGCCAGAAATGACAGAAACCATAGATATTTCCTAATTAAAACAATAGGAAAAAAGTGTGTTCAGCACAAGCCGCATTCATTGTGTTCTACAGAGGGATATATTTCAAATCACAGGGTTCCTTCCAGCATGCTGTGCTCTGCCTGTTTACTTGAACCAAACTACTGCTGCTGGGTGCAGGAAATACTGGGTTCAGGAAATACTGGGTGCAGGAGATACTGGGTTCAGGAAATACTGGGTGCAGGAGATACTGGGTGCAAGTAGTTTGGTATGAGGTTCACATGGGCCATTTTACCTCTGCACTTCTCCAGAAGGTAGAGAGGAGATGAGCATTCCTGTCTGAACATCGATGACCTTTAGGCAGCCGTCTTCACCAGTTGACAGGACATGTCTGTTATCTGAAAGAGAAGAATTTTACATTATGTGTGTTTAAAGGGATACTGTCATGGGAAAACATGTTTTTTTTTTCTTCAAATTGCATCAGTTAATAGTGCTGCTCCAGCAGAATTTTGCAATCGAAATCCGTTTCTCATAAGAGGAAACAGATTTTTTTATATTTAATTTTGAAATCTGACATGGGGCTAGACATATTGTCAGTTTCTCAGCTGCCGCCAGTCATGTGACTTGTGCTCTGATTAACTTCAGTCACTCTTTACTGCTGTACTGCAAGTTGGAGTGATATCAACCCCCTCCCTTTCCCCCCCCCAGCAGCCAAACAAAAGAACAATGGGAAGGTAACCAGATAACAGCTCCCTAACACAAGATATCAGCTGCCTGGTAGATCTAGGAACAACACTCAATAGTAAACACCCATGTCCCACTGAGACATTTTCAGTTACATTGAGAAGGAAAAACAGCAGCCTGCCAGAAAGCATTTCTCTCCTAAAGTGCAGGCACAAGTCACATGACCAGGGGCAGCTGGGAAATTGGCAAAAAGTCTAGCCCCATGTCAGATTTCAAAATTGAATATAAAAAAAATCTGTTTGCTCTTTTGAGAAATGGATTCAGTGCAGAATTCTGCTGGAGTAGCACTATTAACTGATGTGTTTTGAAAAAAACATGTTTTCCGATGACAGGATCCCTTTAAGAATGTTGCACGAAATCATTGTAAAGGAACAGCCACACAATAATCTCCTGTATAAGCAGAAAAATCTCAGGTTTGCATTACTCACCAGGACTGAATGCTGCTTCATACACTGTTCCATTGTGACAAGGAACCTGATGCAACATTGTGGCTGATCCAAGGTCCCAGAGGCTCACGGCACCTTCTTTAGTCCCCGACACCATTATGGACCCGTCAGAACTCAGACCGATTGTGTTCACCTACAGAGCAAAATATCATTGGTTACAAAAAAAAAAATAATTTCTGTTTCTTACAATAGAAAACCTGGGCTGGGTTTGAGGAAACAGACATGTTGTCACTGACACCTGATCTAATTGGCTGATTCCAGCAATTTGCAATGCACTAATGGCACGCAGCTTGCTTGGGTTGTTTGCAGCAGGAAAGAAAATATGTGTTCCAATGATATTTTCATTGCTTAAAAAGAATACAGGGAGATATGCTCTATTATGCCCAAACTTGTGACTATAGTTGCACTGAGATCCTACAGAGATAGCTATGCCAGTGATTTAATGTGTTAAGAATGTCAGTATCCACTTAATGTTTAACATTTAATCAGGGTTTGTATTGAAACAGGTGCGTTGTCTATTTTATTCGTTGTCTATTCTGTTCACAACTGAAGTGCAGGGTCATGTAAAACATGAGAATACTTTTAGGTGGTTATTTATCAAGCTCTGAATATCTGAACCTTGAATAATTCATGGTTTTCAAAGAAAAAAAAAAACTTTCGAGATTTATTAAAGTCCGATGGTCTAAAAACTCAGAATCCGAAACCCAGGCATCTAAAAACTCGAGGTCAATGGGGAAGGTCTCTCCGATATCTGATGACTTTGTGGTTTTTGCGCAAAAAACTATGAAAAAAATCGTAGATTTTGCACAAAACTCTGAACAATTTTAGGGCAAAGCTCCGAAGTCCATAAGGTCCATTCAGGCAATTGGAGTAGCTCGGATTTCTAACTTAAAAATACTGAGATAAATTCGGACCTTGATAAATAACCCCCTTAATGTCACTTTTGTGCACACGGATAAAACCAACCAGGCCCGATTTCCTGGGTATTACATGGGTAAGATGTGGACTGGTGTGAGTAGATTTGAATGTCTGTATTTTCTATGGGAACAGTAGGCTGCCCTGTGCACATTAATATTTCGATAAGATATATATAATATTACATTAGCCTTACAATAAACATCTGGACTGTGTGAGTAATAGGCACTTACACCGGCCTCATGCTCTAATTCCGCCAACAGATCAAAATTGTTCCGTTTTGTACCAGAAACATCAGCAGGAACACAGTTCCACACCTGCAATAGACACAAAATGACTAAATAGATACATTCACCTATAGTGATAAAATATATAGGAGACAAAAAGCAAGAATATTGAATGGAAACAGACATTTATTTTACACCGTCCCAGCTGAATCCTGTAAGTCACTGCGTCTTTTAATACAACGGTCAAGTCCAAATATCAAATGGAAAAGAATTCAGAAAATCTTAATAAAATAATAATGAATGGAAATGATCAACGATAAGGAAGTCCTCTCTGACTTTTAATATTAAAAAAAGCTAATAGTATTACCCCTCTATAAATAAAATAAAACTTCCCTTTTCTTTAATGTGACCAGAGCTCAGTGGTACCAACCTTCACAGTGGAGTCCCAGGATGCAGTACATAACCGGTTATTACACCACTGGATCTTGCTTACGGCATCATCGTGTCCCATTAAAGTGTCTTGTCTCCTCCCAAATGCAATTGAATAAAAATAGCTGAAAGTATAAGAAACACTATGAAGGACATATAAAACAGAGTCAATATAATTCATCTCTGTGCTCAGGGCTTTCACAGATGCATTATATTTGTCAGATTGGTGGATGAGGGAAGGCATATTATAAAAGGGGATTATGATATGTATTATATGTGTGTATAAATACGGGCAGTTATCACAGCAATGAGACAAAACCACGGGGTTGTAAAATTGTAAGTCATCAAATTAAACTGAATGGCATGTGCATGCCAAAACGTCTTTATCGATTTTACACTATTTTTTTTCTGGTCCCCTGAAAGACGTAAAATGTATAATTAAAGGGTTTGTTCACCTTTAAATCAACTTTTAGTATGATGCAGAGAGTGATATTCTGAGACAATTTGCAATCGGTTTTCATTTTTTATTATTTGTGATTTTTGAGTTATTTAGATTTTTATTCGGCGCCTCTCCAGTTTGTATTTTCAGCAGTCTGGTGGCTAGAGTCCAAATTACCCTAGCAACCATGCACTGATTTGAAGAAGAGACTGGAATATGAATAGAAGAGGCCTGAATAGAAATATGAGTAATAAAAAGTAGCAATAACAATTAATTTGTATGTAGCCTTACAGAGCATTTGTTTTTAGGTGGGGTCAGTGACCCCCATTTGAAAACTGAAATGAGTCAGAAAAAGAAGGCAAAAAACTATAAAAAAAAATGAAGGCCAATTAAAAAGTTGCTTAGAATTAGAATTCTATACCAGACTAAAAGTTAATTTAAAGGTGATCCACCCCATTAATAAATACATAAATATGTTGATAAAGAAGTTTGATACTCACACGTTGTTGTCCCAGGACGAGCACATGACCGTTGTATCTCCAGGTAACACTGTACAGGATGACAAAGCCTAGGGAGAGAAACCAAAATGCATAAGCAATATTTCGTTTATCGGCCATGGAATTATCCACACAGAAAGGAATAAAGGATCCTTAAAGGAACAGTAATACCAAAAGTGAAATTAATGAAAATATAATGTACTGTTGCTCTGCACTCTGCCCAGTAAAACTACTATAGTTTATATAAACAAGCTGCTGGGGGCAGCGCTTCAAGATAGAAAAAAGGAGAAAAGGCACAGGTTACATAGCAGATAAAATATTAAACACCATTGTATTGAACAGGGCTTATTTAAAGGAACACTAACACCAAAAAATGAAAGCGTTTTAATGAAAACATCATGCAGTGTTGCCCTACACTTGTAAAACTGATGTGTTTGCTTCAGAAACACTACTATAGTTCATATAAACAAGCTGCTGTGTAGCAATGGCGGAAATTGAAAAAAGTCTATATGGCACAGGTTAAATAGTGGATAACAGATAACACCATTATGTTCTACAGAGCTTATCTGCTGTGTAACCTGAGCCTTTTCTACTCTGAATGGCTGCCCACATTGCTACACAGCAGCATTCTATTTTTGTTACTTTAAAACACTTTCATTTTTTGATGTTACTGTTCCTTTAAGTGAGATTTAACCTGTGCCGTTTCTCCTTTTTTCCAGCTTTGAATGGCTACCTCCATCACATAGAAACCAGAAAAAAAACACGATAAATCAAGAGATACTTCAAATACTTTACCATATTGGAAAATGAAACACTTCTTTGGAGAGATTTCTGGTTTGCAGAGAACATCTTTAAGGTTGAATCTGGAACAAAACAATATTATGATCGTATTTCTTAAAAACTATCCTTAAAAATCATATCAAAACACAAAAAAAGTTAGGTTGTGGGAACACTCCAAGGTTAAGCGAATAAGTAAGTACAATGGAAGGGCTACTGATCTGGACAAGTTAGTTACGAACATACAAAAGAGAGGGGTTTGATCGATGCACATTCCCTGGTCCCGTTTCACTAGTTATTTAGTATATGTACAAGTGCGTGTATTTTTAAAAACAGGGGTTTTTAGCTACAAAGTTATGATGATAAAATCGTCTATTGCCTATTTAAAGTGGACCTGTCACCCAGACATAAAAAGCTTTATAATAAAAGTCCTTTTCAAATTAAACATAAAATCCAATTTTTTTTTATTAATGCATTCATAGCTGTTAATGTCAGCTGTCAATCAAATACTGCCTGCCCCTTCTCTATGCAGGCAATTCATTTCATTTTCAATTCAGCACTTACTAAATGTCACTGCTCTCCCCACATTCCCCCCGTTCTCTTAACCATTCAATTAAGTAACCAGTGCACTGGAATGGACATCAGGTCCCCCATTCTGGTGCATAAACAAGATTCTGAGATGATACAAGGCTTGCCTTAATAACAGTGTCCACAAAATGGCTCCTGCCTGCTTGATATAATTATGAGTTCCCAGACTGAAGGAAACAAGATTCAAATAATTTATACAGTGTAATTAAAGTTTATTTTGCTTGATTAACATGATTAAATAGAATTTGGAATATTTTTTTTCTGGTGACAAGTCCCCTTTAATTCCAGTATTACATTAAACAGGCTGGCACCTCCCTGCATTTGATGGGAAGAGGGTTTCCTAACCTGAGCATTGGTCTCACAGGTGTAATCCTCCCTCTTGACGTGGTATGGTGGCTTGACACTTTTATGTTTATATATTTAGAACTATTAATGCTAAATGACTAATGAAACAGGGGACCAGGGTAAATCATGTTACTGTCACTTCAATCATTTTGATACAGTCCACCATAAAAGCCCAGGCTCTGCCAGTGGCACAGAGAATACAGCAGCACTCGCAGCAGCACTGGATGTTTAGCAGCTGTAACAAACTGCTATGATTCCTTGAACAACAATTTAAAAAACAACCAATAAAGGGTAAGTCATAGCACAACTATCAGCAACTTCCTTTTTAGATCAGTAGATAAGAAAATAGGAAGACTGGCTGATTGATGCCAGTGATAAAATAGAAGAGCAACTTTTGGACTTCCCTATAGCAAATACAAACCAGCAAATCACACACATTAAGGGCAAATTCACATGTTGCACATTGTTCATTAATTTAATTCTTTATTGGTACAGGTATGGGACCTGTTATCCAGAATGCTCGGGACCTGGGGATTTCTGGATAAAGGACCTTTCTGTAATTTTTATCTTTATACCTTAAGTCTACTAGAAAATCATGTAAACATATAAATAAACCCAATAGGGTTTTTTGGATTTGGATTATTTGATTATAATGGAGTCTATGGAAGACAGCCTTTCTGTAACTCTGAGCTTTCTGAATAACGGGTATCCAGATAGTGGATCCCATAGCTGTAAAAGGTACTGTTTTATTATTACAGAGAAAAAGGAAATACATTTTAAAAATTTGGATTATTTGGATAAAATAAAGTCTATGGGAGATGGGCTTTCGGTAATTCAGAGCTTTCTGGATAACAGGTTTCCTCATAATGTATCCCATTCCTATACCAGAAAGCAATACAGATATCTGTAAAAAGAAAAAAAAAAAATAATACGCAGTGCAATTTGAACAATATGCTGAGAATTGAGAGTATCAGAGTTGGTCAGTATATCTCACATCAGGTCTACTTCTATACGCAGCACTGCACATTTGTATAATATATAATAGTACAGATTATTAACACTGCAACACATAACAAATAAACAGTGACAGGGATTATAAGTGACCAAGAGGCATATGCCATATACAAAAAACTATTATTCAAAGAACAAACATTTAAAGGGACACAAAATATTTGTATTTAAAACGTCCTTTTTTTTGTCTAATGGTAATATATATATATATATATATATATATATATATATATATATATATATATATATATATATAGTCAACTACAAGATATATATATATATATATATTATAAAATATAGGTAAAGGATCATTTATCTGAACACCCGTTCAGAACAAACAAATAATTCTTAATGTATTCTCTAATTAAATGAACCCTGTACTAAATGGTGACTAAACTAGTACAAAGCCATTTAAATAAAAAAATTATTATTTGTTTTTTTAATGTAGCCTTGGGCAGGGTGGTAAGTATTAACGAAAGGCATCTTTTCCTGAAAGCTTTTCAGAAATGGCTATGGGATATAATGGCTATATACAGAAAGCTCCAAAATACAGCACTGCTGTTTCCTAAAGAGTACAAGCAATTTTTGTTTGTACAGATTTTCTTTCATTTGGAATAATTAGACAGTACCATGCGCTTGATAACGAAGGTATTTTTAATATTTGTATTTTGTTAAGTAGCTTTAAAGGACAAGGAAAGTTAAACTAAAGAAGTAGCTTGAAATGTTGTACATGATGTTTTGTGCTTCTGTACCAGCCCAAGGCAACCACAGCCCTTTAGCAGTAAAGATCTGTTTCTCCAAAGATGCCCCAGTAGCTCCCCATCTTCTTTTCTGCTGATTCACTGCACATGCTCTGTGCTGCTGTCACTTACTGAGCTTAGGGAACGACTCACAATATACAGTACACATAGAATAGAAATGTCACAATACAAGGCTGATTAGTAATTAATACAGATAATTACTACATGACAGCACAGAAACCAGTGCAAATAGCATCAAAATGTAATAATCAACACTATAGCATCAGCTTAAATTACAAGACAACCTCATTTTCTGCTTGATAATTTGAACTATATTTCAGAAAACAAAACTGTAAGCCCATGTCCCAAGCATTCTGAATAATAGATATCTAGAACACACAAGAATTACTATATCCTTATAAACGGTGCTTAGTGATGTCATTGGTTATAATCGGAGCTTCAAGATGTCATTTCTGTCACATGACTCACTGAAACCTCCTGTTGCAAAATATGAGGATATTAGAAGTCACTTCGGAGTTCCATGAACTTCCGCCTCGTACTTTTATAATGTCACGAAACTTCTAAGCAGTGGCGTAACTACCAAGGAAGCAGACCCCGCAGTCATAGGGGGCCCGGGAGTACAGGGGGCCCAGCGAGGCCTGCTTCCTCAGTAGTATGCGCAAGTGCAGTGCCGGCCTTAAGACGATTTCGTCCCCCGCATCATGAAGGTAGCCACTAGCCAGGACAAGCTGTTAGTAATTGTTCCTCTTCCTCCCCCCACAACATTCAAAAGCAGAAGAATCTCTAAAGATCTGCGCCAGACCTGCTGCATCATCAATCACTGTGTGCGTTTCGTGCAACAGCGTGTGAGGTAACATTTTGTAATACACAAAGTTGTTTTTTTTAAGAGCGCACACAGTGATTGATGATGCAGCAGGTCTGGCATGGATCACATCAGTCAGGGTAGCGTCTAGTTCCTACCTTTAGAATGGACCTGACGTCACGGTCATGTGATCGTACCATGTGACCGCTCCACTGAGGAATTTCCTATTAGTGAGCTGAGCATCAAATTCAAGCATGGGAAAGAGGTAATGGTTCTAGTGGTAGGCTGCGGACTCTTGATAAGACCTGCAATTTGTACTGTACATTTGGTACAGGTTGCTACCTGTACCTTAGGTTTTCTCCAGTTCATTGTGTCGCTGGATGTTTGTAGGGTGAGGTGGGGAGTTGAGATTTATTTTAATATATGTGCGGAGGTTATTATCTATGAATCCACCACTGTGTCATCTTGTTATGAGTGCTGGGGGTATTTATAATTAAAAATGCTATTTTACATGAAATTGCCACTGCATTCATTCTGCTTAGTGTTTTATGGGCATTATAAGTGAAATTGCATTCGTGTTTTTTGTTCAGAACAATGAGAATTATAGGAAGAGGTTTAGAGGAAGAGCTAAAATAGATACCTTGCTATCTATATATTCAAAGTGGGCATAGTCTTACTTCAGCCCCTAAGTTTGCACATAGCCTTTACAGAGAGAGATGCAAAATTGACACTTTGCCATCCTTCTGTAGTTCTGGGGCATTTGTATGTGAAATTGACACTTTGCTATCATTCTATAGTTCTGGGGATATTATAAATGAAATGCTCCCACTATTCTGTGCAGAGGGGGCCCTAAAACATTTTTTGCAGGGGGGCCCTGGCATCCGAAGTTACGCCACTGCTTCTAAGTAACATATAATATCCTTATATTTTACAAGAGGGGGTTCTTTATTCACTATATAATACACAAAACCAATGAATATTCTGTAAATGATATCCTTATAAACGGTGCTTGGTGATGTCATTGGTTATAATTGAGCTAATGGATGTAATTTCTGTCACAAGTACCCCCTGTTGCAAAATATGAACATATTAGAAGTCACCTTCAGCCACGTGTTTTCATATGATCATACATCATACATATATTTTTCCATAGGGGTACTTTATTCACTATTAAATACACAAAAGCCATGAATATCTTGTAAATGATATCCTTATAAACGGGGAGTACTGATGTCATCAGTTATAAATGGTGAGTAATGATGTCATTTCTGTCACAAGACTCACTGAAACTTGTGTATTATAATAAATAAAATACCCCCTGTTGCAAAATATGAGGATATTATAAGTTATCTCGGAGTTCTATAACCTGTATAAAAACAGGTCATGGCATTCGGCCTCGTGTTTTTATATGGTCATGAAACTCCTTGGTAACTTATAATATCGTTATAATTTACAAGAGGAGGTACTTTATTCACTATATAACAGATACCATGCCTCTAATAGATACCCGACTACAGTTGCAGTGCTTTCTGTAGTTCCTAGAGAGGTGGAACTGGTTATACCATCAATGTAATGCCACAGTCCTGTGTCTTGTTCCTATAACCCTCACCTCAGTGTGACTATCCTATAAGTCCAATCCTCCTAAGGCCAATGGTACATATGACACTTTACTAAAATATACTAGAACAGGGATCCCCAACCTTTTTAACCCGTGAGCAACATTCAGAAGTAAAAGGAGTTGGGGAGCAACACTAACATGAAAAATGATCTTGGGTGCCAAATAAGTGCTGTGATTGGCCATTTATTAGCCCCTATGTGGATTGTCAACCTACATTAAAGGCTCTGTTTGGCAGTACACCTGGTTTTTAGGCAACCAAAACTTACCTCGAAACCTGGAATTCAAAAATAAGCTCCTGCTTTGAGGCCACTGGGAGCAACATTCAAGGGGTTGGAGAGCAACATGTTGCTCACGAGCTACTGGTTGGGGATCACTGTACTAGAAAGACCCCCTGCCTCCTGTCATTGATATAATTGAATGCAACCTGTCAGTGTATATCACAGTTGGTTTTCGGCCTCAAAAATGTAAAGTGGATGGTAGCAGCCATTTCTCCTAGTGGCATGGTGATAGTCTAAAGGAAATCTAGCAAGAGGGATGGATGAAGAATTCAAGCCTTATTTAATCAACATAGTGACCAGCCTAAAGTGGAAGGAAGAATTTCTTAGTTCCCTCCAGAGCCTATACAGAGGACAGGCTATACATATGTGTTCTTGCAAACTATTTATCAGCACCATTTTACAACACAACACACATGTTTTGTTGTTGATACCAAAATCAGCTTCCTGTCTGGCTTTTAGAGTCTAGGTTGTTTATACAAATTTCTTCCAAACAAAGGGGCAGATTTGATTCAATGATTTCATGGTTTATCACATGAAAACCACATTAAAGGAGAAGGAAAGCTACCAAAGCAGTTTAATGCCAACAGATTAGCCACAATAGCGCAAGCTATAACACTATATTTATTCTGCAGAATGCTTTACCATACCTGAGTAAACAGCTCTGGAAGCTCTGTTTATTTAGGATAGCAGCTGCCATATTAGCTTGGTGTAACATCACTTCCTGCCGGAGTCTCACCCTGCTCACTCATAGCTCTGGGCTCAGATTATAGCAGGGAGGGAAAAAGGAGAGAGGAGCAAACTGAGCATGCTCAAGCCCTAGCCCTGGAGATTTATGATGAAAACAGGAAGTCTAATACATAAGCCCATGTGTACACAATAGAAGGAAATAAACGCTGTGTTTCTATTGAGAGAGCACTCAGAGCAGCATTACTTTGAGGGTTTATTGGTGTATTTATATAGACCTTTCTGATAAAGCTTACTTAATTTTAGCCTTTCCTTCTCCTTTAAGCTCTATAGAAAAAGGTGGAATTAAATTAGGAAAAAAGCGTGCAATACAATCAA